>NC_134550.1:643941-2058005 GCF_025594145.1 Primulina tabacum | reverse complement strand
ATTGTACGTCATTGGCTGTATGATACGTAAACAATTAGCTGTCCAAGATATTGTATATGATGGAAAATTAATGTCCGCATGAAAAAAAAAACAATAGGGCAACTACATCATAAAATCGTCATCTCTAATTAATTATTTCAATGTAGGAATTTATTGTGTTCAATTGATGTCTTTGTTATGCCATGTGGGGTTCTATAGAAATTGTTATTATGATATATACACATTTTTATGCCAAAAATAATATCCTAATATGGAAATTTGTGTTTTTTTATATATCTTTTTTTCAAATGTGTTTAATTTTTATATTAATGTTAAATTTCATTATTAGTCTTATTTGACAATTTTATCATTTTTATCATAAGTACTGATATAGTCATACATTACGTCGTCAGCGTTTCATTTATGTCACATCAGTGCAACGTCAAAAAATTACTAAATTGATAAAAAAAATAACGAACTAAGGTTGAAATTTGATAATATAAAATACCGAAATCACAAAAAAACAAATAAATACATTTTTTCCTTATGAATAATGGAACTTCATGGAATAATTTTGATAATTCAGTAAAACTAAGTATAACAAACTTCAAAAAATATTGCATGATATAACACAACTCTATGTCTAGACTGGACTTGTATCTCAATGATAGAGTTCTCACCCATAATAGTAGGTCGTAGGTTCGATTCGTTCGCCCCTTTTTGTACTAAAAAAAACACACTCTATGTCATGTGATGTGAAAGAAGTGTTTGCCACTAGAGTCGAGAAGATGTAAAAAATTCTATAAATATAATTGTGTGACAACCAACAAGTCTAACTTATTAAATTTTTATAATATGAGATGAGTCGATTATGAATTCAAATTTAACGGAAAGAGAGATGAGTATGAGTCATTTAAAATCTTAATTGGTCGGATCTCAATCTTAATAGACACGACACATTGTTGCTATACATACATATATGCATACATACATACATACATACATATATTTATATATATATATATATATATTGAGGATTTAAATGCTTACAACCTTTTCTGAGTCCATAATAATAAAGAATATTTTAGTCCATATATATATATATATATATATTGAGGATTTAAATGCTTACAACCTTTTCTGAGTCCATAATAATAAAGAATATTTTAGTCCTATCCTGTATATATAACTAATTACAATTATATTATATTGTATGATAATACTGTAAAGCAGCCCCCATTTATTATATACTGGGTGTACATATTGTCGCAGAAAACACTGATACGTTTTTCTTGGGCAATATAATATATATAATATCGTCATACTGCCATTTATTTAAAACTTGAACTTTCGCTTTCATTTTAATTTTTAAATTTCTTTAATAAATATTCAGGATTCTGGTATCAACATCCTCGCAATTATCTACTTGAAACACCTACATTAATACGCATTAATAATTATTTAATTTTCTGAATGAAATTTTAAATTTTCCGTCACTTAATATTAATTTATAATGCGACTCCACTCAAATAAAATTAACTTAAACTAATATGTTTAAATTATTATTTTGTTAGATTGAGAATAGTTAGGAATCTTGATTTTAATAATGTTAGATTTAGCGTTCATGAGTGAGAGTAATTCTGGGATGAGTGATCTCATGGGAAGTTTTTCATGCGCTATATTGCCGACGTTGCGCCGCTTGATCTCGTTGGCTAAGTGAGCTGTAAAAGAGTGACATCGGATCTTTAACGGGTAATACTGTCTCTTCTGGGAACAGGACCGACGGTAGGAAAAAGGTAAGAATGATCTCTAAGGGTTATGAGACAGCATCAACAGATAAATATGTAACATCTCCGGACTTATGGGCCTAACAGTTTGACCCATTAGCTCTCAAGTACGTGCACTCTGCGTTGCCACAAGTATATGGAAATAAAAGTTGCGTCTTGGCTAACAGCTATATCTTTTAGCCTATTGGTAAGCGCTTGATCCTAACAAATAATAATAAAACTTGTTATTGTGTTGCTAATATATTTCATTAAGTGTGTAGTTGTTATAAGTCAATTTTGAAGTTTTGAGAAGATGAAACTCAAATTTAGTCAAGCTAGAAATTTAGCGAACTGAAATTTTTATAGCGCAGTGATCCAAAGAATCTCAGCCATCAAACAATTAAATAAAAAACCTCAAATGGCTACAGTCATATTTCATGGCATCTCGACGAATTCCGCTTTTACCTGTGCTTAATCAAAGGCCTCAAGTTCCAAGTGGATGACACAAATATAACATCAAGATTGAAAGGAGCAATTATGGTATTTTGACGTATCTTTTAGCTCAATTTTCAAAATATAATGATTCAATATGTGTTACGAATATAACACAATTATTCCAAAGTCAGCGCCCAGATCTAATCTTAAGATGATGAAAAGTATAGAAGTTGTTAATTTTCAAACATCCATAAATAATTTATTCATTTTTATTTTATGGCATTTAATTATCGTTATTGTTTTAATAGATATTGTTGAAGCATTTTATGTCTTCTTTCAAACACCAAAATATTGTTATACAAAGTGTTTGATAAAATGCTTCAACCAAACTGTTTTCATGCATTCAACTAGCATTCTCTTTAAATTATTTCCAAATATTTACTCGTTTTTTGGGGTTATGTGAGTTTCTTCCACTCGGTTTAGAATCGAACTCGATATAATTTATCAATGTTGGGTTCATTTTTGAACATTTCAAGAACAGAATATTATAGCTCTTTTTGAAATAAAATATTTTAAAGTGTGTATTCATCCCTCTAAACTTATTTTCAATCCCAACAGATTTCTTTCAATTCAACTTCATAATAAGTTGTTAAAATTATTAATTTTCTCCATAATATAATTTGTTTAGATAATTGTATTTTTTTTTTATCCCGTAAATATCGATTCATAGATCAAAATGTTCAAATACAAGTACACCCGACATCCCTAGACAAATCAACATAAACATAAACTAAAGTAGAAACATGAAATTAAGAATAATACACATCGGGCATATATACTCGAGCCAATCAAAAAACATACAACACGTATTAATTAAGAAAACTAATAGGTGTCGACGTGTCGTCAGGAAGTGAAGATACAGACATACGAGCACAAAAATCTTTATATTCTGAAACGAAGCCTCAACCAAAGGAATTCATGAGATTGTTAATTTGAGAGAGAGAGAGAGAGAGAGAGAGAGTTTGAGCTAGTGTTAACACTTGTGTACAATAAATGTGTTACGCACCACATGCGATAAAGAGACTGGAGACTGAAATAGTCGCAGAAGCCAAAATAAAAAAAAAAGATCGAAAAAACCTATCATATCTTCTGTTGTCAAATGGGGTTTGCATGCCGGCTAGCTGTTGTCTCTAACATTTTAAACTACCCATATGACACGATTTGCCAAAAAATTTAAACCGCGCGTAAAATCTACTTTATAAAGAAAACATGTTCCAGGGTAATTCCAAAAGGATTAATCCAAGTTACTACTGATAACATAAGGGGGATCGTTCTATATTCAATCGGGTGTAGTCATGCAGGTTGTCGTGATAACAAAAAGATGTATCTGAACCATTCACAATGCTCAAGATCACTTTGTTGTTTCTAAACACGTAGAATTTCAAAAGAAATAAAAATCCTGATTTATTTATTAATATATATATATATATATAACATCCTTTTTAGTGGCTCAGCTCTTTCTACGAGATACATGGAGTATTTACGGGACCACAGGCGCGATGCAGGTTGAATTTCATTTATCTCCCCAGATATAAAAAATTTATTATGTGAACTATATCTCTACGAATTTTATTTAAATATGATTTTATCATCGGGGACCAACTGTGGGTAAGATATCATCAATCACAGCTAGTGATACAGGTTCCAGTGTAATATTGATATAATATGTAAAGAAACAAGTTTTTTTAGTGGATGATTTTGTTTTTTGTTTTTGTTTTTGAAGCTGATGGGAACAAATAACAAATGCGACTTTAGTTAGCAGTGCTCAAAAGTTGCTATCCTGTAGCCCCAACAATACGATCCTTCGTCTGAGGACCTTTCGTCTTTGGAGGATTACAAGTCCTTTTCAGTTCAGACATGTTTGCTTCATTCAATCAATGCTTTGCATACCCAAACACTGAAAAAGAAGGCCTTGTAAATTCAATTTGAGCCATTCAAATCACTCTATCCATTTTAAATTAACGTCAAAATCTGTGCCCGATAACTTTTTACTCACAATTACCAGTTACAGATACCAGTGTTTACTCGGAACAACGTTGTTTTTTCCCCGGTTAGGTGAAGTCCATGACTCCATGGCGATGGATGGAAGTTATATAGTCAACTCTCATCTCTGGATTTTTTTTATTACTACATTTAGGATAGAGGGTGTTTTGCTTCATTCAAAATTATAGCTGGTGGTGATAATTCGATTCAGTTTTTTTAAAAAAAAACTTGCAGTAATTCAAGCGTCATGTTTGATTGTTTTAATAACAATGTCGATTACTGCATCACAACAATCACTATCTTAATAATTAAACTTCTTGCCATCAATGAGAATCAAACACGTGATATTGACACTGATACATATTATAAAATTGTTTTTTATCGTTTTACAACAAAGACAAATATTGTACACAAACATTGGATGCATATGATGGGCATGATTTGATATACGAGCGACTCCAATTTTCAACATCCGATACTATGTGTTTCTATGATCCACTCAGTGTTGAAACATCATGTACATTTTTTTAAAATGAGAAAATAATGATTTTTTTTAAAAAAAATCAAATAAGTTCATTAAAAAACTTGACCAGATCATATATAGGATGCCCATTAGAGCGAACTTGCATTTTATTCCTTTGACTCGATTTTCATTGTTTTTCAAACAAAAATGACTTATAGTCTGTTTGACACCATGATCCCAAAAAAATCGAGACGAGGTCTCGGTTTCCATAGCAAATTGTAATAAACTATATCCCTCACCTAAAAAACATTATAGAAGTAGGAATCATTTTGATAAAAGGAGATATGAAATCTGATGCTATCTATACTTTGTTTTTTTATGTTCACAAATACAGAAAAACAGAGAAAAGTTTACTAGCAAAATTCAATGCATAAAAAGTCAAGTCCGTTACAAGAGATGCCAATTATTCAATCTACACTCAGACTTGTTATTGTAAAGCCGTTAAAACAGGCCCAACAATTTTCCCATATTGAGCCCGTTCATGCGAAGCAAATGACCATATATGGGCCCATAATCCTCGAGATCCAATTCCTTGATCGTAATATGATATAAAAATTAACCAAAAATACCCGCATATAAATTTTTTAAAAGAAAATACCCGCTAGTTTCAAAAAAACAAAAAACGCTATTTGCTATCTCTGGAGTAATTTGTAGAATCGTTAATTTGGGTTGCACTCATCGGATCGATCCGTTCCGTCATATAATTAAAGTGGGGTGTGTTGAAATTTTTTCAACCCATTTAAATGTAGGTCTAAATTGGCCAATCTGCACGGCTCGCAAGCCTATACAGGCTTGGGATGGCCGGCAATCTTGTAAGGAAAATAAAAAATATTTATGTTATCAATTTATAGTGATATATGTATTTTTTTAATGAAAGTTATTAGTTTTTTTTGTCATAACTATCGCTCTTCAAGACAGTTTATAAAAAATAGTCCTGTTTTTCTTATACTGAAATCATCTACAATTTTCTTTAGTGGTTTAATCCATATTATTTGGTGGTATAACATGATTTTATTATTATTATTATTATTATTATTCAAATTCGCAGTTAATGGCCTTTGAAATCTATGATAATTTGACAAAATTTATCGGGGCTAAATTATTAAAATTGGCGTTTGGTGGACACACTTGGACAACGTCGAAAGGGGGTACTGGAATCCTAAGCATTAAAGCACCAAATTCTGGATAAAGGGTGCATTGGAATAAGTAATCATTTTGTTTTTCTATGATTTATGCTGTCAAATCCTAAATTACCTTCGTAGGATCCAACATTTCCCAAAACTTATAATACTTATGCAACTCTTGAAACATTTTGATACATTCTAATGTGCTCAGGTTATATTATATTTGTTTAAATTAATAAAGAGTGTGATTTCAAATATTAATAAGTTTTTGTGAGACGGTTTCACGAAACTTTATCTGTGAGACAGATGAACTATACCGATATTCACAATAAAAAGTAATACTCTTAGCATAAAAAGTAATGTTTTTTCATAGATGACTCAAATAAGAAACACGTTTCACAAAATATCATCCATAAAACCGTCTCTCACGAGTTTTTGATTTCAAAAATATTTGTATTTCGATTACAAAGTAATTAATAATAATATTTTTCAAAAAAAAAGTTCCATTTAATTTATAACTACCCCTTTTTGACGGGCCAAATTTTTTAATACCACACATCTATATTCACCTCATCTCCCAAATCTGAACTCAACCCGACCACCAAATTCCCTTTCCCCCCGGCGGCGCGTTTTATCCTCTCGCCGTCGTGAAACAACCTGAAATGGGCCAAAGCGCCTCCATCCAAGACTATTCGCCTGAGTGTTCGAATCATATCCTTCATCCCAACTTTAACCAAGAGTCCTGCTCCGATGACTCGAATCCACGGCCTGCGGTGGGCGTCTCTGTAGATCAACGACACGATTACTCGTCCGAGATTCCCGATGAATGCTTAGCTATAATCTTCCAGTCTTTGAGCTCCGGCGACAGGAAGCGGTGCTCCATGGTCTGCCTCCGCTGGCTCGCCGTTGAAGGACAGAGCCGCAGCCGCCTTGCTCTTAACGCCACAAACGAGGTTTCTACTCACCTCCCCGTGATATTCGCCCGGTTTGATTCGGTCACTAAGCTTGCCCTCCGCTGCGACCGCAAGTCCGTTAGCATAAACGACGATGCGTTGACCTTGATTTCCCTCCGATGCCGCAAACTCACCCGCCTCAAGCTCCGCGGCTGTCGTGAGATCTCTGATCAGGGAATGTTGGCTTTAGCACAAAATTGTAAATATTTGCGTAAATTTTCAAGCGGATCGTGTATGTTTGGAGCCAAAGGCATGAACGCTCTGTTGGATAATTCATATTCGCTCGAGGAACTTTCCGTTAAACGTTTGCGGGGAATTAATGATTTATATACCGCTGAGATGATTGGACCAGGGGTTGCAGCATCCTCGCTGAAGTCAATTACTCTCAAGGAGCTTTACAACGGCCAGTGTTTTGGGTCATTGATTATTGGATCCAAAAATTTGAAAACTTTGAAGATTTTGAGGTGTTTGGGTGACTGGGATATGTTACTGGAAACTATTACTAGGAAGAAGAATTGTTTGACTGAGATACATTTGGAGAGGCTGCAAGTGAGTGATGTAGGGCTAATGGCTATTTCGAAGTGCCCGGATTTGGAGATCTTGCACCTGGTAAAGGCTCCTGACTGCTCGAATGATGGGATTTCGGCAATTGCCGAGACTTGTAAGCTTTTGAGGAAGCTACATATAGATGGGTGGAGGACGAACAGGATAGGCGATGAGGGTCTGATTTCGATTGCCAAGAATTGTGTGAATCTTGTGGAACTGGTTCTTATTGGGGTGAACCCGAGTTCCGTGAGTTTGATGGCTATGGCTTCAAATTGTCAAAAGTTGGAAAGATTGGCCCTTTGTGGAAGTGAAACAATAGGCGATCCCGAGATATCGTGTATTGCAGTTAAATGTATGGCGTTGAAGAAGCTTTGCATAAAGGGTTGTCGTGTGACAGATACAGGGATTGAGGCGTTCGCTTTTGGGTGTCCCAATTTGGTGAAGATGAAAGTGAAGAAGTGTAAGGGAGTAACGAGTGAAGTTGCAGACTGGCTGAGGGCCAGAAGGGTAACTCTGGCTGTGAATTTGGATGTCGATGAGATCGAACCTGAGGCCATGGAGGTGAGTACTAGTGGTGGAGGAGCCCATGATGACGGGGTAGAGTTCCCATCAATAATCAATGGAACAATAACTGGTGTTGGTGCCAATGTTGCTCCAGCAGATGTTGATGTTCCATCAACGAGTAACGGAAGTAGATCGTCCAGTAAGTCTAGGTTTAGCCTTCTTGCCGGAAGGACTCTCGTTGCTTGTGCTTTTCGGAGGTTATCAATCGGTAATAACAGTTCAAATCTATAGCTTATGAATGAACTGGATAAGAAGTAAAATGGTGAATTCTTGTTCAGTGTGAGCTGTTTTTTCATGTACTTGAAACATAGTTTGGCTACAACTTTGGCTTGAACTTCTGTTGTTGGATACTTCGTTGTCATTGTGCTATTTGCTGCTCAAATTTGTACAAATTTAGACCCCTCTTCCTGTTGACTATTTGAGCTTTTATCACATAGTATGTACTTTCTCGAGTTTCTCCTGCTGTTCAGTTATTAGAACCAATCTTATTTTGTTTATTTTCAGTTTGTTTTCACTTCCACGAACTTCATATATAGATTTTTAGTATTAGGATCATATATAGTGACAAAAATCAAATACATGATATCCAATTTACAATCATGATTATTTGTCACTTCAAACTCGTCTAAATTCCATTTCATGTGTTATGTCCTCTTCATTGTTACACCTATTTCTATCCCCAGACCTTTACTGCGTATGAATCTATTCGCCTTTCTGATGGAATTGGTTCTTTTTCATACCACCTTATTTTGCATTCTATCGAATTAGTTCTTTTTAACTGTTGTGCACTTTCCTATTTTATATAGGAACTATAACTTCTTAAATATTTTTCCTATGATCATGAACTGGTCAGAATAGTACAGAAATATTTTTTTTCCTATGTCTGTTCTATATCCGTTCTTCCGAAATTACGATAGATTTAAAATTTTGGTGAAATATATCACGATGTCCTCTTGCTAGCTCCTTCACCATGGGGTTTTTGACACTGAGGACATGTTTTGCCATTGTTCATAATTTTGGAGAAAATATATATCATCGAAATTTAATTTAAAAGTAGACAAATATTTCTACTGACTGGGCTTAAATTACAAATGTGAAATATTTAAATTTGCTCACATATATGTCTACTTTTACTTTAAATTAAATTTCAGAGTGAGAAAGCTTGGATGTCACATATATCAGCCATCAGGTGAGAGAGACTGATATCTTATCTAACTTGAAGATAAAACACAAAGAAAACAGTATCCAGACATCCAGGGAGAACAATATCTGTTTCCCATTTTAGTATTCGTGGGAAGCTAGGCTTGTCCATAATCTTTTCTAAGCCTTTTTTTATTGAGTAGGTCTCTTGTGAGACGGTCTCACGAATCTTTATCTTGTGAGACGGGTCTCACGAATAAAAAGTAATACTCTTAGCATAAAAAGTAATATTTTTTCATGAATTACCCAAATAAGAGATATGTCTCACAAAATACGACCCGTGAGACCGTGTCACACAAGTTTTTGCGTTTTTTGTTTCATTTCATAACTCTATGTTTTAACTTCCCACGATCATCAACTGAACCCGCTTGCCGACAGCCAAACTATTTCAAATTATTTCGAATAATTAATAGGCTTTGATTAACTTTGCAGACCAAATTTTCATATCGGGCTTGTGCCTAATTAATTTCAGCTCAAATACAAAATTTGGGTATGATAAAGGTAAACGTAGTGTGCTATTTTCTTCATGAAATATTTTTAAAGTTGCAACTTTTTATTTTATCGCAGATTCTTTGATCTATCTCTATTTTTGGTCTTAAGAAACTCTCGGATCCATACGAATCTCGGCTTCAAGAATCGGTTCCTTAAAAATCCAAATTCTAAGATTTCAAATATCCACATTTAATCTTTATATTTCTAAGAATTATGTGCATTTTTTTAAAGAAGATATATGTGCAGTTTTGATAAATTTATCAAGAATATTTTCTCGAACCTAATGGCGATTTATTTCTATATGTTTCGCTCTTTTGTGGTAATGTACTATTAAAATAAAATATTTTTATTATGAAAGTTGGTTGAACTCAATAGTCAATCAACACCGTATTAATCAATGCACACACTAGAAATTATGTTTGTAAATTTAATATCGGGATAAGATTAAAATGAATAATAATAATTTTTTATCTAAAAGATAAATATGAAAGACAACTGAGTTGACTTTTGACACGAGTCAAGCGGCGGCCGTGGTGCGTATATCATCTTCCCTCCAGATGCAAGTGTATCGCAAAACATATTTATATCTGAATATGGATCATTTGGACAAATACTTTAAAATAATATTTTTAGTGATGTATAATTTAAAATTAAAATAACTTAAAATATGTTATCGAAATTTGATTTTTGTGTTATTGAACGTTTTAAAAGATTTGAGTTGCACCGTTATCATCAGTTATAACTTTTGATAAAACAGCAAGCATTTGGTTCTTCTATTGGTATCAGAGCCAAGATCGCGAATTCGATTCTTATTGTTTACAAGAATGGTTATTATTGGGAGAGAGATTGTTGGGTATAAAACAATCGAAATGTGACGTTGTACGTTTTAAAATGTTTGAGTTATACCGTTATTAACAGTTATAGCTTTTAGTAAATCGTCAAACGTTATATCCTATTTATATGTTTGAATAATATTTTTGTAAAACGTTCTTTAAAAATATTTTTTTAAAATGTTCTTCAAATTTACTTTTTAAGAACAATTAAGAAGTATTTTTTGATTTTTTATAATAAAAAACACGAGTTTAACGATAATGAAAATATTTTATAGAATAATTGTCCAAATATTTTTAATTAATTTTTACAATTTTCTTTAAATGGTTGAACAAACACATTTTCAGCTCTAAAAACATTTTAATAAAATAGTTATTTAAATACATATTTATTTTCAAAACAGTTTTTAGAACATTCTATAAATGTTTTTGTAAAAAAAACACACTTTTATAAAAACGTTTTATAAATATTAATTCAATTTGATTTTTTAATAAAATAACGATTTTCCGATCATTTGGTTTTTTCATATGGGATAGTCGCGGTAATTTTCTGAAAAAAGTTTTTTTTATTGTGAAGATCAATAATGCAACAATTTTTTTTATATATAAATATTATTAAATAATAGTTAAGTTAATATTTTATTAATTGACAACCAAATGAGATCATTAAATTATACTTTAAAATAGTAAGTACTCGATTGTAATATTATATATCTCCCTATCTATTAGGGCATCCACAATAGGGTGTTAAATAGGTGTTAACACCCCTCTCCATTATGAGTGAGCGTTATAACGCCCACTCACAGGAGAGAGGATATGTTGAACGCCCCTGTGTCAGTTTATTTTTTAAAAAAAATTGGACAATAAAACCGTCGCTAAAAAGCCGTCGCTGATTTGCTGACACGCGGACCCCACGTGTTTTGAATTATTTTAATTATATTTTATATTTTATGAACGCCCCTCTGTCTAGTTATTTTTTTAATAAAATTGGACATTTAGCGACGGTTTTATGCAAGTGTTATTTATTATTATATGTTGTACCGTTTTATTTTAGGTTTATAATAAATTTTTAATTTTAAATAAGTGACACTCATAAAATTAAATTATTTTACGTACTAAATATATAAAAACATATTATTATTAATATAAAATAATAATAATTTAAATTTCTTAAAAAATTTGAAATCGAATTTATTTAATTTAAAGTAAGAATAAGATGAATCAGTGGACAGCGGGACCTACAAATAATGAGTGTGAATGTTAAAATGAATGTGGGAGAATAGATGTGTTAATGTAATGTGTATGTGGCATATGGACCCTACGATTTTTGATGAGATGTTGGGTGTTATGCGGGTGCTCTTATGAAGATGTCATGGTCTGTGATTGTCTTCTTCTCTTTTCTTTTCTTTTCTTAATAAAAAAATCATTCTTTCAAATGGTAGTTTATTCCATTTGTTTTTTCTCATTATTTTAAATTACAGTTTAATCCCTCATTCATTGTTACAATTACGATATAACCACATTTAAATACAATACTTTTAATTTGCAGTATGATATTTTGTTACTTTTTACCATTATGTTATTATATTGATTTGAATATAAATTTAACTAATTATAAAAATACTATACAAGCACAATATTAATTAATGTAATAAAACTGCTTTTCGTAGTTATGAGACATGAAAATTATAATTTTAGTCATGTAAATTTGTCTATTTTGTGTTTTTTCTTAGAAGCTATCAAAGTTTGATTTTCATCCAATAACTTAGATTTTTTCGCTGGAATCCACTAAATCAATCGAGTATGGCTTAATTAGAATCGATGCTATCCTAGTTTATGTGACGTGAATACAACATATATTAAACACATTAAAATTCATTTAAGCAAAAATAAATGATAAAATAAAGAAAATAACCCTTAATATTTCAAAATGGAAAGAAAAAATTGACATTCTCATAATTTTTTCTTAGATAGATTTTAATATACGTAACACTTGTTTATTCTTGTCACGTGAGTCGCGTATGAAAACATCAATAAAGTTAGTGGTTTCAGACAAAAAAATGCAAAAAAAAAAAAAAATCCTATTGTCAGAAAACAAAACTTTAACATGTCACAAGATTAAAACCAAAACATGTCAATTTACAATTCTGAAATTGCAATTTTATCTTAGAAAACTAAAGTGAAATATAATGACTTTGGGAGGTCATGTATAAAAAAAATGACTTCATGAAATGAGATAATGGTGATTAGTTTTATTTTGGAAAAGGAGGAATAAAAATTAAAACAAAACAGCTCATTCATTCTCTTGTTAGAACTCTCGTAGTCTCCTACATTGTATAGTAATCTTCTCAATTCTTTTTGAGATTCAATGGAAGAAGAGAACACGTACGAGAAGTATCGACGCCATCGATTTTTGAAACCTTCAATTTCGAATTGGTTCAACGGCTTAAAATAGATATACATTGCATGGCATCGATCCTATATAAGCCCTTATCTTTTTGTGATATTGAGGACTCATCGTCCTTTCTTAAAAATAACTGGCAAATCTAAATTTGGGGTTTAGATGTCTAAGACGTGGGATCACTTACATGTGCTCGTTTTTAGGTCTCGACACCCATTTAATGCAGACCACTACTCCGTGTGCTTTCGAGTTGTGGCCATGGCAACCCTAAACTTCAATGCCTACTGGTTTTACTAATAAATGCTTAAACCCCTACATTTATCTTGGACAGTGTCAGTAAAAAGTTTTCTGCAAACTTAATTGCTTGCATGCATTTAAAGTTGTATTCCTTGTCGGTCGGTCTAACTCTAGGTCTAAAAAGAAAAAAAGTCAATAATCTCATTTGACAGGTAGTGGTAGTTAGTTCGTTTCTGAACGGAAATATTTATTCTTAATTTTAATTGATATATCTTATTGATTTATTTTTCTAATATTATCTTTACTTTGTTGATATGATATTTAATATTTAATTATAGTTTTGTCTTTTTAGATAATTATGTTAAGATTTTATTGTGATATGATTTCTTCCTTGAATTTAATTTCCTATTGATAAGATTATGTGGAATATTGGGTTTTACCTTTCTAGATATTATCTTTGTGATAAATATCTTCTAAATATAATATTTATGATAATGATTTACATGATATGGTATTATTGATTTGTTTCTAATAGAATTATTGTTTACCATATCTTATAGATTTCTTTATGGAAGATAAACTCTATGAGAGATGAAAGCTATACATAAGAGGTGATCAACGTGAGGTGATAGAGGGCGAATAGAGAGAAGAGTGTAGAGAGAGAGACGAAGAAAAATTCAAAGAGTTTTAGTGGAAGAGATTTTTCGTGGAAGAGTTTTTCGTGGAGATAGTTTTTCGTGAAGGTGATTTTCGTGGGAGTTTTTCGTGCTGCTTCTCCTCTCTCGGTTAATATTCACTCACGTGTGCACGTTCAGGAATTCAGAGAAAACTTATTCAAGAGACGTGCTGTGAAGAGCGTGATAGAGTGTTGCTCTGAATGTTGAGAACATCTGCGGACAACATCTGGGAAGAAGTTGGCCGAAGATTGCTTCTCGTGGATTTACCTTTTTGGATCACGTTTTTTGCTTTCTTGTTTTAGTTTTATTCTGGTTGTTTGTTTTAGAAAGCATTTGTTTTCTCAACTTGTTGAGGAAATTGATTTTTGTCATAATCACTAGTGTTAGGTTTTTGTGAACGATTGATTTTTCTAGTGATTAATTTTTGCCATAAGGCACCGCACAAGTATTTATACTTGTGCAAATTTAATCTAGTCCATTTAGTTATTGAAAGTGAATTTGTGTTGCAAAATATAATATTCCGCTGCATGTTGTCCGAGATGTTGTAACATCTGACACAACACTTAATTCTGATAAAACACAAATTTACTATTTTACATCGTATATTGATACTTTTATCATTTTGAGCATCTGTCGGACAAAATAATCCTAACAGTTTCTTCGTGACTAATCTTGTTTTTTCGGAGTAACGACCTGACATCAGATAAATTATATTTGATGTTTACATTATTAATGTTCTGTGAAATAATACCATTATAAAAATAAAATAAAAATGGAACAGAAAAAGTATTGATTTATTATATTAATACCAAAATTCGATGGTTTATTTGACAAAAAGCTAAAACATACCAGGTTACAAATTTTTTTTAGATTAAATATAATTTTATTGTTTGAAAAATTAATCCGAAATGGGAATTTGAGATAAAATTTTTGTTTAATTTTAAAAGATATCAGAATTTCATGATTAAGATATTTGGATTGGGAGAGGTAACAAAGATAATCAATCTCATTTAGGTTTCGTTGTCCATGGCATGAGAGAGATGTGGAAGTTGGCCACATTATTTGAAGGTGAAATATTAATATTTGGATTTCTTCTCTTTTTTTTTTATTTTTTTAAAAAAGAATAATGTTTGAATTTGTAAAATATTAATTACATTTAATGAGAAAATATGCAAGTCTTGTTATTTCTTACAATTTGGGCAGCGGTGGTGAGGGCCAATTTTCTGTACACATGTTAAGGAAAGTTAGGTTAAGTCCATGCTATCTAAGAGGGCACTTCCTCCACATGATTTGGATGGACAAGATTCACACACATATGTGATTTTTAAAAAAATAGTGGACCCCGTGTATGTTTGGCTAAATTTGGGCCCTTGATTCTATCATGTGGATAGTGCCCTTACATGTAGGATGGAATCAACCGGAAAGTTATGACATCTTAGTACCCTTTCACCATGTGGACAATGGAGTCCTATTTTGTCGGTACATATTATTTAACAGAGTAATAAGATTGGAATACTTTATTTGGATTATCCCTTCAGAGTTATTTGCTTCAAATTTTAAGATTATAAATGTTGGATAAATGAAGAGAAAAGAAGAGAAAGAGTGAGGAGTTGTAAAGGGAAGTGGGATGTCTTAATGTGACTTGTCCCACATTGAGAAATGAACTAAGTGAAGTTTCCCTAATAAGCTCCAAGTTGAGACAAGGGTTTAGAGACCCCAATGAGGCGCGTGTTGTCGCGTGGCTGCGCGCGCTACGCTGTTTCAGAAAAACATGCGCGTCCTTTGGCTTCAAAGAACATCTGTTCTTGGCTTCTTTTGCATCAAACAATGTGTTCTTTGGCTAGAATTGTGGCTCTTCAATGCATCCGGTCTGGAAAGACATGTCCTTTCATCACATCCAATGATCTCTTATAAATAGTCCTCACATTCATCACAATAAAGGTTTGAAAATTACATGTCATTTTGCTGCATTCATTGCTTCTTCTAATACTTGAAAGCTCCTGCATATTTTGTTCGCTGCATTCGAGATTTGTAGTGCTGCAAACTCTCGAATAGACGTCGTTGTATCTTGGGGACGATTGCCTGCAACGTATAGCACTTTATACGGGCAATTTTGTCTTGCGGAGAAAGGATCTTCCTTGCCTCGATTGCTCTTATTGTTGTTGTGGTTTGTTCGTGATTCAAGTTGCTGCGCTTTGCTCGTGTTTCAAGACATCCAACATATCCAGAGTAATATATCCATCAAACAACAAATACATTTAGTAATTGAAAGATAAAAAAACGTCGTAAATTTCACTCGTGGCGCGCATTTTGCACTTATAAACTTGAAAGTGTCTTTACTTTTCTGTGGAAGTTCATATATTATCGCGTCTAAGATTGGTTGGGAGTCACGTTCAAATTTTCTTATTTGCCTGCATTCTATATTGTCTAAAATTCTATTTTAGGGCCAGAACAGTCTCACAGGCCCGATTGCCCGGTCCTACGGTTGCCTGCAAAAACTTAATTTATCTTTAAAATTCTAGGGATAAATATCTTAAGATCTTTTTAAGTGATGATAAATGTGGAATGCTGATATTAAGTTACACTTTGTGAATGTGTAAAAATAGTTGGTCAAGAAGATCTCTCTCGCGTATGCACAAATGATGCAAATCAAGGATCCAAGTTTCACTGAAAAGACTTGAGTGAAAGCGTACGGATGCGACATGGATGCGTCGAATGTCAAAAAAATCAAGGCAAAACTGCCCGTCAAAGTTGACCTGGCTTTTGTTATTCCCTGAATTTTATTTTCGAAAATTCACTCTAGATCCTTCTAGATGTGAGCTTCCAACTGAGCAACTTTTGGCCTTTCGGATGTCCATCTCCACCAGTCTTATATTACTTTGTTTCTCTTATTCTCTCTGTCTCCTGCTTGTCTGCTCCAGCTCGTGACAAAAGTTAAGGTACTTATTCAATTTGTCGATATAGTACCTTTGTGCTATGTTATTACTGGTTGTCCAGTTGTATATTAGGAAACAATGGTTTAACTTGATCCTCGAATTATATACCGGAGAGGGCGAATCTTTTTCAAATGCATTGTTTTTCATATAGGCCTCATTTGCTTTACTGTTTTCGTTCATTTGTTCTTGTTCGATCTCCTCTATCTGTTACAACGTTACACTACTTTATTCATCTTTCAAAAGCTGCGATATTTACTTAATTACATGTGTATCTTTCATTTTCTGATTTTTTTTAAAATTTTCCATCATGAGTGCTTATACGATATTGCACCATAGTTGCGTCGGATAAGCGTTATATCATCGATACATCGGAAAAATGATTAAATTAGCAACAACAAAAAAACTATTTAAAGCTGAAATTTCACAATATAGATAATTAAAATTGGAAAGAGTCGAATACATGTTACCAAATTTACATTTTTTCCTTATTTAGATAAGAAACGAGATTGGATGAACATATATTTACTGAAGTTTTTAGATGTAAATCTACACTATGATATTAATATGTATTTAATTAAATCGAAAACATGAAAGTGCAAAGATTAAATATTATTATTATTTTAAAAATTGAGGGCTCTTTAATTTATGCAAGGCCATTTTATATCAACAATTTTCAACGTCAAGAAGAAATTGTGTTTTGGTGCGCAACTACGGATAGTGGATGCGGGGTTCTCGTTACAAAAAAAATTAGATGGAATATCTTTAACTCCAAAAATAAAATCAAATTGTTAAAAATAATCTAATCGTAATTTTTTTATTAATTCAATAACTATAATGAAGTTACCATTTTTTTATTGCAAAAAATTGTGTGAAACGGTCTCACGAATCGTATTTTGTGAGACAAATATCTTATTTGAGTCATCAATGAAAAAAATTATTTTTTATGTTAAGAGTATTACTTTTTACAGTAGGTCTCTTGTGAGATGGTTTCACGAATCTTTATTTGTAATACGGGTCAATACTACCGATATTCACAATAAAAAGTAATACCCTTAGCATAAAAAATAATAAGTTTTCATGGATGACCCAAATAAGAGATCCGTCTCACAAAATTCGACCCGTGAGACCGTCTCACACAAGTTTTTGTCTACTTTTTATTGTGAATATCGGTAGGGTTGACCCGTCTCACAAATAAAAATTCGTGAGACCGTCTCACAAGAGAACTACTCTCTGTTTATAACAACTGAAAAAACGCTTGTATTTCAATTATTATCAATAAATCTTTCTTTGAAAATATAATATTTTTGGATTTTCAAAGAATACAACAAATTTTAAAAAAACTGTTCAATTTTTAGAATAATTAACGAAATTCCTTTTTCACGCCAGAATTAAAGATCAAAAGTCGCGTTTCCTTTTCCACCTTTTCAGTTTTCCCCGAGAAGGTCCCCAGAAAAGATTCAAACTAATCCAACGCTTTCGGTCTTACTTTCTAATAGTCGCATGACGTTGCCAACCCTTATGCTGGATCAAATCTCAGCCGTCCGTTCTCAGATATATACATGAACCCCGAAGATCAAATCCAGTGCAAAAATCTATTCGCAATTTTCTCACTCTTTTTGTAGTCTGAAGGAATTTTGTTGAGATTGAAGAGTAATCTTCTGTTTTCGAGAACAATGTCTGGAGGAATCGCGCGAGGACGGCTCGCTGAAGAACGAAAAGCCTGGCGAAAAAATCATCCTCATGTTCGATTGTGACTTTTTTCGTATCTTGTTTTTTGTTTTTATTTTATTTTATTCATGTTCGTCGATTTGTTGTTTAATTCGGAACACTTTTTTGTGTCAAATGCCTTGGATTTCCAGGGTTTTGTGGCTAAACCGGAGATGCTGCCCGATGGTACAGTGAATTTGATGGTGTGGCACTGCACAATCCCTGGTAAGGCCGGGGTAAGTATTTTACGGTATCCTCCGATGTTATTTTGATCAGCATGTGATGCATTTCTTTGAACATTAGATATGTTTTCAGCATCCTTGGAGTTCTAGATTTAATGTCTAAATAACATATCTTTATACATGTACATGACTCATCAGAAGCGTGATTACATACGATGCTGGCACTTGCTAACTGTTGACTGGGTAGGTCTCTTGTGAGACGGTCTCACGAATCTTTATCCGTTAGACGAGTCAACCCTACCGATATTTAAAATAAAAAATAATACTCTTAGCATAAAAAATATAACTTTTTCATGGATGACCCAAATAAGAGATCCGTCTCACAAAATACGACCCGTGAGACCGTCTCACGCAATTTTTTGCCATGTTGATTATCATCTTCTCAAAACAATGATACCCAACTTTATCATCTGGTTGTCCCGTTTGGTTTCATAAGTTGTCCTGTGTTTCTGATTCGTTCTATAATTTGTCAAACTTGATCTTGGTATATGACTTTGCCTTTTAAATTTGTTTTTAGTCTTATTGTGCCGGAAATAGGAGAGCCCATGTGGTGCCGTCAGGCGTCAAGGGCTGTCATGACATCAAAAACGCCGACTCTGTCTAAACAAAATTAAAAACCCACAAAAAGCAAAGTTATAGGACTTAGACCTAACATTGACTAGTTAAACGACAAAAAACAGAAAACATGATAACCTAGAGGATTGATTTTCCCATATTATTATTTTGGTTAGCAGATTGTTTCTCTTTATTCTTCTAAACTCCTATGACTTCAGTTCGGGTAGGGCATTATGTGTTTCCTTGTGCTTTTTTGGTGGCAAACCATCTTTACGTGATGGCTTGGGAATATTTTTTTCTCTTTTCGCGCTCATCATATGATGAGGATGCAAGACATTGATTTTTTATGACCTTAGTTAGCTTAACGGTTTACTGGAATGAGCAACTTAACGGTCATGCAGTGCTCGTGTATCTTGATACCAATGGAAGATAAACAGTGTACCTTGTAATAGTAACACTTGGTTTGATTAACATAGTCGAACTGTTGAAGATATTAGTATGGTCATCTTATAGTGGTATGACTTCGTTCGATATGTTTATCTCAGTTATATGCATGTTTGTCTCAGTTACATGCTACTATAGCCAATTTTTATATTAACAAGCCAGATATCTAGATTTCTTTTTACATCCAAATATGGATGATAGTATATTGAATGAGAAAGTTCAATACATATAACCTTTTTGTTTTCGAGGAATGCGAAGTTCAATATTTATTTGATCAAAACCGACGAAGCATTACTTTCAGTTGTCCCTACGTGATTATGAGAAGTTCCATCTATCTTGAAGTATGCTTCAACTGCCCAAATTTTTTAGGGTAACATTTTGCCTGAGTTTGACTTGACAAAAGTGTATCACTAAAATCATTATGTGATAAATTAAGCCAGAGAAAAGAGGATATTCATTTTCTTGGCCACTCTTTAGGTTGAGATTGTTGAGTTCTAAGTGAAATTTCTGATTTGATGGAATGATGTTCGTAATTTCTTAGTTGATGGTTACTAGCAGTCACCATCTAGTCGTTAATTTGCTTGTCCCTAGCAGAATTGTTTCTTTGTGTGTTTAATTATAAAAAATCTTGCAGTCTGATTGGGAAGGAGGTTTTTACCCGCTTACGATGCACTTTAGTGAAGATTATCCGAGCAAGCCACCAAAGTGTAAATTTCCCCCAGGGTTTTTTCATCCTAATATATACCCGTCCGGAACCGTTTGCCTCTCAATCCTAAACGAGGATAGCGTATGTACAATTTTGTTGGTTTTAGCCTTGTGACAATTATTGGCTCACTGTTCACTTCATGTACTGCAAATCAGAACTGAACTTTTTTCTAATGGTTAGGGGTGGCGACCTGCCATCACGGTGAAGCAAATTTTGGTGGGCGTCCAGGATTTGCTGGATCAACCAAATCCATCTGATCCAGCACAGACTGATGGGTACCAACTGTTTATCCAGGTACTAGAGCTTCTCTGACACATTACCTATATTATACATGTTGCGTGCATAATACTTATTTTGAACATTTTTCGAAGTCGATAATCATCAGGAATGATGAAGTCCATTTGGAGCATATAAATATGCGAGAATCATAATTAGTTGAAAGGATAGGCAGGCTAACACTGGGAACGCTATTAGCTACTTATTATCTTCGAGTATATAGCGTTTCGAATTCGGTGTTGGCTAGGTTTTATTCACTCGCTATCTGCATGCAGGATGCTGTCGAGTACAAGGAGAGAGTTCGGCAGCAGGCCCAGCAGTATCCACCTCTTATTTAAATGAATACTTATTTTTTTCAAACCGTCAAAGCTTCTACAAAGCTGTTTCTCGTAAAGGTTCTTGAATCTACTGTGTCCGACATTGATTGCGAAGGAAAGTGTAGCACGGCGAGTCGGTTTAAACAGTGTTTGATGATATGAAAGATGGTGCTTTTGATGTTGTGTGCTGGTTTAATACTGTGTTTTTGGGCATAAATTGAAATTTGTGTGCTGTTTAATTCAGCTCCTACCCTTTTCACAATCTAATTCGTGCTGAATAATGTTCCTCAAATATTTAATCAGTACCATAAAAATGTATATTACTTGAATACGGGTTGAAGCAACTGATAAAAAACATACAATCTTCAAAGATAGAGCGAGCACCATAGCTTCAAAATTATGCTAAAAGCAAAGTAATTTGATGTGCTAAAGCAAAAAAAAAAATTGTATTTTCCAGAGATGGAAAAGAATTTAAAATTCAAAACAAATTTCTTTTTCATGAGTAAGGTATCTTATCCTTGGATTTTATTTTAGTACGAGAACCCATTAAATTTTTTAATCCGAAAACGAAATCACCTTTTAAATTACATCATCACTTCAAAGATCAGGTGATTCAATTTGATTTCAACTCCCTGATCTAATTATTAGTTTAACAACATATAATAGGAGCAAATTTTTTTAAAAGGCTCTACTACGTGTGTTTTCTTATAAATAATAATAGCCATCTCTCCTGTATTTCGGCTTAGGGGAATGCTATTTTATAAAAAAAACGCGCAATCGGACACGTTTCCTAAAATTTTCTCTATATATACAATAACATGACTTGATCAAATTAACTTCAATTTTGTAGCAAATCAAGTAAAATACAATCAATTTTTTCGAATTCATCTATCCAATCACAACCTTAATCATTATATATACGCAGACCTTATTTCCTTTTGATTTTTTTTATTGCATCTCTATTTTATGCATTGTATTTAAATTTAGTGCATGACCATTGATTTCTTCACCAACTATTGACTTTATCTGCATCGGAAGTTGTACGTGGGCGGCAACATGTCTCATTCTCAAACTTACTTCTACCCGAGGGTTCGGGTATGTGCAAGAAAATTGAACCTTTTTTTTTTTTTGCGGGAAGGTGGTGGGGAGGAAATTAAACATTAATGTACATTAAATTAAAATAATATTAAATTCTTTGAATCAAGACAATTAACATAAAAAACACGTTTTAATATTGTATTGGGATTTGCTAAATGACTTTATTAATGATTTTGATGTCCTTTTAATTTGGGTTCAAAAGTTGGGACTAAATCATTGAATTGAATCTGATCTTATTTAGAAAAGATTTGTTGATTCCCTGTAACTTTCTGCAACATGGGTACTGTTAAATACTACATATAACTGCCAACCACTGTTCTTGAAGATTCCCATATTTACAATCTTATATAACTTAAATTAATTTCATGGGGTTTTGCGGTGATACTTTCGATGGAGTATGAATTATCGCAAGGGCAGATCTAATGTCCTGCGGGAATTTTGTGCCATTTTTTGTAAAAAATAATTAATCCAATAATTTTTAAATGATCCAAGTATTAAAAATATTAACATACTATTGAGTGAATTAATGAAATTCTTAACAAATATGAACTTTTTTCGATTTGTATTGAATATTCGAGATATTAGTTTGTTTGATAAAATTTGGGTGTGATGTATTAATTAATGTTATTGTTAATTGCGTGTTGGGATTATTAATTAATTTTTACTCAATCTTTTTAATATTAAGTTGAATATTTTATAAGAATGTTCTTACATGTATTGGAAAGATAGGAATGAAGATGAAATAATGAGTATTGGACTAATTTGATTCAATAGTTTCTATTTGGGTATTTCTTAGTCAAATTGGACAATTATTTTGCATGAATTATTTCTTATCTATGATAAACTTTACAAAATATATTGGGATAATGACAAAAATTGAAACAAAATTTTGCCCACCAGATTAAAAGTTTCTGACTACGCTCATTAATTATTGGATCTCAAAATAAACGAGGATTCAAGATGTAACATACGCAGTGTGGTACAGAAACCGCATGTTTCGTTGGAGATAAAATAGCAAAATTGGTCCTATAACTTGGCTTGTTAGTTGTGATTTTGGAAATCTGATTAGTCGAATTTAAGTCTTATTTTGATAATTTTGTTTCTATCGATCGAGTCTAGGTGTTGATGTGATTCTTAATATTGTTTATGGGTGCTGATCATTGCCTGTTGTAGTTGGTAGGGGGAGTTCAACTACGGTTTAGTTCTGTTTTAGATAAAAATTCGAATCAAACCATATTATATCGGTTTTATTAAATTTTAAACAAAATAATACCATGAATTTTGATTTGGTTTGGTTTGAATAATTTAGTTTAAATTTTTGAGTATCATGATGAATTAGTACATGAGATATTGTAACTAAGAAAAAATAGCATCTGACATTTGATAGAATTTGAGTGAATAAATTATCAATATAATTGTATTGTTAGAAAGCACACTTATAATAGATTAAAAACTGAATATGGAAAACCACTGGAAATTGAATGTTGATGCATGTTTCAATCTTAACTCTCAATCATTCGGCATTGCAGGTATTGTTAGGGGGTCTAACGGGGAGGCCATCTTGGCTTTTGGTCGACAGATCAACCAACCACCGTCAGTACTTGGGGCAGAGCTTCTAGCCATCAAATATGGAATTCTAGAACTCAAGGAACAGAATCTCACTTCGGTAACCATAGAAACTGACTCCCTTCTCTCAAAGCAAGCAGTCGTTGGTGAGGAGGATTACCTAGATTACGAAGGAATATGGATTTCTGAAATCAAAGAGATGATAAAAAGCGTAGCAGTGGATAATCTTGTCCATGTTAGAAGATCGGCTAATGTAATTGCTAACGCGTTAGCTTCTTTTTCTTCTTCCTCTCCTATACCATTTACTTGGGTGAACGGTGAGTTTCCAACTTGGTTGACTAAGCTTGTAAACTAGTAAACATTTTTCTCCTTTGATTTGAATAAATTACAAGCTCTTGTCAAAAAAAAAAAAAAAAAACTGAAAATAAAATGAAATATTTCTATACCCAATCAGAATATATTTGTATTAGTACAAAACTAACTTATAACAGAATGCAAACTAAAAATCAAATGAAATATTTCTATACTCAAGAAAAATCACACCAAATTAACAAATTTTATCACATAATTTTTTATATTAATATAATTGGTTTGATTCAGTTTATTTTTATCCAATACTCGAACCAGACCATCTTTCGATTTGGTTGATTTTAAAATAAACCCAAACGATAATGGCAAAAACTTGTTTGAAACGGTCTCACGTGTCGTAGTTTGTGAGACGTATCTCTTATTTGGGTCATCCATGAAAAGTATTACTTTTTATGCTAAGAATATTACTAGGGTTGACCCATATCACATATAAAGATTCGTGAGACCATCTCACAAGAGACCTGTTCAACTATAATTGACTGAAAACTGATCCAAACAATGTGGTTTGACTTTGTTTAAACAATTTGAGAAGAAAAATTATCAGACTAAATTAAATTTGATTAGTTAGAAGATTGATCACGGTTAAAACTTCCAAAGACCAGTTTCAATATTTTCCTCTCATATAAATACCAAACTAAAATATACTAAATGCGTTGGAATAAAAGATGCGAGTGAATTTCATCTCAAATCCATTGTATTCATTTGGTTCAAAATTAGAATGAAGAATTTGAAATATCTTATTTTAGCCAATTTATGCTTCAATTTCAAATCCACTCCCAAAACCAATCTTTTCAAAGACAAGTATTTCAAATACATTCTTTTTACAAATCTAAATTCATTAGTCCAAACATAGTCAGGTCATTAACTACATACATTAGAGTGGATGTTCCCAATGCATTATTATTTCTTATTTTCGAGAAAATTAATTGTGAGTAGGATTATTTGTTTACAATTGTAAGTTCGAGACAAGAAATAATAAATGGAGTATATTATTCGAACATTGACTTTGCTACCTGTAATGCCTGAAGTAATATCACAAGTTGTTGATTTAGTAATATGAGATTACTAAATAATTAATGATTTTTAAAGAATGAAATATGACATATGTTGGTCATATGAAGTCCAAATTATTTGAAATTTGGATATAACGTAGAAAACTCAAAGATGTAGAAGTTGCATGTTTTGAGTTTTGAAAAATTTGATCGTTTGACGGGTCCAAAATGAAATACCGGTGTTAAAATGTTAAATATTATATATTATATTATATTATTTTATTTTATTTTATTTTGTTAATATAATATAATATAATATTTTTTTAAAAAAAAAAGGGAAAATTGAAAACGTGAGGCGCACCACAGAAGCAACAGAAAGCGAGGCTCACAGAGAAGAAAAAAAATAGTATACAGTTTTAAATTTTATTTTCGATCGTGCGACTTATCGGTTTATCCAATTGATGAATCGGCTTCAGTTCTGAAATCGTTGACACGAGGTCTTCGATTTGAGGTATAAATTTTATAGTTTTGGTGATGTTTGAAATTCGTAGATTTCTGAAATAAATCTGATAAATTGTTAAATCATACTGAAATTGAAGATTGTTGAATATTGTATGATTTTAACGAAATAGAGAAGATTATAGTGGTGTTATTTTGAATTATTCCTAATTTATTATAATTAGGGATTTTTAATCGTTGGGCTGAGATTGGAGAGTGGTTTGTCAGTTGTTATTAATTCTGATTATATATTCGGAGTCTATGAAGTATAGGCTACACGTTGATATAAAGTTTTCGTAAATTGACGGATGTTGTAAAATAGCCTATTATTTGAAGTTAATTAATTAGGGTGTATTTGATGGTAGTATTGTGAATTAAATACACCGGAATATTAAATTGTTGAACAATACGAATTTATAATCGAGTTTTATATTTTGTTGAATTAATTGTTGTTGGGCTATTTGATGTTATATATTGAGGCTGTTATAACTGTGTTGATACGGTGACAATGATCTGATAATTATTGTTGAATTATTTAGATACATCACAAGCCTCATGATCAAAGAGATAGCCAGATTGTATATATACTCGATTATCAGGTACGTGTTGACGTACGAGCATATGTTGTTATTGTTTAGTATTGATGAATACTATTGTGTTGAACGATGATAAATCACCGGAATTGGGTGATTTGGTATTATATTTGTTGTTGTTTGTTATTGTTGATATTGTTGACTATCGTTGTTGGGAGACGTCTCGTTGATGTTGTTACGTTGATGTTGTTCGTTCAACGATATTGTTGTCGCCGGTGTTGGGGTGCGACGTATCGTTGATGTTATTCGTTCGACGATATTGCTGTCGCCGGTGTTGGGGTGCGACGTATCGTCGATGTTGTTGTTCGTTCGACGATATTGCTGTCGCCGGAGTTGGGGTGCGACGTATCGTCGATGTTATTGTTGCAGTGTGATGTTGTTGAGGTTATTGATGGCTGATTGTCCAGAAACGGCAAAGGGGGTATTTCTGTTATCATTTCAGTTATATATTATGTTGTTAATATAACTGTTATGTATTGCGATGATGATTGTTGTATATTCTCACCCTTTGGGGGCTGTTTCTGTTGGACAGGTTACAGGACTATGCCATGAGACAGGATAGTGGTGAAGGACTACGTGTGTCTAGTCAAACAGTCCTGTAGTTGATAGTAGATAGAAACAGTATAGCTTATTGTCTTATTTGAGTTATGTGTGTATGTATTTATTATACTGTTTCTACTGCACTGACGTAGATAGTGTGGTGATTGCACTATTTTGTCGTATATGCATTATATTATTACGTCGTCGAAAAGAAAAATTTTATGCATATGACGTCACATATTTTATGATTACGTGGCGAGGTTTGGGGCGTCACATTTGGTGGTATCAGAGCATATGTTAGATGTCTGGGATGGTTAGGAGTTGGGTTTGTGATGAGGGAGTTGGATGACGATATTATCTGCGTGTGTCTGTGCATTTGACTTTTTATTGATGATTTCTCGATATGATTGATTGTTCTTTAGTTGCGTGTACTTTCGTGCGAAAGGTGTGATGATGATTACTGGATTGTAATTGTTAAAGGTTATGATTAACAATTTGATTTCCAGTGATGACAGCTAGAGAACAAGTACATCCACACGAGGAAACAGACGAGGTTGACAGTGGATTTGGACAGATAAATCCATTGCCACCTCCTCCTATGGGACAGGCACCTGCAGATCAGCCTTTATTGCCTGGTGAGTTGACTTTGGCACAGTTCAGCAGTTATCTTCCGCCGAGATTTGATAGTTCTGAGACTGGTGAGCGAGCCGAGGAGTGGATTGAGAGGATAGAGCAGATATTTGTGACCGCTCCGTGTGCTAGGTCTGCTTGGTTACGATTGGCTACATTTCAGCTTTCGAGGAATGTATTATTGTGGTGGCAGACGACTGAGGCCGGATAAAAAAGAAAACTGAAAAAATGTGCTGAAAATCACGATTTAATTAAAAAATCAAATGATTGTTCAAGGATAAAATTTGTAACAATTTAATATTCAACATTTAATCTTACTATTTGATTCCTTTAAGTCTAGATGTTGACTTTTAACACATACATGATTAATCAAAATTAAAATTGGCCATTGGTTCATGAATTGCGAGCCATAATTACTAAACATCGGCTTCCTGTTTTAACTGAGAGTGCTCCTTTGAAACTCTTGTTTCCTACAAAACAAAAATAAAATAAAAACCATTGTTTTCCATCGAACAATCCATACTATTCTCGTTTAAATTATAATTTCCCAAATCATTATAATGAATAATTTAATAATTGAGAAAAATAGATTTCTGATTTTGTAATTTATAGGTTTTTCAATTTTGATCATGTTTTCAGTTAATTTCCATTAAGTTGCATTTTTTCCCCTCATTTTTTAGTCATTTTTCATCGAAATGTTGATATGACATTAAACACGCCAGCAATGTCCGTAGTCAAGCCAATAATTTTCAGTAACACACCATCGTTTTCTGATGTCACATTATTATTCCAGTAAATGACTAAAACTGAGGGAAAATGCGAATTAGTGGACTTAGACCTTAAATCGACCTACAACAAAATAAAAAATAGAAAACATGCCAAAAATATAAATTTCTCTTTAATAATCTTCCTTAGTTGCTCTTTCAAGCTTATAGTGGACGAAGATTTTATACTAATGAACTTATTAAATGAAATGCATTTCAAATATTTCTTTGAAGTCATATAATAAGCAGGAATAACCAAATATAGTATTAATTGAAAAAATGCAAAAAAAAATAATAATCTAGATTTCGGTACATCTATGGTTGTAGTCCAGAACACAGTAATTCCTCTCTATTTCATAAAACAATTATCGTTCTATTTTATATTTTTATGTCATCATTTCACAATATCTCTTTATTTCATGGTACATTAATATACAAAATTTTTATTATATTTCTAGAGTACCTACAGTAATTTAAAGAAATTAAGAGCCTCAACAAATTAAAGCCACCCCATAATATCTAATATTCAATTATTATAATAAAAATAAAATATGGTAAGAAAAAAATGGATAATTAATTCCACACAATTTTACATGAACCATTCGTCAGTTAGTCCCACTGAGTCGGCAGACCAGTTTGGAGGACTTACTTCTGAATTTTGAACATGTCAACAGCATAAAAAAAAAAAGAAAAAAAAAGTAGCTATCACTTGAGATTAAATTAATTTTTTATTTTCATATTATTAATTATGTATATATTTAAAATTTACAAATCCCTTACAAGTCAATTGGTATTCCAATTTTATTGTAATAACTAAATCGTATGAAAGATATTTATATATAAATTTGTACATATATCCTGTGTGTGTGTAATAAACAAAATGCAAGTCCAAGTCAAGTCACAAGGGTATCTTTCAATTTGCCGACCACCGACCTAACCCCCCCTTCATCTAAATTCTTAACCAAAAAATTATAGAAAGTAAATAGTTTTTGATGTTCTGAGGATTAAGTATTTGATGATGAATTCTGTAGTATTACAAAAATTTTATTTCAAATGAAATTAATTTATCTTAATCATTAGATCCACTACTCATTTTATAAGTTTCAAGTTTTGACTTCCAATATTAGATTACAAAAAAATTAAAAAATTAAAAATGATTTCCCGAAAATTCTCTATCTGATCTTCAAGCCAAACATTAATAAATAATAAATAATTTTAGAATATTTCATTTGTAATTTAATATAAATACAAAAAATTAATTCACCTACTGAATTCCAATATCTGAAATCCTATCCATAAAATATAATGCTTGATTAACTACCATATAAAAAGAAAAGAAGAAGGGCTGACGTTGTAAAGATGCTTACACCGATACATACACATAGGCCCCAAGCAGTGTACTGTCTATATATATAGGAGGGGAGAGAGAGAGAGAGCGTAAATGATGGAAAGAGAAGAAGATTTGTGGCGGTGTCGGTGCATTTTGTAAGCTAGTTTTTGCTCATTAAACTTGCTTTTAAGGATAAACTAACGTGTCTGTACGCCCAGATGACAAGAACCTTGATCCTCAAGCCGCAGCCAACGCCAGATTTCACAGCTCTTCGCATGCCTCACGTTGCTATTTCTGTCTTTTCTTGAAGCCTTTCTCCTATTTAACCGGGACCCTGTACTACCAAGATATCAAGAAGAGGGTTTTCTTGCAGACATGGAGGGTGGCAGCGCGAGCAGGGCGGCGGGACGGAGGAGGAGCGACAAGCCATACAAGGGCATAAGGATGCGGAAGTGGGGCAAGTGGGTGGCGGAGATAAGGGAGCCCAACAAACGATCGAGGATTTGGCTAGGGTCTTACTGCTCCCCAGTGGCGGCGGCGAGGGCCTACGACACGGCTGTGTACTACCTCCGCGGGCCGACGGCTAAGATGAATTTCCCGGACGAGCTGTCAGCCGGGGGGCTGCAGGACCTCTCCGCCGAGTCCATAAGGAGGGTGGCGGCAGAGGTCGGTGCTAGGGTGGACGCGCTGCAGAGCGTCGGCAAGAGGGAACATGCAACGAATCAACAGCCGCTGAAGCCCTCTTTGTTCCAAGATGAGATCGATCTGAACAAGGAGCCGGAGCCAGAGCCAGAGCCTGAAGACACATCTGGTGAATATTGGTGAAGATCTGGAAAAATTCAAGATATATATCTATATATAGATTATGTAATCGTATATGTCTCTTCTTTAATTCTTCTTGTTGTTGTTGGTCTTAATTGATGTTAATTTGTAGTAGAGTTTTATCAGAGGGCGTGTGACGGTACAATTAACATGCACCTCGTAGTTTTAATTTGGATACAACAGTTTCCTTGAATATATAAATTCCCACAATGTTAGAAGTGGGTGATAATTATTGTTAATAATGTAATAATTAATGTTTTGAAAAGGGCATCGAGTGAAAAATATTATATTGCATGTGATGGCAGGTGTCGATGATGATTGGGGGAGTGGGGATCCGAGTGATGGAGGGGGGGCGGAGGAACAGCCATGGCCCTACCGATGCAAGCTCCAGTTGGGTGCAAGTGGATTTTTGGATTTGTTTCATGTTTCCTCAATATGAATCTTGTGTTAATCTCGATTGCATCTCTTCCGTTATTAGTTCGGTTTTATTCAACTAATTTTCAGTTTTTTTTTCTTTATTTTAGTTTTTCTTAGATCGGATATTTCAGCAATGTTTGTTTATAGTCACATTAGTTATTTTAAATGACGTTTTATGGCACCATAAAAAAATAAATAAGGTAAAAAAAAACTGTAAATTAATAGAGGAATGCCCTAAATTGAGATAGCCTGGTCAAATATGTGAAACATGTGAGTGAATGAATATATGGGAATTTTATACAAAAATATTCTACAACTTGATTTTAGTTTTGTTGTCGGTTCAAAATTTGGTTTTTACTATATGCTTGTTTTTTACTTTAAGTGTTAGTATGATATCAAACATATCAACAAGATCTACGGTCTTGATAGTAACACGTCACATTAGGAATAATACACGTCAGTATTCTAACAAAAAATGATTTCAGTGAAAAATAAATAAAAGAGCAAATAATATGACAAAAACTAAATTTAATTTAATTACTTAAAATGACAAAAAATGATGCCAATTTAGTTATTTTTCCAAATTGTAATTTCAAGATATCTCAGATGAATTTGTTTTTCCAAAAAATAATAATAATAAATATGTATTTAGAAACTAGGGTCTTGTTTTAAACTGGTTTCAACTTTATTATCATAAAATATTTTATCGCAGATTCAATTGAATAATGCCTAAATAAATTGACCTACCGCGGTGAACATTGTTTTATAAGATCTCAAGATGATTAAGCAGACCATATATATTAAGGCATAGTTTAGTACACATGATAGGGTAAACATGTGATATATAATATAAGGATAAGTTAATGATAAATAAGATGTAGGATATTATATTTAAGGTTTGGTATGATTTTAATAAGAGTGATTAAATTTATATATTAGATTGTAATGACAAAATTAACCTTATCATAATAAATTTTATAATTTCAAAGTTGTTGCTTGAGTTCATATTTTTTGCTTGCGTGATTTATTTATTTTTATCTAATTTTATATATTATATATTATGATAATCGAGCCATTGATTTTGTGAGCCAAGTCAAATATCAATTTTTAAATTTAATCGAGTGATACGAATAATTTTATTGATATTTATAAAAATTATTTATATAATTATCTCGAATTCATTTATATAGTTATCATATTATATAATATATAAAAATAAATAAAAATATTTATTTGATTTTAATTTCTACCTACTAGCACAGATTTATAAAAATCATTTATAAATTGAGGGCAATTAAATCATTTGTAGTGTATTTTATCATTAAATTAAAATTATCACACCTAATAGAAAGGACATTTTATCCTTCTAAAAAATTATTTATCAAGGGCCCATGATAATATATTGGGCTTTTTAAAAAGGTACCAAACATGGGATAAAGAGGATTATTTATCAATCTCTCCCTTATCCCATGTACCAAACTATGCCTAAGTATATATAGACGAGAACTTAGGAATATATTTCAAGTTAATATTTTTTATAATAGTATTTCGGTTCATGTTGATTGAAATCTTATAGTGTGCTATAAAATAAGTCACGCCAACTCCTTAGATTGTCTATATTTCTGTATGTATTTAGAATTTAAGATAGAGATCAATTTGGTGTAGTGTGATTAGCTACATCTCAATCGTCTGTCGGCATATTTTCGTTTCATTTAAATAATATAAATATATATATATATATATATTATTGTGTAAGTTTGCAACAGTAAATGAACTTTTAATGTCGAACTTCCAATATAAGGTAAGCTGATTAACTGGAGTGGCTTGGAAAATAATTAAGCCCATGCGTGATGCATCATCCTAAAGTGACATTTAGATGTTTGTATAATTTCTATTTTTCAAAATGTATACATATGTACATAAAAAGGGATGGATTCATGAAATTTGTTGAGGACAGCAAACCAGAAATCACACGCGCACATATACATATATATATATATATATATATATATATATATAAGGTCCGATTCCGGCAAACGTCACTAGTACAGACGCAGGGTTTTGAAATGGTCCTGAGCCTGAAATCACGAAGAAGACCGTTAGAAGGGGGCCAGGAGGGTGTCCTGGTGTAGCCCCTCCGACGCTCAAGTCAGTGACTGAGGATATTGAATTAATTATCATACGCTCAAACCTGATATTTATAGGAGAATACATGGCCTTCAATGACGTCTTCCATTTGGGCTAGAGATGAGCCAGGGGTAATGGGTCCATACATGGGGTATCAATGTATATGAACTTTCTTTTTGAAATTTTAAAATAGAACACATCGAGCATGTCACGACATATATAGGTGTGTATAGATAATAATAATTTATAAAGGAGGCAAACAAAAATTTGAATGATCAGAGGATGACATTTCAACATTCCTGTGATGACTAACGAAGCAAGACGTATTAAGAAATTTCTTGTTGGTGGTTTCAATTGAAAAATTATATATATATATACATATATATATATATATATACATGGAATACAAAATGTTAACTCATTCAATACACACGAAGATAAATGTCGACATCACATGTCACCGTTTATTAGTATATATAAATAGTCCATAAATATATATAATAAATGGCTCAGTTTTATGTATTAATTATCTTATTGCTATATAATCTATTGAAAACAACTTATCAATTCATAAAATTAAAAGAAATGAAGTCTCATTTGACAAGTCGCTTTCCAATCTCAGCTGGAAAAATATCATTGGGCACATAAATTAATAATAAGTTTTAAATTTGTGCGAACGGTTGAAAATAAATAAATCGTCATCTGATTAGAACTGATTAAAAAATCGATTAATAATTTTAAAAAAAACTATAAATTTTATGTAAAAAATCGATATATCATAAAAATAAGTAAACACAAAACAAAATCTTTTAAATATGTGTGCGGATAGTTGGAAAAAAGAATGTATGAATATCAAATTCTCAACATAAATCATTGTATAAGTTAAATGATTGGTAAGGTATTTCAATTTTTATACTATATCCACTCTCGTGTATTGTATTATACACATTAATATTTTAGTAATACATGTTGTCAAATTTTAATATTAGTATGTTATCTATTTTTTAAAAAGAAATTTTAGTTCTTTTTTTAATGTGGAGTTGATAATTTTAACATTCCGAAAAAAAAATACTAATTTTTGTTTAAAAAAAATGAAAAATACATTATTAATATAGAAATTTCTACCCTAATGCTTATGCTTAAAATGACATTGTTTTTCAAATCCAAATACATAGTTCCAAACACAATCTTATAAAGCTGCATTTGGATTGATTATGAGAAAGCATGGAGTTCTAAACCATTATTTAAATTCATCATGATTGTATTTAGACTAGAGGTGCAATCTAATCGAGTCGAGCCCTGAGTATCACACTATTAGAGCTCGACAAAATTCGAGTATTGATTTTCAAGCTCAAGCCCGACTTGATAATGTATCGAATTACTCGAGCTATATATATATATATAATACTCGAGCTCGACTCAATTATGGTCTCGAACTACTCGAGCTCAGTCAAATCGAGCTCGAGCTCAGTCAAATCGAGCTCGAGCTCAAGTTTTGACCGAGCTTGAGTCGAGCTACTCGCGAGCAACCATAATTTGGATACAAGAATTTGATTTGATGAGTGATCTAACTTGTAAATTTTAATGACACAAATATTAGGTATATTTACAGTCATTCATAATTGCTATTAAATGAAATGAGATGATCATATTCATTAAATTTAGTCAAATACCCACTTAGACCAATGTGCTAAATTAATAATTTAAGATAATAACTTAAGAGCCATGTGTACAATTATGATATCTTCAATATTATAAATTAATAATTTTCTAAACTTACAAAATAATTAGAAAATTTAATAAAATAAGATAATATTATTATCGGTTTTCCATGAAATTTAATTATATTGTTGTTCTATTTATACGATAAATTATATTTGATTAGTCAATACAAAAAATATTATTGAATTAATTAAAACAATTAATACAAATTACTTATTTTTATAAATACATATGTACAATGAATTTTTATTTATATTAATTCAAAGAATACGTCGCATACATTGATGTAACACAATGATTTTTTTTTTTATGTAATTCAATTTATGTTCGCTCAATAAAATAAAAAAAAAAACTCTTTAAAATAATAAATTATTAATTTATCGATTAATTAAAACATCTCTAAATTAATAAAATTTTATGACACTAACATTATTGATTTATAAAAAACTTAGTTTAGACAATTCACATAAATTAACAAAAATTCAGATCTATCTTCCTATAATAAATAAACAATAGATTTGAATTTCCACAAGTTAACAATGAAAATAAATTCAAAACCAAATTTTCAAATGACTTAATTCAATTGCAACTATATTATATTTGAATTATTTATTTATTTAAAATCCAAAAGCACCTTGCATGAATTCAATCTAAATAAATTCCAAATCGTAGCCCGTATCAAATGATCTAAAGATCACATTTGGACCGAAGAATTTGGATTTGAAGTAATGTTTGAAGTAGTGTTTGAGAGAAAGATTTGAAATATGATTTTGAAATATGAGTTTGAAATTCACAACGATGACTCAAAAAATAACTATTTAAAATTTGAAATATATTGTCAACTGAATTTGTCCAAATAAATCAATGAATTTGTTATCATAAATTTGAAATATTTAGCTTAAAATACATAAACCAAAATGCAACCTAGGAGGAGTATTATCTGAATTCTAGAATAAAATTCTCTCCCAATTGTAATTCATCTATCGAAATGCGACCTTTTATAACATTCCATACAAATTTAGACCACCGAAGTTGCAATATGAAAGCACAAATTTGAGCAATTAGAAATAAGGACAACGCTTCTGACAAACAATACTAAGATTTGGAAAGTAATGTGCCTCAACCTCAAATCATTCGCATTATAGATATATAGATCAATCAGTCATATTGGAAGAAAATATAACTCTCCAACCAATATTATTAATATTGATTCAATACTAAGTAAACCCAACAAAATAAGGCTAAACCTATACTAACGGCAAGCACACACACAGTGCTTAATGATGAAAAAATTATCCAAGAAAGCCAACACAAATTACCCCCTTCCAACAATGTGCAACTTTCACCATCCATAAAAGAAAATGGATAACTTACATTTGCCTCGCCTGATGTTCGTTCAAACTCGTGAAATCGGCAGTAGGTTTTTGGGAAAAGAATTAGCAAGGATATATTAAAAAAGGGAAATAAAATATATTTATTAAAAAAGAATCATTTTGAATTCAAATGCAAACATATTTGAACATAATGGAAGTTGTTGGACATAATTCACTCATACTAATATATATATATATATATACACACACACACATATCAACCACCGGCCAAATTATGGGAAATATACTAAAAAATAATAACAGTCTCTATCAAATGTAGTTGCACAAGGCTCAACTTTTAAAAAAACAAGTATTAAAAAAAAGTATATTATTATAATCACTCGTACTTAAGGGTTCAATATTTAAATGAACTCAACATTAATTAGCTACAACAATTATAGGAGTGATTTTTTGTTGGTTAGTTTAACTTGGAGCCTATCTTGCTTCCTCGAGTTCTATAGGTGCAGTTCTCAACACTTAATAAATGGGGAGAGAATTACCTCAAGTTTTTTGCATATGTCAAAGCTCATGTCTTTTCTTCATCTTGTTTAAATTGCAGAGCAGCTCTCACAACTTACCTAGAGTAATGATGCCAACCTCCAAAACAGCGACAATTAGCCAATCAGGAGAAGAGGAATTAAACTTTTCCTAAATAATAGTTTTAAAGTAAAAATATATAACATGCAAACAAAAAATATGACGTATTGGTGATTACCAGCTTCCCATCGCCATTGACGACAGAAAGGAGGCGCGGTATTTTGTCTGGAGAAGCAATCTGATTATAAATTCAAGATACATTAGTAACACTTTGGCATCTAGCCTTTAAATACGGAAAAAAGGAAAAAAAAACTTGAATGATACGATCAAAGAAATTATATACAAAGCGACAACCTTGAAGCATCCTCGAGATTGGTGGCTTCACGAACCACCATCGGAGCTGGTGTCATTAAATAACCGACCACTTTTCCGTTGGTTTTGCTAAGCAACTTTTGTAATTCATTGAATGTATGTCACGGATTTTCAGCATCAGAGACACGAGAATTTAACGGGAACCATTCTAAAAATAAATTTTTTTCAACATCCCGTGTGAGTATGTACATCACGTACGTACGGAATAAGGGGATATCAATAGCCAATCAGAGACAAGAACTTGATTGGGTGCCTTAAAAATATACTCACAAATGAAAAACTCGTTAGACATACTAACATGGAATCAAAATAAAGTTTTCTCCGCTTCTTCTTATCCTATTTATTCCCATGGATAGCATTAATTTATAACTTTTTGCAAACTCCTCTGCACCAGTACATACAAAAAAGATACATAAATTCAAGAAGCAAATTTATACATACTTTCCAAGTGCTGTCAACTTCAGGAAACATGTCTGTATCCGATCTTCCAGTAACAGATGGTAACGTGGGAAAATTCTTTATTGTTACAAACTGAATGCATGCGTATACAAGCAGTATTTCTAAAGTCTAAGGAACACATCAAGATATACTCACATAAAACAAAAGGAGAAAAATTTTAATGAGAAAAAATACTTAAAATTTTATAAAGTTCCACACATTCACTCTTTCCATAAAAGAAACTAACCAATAATTTCAAGTTGCAGTGCAAAAAGTCACAAAAAATGAGTTGGATGAGATGCATGCTGGAAAATATTCAAGGAAGATGAAAAATTGAAGCCATCTATTTGTAGAGCATGAAAGTTATAAATGAAGTATATCATTTACCTGAGACAGAGTCCAGCGCTAATAAATCGCAGTCCGACACAAGACCAACCTGGATAACAAACAGGCTCTGTCATGCCTCGTTATAATATTACATTTCTAAATTCATATATTACGACTTTTTCAAAGGTATACATGATAAAAATACCACAAACATGTAGAAAGAAACAAATTTGGGATAAAGAAGTGGGAGTGTTTCTCAATAGAAGCCAGCATTACACAATGAAGTGTTGCTGCTTTCCAGCACAGGGCAAAGTGCTAATCAGCTCTTTTACTGGCATATTTGTCACTGCATCAGTAAACTTATTGAGATCTTCTAATTAGATCATCTCTCCCTGCCTCCATGAAAATGGTCCATGACTCCATCTATTCTGATCAACATGGTTTTGAAACACACAAGTTAACAAGATTCGTATTCTTAGTTTGAGTTGCTCTACACATAATTCTAATTAAGTATATGGAGTTCGATACAAATTTTTCCAGTTTCCCTTTTCAATATAATCGTTCGATGATGAAACCATTTCTCCTCACTAAAACATAGGGCAAATACTAGAGCAAGACATAGTCCGGTATCATAAAGATCAAGAAATCCGATCATTATAACCTTATTCTAATATTATTTAATTTATCAAGCAGCAATTCAGTACTTGCCTAACCATATTTCAGTACCAAAGTAATTGATCATTCTTGCCTTGCTATGAACAGGTGAAGAGAAAAACCTTGATCGACAGTAGTGACGGGCTATACAACATGCAAATCTTCTCTCTTTGTCATGAAATCACCCAGAGTGAACACCCCATCTCTTGGCCGTACAAAATTAGTAAGAAAAATGAGAGACAGAATCAAAGTAACTTTCGTCAAGATTAAATGCAATGAAACGAGGGAACAAGGAAGCAAAAAAGGGAACAATTCTGGCAGTCAAAGTGGAGCCAGCGGCAGCAACAACGAGCCGATGTGAGCTGGAAATTTGGTTGGTCACCGAGACAAGATTCGTGGGAGGCAACAATTTCGGTCCAAGCGGGGATAATAGGTAAACGGAAGCAGGCGGTGGCAGGCGGGGCTGAGAGAAGAGAGGGGGAGAATCCCCCGCCGGCAAGGCTGACATCATTTTGGTAATTCGTGTGAACACGGAGGCCGCTGGAGCAGTGGGATCCTGAAACGACAACAATTAAAAAATATCTTCGCTCCGAATTTAGATTAATTGGGCCTAATCAGAACATTTTAGGCTCAATGAAGGCCCATCTTGAAAGTGGGGAACGAGAAAGTTGGCTCTGGCCCTTAAAGCCTTATTGTAACAAAAGGCCCAATTTAGTTGTGTTATTCAAGGAAGGCCATGTCTTGGCCTAGTTTCTCTTCTACATTATTTCTTTTTTCGTTTTTCATAATAGCACATCGCGGGTTATCATTTATTTAAAAATAAAAATATGATTCTAAAAAAATAAAAAGATGTGAGATATACAAATAATATATATATATTATTTGAAACTGCCTCCGTAAGAAAAATCAAAGAAGGAATATGGATGATGCATGTGCAAGAAATCCCAAGCGATAAAAATCCAAAGGTTTTTGCACATTATGTACTTACGTTGGATTCTATTGTGGTCCTTTCATACTTTTCTGCTTTCACTTTTAATAATTTATAGAATCGAATAGAAAAACGAACTCTTTTTTTTATTAAAAAAAAAACGAATAATGGCCAGGTAAATATTCAAAATATATACTTTCGCAAAGTCGAGGAGTTAGTTAACTGTCTTTCTTGTATTTATATATATAAAATAAATATAGGAAAAAAAAATCCTGAATCTTGGATTAAGTATCAAAGTACGATCTACATAGAAAGAAAGTGCCCACTCATGGGTGATTTGTGCGTGAAAATGGTGGTGTTGGGATTCAAAAATGGTAAGTATGCTTTCGAGGTTTTTGGGACCATGTACTATTTTGATGGACCACTATATCATGTGTGTATGTATGTATTGGCCATCAGATACACTTATTTTAGTATTCGTTTCGGTTTGGATCTTTTTTTTTCGATTTTAGTCATTTTTGTATGGTATTAATGTGTCTAATCGTCTTGTCACATAAGCTTTTCTTGCTTATCATATAATAACAATTAAGCTAAACAAATTATGTACTTTCAAATTAACAATCTTTATACGTAAAATACGTATTTTAGAAGTTTGCATAACACTAAACCACGTCATAACTCATAAGTTTTACTACACATCATATTCTATCTATTTTTTTAGATTGTATACGATCGATTGAGTCTCGCATTTTTAATTTTCCTTTTTTCTATAGTCTTTGACTTCAGAATCTAAAAACTTTTCGCCAAAAAAATTTTCTACATGTTTGAATTTTCAAGATATTATAGCTCGAGAAATGAAAAACGGGGATCATCCAACGTCCTATTGTACACTTGACATCTTTGTAATTTCCCTTAATTAATCAATTTCTTGATATTCATGTTCCGACAATTTGTAAATGCACCACCATAATTATAATGTAAAGTTCATAAATTATATGACGTGAAACAATTATATGCATGGCAACCCATTTTTGCATGTAAAGCAAGATGTTGGAGATACCTAGAGTGGAATTATAACGTTACTATCGAAATTATTATCGACTAGAAAATATTTGCGACAATTTTATTAAAATTCAGTTACACATCTAATCCCATTGGCCCTTTTAGATATTTTATCTTCTGTATATAATGCATAGCTCCCCATTTGTTTTTGTTTCGGAAAAAGTTGAAAATTAATATTCCCGGTGAGTTATTATTATTACTATACAGTTGGGATTAAAAATCTATAATTTTCAGAAACATCAAAGTTTCATTTATTTATTGTTTTTATAACTCAAATATAATAGTTAACTTGAGCTTCACATTATAAATTAACAAGCTAATTGAGCTAGGCAATCCAGTAATGGTCGATATGAGATTAGCTAATACAGTAATATATACCTAAAAATAGGGAAAAATATATTTTGATTTTACATATCTTTGCGATTTTGTTCTTCTATGTTGTAAAATTTAATTCTTAATCTGTCACATTTGTTTTGGCAATTTTTGAATTTTCTCCGAAGTGCTGTTGATGGCGGCACTGATGAGTATAGTACAACATCACTGTTTTCTGTGAAAAAATATTAAAATTACAAAATCAGAAGATACATTAGTAATCAAAACAATTAGGAATCAAATATATAGAACCAAAATTGCAATTTTCGTCCTAAAAATATTCTGGGAGATTCTCTAGTGTAGACAGTTTGATATTTAGGTCAGATATATTTATGAAAGGAACCGATGTATTTATTAAGTTCGACCTAATTGTATAAAGAGATTATCGAATAGGTGGAAAAAAAAAAAAAAACCGATTCGAATGACATATATAAACAAAGAAAAGCGATATGTAACGTATGCTTAACTTCAAGACGGAGAGTAATAAATTTTAGATCGAGAATACTTAATTTTGTAAATATTTTCATAATCAAAATCGCAAATAAACGTACTTTAATAATAACAGTTAGTAAACTAAATTCAGATATATTATTTTAGAATTTGAGTCATATGATCAATTGGCTATCTTATTTGGTAAATGAAAGTTTGCAATAACAATTACGAAGAAAATGAGAATTAGTGCAGCGTAAGTATGAGAACTTTAATCAAAATATATTATAAAAAAATATATTATTTCTTATTAAAAAAACAGGGTACTGTAATATTATCAATAACAAAAATGCATTAAATAAATAAATAAGCTATTTACAATAATTTTCATGCCAATTAATAAATTATTTATGTTGTAAATTATTAAGATGATATTTCCCCTTATTTTTATCCCAACATTGAAGCAAGGCCCAAGTTAGGTTGATTCCATGTCCAAACTGGGCATTCAGAGATAAAAGATGGGTTAAAGAGTGTGTGGTCCGGTCCATAAGGGTGGGCATAAAACCTGAAAAACCGGAAAAACCGATCGAACCGAATAATTCGGTTTAAATGGTTCGGTTTTTCGGTCGGTTATGGTTTTAAAATTTATGAAATTTGGTTTTTCGTTTCAGTTTCAGTTTTAATCCCCCAAAAAATCGAATAACCGACCCGGTCATATTATTGTTAAGTATATGGTTTTTATGTATAATAGGTCATATTATTGTTAAGTATAAGAATTTTTATGTATAATGTGCCTATTAAAATTTAGGAACTTAGCATCATTAACCCTCAGTTTTTAATCCGATCGTTTTCTCTTCTTTCTCACCACTCACCAGTTGATTTTTTATTTTTTTAATGTGTATATTTCTTTAATTTTTTCGTAAGATGATTAGTGGTCCATTCGAGCTGGTTGACAACTTGTTATCATTCCTATTACAATATACTCTGTTTGATTCATGCATTTTTCGTATTTACATGGTTAATTAGTTATATTATTTTTATTATTATTATTATTATTATTATTATTATTATATTCGTATGACATGTTTGTACACAATACATTATATATATATATATATATATATATATTTATATATATGTGTGTGTGTATAAAATTAAGTCCCACAAATTAAATATTTGAAAAATATTATGATTTAGATTTTAAAGGCATAAAGTGACGTATAATTTTATTTCTTAACAAATTTTAGCTAACCGTATATAACCAACCGTATAAACCGAACCGTATTACAAAAAAAACCGAACCGAACCGTAATAAAATGGTTTGGTTTTGAACTAGAGATATTCAAAATCGAAAATCAAAAAACCGAACTATTGTAGAGTAAAATCGGACCAAACCGACTGTTGGTCCACAAGGGGAAAATAAAATTTGAATTAATGTTAGTTTACTTACTTTTCTTATTAATATCCTATAATAGGGAATAAAAATAAAAAAACAAATAAATAAATGACATCAACTTTTTTTAAAGGGAAAAAATAAGGTATATTAGCTTTGAAAGTTATTTATTTACGTCATAGAAATATTTTGATTAGTTTGTCCACAATTTTGCATACAAATACATATGAGTACCCAATTAAAATGCACTTTTTTTAAAACTATTTATCTAGTATCCGACGAGACGTGACCGATTTTTAGCTTGAATTATTCTAAAAAAAACATCAATAAACTTCCATGCTCAAAATCACATCAAAATATTTAGATTTTAAAAAAAAAATTTATGGAACATATCAATACGTTGTACCTATGCCGTGAGTTGTTTCACGCGACAAACAAACACGTACGCGCAAGATCTCGATCGGACATGCAGATTCGCATCATTCGATATATCAATAGAAATCTTTAAATAATCTTCTGTGTCTAAAATATGTACATGCTAGCCAGGTTTGCATGTTATTAAATAATTGTAACTTTATTATTTTCATTATTATTATTATCGTCATCTTTTAAATTCTGTTTTCCGAACATAATTATAACTTAGAGTGCCTATAAGGGTAGAACCATTACTTGCTCCACCAAAGACGGCAAATTATACAAAATCCTCTCCACCTATTGATATTATGATACATTATTGATGTGTAACTTTAAAAAACACAGCTAAATTGAGACTAAAGAATAATGAGAAAGCTCCACACTATTAATGGAAATAAAAGGCTTCGTCCAATGGGAGCTGAATTATTTAGAGGGAGGTGGGAAAAATTGCACTATGTTAGTTAAAATATTTATTTCTTAATGGAGGTAAATTATGATTCCCATAAATTTGAATATGGACTCTCCATTTTAGTCCTCATTCACATGTTTTTATGGCCATGCATTTACACTCTGTTACTGGCTCTCAGTAAATCTCGTGCCTTTTTTTTTTTTTTTTTTTTTGAAAAGAAATAAATCACATGTACTCGTAACTGGTCTATTCAATATATTCATAAAAACTCTTATGAGATTGTTTAATGTGTTAATTTCATATCTGATTCAGTTCATAAAAGTATTATTTTTCATGCTAAAAATATTGTTTTTCATTATAGATATGAGTCGAGTTAACTCATTTCACGAGTTGACTCATCTCACGAATATAGACATACTCATAAAACTTTCTCACTAAAAAAATTTACCCATTAATATTTATATGGTGTTTTGTGGTGTGACATCTTCATTTTGTCACGTACCAAAATTGTTTTTATTTAATCATAAGTATAATCACAATCCCAACCAGTTAAATTAAATAAAATATTATTTATTCATAACTATTCTATATCATATTCAATTATTTGACTCTATAAATTATATTTACACAGTCTTATCTTGAAATAAAAGCAGCTTAAATATATAGTACTTTTAAAAGTATTTTTCTTAAGTAATATATTGTTAATGAAACGATGATAGTTGATCTAGTAATATGAATTTTTCTATTAAAAAACGAAATAAGTTACTATTCTAATATTTGAAATTAACATATATATATATATCGGGGTGTAATAATTATTTTTATTAGATACGATAATCAAAACATTATGTTTGAATTATCGTACAGTTTAAAGTATCGAATTGTACTATTACAATTAACTATAATTTTATCGATCATATACCATATTATGCTAATGTTTTCACAATTTTGCGAGGAAAAATATAAAAAAACGAAATGCCGATAGTTGATTAAATGATATAAATTCATAGAAAATTTGTTCTGTAAAAAAATAAGGAAGAACCATTATTTTTACATCAATATGCTGAAAAGATGTTAATTTTAAGACAATATTTCGAACACAAAATCAGATTATAACAAAATATCGGTATGTACGAAGATGACGTAAGAGTAATTTAAGACAATAGATGTGACAACAGAGCCACGTAACACACGCGCGGGGAGGTGAGAGTGGGGGGTTGATGGGATGAATAAATACAGAGTACAACAGGCATTGATGGGTGAAATGACAAATGAGGGAAGGTGGGGGGTGGGCCTCAACAAAGCGTACCCCGTCGGATTCGACATTTCTCGCTATATTTTCCATTTCTTGTCATTATTCCATTTTCCTTTTCTGAGACCGGAACCCTCCTGCCCCTCTCCCGTGGTCATTTTTCTCCATTATTCCCCCATCCAAAAATTTAAGTTCAGGTCTGCCAATATGAAGCGCCGATCGCAATATTACCATCTTAACCCCTCTGTTTTATACAATACGATATTTTTATATATTACTTCATTTATTGTTTTGATTGATGTAGTTACAATTATATTAATGAAATGATTTTAATATATTATTAATCACGAAAACTTAGTTTTGATCTTTCTTCACATTTTGGCTTAAAACTGATTTAACTGCCAATTTATCATATATTTATTTTTGTATAGATATTTGTTTGCAAAATGAATAATAGAGATTTGCGGAGAATTACGTCAAAGGTTGGATTGGATCATTGGATGGGTTTTGGAATGAATGAATGAATGAAAAAGAAAATATATTAGTTTTGCTAATCGAGGTAATTAATTGAGTAGTAAGACTATATCCATTGAGTGTAGGTTCTGGGTATTTTAGGGATAATTATTAGTTTTTTCTTAAAAAAAATACCTTGGAGAGAGAAGCAATTGCTTTTCGATTTGGTTAACGTCGGAAAGTTGCGTAAGATAGAGATAGTTCTGTCTTTTTCCACCCAATTTTTTTTAATGAAAAGTGGTGTTGATATTATATATCATATTTTCTATTAAAAATATACTACGTTGGAGAAAAATAAATTAATATAATAATTAAGATATTTCAAGGAACATGCAATGAAATGGCAACAAAAACTCATATGTAATAATTTTAGCATTTTAAATCTCTTGTTTTCAAAATTTAGGAAAAAAGAATAAATGTGTTTGGAAAACCCTAAAAACCGATTTATTTGTGTTTTCTTTGGAATTAGTTATACGTCGAACAAAAATTTGATGAATAGATTTTACAGTACGGTAGAGCTAAGTGTAATAAAACGTACAAAACTATACACACACTTATACATACACGTACGTACAGAGTTTTAAGGAAAGAGAATGGTAAATTTCATCAGCACAGCAGAGTGATATAAATAGAAAGAGTTTTATAAAACAAACCCTCGAACTATTTCTGACTTTGATTGACGTAGCAGCGATAAAGGATGCCTCTCCCTCTCTATGTTCACAGGCTCTAGCTAGATTATTATAATTAACCCCCATTCATGTAGTGATTAGACCTTGTCTATGGGGTATCGGGAAACTTAGATAGGGGGAGATGTATGGTGATTATGAGAGATCTAATCCTACTGTTGGAAATGGGAAACCGTAACAGTTGGTGAAATTCTCTTGAAAAAGCCTTTTTTTCTCTACTCTATGGTTCTAGGTTCTTTATGTTCTTCCAGAGTATGTGTACAGTTATTTGATATTTTAGCAGAGGGGAAGACTTACGAGAAATAGTAGAGGGAAAGGCGTCTGTAGTTTTGTTCAGTGGTTGTGTTTTACGTATTTTTTGTTTGTTTATTTTTTTTTTGTGGTTTGTGGAATGTGGAATCTTAATGATTCACCGGATCGGAGGGTGGGTGAGGAATCGGAGGGGTGGTCGGACGAGAAGGTGAAGTGGGTTGGATCCGTGTCGAATTCCAGCTCATCGGCGGTGGTTATCGAGGACGGTTCTGAAGAAGAGGAAGCTGAAAGGGGCGGCTGGAGGAAGAGGAACAGCAGAATCTTTGGATTCTGTTTGGCTAATGATCTTAAAGATGGTGACGCCGGTGCGGGATCTCCGCCGGTGACGCGGCAGTTCTTCCCGGTGGATGAGTCGGGAATGAGAGGTGAACTTACCAACATCACCACGTCCCACTGGGTTGGAGTTAAATTCTGCCAGTTCGAAGCCAGCGACGGCGCCGCCGCGGGAAATTCTACGATGGAGGTTTCTCAGCCTCAGAAGAAGAGCCGCCGTGGACCCAGGTCCCGGAGCTCCCAGTACCGCGGAGTCACTTTCTATCGGAGAACTGGCCGCTGGGAATCCCACATCTGGTTATACCCATCTTTATTAAAAATCTCTTCTTTTTCATTTTTTATTCACTTATAATTTCTCTTCTTGGATCAGGGATTGCGGAAAACAAGTCTATCTAGGTTGGTTTTCTTCTTGGAAAACATTATTTTCATCACTAACTAATCTGCAAAATTATTGAAATTAATGAACTATATTCATCTTTCGTGCATTTAATTTGTGTTAGGTGGATTCGATACAGCGCATGCAGCAGCTCGGTGAGTTGATCTTCATCATCATAATTCTTCTAACATAAATTTTCAGAACTACTTCGAACAAAAATCTTCAGAAACGACATCTGAAATGTAATTGTACCGCAGCGCATATGATAAGGCAGCCATTAAATTCAGAGGAGTTGAAGCAGACATAAACTTTAGCCTGGAAGATTACGAAGATGACTTAAAACAGGCAAGTCGCTTGTAAAATTAAATTAAAATACCTTATTTTGTACAGTGTCTTTTCTTGTTTAACAACAGTATCGAAAAGATTTGTCTATGAAAGTTTCATTTCATTAATTAAATTACAGATCAGCAATTTAACGAAGGAGGAATTTGTGCATGTGCTGAGGCGACAGAGCACTGGTTATCCAAGAGGGAGTTCTAAGTATCGAGGTGTTACTTTACACAAATGTGGTAGATGGGAAGCAAGAATGGGCCAATTTCTAGGGAAAAAGTAACCCTTTTTATTTTTATTTTTAATTGTATAATTGAGTTAATGGTTATGCTTAAAAACCCTCGTTTGGGATTATGTTTATTGGCTGGCTAATCCTTATTTAATATACTTAATACTGGGATTATGAGTTTATTTCTTGCTTTTGTTGAAGCAGATACGTTTATTTGGGTCTTTTCGACACAGAAGTCGAAGCTGCCAGGTGGGTTTTTTTACGTTTTGTTAATATTATCTTAAATTTGACCGACAACATATTTGATAAGAGGCCAAGTGCATGCTAGGAATTAATAACAAATAATTTTTACAACAGTTGCAAGTAATTTGATGATAAAATCATGATTTTTTTTCCCGAAATTTATTAATATAGACGAATCTATTAACTTTGGGAGCTTTTTTTAAATTTGAATAGGGCTTACGATAAAGCCGCCATAAAATGTAATGGGAAGGAAGCTGTTACGAATTTTGATCCCAGCATTTATGAAGAAGAAATGAAATCAGCAGGTATTTTTAGACGAAATTTTTTGTGGTATGTATTTTCTGATTGGATTTGGATGAATTCACTCTTGGAGAATTTTCTTGCATGTGTATAGTGTCACCAAGCAATGCAACGACAGACTACAATCTAGACCTAAGTCTGGGGAGTTCAGCGTCGAAATCGAGTCGGGAATCGGGTTTTAGAGATCAACTCTCTGAGTCCAAGCAATTCGAAGTTGATCGGAGACGCCATGGACTGAGGCCTGAGGTATACATAAATACATAGACATTTATACGTACAATTTCTTGTAAGGTGTTAATTTTTTTCCCTATTATGATCACAAAGATGCAGCTTAGTTTCCAGCATCAAATGACTTCAACTGAAACTGCTCATCATCAGCGAATAGACGGATACAACGAGACCGAAACCTTGCAGCTTCTAAGCCAAACACACCTGCATTCCTCCGGCGAGACGCTCTACAACGGACGATTCGGAAAACAGAACCAATCCCACATGCTTCCAATGTACACCACACCATTTAGCCAACAGAATTATCAAGTACGCTCCTTTTATTGTCTCATTCTTCGATCATATTTTGTTCATCTTCGTGTGTAATGTTTCTTGAAACTGATTAACACGTGACAGATTCATCATCAGCAGTATTTTCCGGGGAGCGGCGCGAATAGTATTAATGGTGTTAGGAATGTAATCAGGGGAGGAGTGGATTTTTGTAATGTCTCAACAAATGAACAGCAATGGCAAATGAATCATCAGGCTCAAGTGTTTGCTACTGCTGCAGCATCATCAGGATTCCCACAGGCCCAGAATATATCATCACCACCAAACCAGAATTGGCTGCAGAAAAATGGGATCCATTCTTTTATGCGACCCTCATAAATATATATATTTGTTCTTGAAGAAATTTTCCCCGAAAACTCAAGAAAGGCCACCGTTTTTTCTGCAAGTCTGCAAAAGATTAGCACGTTGAGCTTCGCTATAGAGTGTTTTTTATTCTTCTTTTTTTTTTCCAAGTTTCATTGGTCAAAAGAATATGTTTATCTGACTCTCTGTAAAAACTGGTATAATTAAACCAAAAATGAAGTGCTTTTGCAGCTTTTCTTTAGTTAACTTTATTTTCTAAAGAGATTTCAATACTATGCTTAAAATTTCTATATTTAGTATCATATTTTCTTTTTTTTTTTAATTATGTTCTCTTATTAAACACGTGATCATTTTATAAATGAATTGAATAATGATAAAATAATTGTTGAATCAACTACCTTGTGTATCAGGCTATTGCGTGAAGACTTGTGATATTGTTAATGAAATTTCTCCTAAAAAAAGAGTTTATAAATTGTATTTTTCTCAATATTTTTTAAATTTTTGTGAAAAGTCTAATTTTTTTTAACTGAAATTGATTTCATTACGTTTAGAAGATAGAAGTGAAAATCAAGAATCAAGAAAGTTTTTTAAAACTTGTAATTTTTTTAAAAAGAGAAATGAGTTTAGAGAGGATAGTGATGAATTGTCAGCATCGGAGAAGTCCTTTGAATCAGTTCTCATAGCCAAAAGCAATAAAGACACATGCGTTGTTATTATGACGAGAGGGACGTAACCTAAATCTTCCAAAGCTTTCATAAGTACTCCACAGTCCCGAATGAGATTTTTTTTTAAATGTTTTATCAAATTTTTTCCCTAAAAAGTAGTAATAAAGTGGATATGTCAATTAAGTGGATCTTATATATATGTAATGATGTGAATATATATATATGTGTGTGTGATGTGACTGGATAAAAAGGGTGTGAGGTGCGTGTGCAATTACACCGTGTCAGGTTATGAGAATGATAAGGGATTAGAGCATAGCGAAATATGTCTAAACCAAACGTGAATGGACACCGAAGGGGTGTCCGGAGTGGTAACTCCGATGTTAAAGTCAGTAGGTGAACGAATAAAACCAATGTAACAAAAGGAAAAATATGTCAATGATGTGTATAAAATTCTAGAGGGTACATGATGTGGACAGTATATATGTGAATCATGAATCCTTTAATGTTAAACAAACATGTTATTTATAGAAGAAAGTCAATGATGACCTTGTTTTTAGTGTCCACCTACTAATCATAGCAAGATGGTTGTTCATATCTTGTCTTCTGACACCAACTTCTCTGACACGGCAAACTGTCCCTTTCGTCCTGTCAAATCCATATTATTTTGACGGTAATAATTACCAAGATAACGTATCACTTGCTTGTGCACTGAGTGCGGTCATATTATAGAGGTAACCCTTGCCATCACCCAAAAATTCGAATGAAATCCTAGGCTTTTTATAGCCCGAAGAGATGATGTCTCGGGTATCCATTTGTCCGATTATTATCGGACTGGGCCAAAGTTTGTCATGACCTAATCTATAACCCATGATCATCCAATACCCATGACCCGAGTCTCTCCGAGGATATCAATATCCAAACGTTTTTAGGTATACCATTCTCGACTTTTCATCTGCATGATTTATTCCAGAAGACGAGCAGTCATGATTAATTTGGCTCGAAGTTCTATTCTGAGTGTGCATAGATTTTGATCGCATCCAATTTTACTTTTGGAGGGTGAACCATGGGGGAAGAACGATCTATTAGAATGAAATGAGTGTGATAATGGAATTGTGTCAAATATATAAAAATACATATTATTAGTTTTGATATACTATACATCTATCGTATACATTTATCTGATAATCGATAATGTGATACACCATTTTTCTATGATTAAACATAGAAAAATAATACACACAATAAAAGAATGACAAATATACACGATTAATTGTTTAACATATCAAAATTACGTATATACAACACTCATATTATTAAGCCAAATATTTAGGATGGATATAAACCTGCGTGGAATAATTCATTCTATTAAAAATATAATAGAAAAACCTTTTGGTTATCCCGAAGATGAACTTGAAATAATAATCTTATAAGCGTGTCAAGATTTGAAGAATTGATCCTCAAAAGACTTTTAAATATTCACAGTTCAGGGAAAAAAAATATTAAAGTATTTCCAAAATTTCGTCATCTGTGACGTCACGTCATTGTATTATTTTATTAAATAATAAATTATTCATTTATAAAGCAATTGGTTTAACATCGACACTTTTCGTCAAAAAAAAAAAAATAGAAGAGGATTACGATGAATGGAGAATCATGCGCCTTTTATTTTAATAATATAAAAACAAATTATTATTCTATTTATATAATAATCTAAATTTTGTGGTTATATTTTGGCCTTACAAAGTCGGTTATATCCACGTTCTAAATAAACTAGGTTTTACGAAATATCTAGATACATGTTTTGCTTCTAATCTATTCTAGACCCAATAAAATATAGTATTGTGTATGCAACAAACGTAAAATAAAATAATCTATTTTTTTTTAAGCTAATAAAATAATCTATTAAAAACACAATTTCAGATGTACAAGATTTGGCTATAAATTAATGGACTAAAATTAATTGCTTTCCACTAAAATTTAAAACTTCGAAATATGTTATTTTTTAATGTGAGTATGATATTGTTACAATCGTGCTCTGAATTCCAAGCATCATTTTTAGGGATGATAATGGTTCTGATTCGGGTAGAATTTCATATTCTTTGTAATCATAATCATTTATTATATTCATCTATATCCACATCATCGTAGGGTATTCAATTTTTATCTACATGTCATACTCATAAGAGGATCGGATATCCACATCATACTCAAATATCTTATTATCACCTACAATTGTATTTTTTTTCCAAATTTGAATTATTTTGGTGAATTTATGCATTACCTAATTTTTTAGAGAAGAATAAACAAATTGAAGATAAAAATTAGAAAATTAAACATCATAGAAAATATTAGAAATGATTTATCCTAAACTACGTTATCATATAAAAATACCATAAGCTATATACCAATAAATTTATTCATTTCAACCAACTATCATAATTAAGGTCGGGTATGGATAAGATGCTGTCAGACCTGCTCCCATCCCCGAACTCGAAAATCTTCAATTATTATTTAATACAATCCAAAATCCTTTATATCGTTTATTGAGATTGAATATCGTATTCTCCAACGAATTCGTAGGAAATTATTATTCATAAATGTCTTATACATGAGATTTATGTCCAATAAACTACAAATCATCGATATTTCTGGTAAAATTTTTACATATTATGAAGTTTGAACTTCTGAATATTACTTTAGATCTTATGAACACTTACATTACCACAACAAACGGAATATTATATATGATGTCATATTTCATACTTCCATATCCCTACTTTTCTTAAGAAAAACTATTCAGCTTAATATTAATTTTTTTCCCCAAAATTCACATTGAAATACCTTAAATGAGAGTAAGTTGGTATATATAACATGGCTGGCTATGCGATAAATATGTCGAATGGCTATGCGATAAATATGTTTGAATGCCTTCAATAAAGATAAAAATTTGTGTGAGACGAATGACTATGCGATAAATATGTTTGAATACCTTTAATAAAGACAAAAATTTGTGTGAGACGGTCTCACGGGTCGTATTTTGTGAAACAGATCTCTTATTTGACTCGTCAATGAAAAATATTATTTTTTATGCTAAAAGTATTACTTTTTATTGTGAACATCGATAGGATTGGCTCGTCTCACAAGAAACCTACTACTTAATGAATGCAAAGATGTATCATATTTTGATCATTTATAAATCCCGTCAAATCATTTAAATATAATTTTAGTCAGCACCATCATCATAATTCATAATATATATATAATTATATATTAGTTATCTTGTGTTCCTTAATGAAAATTTCCGAGCATAGACAAAATAAAAAGTTAAAACTATGTTATTAAACTCGAAAGATATAGAGTAATTAGTGTTGATTTTACGTTATTTTTTTATATGTATGTATAAAGTTTGCCCCTGCCTCAAAACAATTTTTTTTTTTGAGAAATTGTGTACTTTTTCCTCTTAAAAAAATATCTCTTATTGTGTTATGTGTATACATTTTTTTATTTATGCTATATATTTATGAGTTTCACTGAATGAATATTATAATTATCGAAACATTATTTAACTACAGTCTTTTAATTCATTGACTAATATCTCTTTGACTGTATATATAGATAGAGTATGGTTTCATGCATTAAGCCCCATAATTTGAGCAAGTCACTTATGAGGTTCTGACTTTGACCCTAAAATTTTTGACAAAAACTTGTGTGAGACGGTCTCACAAGTCGTATTTTGTGATACAGATATCTTATTTGGGTCATCAATAAAAAAATATTATTTTTTATGCTAAGAGTATTACTTTTTATGTGAATATCGATAAGTTGACACGTCTTACAGATAAAGATTCGTGAGACCATCTCAAAAAAAACATACTCTAAATTTTTTCCCCTGAAATCATTCATCAGTGTTGGCGATTTAGATTATATGAACATCATGTCTGATTTGGTTAATTTAAGAATTACTTTAATTAAAAAAATTGAAAATATTTATAAAGTGTATGGTAAATTTTATTTTTTTAAAGTTAATTGTATTAAGAAATATAAATTCTTGAAATACAAATTTCGCTAAGTTTAATTTAGAGTTAAAAATTAAGACTTGGTGGGTTATTATAGGCTTATAAGTTAATGGACATTTTTTGGACTTATAAAATTAGTCAGTTTAAACAATTGTAATCCATTATAGTTCTATATATCATATTATCAAAATGATAAAATATAAAACTAAAAATTATTTAAAATTCACCTATTATTACAAAAATTATCTCTATAAAATCGGTTTAGTTCAGTTTGATTTGAATTTTTTAATCTAAACTTTGTACCAAACAAATTTTTTCAATTTGATTAATTTTAAAACCGATCCAAACTATGGTGGACTAAAAACCAAACCAGCGATTTGGTTTAGCTTGATTATGTTCGGAATCCAAATGATTGTTTGATCACGTTTATATCAATAACCCATTTTTATATCTTGAAAATCAAGCTAAATTATGATATTTGCATTTTACAAATTGTTATTGGTGAAACATTACATAATACAAAATTTATGTTTTTTATGACGTGAAAAACCGGGTAAATCTCTATGCTAACGCAATAACTTGTATTAAAAAAACTGCTAAAGAAAAAGCAGTGTCCCATTAAAAATCATTTTTCGATAAGTAACTAATTATATATTGTTATATTTCGAGATTTATGATCTCTTATAATTTTTAATTTTTCTTTAAAAAAAGTATATGTGAAAAACCCCACCCCATGTAATCGAAAAAAACCGATGTCGTAATTAAAATGTAACAACTGAGGATAGAAAGCATTGGTATGTATATTATTATCCGAAAATTCACCGAAGATAAAATAAAATATGTGGAAGAATATTTGAAGACAACATTTTCTTGGGGAATCAGTATGATGTAGAAGTTAAAGCCCCCAACACTTTTTTTGTGTGCAAATGGGTAAGAATCATTATTATGCATTTGATTTACATTTCATAATTTTTATTTTTACCAAAATTAGGTACTTCGTCTATTGTTTTACCTATTGCCCACCCCTTGGGATAACATTATTAGACATGTAAAATTAGGGGTGATTGCATTAGAGGGTGTTGATGTAACGGGTCATTAGACAGAACCAACATGGACCTCGACTCATACCCATGAACCACTACTGATCATGGTTCGTTATGATGGCACAGCATGAGCCTTGACCCATGTCCGTGTATCGTCACTCATAGAATCACCCCTGAAAAATGGTTTCTTTCGCCTTCCAAACTTAAACTCACAACTTTCAAACTTAAATACCTAGATTTCTGAAATGTTGGTTAACTCAACTGTAAAAGTGATCGTCTCACATGGTGCCACTTTTTTTAAAAAGAAATTTGGTAAAAGTAGGCTGTAGGCATCAAGAATATTGCTTACGGGTCGGGACACTCGGACTCTTCTTTTCATATGATTTGATGGAACATAATTTTTTTATTTTACGATATGGTGTTCCATGGGTTGATTAATTTGATTTGAATCATTGATAAGAAGGAATCGAATCATTAAAAATAAATTGAAATGATAGTTAATTTAATAACACTTACATTCTTAAATTAAGACGCATAAAAATTTAGAATGGGAATTTTCGCTAAATTTATAATTGATTTTACAGTTTGCACGAGAATGTATTTGAAACTTGTTCTGTGATAATATGTGATGTTCACGGTATAAGCATAAAAATGAGTATTTAAAAATTGAATTTCGAATGACATCAAATATAAAAAAATCAAAATATATTACATTTATTCCTACAAGAAATTAAACTTACAATGGATGGAGCGAAAATAAGAATTTAAAATCTTTAAATTCGAATAACTCAATCCAAACTCGGCCTTCACAACAGGAGTAGGTCTCTTGTGAGACGGTCTCACTAATCTTTATTTGTGAGACGGCTCAATCTATCGATATTCACAATAAAAGTAATACTCTTAGCATAAAAAGTAATATTTTTTCATGAATGACCCAAATAAGAGATTTGTCTCACAAAATACGACATGTGAGACCGTCTAACACAAATTTCCTCCCACAGCGGGTAACATGACGGGGTTTGGTGGACTTATCTGTTTGTTTAAAATAAAAACAGACAATAAATGATAGGGGGGACTACACCAATTCTCTCAAGCAAAAAGTTGCATAGCTTTGGAAGATGCTCTAAAATAAGACATCTTCCTATTCTTTCTAATTTACATAAATTAAAGGTTTATCCAACATATTGTAACAATTCTTTTTTGAACACCAACACACATGGAATGCGAAGTAAGAACAATAAGCTTGCAACATATATTCCTTCTTGTTGGCTCTTGGAAACTATAATTTGGCAGCAATAGCAAAATTCGATATACAAATAATCTCGGAATAATACAGGCGCAGAAAATTTTTATGCCTACATTCAACATCAATCTCTGTGAAGTAAGAATTTCGCAATATCTTTGAGCTCGGCTTCTCTGTATAGCATTCGGCAATTCTCTCCAAAGACTCATCCCAAGTCCCTTCAACTGAAGCTAGATCCAATAAAAAGGCAGCCTCATCCAATGCAACCTGCAGGCAGATAAGCAGGTTTGTCACGCATAAGAAAGAGGATGCTCGATCGATTAAACGAAAACGAATCATCCATCGCTCATGACCAAACTTGAGCGGCTTCCTCCCCCGTTTTCAAATCTTCTTGCCTCCCCTAGGCTGTAACCTTCTCTTTAATGTACTCGATTTGCTCATCCTCCCATTGAGCTAAGTTAGCAACTTTCTAACGAGAATAAAATCAAAATATTACGCATGTATCGGTATCAAAATGAACATAGGATCAAGAGTGCCAAATATTGAAGATGGAAGCAGCAATCAGACTCGTACTTGAGGCGAGTCTCATGAGTCGGTCGACATCAGAGCCCATACTCTAAGGGGCCCGATCTTTTTTTTTTCATACATGCATACCTAAAACAATATTTATCCTATTATTGTATGTGGTCAAAAATTTAAAGAAAAGAATTCAATTTTTTAAAACCATATACGGACGAAGTTTATATATAAATATAAATCTTCGTTCATCATCTTATTCAGTATAATCTCCACTAACTAGTGATTCAGACAGTGTTCTACAAATCGACCTAGGAGGCCGCTTAGGCGCTAGGCGTCGGCGACTGCCCCAAAAAAATTGTTAGTCGGCCAGCCTAGGCAGACTTAGGCGGATGAAAATTACTTAAAAAACTTTTTTGGACTTTAAGTTTTAATTAAATGCCTTATTAAAAAAGAAAAGCATATTTTTACATAGGGCCCTACACCAAAATACAACAAAAAATAGGATTTGTTGGTTTCTCGTAACACACCAAACTCCATCTTATTATGTTAATACCGTTGAATCCGTCTAGCAACGCCTAGTCCCCACCTAGACACTAGGTGCTGGTCTAGTGCTCGACTAACGTCTAACGAATTTTAGAACTTTGAATTCAGGTAATCAAATATCGGAAATTATACTTTTCTTTTACTAATTAAAATTTGATATTGACAATTCTGAAGGAATTTGTTGTTTGAAAACTTTCATTATGTTTATATTTTGTTCTGGATTATACCCAACAAATGATAATTTTGAAAAAAAATTGTTCTACTTTTTTGTTTATGTTTGATAAGACATTAATATTACTTAAAAGAATGCAAAGTCTCATGCAATTAAACAATTTATGAATTGATTACTTTTGCGATCAATTTAGGTAATTTCATTAATGAAATTAATACTAAATTATACAAGTGAAACAACTAGATACAACTCCAATATTTTCAAATTTTCAATCATACATTAGCCTATACCGTCATGTTAAAATCATCGTGCCACAAACAACAACATAGATTGAGGCTCTAAACCAATCTTCCTTCTAACAGTTGCACAAACTTGGAGCGAACGAAAATATGTATGTGACTTTAGTTCTAATATAAATTGTAGGACTTAATATCTGCCAATGTACCATACACTGTAAGCGGCAGTAACGGTGCAACTAATATCTTCTACACCATAAAATAACTACAATGATGTATTTCAATCATTGTGTGACATATGCAATTACACGGAAAAGGTCAAGAAATTGCTGCTCCACGACAATGCAATATTAGAGGAATCTTTAGACAGCTCAAGGAAAGAGACCTGATATTCGCAGCCCAATGTCCACCATGGTGATTTCAGAGCCACCCTTGCAGAGTCTTTAGCTTCCGAATTTCGTCCAACTCTATAACAAAAAGTCATGCGCATGAAAACAATTGAAGGGCGATTATAACATAAGCACGAGGGATGATATACGAACTTCTGTAAAATTTCAGCATTAAAGAAAAAGGGACGACCAAATCCTGGAAAATGCTCCTTTTTTGTATAGAATTCCGCGGTCACCAACCTTCATGTCTGTTTCCGGATGCCTTCGGGGGTCTGGTTTAATGGATACAGTGCTTTCTCACTTACCGCTGCCCATGGGGAAAGTTAAGCTAAATTGACTTGGGCCAGACTGCAAATATTGAACCAAGATGGGTCTGACCGGGCCATTATAGGGAATCATGTGACGCTTTGGATTAGCATATACGATAAGGATCATTTTTTAAAAAAACTATATAATAAGTGTCACAAATCTAGTTTTTTTAAAAAAATGTCACAAATCTAAATTTTATAATAAAAGATGTTAAATGATATGTAATAAGAAAATTTTATGTATATACCATGGATCTTTAAGTAACTATATTATTTTATTACATTAAACCAATATATCTTGTATCTAATTATTTGTATATAAATATTCTTGATTATGTATTTTCTTGTAAAAATAATAGTGTGGGGAAATGGTACATTGTAGATGAGTTTTTGATATATTTTATAGATCCCGGTTTGATTGATATATGACTATCTTATTTTATGTTAAGGTAAAAACTTGTATGAAACGGTCTCACGGATCGTATTTTGTAAGACGGATCTCTTATTTGGATCATCCATGAAAAAATGTTACTTTTTATGCTAAGATTATTACTTTTTATTATGAATATCGTTAGGATTGACCCGTCTCACAGATAAAGATTCATGAGATCGTCTCACAAAAGACCTTCTCTTATGTTAATTAATAGTATTTATTTGCCCGCATATTGATTAAGATAATCCCCCAAATGATTTGAATCAATTCATGATAAGATTATAACTCAGAGCACGGCTATACTTATAAAATGAGACGACGTAAGGATCATCTGGTTATATTCTTGCAAAGTGACCCAAAATTTAAACTGTCCGATTTTATGATAATATTCGTTTCAGGTGAAAGAAAGATTGCAAAGACGTAAATAAATGAACAAATAGATTTTGTTCATTAAAAAATGTGACCCAGTGAAATTCATAGCATACAAATATCTCTCTGGTTGCCGCCAAAAACACACAAGCCAACAGTATATTTCCAGTATGTTTCTTAAATAGAAAAGGAATTGTAGCCAAACAGGTGGGAATTACACAGCAAGAGAACCATGTTTGAAATTATCAAAATAAACCGATGAAGTCGGAGAGGTCTGATAATCCAGGAACCACTTCCAGGATCTTGTGCTGAGGTGGCGTCTGGAGGTAATTGAGCCGGTGGTGGAGGCGAAAGTAAGGGGACGTCACATGTACCAAATGTCGCATTCGCCTGCCAAAATTGGTACACATATAAGTTACTTAGACTAAATTAGTGTCCAATAACTCTTATGTTGCAAAAAACATGCAAGAAATGTGTGTTTTGACATGTAAATTATGAAAAATCGTCACAAGGCTAACTAGCATACCCTGCAATAGGCTATGCTGAGACAACCACATGTCAGATGTCCGTTTGCTTCATCAACGGCTTCGGCTGCACCTCCCCCGTCACTCCTCTGCAACAAAAGAAAGCAAGAAAGACTTGAGAAAGGATCTGATCATACTTTTTGGGTTCATAAAGTTCTTCAGATCGCAAAAATAAATCTAGTAACTTGTACTGTATGTACCTATACCTGGTAAAAATCAACTGCGATGAAATTTGGCCACCGTTTACCATCTGCGTCATAACAAGTCTTCATCATAGTAACCAGATCCTCAGAATTGTCTACACAAGCCTCTGTTGCATTAGGATCCGTTGGGAAGTAGTTCATCAAGACCAAAGATTTTGAAGTCGTGTTCATGGGGGATGATTCAGAACGACTGAAACAAGAACCATTCATCCCACCGTTACCATCTGCACTTTGACAATATTACTTATTAATAGCTCCTTGTAATTTGTAAACATGCTGCAAGTTAAAGATATTTATTCTCCTATAACACAACACAGGAAACACAGTTATCCATTCATGTCATATTTCAAGATTTTGGCCTTGTGTAAATTTGTTGGACAGCAGCCATTGTCTAATAGCTACCAGCGTGGTATATTAAACCGAACATTGCAGGTGACAACATTGTGAATATCTATGTTTCTTAAAGTGCCCGACACTCTATTGTTAATTAAAGTTTTTAAATTTACGGTCGAATCAAGGGACGATTACAACTCACACTGATTTTCCACCACGTAGTTCCATTCATATGCTATACTTTCAGAAGCCTCCTTTGAGGATTTAGAGGTAAAGACCAGCAACCGATAATTCTTCTGAACCATATCATCCACCGTCGGCCAATCTCCACCGTTTTTAGGCATTTCAGATAAAGGGAACCAGTATTGACTCAGGCCAGATGCATTAAACACTTTCGTCAAGCCTTGTGGAGATGTCACATAGTCCTCAATGAATATGGTGACGATTTCGGTCGGATTCTTTTCGAGAAAATCTTGAATTTCATTCAACACGTTAATCGCAGGTTGCTGGTTGTAACATATCAAAAGACATGTAGCAGATATAAATAACTGACAAGGTCGTAAGCAAATAAATAATCTACAATTCGAAAGGAATATACAGACGAACTTACAAACGCGGTGACATTTAAACAATTTCCACCGAAGGAGTGACACAGCCAAATGTCATCGTTGAAGTCATACATATCAAGCATAAGCCCTCGCACACCATTCTGCAAAGTTTCGAATTTTTAAAAATATTCAGCTAACGATGAAATCAAAATACCGTCACATTACTTGGAGCTGATTGGTGACGGAATCTTCCTGATTGGTGGGAGACAAAAGAACAGAGCCCGTCCCCGATGTAGACCCGGTCCGAGCGTACGAATTGTGGGTCGTCAGCCATGAATACTTGTTAAACGGCAACCCTTTAACCTGATCCAGAAACCCAGATAAGAAATCCAAACCCATATTCAATCAAGATCAGGAAACACGATATATATGGGGTACCTTGGTGGTGGGAATCAGCGGCTGAACGCGAGTGCATCGGGCCCGGGTGTTGCCATTCGCGGGACAAGAGCCGCAGATCAAACCTGCGTCGCAAGTATTACTCGAGGTGGAACAAGTTTCGCCAATCTGTCACACGATTCAAGGAAAAACCATAAGATTTCTTTGATAAATGTGTAAGAAAATGAAAAGTAAACAAGATGTTACAAGCAATAAGCTAAAAATTTTAAACCTTGAGGCAAAAAGAATATCCGAAGAGGAAAGCTGAGATCAATAACAGCTTTATATTCAGAGAACACAGAACCTGCGGTAATCACAAAAGGTAAGAGAAAGGTAACCCCACTTTGCCAAACAAGGAAATAATACGATATCGGGTACCCGCATTTGAATCTCTTCGGCTGTCCGTATACAGACAGATGCCCTTAATGTTCGCAACAGAAATGTATCCCTTGTGTAAGAAAATTTACGCTCAGATTTCTTTATTTTCCTTGGATTTCTGGTTATATAATGGGTGAAGTTTTTACGGTTCAAACTTGGGCTTTCGGTCATAACGACTTTTTCCAGCCTAGTTGTACATACATTGATCTTTTAATTTTGAAATTACATGTGCATGAATGGTGAATAATTGTTTGAATTAGTCTCACCCTAGTATTAATTTTTGTTTCCTAACAAGTTTTTAAAATGGTTAGGTGAACATGTTTTGGTCAATCATTTGACAATATTTAAAAGCTCTCTTAACTCTATCTCGGTGAGACGTATCTTGGGATTGACCAAACTCGTGTAATATCGTCCCTATTTATCTCAATAGATGATAGATTCATGACAGAAATCATTATATGTATTAGGGCACTCACATTAGTTGGTTAATGGTTGTTAATAACACCCATTAATTTTCGTCCACCAATGTGGGCGCAAGAATTAATAATCTTGGCTGACATGGCAGCCAAGAAATTCATCAGAATGAACGGAGTTATTTCGAAATTTGCGACGGTTTTTCGTAAACCATCGCAACTTTGCGACGGTTTTTCGTAAACCGTCGCAAAGTGAAAAGCGTCTGTTTTTTTTTAAAAAAAGGTCGCTATTTGCGACGGTTTTTTAACACCCGTCGCTATGTGCGACTGTTTTTGAAAAACCGTCGCTAATTATCACCAACGGCTATTTTCAAACGGCAAAATTATGCACCAACGGCTATATTCGATTATCGTAATTCGTTTTCTTTGTATTTTGTGTTTTTTTTAAAAAGATTGTGTTGAATAATATTTTAAATAAAAGAGTCCAACTTTTTTTTCATTTCTTAATAATATTTTAATGAATATTGGAATTAAGTTATTTTTAAAATAATAATACTATTTATTTTTAGTAATATTTGTTGTAAAATTTTAAAAATATTAGAAAGATATTGAAATATTAAAAATAAAAAAAAATGAGTAAGTGGACAGTGGGACCCATAAATAATGAAAGTTGAAATTAAATGAATGTGTGTGTGTGTTAATAATGGGGAAGTGTTAATGTAATGAATATGTGGCTCGTGGACCCCATCATTTTTGATGAGATGGAGAGTTATTAACATGGATTAATTTCGACGGATGCGGATGCCCTTATTTCATGGTGTTAGGGCACCCACATTGGTTGGTTAATGGGTGTTAATAACACCCATTAATTTTCGCCCACCAATGTGGGCGCAAGAATTAATAATCTTGGCTGACATGGCAGCCAAGAAATTCATCAGAAAAGGCGTTATTTCGAAATTTGCGACGGTTTTTCGTAAACCGTCGCAAAGTGAAAAGCGTCTGTTTTTTTTAAAAAAAGGTCGCTTTTTGCGACGGTTTTTTAACACCCGTCGCTATGTGCGACGGTTTTTCAAAAACCGTCGCTAATTATCACCAACGGCTATTTTCAAACGTCAAAATTATGCACCAACGGCTATATTCGATTATCGTAATTCGTTTTCTTTGTATTTTGTGTTTTTTTTAAAGAGATTGTGTTGAATAATATTTTAAATAAAAGAGTCCAACTTTTTTTTCATTTCTTAATAATATTTTAATGAATATTGGAATTAAGTTATTTTTAAAATAATAATACTATTTATTTTTAGTAATATTTGTTGTAAAATTTTAAAAATATTAGAAAGATAATGAAATATTAAAAATAAAAAAAATGAGTAAGTGGACAGTAGGACCCATAAATAATGAAAGTTGAAATTAAATGAATGTGGGTGTGTGTTAATAATGGGGAAGTGTTAATGTAATGAATATGTGGCTCGTGGACCCCATCATTTTTGATGAGATGGAAAGTTATTAACATGAATTAATTCCGACGGATGCGGATGCCCTTATAAATTAAGTTAGAAGAGAATTCTAAAAAATATGATTACTTACTCGAATATTTAAAAAAATTATAATATATATGACATTATTTTTCAAATATTACAATGCACCATCAGGACCAACGGGAAATATTTCGAGATGACCAGAAGGAGCACAAGAGGTGCACCTTGTCTATCAAGATTAACACGTTTAATTATGCTACAGCTCATATATGTCAATAATAATAAATAGAGTTAAAAAATAAATAAATTATGTAATCAAGAGTCAAAATACATTATATATACATGCAGGATACACAAAGACATATTTATATTATACTTCCCTATATGCGTTGCATTACATAACTCACGATATAGAAACGCTAAAATCGCACTCTCACATGTGTAGTATTGCACTCGATCGACAACAAAAATCAAAGTCAGAATCATCCTCTTTCATAATCTGTAAACATTATTCATTTGATTATCATCAACGCTGCACATCAATTATATTTAATCACATCAACCTTCGAGATATCATTATCAATAAATGTTATTCACTATGAGCGTGTAACGAGGTCATAGACAAGTGACCGCCTTTAAAATGTGATGATAGATGCTCATATCCTAGCAAATTGAGGCATATGCTTTGCATTCATTCATTGTATGTGAATAGCCTACTCCAGTCACCGGCTCACCATCAATTTTTAGACCCAAAATAATTGAAACATCTTGTAGTATTATTAAAGTCTCACCACATCTAAAGTGAAACCATGTGTATCACGACGTCACTGTTCAACAAGAGCAAGTGATATCAAAAACGAGAAAACCACATTGTAAAACACTATATAACCACATACGATTTAAATATGTCAGCACACGATTATGTATATTATTGTCAAGATATAACACACAGATAAAGTCATTCGAACGCTTCACTCATATAATATGATCAACGGTTTCAAAAGAAACTGCTGATGAAATATGAGTAGTTTGCAATCACAGAACATTGGGATCGACTGGAACTCGATTTATAGTCATCATGTAATAAATAATAATAAAAAAATCATTGTTAAAAAAAATTAATATTTAAAAAAAAATATAATAAATAATAATAATCTATTGATTAAATATAGTAATAAAATTAATGATATAATACTTTTTATGTGTGCTTTTCAATTACTTAAATTAAATACGAAGTTTGTGCAAATGTGAATATTATATTGTTGAATTTGAATGAATGAAAGTATGAATATGAACGAAATATACAAATATTGAAATCGCGTTATAATTTAAAATTTTGGCAGTACACAACCAAATGATTAAACCTATAATAAATTTAAATCGAAAACAAATAAATGCATCGTAATATCCTTAGATAGGTCCACAACATAAATAATGTATACACAATTAATTTTGCAACAACGTACACAGGTCCCCTACACAACAAATATTGTGTGTACCACATGCAACGTCCCCTTCCAAAGACAGTGAATGCAACAACGTCAGACATGGACCTGCAAATCGGTCGGCATTAGCTGCCTTAAACAACAGACACTACTGGGATGCTGCAATTGCAGCGTCTCGTTTTATTGGCAGTGCAAGCAACAATTTTTGCAACGTCCACTCTTTACAATGACGTTTGCCGTAAGTTTGCAAAACGCCTCGATTTGCGGTATTTTGAAATTATTTTTTAAAAATTAATAATAAAAAAATCCAAGTATTTGGATATTTTACGATTTACGATTATTTAATCGAATTGAGTAAGTAATTATTAATCATATAATTATACCCATTGTAAACCCTAAAACTCCAAAAACATAAAGCCAATATTTATGGTTTTTTTATAAATAAATTTTTTTTTTAAAAAAATCTGATATCCCATTTCTAAGTTCACAGCCTTCGTGGTAACTTCATCGATATTACCTACCAAATAAAAGGCTTGTTCAGGAAGACCATCAAATTCTCCAGAAAGACATCTTAAAAATGAAATATTTAAAATGAATTTATAATAGCTTACAATGGACTTCTATAGCAACTTGGGTTAATCATTTTCGTAAAGCGAGGACGAATACGAAATAGTTGCTATAGGAGCCCATTGTGCAGTCACGCAGTCGTGGGCCCAGTCTCGGGGCGTGACATAATGGTATCAGAGCCGGTCACCGGCATGGAACACCAGGAAATAAGTGCTATGCGGGACAAAGTTCTACGTGCATTCCCAGCCACCTCTTGAACTTGCGGGGCAAAGTGCTACATGACGGGAGCCACCTCTTGAACCTGTAGGAACCACCTCTAGATTCTCGACGCTGGTGGATCGAGGGGTCAAGCGCGACGAGGACGTCGCGTTCTGAAGGAGGGGTGATTGTGATGTCCCACATCTTAAAAATGAAATATTTAAAATGAGTTTATAATGACTTACAATGGACTTCTATAGCAACTTGGGTTAATCATTTTTGTAAAGCGAGGACGAATACGAAATAGTTGCTATAGGAGCCCATTGTACAGTCGCGCAGTCACGGGCCCGGGCTCGGGGCGTGAGTCATGTTATGAAAAGATATTGTATTTCGAAATTTGGATGTTGTTATTGTTGTACTCGAACGGCCCCCACTTGCTGAGTATTTTCCAAAATACTCACCCCTTACTCTCCCCTCCCCAGATAAATCCGAACAGCAGGTCGAGGAAGAGGAAACTGAAAAATTCTGGGGCTGGTGATTTTCGAAAGTTTAGTAGTCATGTTATTTCGAAATTGTTATCTAGTTATTTTCATTGTAAAACGCTTTCGCATTTAATTCTTTTCAGTTGTAAAGACATTGGTATTTTTTTTAGATTTATGAAATAAACTGGTTTTCGGTTTATATTGTGCTACGAGGCTGGTTGTTTTCGATTGTGTGATTGATAAATGACGCCGGTGTCGACAAACCCCGGTTTCGGGGCGTGACATTTAAGTGGTATCAGAGCCGCCAGGTTCATAATCCGGGTAGGAAGGAATTTTTTCGAAAAAAAATTTCGGTGGATTTTTCACTCGAGGCCGATGCTATCCCCTCCTAAACGGCCCAACGAGCGATTTTCACCACTTCGTCGTGAGGTAGGGGTTGAAATCGCGAAATTCCTTCGTTTAGGCATCCGAAACCTTGTTTTTGCCGTTTTAGGAAAGTTTCGTAACCCCTATAACTTTTCGTAGGAAACTCCGAATTCGATTTCGTTAACTGTTCTGGAATCCTCTCGACATTTGCTTCGAATCCATGTGTCTATCTCAAAACTTTTCATTTTTGGAAATTTTCGAAAATTTTAATTATTTTCACATACTTGACTCTCTATGACCCTAATATTTTTATTATGTCCTATTTATGATATTCTGAGCATTTCCTTTTTATTGTTTCCAGGAAATGGCTCGTATGCGTGTCACTGCTCGTAAGAACGTAGCCCCGATTACTCATAGGGAGACGATTCAGTTGGACTATCACCAACCTCGCACGCGCGCTCAGGCTGTTATACGTTTAAAGGAATTGGCTCTATAAAACCAGGATAAGACTATCAGAAGGCTGAGAGCTAGTAATTTCGAAAGGAGGCAACAAGTGGAAAACTTGACTACCAAGCTGGGGGCAGCAGAGAAGAGGATTGATGAGGTCTTTCAACAGTTCGAGCTCACTAATTTCGAGCTTCGAGAATCCTTAGAAATAGCAGTGGGTCAAGCCAAGCGGGCAAAGGAAGAAGTGGATCGACGCACCACGGAGTTGTCTGAAGCACGTCAAGCACGACTGAAGATTAAAAAGAAAATTGAAGAATCGTGGAATATGATTATGCAGTTGTTCGAGAGTAATCAAAGGCTGTCCAAGGAGGTGGACAAAGGGAAAGTGAAGAAGATTATGCACCTCCTTGGACAGCCTTTGATTACTCTCGAACAACTGCATAATCATATTCCACGATTCTTCAATTTTCTTTTTATCCTTCAGTCGTGCTTGATGTGCTTCAGACAACTCCATGGTGCGTCGATCCACTTCTTCCTTTGCCCGCTTGGCTTGACCCACCGCTATTTCTAAGGATTCTCGAAGCTCGAAATTAGTGAGCTCGAACATTTGAAAGGCCTCATCAATCCTCTTCTTTGCTGCCCCCAGCTTGGTAGTCAAGTTTTTCACTTGTTGCCTCCTTTCGAAATTACTAGCTCTCAGCCTTCTGATAGTCTTATCCTGGTTTTCTATAGCCAATTCCTTTAAACGTATAACAGCCTGAGCGCGCGTGCGAGGTTGGTGATAGTCCAACTGAATCGTCTCCCTATGAGTAATCGAGGCTACGTTCTTACGAGCAGTGATACGCATACGAGCCATTTCCTGGAAACAATAAAAAAGAAATGCTCAGAATATCATAAATAGGACAGAATAAAAATATCAGGGTCATATAGAGTCAAGTATGTGAAAATAATTAAAATTTTCGAAAATTTCCAAAAATGGAAAGTTTTGAGATAGACACATGGATTCGAAGCAAATGTCGAAAGGATTCCAGAACAGTTGACGGAATCGAATTCGGAGTTTTCTACGAAAAGTTATAGGGGTTACGAAACTTCCCTAAAACGGCAAAAACGAGGTTTCGGAGGCCTAAACGAAAGAATTTTGCGATTTCGACCCCTACCTCCCGACAAAGTGGTGAAAATTGCTCATTGGGCCGTTTCGAGGGGATAGCATCGGCCTCGAGTAAAAAATCCACCGAAAATTTTTTTCGAAAAAAATTCCTTCTTACCCGGATTATGAACCTGGCGGCTCTGATACCACTTAAATGTCACGCCCCGAAACCGGGGTTAGTCGACATCGGCGTCGTTTATCAATCACACAATCGAAAACAACCAGCCTCGTAGCACAATATAAACCGAAAACCAGTTTATTTCATAAATCTCAAAAAAAAAAAAATACCAATGTCTTTACAGCTGAAAAGAATTAAATGTGAAAGCGTTTTACAAGGAAAATAACTAGATAACAATTTCGAAATAACATGACTACTAAACTTTCGAAAATCACCAGCCCCAGAATTGTTCAGATTCCTCTTCCTCGACCTGTTTTCCGATTTATCTGGGGAGGAGAGAGTAAGGGGTGAGTATTTTGGAAAATATTCAGCAAGTGGGGGCCGTTCGAGCACAACAATAACAACATGCAAATTTCGAAACACAATATATTTTCATAACATGACTCAACCATATGCATATCATCGGCCGAACACTGAAATTCATCTATTTTCAAAGGTTTACTGATATCAGTCCCTAATTTTTACTCCTCTAAGGGGGCGATGCCGTATAGCGGTTATGTTCCCCACCGCGTAAGGGTACGTCATGGTTGGGATTCCCACCCATATCAAGTTGAATTTTCACAGTGTCAAAACATAACTCATGCCAAAAATCGTAACAAGAAGGTTGTAGAAGAAGGATTGTACTCGACCGAATTTTTACAAAATCGAAAATACATGCACCGAAAATTCAACAATTTAAAACAAGCCCACTTACCTTAATCGTGATGAAGAAAAAAAACGTGAAATGCTAGGGTTTTTTGCACTGGAAATTTTGAATTTCCTTCCCCGAATCTGGACTGCAGCAGCTTTTCCGAACCCGGCAGAACTTCGAAAGCAAAAACTTGAAAATACTAGAGAGGGAGAACTCGAAAATATGGAGTGAATGAGAGGTGTGAATTTCGAGTTACAGGGCTCTCCTATTTATAGGGGTTGGCTGATATCCTGATCGTGCGTTATCCGTGCGTTTGAACTTTCAAATCAAATTTTAAATCGAAAATCATATCTATCCGTGATCTAAATCTTTCATCCAAATTTTCGTAATTTTAGATTAAATACATTATTGAATTCGAATTCTAGGGATTTCATTATCCATTGCTTGATTTTTATCTCGGTATCTCAATATCATCTCAAATCTTAGATCTTTATCTGCTCAGATTTCGAAAATATAAACGATATTACCTTAAATTTTTTGAGTCCAAAATATTGCACACGATAGAATTATCCACTCAGTTTTTAGAAAATTTTAGTATTCTAAAATTACAAATACTATTATGATAAAACCGAAATCTTGGATTTTACAAAAAATATTTTCAAAAATACCGTAAGCCGAGACATTTTGCAAAATTACTGTAAAACGCCATTGTTGGGAACAATGGTTGTAAAAATTGTGCGTCTGATGCCAATAAAATTGCAGTGTCACAACTGCAGATGGTCCACGCGGATCCACAAATTGCAGTTTTGTGTCTAAGGATGCACTGTCTTTGGCAGCGGACATTGCAGGTGGTCCACACAATATTATTTGCGTAGGATACTTGTGTACGATACTGCAAAACTAATTGTGTAAAAATTATTTGTGGAGGGGATGTACGATATTGCAATAAATCTATTTTTTGCGTTAAATTTATTAGATGTTCAATTATTTGGTTGTGGACACACAAATATTTAAATTATAATGTATTTTCGATATTTATATATTTCGTTCATATTCATACTTTCATTCATTCACATTCAACAATATACTGCTCACTTGCGCAAACTTCATATTTGAATATATTTTTAAAAAATATGCGTAAAAATGTTATATTTTATTTATTAATTATTATTTTATTATTATATTTAATAAACTAATTATTATTATTTATTATTCTTTTTCATAAATTTTAATATTTTTTAATACTAAATTTAGTATTATATCATTTGTTAATGATGGATATAAATAGAGGACCGGTCAATCCTAGTGTTATGTATTTACAAGCAATACATATCTTATAAGCAATTTCTTTTGAAAATGTTGATAATATTCTATGAGTGAAATGTTCAGATAATCTTATCTGTGTATAATACCTTGGCAATAATATACGCAATCGTGTGTTGTCGTATTTAATCATATGAGGTTATATAGTGTTTTACAATGTGGCTTATGCGTTTTTGATAATCACATTATTAATATTCATGTTGAACGTTGGTGCCGTGAGATACATACGTTTCACTTTAGATGTGGTGATGCAAAAATAATGTTACATGATCTTTCAATTATCTGAGCCTAAAATTAATGGTGAGCCAGTGACTAGACTAAACTATTAACATATAATGAATGAATGACAACACATATGACTCGATTTGTTAGGATATGAGTATCTATCATCGTATTTTAAAGGCAGTCATTTGTCTATGGCCTCTTTACACGCTAATTGTGAATCTATATTTTATGATAATGATAGGTACGTCATAGGTTGATGTGATTAAACATAGTCGATGTGTGGTGTTGATGATAATCGGAGGAATAACGTTTTCAGATTATCAAGGAGGGTGAGTCAGGCTTCTGTTTTTACAACTACTTTGTGATATCGATCGAGTGCAATCCTACGGAAAATGTAATATAATTAGCTAGGTCTTTGTATATCATGCAAATATGTAATGTATTTTGAATCTTGATTATATCATTTGGTTTATTTTTTTAACTTTATTTATTTTTATTAACAGATATGGTTATGTACTAGAATTAAATGTTTTAATCTTGCCAGACATAGTGTATATCTTGTTGCGCCTGCTGGTGACCGCCAAAATATTTCTTGATATATATTATAGTTTTTAAAAAATATTTGTATATGTAATCATATCTTTTTTAATGTATTAGGTGAAAATCTATGTTTAGTTACATTTATACAGATTCTTTTGATCGTATAAACTAGGATGATGTGCTTTCGAAATTATTAATTTAATTTGTTATTTTATACATTTTTTAACTTTTTAAAACTTTTTCAAGTTTCACTGGATCATGTACAACGAAAATGATATTGATGTAAAAATCATTATTGATCCATACGATAATAGTATCTGGTGATGTGTCCAACCCTTGACCAGTTTCGAGATTGTAGATGTATTACCTCAATCGGGTGATACGAAAGTTCAGAATACAATTTATTCTAACTCATTCGCTTGACAACAGCGACCTACAAAATATCACTAGGATAGGTCATCACAATACAGATTGTAATGAATATAAAAAAAAATGCAATTCGGAATGTGCACGGTGAACTATATGGGAGATCATGGCAAACCGATAATGACTTTATGAAGTGGTATGAACGTATTATTTGTACACATTATGTCGCCTACAATGCATGGGCTTGGTTTCCGTTCATACACACACAAAATGTTTGTTGCTGGACAAGCAAATCCCCTCAACAAAATTTTATTACGCTTTCACTTAATTCGCATCAGTAATGTGATAAGTTTGATATTGCTGGACAACATGGTGGGTTTGATATTTCTTGACCATCCGTTGGGTTGGATGCTACTGGTCCATTCTTTGGGTTTGGTAGTATTGGTCTATCTAGTGGTTTCGATACTGAATATTCATCTGATAGGTTTTATACAGTCGGAGTACCAACTACACCGACAAATATTGCAGACAATCCGTTCTTTGATCATGGTTATCAAACTCCATTTTATTTAAAATTTTCAAGTTTAACGGAGCTTCTGAACTTTCAAAATTGAACCCCAACAACTTGTGCCTGAATTGAACCCAAGAGAAATGTCATGTCATCTATGAAAAAATATTATTTTTTATACTAAAAATATTACTTTTTATTGTGAATATTGGTAGGATTGACTCGTCTCACAGATAAAGATTCGTGAGGCCGTCAAAAGACCTACTCAGAGTCTAAACGCACTTATAAGGGAGAATACTAACGCAACACTCGAAAATCTCACTAAAAGTTAAAAGTAAAATTTTCATTTATATTTGTTCATATCTTTAGTTTGTTTTCTTGCTTTCTAACCTAAGGATAAAAGGTAAGGGGATTATCAATCAATTACCTCTGCTCTATTATAGGGTGCAATAATTCAATGTTTGCTTTTTCATTAACATGCCACCCCTGTCTATGAACTACGTGGACAAATTCGCGGCACATCCAAGGGGATTGTTTCACCCTGTTGAGTGATCCGGGCCCACTTCCATGTAAAAAAAAAATTTGACTCAAAAAAATCCGAATTGGTGGATAGATCTTTGCGGACACTGCCAACAGGAGTAGGATCGAGTAAACCCATCCAAGGCCTCATACACAACAAAGTACTTTTTGTAAAAAGATACAACTCATATATGTATATTTTAAAATAAAGTTTTGACTAAAATCAAGAAGAAAGTATCTTTATAATCATTATATTTGCTATCAGTCTCAACTTTGAAATTTTTATTTTTCCACATAATTTCAAGTAAAAATGTTAAAAAGCGTGCGCATCATTAAAAAAAATTCAACAGAGGATTTTATCGATAAATTTAATTATACATGGTTTCAGCTCATTGAATTTTAATAGTTAAAGTAGATATAACTACAAAAATAATATCACAATCATTAAAATATTATCCACTGTAGAAACCATTCTCTTAAATACAACTGAGATAGTCGCAAATTTTATTTGAAATAATTTTAAGGGAAAATTGAAATTTTGATAATGTGTATTTATATGTTGCGATTTTGGTTTTCCCCACATTGTGAAATTTAAGTTTCGGTCAACTATAATTTTTCTATTTTGTAATGTGACAATGGTGTGGCATTGGCATATATAATGAGTGCATGCTACATCAGCATTCTCGTAGAAATTTGAATAAAATTGCCAGAAATTTGAAAAATACAGGACTAATATTAAATTTGACAATATAAAAGAATAAAATCGCAAAACACTAAACATATCGGATTAAAATTATAATAAACATTAATTTTTGCTAATTTTGATGATTAATTTTAGGAAAAAAACTCTGTGTGGTTTTTTTCTCATTTGAACGACGATAAAAATGTTTGTTAAAGTATTGTATTTGCATTACAATTAGTATCTTAATTACATTAGGACTATTAATATGTATTTTTTTAATTATATTCTCGGTATAATATCAGATTAGGATTTACATAAGTCTATTACTTGTGTTCAACACTACATTCAGTATTCAGATTCATGTTATTTTTTCTTTTAATTTAATTGTTTTGTTTCTCTTCTGATTCGCTGCATCAGGAATTTCAGAGACTCGAAGATGGTGGGTGTAGCAATTGAGTAAAGAAGAAAATCACGCCGGAGATGGTGGTTTTGATCCTGGTGCCTTCATCGTCTCGCCATGCTTCGGTTTAGCTCCACCGCAACCTTGACCACAAATGCCCCTTCTACGTACCATCCGAAGCCATATTGTTTTGATTCACTAGAACGTGCACCGCCGTGCATGGTTGTCTTGGATGAAACAAGGGTCCTGGTGGCATACGCCGCATGCATAGGCGGCAGCCGACAATGGTACTGGTATGGAATTGAGGTGGAGCACGCCGAGGCAATCCAACGCATATGATGCGAAGATGGAATGCAGCACAAATTCAAATATTGTTTAACTAAGCGTAACTATCCCATGGTATAAAAGAAGAAAAAAAGATGTCATTTTGACGACATGTTAGCTTCCATTAATTAATTCATCCAAAAATTATATATCTTAATCGTTATATTATTTTAATTTAATATTAACCAAAATTGACATCTTTCTTAAATAAAATTTAATGTTTTTGTCAAAGTCAATTGTTGACCATTGACAGTACGGTCAAATGGGTCTTGACCTTACTCTGAAATTCTAAGTTTCATTGTTTCTATTTCCTTGACAAAAGAAAAAAAAAGAAAAAAAGAAAAAGGAAAAGCGTGTTAGTATACGGGATAAATCGCTATTTTTCCTTTTGGCCATATGTAACGTGAAAAACAAAAGTCAGTTGAGCTTATAACCGCGGAAGGCTGCGCGGCGAGCGATTGAGAGGGGGAGCGCGAGCGAGCGACTTTAGGGTTTTGATTCCCAATCGAATCGAAAGGTTAGTGATGAGAGCCCGGAAGCTATTCAGAGTCATTCCTTTATGAATTCTGTTTTTTCTTTAGGCATTTTATCTGTCTTCAATATCAAGGATCGGAAAAATATGGTGAGTTTGATTTGGTATCTTGTGCTGATTGTGTGTTGTGAGAAAGAGGTGTGCCTATTATTGTTGTGTGCAGGAAGAGTGCTTGAGCGATTGAGGGTTATTGAGAGAGAGAGGGGAGGAATTCGAGAGCGGCCACATCTATTTCGTCAATCGTCATGTCTGATCGGAAGCTTGTCGTAAGTTTACAGATTTTCGTCAATGGGACCAATAAAGCGATGTCCTATCATATCGAATTTGTGATTTTGTGAATGTGCTTTGGTTTTCCTCTTTAGGTTTTGGGAGTTCCCTGGGATGTGGATACTGAAGGGTTGAGAGAATACATGAGCAAGTTTGGGGATTTAGAAGATTGTATCGTGATGAAGGTTAGTTCTTGGCTGTTTTGGTTATAAAGATCTGGTTTTGGTGTCTGACACCTCTTGAGTATTGTTCTCGAGTTTACAGGCTTAATGTTTTTTATATTTTCATAAGATTGTTTCGTTTTTGGACTTCGAGTAGGAGGGAATTGATAAATTGTCTCCCCCACGAACGCTTTATCGTGGGAAATTTCTGTTTTTTTCTGTTGATTTCTCATTAATTTTGTATACCTGGAACTGTTTTATTTGATTTTTGGACGGTGATCAATTTTTTTATGATGTGTCTTCATATTTTTCGTATGTGCGGCATTGAGAACGTAATTATACTTTCTCAGTTCTTACAGTTATGATATTGTTGGGTTCAATAATTAAAGACATCCCTTATCTTTTTTGATGTAATGATTTCAGGAGCGGTCCACAGGCCGTTCGCGCGGCTTTGGATATGTAACATTTGCTGCTATTGAGGATGCCAATGTATGCAATGCACTGCTTTGACACATGATTGTAACCCTTTTATGTTATTCCGCATGGTTTGAATTCCAATGTTCATTCAACTGTCCATTGTGGTTTCTATGTGTGCATGAGAGCAGAATTTCAAGCAGTATTGTGACAACATATTTTCTGTGTGCGCATGCTACAGGCTGCATTAACTAGCGAGCACTTCCTTGGCAATAGGGTTCTGGAAGTCAAAATAGCCACACCTAAGGTTACCTTCTTAAATCATTCAGCTGTTCCACAATATCCATTTCAAAGTCCTGAACCTGTCCATAATCCATTTTTTTTTGTTGGTGGCTGGTAATAACCCTGATGTTCTATTTGAATCTTCTATGTGCTGTTCGCAGGAGGAGATGAGAGCACCATCAAAGAAAGTGACCAGGATTTTTGTGGCGAGGATACTACCATCTGTGACTGAAGCTGCATTTAGAAGGTTCCTTGGACCTCGTATACCAATTCCTTGTTTTGTCTAATTTGTTGATTTTCAGTGGGGATTGGGTGTGGATTTACACTTGACGAGACTAAATGTGATTTATGTTATATGATTTTGCAGCCATTTCGAAAAGTACGGTGACATAACAGATTTATACATGCCAAAGGTTAATACTTCTGTCTCATTTCCTATGAATGGCAGTTTGAAAAACATAGCATCGTATCATCCAATTTTTGTTCTCAGGATCCAAATACCAAAGGTCATCGTGGAATTGGATTCATCACCTTTTCAATTGCTGGTAATTCTATTGTTAATGTTGTTCTTATAATCTTATTTACTTTTTTCTGTATGGTTTTTATGGGTACCTTTTGAAACCTTTGTGAGAAGTTTATTAGGTGTAGGTTCTATTTGCACATGTCCAATTATTCAAATGCATGCAATATGGTACCAGTATATCCTTCTTGTGTCTTTTCAAGAAACGTCAAATGCCCACATCCTTTCATCTTGCTGTAATTAGCTATTTTCTTAAGTTATTGGCTTTTAGTGGTGTTCCTTCCCATGCATCTCTTGCTGGATTGTAATTTGGCTTGTCCATGTGGTTCTTAACTGTACGAATTCACTATCATAATCATATTCCTTTCGAATTGCAAAGAAAATTTAAGCTGAGGCGATTTTCATGATTTTGGGAATTCTTTCGAATCCTTGTGGCCAATTTTAGAAATTAGAACACCGGAAAGGTTAAGCTTTTCAATGTGACTACTTGCTGCAGTGTTCATGACTCTTTTTTTAGTATGCATTTGGTGTGCAGGCAAGGCCATTTTTTGCCTTTTTATTGTTTTACTGCAGAACCAACCTTCCATCCTGTCTTTTATAATCACAGATGCAGTGGATGATCTGATGGCTGACACACACGAATTGGGAGGATCAACTGTAGTTGTGGACAGGGCAACTCCAAAGGTAGCTACAATTTTATTTTTAAAATTCTAGTTAAATTTGTAAATTCATTGTATAGTTAGAGTCTCCTTGTTCACTTGATAATAATGATAATATACTGTAGGAGGATGATGTTAGACCTGTTAGCAGAATGCCTCAGGGTGGGGGTGGGGGTGGGGGTGGAAGAGGCGGAGGAAGAGGAGGAGGATATGGAGCTTATAATGCTTACATTAGTGCTGCTACTAGATATGCTGCGCTTGGTGCTCCAACCTTGTATGATCATCATCCTGGTCCTTTTTATGGAAGTAAGTTACTTCCTGAAAGCAATCTTGGTCATCTTTTAAACGATGTGTTGCACTCAGTTGTATAATTGTTGATTAAGGAGGGGAGCCACCTCGTGGGATGGGCAAAAAGGTTTTTGTTGGCAGGCTTCCTCAGGAGGCAAGTGCAGAAGATCTTCGTCAGTATTTTGGCAGATTTGGTCGTATTTTAGATGTTTATGTTCCAAAGGTAAGAAATAGATGCGATAGTTCATATTTTATCTGTACTTGTTTAAATAATTGTGTGAATTGTCGCTTCATTATGTGAATTGTCGTACTTTGCATAGGACCCCAAGAGGACTGGTCATCGAGGATTTGGTTTTGTCACTTTTGCTGATGATGGTGTTGCAGACCGCGTAGCTAGAAGATCTCATGAAATATGTGGGCACCAGGTGTTACTCTGTCCAGGAAGTTATGATTTTTACAGATGTTTTATGCTCCCGATTTTAAAGATTTAGGTTTCAAAACATCGTGATTCGTAATTTTCCTTAAGTTTTCTGCAATGTAAAATCTCGAACACCTCGGGCAATGCTTGATGTACCGGTCTAGCGGGTTCAGTTTCACCCGTCACTTGTGAGAAAGTACCTAAAACTTAGGACTGATTTATCCGGCAAGACAAACAGAAAAGTGATCACTTTGTTATCTGACAGACGTCAGAATGTGTTTTTCACTTCCATCAGTTACCAGAGCTTTCCTGCCAATGGCAGCCTCAGAAGATCTTCACAAATTAAATACCCCAGCAAAAATTCATTTTGATGCATTATTTTTTGTAGAGTTTCACTATATATATATATATATATATATATATGTATGTATGTATATAATTCTTGCATTTGTGGATCTTATCTCTTTGGTGGTGAAATGCCCATTTCTATTTACAGATCTTTGATGTAACATTCCTTGTATTTGTTTGGTCTTCAACATGCATGGTAATTGTAAATGAGAAATAGTACGAGTATTAGTAATATAGAGGTTTTAATCCGATGCATTGCAGGTTGCAATTGATTCTGCTACACCAATTGATGATCCTAGCCCCAGTAGTAATTTCATGGTGAGTAATCCTCCCGAGCCATATGGCTATGGTGGACCAGGGTATGGTGGACATATGCGTAGCAGTTATGGCAGAATGTATGGCAGCCTGGATTTCGACGATGTGAGTACAGTTGGTCCTGGAATCGAATTTTCGTTATAATATTCTCACCATTGTGCTAACACTCGATCCTTTCTATGTTGTGTATGTTTGTTTGATAGTGGGGTTATGGAGCGGGTGGCAGTATGGGTGGTGGTAGACCATCACGCCCAGATTACAGGTACAGGCCTTATTAGTTGCCGAAAGACGGCTGCATCTACATCTGGTCTTGTTTATGAAATGTGAACCATTGCTTTTGGGATTCGTGGATGATCATGAAGCCAAATGTTTTATCTTATTTATCTTATTCATCCATTAGTCGGTTATGTAAACATGTGAGTTATTGATTCGTTGTTCTTTACAATTTAACTTGTTAAATTGGATGTTATTGAACGATGTTTCCTACTGTGTTACACGGTTTACATTAGGGGTAGATAGCACAAACCAAGTTCAGGACGTAAGTGCCAACAGCCAGCCCCATGGGACTACACCCAACCACAGTTTCAAAATCTGAAACCAAAATAGCTTTTGATGTTTGGTTTTGGTTCCTAAAAATAATCATCCTGAAATGCGTGGAATCAGAACAATAAATTATTTTTTAAAAACTAATTAGGAATATAACTTTTTGATTTTGGAACCCAACCTCAGGTTTCGATTTCTCAAAATAATCAACCGGAACTGTGCGAGTTCATTTAATTAAATTTATTCCTTTATGTTTTTAATAATATCTTATAAAATAATTGTTGCATAATTAGTTTAGCTGTTTTGCTTATTAAATCATTTTTTTCCTCATTTTAAGGGATATAATTTAGTTCAAATTGATTCAAATCATGATTGATGCTGTTAAAATGGAACCTGAATAATTAGAAACCGGAATACTGCGGTACTTCTCGTTTGCCAGTGCAGTAAAAACTCAACTGGCGCCAGAAATAAATCAACCATATTGACAAACAATATTCGAGGTCAAGAAAGCACGAGGAAGTTTTAAATTTGATAGCGAACCAGGAAAGAAACATTATTCCATAAACTACTAATTCCTATGGCAAAGAAAGCGATGGCTGAAAGAGCGCATTTTCACAAATATTGAAGTTTGAGAAGTTTGATTTTCCACCAGTGAGTTTCTCATGGTTAGAGCTCTTGCCTGCGAGATTTCGAGTTCCTTCAAGATTTTGTCCATCGAGGCTGATCGCATCTTTTCTAGCTTCATCTAAGGAAACAGAATTGTTAGCAAGGGTCGATACGATTCAACTAACATCCTACACAAGACTGAATTTGTATTTTTTTTCCAAAAAGAAGAAGAAGAAAAGAAATAGAATATGATACATCAGGTCATTTAACACCGCTAAATTGGTGTGATGCTACAACACGAACCTCGAGTTTTTGAACTGCTGCTTCAGATTTAGCCTGCTGCAAATTCTCCCAAGCACTGATCTTGGCCTCTTCTCTTTGCAACCTGCGAAATCCAAGAAGAAACCTTGTTATCTTGCATCCTTTTGGAATTTTACAAATTCTCTAATTTGTGATCCTTAATTCGCAAATATTGGGTAATCGGGCTCCCATATTGACACACCTGACGTGTTTTCTTGCTTCAGCACTACTCCAAGGTGAGGGTAAGTCTTCAGTATTTCTTGAATCTTTCATCTTCCTTAGTCCTTGTTTCTTGGCGTCCCTGCCTGTACTTGTGCCTTTGTCTACCTGGACATCTCTAACTTCATCTTTTGCAGAAACATTGTCGTTTGGGACTGATCCAGATGAAGGAAAAATGGAGAATGATAGTCTCCCTTTGGTAGATGAATGAGTGCTTCCTTCCGGACTCATTTGAGTCGCCATATCCCTTCGTGAAACATCCAGGGAAACTAGGCCTTCCTCCTCCTTTGTTCTGTCAAGTGTGTCTCCTAGATGTTCAATTCGTCAATTGAAAACATGACTTTTCATGCGACTAGTTTTATCGTAGATTTATCATGCGAGAGAACATCATATGTACCTTGAGAAGTAGGAAACATAGTTTCACTGAGAACATCTGACGTCCCAGGCACACCAGTACTCCGATTTATATTATTTCCATGGTACAGAGAATCTGATTTTGAAATGATCCTAGCATCATACTGAAACGATAAACCTTCAGGTACCAGTACCCCAGTAGTAAGCTGTGAATTTCCCATGAAATTCTGGACACTGCCACCATCCATGGTGGGTGAATAGTTGGATAGGTACACAAGTCCGGGAGATCCCAAAGGGCCACTCTTCGACTTTGGGTGCCTCTGAGATTGAGCTGCAAAAGTGTTGAAAGGACTATGACCTGAAACAGGGCTCCTAATCCATCTCTCAGCATCGTCCCATTTCGAAGGCAGAGCCCTCCCACTGTTAAAGGGTATCAAAGCAGCAGCACTAATATGCCTTCGACCACCACTACTTGTTGCCAGTGGCACTCGCTCGGAATTCCATCCTTTCGGAACTTCGTCTATGGTACCACCATATTCAGGTGTTCCTGGGCTCGTATAGGCACCGGAGTGCCTAAACGACCCTGAGTACTTCCTCATTGCTCCAAAAATCCAATTGTCGAGAAATCTTGAAGTCCTTATAGAATCAGTCTTGAAGTAATAACAGGGTAAGACTTACATTCAAATGCTCGAAAAACTAGTAACTCGAAGCTATATCACAAACCTTAACGCCTAACAAAGTTCTGAACAGACCAAATAGAACTTACACAGTTTCGAATTGTTTCAAAGTCCTGCAACTTCTTGATCCTATGGCTAGAGATAGTAATGATTGTCTACAAAATCATAATTTTCCCGAGTCTAAAACTCTTCCAGGACCTAAAAAATACATTACTCGCTCTATAAATGAAGTCTTGGATACACACCTTAATTTTAACGGGCATGGACCACAGAAAGGCTCATGATTGGAGTGTAAGAGTAAACATAAAAAGCTTCCAAGATATTGACATTTTCCATCAGAGAACACAACTTAAAGCTTTAAAATCCACTACCCATCCTCCTAATACCACACATTAAATCCACCCTTTCATTTTCAAAATAGCTCACCATCACATTTCCCAAAAAGTTCCTGTTTTTAATGCTCCACAAAACACAGAGAGAAAAGCGCACACAGATCAAATAAACATATGGGACCACAGAATGATGAAGCAGATAGAGGCAAAATTAGCTATACTTTCAATAGAATTACCTTTTCTGCGTCGGAACTCAGAATATGAGCCGCGTAAATCTATGAACAGTACTTCACTTCCGCTCATGTTTCTTTCGCCATTCTCGTTGAATTCTTAGAGTCGATGTTGAGAAGAAGCGAAAAGGGTTGCTGAAAAATAGTTGGGAATCAAGAAAATTTAGTTTTCAATGGGAGAAAGATAATGTTTTTGTCGGAGGAATTTTGATCGACTCTGTAATAATAGAGTTCATGATGAGAGGAAAAAGAATGGCTTCTGATAATGCCAGAGCAATTCTCGTAATGCCAGAGCAACTTTGTACACAATTTACTCATTTACCCTTGTTATGTAATATAGCTTGTATAAATTTTAATTTCATCTCTCCCGAAATTTTATATTAGCATGACACATTACACAATCGCCTAGGCGTAATTTGATACACATGATACTATAAACATGCGATATATAATATAAGTATAAGTTAAGGATAAATAAGATGTAAAATATTATATTTAATGTTTGGTATTTTTTTAATAAAAGTGATTAAATTTACATATCAGATTGTAATGACAAAATTAATGTAATGCCTGAGATTTTGATTCTATTAATCTGAGATTATTGATTATGAACTAATGTGATTATAGCCGGACCATTTCGAAAACCAGATTGGGCAAAGCATATGAATTGTACAAGTTTTGGACAGAACTATTGGCGCCCGAGTGGTAGAAAGTGACCGCCCGAGCGCCAATGTTCAACAAAATATGCTGCGGACAGAAGATGTGGCGCCCGGGCGGTAGTTTTTGACCGCCCGAGCGCCAACGATGATTGTGGAGGACAGAACCTCCCGCGCCCGGGCGGTAAGTTTTAACCGCCCGAGCGCCGAGCAAGCGCCCGAGCGGTAATTCTCGACCGCCCGAGCGCCGCCTGAAGGTTGTGAAAAATGATGCCACGTATCATTACATGCAATTGGATATATATATATATACAAATCCTTCAGATTCCTGCAAAAGAAAGAAAGGAAGAAGAACGAGCAAACTTTTAGAAAATCCTTACGCCTTTATATTTCGATCCGTCCGTTAGATTTTGAATCCGACTTCGATATAGTGTTCCTATAGACGCAGGCTACAACTGGACGTAAGTTTTGTTACGTTTTGATATGTTCTGAAAATATGATGTTGTAGTAATTTGATATGATTCATATATGATGTTATTGATATGTTAAACATCATAGAATCGAAGTCAGATTGGAAAACGGACTGATTATGGGATTGTTATGATTTTCTGATTATATTAATTTGAAATCGGACAGATTTGGATTATGAATGAATTACAGATTATATCGGATATGAGTTATGATTTGTAATTGATGTCTGGTGATTTGTTATTGACGGGGATACTGAGATTGTGTCGTTCTGTCGTGAATTGGATTAAATCCAGATTAATCGGATTCAGTGTTGAATTGAGAATAGAATATTGATATTATGATTCTCGACATGTCGTTTCAGATTTACAGAGATAATCTTGAGTTCAGAACTGAGATTGCGTCAGACCGAGACCACAAACGAAAGGTATAATTCAATGTGGTATTGGGAGATCGACTTGAGTCGGTTTAGACTTGGGTTTCCCTAAAGCACATACTTTATTTTATTGCATTGATATTTGCATTGATTTGATTGATATACTTGTTCTCTTGAATTATAAATAGCAGGTATTACACGAGTAATCTTGTGACAGAAGTGCCTGATAGTGGTGGGATCGCCACGGGCACATTGCACGATGTCACTAGATGGTATAGAAATCTTGGGACAGATGTGCCTGATAGTGGCGGGATCGCCACGGGCACATTGCACGATGTCACAAGATAGGATATTTGCGATAAAGCCACAGTCCATGACGGTTAGGTCAGGACACTGGATGTCTGGTTATATCGACGTGGATAGAACTGGAGTCTTTTCTATTACTGTTGGTCGATATAGGAATGCCAACATCTGGAAACCGGGATCCCTAGACTAGGATTGAGTCTAGTCTGAGTCGTGGAGTCACGAGCATTGTCGACAGTTTGATACTGATTATGTTTCTGATTTTGATACATATTACTGATATTTGTTACATGCTTTTATATTGTTTATATGATTGCATGTTCGTTGAGTTATACTGAGATTTTATTCTCACCGGAGCTATCCGGCTGTTGTCTTGTTTGTATGTGTACATGACAACAGGTGGGACAGGATCAGGGTCCAGAAGATGAGGAGAGATCGTGATAGAGTGGAGAATTCGGGCTTTGATGTATATAGGGTTGTGACACTTGATATTTAGATGTTGAACCTTAGTTTTTACTGCTTTGTAGATGGTACAGGACTTGTACTTTATTTTATACTAAGTTGTATATTAGTTTGATTTCACTACATTCCGCATTAAAAAGAAAAAAATTTTATGACCCTAATTACTTAATTAGTAAATTGATCCTGATGACGATTAAGAATTGATTAGCGTCCGGGTCCCCACAATTAACATTATCATAATAAATTTTATAATTTCAAAGTTGTTGCTTGAGTTCATATTTCTTATATGTTCATGCGCCGACAGTGCTTACATTATTTATTTATTTTTACCTAATTTTACATATTATATAATATTATAATTGAGCTCTTGATTTTGTGAGTCAGGTCAAATATCAATTTTTAAAGTTAATCTATTAATACTAATAATTTTATTGAAATTTATAAAAATCATTTATATAATTATCTCGAGTACATTTATATAATTATTATATATAAATAAATAAAAATATTTATTCGATTTTAATTTCTACCTACTAGTAGATATTTATAAAAATCATTTATATAATTATCATCTAGTGATATTAATTTAGAACTTGATTATATATTGATGACAATTAAGTCATTTGTGGTGTTTTTTATCATTAAATTAAAATTATCACATCTTATAAAGTGATAATTTATCTTTGTATAAAATTATTTATCACGGACCCATGATATTATCATGGGCTTTCTAAAAAGATATCAATCGTGGGATAAAGATGATTATTTATCAACCTCTCTCTTATCCAGTGTACCAAACTATACCTTAAAATATAGAAATTAGACTGGTTTACATTTTCATATAAAATTATCAAAAAAATTATTGTAAAAATAGAAATTAGACTAATTTACATTTTCATATAAGATTATCAAAAAATTCATTATAAAGTGTCACATGCTCCTTTGCTTACACTCCATGATATATTTTTTATATTTTTATCTTAATCTGATAAAAGTTTGATAAAACCAAAACAATGTTTTTAAAATACATAGAATTAATTTTCAAATCAAAATCCAATTTCATAATATCTTTAAACAAAAAATAAAAATTATTCTTAGAAAATCCGAGCTCCTAATTCCATTGACACGTCTCGTCCATCCAATATCTTTTCTACCCGAAAATCTTGGATTAACCAATATATATTCGAACCTAGTATATTTCCTCCATGATCATGTCATCAAAAACAAGAGGTTTTTGACAACCGAGGATCGATTCTAAGCATAAATGAGACGTGAATTTTCAAGAGGTTTTATCTCTGTATGAGCATTTAATTGCTCTGGAAGTACGAGGATTGTTCTGGCATTATGTGTTGCCACATAGAGCAGTTGATTTGGCTCAAGACATGGGAGAGGGACAAGGTTGTCTGCGTTCAAATTGCAATCCCATGTGACAATACATGCAAATACAGGGACTCTTCGGTTACAGACTTTGGATTATATTGGCAACTATGCAAGTTCCTAATTATATTTGATTGAATTTAATAGGCATTATAAACTTTTTATACATTATGCTATTGAATATTAAATAAAAAACTTAAAAAAACTAAATGCGTGTTGAGTGCAATAATTGTCCCTACTTGGTAGAGCGGTCGAACTATGATGCTTGAGCTGTTGTGCGGTTTAAAAAATTTGAGTTGCACCATTAACACTAGCTATAACTTTTGGTAAAGCGACAAGCGCTCGGTCATACAACGTGTCTTCATCAAACTATTTAATTATGTGTGCCCAATTCTTGCATATCTAATGCATACGTAGACAGTGTACAATTGCCAACCAATAAAATTTTGAGAATCTTTGCAAATCATGTATGGGTGGACTTGAGATGGGGATAAAATGAAATGTATTCATTGAAAAGGAAACTATTTGGAGAAATTAAGGTTGTTGCCATCATTTGAAGTGATGGATTTTATTATATGTAATTTTAAGGACAAATGCTGCGTAGCTTTTGTTGATTACAAACTCATTTTTATTGAGAAATCGTGAAAATATAATACTTTAAAGATCAATCAATCTCGAATTGGTCAGTAACGCATATTATATCAATTCAACTGATATTTCAAAATATGATAATTGAATATTTTTTCCTCGTCAAATGCTATTAAAACAGGTTGGTAGAAACTTAAATATATTTTTATGATTGGCAAAATATAACTTATTTTCAATTTTTTTGTTGCGGATAAAGAAAATTTGATAGTTATCATCTAAAATATGTTCCATAAAACAAATTAATGCTTGATTTTGCCTCTTTGTGAGCTACGCTCAAAATACTTGAAATAAGTTTGATTTAGTTGATTCGATGATATCTTAGCACATAAATCACACAAAATTAGACGAGAATAGAGATGATAATGAGACAGATATGGAGTGGTTCCCCGAAACCGACACCTACCCCCATCATGAAAATCTAGTGATTCCAATCAGACTTAGACCCGCTAAAAATTATATACTTTTTTTAAAATTTAATCATTATACAATAATTTTTTTAAAAAAATTAATAAATCATTAAATTTACTTTCCAAATTTATGTTAATAATATTTAGAAAAAAATATCATCATAAGTTAAAATATATTGATTTATAACAAAAAAAATTATAATTATATATTTAAATTTTAAAACATATCATTATAAAATAAAACTATTTCAATACTAAAATATTATGAGTTAAAATTAGATATTAAGATATACATGCTTCAATAAATAAAAATGTACAAATATTCTTAACCATATATACGTACATGTATATGTATACTTATATATTTATATTATATATACATATAGAGTTGTCAAATTTGGTCAGGTCCGTCGGGCTGGTTCGTCCCGCTATAAAAATTGAGCGGGTTGAGTTGGTAAAATAGCAGACCGTTTGGAGGCGGATCAAACGAGTAGAGCCCGTTTGGGTTGCGGGCCAAGACGTGACGGACCTAAACGGGGCGGGCTGACCCGAAAAATTAGGGTATAATTTTATATTTTTAAGTTTTATATAAAAATTTGAATAAGTTTCATGCGTCTCCATCACTCTCTTATATTATTTCTTTCTTATTTTTCTCATGCGCCTCCATCACTCACTCTGGTAAAATCTGAATCTCTGTATTAATGATGAAGATCAAAATTGAATGGAATATAATGAAAATTGATTTTATAGTATTTGTTTAACTTCTTCATGTTTGATTTAAGCACTTTACCTTTTATGGATTATGTTGTATGCTTTCTTAATTTCTTATTTCAATGTTTTAAATTATTTTATGAAATTATTTAACTGAAATATATATTTATTCTATGTTTATTGTGATATTGTGTAGCATTTTTTAAAAAAAATAAGTGGGTCGGCCCGCCTAACTGTGGGGCCAAGGTAGGTTGGGCTGGGTTGGTCATTTAGAGGCCCGTCAAAATAGCGGACTGACCCGCTCCGTCAGCTCGTTTTGACATATTTATATACATATAGAATGGTGGGTATGGTCCATCAAATTTTAGGGCTGTTCTCGGACTTGCTTAACCAGGTCTAAACTCGTCTTAGCGAAAAAAATTTAATACGAGATCGAATTCGAACATGACTCATTGTCATCCCTAAATCGGGAAAACGAGAGTTTTATACACAATCCAAATTATTTTGAAACTAAAATACATATGACTGACAAAACTATCCCAAATTTCATTTATCATATTGACTTCCTAGTTTTACCTTATTTTTCCTCGGTCTTCCCCTACTTTCTTTTTGTGCAGAAAAACTTCTTCATTCCATATTAATAAATAATCTTCTTTATCCCATGTTTGATATTTTTTTAAAAAGCTCATGATATTATCATGGGCCCTTGATAAATAATTTTTTAGAAGGTGTGATAATTTTAATTTAATGATAAAACAATATAAATGACTTAATTGCCCTCAATTTATAAATGATTTTTATAAATCTATGCTAGTAGGTATAAATTAAAATCAAATAAATATTTTTATTTATTTTTATATATTATATAATATGATAATTATATAAACGAATTCGAGATAATTATATAAATAATTTTTATAAATATCAATAAAATTATTAGTATCACTCGATTAACCTTAAAAATTGATATTTGACTTGATTCACAAAATCAAAGGCTCAATTATCATATTATATAATATATAAAATTAGGTAAAAATAAATAAATCATGCAAGCACTATCGGCGTATAAACAGAAAAAATATGAACTCAAGCAACAACTTTGAAATTATAAAATTTATTATGATAATGTTAATTTTGTCATTACAATCTAATATATAAATTTAATCATTCTTATTAAAATCATACCAAACATTAAATATAATATCCTACATCTTATTTATTCTTAACTTATCCTTATATTATATATCACATGTTTATCCTATCATATGTACCAAACTATGTCTAAATGTATATCCAGGCTTTTGACATGAGCCTTTTCCACGAATCAATGGGATTTCAATGTTTCCAGATATATAACATGGGCCAACAGTTGAGTTCTACTGTATTTAAATTTTGAACGTTCGAGTTCAATTAGTGAACATATCGAATTATTCGAGCTTGTACTAAAAGTCTTGAACATCTTTGTAGCGTAATAGAGCTTAAATTTGTATTTATATAGTCAAAAATTCTCTTCAATTATATATACATCCCCATTTTTTGTAGGCTTATAATAATTTTATCCAGTTACTTCTGTAATTATGGATATCAATTGTCATGAAATTATCAACTATATGAAACGATTGAAGCAAGAAAATTAAAGAAAACGATGAAATTATGTTGGTCCCGGTCAATTGTCGCCACCAGAAAAGCACTATTCAATTATTATAATTTTCTAACATCTAAAAAATAAAATTATAATATATGGTAACAATATTTAGAACTTGTTAGAAACTTGTAGAGTCCATTTTTTTATATATAAAAAACAAAATTATTTTCCTTCTCTGAAAAAAAATCTTAATTTTTCTGGACATGATTGGACCATGATAGGAAATATTGCTATCGTTTAGGCTTTGACCACAGATACACTTTTTTTAATAGGGATACTTGAAAGTTTATCGATTGGTCACTAGAGGCGTACGTGGCACTATTTGAATGGTGTGACGGTTAAATTTGAGATAGATCCAACTTGTCTACATACAAGAAGTTTTTTTAAGGTAACTATTTTCAAAACCCGACCATTATTTTTATCACTATTGAACTAGAACACACATCGATACAAACCTCTACACAAATTAGACCAGTTGGGTTAAAGTCCGTCTCAAAATCGACTTATTTTTATGAGTATTAAGAATTGAAGAGAATAGAAGTAGAGTTAGGACATTAAACGACTAATTTTGATGTCAATAAATTTATTGACATGACTTATAAGTTGTATGGTAAGGATTTGAATCGAGATGATTTTTTAAATTTGAGTGGAATAATACTCAAGAAAGCTTTATTCCTTCATAAATTAATCTAAAGTAAAAATTTAGGTTACATTTTATTATGGAGTAAAAAATAATTTGATATATGAGTTATTTTTAAATGACAAATTAATGCACAAACTTTTATAATTAGAAATTAATTGGAATTGGGTATCTATTAGATCATTCACAAAAATTGGTATACCAATTTGTGATTTAATCAACAATTAATAAAAAAAATTAATTTTGATGTTTTTGTAGCCATCCTACTCATCCTTCCACCCAGGCGTGGAGTGAGCTGGGCAACATGGCATTGCCATGAAATCTCCATCGTTGCTTCTTCTGCTATGACGGGATTGGCTCAGATTTCTTAGAGCCCCACCACCCAAAACCGTCACCGTCGCTCTCACTATATATCCTCCAAATTTCTATTCGAGCTAATCGAATTTCGAGGATAGAAGGTTGCGAATACCACACCAGTTTTTATTGGTTCTGCTTCTTCATTCAATTCTTGAAATTTCTGTGTTTTACCAAAAAAGACTGGTGCTTTAATACTGATACACTGAATTTTTTTCGGTATGTTTGCCTAGTTCCACAAAGATGACTTCAGCTGTACTCTATCACTCAATCAATCCATCTACATCGCTGTTTTCAAGAACCCATTCCCCATCTCTGGTATTCAAAGATATCCCAGCAGAAATCTGCGCTTTTCCGGGCCAGAAATCCTACTTGAGTTACCAAGAAAATGGGCACCACAGGAAACAAACGAAAGTGAAGGCTGCTGTAGCGGAAGTCCCAGAGTGTGAGGCTTCTGTTAGCGGTGGAGTCTCGAAAGACACGGTGAAGAAGCTGAGGATTCTGGTGGCTGGCGGCGGGATTGGTGGGCTGGTTCTGGCTTTGGCTGCTAAAAAGCGGGGGTTTGACGTGGTGGTGTTCGAGAGGGATTTGAGTGCTATCAGAGGGGAGGGGCAGTATAGAGGGCCAATTCAGATACAGAGCAATGCATTGGCTGCTTTGGAGGCTATAGATATGGATGTCGCCGAGGAAATAATGAGCGCCGGCTGCATCACCGGTGATCGAATTAACGGTTTGGTGGATGGGATCTCTGGTAATTGGTAGGTTTCTAGATTTAGTTGTGCTGAGTTGTCGCTTAGAAGGATATTATCTGCCAAATATGTGATTCACCCGCGGTTTAAAACGGTGTTTGGCGGGGCTTGGCTTTGAATTAATTAACAAAGGGTATAGAAGCAGCTCCGAAAATAAATGCAATTTTTTTGTAAAAATTAAAACCTCACTTGGTTATTATCTGAAACCATGCTAATTCCTTCCAAACATTTCGTGCTGGTCTTTTTCGTGTTTTCATGGATGAGTAGAATGCTTCAAGTGTCCAATAGAACTATAAAGTACTTTCGTACTGCTAAGGACTGATAATTGGGGTTAGAAGGCGAGGATGATGAACTCTAAGTCATGGAAAAAAAATTCTACTTTTTTTGTGGTTTTGAGTGCTTCCCTCCTCGCCCTGTTTCTGCTCAAAGTGTTGCCTTTGTATCCGTGGTATATCATGCTTGTGCAATCTCTGTCTGGATGTTCCTCATTAAGCGTTGTATTGTTGTATGTTTGGATGGTAGCAGAAATACCGAAAATGAATCTTGCAGTTATAAATTCTAAAGTGCCCCCTCCCTTAATGGTTATGGCTTTGTAGTATTGTTATCAATATCTCGTCCTTTCATATATATAACACGAATCCATGTTTTTTGCCTTACCCTATCACCATATTTGTTTCCTTGATTATGCTATCTAGTGCTTCTCTTTTTTCTTGGTTAATCTGTAAATGATGGAGAATTCTTACTCGAGGAATCAGTTTAGTTTCCTTAATTATATATTATACTATATGGAAAGGGGAGGGAGGGGTCGTCGATGCAGCAGTTATTTTTGTTATCTTGGTTTGCGAAAGGAAGATGTGACTTTTCTTTTCCCATTTTATGTGATTTAAGTGCATAAAATGATACTGTTTATAATCAGGTACGTCAAGTTCGACACGTTCACTCCCGCAGCGGAGCGGGGACTTCCCGTCACCAGAGTCATTAGCCGCATGACTTTGCAACAAATTCTTGCCTATGCAGTTGGCTCAGATATTATTATTAATGAAAGCAATGTAGTGGACTTCAAAGATGACGGTGAAAAGGTAGTCTCAAGTTACACCTTTCTTCACTGGTTTAGTAGCTTGCTAGATCCCAATGCAAATCCGAATGAAAATCCATCGTTATTGTATATGTTCTAGGTCTATTAAGCGCTCCACGGCCTAACGTATCCCAAAAAAATTAATGTTGATCCTGTGTCTGCTTTGATACGACTAATGGGTTGCAAAAATTCAGGTTACTGTGAAGCTTGAAAATGGGCAGTGTTATGAGGGTGATCTTCTTGTTGGTGCTGATGGGATACGGTCAAAGGTACTTTTTATTTTATATACGTGATACGATTCCGATTATCCATTAAAAACTTGGATAAAGGTCTTAAGGAGCATATATTAGATCTTGGTTTAAGAGATTGACATATGAGAAAATCGCTTAGTTTGGAGAACTAATATCCATGTAGTCAATCCCGCAACTAGCGAGAATGTGCTTTGATGATAATGATGATGTGATACAATATCGCTCGAGCAAAAACTGAAAGTAGAGCAAAAAAACAAAGAATAAAAAAATGAATCATGAAATATTGAAATTTGACTCTGAATTCTTCTGCTCGTGATTCTGGTATCACTATTAATGCTAACACAGGTGAGGAAAACTCTGTTTGGCCCAAGTGAAGCTATATACTCAGGGTACACTTGTTACACCGGAATAGCAGATTTTATTCCTGCTGATATAGAGACGGTTGGGTATGTTGTCTATTCTCGTTCCAATGTGTGTAACATTTCCTTGTCTATGATATTGAGTAAGGCCACTTACTAAGTTTCCAATTCTCTTACAGGTACCGTGTATTCCTGGGCCACAAACAGTACTTTGTTTCTTCAGATGTTGGGGGAGGAAAGATGCAATGGTATGCGTTTCATAATGAACCGCCAGGTGGTGTAGATGTCGGAGGTAAACAATCTCCAGCTTTACCCCTTACTGATTTGATATTTGTTTCTCTTCAGTTGACTCCGGCCAGGCAATTTTACTGGGAAAAACCTTCTAGTATATAGTTCACAGAGCTTATCCAGTCTGGGATGTATGTGACACCTGAGTGGAAAGATGAATGATAGTCAACTGTTAATTTTATTTATAACCGAATTCTGATTTTATGGCATAAATACTGCCTTGAAAGAAGGATACTTATCGATGCCATGATAAATTTAAATTATTTGAGTTGTACAGCTAGGATGAAGTTTCATCCTTAAAAGGAGTGATTCTCTTGATCTTTAGGTAAAAAGGAGAGGCTACTGAAATTGTTTGGAGGTTGGTGTGATAATGTCATAGATCTATTACTCACCACGGATGATGATGCAATTCTCCGTCGTGATATATATGACCGGACCCCAGCCTTAACATGGGGAAAGGGCCGTGTCACGTTACTTGGTGATTCTGTCCATGCCATGCAACCAAACTTGGGTCAAGGGGGATGCATGGCCATTGAGGTATGATGTATTTTGAGCAGTTCTTTTTCTGAACTTCGCTACAATTTTCTTCAGTTACACACTGCCTTTATTTGATTATAGAACTGTTTAAACCGTTAAGACCGTGGACCACTAAAAATATGTATATTTAATAAATCCATCATGTGCATGGATATTGAATTTATTTCCTGATCACGAATCTGTTCTGATTTTGAACTAAAAGGCGATAATATTGAAATAATATGTTATGAATTCAGGATGGATATCAACTATCACTGGAGCTTGATAAAGTATGGAAAGAAAGTATCGAGTCTAGTAGGCCAATGGATATAGCCTCTGCTTTGAAAAGGTGTAATGTATTTGTTTCCCTTACTGCTGTCTCCAAAAGGCTGGTTAAATTTTCATGAGATCACCCACCAAAACTTCAAAGCATTTGTTGGCTTTCTTCAGATACGAGAATGCTCGAAAAATAAGAGTTGCAGTCATTCATGGACTAGCAAGGATGGCTGCAATTATGGCAACAACTTACAAAGCATACATTGGTGTTGGACTCGGTCCGCTGTCGGTAAGAATGTGACTTTAATGCATGAGAAGATTGAGAATATCCGGGTATGGTCCAGAAATTTTAGAAGTTGATGAAAGTCGGTATTTTGTTTTGTAGTTCCTGACAAAATTTAGAATACCACATCCAGGAAGAGTTGGTGGGAGATTTTTTGTCGACATTGCTATGCCTTTAATGTTGAGTTGGGTTCTTGGTGGTAATGGGTGAGATCTTATTTTCCTTTATTTGTCAATATATTGGGTATGATTTTGGTTTCCACCGATGGATTGAATAAGTGTGTGTTACAAGATTTTAATTTTTTTATGAGATGTATTGGAACCGAGGATGTTTTATATGAATTTGGTTGGAAGCACTTAGATGTTGAAAAACATGAAGTCTAAGCAGTGTAACCTTTATTTGCACCGAGTGTGATAGAAAAACATGTGTGCGCGCGTGTACACGCACGAAAAATCGACAATTTATATTTGGACTTTTCGTGATGTGGAGAGAATGTTGAATATAATGAATGAATTGTATGGCTTTCAGTTCAAAACTTGAAGGAAGAACGCTGCAGTGCAGACTTTCTGATAAAGTAAGCCAATAAACTTGGAATAAAATTGCACTTTGTGTTCTATGATTATGGTATGATGACCAGGTGACTAATGTGTCATATCTATTACACGTGAAGGCCAGTGACCAGTTACGAAGATGGTTTACAGATGATGATGCTCTAGAGCGAGCTCTGGATGCAGAGTGAGTATACCATAACCTTAAATTTATGAAGAGAATACTTTCTTCATTTTGTCACGAATCGCACTCATGGGTTCTGCGGGCAATTATCTTGCATTCATCCAAATGCTAGAAAAATTCTTTTTTTACATCTTTATAGACCCATTCCCCAAACATTTCAATGTGGACGAGGTACTATTCCTTTATCAATTTGCTCAACTGTTGCCCTGTCGTGTATAGTTGGTTTCTATTTTCCATTGAAGATTCAACCGCTGCAACTGATACCATCATTCTAAGCCGAGATGAGAAGAATCCGTATGTTATTGGGTATGCCTTTTCGTCTACAGCTTATGAAAGAAACCGTGTGATTCATTTCCTTACATGTTTATATCAGACTGTGATACTTATAGCATACCCTTTTCAAGCGTAGGAATGTACACCACCCAAATTTTGCTGGGGTATCAGTATGTATACCTTCACCTCAGGCAAGTTCACTGAATACTCATTTACCTTTTATAATCTTCCGGAAGTTTCATTTTTTCCTTCAATTGCGATACTTCAGGTTTCCAAAACACATGCTCGAATAAGCTATAAAGATGGAGCCTTCTTCGTAACTGACTTAAGGAGTGAATATGGCACCTGGATATCTGAGTATGTCTTGGAATGCATTTTTCCCACTTCTATACACATGATGTGACATGAATCTGCATACTAACTGAATGAAATTTTACAGCAACGAGGACAGGCGATATCGTGTGTCACCCAATGTCCCTACTCGTTTTCATCCTACGGATGTGATTGAATTCGGGTCTGATAAGAAGGTCAGAGTTTTTACATCATTACCTAGTTTCTCAATTCTCATCCCTTACTTTGTTGCAAAAAACGTAGAAAGAGCACGATACACTGTCCCTCTTTTTGGGCCGTCGTCTTGTTTAATTTTACATCATCCTTTAGGCTTTAACTGAATCTTGATACTTAATGTTCTTGAACGGCCCTTGGTTTTCGTCTCATTGACGTTTTGTATGGAAGCAATTGCAGGCGGTATTTCGCGTAAAGGTTTTAAAGCTTCCACCAAAAATCGCAAAGAAAACAGATGAAACTGAAGTTCTGCAAGCTGTATAGGATTCAAAGTGAGACCACGGAAGGAGATTGAATTATAGGGAAACTTGTATAGAATTTTAATTGGTGGCAATTGAACGGTGTCATGCTGCTGCATTTTGGGATAGGAGTCGTGACATGTAATTGTAATATTTCTACGCTCTAATTATACATGGAAATGGCTCCAATTGTTATCGGGAAAAAAAAAGGGACAAATTATGGAGTTAAGCAAATCTCAGCTTTCCTGATTTCTACTAGATTGAATTTGAAATTGAAACCTCTATTTTTTCTCCCTTAAACCCACAAAATGAACAATTTTGCAATCAAATTTAGCTTGTTTTATAATTACAATTCACATTCCATTGTTTCGATTTGAATTTTAATTATCAAACTCTATTAGTTACATATTCAAATTCATTCTCCAGCACATTTTATGCATGATGCAACGAAATAATTCGGAGGCAAATTCAGATTGAGACTGTGTTTTGGAGCACGTACAGAATACCTCGAATTAGATAGTTGTAATAAACACTCGAAGAACATCATTCGAGCTAAATCAAAAAGTTCGAGAGTTCGTTATTGGAGCTGTGCTTGTTGGTTTCATATTGAAAATGAAATATTTCGTAACTTGTTTGATGAAGATATTAATTATTTTTAGAAAATGTAAGTCATAGAGATCAATGACAAGTTAAATTTAAAATTTAAAAATGTTATTTAATTTTTTGTTACTTAAAAACTTCAAACTATTTAATATCTCGACAAAATTTCAGCAACTGGCCACACATGGATTTCTTTTTGTAATATAGTTTGGAGTAAATTATATATCTTATTTTTTTGTTACTTTAAAATTTTAAACTATTAATATCTTGATACAAATCCAAAATACCATAGATTTCCTTAATTGACAATGGATCAAAAGGCCAACCAACATGATTCAAATCTTCCACCAAATAATTAGCCAGAAACGAAGGGAAAAAGGACAATGGACTGGGGATGGATGGGACACTACATCTATAAACAGAATTATTTTTTAAAAAATATTATTTAATTTCCTCAAAATAAATATTATTTAATAATACACCAGCAGTTTGCAATAAGTCTGCACTTAAATTAGATGTGCAGTGCAGGTGTAGTCACCATCCAAATTTCCAAATAAAATAAGATATCAAGAGTGGCCCCTCCTCCCTATAAATACATTGCATGAACCACATATAAAATTATAGTATTATAATTAAGCTTATCATAAATCTGTAGATGTTTCATTGTCTCGCCATACACATACAATCTCGTTTCACATACATAAATGTGCCTCGCCTGCGGCGGACAAGTGATGAAATCGCCACCGTTACGGGCAGCAGAGGGGCACCTCCCATATCTTCCTGTCATGCAACTGGTATTTTGTTTTAGTACGAATAAATGTCATGTGACTTAGTTCTAACTTGTTAAGAACATGAACACTTCAAATTAAAATGTAGGATTCGATGGAGTTAATTTGTGGCAATGATACTCAGCATTTTGAAAAACAAACCACATAATACGTAAATACATATGTTTGTAATTCATTTTTGGTCTAAAACGTTTGTGTTATTTTTGTTCGTCTCATCAAGAGAAGGTATTGATTGACCTAATCATCCTCTTCTACATGTTTTGTTGTCTTAAATAATAATATGACCCGTGAGATCATATGATGACTGTCTTGAGCCATGGTGATGGGATTCCTATGGTTATGTTATATACTGACTGATCCCATTATGGACTAATTTGCTTATGTTTTCATAGGAATGGTCGATATGAATTTCTACATATCACAAGACAAATTGTTATTTTGTGTGTGTTAGTAATAACATAGAATTGTTCACCGATAGAAAAGACAAGAAATATAATAAATGCGACAAAAGTTGAAGTTAGGGAGGAGCAAACAGCACCCACCTCGTTGTTGTGTCTCTTGAAGGTTAAGACGTCAAGAATTAGGTGTCAGGTTTCCCACTCGAATGTGGATAACATAGTGGCTTCTCTTTATTTCCTGTCTGTCAACTCCTATCTCCTCTCAAAAGAATATATATATATATATATATATATATATCATTTGCCTTTTTATCCCTCATATTTCTTTTTCAATACCCATTTTCCACTTGTAATTTTTCTTTTATCATCTAACAAATTCATTAATTTAATTTTTGCTTCGATCCTCACTCAATTTTTAATAAATCGAAAAATAAAAATAAGATAACTATGTATAATCCTTACTCCATTTGCTTCGACAAATTCTCGAACCAAACTTTGTCTTGTAAAAAGTTTTGTTTCGTTACATCGATGATAGGGATGAGCAATATGTCAGCTCGATTGTTTGATCTAAACAACCAAATTCTTGTACAAAAATGTTAAGTTAGTTGAATCATTAACTAAATAGGTGGATGGCTAAGGACCCGAATGTGGAACGTGTCGACTATTTCGACGCACCATTTATTTGTGAGCACAAACTTGTGTGAGACGATATCACGTGTTGTATTTTTGTGATACATATATTTTATTTGGGTCATCCATGCAAAAGTATTATTTTTTATTATGCTAAGAGTATTATTTTTTATTGTGAATATCGGTAGGGTTGATCCGTCACACAGATAAAAATTCATGAGACCGTTTCACAAGAAACATAATTTTATTTGTGACATTTGGAGAGGAAAGGTCACTCACGAGTCCCAGTCGATCTCCCAACTCTCAAAACCTATCATCTTCATTATTATTAATTGCCATATAATTTTTTAAAAACGTTATTTTACATTCCCAAATATATGGGACCCATTCTACGTCTTTTTGAGCACAGGTGCGCCCCTTGGTTTGATATCTGTGTCACTCCGTAAATTTTTTATATTATTATGTTTTATTTATACATTTCCCAAAAAAAAATTCCTTCTAAATTTGTGAACAGAAAGAAGTGAAGTATTTGAACTAGTCGGGCAGTCTCACGTGGCTCTTATATTCGTGTGAAAATGGATCAGCGAAATTTTTTATAGAAATAACACTAACATAAACTATATTCTTACACAATTAAAATTCCAGAATGTAAAGTAAAACAGACAGTTGAATCAAATGGAGGAGAATCCATTGAATTTAAGACAGATTCGGAGTAACGGTATAATATCTTTTTAGTTTCATATTACACGTATAGTGTGTAATCATTTTCTTTTATCTTTTTTCCCCCAAAAATATTCATAATTTATATACCATTTGTCTTACTTTATTCAAGCGTTTACAACTTCCTAAGAAATATTTTTGTATCCAATTGAGGCACGAAGCTAGCTGGGAACACGAGGCAATCTCGATGTTCCCCGGGTTTACTAAGACAGCGAACCGGTTGAGGACGACGACGACCGTTTCACCGCCACAGCCAGTTTCCCGATCCTCTCGACCAGCTCAGGAGACAGCATCTTCACCGGTTTCTTCTCCTTCTCCCGTCGGAAATCGAAACCAAGAGCATCCGAAACCTCTTCGGAGCTCCACCCGGATTTCAGGAGCGTATCTGATAACCGATCCGCTTTCAGCAGCAAAGCATCCAACACGGCCTCGTTATCCACCATAACCATCTCGCCTTCGAAGAACCCGGATGCCGATACGTGAATGATCTCCGAGACGTCGGATTCCTTCCAACCGCCTTGTCTCAAAACCGACCCGATTTGGGTCACGTATTCTTCGACCCATTTGGGCATTTCGGATCTTGGTATGTCGCGGTATCTGTCGGGTGATGATGAGGATGAGGAGGATGAGTTAGAGTTCCTCTGCCGGCGATCCACGGCGGCGTCGCTCCAGAACTCCACCCACCGTGGCGTCCGCCCGCCGGAGATTGCGTCAAGGCTTCTCCTGGAGAAGCTGCTCGATGATCCAGCTGAGTTCAGCTCGCTTCCTGAGCGGTGGCTTGATAGAATACTTGAATCCCGGCTCGGTTTGAAAGAGGATTCGCGATCAAAAAAGTCTGACAAATCAAACCCGCAACAGAAGATTCTGTTCTCATCTACGTAAAAAATAGGGTTTCCTGCCAAACAAGGGTTGCAAGGGATGTAACAACGATTGAAGACGGGGATCAAAAGCGGGGCTTGTTTGAGAGCGTTCCGGGCTATTTTCAGGGCCTTCTCCGGGTTGGACGGGTGCGGGCCCCACGACTTAGACCATAGAACATTTCGAGCTATGTGGAAAGAGATTGAAGCAACGGGAAGTTCAATGGAGGTTCGGAGGTGAAGCCTGGCCGAGCCCGATGACCGCCAGTTTGGAAACCCGGTCCCCACGGGCAAACCCAACGACAGAACCGCTTTCAGGTCCGGTGGGAATGCAAACCCGAACTCGGCTTCGGCTAACGCGAACTCCGACACCGATAAACCAGCTTGGACTCTAACACCCGAGCTCTTCAAATGGCTGATCACTTTCTCCGCCAACGACGAGAAAGATAGGAGGCTTTTGCGCGGCGTGGACGGAGCGGAAGAGGCGGCGCGTGCGGATAGACGGCGGAGTCCAGCCACGTGGGAAGCGTTCAGCCCGGCCATCCTCCTGTCCACATCAACCATTCTCAGGTGATCGGGTCTTTAACAACAAGGAAAAGAAGAAAAGAATCAAGCTTTCGGTTGTTGATCTCAAACTTTGCCGGAGGAACGAAGATTGGGTTTTTTTGCGAAAGTGGGAAAGGTGGAAACTTGAGTGAAGTTTACAGTGAAGTGCAAACAGGGCAAACCAAGAAAAAGAGACGGATTTATAGCAAAGCCGGTGGATAGGGAGCCGCTTTAAGTTTTTTTTTAATCTTTTCCATTTTACAATCTGTTTTTTTGTTATTTAATTTATTATAGAATTAATGGTGGCTGATTGTTTTATTTTGTCGAAATTAAATTTAATCACAAACGAATGGTTAGTTGGTAAATCTATTTGTCACATTTTAGAATACTTACTAAGGTTACAAATTGACTGTAATATCCATAACATACTCAAAGCTTTAGCTAATATACGAAAATACATATCATGATTTTTCTATATACCAATAATTTCATGCATTGCACGATAAATGTGATTTACTATTAGCTATAATTTCCCTGATTACCTGTCATATTTATTCGATATGATTCATAAAATAATCACGATAATTATAAAAACAAAAACGTGATTTCCATGTGTATCATGATAATAAACTTCAAAGATTTATTCGTCCATCTTCTATGACATAAATCTTTATATAATAGCATGTGTTTTTATCGTTTATCACAAGTAACATTTAGGGAATGTCTGGCTTCTGATTAGCCAAACTAATGTATTTTGAGACTTGTTGATGGCGAAGCTTCTTGACTATAATACGCAATAACATTTCAAATAACAAAGTGGACGACTTATATATCATGACACTTTGTTAGTAAATATATAAATGTATACATAATTTAAAAATTCATGATGAAAAATATATATGCATAATTACATGTGAAGTCCGGTGATACATTAATATGTTCAATTAATTATCAAGAATTTTGGACAAAAATATCAAAATACAAAATTTATTTATTTATTTATTTTATCAAAGAGCCCTGCATTAATTACGGTATATTTGGTGACCCTTTTATTATTATTTTCCATACGTCCAATTTCTTGCATATTCAGGTTTCAAGCATATAAAAAGAAGAAGAAGCAGTATTCACATTTCACACGCATGTTATCTAGTCTATATATTTATAAAGATCATTTCATAATTTTGGCAAAAATTTGTGTGAGACGATCTCATGAGTCGACGTATTTTGAGAGACGGGTCTCTTATTTGGGTCATCCTTGAAAAATTATTACTTTTTATGTTAAGAGTATTACTTTTTATTGTGAATATCGGTAGGATTGACCCGTCTCAGAGATAAAGATTCGTGAGACCGTCTCACAAAAGACCTACTCTATAAGCTTTAAACGTAGCACCGGCTCATATATAAACGAAAATTCAAATACCTTTGATGTAATTTCGGCATATTCACATGCTGCTATCAAGAAATTTAGTGCACCAAAAATTATAAAACTTTAAGAAAAATATATTATTTTCGTTATGCATGTTTGTATTTTTCGATTTTGATCGTAATCTTGAATTTTTTTTGATATTTTTAGTCTTTTGTGAGGATGAAAGATCTATATTGCATATGTCACATTGGTGACACATCACCATCGAGTAATATATTATAATAAAAAATATTATTTATAATTTTATTCAAAATGTATTAGTACTATGCCTTTTTATTGAGTTTTATTTATTCAATCCATTTAACAAAATCAGGATTCCTTGCTGGCAAGTGGTTTCATTAAGGAATGTGGTACAAATTCGAAAGCTTCAGGGAAATTGCATGTCTGGCAAATTTATTTCATTAAATTGTGACACTGTCACTTATTCAACCTAAGCACGTGACACAAACACTGACAATTTCCGAAACCATAAATTATATATTTTCTTCTTCTTTTTTAATAATTGAAAATTTTGAATTTGAATCATACATCATTTGACTTTTGATGTAACATGTAAGATTCAGAATTTTATTGAGAGCGATATAAGGGAATTCATGTAATGATATAATAATAATTTGATCAATATATAATAATAATATACAATAGCGAAAGGTCAACGTATTTTGAAATTACTGTCATCTAGGGTTTCGCTTAAATTTATTTTATATTATTTTCATCTAAATTATATAATAAAAAAACTTCTCCATTATCTAAAAAAATTTAGTTAAGTTTTTACGTTTAGAAACAATTTTTCTTCTTATTTAATTTACTGATATATTCGTATTAACAAACTTTTTGTAACTATTTTTAAAGTAGTTAAATAAAGATAAAATTTGAAATTTGTTGTAAACTCTTTCCGATACTTTCTTAATTCGTGAGAAAAATCAAACAAATATATATGTGTAGGATGTAGAAAGTATTGTTCTACTCGAACTATCTTCTCATTTGCCTAGATAGTTCACGCTACATTGAGAGCCCCCATAAAAAAAATGTATTTGAAACTACAATTTTAATGTGATATTGTATTTGCAAAACTGTAAAAAAATAAATAAATGTGACGCTTCTACGTAATTTCAGAATGATAGACATGAGTTTGCACCGTAATTAATTCATATGACACGACCTCCAAACTTAAATACCTACATTTATTCTTAAACAAAATCTCTTGTTCGATGTGAGATAAAACTGATTTCTCGCTTATCAAGATGATAATCCATCTATCCAATATATTGCAAAAATTTGTGTGAGACTATCTCACAGATTGTATTTTGTGAGACGGATCTCTTATTTGGGTCATCAATAAAAAAATATTACTTTTTATGCTAAGAGTATTACTTTTTATTGTGAATATCTGAAATATTACTTTTTATGCTAAGAGTATTATTTTTTATTGTGAATATCGGTAGGGTTGACCTATCTCACAGATAAAGATCCGTGATACCGTCTCATAAGAGACCTACTCCCAATATACATAGGTTTATTTGTGTGTTTTATGTGTATTAAGAAAATTATTTAAAAAATTAAATTTCTCTCCGTTTAGCTTATATTTATTTAATGAGCGTTTTAATAGGATATCAAAATTCATTGGAAGTAGATAATTTATTTAATGAATAAGAATAAATTAGTACAAGAATCGATAAAATAATAAATATAGACAATGAATTATATATTTGGAACTAGAACCATTAACATAAAAACTCATTTAAGACGGTTTGATATGTCAATTTTATAAGATGTATATTCTATTTGGATCACCGATGAAAAATATATTTTTTATGACAAAAGTTTACTTTTTATTATAAATATGAGCATGATTGATTCATCTCATGAATAAAGATCTGTGAGACCGTCTCACAATAGATCTACTAATGGATTAATTCTGAACACATAATTAATATTAATTAATTATGCTTTTGTCTCTTGAAATGAAGCAAATGTATCTATATTTTGGATTTGTGGGTGCAATTAATTGATTTCATTGCCAACCGTTATTATCGATCAATGCTATTGATGAAAAAGGAAGCAAGAGATTGCAACTAATTCAAAAAATGAATATATCGAGAAAATGAAGGACATGGGATTTAGGTTTGTAGGGATTCAGAAAATTCGATGGACCAAGCTGTACGCTTACCAACGTACAAAATGTTCCATTCAAATTTTAAAACAATATAAAATAATTTATATAAGAATATTAATTTCCTGTTTCAAAAAAAATATTTCCTTTACAATTTTTTATAAAATATTTTAAATATAAATGTGGTGTGTACGTATATATTAGTTGAATGGACTATTCAAATGTATATCTGGCCTCATTATCTGCCATTAAAGGACTAGTAATTGCTTACATATGGAAAACTATATTTTCAACCATATGTTAAGATCGAAACATAAATCTAATTTAACCTCAAAAGCTATCTCAAATGGGTGGATTGTCCAAGTCCATATATGCAATTTTTAAGATATTTTATCCAACCGATGTGGTACAACTAACACACTCCTCTCACGCCCAGGAATAACATTTGGAGCGTGAAGTTTACAAATGACCCAATTATGGGCAGAACATGTGGCCCAACTATGGAAATTCCAATACATAGCGATGAAACATGAGCTCTGATATCATGTTAAGATTAAAACTTGGATCTAACTCAACCCTAAAAGCTAGCTCGAGGGGGGAGGATTGTCCAAGTCCATATATGGAACTCCCAGATATTTTATCCAACAGATATGGAACCACTAACAAAAATTTTATTTTCAACACTAAAATTAAAATTAGCGTAGAAAAATTAAACCCGATGAATAATTGGTTTGCGGGGTTATGCATGCAGACAACATTAAATCCAAGAGATTAATTTTTTTAATTACGGTGATAATATTATAATCAACAAATTGATTAAAATTTAAAATATCATATGTATACAGGATAGAGTGAATATAACGCCACCATTGATATACATTTCAAGGAATACAAGCGTGCTTATAAGCGTAATTAGGTAATTTTATATATAGTATATTGACCTCCCCTAGCTAGGTTAGTTAGGAACAATATCAGTTAGGTAGTCAAGCCCATTCAATGAGTGGTAATTAATTTTTTTTATAACTTTCTTTAACAAATTTAAAGTTTGTAAAGAAAAATAAATAAATGAGAATCTATTTGGAATTCAACTAAACCTTATATTGGAAATACATTATGTATACCATGAGCTTATAATTTGAAGATATATACATTGGTATAAGATATTTTGGATAATGTCCAAAAATAAATTCATGGGAGTTTATGCTCAAAGTGAACAATATCATTTCATTGTGCATATATATTATTTCTATTGTATAACAAGTGATATCAGAGCTATGATCGATATCGAGTCATGTGTGTGGAATCATCGAATACTTAAACGAACGATGTGAGAACTCCCAGTAAATCCGTGATGAGATTGAAGTAGACGATGCTCAAAGTATTTCGTGTAAGGCGTGCGCTCCTAACGCGGTGGATAAAAGTGACCTCGAGGATCGATGGATTGGATTGAGAGGAAGTCCAGACCATGAGAAAAATTGTGGTCTTTCATTTGATGAGAGGATTATTGGTAATTCAACCAAAGTCTCATATTGAAAATATGTTAGGAAGATCGCAAGTTGATATGATGAAATGATATCCACGTCGATATGACATATTTTAGTTAAAATCTTATTAAAAAAAATTCAATAAGATTTTATGGCCAAAGTGGACGTAACATACTATTGTGTAGTTTATGCATGACTTCCATTGTACAACAGAACCAATGAAAAACTCCTATGTCTATATGAGTATTTATAAATATTTTTTATAACATACATTCTCTCATTAAAATTTCAAGACCTTAGCAAATTTTTTGAAATGTTTAAATTATATGGGTTCGATAGACGAGATCAAGATTTCAAATTTATGATAAAATTTTGATTTTGAGATTCAACTGTAACAAACATTTTTTTCAGCTAAATAATTATATCGGCTCGATAAAGCTTGAAAAGGTGAGAATTAATTGGGATTCATTAGTCGCTTCATTTTATCCAAGATGGACTAAAGATGACAAAACTAATTAATTTAAGATAATGAAGAAGAGGCAAATGATGGATTAAATTATTTTAATAAAAGGTGTGACAGATATAGAACCCGACTTTAGATTGGTAGTGTACACAAGTACAATGGGCGACGATATCTACTGAGTACCAAACATGTAGTGTTAAACACGCTTTTATGAGAATATAAACCGCGCGAGGGAAGAAGCATTTTCCAACCACGCTATGTCCTGTATAGTCGATATTTTTAGTACATGTTTTATAAAAAAAAATCGAATTGTAAATTTAAATGTCAAGTTTATTTATAAAATTTGTAAACAAATAAAATTTTGCCTTGAAAAATTCAATCATAAAAATGATACGGAGAGTGAAAATTTTAAATGTTTAATTTAACAAACTAAAATTCATAAAAATTAAAGATGTTGCGGTAATTTATGATTCGTTTGTATTATATTTGATATTGAATTATAATTATAATATATATATATATATATATATATACGATTAACAATAAATTTAGATATACATCACATCTTTTTCATGATAAGATAAGATCAATATTATTTTTAAGTTTTCAAAGATAATAAACTCTAAAAAAATTCATAATAAGATAAGATTAATCCTAAAATAATATGAATGGCCTCCCTATCAAGATATCCAACTTTCGATTGGAAAGATTACGCACGGCAAGCAGGGGTTCCACTTCCACTACCACTAGTAAATAAACCAACCCTCGTGCGATAATATATATTTTTAGTGATGGGATGCACGCGTGTGATATGTGCAGATAGAATAAAGTTAAAAGTGGCAGGTGCTCTAAGATTTTGTTTCCAGACAATATTTCTTTAGGGCAACAAAGGCTTTTGGTACTGCAATGGCACTCGTAAGAGCTTTCGATTAAAAGGAACAAGCCAAGATTATTTATTCATAGCCCACATGAGAATGTGGACTTCATATTTATAGCCCGCATAAGAAAAATATATATAACATTTAATTGCAGAGATTTCAAATGCAAACCCGACCTTTTAATATATATATAGATCACGCTAGCCAGTTAAACTATACAGGTAAACTCGTCGTGACAATTAAGCTCGTCCAAATTAGTAAGAAGAATCGAACTTCTGACCATCGATTAAATGCTACCTACTTTATCAACTCGAACACCTCTTATAGACTTGAATTCGAATTTCTATTGATAAACTTTGATCTAGAACTTCTGAGAAAGTAATTGAAATTATGTAAAAAATTTATTAAGAAGTTGTTTCAAGAAACAATGAGGGTGAATCTTTTTAATAATTTTTCTTGAGCATATACGATATTAAAAATTCTGTATTATAATATCGATTCCATCTATTATTTGTTAGATAAATATTTTTCGAAAGATTGTTTACTTAAAGTTATCAGTTGAAGTTTTAGCACAATATAATAGAAGTTTCAAATATTTTCTTACACGATATTTTCAAATTTGAGAAGCTTAATTTTTTAAACAAATAATTTTATTATTAAAAGCTTAAAGAGCATGTTTACCATAAAAAAATAGAGTTACAGATGAAGAGCCGAAATTAGTTATACATTGCCCACTCTGATGTTTAATACCAATGTTTTCACAACTGATCTAGTGATCGAACCAATTTACCTTAAAAATAGTTCAATCGGCCGAACCACAAAAATGTTATACCATATAAAATAATAATATATTATAGAAAATAATATATTTAAATGTTAAACATTGAAAATGTTATACGATATAAAATAATAATATATTATAGAAAATAATATATTTAAATGTTAAACATTGAATATGTATACAACGATAAAAATATATATTTATCGAAGTATAAAATCTAAATAAGAAAATTATAATCAAATATAATTATATATATACACGGACAAAATAAATAAATCAAAATAAACTCTAATATAGTATTTTTATATATGTAAATTTGAAATAGTCATATACATGTATAAAATTAAAAAAAATCTATCAAGATATTAAGTTGGGATGAATTCAAAATCGAGTACTAAATTTGATATAAGAGTGAATTTTAAAAATATCAGAAATCCAAATAATCATATATGTACAAACTATTAAGGTTATAACATCTTAATTTAGTCAACAATAAATTTGAAATTTACTCAATTTTTTTCATCCAAGCGTTTCAAATCTATGAAGATATTATATTGGGATAAATTCATATGTGTAGCTGGTGTAAAAAGTCAACATAGGTGGATCAATATATCCATAATCAATCAGTTCAAAAAGGTGAATATCCATAATCAAATTTCAATGAAATTGTGTACAAACTTTATTTAATCTTTTTCCTTGTAATGGTCAAAACTTTACACAATGCGTTCAAGAATTAGGTTAATGCATATGCAATGCTGATTCGGCTTCTTGTATGATGTTGGTGATGTCGAAAATCATGTAGAGAATTACTTCGATTAACTGGCATTAGGACAGTGCCTCTATTCTAGATCCGAGGCCTGCGATACATCTAAGACCTAAATGTTCAGACATGCATGCACCCCTAATGACCTCAAATGCATCGGGCCGTTAACACTACCCTCAAACAACCAACCCCAAATGTCTCTTGAGTGTCTTGTTTTGACCTCGAAATCCTAGTTCGTGTCGAATATTTAAATCATTTAGCAAATGGTATGAATAGCTCGCGATCGGAGATCGGAAGGGTTGTAAGTTGCTCGGGAGTATATATCTAGCAGCGCCAGAAACCGGCTGCTTGTCTCAGGGTGTCACTTTCTTGTATACGTTTAATGTTTTCATACCAATTTAGACAGTGGAGCTGTAAAAATTGGATTTAGATTCACATTATTATTTTAAAAGGTCCGGTCTGATTCATATTTAAAACGAAATATGATGTATTTTGGCATGAAAGTAGTAATATTTATGTGTCGATTGGAGTAAAAAATGAGTTTCACAAAATTCACAAGAGTTTTTTTATACATATATAGTCTTATTGGTGATGCCGACCAACTTGTTAAAAACATGTGTATCTTTTTTGACCGAGGGAATGGCGGCAATTCCCACACATGAAATGGAAAGGAAATCGAAATCGTTGGGTGCAAAAATCAAAATTCAACAACTTATATGTCACGTCGTACTTTACAAGCCCACCTTTTTATTTAGGTCTTCCCCATTCATTAATTACACCATCACTACTAAGATAAGGTTCTTCGAGAACAAGATTACCATATCAGACGGTATTCTTATAATATAATATTTATTATCTTTGTTTTTTTCTAGAATAAAATTGAGATCAGCGAAACGAAGTTTTCTTGGGTCAGTTTCATTACGTACCTTGAATGATAATATCTAAATTCTTTAATAAAAATTATTTAACAAAAGGTTTTAATATTTCTTTTTTCAGAAAGGAAATTTTATTTTTCCAAAGAAAGTTCAGAAAAATACGAAAATAGCATTTACGAATTAATTGGTTGTTTGTTTGAAACATTTGAAAAGGGGTACCAAAAATGGGTTTTGTTTCCATATATATGAATTAATTCTTAGATAGGTAGACTGTCCCATTGCCGGTGCCCATTTTTTCCTCTGTCTTCCATTATTTAAATTCCCCGCAACCAGGAATTCCCAGGCCCCAGATTTCTCCCAAGAAGTTATGGTTGATCTTCCCCTCTGTCGGGTCATCAGACCATTGCCAAAACAAGAAAAATTATCCGATGGGAACTGCTAAAATCTCGAAACACGATCTCGTTCGTTCTGGGTTTGGATTCTATTGCTGGGGCTGGGAATTCCTCGCCGCCCTCTTGCTCTTTAGTTGCTGATCGATTCTTTCTTTTGTCTATTGAGAGATTTTGGTCTTTTGAGTGATCGATGGCGCTGAGGTCGGTTCCGGCGCCATTCTTGACTAAGACTTACGATTTGGTGGATGATCCGGAGACCAACGACGTGATATCGTGGAACGAGAGCGGGACGACGTTTGTTGTCTGGAAAACAGCGGAGTTTGCTAAGGATTTGCTGCCCAATTACTTCAAGCACAACAATTTCTCCAGCTTCGTTCGCCAGCTGAATACCTACGTAAGTTTCTTGATCATCAAATGTTTGCTGAATTAGCCTCTGACTTTTGCTCCTTTTCTTGCTGATCTCCGTCTTGATTATATGAAAACTTATCGAAAAACTGTAATTTTGGTCAGTCTGTCAAATTTGGTAAAACAAGCTATTAAAGTTGAGTTGGTTTGATATCAAGTTGTCAACTATCAAATAAAGAATGGTCTATTTTTTCCCCTTGCTTTTTTCTCTAAAATAATTGGAGTTCTGACGTGCAAGTTTATGAGCTAAATAGTATTGTGCTTATAAATTTTTAATGTTTTGAACTTTATGTATGCTTCTTGCAATATAAAGATTTATTAACAGAGAGATTTTCAAGATTCTAGTTATAACATTAAAAAAATTGATCCAGCTTATTGATTTTTATGAAAAAATATGTCGCAATTTATTTGCCCAAAAATTGGTAATCCATGGATTATTTTCTTTGATTTTGTGCCATCATATAGTGCCTGATCGGAATTATCTCTTGCAGGGTTTTCGAAAAACTATTCCAGACAAATGGGAATTCGCCAACGACAACTTCAAGCGAGGAGAAAGAGATCTCTTGACCGGAATCCACCGCCGTAAAATAGCTTCTTCACAAAACCCGGCCGGCGGGAAGGCCACAGCCGCCGATAACCAAAATTCCCCGGCGATCTCCGGCGAAGATTTAGGATCAACCTCCACTTCATCTCCTAACCCCAAGAATCCCAGCTCACTGGGGATACAGGCTTCGGCTCAGCTCGCGGCTGATTTATCGGATGAGAATGACAAGCTGAAAAAAGATAATCAGACGCTGAGTTCGGAGCTGACGCAGACCAAGAAACAGTGCGATGAATTGATTGCTTACTTGAATCGGCGGCTGAATGTCTCTCCGGAGCAAATCCAACGCATTATGAAGCTCGGATGCGGGGTTGACGGTGGTGTGGTGGGTGGTCAAGGTTTAGATAGTGACGATTATGACGAACATGAGAATAGTATGAAACTGTTTGGGGTAGTTTTGAAAAAGAAGAGAGGTCGTGATGACAATATTAATTTTTCAGGGCCCGAAATGAAAGAAATGAAAAGTAGGGTTCCTTGCTTTAGGATTTCAGAGTCACCTGAAAACAGCGGGAAGGTCTATAACTGACCACTCGATTAGTGCCACGTGGCATTTGGTAAATAGTTCTAGGTTGTGACACTGGGTTGGGTAATAAAGTAAAATTTACATGAGCAAAATGGGAGATGAAAACAAATGAATCTTCCATCTCTGTTGCTTAATATTTTGTTTTCTTTGTTTTTTCGATTTGGGTTTATTTTTTTTTATATTGTTATTTTTAGTTGAGTAGGTCTCTTATGAGATGATCTCACAAATATTTATCTTTGAGACGATTAAACCTTACCGATATTCACAATAAAAAGTAATACTCTTGCATAAAAAAGTAATATTTTTTATGGATATCCAAATAAGATATATGTCTCATAAAATACGATCCGTGAGACCGTTTCACGCAAGTTTTTACTTTTTTAGTTAGGTATATAACATGTCTGATCGAACTTTTTTAGCCTATACAAACAAAAAAGTGAAATTAGAGATTTGAAAAATATTTTATTTTAAAATAGATCAAAGTTTTATTTTTAATTATCACATAATAATTCAAGAGTTGTCTATCTAATAGTGAAATTGAATTGATTATGTAGAATAATGTACAAGAGTAAATGATTAGTCAATATTACGATGTAATTAAAACATTAAAGTTGTACACTTTATTTTAATTATCTTCCTATCATCCCATCAAAATATTAGATTTTTTATTTTAATTTATCAAATAAATAAGATAATTTGTAATTAATATAACATTTTGCCAAAATTAAAAATAAATAGTTGTTTAAAAAATATGCTTTAAAATGTATATATTTATGGTGAAACTTAAAAAGAACAGTAAAGGTAATTTTGTCTATTTTAATGCAAAAAGTCAAAACGAAATATATATCATTCTTAAATAATTTCTTATTAATAATAGTATTTTCTAAAAATTAAATCTTTTATATTTTGTTAATAATAATTAGCAAAAATATAATCTAAGCCATTCCTAAAAAAAAGGCATCTCACTAAATGATGAAGATGGAGTTTAAGCTTTCATGGCGAACTTAACTGGTTCCTCTCTGAGAAACCAATTTCTCTACAACAGTTCAAATTTTTCCACCATTGTCCTTTCATTGTTTCCATGCTGCCAGAAGCGCCAAGATTTTAGGGCCTTGAACGCTTTATTAATTGTAAATGGATTGATTGAGCACCAATCTTTAATCAAACAATTTATTATCAAGTGTTGTCATCTGGGATTTCCGGATTTAGCTCTCTCAGCTTTCAAAACAATCGAAAAGCCGAGTCTTTCGATGCAGAATCTTTTTCTTGGGAGTTTATGTGACAATGGTCTGTTCGGGAATGTGTTGAGTGTTTACGAAATGTGTCGAATTTCGGGAAGTCTTTCGGACAACTACACGTATCCTTTTGTGATCAAGGCATGCTCTGCGTTGAGTGACACTGGGCGTGGTGAATCGATGCATTGTCTCGTTACAAAGGATGGTTTTGGGGAAAATCTTGTTGTGCAAACGAGCCTGGTTGATTTTTACTCCAAAGGTGGTGAAATGGATAACGCACGTAAGTTGGTCGATGAAATTTCTCAACCAGATGTGGTTACTTGGAACGCTTTGATTTCTGGATTTTCTTTTAATTCGTTTGACGATGAGGTTTTTCGGGTTTTTCATGAAATGAGATACATGGCAATGAGGCCTAACACTAGCACATTTGCTAGTTTGTTTCGGGTATGCTCGAAATTAGTAGCTTTTGATTTTGGAAAATCTCTTCATGGACTTGCTTATAAACTTGGATATGCAATGAGGGAGTCTTTAGTGCCTGCGCTGATTTCTACTTATGCTAATTGTCGGGACATGTTGGCTGCTAGAAATATTTTTGATACTTCGACATTCAAGAATGTTGTTATTTGGAATGCTATAATATCTGCTTATACACGGAATAATAAACCAGAGGATGCTATTGCTTTGTTTCAGAGAATGTTACTCGATGATATTAAGCCTGATGTAGTGACTTTTGTGTCTCTTATTCCTTCTAGTGAGAATCTTGGGTGCCTTTGTTATGTCGAGTCGCTTCATGCTTATGTAATGAAATTTGGGTTCACTAAACAACTCTCTGTTGTCACGGCCCTTCTGTCAGTTTATGCAAAATTAGGAAATATTTATTCAGCTGAGTTACTTTTTTGTAATGTCAACCAAAGGAACCTCTTGTCGTGGAATTCCATGGTTTCAGCATATGCCAGCAACGGCCTTTGGAAGCATAGTTTGACTGCATTTCATGACATGCAGATGGATGGTTGTAAGCCAGACGCAATCTCGATTATTACTATCCTCACTGTATGCTCTGAATTGGAGGCTATTTTGCTGGGAAAATCCGCACATGCTTTTAGCGTTAGAACGGGGATTGATTCGAATCTTAATGTGTGCAATTCACTGATGGGATTTTACATTGACTGCCGTGAGTTGGCAGTTTCTTTTAATATATTCGATAGAATGGCTCTCAAAAGTGTTGTTTCATGGAACACTATGATTTCTGGGTGTGTGGATAATGGAGAAGCAGAGAGATCACTGCTCCTATTGCATCATATGAGGCTACAAGGTGTTGAGTTTGATTTGGTTTCTTTAATAAGCATTCTTTCATATTGCAATGAGTTTCAAAATCTAATCTTGGGGTCGGCCATTCATAACTATGCTATCAGGACTGGATTTGCTGATGATATTTCCTTAGCTAATTCTCTTGTCACCATGTATATAAACTGTGGACAGCTTGGAGCAGGAAGGTTACTCTTCAATGACATGCCTAATAAAAGCGTGGTTTCTTGGAATGCTATTTTGACTGGCTATAGATATCATAACTCACCGAAGGAGACTTTGGAATCGTTTATTCTTATGATAAAGAAAGGTCACAGACCAAATTACGTAACCTTGCTGAACGTGTTACCTGCTTGTTGTACAAATCTTGAAGGTAAATCAATCCATGCTTACATTTTAAGACTTCAAATCCCTCTAGAAACTAATCTTCTCACTTCTCTCATAATCATGTACGGTAAATTTGGAAATTTCGCTTCATGCTTGGCGCTGTTTCACGAGGGAGAGAAAGGGAGCATTTCCTCGTGGAATACTGTTCTATCTGCATACTTACTTTCAAAGAATGCCAGAGGGGCAGTTGCCTTCTTTCGTGATTTACTTCGGAACAACATTGAGCCTGATAATATAACTATTCTGAACCTCATTTCAGCTTGTCGCCACCTGCAGAACTTACATATTTCAAACTCTATATTGGCTTTTGTGGTACAAAAGGGATTTGATAAAGATGTTGCTATTAGTAATGCGTTGATTGATCTATTCGGGAAATGTGGAAGCATCCGTTCTGCAAAAACACTCTTTGATCTCTTGCCACAAAAGGACACAAAATCTTGGAGTACAATGATTAATGTGTATGGTTTAAATGGGGATGGTGAATCTGCTTTGTCTCTTTACTCACAGATGAGGCTTCTAGGTTTGAAGCTGGATAAAGTGACCTACATGGGGATTTTATCAGCTTGCAGCCATTCTGGTTTAGTCCAACAAGGAAGGATGGTATTTAACTGTATGATACAAGATGGTGTATTGCCATGTATGGAGCATTATGCGTGCATATTAGACCTCCTTGGTAGAAAGGGCTATTTGAACGAGGCTCGGGATATTGTCCAAAATTTGCTTTGTAAGCCTTCGGAAAGTGTTCTTAAGTCCTTGTTAGGTGCTTGCTTGAGTCATGGAAATTATGAACTCGGAGAGGAATTTGGTAGGCTACTGCTAGAAACGAACTTGAAAGATCCTGGAGCATACGTGATTCTACACAATATCTACGCAGCAGCAGGAAAATGGCTGGATGCTGACAATGTGAGGTTGACCATGGAACAGAATCGATTCCATAAACCACTTGGCTTCAGTCTTATTGATGTTAATGCTGGAATACTCGATGTGCAATCATAACATCCAAAAGGGTGGCAAACGAGCAGAGGACAAGAACTTGATTGTCGCCTTTCTAAATGTTCCCACACAATACAACGTCATAAGCATGGGCAGACTTGTTTGTTTTAGCCATTTTTCTTGTGTATCACCTTCTCAGTTCTCATCGACAAAATTTGAATCCATAGGTGTCTGCAGGCTAAGTCATCAGTAAAAAAAAGGCATTGAGTTCAGCTGCAACGGCACACGTGGGAAATGAACTGGGAACGAACCAACCTAGCAAAGTTAAAGCTCCATCCTGGCACAGCTTTAAGAGCACCATTCTGGCAAGTTTGATTGCCACGACATACATGGTAATGTTTCTTGGTAGGGGTTGAGTTACCCTCCACGTATATCTAATGACCACAATTGTAATGAAAATTCTTTTGTATGAGTTCAAGTATGGACTAACATATATTTGAATTAATGATTAGCTTCAGATTGACACATGTTCTGTCATATAATATACTTCTTTTTTTGAAAGAAAAAAGCAATATATTACTCTCGAGAATAGTTGAGTACAACTTCTTGAGCAATACATTTCTCTCGAGAATCGTTAAACACAACTTCTTTGTAGCCAAGAAGGAAAATCAGAATTCATCCAAATTACACTATAAGCAATCGAAGCAGCGACTTTTGCCAATTTGTTAGCTGCCCGGTTAGCTCATCTCCACATATTTGAATTCCCACAAAATCGTGGTCCGAAAGAAGCTTTTTTATTTGAATAATTACCAAAACCTCAGGGAAAAAGAACTCAATGGTAGCATTCACTGCTCGGATTGCTTCCAATGAATCTGAATACACTCGCACATTACGGATACTAAGTTGTTTACAAAGATTCATTCCAGCTAGAATGATAATTAATTCACCCGTGAAAACCGAGCCAGGATTGCAAATGGACGAGCCATAGCCGCTACAGTCTGTCCCCGGCATCTCGAATGATACCACCTATTGAGAAACAACCCTTGATAATATTGATTCCCGCGTCTACATCCAATTGAAAATTCCCCACCGGAGGTTTATTCCATTTTTAATACTGCCAAGATAAATCTTCATTCTCCACAAATTAAAAACAAGCACGTATTATTTTCTTTCCAAAATAATATATCATTTGTGAATTCTTACTGAACTGAAACTAAACCCAAATTAAACCGAGTCAAATAAACTAAAGCTCTACCAGGTACTATCCGTTTATCAACAAGATTTAAACACGAGATCCTACTAAAATCAATTTTTTTACTACTCGAATCAATAAAGTGATAAATATTCATGTATGTGTTGAACATAATTATACAAGTCAAAAATCCGTTTTTGAGCAATAAAAGATGGATAAATAATAATTATAAATACACATAGATGCATTCTGGATATTCAGCTAACATTCAAACCAATCCAAAGAGTTAGTTCTATATGTCAAGGGATACCGGTCGAAAACTGACTCGAAAAAAATTCCCCAAACACAAGAGTTGGTAAAATGATTAATGCATGACAAATTTAAATAGACTAGTTCTATTGATTGATAAGTATAATCTAATCGTAAATATAAATCAAACATAATTTTGTTTTGTTAGAAATAAAATAAAATTATTTAATTGATCTACTACATATAATCAAGCGAGTTATATATTTTTTATAAATACATATAAAGTTTAATTTTTTATATAATTATTGGTGAGATTATTTTTCAAAAGCAAAAAAAAAACCAAAAGATTAGATATAAATATGTCGAGACTAAAAAATTGAAATAATATGTACATTCGATTTTTTATTAATGAACTTTTTAACTTAAAACTCAGCCTTCTGAGACAAAAATAATGTATAATCACGTAACTTATGAGTCGATATATATGATTATTGATATGTATGACGAGGGCAATTGAGTTTATATATTCGAGTACATAAAAAAAATATGAAGAGTAACATCATACGAATTAAAATAATGGATTAATTCATGATCACCAGTTTTCAGAATCTTATGAACGACGCACACCAAATTAGAAAATTCAAAAGCAAAAGATGCCGATCAAAAGCACACGTGAAGCTGCATTTCCCCGAAAGTTGCTACCAGATTCTTCTACCACCTCTACAAATCCCTCACAAATTTCTCCAATTTTTTTCAGTCATCACTCGCCAAATTTTATAGACCATACAGAACAAAAAACGAAAATAGATGGCGTTGATGTGCTTCATCGAAGTGTTGAATACGAACCGTGAGATGTCGGCGGAGGAATTCAAGGCGTGGCTCCGACGCTTTGATTTCGACGGAGACGGCCGTATCAGCCGCGAGGAGCTGAAGGAAGCCCTCCGCAGCCTGCACATGTGGTTCGGCTGGTGGAAGGCGCGTCGGGGAGTGACAGCCGTCGATTCCAATCGCAACGGCCAGATCGATGGTGCGAAGGAGATCGAGAATCTGGTGATTTACGCGCAGAAGCAGTTGCACATGAAAATTTATGATGAGAACGACTATTACCGGTGATTCATGCACGCTTGTAACTGTAAAAAATAATAATAATAAAAAATGGCTTGTGCTGGATTTGAATGGTATTGCGAGTTCTTTAATCGGCAGCATCATCTGAAATGGAAAGGGATTTCAGGTTTTGTTTAAGACTCGATCGAGTAAGATTGGAAATATGGATTTCATAGTTTGGACTTCAAAATTAATCCCTCTCGCCAACAATCAAAACATATTTTTTTTAGAGTAGGTTTTCTGATACGATATCATGAATCTTTACCTGTGAGACGGGTTAACCCTACCGATACTCACAAAATACGACCAGTGAGACCGTTAACAAGTTTTTACCTATTTTTTTATGATTTAAAATATTAAGAGTAATATAATTATCGTGAACTGATAATTAAGAGTAATATAATTATCGTGAATATATCTTATTATATTTTTTTAATGCGATTTATCTGACTAACATAGTTGGCAGAATATTATATTATTAGACCATGAATTTAATTTACCCGTGCACATCGAAAGCAACAATTTATATACGTGTAATCAAGATATATTTATTTATGTATAAAAAAATTGAATTACGATATTTTGATGGGGCCGTTGGATATATCAGCGCGCACATTCAAACAAAAAGAAAAAAGAATTTAACTGAAAAAAAATCTAAGAGAATAATTTAATTAATAAAAATGTAAGTAAATAAGTCTACTGAGTAAAATTTTAATTAATTAATATTTATATAATGATGATTTATAACAAAAATAAGAATATGTGGGGGTTATGTTTTATTATTTTAGAGATTATTAAAATATCAACAACAAAATATCTTACAAATATGTGTACATATTGCGAGTCTCTACAGACAAACAGCTTGCAGTGTTTGCTTTTATTATCTATTGTCGTAGTTGGGACCATTTAGAAATTTCAACATTATTAAACGATCAGTTAAAATATTATAATTGTAGTTCCTTATATCCTATACCTAATAAATCTAGTTAATTTTCATTTGATGGAGAGCTATTAATTCAAATGAATCATTAATGAAACTATAAGCAACAATGGTTTTGATGGGAAATTTTTTAGTTGGCAAAAACTTGTGTGAGACGGTCTCACGGGTCGTATTTTGTGAGACAGATATCTTATTTGGGTCATCTATGAAAAATATTACTTTTTATGCTAAGAGTATTACTTTTTATTGTGAATATCGGTAGGGTTGACTCGTATCACATATAAAAATTCGTGAGATTGTCTCACAAGAGACGTACTCTTATTAATTTTGTGTTGTAAAAAAATTGTGCTATTTTATTAAATAATTTTGTAATATAGTGTAATCAACTTTATACTACAAGCTAATAAGTGTGTTAGATAGGATGAGTGCAACAGTTAAAATGCGATTCTCTATTAGGTTAGCAATCGATGAAGCGATTCTCATTCAGAACCTATATCTCGAACACCTTAGATTAAATTAGTGAGTGTGTGATCAAATGTGTGAAACTGATAACTTAAGAATGGTAGATTTGTTTCTAGATCAAAGTTCTCGGGTAAAATCATTTCACGTCTCCTTTTCTTTCATGAATAAAAAGATTCCACTAGAAAATTTTGAATTATATAATCACTTGTACATATAACATCATTTTAACTGACGTCACACTCTCAGTTACAGAAACACGATTTTTTGATATTATAAACCAGAACATAAATAATATCAGTTGCGAAAACATAAAAGAAAAATATTTAACTAAAATTTTAAATTAAATCGACTTCAAGACAATATGTATTACTTTGATATATCTTTGCGGCATTAGCATACTGGCATTTATTTCATAAATTTTTGATTATATCAGCCTATATTCGATGAGAAGTTATGTTTACAAACATTGGAAATGAATCTTGTCAAACCATACTCGTGGTGCTTGACTTGATAAATGTGTATTGTCAGATGGAAGCTACAAAATATTGAACATATATGATTAAAATAAGAAAATAAATAAATATATATATAACATGATTGATTAAAAACTGATAGATACAAAAGTTTATACAGTGTCAAAGTTTATTATATGTTGCTTGGCGTGTGAGTTGGACAAAAACTTGTGTGAGACGATCTCGCAAGTCGTATTTTGTGAGACAGATATCTTATTTGGGTCATCTATGAAAAAAGTATTATTTTTTATGCTAAAATTATTATTTTTTATTGTGAATATCAGTAGGGTTGACCCGTCTCATAGATAAAGATTCGGAAGATCGTCTCACAAGAGACCTACTCATGTGAGTTGATTGTTGGTTGAACAATTCATATTTATCTTAACAACCACAGAAAAAAATAGAATATAAGAAAATGTTTGCTCTAATCCTATATATAACTTGAGATGAATCGTTGATACAGTAAAAATGTGCAATCAACTAACGTGTAATCATTTGCGCATAACGATGCATATAACAAAATCATATAATTAAAGAATAAAACAATGTAATAATCATGAAATATTTAATTCAAGGGATTGAGAGTTGAATGAAAATAATCCATAAAAAATAATGTCCGAACCTCGTTTTTTTCTTTCTTTAAAAAAAAATAGGAATATCATATATTTTAATGTTTGTTAATTTTTTTTTCTAAAATAATAATTTATAGAAGCACATTAATAACGTGGACAATGGACAAGCTGTTATGGACAGCTCAGTGAGTGGTAACAGGTAAATACAAAAAGTCAAATGTTGCGGTCAACTGAGGCAATAACCAAACTTTTAAAAGTTGGGTGACTTGTGATTCAGTACCCTTTTCTTTTCAAATTAGGTTTTAGTACCCCATTTCCCAATTTACCCTTCAAACCTTATTTTTAAATAATTGATTTTTCTATAAATAATGGTCCATCATGCTTCTGTAAAATAAATTAAATCTTATACCTTTTTGACCGGAGTACCACCGAGTTATATCCACCGTATTTTACGAACTGTTCCTCACAGTCCAACCACGCGATCGCAACCGATGGTTACTGACGCAGATTCCTCCAGCAGCACTTGGCACAACCTTAATTCGTTTCCTACCTTAAGATGTACAATATACGATAAATTTTTTGACAATAATACATGAGAGGGGCTAAGAGCAAATATCTATTTAATTAAACACAAACATTTATTAATACATTGAAACCTCCTGTAGAGGAGGAGGAACTTGTTTAGCTATTAATAGTAGCTAGGGATGTAAATGAACCATACCGTTTGCGAGCTATTCGAATCTCGCCTCGATAAAAAACTCGTTTGAGTTTGTTTGTTAATCATATCAAACCAAGCCCAAGCTCGATTTTGAGCTCGAAAATTTAATCAAACCAAGCTCAAACCTAAGGATATTCGGCTCGTGAGCTCGCAAACATGTTCGATAATAGACTCGCGAGCTCGTATTCGAGCTCGGCTCGTTTAGGTGGCTCGCAAACATGATTTTGGAATGTTCAATAATATATTGATTTATGTTTTTTTTAGCTCTTATTTGTGTCGTTTTGGTTATTTATGAATGAATTACATTTTTATGTCTGATTTAAAATTAGTTTATAGATATATTTAATTTTTAACAAGCTCGATTCAAACTCAAACTCGAGCTCAATTCTATGCTTATCGAGCTCGAAAACGAGACAAGCTCAAGCCAGGCTTGTTAAACATGCTAAACGAGCTATTAATGAATCAAGCTCGAGCCTGGCTTGATTAACATGCTAAATGAGCTTTTAACAAGCTGAGCTCGAGCTTTTCTCGAGCTCAGTAATTTCAATACAAACCGAGCTCGAGCCTGATAATAGAAGCTCGAATCGAGTTCGAGCTTGAGCCTCAAACAATTTTAAACAAACCAAGCTCAAGCCTGATACTGTTTGGTTTGGTTTGGATCGTTTACATCCCTAATAGTAGCCGTACTTGAAAAACTCATAAACTAGAAAATATTACAATTTTTTCTTGAAAGAAATGAGGAAAATGTTCGATGATCTTCACTTCTTCCTTCCTGCTTTATTTATAGAAGGCTTCTTCGGATTTGAAACACAGATTCCAAATCTTGATAAGCCTTTACAGCTTGCATATGGACCATGTAGTGGTTGAGTGGTCATTTTAAGATGGTCCCTCCATTTTTCTTGTTTTGTCTTTTTCTAGATCATTAATCTAGAAACAGTCATTTCTTGAATTTTTATCTGTCGGCATAAATAGTTTATATGCACCTGGATCAAATCAGTTTGCATCTCTCTTCTGTTTCTTCGAGCCTTTTCTGAAATTCTTTGAAATTTTTCAGCTCTTTTCTTGTTTCCTTAATCATTTTTCTGGAAACTCTGAGGTATGAAAAATACATTTTGTTTCCAGTTTGGTTTAAGTTTTGTGTGATCACTGGTTCCCGTTTGGTCTAATTTATAGATTTAATTGGGTCCAGTTTCCTGTCTTTTTATTAAATTTCCATTATCTTTAAAGATAAGGAATCCAATGTCTTTTGTCATTTCCACCTATTATTGGTGGTCTTTGTTCTTTTTCCACCAATTATTGGTGGTCCTTGAATTCCACTCACATGATTTTTCACATGGTGGTCTTTCTTTTCTTGGTGGGATAATCACATGCCCACTTTCAACTTTGTCGAGGAATCTTTGGCTTTCGGTGTCCTCGAGGAAAACGTGAATGTGGTCCATCCCCACTTGTGCTTGTGTCGGTAAAGTGTTTCCGATCAGATCTCGGTTTGAATCCTTTACCGAATTCAGGTTCCTTCTGGTTTTGGCATTCTGGACAGATGTTTTCAGACCATCTTCCTACATGTGCCATGTTACAGAATTTCCGACGAGTTTCTTTACTTGCCGGCAGCTTGCTGTTCCACAAAAGATTTCTCTTTTTCTCGAATAAATCTTTTGCAAAACTTGTTGTTTTTCCTGTCATGGTGTTTAACAGGAATGATCCGTTCACTTAATGATTATAAAATTTGAACGAAAACTTGACTTTGTCCATCTCAGTGAGACAGACCCATAGACCCCAGGCTCTTCTGGTTGAAATATCGTCTTCAGTAATTGAAGCAACCAGGGGTGTTTCTTCTGTCGGAGGGTCCTTGATAAATTTCTGAATATTTGTATCCGGTCCTCCTTAACTTGATGAAATGAAAGGCTTCGTGTGAACCTTTCCCTGCTGGTTCGGGTGCTGCACTGAAAAAGTATAACTCCAAAACATCTCATCTGGACAAATAATCGTTATTCGCCCAGGTTTCATGAACAGCTTCCTGGATCCATTTAGGTAATCCTGAGATTTCTGGAAAGTTGGGTGATGTGGTATAAACTGAGGCAAGAGCCCCGAATTCATACCATGCCTTGACCTCCTTTGGATATGAATTTGGTTTCATCCATACCCTGGGATATTTTCCTGAAACATCAACCCTGTTGGTAGCTGGGTTAATGCCAATTCTTGTTTTTAATTTCTCCCAATTTTGTTGGTAAACCTGAAATGGAGAAATTGCAACTTCATTAGTACCAACCTTAGATTTGCCTTTGTCAGTACGAGGCATAAGGTTGATCTCTCCCTCTTCAATCCCCGAGGTGAAGGGTTGACTTGAGGACTCAAGATAAGGATCAGGAGTCTCAATTTTTGTTTCAGCCGACTCATCTGGAGATGATCCCGACTTAACACTTGTGCTAGGGGTATTTGAATCCTCTGCTCCAGGTATAGAGTCCTGTACTCGAAAACTCTCCATTTGGGAAACCAATGGCTTCTCAATGCCTTGGAGGATAGGCCTTTGTGTCACAGACCATAACTGAATATAAACCTGTAAACATCATGTAATTCGACCAGAGACAACTCTCTTATCGGCTTGTTGTAGTCTTCCCGGAACTTCTGCGTTTACGACTAGCTTGTTAAACTCGTTTTGAAGCATTTCAAGGTGTTCCCTCAAATGCATCTGCATTTTGATGATGGCATCGATATCACCGCTGTCCATCTCTTGTTAAAAAATCTGCAAGAATATTTTCATGAGATTTTATTATCACAATATCAAAAATATAATTCTGACATAGTGCCTGCCATCTTAATCATCTGGCCTTCTCAGGTTTAGACTCAATTATATTCCTTAAGAAAGCTTTTACCTGTGTGTTATCAACTTTCAAAGTGAATTTCTTTGCAAGTAAAAATAATGGTCATTTTTCAAAAGCCTTTTTACTGCATAAAATTCCTTTTCGTTAATATGTCATCTGATGGCTTCTGCATCTGAGAATAACCCACTGCAATATCTGCATGGTTGTTCTCCATCTGGTGTGAGCTTAGTAAGAACTGCTGCCCACCAATGATCACTGGCATCAGTATATAATATCAGACCACCTTCGTCCTGAGGAATCGCCATTTTTGGAAGATTTTTACAAATCTTCTTTAAATAAACCAGTCCTTCTGTGTGTTCTTTTGTCCATATAAACCTTTCATCTTTTTTCAATAATGGACTGAACACCTTCCTGTATTTTGCTAGGTTTTTTTATAAACATCCCAGCAAAATTAACAATTCATAGAAAACTTTGAAGTTGTTTCTTGTCTTTGAGACTTTCTGGAAAATTCTGCACCTTTTCGACAATGTGGTCTTGCAGAATTATTCCTGACTCATCGATTTCAATTCCGAGGAATTCAATCTTTCTTGTTGCAATGACTGCTTTCTTTTCAGATAAAACCAGTCCTTCTTTTTTACAAACCTTAGAGAAAATCTCCAAGTGTTTAACATGTTCATCCATATTTCTAGATGCTATTAAAACATCGTCAATATAAACAAACATAAATTTAAAATAATCTTTAAAAAGATTATCCATTTTCCTTTGAAATATCTGGGGTGAATTAGCCAATCTCATTGGTAATACTTCCCAAATATAATGTCCTTGAGGTGTGGAGAAAGCTGTGAATTTCTTGCTTTCTTCCTGCATCCGAATTTTGTAAAATCCAGACTTACAGTCAAACTTAGAGAATATCTTGACGTTGCGAATGCAACTAATCAAGTGTTCTCTACTAGGTATAAAATACCCATCAAACTCCAGAATCATATTAATTTCTTGGTAATTAATAACTAGTCTGGGTTTTCCTCGTTTTATCTCACCATGATTTCTTACCAGGAATCCTGGACTGCTATATGGTGACATACCTGCTTTGATTAAATCAAGGTCCAGGTGTTCCTTGATTATAATCTGCATATCCCTTTGATCAATAATATTCATTGGGATAGGCTTACAACGGACAAATTCATACTCTTTGCCTTCCTTAATTTTAAGGCAAGCTTTGAGTTGATTTCTGTCACACCATGCCAAGGGATCTTCATTGTAATTTTTTTTATCCTTTTCTTGACATCTTCCAATGATACCTTAGATTCGAACTCTACTTTATTCTTTGTAGAGTTATCTTAAGACATTCTATATCTTCTGGTTGGAGTACTTGATCTGCTCTTAACTGGAGCATTATTTCTCCAAACCGTCTAGAATCCTTCATTTTTGGGTTCAGAAGTTGTCCTGAAACACCACGCTTGCTGCGAAACTGGATCGACAATTTTCTGTAAAATGCCTATCGTAGTCTTTGGACTATGATTTTGTGATCACAAGGTGTTGTGAACACTAATCTTCTAGTCTCATTTTCTTGAGTATAGGATTTGAACATTTGTAGGAAATTATTTCCTAACAATATATCAGCTCCTGTATCATGAAAATAAATTGGTGGTGTCTTTACCTTATACCAAGGTGTTTGTCCAGCACCGCTAATCATGATTTCAGTCATCTTAATTCCTTTACATAGAATTAAGATTCTTCTGGAAAAATCTCTTCCAGCAATCTTTGGTAATTCTTCTTCCAAATTATTTGGAAAAACTCCTCGTTTTGCTGTACATATTCCAGCACCGGAATCAATATAAGCAGCAAAATATTCTGCCTTATATTTTTCATACAACATTCCTACTGGAATGTATATGGAGAATGGACTTGTGGTCATTGTATTTTCCACATTTTATCATCTGCCATAAATTCCATTCCATACTCTAGACGTTTCCAAGGTTTGTGTTCCTCGAGAAACTCTAGTCCAAGAATCAGTTTATCTGATTCTTTCCCTGGAATTCCTTGAATATGAACCTCCAATTCTCCGATATTAATCAGTCCTTGGTAAGTCCCTATCATTGGTTGTTCCAAATATTATATTGAATTACAAGGAAATTGATTCCTTTGCTTTGTAATATCAAATACTATTTCTACTTCCTTCCACCCTTCTGGGCATCTAAGTTTTCCCATTGTAGAAAAACTTTTCGACTCCTGTTGGGTTTCTATGACAGGTGTTTTTCCCCACCTGTAACTTGTAATCCTATCTCCATGAAAAGATAGTCTTCTTGATTCCAATCTAAGACTTTGATTCCTTTGTAGAATCGGTTTATCTTGTATTTGGATATCTGTTTCCTGTATTAAAGGAAACTCAACTCGTTCTGGATAAATTGCCTGAGCAACTTTTCCGAATATCTCGGGTATTTCAATGAACTCGTTTCTAATAAACAACTCAGAATGATGTGTATTAGATAGAGCATATGAAATTTGATAAGTAATAGAGTATGGCCTATTACCTTCTTTCATCAACTTTTTTCCTTGAAATTCTGATGTAATGTTAAGGCTCGGCTGAAATCCCGATCTGCCAAGTTGTAGGCTATCCTTGGATAGATTACTCCTACAATCTTTCCTGCACAGAGATTTCTTGAGATTATTCCCAGTACTGAATCTTGAAGATTCTCCATTCTTTTATCGCATATAGCAATATCGATAGGCGAATCTATTCCTTCTTTGAAAGTAGCCTTTATCATAATCTGGATTGCTCCAATATGAATCCAGGACATAGTCCTTGCTACTTCTATCTTGAGTTTTTATAATTCCTCCTTAATTTCTTCGGAAGGAATTAACTGCATCTCCATTCTATTTCCCGTAAGTTCCATTGGGATTGCCATTTCCCTTCTGGAAACTTTATAGATGAGATGATGCTTTCTGTTTCTTAGGCCAAGACTTCCTAAGAACTTTTCTACCTGTCCTGCAGAGAATCCTTGATATCTCTGTAAGCTATGATTTTCTCTCATGATCCTTTGGACCATATTGTGAGAGATTGTTGTCTGGCTGAAAAACCCAGACAAATCTTCATGTGTTTCGTGTCGAAACACTTCGTCCTTAGTCATATTCCGATTCTGTTCCATCAGATTCTCCCTGACTTAAGACCTCTTCTTTTTCATATATACTTTCATCCGAGGCAATGTCCTTGAATTTGTATACCTGAATAAGATCTTGGTAATAAACTGCTTCTTCAATATCCGGGGTTGGATCGAAATGTTTAATACCTCTTTTTTCATTCTCTGGACAATTGGTTGAGATATGACCTCTTTCTCCACATGTCCAGCAATTACAATCCTTGAAACTTTCATTAGCTCTAGTATGAGCTCTTCTGAAAGTTTTCTTCGTAGGTGTTCTTCCTGTGCTTCGAGATGTACTCGATGCTTGGGATGATATTCTACTCCTTGATGGTCCGCTTTTTTGTCTAGATTTATAAGATCTGGCTTTCTGTTTAGACCATATAGTTCTTGGTTTCCAAGAACTTCTTCCACTTCGTGCATAAGGATGAGTCCTAAAACTTTTCCTCTTATGCTTCTGTGGTTTGCTTCCAATAATCGTTGGAAGATCATTTTCTTTACAACACAAAGGAGTTCTTTTGTTGATACCCCTTAAGCGTTTGTAATTCTTTTGTAATGCTGCCATATGGCACCATTCTGCCAACTTTCCTTTGAGGAAAGAGGCTCTTCTTGCCAACGTATCTGGATTTCCAAGTACATATTCCCTTATGAGCATTTCTCTCCAGGTACTTGGCATTTTTGCGAAGAAAAGCTGCATAGCTATATCTTCTTCGACTCTTGAATTCCATCGATATTTAGTGAATAACATAATATATTCATCTACTAAACATATATCGTGTAATTCAAGACTATATAGAGCCTGAGTATATTTCTTCCTCTTCTCTGTATCTTGACTGTTGAAATAGTCTACCCCTATAAATTGTGCTTTAAATAGGGTAGTCATTTTTTCGGCTATCTCGCTTAGAAATTCTACGGCTAGGACTGACTCTTTCATTTCTAATGAAGTCATGTCCCAAGCAATCTTTACTGATCCCATAAGACTCATTTCTAAAAGTTTTATGAATCCTTCTTTGTTTAGATCAAGTGTTCCTGCTCCGATTCTCGTAGCAGATGTCCAATCATCTATGAGATCTTCTCTGTTTTTGAAATCTAATACATCAAGGCTAAGCATAACTCCGTAAGGATGTATAGGATCTAAAACACTCTTCCCATAGAATGTTTGGTGCAAGGGATTGATTTCTCCTTGACCTTGTTCCCGCTGGGTGTGAACCTCCACAAGTATGGAAATCAGATTGAGATTCTCTCATGTTTACATTCTGAGATCCCACACTTTCCCTTGGTGGTTCCTGAGAAGATGACCAAGTTATAGCAGATATTTCACCTCCTGCTGTGTTCATCTTCATATCTACCACTTTGAGATTTGCGAAAGATTCCGCTAGCTCTTGTAGATCCTCCAGACCAATTTTTTCTAAAGTTGTCATCAGATAAATTTCTTTTCTGAGACAGATTTAATTAGATTGATAATCTTTTCTTCTTCAGTCAATGGTTTTGACACCACTCTGGCCTTTCTTTATTGGTGTAACAAGGGTTCAGTACCAAATGATGGTGGTAACCATCCTCCTGAAGTTCTTTTACTAGAACTTGGTTGTTGTTCTAGTTTCTGAATTCTTGTTTGAATATCCTTTAATATTTCAAGAATTTCTTTATGGTTTTTAAGGATTTCTTCAACTCGTTGAGGTACAAAATATAGCATATTGCCATAATTTTGTACTGTTTTCTGGATTTCTCTAAGATCTAAAGAGAGCTTAGATGAATCTGGTACTATCTACAGAAACTTATTTGCTTGAATCATAAGTTTACCTGAGAGTTTACCTGAGGGTGAAGATGCTTCCCAATCTGGTTCTGATATCTAACAATAGTTAGATGAACTTGTGTATATTCCAAAATATTAGAATAAATCTTGTCAATTATTTCCTTCGAACATAAGTTCGGATTCATAATTTTTCGAAATTCTCCTCCTCAAACATTTTAGTTTCTCTTGTAAAAATAAATCATGTGTTTGAAATAAATTAATACCTTGCTCTGATACCATTTTTCGAAAGCGCGGGGATCAATTAAAGTCAAATAGGGGACAAGGATATTTTTGGCATATATTTAAAAGTTTTCTATTTCCAGGTACTAAAACCAAAGTTCTTTTTCAAAATGTAGTGATACACAATTTACCCTTAAAAGTTCTGTTTTACCGGTCACACGCACTCTCTAATTTTTACTTAAAAAGTACACACAACAATGACATCTCAACTCTCAAAAGACACCACAATTCAATGTCTTTTTAAATTAATTTTTCAGAATAATGGGGATATTTTTAACTTTAGTATATGTTTGATAAAAGAAAAACATTGTACTTTAAACATCATCGTTTGACACATGAGATAAAATAATAAATATTTTATATAATAGAGACACAAACCTCATATGAGACGATGTCATGAGTCAACTTTGTAAGATGAATCATCGATCCAACTTTAATGTCATGAAAAATATTATTTTTTATGTCCAAAGTATAGCTTTTCACTGCACAAGTATCATTTTCGTTAGATATGTTATAGAGAAATATTAAATAATATATGTTGATTTAAGTGAAAATTATTATTTTTTATTTTAAAAATATTACACTTCACTGCAAATGTGGACCAGGTTGATTCATCTCACATAGATATAGATAATATAATGATTGGTAAATGTAATCTTTTATAGAAGTTGAGTCAAATGTTGAATGTCATGAATGATCTGTAATCAATAAACATCTAATCCTTCACATCAAACTGTGTATATACTAAACGTTAAGAGATGCTTTTAAATTATCATATGGAAATTAATCTAAGATTTTCATCGTAATTTTCCAACAATCTCTTCTATGTTATTAAAACATATAATTTACATCATATATAAATAAGAAAAATTATATTTTTATTCCTTAACTTGTATGTTTTTCATTTTGCAATGTAATTTATCAATTTACAATCTAAGTCCATCTAACTTATACTTATATTTCAGTTTTTGTATTTTTACTGGAATACTGACATGACATTGACCACGTCATAAATTTTTGGTGACATGTCATCGTTTTCAAATACAACATCAGTACTAAAGTGAAAAATAACTAAAATCGAATACAAATTAGTTTATTAAGATCATAAGCTAACGGATAATAACATCAATTTTTTTAAAAAATAAAAGAAGATAGAGAAAAAATATATATTTTCTGGATACAAATACCACAAAGAAAGCCAATAACATGTAATTGCACATAAAATTGAAAAAAAATTGAAACAAACTTTGCCAAAAACACTGGTCAAAGTATGTCACCATCCACCTATTTCAGAAAGCCAATGAACCATAAATAAAAATTCAAAAAGAAACAACTGTAGTGGTTGGATTTGCCAGCAAAGGGAAACTGTGACTCCCCTCCAAATCTGGTACTCGGCATCTTTTTATTTCAATCATACGTCAATTCATTCATGATTTAATCATCTGTCCTTATAATTTAATGATGTCATCACTTCTACTACACACAAATATTATATATATCATGTGATGCACCCGTGACCTCCTTGTTACTTCCATTCTTATCAATATTATCAATGAAAATGTGAATCTTCCTCCACTTTGTCACAATATATATATATATATATATATATATATATATATTATGTATATATCTTCATTATACACACATATATGCATACAGTTTTGCTATACTATCTATTAAATGTATCAATCTATGTGCTCATCAATGAGGTGATATCAATTCATGTATTGGATTCGATATCACCTCATTGATAAACACAGTGATGAGGTTGGTTGATGGACAACATAACAAAATAATATATATACACATACATATAAATAATTTATGTGGTCTTTTTTTTTTTTTTTGCAATGACATTTGCTATAAGACTTGAGATATATATGAAATATGTGCTTGGTTGTGCCCCGTATAATCTCATCTCGTGGTCATATTGTGTATAACTCCAAATACATTTGTCTAAATATAAGAGTTAGAAAATTGAAATTTAACAATGGGTACATGAAATATTCTGTTCATCCCGACCAATTCCTTCAAAGTCCCGAAGCAAACTAGGGGAATTAATTCTACCCAAGCTTTGGTGATAAGATTCTTCACTGAATGCCAAATTACCATGTTTTGACAAAACTACATCTTGATTCTAGACAACATGCTTGTCCGCTTATTCCATTAAAACTTGGATTTCCTCATTCTTTTGACCCATAATCACATCATTTGGATTCAACCCAACAAAACTAATCAAAACCCATTTTCTTGTGGCCAAGATTTTGACACAGAGAATAATAAACGACAAAGATTGTACCAGAGAGAAAAGGTCCCCCTCATCTGATATAAACACAAAACATCTACTGGTACACTGCAACAGTGGTAAAGGGACCCCCTGTGAAAAATTTATTAGAGAGAGAGTGGAGAATTCAATTCTTTTGCTATTTGAATTCCCACCTCGTGCTTTTGTTTGGGAGCTCCATGGCATGTTGGAGATGTACAACCAAAACTCAGAGCACCACAAAGGGATTAATAATCCTCCTCCAACGAGCCCAAGAATCTCCTTCTCCAATGATTTTCTTGAGTCATTATCCCATTCTCAATCCCATTCCCGCTCCCAATCCCACATGATCAGGCCTGCTGCCGCTGCTGCATATAGGGATGCGCCTGTTTCCTCGGATTTCGAGTTCTCTGTGAGTAATCACTCGATGATGAGTGCTGATGAGCTCTTCTTCAAGGGGAGGCTGCTTCCGTTCAAGGAGAGCTGCGGCGGCGGCAACAAGACGACCACGCTCAGGGATGAGCTTCAGAACGAAGAAAACGACGAAGATTTCTCGCTGAGGCCGCCGAAGAATCCGACGAGGTGGAAGGGTTTTCTTGGGCTTAAGAAATCTCACGTTGGTTTCAAGAAATCTTCTGATAAGGCTGAAGGGTCCCTTGAAAAGAGGCTTGGTTTGCATGAAGATGAACACTGCAGCAACAATTCACAGGTTGTATTTGGAAACAAGTTTCAGAAAATGTGACTGTATTTTTAGTCTTATTTTCCAAAGAAAACATTTTTGTTACTGCAAATATCGAGTTACAACTAATTATATGAGAACAAAAATGGGATTTTGGGTGAATTTATGAAGAAATGTGAGAAATTGTTTCTTTCTTTCTTTTTCTTTTTGGTGTTGACCTTGTCTAATTCTGATCCAGATTATGCTTTTTTGTTGTTGTTGTTGTTGTTGGTTTCAGAATTCAGATGAATGAGTGAATACATTAGCGAAGTGACATGAATTGGAGCAACGGAGGATTAAAGTTTTTTCTAACTTTGGAAATGTAGATGGAAATTTTTTTGGTGGTTGAGTTAATTTAGTATGTGGTCTCTCTTTTTATAATGTAATTTGCTTCACTTTCCATCTGCTTAATCTTGTCGAGGTGAATCGCTTACAAAAATCTCTTTTACATCTCGTATATATATTGATCCCTTTTTGTAAAATTAAATTGTTATTTAATAATATTTTCATATAATTTAAAGTTTTGGAAAAACAATCAATGGAATTAAGCAACTGTTTGTACGTAACTTGTGTTTTTTCTCATAATTGAATGAATCTGCAATTTTGAAATAATGGATAAGTCAACAGTCAACACGACAATATCACAGAGAACTAATGCGTGTGGAGAGCCAAATAATTAATAAAATTAAATAAAATAATATTAAAATAAAAGGAAAAAATTATGATCTGCAGAAAGTGCAAATGGGTTATGTTATTTTTACACAAAAATTAGGAGTAAGGACATTTTTTTAAAAAAATTAAATAAATAAGGAGAAGGGACATCTAAAAGTACTGTCCGTTTCACTCGTCATTCTTTGTACTCCTTTGATCCAACTATGTGTATTATTCTAACGGTAATTTTGTTAGTACGATGCTTAAAATAAATGTTAATCCATCTTCATGTATTCAAATAAAACCTTAAATTATTATTTTATTATTAAATATGAGACTCGTGGAAAATAAAATAAAATATAGGTTGTATTTGAATGAAAATTTTTGATTCAAAGAAATAAATTTTGATTGTAATCATCATTGAAAATTCTTAATTTAGAGTAGATAAGAAATTCATCAAATTTAGTCACTCGGAGACGCAATAAATATCATGATAAAGTCAAAACTCAATGTCAATGGCATTGGTTTGTGAATGCAGGATTGTATATATATCAAAATCAAATTAATGTTGAATAATCCTATTATTTTTCTCTTTTTTGTTTCTCAAAAATAATATTTTTTCTCAAAATAAAACAGGAGTTTTATTTATTTTAATTTTTCTTTTTCTACGATATATTTTCGCCCACTTTCATCTCTTCTAATATAATCATAAATATAACATTTAAAAATAAGTTAAACGAAGGAAAAAGAAATTATATTTCTACAAACTCCAGAAAAACAAAACCAAAATAACCCTAATATCTTCTTCTTTTTTTTCAAAGCCCCAAATATCTTCTAGCATGTTAAATGATAAGACACTGAATTTCACCCTTTTTTCCCTATTAATATCGAAGAGAATATTACCATTTAGCGTTAGCCTCGTCTTGGAAATGCATGTCATAGCTCTCGGCTTTAGTCTTTAGACTCTCTATTTCACCATCATATTTAGCAGATAGCTCTTCAAGTTCCACAAGCTTTTCTTCAAGATTTTGAATATCAACTTCAATGCGACTACGATTTGTCTTAACATCCAGATACCTTTTTGTCTCGAAGGCATCTTCCGAGTCGAAGGAGAGACTTTGCAGTCTACGAAGACGAGCCCGTAAGAACCCGACTTCTAATCCCAAAAGTTCAAAAGACTTTAAAGATTTTTCCCACACTTCAAATTCTTTTTTTGGGGTGGTGAGTTTACAAGCTCGTATAGCATCGGCAGTGTTGACAGCTTCGAAAATCATACCAGCTGCTAACTTGCTGGAGAGCCCTGGGAGGAGATGATCATGAAGGAACATGTTCTTGCTGCAGCATAGCGCGTAGTATTTTCGACGAATATTTTCTGGGAGCTCAGGGTCGATGCATGCTCCATTTATCATGATGTGAAATCCCTCAAAACCTTGAACATCTTTCAAACGCAAAGAAAATCCTGAGAACTTGGAATCCTCCAAAACTTCCGAGGCAACCTCATCACTATCGATTCCTGAATGTTCCTCTGGCTGTCCAAGTTGTGGCATTGATGAGCCTTCCTTCTGATTCAATTTCTTGTAAACCACCAACGGAAGAGATCTTGGTCGCCTTTTCTTCTTGCCTTGCGCATCCAGTTTTCCCTCTGTGCAGTAGTTTCAGAATTAAAACTGGTAAAGATTACGTGCCCATGAAGCCAAACACCTCCAAATGCCACAAAAAACATAAAATATATATTTTAATCGAACAAGAACAAGAAATAGACAGCGCAAAACTAACCTGCATCACTTTGCTTAGTTTGGTATTCCAAAGTAAGAAGGCTAAGTGCACCATCTACCTCAGTCAAATCATTTGCTCTTATAATGTACACCTACAGAATCAGCACATAATATTAGATGAACAAATTTTCCACAGGTGAATCACCCCTAAAAGGTGTGGCAGTTACACTAAATGCGTATTTTCAGCAGACATGTGACATGATTGTCACCTTAAATCTGCAAGGTTCGACTAATTGGAAGATCAGAACGTCCCCTTCAAGCAATTTGTTCCCAGCTACAAACTTCCTCCATCCGGCGCTTAGTCCAGTCTTATGTGCAATGTATTTTATTCCAAACTCGTCACCAGTTTCATTCTCAAGATTAACTGTGGCATCCTCAGCTGGCAAATGTAGCCTGCAAAAGGGCACGGGAAGACCCTGTGGAAAAATGGAAATTGCGGGGGCGTTAAAAACTTAACCTTCTCATCCAGTCAAGAAAATGTCAAAACGGATGATAACATTTAAAAAAAAAATACCATCCAAAAACAACTCCCGACATGTGATCTAACTAAGACTTTCAAAAAGCTAGGCTGATCATTGCCCAAACTCAACTGAACCTCCTCTGCTCGAATCATGGTGGGTGACTTAAATGGAACAGACCTCATCAATGTTCCTCCATCGTCAGGTGTCCCCTGCTAATGCATTTTTAAATCCATATGTTAATTGCAAATATCACTGAAACAATAAATTGTTATCCATCTGACGATTTTTTAAAGAATATCAATCCATGATAAATGTTCTAAACAGGAAACATTTAATCTATGACCTGTGGCATACGGGGTGACTAATGTCTCAATTTTCATATGCATTACACCATAAGGGAGAAAGTGATAGAAGCTAGAACATTTTCAATAACAAACAGCTCATGATATCTTTTGTGATACCCCTTTTCCACTATCAGTTTGTAGGAAGGATATGATAAGGTTTATAAAGCGATACAATGGATTTCTCCAACAACATGTAGTAATTACTATCGTAAAGCCGAGATAGATAGGAAGAATAGTTCCTAGAGGAATTCAGTGTAAAGTCTTTTACGGACAGACTGGTAGGACAAAGGACTGATATCCTTGATTGTAGTCTTTTACCTATCTCATATCCATAGGCCCGTTCAATTGCGACTCTACATGTTGAGCTCTGCTAGCAATTAAATTGCATACATATTCGTTTTAGAGTAATACAAGTTGGTAGAAAAGTTCATTTTTATTTTGTTATTAAGTCAGTCACACTTCTCCTGCAACTGAAGTCCAGGTTATTACACTGACCCATGACTTTCAAGAAACCTGTCAAACCTATCACTATAGTCCATAATAAGGTAGAACCAGCATGATACAAATACTAAAAACTCACTTCTGAGCGCTTACAAGTTTGAAAAAATAACCAAGGTAGATAGATGCACATGCAAACACAATTATGTCTATACTACAGGGAAAAAGGTCACTTCGTGGCCCTTCAATGCAGGCCCAAATCATGTCATGTCATGCAAAATTGGAGTCCAATGTTTTGGATTACCATGCACCGAGATTATATTGAAGTAACGCTGAACAAAAATCATCTTAAAAAGTAAGAACTGGTCAAGAAAATTGTCACTGGACAGGAAGGAATACATAAATGAAGAGTTTTTTTCCCGACTCCTTATTTTCGGAGCCACGATGGACTCAAACCAATTCGGAATCAAGTCGGATCATCTCTTGATTGACAGAACTCAAATTCAATGCCTTGCTGGATGTAAACCAAACTCTTTGGCACTCAAACACCAAAAGGAAGGCGTGCATACTGTTTGTGTAACCAAACTGAAAAAAATAATAAAAATAAAATCTCTGGTTGAAGAAACGAAACAATAAATGATGTCTCACAAATTTAGATTTGGGAAAAGACTGCTTCTTCTTCTTCTTCTTGCTCGAGATGAGCAGCGAAAACTCGTCAATCAACTGCTCCTTAGGCTTCCGCTTCCTCTTACCCTAGCAACAACAAACCAGATCTGATATAAGCTCAGCAATCCCACCCACAAAAACATCAAATTCACGAATTTCAGGCCAAGAAAGCTCACAGTGACAAGCACAGGGCAAGCAGCAGTAGTTGGAGAAACCTCCAGAGCCGTCGAATTCTCCTTCGTTGCACCATCCTCCAATGCAGGATTCATCTGGGTTTCCTCCATTTGATCACCCGTTTCAAACTGATTCCTTCTTCATCACCAGTTCTTCCCTGCCCATGTTCTCTTGATTTTGGTGAACTATTTTCAGCCTCATTTCCCAAAAATCAAGCCAGTCTAGAGAACCTTTACACCATTAAGATTCGGTCTTTACCCCCAGAGAGGAGAAGATTAAAGGAAAACAGCGACTGGGGATTAGAGAAAAACTGAAGAAAAATCGAAAGAATTTCAGAAATCTGATTCAGGCGGGTTTTACGGGCTGACGTGCGAACAACGAAAGCTAAAGCCGCTTCAGGTTTCCGGGTTTTTTTTTTCTGACGGGACGAGAAATAAAAAAATTGCCCCGATTTTTAGAAACCTGTCAGATAAATTTCCATAATTTGGTAATTATACTCATTAAAAAAATATTTCCACTGTGTGAATATTTGTAGAAATCTTTGAAATGTAATGTATATTATATTTTACTTGCAATGCTATTGAACTAATGTGATTTTGGCAAAAAAAATGTTAAAAAAAGAGTCATGTAGCAATGATAACATGTTTCCATCGGTCTTTAATGGGGTCTCCCATTGGATTGGACCATAGACCGATTGAGTATTATATAATTATTAAATCAAATTAAAATGTTGGACATTTATAAGTTATTTTAAATTTTACATAAGTTTTACAAAATAACGATATCACTTATTTTGGATAAAGAGCAATTTTTCACAATGAATTAATATTATCTATTATTAGATAATCATCCATATATTTTTTAAGATTTATCTAATGATGTTTTAGGTTTTCGATATCTATTGGTGGTGACTTATATAATTAATGAAAATCAACAAGTAATATTAACTCTGGTATCAATTATATAATTAATAACTTGTCACTTTCATCAAAATATATAGTTGGTGGTAGTTAACATTGCAACTCAAATGTTTTTTGAACCGTACGACATCTAAACATCATGTTTCAATCTCTCTCTTAATAAAATCAATTATTGCTCTCAAACACAATAACACAAGCTAAATATATGCAATTAGCAAGCAAGAACATTGATAGGATTATATGTTTTGAAGTAAAGAAAGAACCAGTTAATCAAATGATCAGCTTTGTACAAACAAAGCTAAAAAATCAAAGGAAACACTACTGAACCGAATGATCTGTTCAACTAACCTTTGATTAAAAAAAAAAGGACAAAAACATTCAATATGGTCACAAAAGAAAATAAAAGAATTAAATAAAACGGTATGAATATATCAAGAAGATCAAATTTGTCGTTGGAAGAAGCTAACATAAAAAGAAGAATCCCAGAAGAACAGAGGAGTTATCATCGAGAACACAAGAAATGACCAATAAGTATTATCTAAGAATGCACTATATAGTTCTCGGATCACCGTAGATGTTCAATTTCTCAAGCAGAGAAGAATTCATATTCGTGTTCGCACTTCACCTCCATGTTAGTTCAGTTTAGGAGCACATTTGAGCATCAGAGCATAACTTCATTTCCATAATATATCATCAAGGTTCAAGAGTGCTCGATCTGCAGCAACTTGTTGTTGCAAGCCCACTCGACCTAGTCTATTCAGAGAGATGGAGTATAATGGTTGTAGAAGTTAGATTTGATCTCTAGGCTTGTCATCTGGTTGATCGGTTATAAGTTAGTCGGGGCTTGTCATCTCGACTTAGTGAGTAAGTTATGAGTTCTGACTGAGAACGTGACATCAGTTGGATCGGTTTTGTACAACATGATTGTATAAATCAAAATTTTTTAATGGAACTTTTCGAAATCGGAGGAAGGAGTGATCTTTGAAGTTCCAGAAACAAATTTCCGTGTTCATTATCTGTTTTCACCTAATCCATTCTAACACACAAATTTTTTTTAAAATCGATTTATACGTTTTTTAATCAGTTTGACCGACTCCGGCTATTTCTGCATATTTTCACAAAAGAATAATAGTAGCTTTAGCTAATATTCCTGTTTTACATAGTAGAAACAAGCATATTAATAAAGAACAAAGAATATGTAGTACTTGAGTTTTGTCGGAATAAGGGAGAAGATGATAATTTCATAAACCATCGAAGACTTTATCTAAAGATTTAAAAAAAAATGTTTGTTGTGATGAAATTTGATAAGCTTGATTTCTAAAGGAGGCCGTGGACTAATGACTAATCTTTATACATAAATACAATTTCAATTTTTTCATTAATTAATGATTTAAATGTGTAGGGTTTAGTTTATAGAGCTTGAGTTTTGTGAACACTAATAATCATTGCAGCTGGTTTCCATGAACTCGCATAATTTAATTATTTAGCGAAAGAAATATTTTTAAAAAATATAAGAAAAAACATCATGAGCTTTGATATAAAATAGGGGGAAGTTAGAAAAAAATGATAAGAAAATGGAGAGATGTATGAAGATTATAATCCAAAACAATCAAAACATGAAATGAAAAGAATAATTCAAATATTAATTGTGTCTTTACAGCGGTGAACTATGAAACTGGGGGTTACTCAATTGGAGATGTTGTGCGAAATCATGAGGGTCAAATTCTGCTAGCCTTTGGAAAAAGAATATCTAGACCACAGTCGGTTGTGTTCGCGGAGCTTCTTTCAATAAGATATGGATTGCAGATGGTGCATAAACGAGGTATGAAAACCCATGTAATTACTACTGACTCTCTGCTGGCGATGCAAACAGTCATCAACCCAGCAGATGATCTTAGTTATAGCGGTCCTCTGGCATGGGATATTCGAAAACTATTGGATATGAGCTCTAATACTGATCTTATATGCGTAGGCCGTTCCGCGAATAGGGTGGCACACTCTTTAGCGTCTTTTTCTATTTCTTCCCCCTCTCCTTTTGTTTGGGAAAATGGGCGTTTTTCGCTTTGGTTGGTGAATCTTGTAATGGATATTTATTGCACTCTGAATAAAATTACAAGTGTTACCATAAAAAAAAAAATTGTCTCTTTACGGCTACTTGACTATTCAAGTTTCAACTTTTAGCCAATTAAGCAGCAATCTATCATTATGTAGGAAATTCTTAAATATGGAATAACATAATTGTTAAATAAAAAAATCATAGTATTAAATAATTATAAGATTTGGAGAAGATTATTAAAATTAAATCTATATTTTTAAAAATAATTATGTGTAACATTTTGAAGGAAAAAAAAAATACTGGAGAGTTGAGAGGGGTCAATCACCGACCTACGGCTCCTCATATAGTTGCATTTGTGTTTTGAAATTGTGAGTACTGAAATAATAAAATATTATTTTAAAATAATTTTCTTAAAAATAATAATAACTAATATCAATTATAATCCCAGAGTTCCTAACATTTTTTTCTGGGGTAGTTTTGTCACTTTTGTGGGCTATGTTCCCAAAAATAGTCCATTCAAAAAACTAGAATGGTGTTCGCTCTCTTTCGGGCCTTCTGAGCCTTACGTGTGCGTGTTTGTGTAAATTATTTTTATTATTCTTATCAATTAATCTTATATGTGTGGTTGCGCTAAATTATACCTTGTAATATTTTCATACGTGTAAAACATTATATATTGCCGTGGGGAAAAAGAAAAGAAGACATTATATTTGTTAGTTTGCAAAATCCATGTAAGAAGTTGTCGATCACTCACAAAGTTGAAAAATGGAGAATCAAATTGACATGGTTACTCTAACGTCTTTCGAATAAATGCATGCATCCATATGTATTTAGTAAAGGGAATTCAAGGACCACATCTGCTTAGTCCCACCTCTTCTTCTTTCTTCCCTCCCTTTAGTATGTTTGACAAGGGGAAAACATATAACGTGCAAATGCACGCTATACGGCACATTGATCATCACAATTTATTGAAATATATCAACAATATTAAGGGAACCGATCGAGTATTCGAATTGTAATTTTATATGTTTTAATTTTTAACCAGCTCAAATATAGGATCATAGAACAGATAAGGAGCTCGCATGTTTTCGTTATGTGAACATTAATTATAGACTAACTAAAACTATAGTATATAGGAATACATATGAATGATATTAGAGATGAAAAATTCTTTGAGACGTCAATGATATTCAATACTTTTATATTAAACTATTTCGTAAGATGCCCATGATCTGAATTGAATGAACAATTCGAAGAACGAATTTGAAACAATATATATTTTGAGTGAATTTCAAATCCACTGTATATTAACTTAGATGTAATAATATTCAATATGGATCTGAAATCCACCGGCATGTAAACAATGAGTACTCATGATGATTTGAGATTACACAATCCAAACGCAGTTAAAATCTTTGGGAGGATGACCCTTTACATTATTTTTGTATGCATATATATATTTGACAAAAAATTCTGAAGAATCATTATCTTCCGCGCTTTTCCTGTGTACTGGGTTTAAAGAAAGAGAGGTTGAAAAAGGGTTGAGAAATTATTCAACCCACACGGGGGAGACATCGTATCAGCTTTCCCAATCTCAATTATTAAGCATACAGAAAGACATATCTAAATGTTCATAGTCACTGAACGAAATATCAAAGGATTGGAGAAATTGAAGCAATGGCTTAACTGAGATTACGATATTTACTAGTAAGGATTACGACTGGGTTTGTAAAAGAATTGAGCCCAGATAGAAGGAAAAGTGAAATGAAATCCCCACAAAAATAAAATTGGATAATATTGAAGTTTTTATTCAACGGGTTTTCTTCTTAGTTTGATCAGAATATACATGCTAAGAACAAGAAACGAGAAAGAAATTTAAAATCCCCCATAAAATGTAAGGTAACTAGCTAGATCAGTGGAAACAGTACGCACTAACACTGGATTCGATAAGCTCGGACGAAAGAATTGATTAGCTTTCTTCATGGTTGAGTTTGTTGGATTTGAACCCACTCGAAGCGACCCTCCAATGGCTCATCCTTCACTACATCGTAGTTGTACCTGCAGCAACAGTGTTTGAATTCGTATGGTTCAGTAAGAAGACTTTCACCGTGTGAGAGGGGGGGGGGGGGGGGGGGGGGGGGGGGTGGGGTGGGAGGGGGGGTGATGTTTACTTGTCAGTGAATCGTTTCTGCAGATTCTTCTCAGCGGAGGAGAAGAATTCTTCGAAATCATCTTCAGATGGCATTTTCTCGCCCGTGAGACGGCGGCGAGGATTCGATTCGTTCGGCCTGGCCGTCGTCTCCATCTCGCCAGACTCCACTTGAATCTCGCTTGAGCTCACGCTCCTAAAAAATAAAAAATCAAATTCTCTTGTCGGGTAATTTGAATTTTGAAATGAAGAGACGAGTTGAGAAAAATCATTACGTTTATCTTTTTCATTATTATTAATATTTTTTTTTACCTCTCTTTCCGATTCAACGTATCTCCATTTGAGGTCCCTAAAAACTGATCCACAGTTACTGCAATCTCCTCCCCCTGTCCCTAAAAAAAGAAATTTTAAAAAAAAGAAACCTATACAGATTTTGAAGGAGAATTATCAGATCGATTTTGACAGAGAATGGCTGCGAGATTTCACCTTCGCCAGATCACTCGATGATCCATTGCTTGAGCAGAAAGACCCCAAAGCACCATACGAACCGGAACTCTCGCATGTCGAACTAGGGAAATTAACCGGCGTTTTATCAGCCAAAGGCCGCGTTTTGAGTTGAACCGATGATGACGGGAGGTCCTCCAAATCTTCTAACCTCAATTTCCTCTTCTTACCCCGCGCCACCATCTCCGCCGCCTTCTTCATGTCCATCACATCACTCAATAATCCCTCGCGTTTCCTCGAATAGACTAATAAATTTGGAAATGGATATGCCGACCACAAGCCTTGTTTCTACAATTAGTTAGGCGTAAACTCGATCGAGCAAGTTGATTAACCTGAAATTCCTCTTGATCTTCCTCGATTCTGCAAGTACGAGAATTATGCGCAGGGAGAATTATCTGGTTTTTGCAGGGCTTTCTGCGCTAGAGAGCATGAGGGGGTGATGATGATGATGGAGATGGTTCTGAAGAGTACAAAGAATTCTGTTGGAACGGTTCGGATTGGATTCTTTCTTGAATACTCCGTTAATAGTAACGATCGTTCTCCCGTTAGTGCTGATCCATCGACCGATTGACACGTGTGCACAATTATCTATATATTTCTTGAATTCTTTCCCATGTGTGTGTGTATATAAAACTGATCTCCTAAACATATATGTGATACATACAATAGATGAACCATATATCGGTGTTCATATATGTGCTTGCAATAAATACTCTAGAGATCAAACACACACATATATATGCACACACAATTTTGTTATGGATTCATCACGTTTTATACATGAGTGTCACTTTATTGGTAATGTATAAAAATTACTTGTATATATTACACCCACATATATGTGTTATACGTGATCGACTAACAATAAAAACATAATTACGAAATTTAAATATTTTTTAAAATCGTTTGAACAACATCATGTTTAAGAGTTTTTGTCAATCTAAACATATCAAAATACAATAGATAAAATAGCATCATGACCGTAAACATACATATTCACTTGTTCATATGATAAACTTTTCAATCCTGATTATGACATGATAACAATTCTATCAAATCAGAAAAGACTTTTTTCATCCAAATACCATTCATAAAATAAAACAATAAATATAAATTAATAGAATAATGGATTTTACCAAAGCCCAAACCACAATGTACTTAAATGAAGTATACAAAAGGTTACTAAAGGTCACAAGAATATAATAAACGTATGAACCAAAAATAAATACCACAATATATCAATTTTCTGTCAACATAAATATATATATATACAGTTTTGATCAGTTTTGATATGCTGCACACCTACCGCGCACACCTATGTGAGCACCGATGAGGCGCTACTCACCCATTGGATGCGATGAAATATAGAATAATATTAAAATCAATCTTAAACGCACGTCTGTACGATCTTCATTAAATTTTTTTTTGGTGTTCTTATAAGAAATTCAATTGATAGTTTAACATATCTTAAATATGAATCTGAAGAGCGCGAATACGATTTTCTGAATCATAGTATATAAATATTGAAATTATAAGAGTATTTTAAAATTTTAGAATTCGATTTCCTGAAAAGAAAATGGCAGTCGTCAAGTCAAGATATTGCTAACCAACCAATCAACTCACACATGATAGAAGTCGCATCGTTATCTTGACACGACTAATCATACAGAGGCAACCATCAATTTTAATTTCTTCCAAATATATATACCCTCACATCTCATAAAATCGTGAATTTCACCACACAAATTTCAGCATTTTTGAAAAGTTCAGTGCATGCATGCCTGCCTATCTATAGCCAAATGAACCCAACAAGAGCCGACCAAATATCATATTTAGATTAATCACATCCATATATTAAAATGTACATAAATATATATTTTAATGAATCTGAAACATAAGGAATTTTAAAGTTTACAACCCTCCAAAATAAAAACTTTCGATTTTCACTCATAAATTTATACCTCCATTTCACCCGAATTTCCAAGTCTGCTGCCGTCGATAACAGAAGGAATATTCATAAAATTGACGACAAAAAAAGGTTTGTGGATGATTTTGGCCTTGCTAAGCACATGGCACATCTAATACAAAGATTTTGACATCATATTAAGTAGTCCTCGACTTGAAAAAGATCGATTAGTATTAGAGCATGAATATGGAGTGGTCCAAATTATTAGCCTTAATCAAGAAATCAATGCAATGCCATTTTGTGGTTGCATGAATGCTATCAACCACCTCCATTAAGGTCCCCCCCACTACACTCCATTTCAATATAAATCGAAGCCTAAACATGATGATATGTTGAATGTCACACATTTTTAGAAAAATCCACATTCTGAATTGATAAACTATATTATTACGAGGAAATTTAATTTTTCGTCATTTTGTATGTTTTTCATTTTTATTCATGTTAATACTCAATTCACATTCTCAATCCACTCATTTGTATTTTTTCAATTTTATTACTTTTTCACACGCCCACTTGACATTTAACACGTAAGCAATATTTGACACTACATCAATAGTTTTCGGTGACTCAGTCATCATTTTTCAGTGTCATGTCGCACTTTATAAACAGATATAAACAAGGCCGGTTTCATAGAAAACTCACTTGGTTAGTGACAAGACTTGACTGGCTCGAGCACGTCACCGGACCAAATCGGGTTTTCGGGTTCTCAATTTCCATTTTCATTCATGGTGACACAAAAGATAGGTGAAAAAAAATGTGTGACTGGGGCTCAATGCATGGTCAATAAAAGGCTTAAGGAGATGACATCTTTGGATTCCAAAATTTGTCGCCATCCTTTGTTTATTAACTGGAAAGCGATTGCTTTGGCTGCGTCCCCACTGTTGAACAATAATGGGCTTTCGATTATACCAAACTCTTTTTTCTCGAGTATTTTTTTCTTCTATTGCTTGATTTATTTCATTGTAGTCATCTTCTTGTCTCCTAGCAATTAATTAAAACCATTGTCCACGAAATAGTCTCTTGTTCCTGATTTAATTTACAGTTTCAGCTGTTGGTTTTCAACCTTTTGGAATTGTCACTTAGCGCCAATGTTCTTCAATTCATGAATTAATCTGGTCAACTGTGTCTAAATTTTAAGCTCACATTTAATAGTAGATAGTTCGATTTCTATTACTAAATAATTCATAGTATTTTTTAGACGACGAGATGATTGATATAACCGAGTTTCGAATTTGATATTTCATCTTTAATTTGACTTGATGAAAACCAAATTAGTATATTCTTTTGAGACCTTGATGCCTATGGGAACTTGATGAAAACCAAAATTTGACTTTAGATATATTACATAAAATTAAAATTTTGCTCATACTAAAATCATCCAAACGAAGTATAATATAATGGATTTGAAACCGAGGATCTCGATTTCAAATGATTCAATACAAATGCAACCTAGAAAGTGGGCTTAAATTGAAGAATTTAAAATGAATTACCTAAATTCACCATGTTCTTTCGGATGCTTTTGAATTCAATGGATTTGAAATTCTTTGCTCCCGTTTTAAACTTTTTTTATGCATTAAAATAATGGAAATTTTTTTAATTCTGCCGAAATCCATCCATTAAATATCTTTTCCAATACAAACCACTTAATTTAAACTCAACCAGGAGGAAAATTTATATATATAAAAAATAATTAATATTTTCTGAGGCTATTATTTTTTAAAATGGACCGAATGAGTGTCTTTTTTATGGAGCCTGCTGGTCATTGCAGGGCGTATTTGTTCTTGTTTTATTCTTCGGACAGAGAAAATATAAAAGACATTTGATGCGATCCATGCATGGAATGTCAATGGGTCCAATTGAAACTATCCATATATATACTATATACATCATATTACCTGATATAACTTATTTTATCCAGTTTTTTTAGTCCACTCCTACAAAATTTCAAATCAAATGAAAGAAATTGCTCTTACAAAACAAAATTTCATTGATACTAAAAAGAAAACTTCATTGAAATGAGTGTTGCGGATTAGGGTTTTTTTGGTTATTGAGATTAGTGTGTGCTCTTTTCATTTTTTTCCCCCTTAAAAAATTAGGATTAAAGGTATTTAGAATAATAACATTGGTCAAACATTCCTTTTTTAAAAAACGACCCTTAACTCAGAGTAAATATACATGATCCAATGGCTTTGGCTACTACAACCTTCCCAACCATGATATTTTCCTTTTTTTAGGTATTTTACAGCAAGATACAAAGAAATTAAAAAATTTCTTTTGCTAGCTGTAAAAAAAAAAAGAGTCCATAACAAAAAGAAATATAAATTAAATGGATTAAGGAAATAGTTGGTTTCATCATTTCAAGGGTTACTTCTTAAACGGGGTGAGGTCTTCTCTATACACCGAAGTCTTTGACTTTATTTAATAAATGTTATCGAGAACTTGCATGGTTCACACCACACTATTTGATTCTACCCTTAAAGTAAGACTTTGTAAGTATCAGTATGAGTATGCATATGCTATTGATTGTGACCACGCCTATTTTAACAAATAGAAAAAAAATTATATCTGACCAAGATTATTTGTCTCATTTCCCCTTGATTAGGTCTCTTGTGAGATGGTCTCACGAATCTTTATCTATGAGACGAGTCAACCCTACCGATATTCACAATAAAAAGTAATACTCTTACAATAAAAAGTAATATTTTTTAATGGATGACTCAAATAAGATATTTGTCTCACAAAATACGATCCGTGAGACCGTCTCACACAAATTTTTGTCATTCCCCTTTGAATAATTTGTTTGTCAGATGAATTTTTATTAGCTAAATTTTAAATCCATATTTTGTTAATTTAGGAAAATATAGTTGTAATTGAGATTTATATGAAATATATCTAATATAGTTGTCATTTCAGATTCAAGATTCCAATACATTCTCAAATTAAATCAAATCTCTCCATTTAAATTAAATCCATCAATCCAAATACAAACTTATAGATTTATCGAAAACGGATAATATAACGTAATAGAGACTCGGCCAACTACGGAAGACGCAAAGACGAAGTCGTGCTTTGATACGATAAATATTAGACTACCGTGAGTATCTATCTATCTATAAAGATCCAACGACCGAAACTGTTTCGTTCATGTGGCCTTTAAAATTTTGCATATGGACCCCTCCACATTTCCAAAACAATACAGATCATCTAAAAAGTAGCATGAACTCAACCATAAGAATATATGAGCCGGTGGACCTCGTCATTTCTAGGGATGAGACAATGAAGCGAGTTTGGACGAACACGGATCTGCTCCGCCTCACTTTAGACCCGTCCCACCCGAAAAATCGACAAGTACAATCTAGGTTGGACCCGCTAAAAATTCTATGCCTTTAAAATTAAGTCATTATACAATAAAAACTTTTAAAAAATTAATAAATCATTAAATTTACTTTCCAGATTTATATTAATTATATATATGTACAAAAAAAATATTATCACAAGTTAAATTCTATTAATTTAAATTCAATTAACAACAAAATAAAACGTATAATCATATATTTTTATTTTAAACATATCATTATAAAGTAAACTTATTTCAATCTTAAAACAACATGATCTAAAATTAGGTATTAAATACCATTTAATCCCAGGACTTGCTTGAGACCACCGGGTCTAAACCTGCCCATTCTAGACGAGTTTAATACGGACCGAGTTTAGACCCAACTCGTTACCTTCTCCAATCATTTTCATGATAAGATCCCACAAGATTAGGGATGTCAATTTTTTTCGAACCTCGACGAATAATCCAATAACCAACCCAAATAGAGAAGAGTATGAATGAGATTTTTTCCCAATTAAATAAATGAGTAATCGTACATGAAGATTTTCGGATATGTTGGTGAAAGCGGGTCTTAAAAAATCCTACCCGTACCGACCCAAAGGTCCAATTATATATATATATATATATATATATATATATATATATATATATATACTAGTTACTCTGCACACGCTATGGTATATACTAGTTACTCTGCACAAGCTAAAAGTGTATTGAAATTGAAAAAAAAACAAAAAACAAAATTGTAATATTAGTATTATATAAGGATAAAATTGGAAGATTGTGTGTTGAAATTGAAAACCAAAACAAAAACAAAAATTTAATATTAGTATCATATAAGAGTAAAATTGGAAGAAAAAGATGGTATCCTCTCTAGGTAGTTATTATCATGTCCTCACACTTAATAATATAGTATATATATATATATATATATATATATATATATATGATTTTTCGGTTATAATGTTAATTTTAATATATTTTTGTTGAATGATATTAGTTGAATGAAATGAAAAAAATTTAGTATAGAGTTGATAATATTTTTGTTGGATAATGATATTAGGATAAATTGTTTTTAATGTTTTTTAAAAATTTTCAATAATGTTTAGTTTGCCAATTTTTATATTTTTTCTTATTATTTTCAAAAGAATTCAAATTTGAGAAGATTTTATTATTGGTGGTAATATAATATTTGAGTTGAGTATGCATATTCAAAACTCTGACGTATATAAGAATGCTGATGAAATTAACGACATGATGGGATATGAATAAGGATAATGACGAATATGAGAATGAATATAATAAATGGAGATAAAAACGGAAGGTATGAAATAATATCCAAAGCCGACCCTTTTCCATCCTTCATAAGACTAGAACATAGAACATAGGCCTGTAGCACTTTATGGCCATATATGGGCTGCAAGATTTCCAACAGGGCTAAGCAAACGGTACCCATGTCCAGGCCCACAAGCAAGATAGAAAATGGAAGCGACTTTATCATAATTTTCGATCCGTATTAATTTATATTTTTAACCATAATTGCTGAAATCTGTGCCATGTGCGCGTTTTATCACAAACAAACGACACTGTGGACTGGGAAACGAGACTAGCTTCATCCCGCAGCGGATAGAGGTGAGAGGCGAGGCGGAATGGTTGCGGGCACTCCGTTTCAGTTTCAACCCCGTTTATTCTCCACCTTCCTCGGAGACCGCCGCTATCTTCCATTGATTTATGCTGCTTCAGTTCATCGGCTCCTCCGTTTCAACCCAGGTTTGCTCGATATACGTTCTAGTTTCAAGCCGAATTTGATCAATTATTTATGTTGGCTGGTGGATTGCCTGGGGTTGGAACCTTGGAATGGATTCTTGAGTTGAATGTTAACCTTGTGTCTGGATGGATGTTTTGAGTAGATGGAAAATTGTATTCAATTTGAAACAGAAGCTCTGAGCGGGAGGAGAGCAAGGTGGTAGAAATCGACATAAGTTATCCCTCGGAGTGGATTAAGGTGTCCCTTGATTCATTGGTTCCCCCTTAAGCCTGAAATCTGGTGTATAAACTAGTTAAGCTTTAGTAAATATTTGAGCTAATGAATTTAGCTGGAAGGAATCGCTGGATTAGTTTAAAATTTATTTTATTATAAGTCAATTACGGATGGAGGTATCATACTAAAATACATGGTTTTTTCAATCATACCGTGAGAAGGAGTAAGAAATTGTCTGTCTTCAAGTGGACATTTTATTTGAGATAAGAGGCTTACAGAATGCCATATGGTGCAAGTTGCACTGGATAATGAGCTATGACCAGCACATTCTATGGTATAAATCACAAAGTGATTCAGTTAGCTGTCCTATCCAATGGGCGATGTTGTCATTGCAGCTTGATGACTTGTTTGCTGCATTTTGTATTTCTAATTTGCCTTTAGTATGACTAAGATTTTTAATTTGATTACTAGGGAATTACTTTAAAGCATTTGGGGCAATCACTTTATCTTGATTGTCACAGAATGAACTGAGCCGGATGAGATTAGATGTCTCAGTGCTTGACGAACTTGTTCAGGAGTACTGTATTTACAGGGATATTGTGGATTCTGGTCCCATAACCGCTGGTAAAAGGCTTAATTCTTTTCTATTTTTGCTATGGTTAGAGTTCTTGGATGTTTTCAACTATTAAATTTCATTTTCATTTGATTTCATGAACTTGCCCAAAAGGAATGCAAGTTATCACTGGAACCTCAACTGTAGATATCAATTAGAGCCTGATTGTACATCTCATTATTGTTCAGTGGTTTCTGACAGTGATATGTCAGTGAATAATGCTCATGTGGAGGGTTCTTCAGAAACTAGAATAGATATGCTGGGCATGCCAAATGCATACATGGAAGAATGATATTGCTCCAACTCAATCACTCTGAACAAAGACTTCAGCACCAGTGGAACATGTCAATCACATGACGGCAAAATTGTGCAAAGAAACAGAAGTACAAGGAACTGGGGAAAGGAGCAAACACAGGAGATGGAGAGGGAGAAATGAGAATCAAGAATTATAACTGGAAGTTGCAAACATGACCTTAGTGTCACTAAATCTCTTGGCGACGCAAAAATGCTAGGTGATTACAGAAGTAGGTACTGATTTTGTGTCATGGTCGGTGATTACAGAAGTAGGTGCTGATTTTATTAATATGTACTTGAGTTTTGTGACCTTGTTCCACAGGATTTGAATACGTCGTCCTTGGTGGACACTTTGAGCAAGAGAGCAGACAAGTATGAGATTTTCCTGGGCATAAAGGAATTAGCTAGCAAGGGAATGGCAGTGGAGGTTGTTGAACATATAAATTATTTGGATCCAGAATTTTTTACTGAGAACCCTTTGTTGTTATTCCAACTGATACAGGGTTGATTTATGTTTTGCATCTCTTCTGTTGAAAGATTTAAAAAAACACCTTACCTATAAGATAGAAAGAAAGTCAATCTGAATTTTATTCTGAAAGCAGGTTGAATTCCTGAAGCTTGTCCGCAATGGTGAGCATCATAGTGCACTTAAGGTTGCCTCATCCCATTTGAGTCCTTTGACCGCCAAAGATCTGAGTTTGCTTAAGCCCTTGAAAGAGGCATTGTTGACTTTTCTGACACTGAATGAAGAAGCAACCCTTGGCAACTTGCGCTTAGATGCCCTTGCAACTTCACTTCAGGTTTTACATGTTCATGACCCTATACTAAATTTTTTGTATTTTTTCGTTATATCTCTATGTCAAGTATCTTGCAGTTTCCTGGAATAATTTATTTGCTTTCAAATAGAATAAACATTGTCGTCAAAGAGCTTTAGAAATGGAAATTAATCTGTAGGATTATTGCAAAATTGATTATTCAGTTGGAGGGTTCTGCTTTCATTCAGTAAAGTAGGATAATTAGTTCATGGAGATGGATTTCTACCATTAATCATATCTCATTACGTTTGTTAGCCACATTGTCATGCATATCTGATCGTCCATTGTTTGTATGGATGCTAGCATGCTGAGTCATCAACCAGTAAGCATTGTGTTTTGGGGATGGTAAGAGTGTAAAAAGGGTGCTCCGAAATCCTCTATAATATATTTCTGGAAATGATTAATTTGTCATTAGCTCTTCTTTTATTCTTTGGAGACGTTGGCAATTAATGTGTTGTGAAAAGGTTGCTGTTGGTAGGCGTCTAGGCACTGAAGAACCCCAGCTTATGAAAATTATAAGGACTACACTACACTCGCATAGCGAATGGTTCAAGCTTCCAAATGTGTAAAGACCAGTTTATGGGACTTTTATGGATCAGTTCCCTAAAAGAACTCGGCAGTCCTCTGCTTGGAGATGGTACTTGCACCCAAGGATCTTCACAAGTTATGATATCCTCTGGTAGTACTAGGACTCACGAAGATGGTAACAGTTCTAATCACATCTCGTCCACTGATATTGGATGCGATGAAAATGCTATACTGAAAGTTATGGTGAGTCACAGTCTTCATTTTTTTAAAAAAATCTTCACATGTGGATCAATTTCTATAAATCATAGACTAGTAAGAGATGTCAAGTGTAGAATGATTGATGAATATTACCCGCGATATTATTCTCAATCCAAACGGCCTAACTCTTTCGAGGAAACTGTTGACTTCTCAGCCTCGTATCTCCAAAACTGCTCGAGTAGTTTTTAACATTTCTGCTAGTGTCAGCCGCGTTAGCAAATTCATTTCATATTATTCCGTTTGGTACATCTCCTCTTTCAATATGTATACATGCATATATATAGAAGACTGGTATATCATACATGTGTCATTGATCCCCATATATATTGTATGAGATGGAATACATTTCAGAGCATAGTTATTGTCGAGGTATCCATCATCGTAAAGATTCGAATACCTTATTGGATATTGAATCCCAGCAATACCATATTGGATATATTTAATCCAAGCAAGGATTTGGTTATGATGAATATTTAGGTTTTTCATGAGTCGAATAAGAGATTCGTCTCACAAAATTAAATCATGACAATGTTTCGCAAGAATTTTGTGCGAGTCGATAAGGTGAATATGATCTAAATTAAATTCATCAGACCTAACCAAATGAATTTCGAAGGTATAATTAAATTAATCCAACCAAATCCCTTAATTTTTTGACAGAAATAAAATTGAAAATTTTGAATGTCTGTTTTATATCAATAAGGCATATGGCTCAATTTGTGCCCCTTCTCCAGCTAAGCTACCAGCTAAAACAATATACAAGGTGGCCCAAAGAGTGGCGGATTTAATCATCAGTCCACTTTTATGGATTCCAAAAAGATGCTTATATTTCTTAAAAAAAAAAAGGTCCTTATAGTTCTTCTAAAAAAAGGCGCGTGTGTGTGTAGTTTTTTAAAAAAAGATTTTTCACTTTTCATTTAAATATTTTTTAGAAGTTACAAGCACTTATAGATAGAATTTCATAGTAAAATTTCTCCATATGAAAATGGATGTGTCGTCAATTCAAAGCAAAAGCGTTCAATAATTAAAGCACGAATATTTCTCGTGAATGCTGTTTTTCCCATCTGTTCTACCACTTTGCCTTTTGCACCAAATTGTGATTCTATATTACTAGTGCTTTTGAATGAGTTGCAAAGCATATTTAATATTGAGGTCATATATCTATTACTATTTTAAAGTTGAGACATGAATTGGTCCCTGATATGATTTTCTTACATTATTCTTATTAAGTATTTATAATGGCAAAAATTTGTGTGAGACGGTCTCACAGATCGTATTTGTGAGACGATATCTTATTTCGGGTCATCCATGAAAAAGTATTATTTTTTATATTAAGTGTATTATTTTTTTATTGTGAATAGGTAGGGTTGACTCGTCTCACAGATAAAGATTCGTGATGCCGTCTCACAAAAAACTTACTCTAAATTGAGACATGAATTGGTCCCTGATATGATTTTCTTACATTATTCTTATTAAGTATTTATAATTATCGTATTACCTCTACTTTTTTTAATTTAATTTGTAACAACTATTCTTATTCTACAACCTAATAAAAAAGATTGATGAAACAAATACAAATTTAGAAACAAAACGACATCATACAGACACGTGTCCCATCCAACGTAACCTAGTAAGATGATGATGTGGGTGTCAGTTGGGGATGATGTGGTAATTTTTGTAGTAGGATTGCATAAACGTAACGTAGACGTCAAGCACTGCATCAGGCCCATCCAACGGTCAATATTAATCGGCAAATTTAATGTGCTTCAACAATTTCAAGAAGATTTATTTATTTATTTATTTTTGCTTATTTTGAGAAGTAACTTGAACTCAGCCATAATTAATAGATGAAAGTTGAAAAAGTAAAGATCTGTACTCTAAAATCATTCTTGGAATTTGAAAATATGATATTTAAATTCACGCATAATTTTTCAATGACATATGTTATTAGTTTCATTAAAGTAAGAATATTTTGACATGTATAACTATATTTTCCTAAACTTAGTTAAGAAAATTATATTAGTAAAAAATAAGAATAAATATAACTAACGTATAAAATGTATCATATATTTAGGACAATAGGAAAAAAATAAAACGTATATAGTTAAAATGGAAGAGTAACATGTATAAGATATTTTGGATCAAAGAAAGTAATTTGTAAAATAATTTATCATATAATAATGCACTGTTTATTCTAAAAAAAACAATAAACAAGAACAAGTATATTTGCTACACGCGTAGTGGGTTGTTATTGTAAATAGCATCAGCCACTCAGCTTTTACCCGTTGCCATGCCTTAAATTATGTGTTTTCTTGAGGAGTTGTTTCAAGAATATTATTAGATTACAGTAGTTTGTACTGATTAAGAATTATTTCTTTTAAAGTTTGAATTTTTTTTTCTTTTGGAAGAATAAAGTTCGATTTTTGAGCACATCAAAACTCTACAATTACTTATTTAGTTAACCCTCTACACCTCTAGCTAGAATAATTAATAACTTGAATTTCATACTTGCAAGAAAGAAACAATTTCTTGTAGTAGTATATTTTATACTTGCTAGAAAGAATCAATTTCTTGTAGTAGTATGAAAAGCCTGGCAAAAAAGGCGGAGGCAAGAGAGGAGAGGGAAGAGTACCCAGCCCCCCAGCTGTACCCATCAACGTCTTTGTGCTTAACGAGGAGCTTTGGTTGTTTTTCTCCACTGCTTACTACAAGGCGCAATTTCTTACAGCTAATGTAGTACATTATATTACACACACAAATATTACAGTCGGGTAAAGAACCTTCTTTGGTTTTACTTCATTCTTGCGAGGTATAATGGCCGAAGACATCTGTCTCTTCACCAAGGTGAGTTTTTTCTTTTCTTTTCTTGCGTTTCTTCTTTGCTTGATTTAGTTAATAAGTTTTTTCTTAGTTGTATGAGTGTTTGAGTCTTTTAACTTTGAAGTAGTGGGGTTGCTCCTCACGTCAAGAATTCAGTTTTTTTTGGGAGGGAGGGGTGGAGGTTAGATTATGTATATTATGTTCTGGGAATTTTGGAATCTGATTGGAGTTTGGATTTGTATATTTCTGGGTTGCGAACTTTGGGATGAGTTTTGAGGTGCATGGGGTGTCCTTTTGAAAAAGTTGCGATATCCGCATCTCTGTCTTATTTGAATGCATGAGAGAAGCTGAGGTTTGGGTTTTTGCTCCCTGTAAAATGTGGTGTTTTTTTAGCTGTTCTCGTGTTCAATATTATTTGCTATCTTTGGCAGTTGGCCACTTGTTTCTCTTCTTGAGATGGCTTTGCAAGCTACTTTCCTCTTCTCTTTTGTGTCTCAAATGTCTTGCTGTTGTTTTCCATTTTCCTTTATATCTTGGTAGGACATCTTTACAACTGCTGAAATTTTGAAATTCCATTGATCAGAAAGGAGGAAAAAGTTGTGAGATTGTGATGTAGATTCTAGTACTATGTTCTGAGATAAATAAATAAATATATACACATATATTAGAAAGATATAATCTTGTAAGACACGAATTAAATAAACTCTTACTTTGACAGTGATAAATGTTTTCCCTTTGCAATCAACAGGGCAAAATAACTGTAAAATCTCCGAAGAAATCCCCAGCTTCATTAAGGATGATAGTCTTAGTTTTTGCCGTGGTGTGTGGTGTTTATATATGCTCGGTCTGTCTAAAGCAAACCAATTTTCTTAGCCAAACAAAATTCCTAAACATCAAAATTAATACGAGGCATTGCCATACAAACGGCCTCGATAGATCTCAAACTCCACCGTTGTACTACCCAAATCCCACCACCTTTAGCAGGTAATTGTGATACCTGTGTTTGATTCAAAATTTGCAATTTCCCATAGTCCATAGGATTTGGTTTTAAATGCATGCTCTTTTATGTATACTAGGGCTGAATGTGCCTGTAATCCGGTGCGACTATTCACTATTCTGTCAATGCAAAGATCTGGGAGTGGATGGTTTGAGACTCTATTGAATAGCCATACTAATGTAAGTTCCAATGGAGAGATATTCTCAGTTAAGGAGAGAAGAAGTAATATTTCTTCAATTTTGATGACTCTGGATCATGTTTACAATTTGGACTGGCTCACTAGTGCTTCCAAGAATCATTGCTCGGCTGCCGTTGGCTTCAAGTGGATGCTTAATCAGGTAAAATATCACATACTTTTTTCTTACCGATATTTTTTTTTCATCTAGCCATTCTATTTTGTTACGTAACTTATTGTAGTATTACCCGGAGTGGTCGTGATTAGCACCAATCTCATATTACTCGAATCGAAATCCGTTCCTCAGTCTCAGTTGCTTATTTAATAGTTCTCATCACAAGTATAACCATTGAGAAGCTATAATTGCCCCTGATCTTCTATAAGTCTGCCTATATGGGATGGCGGTAGGACCATGATGTTTGAGTTGTTGTATAACTGAAAGAATTTTAATTATCCAGTTACTATTGATTGTGGCTTTTGACATAAGAGTAGGTGCTCAGTCCTAAAAAAACAAACACCAATCATTTTCATTATTTCTAATTCAGGGATTGATGGAATACCATAAAGAAATCCTTGAATATTTCAATGATAGAGGTGTTTCAGTAATATTTCTCTTCCGGAGAAATTTACTTCGTAGGATGGTCTCAGTGCTAGCAAATTCTTACGATAGATATGCTAAACTCCTGAACGGTATGCACAAGTCCCATGTGCACACACACGAAGAGGTAATGATTTCCTTCTTCATCCTCTTGTATAACCAACTGCACCGTTGTATGAAGATCTAATATTTTTGCATGCTTAATGCAGGCGGAGACTCTATCTGCATACAAACCTGTAATCAACTCAACATCACTGGTAATGGATTTGAAACTCATGGAGAAGATGGTCTTGGAAGCATTGGATTATTTCGCCAACACCAGGCACATTGTTCTCTACTATGAAGATCTCATAAAGAATCGAACTGTGAGTGCTTTTCAGTTTTTTATCAAAATAGTTAACATGTTAAAAAGCACTGTTTCATGTTCGACCTCGATGGTCATAGGTTTAAGAAACCAGGTCCGATGATTCTGGGTAATAGAATTTGGAAAATAGAATGGAAATTTGGGTTCATTAACTGCAGCAAAATTCTTGGACATTGTCCTCAATTGATCCAAACTTAGATATAGACGGTTCATTTATCCAGTGGATAAAATAATTCACCGTTCTTCACTGTGGTTATTTCATGTTATTTTTCAGAAACTAGGGGATATTCTAGATTTTCTTGGGTTACCGAAAATGAAGTTAACTAGTCGGCAAGTGAAGATACACAAAGGATCATTGTCCGAGCACATGAAGAACTGGGATGATGTTAACAAGACTCTAAGTGGAACCAAATACGGAAGCTTCCTAAATAGTGACTACGCTGATTAGTGCATTTTAGTAAGATACATAAGTTGAATCTTGCCGGCCCTGATATACTTTTATGATGGATCGATCAATGCAACGTTGATCTTCTTCACCTTGTTAGTTCTCTAATTCAAATTTCTTGCTGACCGGGTCATTCTTTTTCATCTTTCGCTTGCCCAATGCTTCTTTTTTGGTTGGTTGCCTTTTGTAAGCATCCGAGGATTTGTATAGCTGTGTAACATTTTGTATAGGCTTGTCAAGGAGAATGTGATGTAATTTTTGGCTTCTGATTTTTATTTATTCGCATTCACTGGTACGACATTCCGGTCTATGTTGCTTTATCTACTCTGTGGTTCGGGTTTGCTATGGTTTGGCTAATACACTACTCACTTCAAAATTCCATGGAAAGGAAAAAATTCATTTGCTGGGTAAATCATTTTAAGCTATATATAAACTTCTGGATATAAACTCAAGTTCGGTTCCGTCCCATTAAGCTCACCAGGCTTGAGAGGTAATTCGGTATTATTTTGTTTGTCTTTAGCTCTTCAATCACAACAAACCATTTTCCTTCTACTCCCCATGTAGGATGAACGTGGGTCGCTTCGTCTAATTGTTAATCTTACAGGAAGTAACACTCTCAATGTAGCATAAAATTCTCCTCTCCTCCAAGATATTTGTGTGAGGAAAAAACGACATATATCAATTCGAAAGGAGAATTATTAAACGTGTCGACGCGACGGTCATTGGCTACATCTTTTGACAAATATGCGTACGCCTAGAAAATTGAGACACACATGCTCATCCTCTTTTTGACAAACAAGCTCCCGCAATCAATCATTGATGGTATGAGATGCTTATAAATACCAACGATTGAGGTCCCTAAGCACATACCTCATAAGAACAAAAATACACGATCTACATAGAGTTGTAGCGCTGAGAAGATTTCAATCGGAGGAAAACCGAAAACTTATAAATTATTCGATGGCCGGAAGCAACGCTCGATCCGCTTCCGCATATTGTTTATCATATTCATAGTTGTGTAGAAACATGATTTTGTTGAAAAACTCTAATAATTTGGTATATGTACATACTTCACCACAAAGCCGTTTTCTGCTAGATATTACAAGAACCCTGATGCCTCGAGAGATCTCATTCGACCCAAGACTTTGGATTCAACTAGAAGTTGAGCATTATTCAACTCCAGAGTTTAAACATGTGTTTTCTGTTTTAATACAATATTATCAGACTCAAACTATTTTACACTCAGTGAGCAATGAATACAATGTAATGTTTACTCTTTTTTTATTACATTGGGGGAGATGTATAGGGTAGTGGTTTAAACCTCTCTCCGAGGAGAGACGTGACATCAAATTTATGCAAAAGATGTTTGTACTCATTTTTGCACACAGAAGGGGCTGGAGTTTGGCAGGTTTTTATCTGGCCTTGTATATGGCATCTCTAATTTTCTTCTTAAGAACCACAACCACCTCTTTTCATTGACCGGAGTGGTGTATTTTCGCTGATAGCAGTGGTATGTTTTCACCAATTTCACGTTTAACTAAATATGCTTAACCACAGAGGAGACTACAACACACAAGAAGAAAAGAAGAAGAAAAGAAAGGAAGAAAAAAAAATAATCTTCGAAATTGGTTACGACCTTTTGATCTAATATCTTGTGAACCGAGTTTCTAAAGCAGCACTAAAAGTTACATCTGAATAATGATGTGCAAATCAAATCATTTAAACCGTACCAAACCAAAATGTCACAAATCAATTGGCCACACTCGAACTTGTGTCACAAGGGCAAATTGTTCCATTAGGTGAGAGAATATTTCAGTTGAATAAAATCTGACTCTGATGATTTGACGGCAAATGAAAAGAACAAGTCTATTGTTAATTCAAATCAACCTTTGTTGCACATAATCAAGTCGTGAAGAACCAATTGCATATAATAAAAAGGCAAAGTTTAGTTCAACAATGATACCGTTACCACCAAGCCAAGCACCAGCTGTGACTCAGCCGCCACCTCCAGGAAATGTAGACAGCTTCAGGCCCACAGCACCTGGTCACAGCCCAGAAACGAAAATAGGCTTAGAAAATTTGTGTCGTAAGTGCTGTGAATAGATATGCATGCATGTATATATTGTTTCTCATGCATTTAATTTGCTACCGCCTTCGTTATCTTTCAGTTTGTATCATCTGTATTTCACCACCATGCATAAGCAAGTGCAAAGCTGAAATCCATCTTTTCTAATTCAGATGGACATCAGATAGATGTTCATGTTCTACTATTTTACCAATGTATTTACTTCAGCTGTGACTAAGGTTCAGTTTGCGTTAGATTTGAACCCATTAGACATGAAATCACTAATTTTTCTTTCATATTTAGTGTTTTGGAGGATTTCAAATAAATTTTGTAATAACACAAACAAAATAAATGTAGAATATTATGCCAGAACTGAAGAAGTAGATCCTCGGTTTTATTGAATAATTAACTTCAGTGCCTGGCTGGGCCTTAAAACTTGACAAAAAGCAAGAAAAGGTGTTAAAACCGAACAATAACAGTCAAATGAATTGATAACCTCAACTGTCATGATCTTGTCCGAAGAATGTAATAAATCCCTAATGAGCGGACAATATAAAATATCATTATTATATTTAAGGCATCATCAACGTAATTTATTATTCTTGTGAACATCATAAAAGACATGAACACTGATAAAGGATCAAACTTGAATCCAATAATTTATTTACCAAAATCAGATCAAAATCAACATCTCTATTCAATGCAAAATAATACCCACAAAATGTGAAGTTTGTTAAGTAAATAAACTCCATCATCTGAATGATTAAATGCTACTTGATATTAAGTCCAGGATCTGGTACGATAAGATTTAGGACATTTGCATGAGAAAATTGTTTTCATTTGAAGGGAAACACATCATCTGAAGGAAAATTCTCCACACTCCAAAGTTGAAATTATTTTTCCTAGGAACTTGAATTTAATCCCTGCAGTAAATTCTCAATAAAAGCATTTGGTGAAAAGTAAAAGCCCATGAATTTGGACATCCTGCCTGGTAGCATATTTTCACATTTGACGAGACACCATATTCCGCTCATGTTTTTAAAACAGCTCAAACCATTTTGCCACTTCATGCATTTTGTTCTCCCTCCAACAACACATCTATAAATTTTAGCCACAGTGAATGTAAGAAGGTAAAGAAAAGAGAAAAAGAAATCAAACGCTGCATAATAAAATCCAAAATCATTAAGATTCAAAAGGCACACGAAGATCCGCTGTCTCGCCCGCAAGGGTCACTATCAAGTAACGTTCTTTTGCACTAGGTGTACTGGGTAGTATATGGTTTATGATAATATTAAACTATTAACCATGATAGTGGTCTACAGGTTGGCACAGTAGAGAAACAGATTGTCTCTTTCTCTAAATATAGTATGGCTTCTTTCGTTTCCACGGTCCAGTGGGCCAACTCGGGGAGATGGTTCCAAAACCCAAGGAACCAACCATGTTATGTCCTTTTTGAGGAATCTGTTTCTCAATTCCATGTTGGTGTAGAGTCAATGAAAATGGAGGGTTGAGGTATTACCGTTTAAAGATCATCATTTGCTTCCTTTAACTTCTTTGAAATTCAACACCAAACAGTAACAAAGTAGCACATTTGACATAGTGCAACGGGCACTAAGGTTTGATGGCTCTGAAGTTTTGGTAAAATATTAATAGTTTACATAATCGCAAATTTTGGTTATGACGAGATATTTGGTCAAACAACATTTGTCAAACTAAACCATCCTAGGAATAAAAAAACAGTTTCCTTTTCCCCTGGAGTTATTGAAACAAAGATTCTCAGGTTAATTAATATTCAACAAACATAAGCATACATGTCTGCCACCATTAGTGCCCTTAAATTGAATTACCATTATTGTTCCCATGCTGTTTTTTTAGCACAATTAATCCCAAAATAACATCTTCATACAAGTTTCATCATAAAAATGCAACATACATTTTCAGAAAAAGTTGCGCTGCAACAGATGACAGAAAAACTGCATCTTGAGATATTTTACCTACTTTGATAAAGGATGGTTTGCTTCAGTTTACGATTATCAGCATATGAACACAAATCACCGACAGAACCATTGATCTGTAAAAGCCCGACTATTCAGATTTTGGAGTTTCATTTATGCAAGATCATGAATAAACATACATGGACCAAACAACAAATACAAGTCAAAGTTTAACCACCAAATAGCATGGTAAAAGAGGAATAAACAAGGCCATTTTCTATGGTTATCAACAAAGTCTAATATTAGGAAACAGACACTTCATCACGGAGCAATTATATTGTGAATCGTGCATGTGGCATTAGAAAGTCTAGAAAATCACAAAAAATTGATGGTATAGCTCAAAGTGCTATTATATTATCATTGTTAATCTGAACTTTTCAATTTAAAAGCTGAAAATCGCCATGAATAAAATTAAGCATAAAGCACAATACAGATGTGTTTGCTTGATTTTGTTGACCAAAATAACTTAAAGCTTTGCATATGAGCCATCCACATAAAGGAGAAGACATGGCAAAGTGGCAAGTACACAGAATCCAAGCCTTTTTCAACCACATTTCCTGTTTTAAGCCCAGTTGGGTCTCTTCTGATATTTTATTAATCCAAGAAATCTATATTTCCTGATCTTATTTACCAAAAAATATCATTCAACCACCTCAAATATATAAAGAATAAAGCAACACTTGAACACAATGAAAGGCCGTTATAATTCCAAGGTCTCAAGCTATAAACCTCATTTTATAAGACCCTGCCAAAAATTTATAAATCATTTACCAGTGCATATAGATCTTTTTCCCTAATTGGCGGCGATATGATATTTATTTCATGCGCAGACAAATAAATGACTTCTTTTAGTTATCTGTAGAAACATGTTCCGTATTTAAAAATGTTCTAGGAGAAAGTTTCAATACTAGACAGTGACAGTGAACGAAAGAGAGAAAAGAATAAGAAACCCAAATGACCCTGTTGGAGGAAATGAAGGCTGTTAAATTTTAGCTGAAAAAGGATTGAAGAGCAAAACCACTCATGCACTTCAATTTTTTCGACAATCACACAAAATCACCACCTATATGTTGCATGTGAATTAACCATGTGAAGCTCCTATCATATCATGATAACATAGAAAATAGTTCATAATTTTGACCTAATTAGAGCCAATTCCTAGCACTCGCCTTAAGTTTAACTTGTAAACAAATACAAGAATTCAACTCTTCTTCATCATCTTTGGCAGTCAAAATTTTCCTTCAGGGGTTCAAGAAAAGTGCTGAAAGATAGACATAAATGATGAAAGCAGGTTAAAACTCTTTCAATTGAAAAGACACTTAACATGCAGAGAAACATATAATTTTTATGAGATTGAAGTCCACAAAAGGTTTAACGATTAATGAGATGTATGAATGAATATATAAAAGATAAAAATGAACCATGTTCGATCACGCTCTATTACCTATTTAAATGACTAAATCATTTAAGAGATGAAAACTTAAACCGATAAAGGCGGGAAGTATTAAGAATTGATTGCCTTTAACAAGGAACACCACAAAATATTAGAAGGTAAATTGAAAAGGTCAAGAATTATGGACCACACGTAGTAGGTCAACACTTTAATGAATAAAATTTATAATGGTAAAGATTCTTACATGAGTAAACCCCCAAGATTATAAATACTAAATAAGTTGTGAGTTGGAAACATTGTGTTTCAGAGCAAAATATCATCTTCCTGTCTTCTCAAAAAACAATAACAGCAAACACAGTCTCAAACAGAAACAAAGAATCATCATCCTTTTTCTTTCAATGGCATGCATCCAGTATCTCCATATTTTCATATTTTTTATTGCATGTCTTGCCTGCCCTGAAATTCAGTTTACCGAGGGAAGGCAACTAACAGATCTGATGAAGAATGAGTCTGGTGCTAACAAAAACCAGAAAGGGCTGCAAACTCATGCAACAAAACCCATCAACAGTAAGCAAATCCCAGAGAGAAAAAAGTGCAATCCAAGTGTCACTGAACATAGACAAATCCTCCCACCAATGACACCATATCACAGTAATGAATTTGGCAGTTCAGATAAATCTCATTCGGATGATTTTCGACCCACAGCACCTGGAAATAGTCCAGGAGTCGGGCACTCTTTTGCAGGACAAAAGGACAGTGTGCAAGCAAAGGTGAAAAGTTATGAATCAGGTGTAAGACACAATGTCGCAGGAAGCACCGACGATTTTCGACCCACGGGACCAGGCCACAGTCCAGGGGTTGGTCATTATTACCAAAACATGAACAAGTGACCATGGGTTTAAAGAAATGTTCACATGTATGAATATTTATGGTATCTTGTAAATATTTTGCATACCCAACCAAACCAAGGGCTCTATTTCCTTTGTCTTGTATGTTGAAATTTGTCACAGGTGAATTATGTACTTATGTGTACCTAAATAACTACTATATATCTATTGCAAGAAAATAAATGTAGCCTTTCTCTTCTCTCCATGCACATTTATCAGCCAGCCATGCATACGTGCCGCTGTGCATTTACTTGTATGCAAACAACTAGACAATATGCACACATATAATCCTATGCTTAACTGCAATTAAGAAGCAGCATACAACTAGGCAAGATGAACTATGTATAAATATATGCTACGCCAATCGGTTAAATTAAACCCATCCAAAATATTTTGAAAAGCTATGGAAATTTCTGCTGCATATCAATAAGCTTTTGATTCCAAGAGAAAAGCTAGCAAACATCTCAGTCCTCCTTACCTACACCTATCACTACACATGATAACTGAAAACTCTTAGCACCTCAGGAATTATTCAAGCAATATTTGACTTAGATGTTTGACTAACTTTATTTTAAATGACTTATTAACTCTAAATTGAGGAGATGTTTTTGGAGTTCATAAGTTGTATTAAAAAGTAAGTTGTTAAAATGTTTGGATACAATAAGATAACATAATTTTTTTTTTTTTTATTTTGGACATATTTTAGTACAATTAACATTGAATTTTGGGAGGACATAATTGGAATGTAATAAATTTGTGGGGATATTTTGATCATTTAAAATATTAAAATAAGTTAAAAATATCCATTTTTTTTAAAAAAAATGATTTTTATAAGCTTTTTTAAAAAACATTTTTTCAGAGCTAATAAAAACTCTCAAAAAGCTTATAAGCTCAACCAAGTTTCCTCTTAATTTCAATAACTACATGCAGACCTACTCAATGTAAGAGAGTCTCTCAAAAATCACAAGACCAAACATAAATACAAAAAATAAAAAAGAAAATCGACTCCATGCTTTGAAGCGAAAACTATTTGCAAGCCATTATTTCACTTCAGCTGAGTAGTACACTGAAACAGGAGTAGTATGAAAAAGAGTGGAGACAGTTCATTCATGAAAGTAATCATGAAGATCGATTCAACATTATGGCTCTTTTTCTTTACCTCTTTAATTTAACCAAATCTACAAAATGACGACAAATTTGATGGGTTCGTACCTTTATCAATTAAAAAAAAAACTAAGAGTAGTCAAAACACGAGTGTCTTGATACTGAAAAAATTCTTCTTAAGTTACAGTCACATCCCCCAGATCCTCACTTTGCAAAAGTGATTGAACCATTAAAATAAAAAAGATTCCGTTTTCCACTTTGTGGGATCTGAGTTTTATCGACAAAAACAAATATTCTGTCCAAGAAACACAATAATTAAATTCAGCAATTGAAAATCACCATATTGCGGTAAGAGAATTCATTATTAAACATCCAGATAAACTGTCAAACATCAATGTTAGATATCTCACTTCAGTTAGATTAAGTTTTTTATATTTGTATATATGGATTTGGACAATTGTTCTCGGTCAGCTAGCTTTTGGGTAGAGTTGAGCACAAGTCCATAATCAATAAATTTTAAAGAGAGATAAAAGCAAAAGCTGGGATAGCATTCCCAAATGGGGCAAGAACAATCCCTAACCCTAGGATCGAAAAACAAAAGCAATCGGCCTGTCCACCACTCCAATAAGCCTTTTTGGAATTAAAAAAGCCAACTTTTCAATACGAAGAGCCAATTAACAGCTTTGTGCACTTGCATATAGGTCGATATCACACGCACATGCAAGCCATAAATTTCGAATTTAACGATATTTTTTTACAAATCCATTGGCATTGAAAACTAAATTCAACAAAATTATACAATAGATACAGGATAAATCGATCGTCTCACCTTGGAAACTGAGTCCGAATTTGTTGAACGAAACCTTTGAAAAGTTTTTTTTATTTTATTTTGAATTTAATTGTCTATCCTCCATTGCTTTTGTAAGAAAGGTCCACACCCGTCCCTTTCTATGCGAGGAGATTCTGCAGTAATTTTGACTGGTACTAGTTAATTACAAATTAAATATTGCCAGCCGCAAAAGTGCGAATCTTGAAGAATCTCGTACTTTTGTTCGAGTTGTCCTGTGGATTCCTCAAACGCTATAGGCTGATCATCATGTTGAGGTAGGTATTTTTTAAATAAATTCAAACCCGCCAATAATTTTTAGGTTACGGTCCGTCGATTATGGTTTCTTAGGCCATCTCCAATCCGTATCCTCTATTTTTCATCCTCTATCCTCCAAAATAGAGTATCCTCTAAATATTACCAAATACTCTATTTCTTTAATTTATTTCATTTTCAACTCATATCCTCTAATATTACCAAATAATTTTTTTTAATTTATTTCATTTTCGAACACATATAATTAATTAATTTCATAATATATTATTTAACTAAACTTAATTAATTCGCTAAACATGGCACAACTACATGTAATTCGCTTATTAATTTTCAAAAGAACTATATGGCAATTTTTAAAATATCTATTTTGTAATTATTTTTCACCCCTTTTCAATCCTGTATATGAACAGTGATACTCCATAAATAGAGGATCAATGTTGCATACTCTAAAATGGAGGAAACAAATAGAGTACGGTTGGAGAAGATTTCATTCTCCATAATGGAGGATTCCTCCATTATGGAGGACGGTTGGAGATGCCCTTAAGTAAAACTAGATTGGGTTATGCTCCCTTAGGTTTAAATTTTAAAAGTGGTGGAGCTACCGAGATTAATGCCGTTACTTTTTTAGAATAAGAAGTCCTCTTTCGCCGGACTTGGTCCATTGAATCAACCAGTGACTACTACTATGAGGGACCAGGATCTTCTACTGTGGCATCCCCGCAGTAAAGGATGATGTGCCACAATTTTTTTTTAAAAAAAAATTATATATATTTTTAAAAAAAATTTAATCAATTTTTTGAATTTTTTGTTTTAATCTTTTTTTTACTCCCACTCAAAATTTTTATTTTTAAATATTTTTTGCTCTTTTTAAAATATATTATAATTTTTTTCCCTCTTTCTTCTTTGTAGAACCAAGTATTTACCACATTAATGAAAATTCGATGTTTTTTGGTAGAATTGATCGATGACGAAAACAAAACACAAATTTTTAATCTTGTTTGAGTATCGATGAAAATGGACGAATCAAACATGCGAAAAGAACTAAAATTAAAACATAAAATATGTTTTATTTTCAAAACAAACGAGGTAAACACAATGTCAAAAAAAGAATCAAAAATAAAATTATAATATATTTTAAAAAGAGCAGAAAAATATTTAAAAATAAAAATTTGGATTGAAAGTAAAAGAAAGATTAAAACAAAAATTCAAAAAAATGAAAAAAAAAATTTAAAAATATATATAACAGTTTTTTTAAAAAAATTTATTGGCATAGCATCATCTACTGTGGGGATGCAATAGTAAAGGATCCTGGTCCTACTATGAGTGACTACTACTGCGAGTAACTGCTCTATTTTGGAATGGTTGCTTATAATTTATGTTGATTGGAACTATAGAATGGCAAGAATCTCTTCGAAAAGAAAGTCGCAAGAGTAATTTTAATTATTCAATATTTTTGTTTACTATATTTAACTTTTTTGTTCACGATCAAAGTATTGGTATTTTAGGCTTACAGCATTATCATTATATTATACGCGCGCTATATGCATGATCGTATTTTTTATGGATGTTGTACCTTACTAAATAAAGTAGAGTATTTACATTTAATATTGAATTGTTGTGAAAAAGTAAAAATTTATGGTAAAAAGTAAAAGTCTCAAACTCTCAAAATTTACCAAACTACACACTTTATAATATTTTTCTCTCTACTCAATTGTGATTTTCTTCACAAATGAGAGATCTATTTATAGGAAATCTTTACAAATAATCCAAAAATAAAATACATCATTACCTACATCATCACACACTAATTTTCAATATTTACAACTCTTATTTTCAACATTCAAATATTCAACATTCAAATATTCAATACTCACATTTTAAATATATTTTTCAACACTCCCCCTTGTGATGATGATCATAATGATTGTCTTCATTACGTGTTTTTATACTGCCTCGTTAAAAACCTTACTAGGAAAAACCCATTGGGATAAAAACCATAGTAAGGGAAAAAGAGTGCAGTCACGTAAACTCCCCCTCATGTTGACACGAACAATTCTTCACAAATTTCGTAGATTGCGCATCCCAATATTATATATGTGCTTTCTGAATATTGACGTATGAAGTGCCTTTGTGAAGAGATCTGATGAGTTTTCACTTGATTGAATGTGACGAACATCAATATATTTATTCTTCTCTAGCTCCTTAGTGAATGCGAAGAACTTAGGAGGAATATGTTTAGTTCTGTCGCTTTTTATGTATACTTCTTTCATTTGAGCAACACATGCAGCATTATCTTCATATAGTATCACAGGCTTCTCATCAGATGATAATCCGCATGAAATTTGGATATGTTGGGTCATTGATTTTAACCACACACATTCAAGACTTGCTTCATGTAGTGCAATAATCTCGGCATGATTTGATGAAGTTGTTACGAGCATTTGTTTCTGAGAACGCCAAGATATTGCAGTGCCTCCACGAGTAAATACATATCCAGTTTGGGAACGTGCCTTGTGTGGATCAGATAAGTATCCAGCATCAGCATAACCAATTATACTTGGATTAGCATCTTTTGAATACAAAAGTCCCAAGTCTGTCATTCCTCGTAGATAACGGAATATATGTTTAATTCCGTTCCAGTGTCTCTTTGTTGGATATGTGCTAAATCTTGCCAACAGATTCACGGCAAAAGATATATCAGGCCTTGTACAATTTGTAAGGTACATAAGGGCACCGATGGCACTTAGATATGGTATTTCTGGACCAAGAATATCTTCATCATCTTCACATGGACGGAATGGATCCTTTTCTATGTTTAATGATCTAACAACCATTGGAGTACTTAAAGGATTTGCTTTATCCATATTAAAACGTTTAAGGATCTTTTCTGTATAATTTGTCTGGTGAACAAACATTCCACATTCTTTTTGTTCAATTTGTAAACCCAGACAATATTTGGTTTTTCCAAGATCCTTCATTTCAAATTCTTCCTTCAAGTATGACACAACTTCTTGAATTTCTTTATTCGTTTCAATGATGTTTAAATCATCAACATATACAGCAATAATTACGCATCCGGATGTTGTTTTCTTAATGAAAACACAAGGGCATATTGAATTATTTACATATCCCTTTTTCATCAAGTGATCACTTAGTCGATTATACCACATTCGACCTGATTGCTTTAACCCATATAATGATCTTTGTAATTTCACAGAATAACATTCCCTGGGTTTTGAACTTTGTGCTTCAGGCATCTTAAATCCTTCAGGGATTTTCATATATATATTACTATCAAGTGATCCATATAAGTAAGCTGTAACAACATCCATAAGACGTATTTCTAAATTTTCAGATACCGCCAAGCTAATCAAATACCGAAACGTAATTGCATCCATCACAGGAGAATACGTTTCTTCATAATCAATTCCAGGCCTTTGAGAAAAACCTTGTGCAACAAGTCGAGCTTTATATCTTACTATTTCATTTTTCTCATTTCGCTTTCGAATAAAAACCCATTTGTATCCAACAGGTTTTACACTTTCAGGTGTAAGGACTATAGGTCCAAAAACATTACGTTTATTTAGCGAATTTAATTCAACCTGGATGACATCTTTCCATTTTATCCAATCCTGCCGATTTTTACATTCACCAAAAGATTTTGGTTCATGATCTTCGTTATCATTTATGATGTCGATTGCCACATTATAAGAAAATATATCATCAATTTCATCTATATCTTTTCGGTTCCATATTTTTCCAGTATTAATATAATTGATAGAGATTTCATGATTCTCGTCAGTTTGTGGTTCTGACAGAACATTTTCATCATCATGTGTTTCTTCAGGAACACCATTTTCTATTTTGTGATCATCATGTGTTTCTTCAGAAACGTCATTCTTTATTTTGTGATCATCGTGTTTCTCTATGAATTTTCTTTTTCGAGGATTTTTATCCTTGGAACCGACTGGCCTTCCACGCTTCAGGCGTTTAATGACATCATGAGTATCTTCCATTTGTTTCTTTGGAATTTCAATTCGAGCAGGGGCATTTGCAGCATGTATATATGATTTAGTTACCCCTTTTGTGTCTGCAAATGCATCTGGTATTTGATTTGCTATTCTTTGCAATTGTACAATTTGTTGTACATCTTTTTCACATTGTTTTGTTCTTGGATCCAGATGTAACAATGATGATACATACCATGTAATTTCTTTTTCGGTATGTTTCTGTTCTCCCCCTAACATTGGGAAGATTTCCTCATTAAAATGACAATCAGCAAAACGTGCTGTGAACACGTCGCCTGTCTGAGGTTCAATATATCGAATGATTGATGGACTATCATAACCGATATAAATTCCAACCTTTCTTTGAGGTCCCATTTTCTTTCGTTGCGGTGGTGCAATAGGCACATACACCATACATCCAAAAATTCTCAGATGAGAAATGTCTGGTTCTTTACCAAATGCAAGCTGCAATGGGGAGTATTTATGATATGCACTTGGTCTGATGCGAATTAATGAAGCAGCGTGTAAATTGCATGTCCCCATATAGAAATAGGGAGCTTTGTTTTCATTATCATTGGTCTAGCAATCATTTGCAGACGTTTAATCAATGATTCAGCCAATCCATTCTGTGTATGTACATGAGCAACAGGATGCTCAACAATGATTCCCATAGACATACAATAATCATTGAAAGTTTGGGAAGTAAATTCACCAGCATTATCAAGTCTAATTTTCTTGATTGTATAATCGGGAAATTGATTCCTCAATTTTATTATTTGAGCAAGTAATCTTGCAAATGCAACATTTCGAGTTGATAATAAACATACATGTGACCATCTGCTGGAGGCATCAATCAATACCATAAAGTATCTGAATGGTCCACATGGTGGATGGATTGGTCCACAAATATCACCCTGAATACGTTCAAGAAACATTGGTGATTCAGTTTGGATTTTGACTGGTGATGGTCTTATAATAAGTTTTCCAAGAGAACATGTTTTACATTGAAACTTATTATTCTGAAAGATCTTCTGGTCTTTCAGTGGATGACCATGTGTATTTTCTATAATTCTTCGCATCATTGTTGAACCAGGATGTCCCAATCGATCATGCCAATTGGTTAATATCGAAGAATTATCAACTACCATGTTTGATTCAATGGGACTTATATGTGTATAATGCAATCCAGTAGGGAGCATTGGTAGTTTTTCAATCACATATTTCTTTCCTGATTTATATGTGATAAGACACATATATTTCTCATTCCCTTCATTCATTGTTTGAGTATCATACCCACGGGAATATATATCATTAAAACTCAATAAATTTCTTTTCGATTGTGGTGAATATAAAGCATCATTGATCAAAAATTTTGTACCATTAGGTAACAAAAATTGTGCTTTACCACATCCTTTAATCAAGTCTACAGGACCTGATATTGTATTCACCGTTGTTTTTGTTGGTTTTAGTTCCAAGAAATATCTTTTATCTCGGAGGATAGTGTGCGTTGTACCACTATCGGGTATGCAAACTTCAGCTTTGCTCATAGAATTTTCATATTTGAACTTCAAAAAAATATGCAATGAAATAAATTACTTGCAATATATATTTAAATATAACACAAATCATAATTATACAATAAAACATTATTCTATGAATACATGAAAAATAGATTATTGTACATTTATATTCTACCATTATATTGTTCATTTTCAGAGAAATCGTTGAGAAAATCTGCAGCATCAATATTGTTCATTTCTATCCCACCAACATATTGATCATTTCCAGAGAAATCATTCATAAAATCACCAGCATCAAAATGAGTTGAATCACTCAAACGGTCACTGCGTTCAGTGAAGTTGGTCTCCTTTTCTTTCCCCTTTAATGATTCTTTATAAAGTTTACAAAGGTGCTCAGGGGCTCGACAAACTTTGGACCAATGTCCTGGAGTACCACATCTGTAACAAGAACTTTCATATCTTTTTGAGTGCTTCTCATTAACACTTGTATTCTCATGATGCCTTTTCTGTGGATGGTTTGGGACGTTCTTTTGAGATGAGTTATAAAAATAACTATCTCGATTATTTTCAAAACCACGGCCTTGACCACGACCACGGCCAATTCCACGTCCACGTCCACGTCCACGACCTCGACCTCGACCTCGACCAAAACCTTGTCTTTGAATTTGATTTTGGTTTCCAGGTTTAAATTCATTTTTACTTACAGCATTTACTTCTGGAAATGCTGTTGATCCAGTGGGTCGGGACTGATGATTTCTCATTAATAGCTCGTTGTTTTTTTTCCGCCACAAGAAGACAGGCGATGAGTTCAGAATATCTCGCGAATCCACGTACTCTATATTGTTGCTGTAGAGTAATATTTGATGCATGAAACGTGGAAAATGTGTTTTCAAGCATCTCAGATTCTGTGACCTCATGTCCACAAAATTTTAATTGCGAGATTATTCTATATATCGCCGAATTGTAATCACTGACTTTTTTAAAGTCTTGGAATCTCAATGTATTCCATTCATCCCGGGCGGTCGGAAGTATAACTTCTCTTATATTTCGAATCTTTCTTTTAATCCCTTCCACAAAGCCATGGGATTTTTTTCAGTCAGATATTCACATTTCAATCCATCGTCGAGATGTCGACGCAAAAATATCATGGCTCTTGCCTTTTCTTGTGACGTGCATATGCCATTTTCTTTAATGGTCTCGCTTAGACCCAATGACTCAAGATGCATTTCTACATCTAGAGTCCATGGCATATAATTCTTTCCCGTGATGTCGAGCGCAACAAATTCGAGCTTTGTTAAATTTGACATGGTGGTACTAAAAAATTACGATGCATTTTATTAGTTAATAATTATTGCAATACAAAGTAACGGATAAACAACAAGTACAAGTATTTGTAAAAATAAAGAAAACACACGAGGAGGATATTCTCCGATAAATAAAAGACTCGTGAGTATGATAACCAAAATAATTAAAAATAACCTTGAGAAAGCCATCTTCTTTTTTCTTCGAAAAATTTGATGATGAATAATTTTTAGAGAAGAAGAGAAAGTTGGAGTGATGGAATGTGTTTGTGAGATCATATTTATAGGGCAAAAAATAGCCGTTGTTTACCATTTATGACCGTTGGGGTACAAAAAAAATAAAGGTATGTATTTGTATAATTTTATGATAATAATATGATATATATAATATTAGACATGTTTAAATAATTATGTATATCATATCATAATATTATAATGAGTGTCATAATTTATTTTGTTTAAAAACCTTATAGGCTTTTATACTTGTCGTATCCCTTACCGGGAGTGTGGGATGTCGTCTTAACATCCTCCCAGGATTTATAACAAGTTTATGAAAAATTTATTTTTATTATTTCTAATAATAACATTATATTGTATATTAAATAAATACACAATAAATAAATAACAGTAAAATAAATATAATTATTTTTGTTACCTTTTTCTTCTGTTTGGAGCTTGGAAAAGTATGTAGGACTTTTAGAGCTTCGTGCTGATAACGTGTTGTGAAAAAGTAAAAATTTATGGTAAAAAGTAAAAATCTCAAACTCTCAAAATTTACCAAACTACACACTTTATAATATTTTTCTCTCTACTCAATTGTGATTTTCTTCACAAATGAGAGATCTATTTATAGGAAATCTTTACAAATAATCCAAAAATAAAATACATCATTACCTACATCATCACACACTAATTTTCAATATTTACAACTCTTATTTTCAACATTCAAATATTCAACATTCAAATATTCAATACTCACATTTTAAATATATTTTTCAACATGAATTACTTTTCTTGTATTATAGTAAAATAGCGTCCTTCTGAACGTGTTGCGTGCTTAAACAGTTGGAATAGTTATTCAAACGTGATTTTTTTAATTTTCAAATTAATTTTTTTCATTTTTTTGGTTAGGAACGATATAATCCCCTAAAAAATTTAAAATATAGATAAATATATGATGAATTTTAAAATGTAGATAAATATATGATTAAACGATTTAAAAAGAAATGTCGTTTAAGGACAATTAAAAAACATCTTCAATAAATTTGTATAATGAGGGTATAATTATAATTTTAAATAAAGATTGACCAAATAAATTAGAAGTTAGTAATAGAGTGGGATAAGGAATGTGAAATTTTTCATTCGAGGAAATGGATCAAATTATGTCAAAATTGCCTCAAGTTATAGGATCAAAGGAAAAAATGGTTTTTTGTAATTTTAAATTTTACAAATTAAATAAATAACAAAGGAAAAAAAATAAATTACATGATCCGACTTGAGAATATTTTGAACAATACTTAATAAGTAATAAAGCCTTAAAATGAAATGTCGACTCGATTTTCAGAGTTTATTCAGATTAATATTGAAATTTAACTATATAGATATTTGTCGAATAATAATTAAATAAAGAATTATGGTGCCAAAAATACATAAATATATGCTTAAATGCGAGAAATTTGATGGTACTACTATATCTCTACGATCAATGACCAAGATCTGACTAATTTCATATAAGATTCACATTCACATAAAAATGGTGTGTGATCAAATATGGGTATTTTATTTTATTTTTTTCAGTGGTGGTAACGCCAGTGTAGGGTGGAAGGACCCTTAAATGCAAGTGTGGGTGATCGGATTAATGGCGGCCGCTCATTGTACTAATCATTACATAATATTAGTGTCGGGAGAGAATCTGCTGCATGTTGAAAATGGAATCTAAATGCATTATTTTCGTCCTTTCAAAATACAATAAATAAATAAATGCATTAATATTCGGTATGTCTTTATTTCGACAGAAGAGGTGTTCATGCGTAATTCGTATGGGAAGAGGCGCCATGTCCGATTATTGTTTCGCTGTTCAACAGCTATTCGTGTCGACCTCCTTTAAAATATTTTTGGTACAACCACTCGTTTCCATAATTATTTATAATTCTTTACCGGGTTTGAATTTTTGATCAAATACAAATTATCAAATAATCTAAAAAAAGGTGTCAAAGTTTAGGGTCTAGAAAATCCTATTATTAGTTAATTACTATGCATCTTTTTTAAGGAAAAAATTACATTCGTGGTCTTGAAATTTGCACTTTTAAATTTTTTATTATGTTAACACTGAATTTGTATCTTTAGTCATATAACTTGTGTTTTTTTTTTTTCATTTTTTGACCCGAGTCCAACGTATCTACCGAAAATATAACGGCTTGTTGATGTTGATATGGATTTTTGAAAGGAAAATCGCACATATGTCATGATTTTTTTATAATATTATGTGACATTTGGGATTTGTTCATTTTCTTTTAGTTTAATTTTATGGTTGGAAAATTAGTATCATGAAATATGCAATTTTCCTTCAAAAAATCCATGTCAGCACTCATAAGCAATTTTCGATGAACAGGCTGGAATATGGTAAAAAAAAAAAAACTAATAATGAAAAAGAACACATTATTAAAAATATTTATTCACTATTAATATGATAAAAAAAACAGAAAAAGTGTATATTACATGACCAAAAATGTAATTTTCTCATTTTTTAGATAGAAAGGGATTTGGGTCATTGTTTGACCACATTGAACTAAATTTCTCGGTCGAAACCAAAATCTCGTAATCTTTACGTATGCATGCACGTGCACATATTTCATGTCTAATGAACGAACCATGATAAGGGTGACTCAAGAATTTCGATCGAGATCGGATATATAAACTAACAATTTTTTTGGTCTGGAAGATATAATATTGATAATTTTAACCGGATTACCTAATGAATGTATGTTTTTTAGTTATTCGAATTCTTAAAGTATATTTCAAGCTTGCATGCAACTCTCACATATGGAGGAATCTTTCCTAGGTGTTTGAGGGACCTGACCACATGCATTCTCCGAGCTTTTTCACTATAAATACATGGCTGAATCAAGCCCTAAAACTCAACATTTCTTCCAATTTCTTCTCCTTTCTGAAGATAACTTACACACCCTAATTCCTTTCACAAAATCCTCTAATTTTCCAATACAATTACTTAGCTTGTTGTATATATTTCACATGGCCAAATCATTTACTTGTCTGATATTCGTTCTTTTCATCCTATCAAACCAAATTTTTCATATCGAAGGACGATTTGTATCCCCAAGAATGAATTTGAAAGATGGCAGTACCAGCAATGGGAATAATGTTGTAAACCTAGTCAAACAACGTGGGTTGCGTTGGTTGAAACTGGATGAAGGACACGAGGATTCTTTCCGACATACTACCCCTGGGAATAGTCCCGGTATTGGTCATTCTAAGCATGACTAAGAAACCTTGCATCATCGATGGTGGATGATTTGTTTGGATTGCATTTATAGTTTAGTTTATTTCATCATGTCCATGCAATATATATTTGTGTTTTCGTTGATTTCATCTACTGTATTTTATGTAATTTGAATTGATTTTTTTCCTTGAACATGTAATTTGAATTGATTTCTGTGTAGTGTATTTGTGGATTTAACTTCAATAAATGTATATTCTCTGGTTCTTCTTAGTTTTTATTCCCATGCATGCATTAATATATACCATGTTTATTCGAATAATGTTGTTTTTTAAATAAGGAGAGTATCATTTTATCATGAGATGATCAAAGAATTTACACCCACAATTTGGCAACATTTTATTTTGTTTATACACACATACAGTGACGGAGCCAAGTTTTCATTTCTAACCGAACTAAAATTTTCTAAACCATGATAGAGTTAATATCGACAAATGGAGCCTCCGGGCTACTGGAAAATTAGACAAAGTTTATGTATAAAAAATATCGGAAAAAACAAGCCGCCTAGGCGAAGCAACACATGGCTACACCGTGCGCGCGCGCGCGCGCGCGCACACACACACACACATATATATATATATATATATATATATATATATATATATATATATATATATATATTTCAAGAGCCTTATTGCGTGCATGTGACGACCGGAACCTAACTACACTCATTCGATATATAACGACGCGAGAACATTTAAAATTCAATACGTCGTGGAGACCACATTCGTACCATCTATTTTGTATTGCATCACATGCATGCATGCTATTTAAATAAATAACATAACATAAAATTGATTCATATTTTTATCATAATTTTATACAGGTAAATTAATTAATTATTTTATACCACAAACTAATTAGATAACCTTCTTGTATTTTTCGTATAATGCCCTCCATTTATTAGAGAAATTAATTCTGTTACATGTTATACTAACAAAAAAATTACATTTAAAGTATATCTCAATTATTCAAAAAGAAAAAAAAAACAGTATTTGCTCTATATATACTAATATTTACATTTCATCACTTCCAATCTATACATATATCGTTGGTCTGAGTAAAGAACTTAAAAAGGATCTTAATGAGAGCTTTTTAATTCAGAATATATATTAATAACTGAAAAAAATTAATTTAAACAAAGTATACAATTGATTTGTTGAAATTATTTCCATATATGTAAACACACCGTTCAATTTCCTTTTTACGTGTTCCTAAATGTAAGGTGCTCTAGCCATTTGTCGAATTGAGTTGAAATGTATATATGTTTTTAAAATGATTTTTATATTAAATTTGACGACATTTCATGTCAATTATTAAAGTGCATAGGCCACATAGTTTTTATTATCTATGCTAAATATTAAATATATTAATATATGGTAGTATGAAATAAGAAAAATTAAAATTTTAGTCTTATATATTTTTGTGTTTTTTCGATTTTTTTTAGTCTCTTTAAGATTTTTCTATTCTAGTCATTTTCAGATATCACGTCGTCGTGTCACATAAGTACTCTTGGTAAAAAAAAAAGATTAAAATTGAAATATACATACTCAACTTATATTTGATACGAAGAAGATCAAAACCGTCGAGAAAAAATAATATATAACCAATATTGTAATTTACTCAATAGAATACATTCAATGTATTATGCTATCGTACAAATTAAAATGATACAATCACTAAAACAATCCAAAAAATATCATATACGCCATATTTTATTTATAAACACCATGAATTTTAAAGATAACAGAAAATTTTTCTTACTTAAATATTATAATTAATTATTAGAAAATCTTATAAAAATTATCTGAAAAGTTTTCAATTTTATTATCGTATCGGCAGTTTTTTATTAAAAAAATGAAATTAACACAAAAAATATTTATATGTAAGTAAGAAAAAACTATAATTTTCATCATTTATGTCTGTCTCTTTGCAATTTAGATCTCCAGTGTTATCAAATTCCGATCATAGTTTGCAATATTTGTTTTTTTTATAATTTTAGTATTTTTGGTGTGACATTGACATCTAACCTGCTCAGTATCATGTAAACACGCTCAAAAAAAGATTACTAAATTCCCAAAAGAAAAAAATTTGAAGTGAAACGAATAATCGAGAACATTTATTTGATTTTGACAACATAATTGACAAAATGGCACATAAATGAAGCCTCCAAGGGCATAGGTGAGTTGGTAAGATTTGAGTGACGTGAGTTAGTATTTTTCAACGTCGTAGGATCGATTCTCGTGTGAAGCATATTCTCACTGAAATATTATGGGGTATATTCTAGGAGTCATGTTTGTTGTCATCTCTCTCGGATCTCTGCCTATTCGTGCTCATAGATCGATTTATTTTTATTTTTTTTTGGTCAAGGAATCTCTCTAACTTATATAAAGGAGTTTACCACTGGCGGTAGAAATTTTTTAAAAAAATAATTAAAAGAAGCTGTCACGCAATAAAATTTGGTTAAATTTGCATTTGTTACTAGTCTATGAGTTACATACACTAGAATGGTCCACCATTTTTTTGGTTGCCACTCTATTCAGCTCCTGAAACTCCTTTTTCTTTTTGACAAAAACTTGTGTGAGACCCGTATTTTGTGATACGAATATCTTATTTGGGTCATCTATGAAAAATATTAATTTTTATGTTGAGAGTATTAATTTTTATTGTGAATAATCGGTAGGGTTGACCCGTCTCACAGATAAAGATTCGTGAGACCGTCTCACAAGAGACTTACTCTTCCTTCTTTTAGTTGATTGTTTAATTCACTCTTTTTCTTTTGTTAGGGACGGCAATGAAACATGTTTCAGATGAATTTGGTCGATTTAGGATCCCAACTCGCCGAGAAAAATTTAGACCCAGACGAGTCCCGTCTCGCCTAGCTCGTCTTATTTTTAGACCCGCCTCACCTCAAAATTCTGTGAGTTCAATTCGAGTTGAACTCGCAAATCTCTGAAAAATTATATATGTTTTTAATTTTAGCAAACACACAATAAAAGTTCAAAAAGTAATAAATTCATCAAAATTACATCCAAAATATCAATTTTAATAATAAATTAGCAATAAAAGACGGTAAAATTGTGAATTAAGGTTAGAGATTATTACATTCATTATTTAATATAATATATAATATAAATATGCTATTATTACTATATATTGTGGTGCAAGTCCGAGTTAGGTAACGGGTTTTAAGGGACTCACGCTTCTAGATCCATTGATCGAGTTTAGACCTATTGCTCAGGATTTGACCCGGCCGTCCCATAACCCATATGACCAGGTTTAGACACACCATCGCACGAGGCGGGCTAACGGGGGTGAGAAATATATTAAACAGACACGAATGTGTGCCAATTTACTATCAATAATTCAGGATGTACTTATGTCATAATTGAATTAAACTTGTGAAATTGTATGATATTAACAAAAATTATGGAGATTTGCATTTTTGCCTTGGATGTTTCTCTCTTCGTGATTTTAGTCTTGTATGTTATCAAACTACTATATTTGTTTTGTTTTTCAATTTTAGTACTTATTTTATGTGAAGTTAATGCGACATTGATGTGATGCTACGTATAGTGTCGTATTAGTACTTCTGATGAAAAATATCGAATTGCCAAAAATTAAATTTGATAATATGGATAACAAAATATGCGAAGAAGCAAATATACATGACCAAAAATGTAGTCTCCCTAAAAAATATATCATATATCCTAAAAAGTCCTTAAACTATCTGATCTCTCTATTACACAAAAGAACTCTTGTTCTTACGTAACTAAAGCTCCAATATTCAAGGTTCTTTGAGATACCGTCCAAGTACAATATGAGTCTGTCATGACAAGTAACTTTTGCTCAATTGCAACTATTTTTACACGTTCACGAATGGAAACAGAAGCTCATTCAAACCCCGATGCACACATGTTGAGGAGATTATTCTATTTTATGAAAATCGTGTTTATACAAGAATCGATCTATTTGTCTATATATACTGTCTCAAATATAAGTAAAATTTGATCTCTCCCAAGTAAAAATTTTCTACTAGAATTAAGTTCTCTGCAATGTGGGGATTCATCAAGTCTCTATTATTTGGAAGATTATTATTCTGTCTGGACCACTAAATTCTCAACCTTCAAAAAATTTATATGAATTAAATTCAATTACAACCTTATTTCTGAGTTATTTTTCTAACATGCAACACACATTAAAGAGATTTAAAAAGAAGGGAAATATATTATAAAGAACCATCCTGGTTGGCTGTAAAGTAGGTACTGTCGCGCGTTCTAACATAGAGGGATTCAAGACAAAATCAATGGAACGGTCCAACCTGTAATAAAACAGTATCAGTATTCATTCGTATAATAAGTAGTGGGAAGGCGCATGCAACGGGCAAGTGGGTACAAAGCTCACAAAATAATTCAACTTTATGTATTTAATGTAATACAATATAGTTTAAAATGTCGTTAAAGATGATGCTGCCAAAATTTATAAATTTATGACTATACTTTAGCATTGTTGATTTGGTGTAATAGACGGACATTAATTGATTACACATATTTGTTATATCCAACGTTTGACTCAAGTTCTACGAAATATTAAAATTATGAATTATTATCTTATTCATATATACGGATTTATTGTCAATATTTCATATATCATCCATCGTTGTATTTCGAGAGCAAAACGAGACCAAACAAATTAGAAATATAAGTTGGAAAAAGTGCATAGGAAAAATAGTTGTTATTAATAAAGATCATTATATATTGGCCAACAGAGGTGTCCTTTGAGTTCTTGAAAAGCAGTCTTTGTTTAATTAAGGCTTTAAATATTCCTATATATATGAGCGTGTGTGTTCAAACGATCCAATTACCTTGGAAAAGATTCTTGTTCAAAAGATTTACATTTTTTTTTCTTTTTTTAGCTAGAAAGATTTACCTTTTAAAATTATACAACAATATTAATATTCCATTCATTGCTTTAACTATTATACACTGCCATAAAAAATATAAAGTTCAAAAAAGCTTACATTATATTATTAATCTTGGAAAAAAATTAGTGAAAAGTAATTGAGATCAAGAAAAGAGCCAAAATGATAGGACCATTTAATTACACATACATACATATATATGTATATATATATATGTATGTATGTATGTATGTATGTATGTGTGCGCTCGCTCTATCTAAAATGTTATATAATAGATAATAATTACGCAATTTAAATATTTTAAATCATGCACACGTTATGTTTCAATCGTTATCCTAATCGACGCAAATATTTCTCCCCAACTATTTTCATCCCATACACAGTATGTCGTACATCATGTTTTAATTGTTATCGGACAATTATTCCTCTGAATAATATATCTGTAAGTGTATCAGTGTGTGCGTGTGTGTGAAATTTATTTGAAAAGTGACCCAAGTAGTTCGAAGAGTATGGAATGGTAGTTAAGTTAGTTTATAATACTTTATTTCAGCCCTATAGCTAGCTAGGTTTGTTCAAAATGATAAGCCAATGTCATATAATATATACATATATATGTATGTGTGTATAGCTACTTTTTTTAATTTCGAAAAGTCCACATAGAGACAGAGATATATATATGTGTGTGTGTGTGTGTGTGTGTGTATAGCTACTTTTTTAAATTTCGAAAAGTCCACATGGAGACAGACATCGGGGGGTTATTGTTTTATTTCAAGAGAGAGTGACAAGCTGAAGCATGCGATGATTGAGTACGGCATTATTCTTTCCGTCGTTCATAGAAATCACGCTTCTTTGATTTTTATATTTGAATAATAGTTCCACTAAATTAATTAAATATTATGAGCTTGTGTCTGCAAAATAAAAAAGGACCATTTTTTATGTCATTTATAGTCTCTATTCGTTCAAAAAATATTTCTACATTTTGTGAAGTTATATGTGCTTTTTTTTTTTATGAAATTCAGTAATAAATATAAATAATTTGAAATAAATATATATTTTTCAGAACTAATTAAATATTTTAGATCTGACACTAATATATGATTTTTGAGTTTCCAAACATGTATAACAAATTTTGGTATTAATGACACGTGTTTTTTCATATGAATATCAGTACAAAATATTAAATATGTGGTACTAATATATGATATTTCATTATAAAATCTTCAGATCGAATAATAATATGTGATATTTGAGTACACGAACAAGAGTAGTAAGTGTTGATATTAATATACTTTTTTCCAATTTTATACTTAAAATTTTGTTTTTTTTTTATGAGATCTAAAACAATTTGTTCTGCAATAATATATATATGTTTCAAATTTTCAATGTTATGTACCTAAGTTCATCCGAAAAATAATTAGGGCCCATAGAGTGCATAAACAATTTTTATGTGAATCAGAGACTGCAGAAAAAATTTCGAGAGAGACTGAACACATATTTAATTATATTATTGGAGATTTAAAAGTCAAGTCTCCATTTTTTTTATTGAACAAAATGAATTATATTTATTTATATATTTAAGAAAATTATTTAAAAAATTAGATGTGTATTTGCTAAGAAAAAAACACAAATGTATATTTATGCAGATTATTAATTTTATCTTCTCATAGATAATTTTTAAATAGCAATTAAACAAACGGGAAGGTTGGAGTTATTTTCAAATTTTAAAACACAAATTTGGTGGTAAAATTTATGGAAAAAGTAATATAATAATAAATTATTGTTGGGTCCGGAAATACAAGCAATCTTGATTTTTATAAAAGAAATATTTGTTATTATGTTCCCAACATACTTGAATACATATTTATTCAAGTATGTAATTAATTTATGCATTGAATTTATAAATTTGTGTGATATATAAATTTTTTTAAAAAAAGTGCTACTATGATCTACTTTTTAATATCAAATAAAATAGTTATACAATTGTGAGACAGTAAAGATAATTTTTAACAATTATTCTTAGAAATTTATATATTATGAGAGCTGATTTTGAAATTGAAACCAATAAAATATTTAATTTTTATTATGATTCCACTGTTCCTGATAACCAAGGTCGGGTTTACCTTTCTTAATATCTAAATGTTAAAAAGCCTTAGTAGATGTTCCAAATGCTACCAAATTTGATGTAGGAAATTTATAAATTTGTCTGATATATAATTTTTTTTAAAAAAATGCAACTAAAATCTTTAAATTTCTTATCATAGATATATACTCTCTGAATTCTTCTAAGAGATTCATATTTTATAAAATTATTAATATATTAACATTCATATATGTAGATATGAATACTCTTAAATAATTTATTAAACTCTTTACTTTCACATAAAATACGTTAGTATAAAATTTTATATTATCTTGTGATTCTATATTTATCATGTTATTCTACTATTGCGTTCATATTTAATTTTTTTCATTTATCTTCTTGTGGTATTATAATTTGTCATTTAATTAAAAATTGCATTAAAAAATATTAAAAAAAACTTAAAGAGAAAATTAAAATAATAAAATATATAAAGATAGTATGGATTCTTTGATAAACTTCATGCAGGAGTTATATTTTATTCTTGAAGTGATATAAACCACTACAATCAATGTATATTGTAGTGATAATTCATTAATCATTAATTATATATTATGTATAAAAAATATAAAATTTTGATATTCCATTTTTTGTCATTTTGCAACAATTAGAATTTTACATATATATTCACATTTCGTCTTTGGTGCTTGAACTATTACATAAAGTTCTTGTTTCGACAATTCAAAAATTGGTGAAGGCTTTTTACTAATAAGTCGATATTGAAAAATCATTCCATTCATAGTTTTTAAAATATTTTTTATGGATTTTGAGTTTTTGGATTTATATTGATAAATATTTTATTTTTATCTTTTTCACAATTGAAAAATAAAACTCATGATCCATACTTTTATATGTATAATAATAATAATAATAATATATACATAAGTTAACCATATGCTAATGATCTAACTTATCTTGACTACCTAGCTAACCTATCTTGATTGGCTGGCTAATAACTATCTATGTGTAAAACACGTTTTATCTAATTTTTCTCTTAATTGACTTGGACCTAATTTTTTTAGTTTACGTAAAAATACCAAAGCTTGCTTTATTAAACACTAATACATATATATTTTATATCAAACAAACGTATGTTCATTTATTTCTTTATAAATTAAAATTCATTTTGTGATAAATAAAAATAAAAAACTTTTTACTTCCAATACATACAAATGTCATTTGATATAATTCGTTAACTGCAATGTTTTGGTATTCATTAATTGGTACATTACATGCAGCTGGTTAGACCGGAAGAACTCCGACGAAGTGGTACGCCGAGTTAAACACTAGTCAGCACGTAACAGCCGGGATTTTAAAATCGGTTGGGCAAATAATAAAATAAAACTCCACTCGCGCTGATATCCGCCAATTGCCATGCCGTCCGTTCCATGTCGACTCAGTGCAATGTGCATCAAAGGTGATCTTCGAATGCGAAGGAGCACGATTAACATACGTATCGAGGCCGGTTTGGATTATTATAACCATAGTTGAAACTCAAAGCCCATCTTCGAACCAACGTCTCAAAGGCCCATGGGCCTTGTCAAAATGGTTCACTAATTGGCCTATTCGATGATGACCATTTAAGAGCCCATGTCGATTAGGTCTTTTAATCTTCGCGCAAATATATCGTTATCATGCGTGCATGCGTTGATAAACAAAATTTTTATATTTATTTATTTATTTAACGATGATCATTCAAAAATCATAATTAACTTCGTGCTAACAAAGTCACACATTTCCTTGCAGCACAAGGACCTCAACGATGGTCCGTCTCGATGATAGACGTTTTGTCAAAACTGTTATGACTTATTTAACTCAATCGACATGACATAAAGTTATCAACGAAATAACATTGAATTTTTGCCTTATAAAATATCATATATATTCCATATAAGAGAATGTTGGACCCAAATCTTGTGACCATATGATTGGGGGAAATTGACCCACGAACTACGTCTACCGATAGTGAAATTTGGCTCGGACCGTTTCGAGAGGAATGTACAAAAGAAAGGAGATAATCATCAGAAAGTTCCCTCGACAATTCATTAACAAAATTATAGCAAAAAGTTTCTGCAAAATCATCTGAATCTTAGTTCGCTTATTTCAATTTCCGTTCAACAATTCTTTCGGTTTCATGATATTCCTCTAGTTTTTCTTGTAAAAATGTTACATGATTATATTAGATGTTGGTTATGAATATCTTCTACAAATTTCAATAGATTTTTCGTTTAAATTCTTAGTTTTGTGGCTCACTGAAATAAATTAGAACTAACAACTGAATCATAATCCACATCATTTGATTGAAGAAGTCGGATTACGATCTCGAACACGCCCCTCAATTTTTTTCTGCAAACGAAACTATTAGAAATTTTAATGCAAAACTTTACACATTTAAAGATTATAACGTAAAAATAAATTTTGATTGTCTCCACACACAAATTTTTACCCGTTGACTTTACGTTTGAGATTTGAAAGATTGAACAAGATTCGTTGAACTATAATTTAATTTATTGCCATTATCCATGAATCTTTGGAATCTGTCAGCAGTGTGGCATTGGAATCTGTCAAGCAGTGTGGCTTCAAGTCAATTGCGTATTATCTTTTGGCATCTGTCCGCAGTACGGCTGCAAAGTCAATTGCGTGTTTGAACCAATCTTAAGGACATACTTTTCATTTAAGTATCACGAATTTGTAACTAGTTTCTTATTTTAACGAATATTATTTCACACAAGTTTCTACTGAAAATGAAATCACGGGATACACTGTGGATATTGTAAAATCAATATATTTTAAACCCGAGCAATATTAAAAACACTCAAATACTCATTAATTAATTAATAAAAAAATATTATTTGATACGTGAGATAAAATGATCCAAAGATTTTAACTTATAATATAAGTGATAAAAAAAACGGATTGAAATGAGTAATTTATCAAGTGTGATTAGTTATATGATAGTGAGTACGATTTGAACAATAAATAATCATCTTGTCAAATATACCAAACAATATCAAAGATATTTGCATTGACAAAGTTGATAGTAATTATCGACTAGGTCTTACTTTTAGCCACCCGTAAAAATAGTTTAGTTGTTTTACATATTGTATGATAGGTTATTTTAAATATGTTACATATTCTACCAAATGTTTTTTTTTTGTTCGACCAATATAAGATATATATAGATAGATAAAAATATTTAGTATATGCGGATTGAAAATCCAATGTGTGGGATGTTTTAGTATTGATGCATTTGACAAGAAGATATTCGATTTGAGAAAATCTATCTTGTCTGTATTTGAAATTTACAACGATTATTACTGAAATTGCACAACTTGAAATGAAGTGAAATTCATTTCGATTTTTTCTATCTAGACATATCAATGAATTTGAAATCAATATATTTTTAAATTCATCATCTCAAATCCATCGACTTAAATACAACATAAAAGGATTTTGTAGACGTTGATTTTACTCGTGTACCATAACAAACACGTATATAGGAAAGGGAAATGTTTGGTAATTCCAATTAAAACCCATCTTAGTAGACCATTTAGATATAACACGTACCACTCATTAAAGGCCATTCAATTAACACCCTTATTTTTAATATTAATTCACTAAATATTATTTGTTTCATTATTTTTTTTATATTTTTAATCTTATTGTTTTGAATTAATATAAATCAATACAAAATTTTAAAATAAAATCAATTACTGTATTTAACTCTAAAATATTAATCATAAAAAATGATTGTTACGTGTGTCGAATCGCTAGTTATTATTAAGACGATGATAGGTTAAAGTTTAGGTTGGTTATTAAAATAAATTAGAAAAAAGAACAAATGCGGGCGGTTAACGTTAGGAATATCTATACCCGATTCCCGTGAATCTAACATAAGCAAAGTGATAGATACTTATAAAAAATTATAAGAATCTCTATTATCCCACTCCCATGAAACAGAAACATGTTCCTTTTTTATTATTTTTTAAAAAAAAAACTCAAAAAATTTGTTAATAAAACATTTATTTAAGGGATAAAAACTTGTATGAGACGGTCTCAGGGGTTTGTGATATTAATATCTTATTTGGGTCATATATGAAAAAATATTGTTTTTTATGCTAAGAGTATTAATTTTTATTGTGAATACCGGTAGAGTTGACCCGTCTCACAAATAAAGATCCGTGAGACCGTCTCACACAAGTTTTTGTCAACTCGAGTAGGTCGTATTTTGTGATACAGATCTCTTATTTGGGTCATCAATTAAAAAATATTACTTTTTATGCTAAGAGTATTACTTTTTATTGTGAATATCGGTAGGGTGGACCTGTCTCACAGATAAAGATTCGTGAGACCGTCTCACAATAGACCTACTCATGGAAGTTTGAATATTGAGTTTCTACGTCTCTCATTTTTATGTTTTCAAAAAAATTTCAATAAAAGATTTGATTAGTACAACTCTTATACAAAACTTACTTCAACTTGGTTCAATAACCCTTTGAGCTGAAACTACTAGCAACTACTTAACGACTTTAATATATTTGGAAATAAGATTTCTGACATTTACAATATCTTACAGTTATACAAAATATTGGTGAGGATAAACTAGATCACAAATTGATTCTAAATCAATCTGATAGACTTTAATCGTGTGCAATTTAGCTCGATAATAGAACTTTGAGATATGTTTATATAAATTCATTATCATGTTCTTTAAGCTTATCAAATCAATCTTAATTTAGATTAGTTCACTTGAGTGATTACTTGCCATCTTTTCATGTCAGTATAGTTTAGCGTACATTAGTTCAGTATTCTGATCAGATTTTATTCCGTAGAAGATATGTGTCCAACAATTCCATTTTATCAGATTAGTTTAGTTTTCATCACCAAAACTTGAGTTCAATTTTTATCTTTAACACGTTTTTATTTACATCGTCTTACAATTATTTTTTGTTTAAATTTTGTTCACAAAAACTTTTATAAGACTGTCTTACAGACTAATTTTGTGAGTCGAATCTCCTATATGACCCAACGCATGAAAAATTATTTTTTCACTTTAGATACGTAGGATGTCGACCAATCTCACGGAAAACCTACTCAATATCGATGTCGTTAACATAATAGAGATAAGAGTGAAATTTAAATTTCAAATTTTAACGTATCATAACACGGGAAACATGAATGTGTTATACGAATTAGTTATGACCTGTGCTTGATAGAAATATTCATCAAGTTCAGGTTGGATTGTTTATTGACCTTGGGTTTTTTTGTTAATCAAAATATGGACACATCAATAATGTGATGAAATTTTTAAATCTTCTAACCCAATAAATAAAGCAACACAAAAAAGCTCCAACTATATATTTTATTTAAGCATCTAGATTATACTATATTGTTGAAGAATACACACATAAACCAATCATTTTTTGATATTTTTATATATCATTTTAATCTCTAAGATATTTGTTTTAATAATCACGTGGAGATTTCCTTTCAAGAAATTTGTTCAAGGTATTATACAATAACAAATTAGTCATGCATGACATTTATTCAGTGCCACAATCTTCACATAAAAAGACTTCACTACCCCTACAAAAATTCGTTTCATAACTCATTTGAAGGTTTCGTGCTTTTCGATTCAAGGGCATAGGGGTAAATTCAAGTTCATCGTCACGCTCTATAAATTCCGTCTCCTCCACCTACACAGGCCATTCATTTGGCTGTTTATCAGGTGCCTGCATTTCTTTATCAACGTATGTACTTTTTGGGCTGAAGAACAAGCCCTAAAATTCAAATCCCAAAAATTCGCTGTTTCTCTTGTTTTTGTATCGGTTCATGGTGTGTTTTTTCACTGAAATATGGAATCTCAAACCCTAGTGATCAACGCTAATAGGTAGTACTGCTCGACAACTCTATCACCTTGCAAAAAAATTTACGGGTGTTTGTTGTTAGTCGTTGGATTTTCCCTATTGTGGCTATTTTTCCATTTTGTAAAGCTGATTCATTTCTGATTATTTGCTCTGCTTTTAATAATCACTGGTGTTTTGAGTGCAGGAAAAAGGTAATAGTGTTAGTCGAGTTGTTTTTCTTGTGTTCATGTTAATTTTTTGGCGGTTTGATGGAGTCTTTGACGTTAGATAGTATATACCGTAACAAAAGTGACGTCTTGGCGAGTTTCTCTGCGTGGATGTTTTTACCGGGAGCTTTTACTGATAATTATGGTGATTCTATGTAATTATAGTTAAAGATAGATTAATAATGATGTGACTATACATTTCTGCCTGTCTATGGATATGTTGTCGTTTTTTTCACATCGCCTTTCCTTTTGAAAACGCTTGTTTTGTTTTTTTTTGTTGGTGATTGGTGTTTGGTATTTAAAGCAAAGAAAAATCTTCGTTGTTGACGTTTAAGTGTTGTGCGATATTTTATAGCTCATGAATCAGTTACCTTATATTCAGTTGTTAGTAGTTTCCCTTTCTTGTCAGAATTTATTTCTGAAAAATTTCCCCTGAATTTTCTTTCTTTTTTCCTTTTCTTCTCTCTTTGGAATTATAATTATGCTGGTGGCTGCCATTATTTTGTAATGTTTAATATTTAACTGTTTTATACTGATTCCATGAGGATTTTTACAAATTAGCATGTCAATTAATATAGTCTATTCGATGTTATTCAGGGCACCATTTTACGTTTCCAAGAATGCTTACATTGCGGTGGTTCTATTTTGTGCTTTGTTCACACTTATCACATGCAAGCAATGTCCAATAAATGAAAAGCCAAATCAATTAGAAATAGGATTATGCGGGCCCTACAGGGCTCATGTTGATACAAACCATCCAGATCTATTGAATGGTCATGTTAATTTAGAATTAGGTTCAAGAAATTACTTGCATCAACAGAGTCTGGAGAATGTATGCCCACCTTCGAATTCATTCTGTTTTCCGGTGACAATGACCCACTTTTTATCTGATGAAGTTGATACTGAATTAGATGCAATAGATGAGAATGGGGTTCCACCTGAAGATTTTTCTACTGGATTTAAGCAAGTGAGAAGTAACTTGAGCTGTTCTTCAGACCATGTTATCTTCAGGTTATTGGGTGAGAGCACTGTTTCTTGCTCATTCAAGCAGCGAGATGGTTTTCATGAATTGCCATCTGATGATTTTTACACCAGGAGCATCCAAAAATCTGATACATCTTCTTGTATAAGATCATCGTTTGACCATAAAACTCGCAGTTTAAATTCAGGAGAAAATGTTGAATATGTAAAATTTGGCTTGATGGACCCTCCTGTGGAGATAAAGCCTTCATTACTTGATTGGGGACAAAAGAATATGTATGTCCCATCCTTGGCCTTTTTGACAGTAAAGAATCTAGAAGCTACTGGTGTTTTGAGTGTCTACGATCCTTACAGTAGCAACACACAGTTTTATCCGTGCAATTTTAGTCAAACGCTGCTAGCTCCTGGAGAAGTTGCTACAATATGTTTTGTGTTTTCCCCTACACAGTTAGGATTGTCCTTAGCTCAACTAGTTGTACAGACAAGTTTTGGTGGGTTCCTGATTCAAGCTAAAGGCTTTGCTGTCGAGTCTCCTTTTTTGATAAAGTCTGGATTTGATGTTTACTCCAGTGGAAGGTGGAAAAAGAATTTGTCTTTATTTAATCCTTTCAATGAAGCCCTCTATGTGGAGGAGGTAACTGCTTGGATATCTGTGTCCTCAGGGAACACTTTCCGCACATCAAGCGCAATTTGCAACATTGTCGCTATGGAGAATTCGAGTGAGTTTACAACGTTGGGTGCTAAAGTAGTGTTGGGTTTTGAGAATGGTGAGGTTGATCTGACACAAATCTTTGTGAGACCACATGTGAATTGGGAGGTTGGCCCTCAAAAAACAGAGACTATCATGGAATTGGACTTTTCTTACCATTTTGAAGGAAAAATATTTGGTACTTTGTGTATGATGTTGAAATCTTCAAAGAATAAGATCGGTACTGTCATGGTACCTCTTGGAGAGGAACCAAGCCCATATTCAGCAGGTCATGTTTCAGCATCTTTGGAGGCCTTGGTTCCATGCAATGCAAGTGGATCTTCCATTTTTGCTTTGTCTGTGAGAAATGATGCCCCATGTCTACTGAGTGTTGTTAAGGTCAGTAAAGTAGGCGATGGTACTGAAACTTTCCAAATCAAGTCTGTTGAAGGACTTGTAGTTTTTCCTCGATCAATCACACTAGTAGCTATACTTAGTTACGCTCGTCTTGAAATTCCTGCAGTAAGCTCACGCTGCAAATTGCTCATTCTATTAAATTACACTAGAAATTCTCAGATAGAAATTCCATGCATGGATGTTATCAGTTTCTGCTCGGGATATGGGGTAGATTCTTCAGTTGGATTTACAGGGATCAACAATGTAGTTTATATGAATGGAATACAAAAGTCTTTTATTCGCAGCATGCACCCACCTTCTGAAATCAAGGTGCACAAATTCTGCTTCATATTTCTTATCTGAAATATTTTTTTCGGATTGATTGGCATGCAATTTATGCAGAATTGATCTTTAACCGTCAAAACAGCTTTTTTCGTCTGTTGTTATCTGACATTAAGAATGCTAACTGAACACATGGGATTTCTTTAAACTGGTTTGGTAGTTTGTACAAATTTTTTGTTTTGGTTTTTCAAAGTCTAAACTTGGTGATGTTTGCAAATAGTGTTTTTTAGCTGCAAGGAAACACAAGGAGAATATACCACACGAAGTAGTGAAACTAAATATAGATATGTGGAACAAGGATTTATTTTTTTCTCCTATCTCTTTCAAAGTGGTTTTAGCTGTTCATTCCCGTGGTATTGCATACAGCCTCTATTAGAAATCATAAAATTATACATCAGTAGTTCTTGAAACCTTTTTAGCACTTATGTGGATTCCCAGAATCTATAAGATTGGTATGTTAAAACGCCTGATGTGGCTTGTTGAACCTTCTTTCTTATATAAGAATTAGGAGATTAATAAGTTCTGCATTATTATCCATATTTAGTTGTTGAGTTCTTTCTGAGGGCCAATAGATATTTGCTTCACGTTGATACCAAAAAATACTACCCGCATGTGCATGATATTGTTGTCTTTAAATGTTATACATGTCTACCCTGCTCTTAGATGATACTGTGAGTTATTGCTAATTGATTTTGTTTGATAAATCATGGTGTTCTTTTTAATAATAATCTTAGCAGTGTTGATCATATTTGCAGGCTGTGGCTGCAATTCAAGCAGATGAATTTGTACTCAGAAACTGGAAATCTCATGCCAACGCGAGATTCCTGTCTGTTCTTGATGACCATGAACTACGATTTCCAGTGGTTCACGTCGGAAATCATTGCTACCGGTGGGTCTCTGTCAAAAACCCAAGCCAAGAACCAGTTGTGGTGCAGCTTATTTTAAATTCATGGGAAGTCATTGATAAGTGCAGGACACCAGAATTTGATTTGCAACCTCCCTCAGACACTATTTTGTTGAGTAATAGATCAATTGCTCCAACAAGGTATGGATTCTCATTGGGTCAAGATGCAATAACTGAGGCTTTTATTCATCCTTATGGCAGTGCGTCTTTTGGTCCAATCTTATTTCAACCTTCCAAACTCTGCGAATGGAGAAGTTCAGCACTGATAAGGAATAATCTCTCTGGTGTAGAATGGTTATCACTGCGAGGATTTGGAGGGTCACGTTCCTTGCTGTTGCTAGAGGGGTCTAAACCCGTGCAGAGTTTAGAATTTAAGATAGATTTTCCGAGTCAGCTAAATTTTTCTTCTGGCATGTTACCCCACATGGAAGGCAAAAAAAATTTCTGTCATCAGTCCTTGAGAAAAGAGGTCTATGCGAAGAACGTGGGTGACCTTCCTTTGGAGGTTATTCAAATTAAAGTTTCAGGGGCTGAGTGTAGTTTGGATGGATTTCAAGTACATAATTGTCAAGGTTTTTCTCTTCAACCTGGAGAATCTGTTAGGCTTCAAATGTCATACTGGACTGATTTCTCCTCGTCCACTATACAGAGGGACCTTGAACTAGCTTTGGCAACTGGGAATCTTGTGATACCTATGAAAACAAGTTTGCCATTATTCGTGCTTTGTTTCTGCAGAAGATATATGTTCTGGATGCGTGTGAAGAAAGCTATGGTGGTGATCCTGTTTGCATCTCTGCTATTTATGCTAGTCTTTCTCCTTTTTACCTCTCTGACTCCGTTCACATATCAAGACTCTAAAAGTGGGATGAAATCTTCTAATGTTAATTGTGTTGAAAAATCAGTTGCACAAGAGGAAGCATTGGTCTTGGTGTCTGCCGATCGATGTTGTGATGGTTATTCCTCGGGCTGTGGACTTGTAAATCATTCTGAACAGTATCAGAAACAAAAGGTCCCTCTGTTAGACACCCTACCAGAAGCCATATCAACATCCTCCGCATTGTCAAAAACTTCATCAGGTGTGTATTGTGATGGTCAAGATACATCAGATTCAAGAAACTTGAGAGTTACTATCGGGAGAGAGAAATTAAGGAGGCGGAAAAAGAAAAAGAGTTCTGCTATCGGACTCTTCGAACTTTCAAGCAGTCAGAGTGGCAATTCTACCCCATCTTCACCTCTGTCTCCAGTGGCATGCATAACACCAAAGCCATCGTGTTTGGTGTCTCCTGATAGAGGCCCATCATTGGAGAACAGAATCCCATTTGCTCAGAAACCGCACAAGAAACGTGATAGCATAAAATGCTCCGAACCTCCCCCTCAGCATGATCCCTTGGGTGATGAGGTTTCCTCCAAGCGGGGGTTCTCTCCTCTGGAGACTGCTAGTTTGAAGAAGGAGGTCGCTTGTGGGAATGTTCCGTTTCCTTCTGCAACCTTTCCTAGTGCTGCTGGGGTTTCCCCTCGGGCATGTCATTCACCAGCTTTGAACTCAACATCTACAATTGCTCCCCGTGCATGGGCTCCGGGGTACAAAGTTCACAATAAAAAAGCTGGTGAAGTCGAGGAAAAGGCGAGTGCGGACGAAAAGGAGTGTGTGGAAGATAAATTTAATTATAACATATGGGCGGATAATCTCCTCGGTCTCCATTTGATTTTCCAGCCAAAAAAGGTCCCCAGGAAGTCACCCCGTTCCATTGATGATAATTTTGAGAGCTTTTTTGTGACAGGACCATCGACCCTCTTTGCGAACTACATGCTAAATTCCCCATCTGGAGGGTAATAAATAAGCAACTTTTAATTTAACTTTCGTGCCTTTGGTTTTGTTTCAATAATCTAATCTTCCTCGTACAAATATAAAATAATATTGAAACAACATACCACTGTTTAAAAATCAATGATCACAAAAACACGAAATGATTTTCCCTCGACCAACGTATCAACAGTTTCCCAAAAAAAAAAAAATCCGTGGCTGATTTATTTTAAGTTAAATTTGATGTGCATGGATGCGTATCACGTCTTTGGTACTGGTTAGCCATATATATTCACTTTTTAAATTTTTTTTGCTTCCAAACTGAGAATGCCGGGAACTTTTATTTTTAACTAGCAACGACCAACAAGCACGCGTGGCTCACGAGATTACGACTATTTATTAAATAAATATCAAAGAATACGTCTCGCACGTGACTTTGCTCGTCGCACATGATCATTTGCTATTTATTAATTAGCAAGACGCGTATGTATCACACGTTAATATTTTTAATTTATTAATCATTAACTAGCACATGAAAACTTGTTATCGTTTATTGATTGAATATGGTTGTTATAAAAAAATTATAGTGATGTTGCTATTGATTAAATATTAGTTAAGAAAAAGACACGAGTTGAACATGAATAATTTTTATTTATTAATAAGTAAAACGCATGTTTATCGCACATGACAATTTGTTGTCGATTATTGATTTTAATTGAATATATTTGTTTATAAAATTTTACAATGATTTTATTCTCCTGAATTTAACGTGATTAACTGATATTTATTAAATAATACTTAGCAAGAAGCATGAGAATTGGACGTGAATAATAAACTATTAATTAATCAATAAGTAGTACGTGTGTCGCATGCGAAAACTTGTTATCAAACACTGATTTTGATTGAATATATTTATTATAAAATACTTTATAGTACTTTTTCTCCTAAACTTAACGTGACTATTAGCTATTTATTTAATAAAAATGGAGATATAGTCACAGAATACGAATGTTGTACTTTTTCGGTTCGAATTAATCCACAAGAATGTTGTGGTTAAGGAGATAAAAAAATGTTAACAAATCACATGAAAAGGACAGCAACAGCACGTACGTGCAAGCCTCACACGTCTAGAGAATGGTGAAAGGACTTCGTTGGAATTGGATCAGACGCGACTTCTGTGACAATGTTTCTCGAGAAGTTTTAGTGATTTAGATTACCATGGCTTCATTTTTGCATATTGTTGCTCTACATTTGTGAGGTAAATTGTTAAGATACAAATGATGAAGCTTGAAATTTATTTGCATGCATTTGCAGACATAATTTTAATTTTAGTTATGCATATTTGTCTCATTGCAAGTTAATCTTTTAGACCGTCGGTGTCAGTCCCGTGTCTAGCAATTTGGTTTCATTTTATGTGGGAGCAAAACACAGTGTTGACATTTCTAACGCCATATTATATTTCATACAGGACTATAGTTTCAAAATAAAAAATAAAAAAATGTCAAAATATTGAAAGAAAAAGAACGTATAACCCTTGTTCTCACAACATAACTACCAAATCACAAAAAAATAAACAGAGAAAACTAATATTGCGATATTCCCAAAATTTTGAGTTACCATTGTTCCCAAATTTGATATTGGATACTAAAGAATGTTTGGAAGTGATTTTCTTTAATTTGTTCCTCGAGTTATAGCTATTTTTTTAACAATCGTCCAAATTATCCAAAGATAGATCATGAATTAATATATCTTTAAATATTGTAACTGTTTTATTGGATTTCTAGATTAATTTGGTAGGTGTAGATAAGGCAGGCTACGTCTCCTTTAATTAAGTTTGATGCAGATGGGGCGTAGGTATGTGCCTCTTCGCCAAGAAATGGCCTCCAATCAAGGAGAGGTGAGCAATCTACGATCATTCAATGTGCAATTTCCTGGGGACCATTAATCAACCATTTTTTTTCTTTCCCCACGAGAGCTGGCGGTGACCATTCACAGCTCGAAAACGAAATGACCAGCAAGGTAACAACATGATCACTCGCTAGCTCTATCATGTTTCGATGGTTGTACCTTCATTTGATGTCCACATTCCCTCTTATCCAACAGTTATTATTTTTTTGGAAGTCGAGAAACCCACAGTTGTGGTTTCTTGGAAAGTTGAGGTTTTTAGTTAACTTACACATGAGTACAATAATGTTGTGTTTGTATAGTTGGTTTCATGTATATCCATGTTGATAGCTGGGATCCAACAATATTACTCATGTAATCCAAGCAGCCCTTAGATTGTTTTTGGATAGAAGGATTTGGATATGAAGAAGAATCTCTAATCACTCTATTTTGTAGGAATTTGAAATCCATCGTATTATGGTTAATAAACAAGTTAACAATTCAAAAAGAAGGCGTTTCCAGACAAGTTCAAATGCACTGAGTTATAAATTTAGAACTTTGTCATCTAAGTAATAGTTTCCGTTCAGCATGAGTTACAAGTCGGGTTTAGTCGTGTTCGGGTGATGATAATAGGGTACCCCAACATATCGAGTTGGGGAAAATGTACCAATCTCGAACCCGATGATGTCAGATACCAAGTAAATCCAAGTATTTACTTGTGTGTAAGTATCACATGCAGGTGAATAAGTCTCGAGGAGAAGATGCTGGACGACAAGAGTGATGAACCTATCTAGTTGACAAAATTAAATTCTTTTTTCTCCTGCTAGATTTGTTCGGGTGGCATTGGGGGCATGGTTTGAGCAATTTTCTGAGTCGAGAGAGGGTGGGGACATGTTGTCCAAAGAGAGCTACTCGGACCACTCTGCATTACCAGCAAATGAGAGGGACGAATCCATATATACATTGATTCACTCCTCTTGGGGCCCCTTTTTGAGAGGAGGACAACTTGACAAAAAACTGATTGCATAGATTATATGTGGACCAGTTTCTGTAACCAACTTAGATTATTCGGTTTTCGTCAACTTAATGATTTGTACTATGTCATTGTGATAAATTCCAAATATATCATCTTTTAACATAAAACCTAGTTTCAAAATTTTCTCAAATTAATAATTTATCCGTATAAACACGACTTTAGGGGTGTGTTTGGTGTGCTTGATAAGAGGATTATTGATTACATGAAAATTATATTTAAAAACCATGAAAATATTACGCTTCATTGCACCCACCTGAGAGAATTTTGAATTTCAATTTTGCTCGTTCTTGCTAGTACATGACAAAATGCAATTCTTACTCTAATTTTGATCGCACCTCGTACATTTAACTTTGAATCAAATTTCAATGGTTGGCCTCAGATAAGTAATTAATATTGGGTTGATACTTTTATTATTATTATTAGGCAAAAACTTGTGTGAGACGGTCTCACGAGTCGTATTTTGTGAGACATATCTCTTATTTGAGTCATCTATGAAAAAATATTACTTTTTATGCTAAGAATATTACTTTTTATTGTGAATATCGGTGAGGATTGACCCGTTTCACATATAAAGATTCGTGAGACCGTCTCACAAGAGACCTACTCTTATTATTATTATATTATTATTATTATTATGCATTTCGTCTCACGAGAGACCTACTATTATTATTATTATATTATTATTATTATTATTATGCATTTCGATCATATTAATAATGTACGGTGTATTTGCAACAATTTGCTAAAATAAATACCGAATTCTAAAAATGATTTATTGCAGTAACATCGCATGTTCGAAAATTTTTGTATTTACTTCTCAAGCTTTATGCAATATTTCTTAAAATTTTATTATCCTGTTTTTATTTTATAATATGTTTATAAATATTGATTTCTTTATAATGATTTAATTAATTGCTCGTCATCCTCATTGCGATTTCACTCTATGTTGGCACACGTGATTATTATATCTCAGGAATTTCATTAGTGCAATTAATATGCCTTTTTTTGTCAGTAAATTGGCATACTTGTTAAATAAATGATAGTTAGAGAGTTTCTTTTCGTTTAATACAAATAAAAACTGCTGTCATAATCTCAAATTTATAACGAATTTTTGATTTCGAGATTTATTTGTAATAATTTCCTCGAAAAAATAAAATATATGTTTTGATTCAAATATTTCATATATAAAAATTTATTTCATGAATAAATATCATAAAAAAAAGTATATAACAAGACTGATGCGTAAAGATTTAGAAAATGCATTTGCATATAAACGCTCGAATAAACGGATAATGATATTAAAGAATGCGGAGGATGAACGAAGAACAATTGCTTAACGTTTTTCCTTGACAAAAGTTTCAAAAATCTCACCAAAGAATGGATGTAAGATTGGGGAAGTGATTGTGGCTGCTAGAGAGCCAAAACCCTATAATTTTCGTGTGTGTGGAGAGAATGTGTGTGTGAGCATTTAAAACAATTTTTTCGATTTTTTTTAAAAATATATAAATAAAAACAAAAAAAAAAATGCGCATAATTTTAGGCTCATTTAGTCATTTTATTATAATCAAATATTGTACGACTTTATCTATATAATGCATAGTTGATTGAGTAGGTCTCTCTCTTGTTAGACGATTTCAAAAATATTTATCTGTGAGACAGGTCAACTCTACCAATATTCACAATAAAAATTAATATTATTAGCATAAAAATTAATATTTTTTCATAGATAACCCAAATAAGAGATCCGTCTCACAAAATATGACTCGTGTGACCGTGTCACACAGTTTTTGTCTAGTTGATTAATCATAAACATCACTTTGAGTTCAAATTCAAAAAACACTAATCAAATATTAATACCTCAAGATTAAGTAAGTGTGCGTGTGCGTTAATTGGACGGAGGGGGTTATCTAACTCTTGAGCCATAATTAATTGAGTGGGGACTAATAAAGAGTTCAAAAATAAAATAAACAATATATTGTTCATAATTTTGGGATATGATTAAAGTGAAAAATTAAATATTCTAAATCCAGAAAGTTGCGTGCGTGCATGCCGTATCCTCACGTGGTTGACAATATAATATGCATGCAGAGTTTGTGTTAAAGAATTTTTTTTTGTTAATTAAGTTTAAGTGAATTAAACGATGGATAAAATAAATAAATTTTACATCATACGCCATTCTTGTTGATTAATTGGATGGCCAGAAAATTTTAAGCCGATCGTCAATCCAATCAAACTTTGTTATTTAATTTGGTGTGTTTTATATATGTGCATCGAAGCTCTAAAACCTTGCCTTTTCTACAGCTGCGCGTTCGGTCAATCAGTCGCCAGAGATGGTCTTTCTTGTTTATTACCATTGCCAACACCAAGATTTTTCAATCCCTCCAAGATTTATTTATTTATCCACAAAAAATGAATATGCCTTGCTCTTCGCTCACTGAATAATAATTGATTTGCTCCCATTTCAGTGATTTCATTTTCACGTTTCGTCTTTTTCAACTTTCCCGCTCTCTGCCACTATTTTTTCTCTCTCAGTCGAAGTGCAAAGTTCTTTCTTGTTCAAGGATCACTTGTGCTTTTATTTATTCATTTCTTTTTTTTTTGGGGATACATACGATTCTGCTGTTCTGTTTCTTGAGGAGAAGTTGGTTTTGTATGCGCATTTGTTGCAGAAATTAGGAGCAAATGAACGGTAGATTTGGCACCATTATTAATTCCAAGAAACCACCTTTGTTTCTTCAAAATGTGAGTTTTGTGTTTATATTTTACAGTCTTGAAGTTTGTCTCCTCTCATATTAATGGGAACTGTGAATTTGTCACTAATCTTGGGTGATTTTTTCTCTCCAAGAAACCATTTTGTTGCTCAGTAAATGATAAATCCAAACCTTGGCAGGGGAAGAAAATGGAAATGGATGGAGGCAAATTGCAAAAAGCGGACAAAACCAGGGTAAATCGGTGCCGGTCAGCAAGAGAAAGAAAACTGACCTTATCAGAAGATGTAAACTTAATCCATTCTCGCACTGAAAGCTGAAACTTGGATAAGATTTAGCCATTTTTTTTAATCTGTTTTGATCGTGTTTGTGTTTTGTTTCTGTTTCTGTTCTAATTTTAGCTCAACATTACAGGTTGATAATCTGAAGAAGAAGCTGAGACATGAAGAGAATGTCCACAGAGCTTTAGAGAGAGCTTTTAATAGACCTTTAGGAGCTTTGCCTCGTCTTCCTCCATATCTCCCTCAATATGTAATCTCATTTTTATAATTCGAATTTCTGATTAAGGGTGCTGGCAATCCTTATTTGATCTGGTTAACACAGTGTAGAATGCAGAACACGAAATATGTTCCGAGTCTGGTTATATTTTCTTGGAAGTCCTAGATGAATTGGTTATAGTAATTGATTTGCTGTTTGGTGCATTATATTGCAGACACTCGAGCTTCTAGCCGAGGTGGCTGTGTTAGAAGAGGAGGTGGTTCGGTTGGAAGAACAAGTGGTGAATTTTAGACAAGGCCTTTATCAAGAAGCCGTCTGCTTGTCCTCCAAAAAGAGTGCAGATGATCTGAGATCATCCTCGGGTAAAAGGCACTCAAGATCCTTGTCACAAAGTGAAACTAATTCAGGATCAATCGTCGCACGGCCTGTTTCTCGTCTTTCAAGGAGTTCTACGACTAGAAAATCGGACTGTCTCATTGATATTGCGAGTTCTTGCTCTGAGACAACGAATGGGAAACAACTTCGGAACATTTCGGCTTTGAATTTAGAAAATGGGTTCGTAAAAGAGAATGGTTCGGCGCCAGATAAGAAGTCTATGGTTATAAGCTCTCCTGTGAAGAGGCAACAAAATACCGACTCAATAAATAATGATAATTCCATTAAGATGCAGGTATTTTATTATTTTGTTCAGACAGGTAGGAGAAAATATTGCAAAAGGTAATAATAATCGAAGACTGAGTGCTAAACGATATGATACTTTGCTGCAGAATAGAGTTGTAGAGCAAGCACAGGAGAGCTCCACAAGTTATGATGATCATATGGAGAGTGAGGCGAATAGCAGAAGTGCTTGATCAGTACCTTTGTCAGATAAAGTTTATCAGAAGGAAAAACTATGTATCTGGAGTTCTTTTCTTTTCTAGAAACAAGTGAATTTGGTGAAACTGCCCTTGAATCAGACTTCTGGGATCCTTACTTCAATTCTTCTGAATTCAAGAAATGAGACATGGGTGCCTACAAGCATTTTTATGCAGTGGAAGCTGGTTCATTTGATCCCAATGGGAAAACAAATGCATCAAATCTGATTTGTAGACTTGAGTATGCACTTAACTTATTGTTTCTTGCCGGTAGCGAAAGAAAACAGTGACAATAAAATTTTCTGTTTGCATAAAATTCAGGATTCTTCCTGACAAGCTAGTCTCTTTGAAGCTGGAGAGTAAAACCATCAGCAGAAGCTTGCTTTCTGAATAAATGTGTACAATTCGTGCATCATGAATATAAGCTGCGTCTACTCGAAAAGAAACTTTTATAGATAATAGGATGGCATGCGGCAATTCTTAGTCCTTTTTAAAATCAATACATCAAATTTTCAAGCATTTGCAGAGCACGGAATATCCGATAGTCCAGACATGATTGTAGCGCTGGCACAAAGGCAAGCTTTTTCTTTAATTTGAGATGAAACCACACGAGTGACCCAAGTCAATTCACATTTGTGTTTCGTTAGCACGTCACTTCTATTTTTATGTAGAGAAAAAAGAATCATTATCAAGTAAAACTATACGACGTATATGTTATCTAATACAATGTATAATTTTTTACTGTGTTAAAATTACATTATTACAAAATTTTGTAGATATATAATATTAAAATATGACAAAATAACTAAATTTTGAGTAATTTATTTTGTTTTCCCCGTTTCTTCGAAATATAAAATTAAAGTCTTGCACCTTAAAATGAAAGTACCCAACCCTATTACGAAAAAACCGAACTGAATCAAAATAAAACTTGGGATATACCATATTGTAATCTCGCTGTTCCTTTTGCCCGCGGTAAGCACGCCTTTTTCTATGCTCTGTTTTTGTTTCTTATGATTTTACCCCAATTCACACTTCCATTTAAAAAATTGATAATCTTCCTCTCTTGCTTGACTTTCAGTTTTAAAAGCCTCTTACTCCTCTCCGTCGCGAGCCTCCCTCTCATGTTTCAAACAGTTTCCCCAATTTATCGTCTTCTTTGTGTGCATCTGTTTTTGTCTCCTGTTCAGGTATTTGTTATTTTTTGCGATTTGATATTTTAATATTATATTGAGGAATTACCGTTTGTAATACTGTCTACGATTAATTTGGGCTTTGAAAATTTTAATATATATTTTTTTGAAGTCTCAATGCTTGGCGATTTAGGGTTGATAAGCTACTTTAGAATCTATATTTTAAAATATAGATAAAATATATTGAAATATAAGGGAGTGAAATTAGTATAGATTTACGGGTATAGTTGTCTTTCTTTCTGATTGAAAATTCTAATCGATTTTTTAAGTTTCAATGCTTGACGATTTGGGGTTTATAAACTACTTCAGAAAATATCTTTTAGACAATATAGATTTTGAAATATAAGGGGAGTGAAATTAGTGTAGATTTACGAATATAAGTGTATTTATTTCTGATTGAAAAACGAATTATTTGAAGTAATACTCCAAAATTTGTTCTATTTATTGCGAATATTTTTTTTGCGTTTTTACAAAAGAGAAGAATGTGTGATGTGTGATCACTTATTTTCATTTTGTTGATATACCAAACATGATTATATCAATAAATTATTTTTTTTTTAAATTTTACTGAACTATAATCCAATCGAAAACATGTCTTAGTCAAAGAGGCGATAGAAAAGTGTCTTTATTTATGTGAGCAAAAGCTCACTCTTACCTTGTAAAAAATTTATTTTAGCCGCATAATTGTATTTGCCCAATGTTTATTATATGATTTAATTTGGGTTTTATTTTTCGGGCCAAAGTGGATCTTCAAACGAGCCATTATTCTAGCAATGGCTCGAAAAAGCTCGAATTCAAGCTCGAAAATTTTGAATCGAACTCGAGCCGAAAATTAATAAAGTTCGACCTTCGAATACATATATTTGAATTGGAGCTCGCATATTAAAATTTTCTTTAAGTTCGACTTGATTCGATTCATTTACTGTCCTAGTTTAAGGTATTGTATAGATACTAAGTTTGAAGCATTTTAGTTTCGGCATACTCTAACTCTTTGAGTTTTATTCTGTTTAATGTGTTTGCATATGATGTTTGTTGTGGCTTTCTTATTGTCATGTTTCTCTAGATTTTGATTAAAAATGTCATTTTCGTCTTACTAGGTCATTTCAATCTTAAAATCTTCATAACGTTTCTTGATAACATTTTGCTAATATGGGCCATAGGCTTAAACAAAGGAGAGAATGGAAAATCCTCGTATTTTTATTTTGTAAGGAATGTACATTTTATCCCAAAAAATTAGAGATAAAAAATATTATCCTGCCTAAGTTATTGTATTAATTTTATCCTATCAAGACAAATTAAATAAATTATCTTATCAAAGACTAAATCAAATATCAACAAATATTTACACAATATTTATCTATTTCTACACTCTTCCCTCAAGCTTGTATATGTTGATGTGACCAAGCTCGCCAACAAGGAATTCACGAGTTTGTTCTGAAATGCTTTTTTTGAGTAGATCAGCTCGTTGGTGAGACGTGGATACATGTTCCATTTTGATAATCTTTTCATATACAGTGAACTGGATTGTGAGCTATGCTTATGGTTGATTTATTGTCACTATAGAGATGCATAAAATCTTTGTACTCTATTTTCAGTTCCTTCATTACTCTCTTAATCCATACAAGTTTGTATATTCCGTGTGCCATAGCTCGGTACTCGGCTTCTGCACTGCTTCTTGCAAGCACTAATTGTTTCTTGCTTCGCCAAGTTACTAAATTTCCCCATAGAAATGTACAGCATCCTTGTGTTGATTTTCTGTCAGCAATCGAACCAGCCCAATCTGCATCAGTGTATTCTTTCACACTTTGTCATCATTTTTTTTGCAAAAAATTGAGCTCTCCCTGGAGTTGCTCAGATGTCTCATGATTCAATAGACTAAATTGCGGTGTCCTTGATGTGGTGAATGCATATATTGACTTACAAAGTTAACTGCAAATGCAATATCAGGTCGAGTATGTGAAAGATAAAAGAGTTTTTCCTCAAGTCATTGATAATGTCCTACATCAACTGGTTCTCCTTCAAACATTTTGCTTTTATTCCCCAACCCAATATGAGTCATACCTGTTTTGCAACCTAGCACACCCTTTTCTTCCAATAGGTCTAAAGTGTACTTGCGTTGGGATACTGAGATATTTTTTTTGCTCTTTAGCAATTTTCATACCCAAAAAGTATCTCAATGCTCCAAGGTCTTTGACTTTGAACTCCTTGGCCATCTTCAACTTAATATTCTCCATTTCTTCACTGTCATCTCCAGTGACGTTGATATCGTCTGCATATATTGTGATGATGGTGATTCTCCTTTGCAAGAAGTGTTTGACAGAGTGTATGATCGGTTTGTCCTTGAGTGTATCCAAACCTTTTTACGGCCTTCGAAAATCTGTCAAACCAGGCACGAGGGGATTGTTTCAGTTCATAGAGGGAATTTTTGAGTTTGCAAACCTTCTGACCATCTATTTCAAATCCAGGAGGTTGACTCATGTAAACTTCTTCGACGAGTGCATCATTAAGAAAAATATTTTTCTATATCCAGTTGATGTAGTGGCCAGTCAAGATTTACTGCCAATGAATGATAAGAGGATTCTCACGGTAGTGAGTTTAGCCATGAGGGCGAACATTTCAGTCTAATCAATTGCATAAGTTTAAGTGAAGCCTTCCGCTACCAAACGAGCCTTGTGCCTCCTAATCGAGTCATCCGCCTTGCACTTGACTGTGGACACTTATTTGCAACCCACTGTGTTCTTTCCTTGTGGTGATTTTACCAAACTCCACGTATTATTTTCTTTCAAGGCACGCATTTCCTAGCACAACAGCTTTCCACTCAGGGACATTTAGAGCCTCTTGGATTGACCTGGGAATGTTTACACTAGACAAATTCGAGTTAAAGACGTGAAATGAAAGAGAAAGACTCAAATATGAGACAAATGTGGAAATGGGATGTTGTGTACAAGATCTAACACCCTTCTTAATTGCTATTGGTAAGTTGAGATCGAGAGTGATGCCTGATTGAGGATCTGCTATTGGTTCGTGCTCTTGGCTATGACTGGGATTCACGATGTCTTTAGTTTCCTGAAGTTTTCTTCGTCTGGAGTTGACTTGTATCTTTCGATGTGGTATTGGTGCTCCCCCTGTGTCAGATAATGGGGTGTGCTATGATGAGATGTTGTCATTGATTTGTGTTGAATTCGGATAGAGAATCGTTGCAGTGTCCAAACTAATACCAAGAAAGGGAGGAATGTCCCAACAAGCTTTATCCGAGTTCTCCCCCTGAAGCAAAGTTGAGGAGAAAAAAGGTGTCCTAAAATAAGTGACACAAGTGACACAGTTTTTGTTGTTGTTTGGACAGTAACAACGACAACCTTTTGACATGGGAGAGTAGCCAATAAAGACCGTTTTGATAACTCGGGGATCAAATTACTTCGATTGTGAACATAAACATGGACAAAGGCTGTGCATCCAAAGGTTTTAAGTGAAAGATGTTGGGATGTAGAGGTGTGTGGAAAGTTTTTAATGAGTAGAGAAAAGGGTGTTTGGAATTGGAGTGGTCGGCTAGGTAGATGACTAATGAAAATGAGCTGCAAGAATCTCACCTCCCCATAAATATTTTGGGATATTCATTGTGAACATGAGGGCACGTGCAATTTCTAACAGGTGATCATTTTTTCTTTCAGAAACTACGTTTTGTTGTGGAGTGTCAACACATGACTTAATTCAATAAAAAAATATAAAATATAAATTCAATCAATGAAAAAAGATAATCAAAAGACATGGGCTTAATTCGAAGGCTAATGGGCTCACTCGTTGTACTTGCTGACCCAATGCCCCCATTTACACCTAGCTATCTGGCCCATGTTCAGAATGTTACCTTAATTGTCGGTCCATTTTAATATCTTCGGGTTGTGACCCTTCTCGTTTCACTCCCACATTTTGTTCATCCTCCCTCTGTTCATTCTCTCGCTTCGCACTTTTTCGCCTACTCTTGGATTCTCAACTCTCACAATCAGGTAAATCGCTTTCTCAATATTTATTTATCTTCTATTTTTTGCAGATTTTTTTGCATACTGGATTATGTATGCTAATTAAAGAATTTTGTTGGTTAATTAATCTGGATTTGACTATGGACTGTGATTATCGGTGGTTTGACCTGAAATTTGTGTAGTTTTTGGTTGGATCCAATCGTCTGGGTCGAAGATTTTTGGATTCTTCCTTTTTTTAGAGTTCCTTATTTACCCACTGAAGATTGAAGAATTTTTTTTTAATTTGATTGCCTGATCGAATTTTCCGACATCGTTTTTTTCATGTTAACTTAACTTCTACATTTGTTAATATACTTTATTTTCTCAGTATTTAAGTTAAAAACCAACATTTTCCATGATGAGTGGTTATTGGTATATCAGTATGAATTAAGGAAAATGGATAAGATGGTGTATATGGTTTTGGAGAAAAAGAAACACGAGTATATTTTGCTAGTTGACATATTGCACAATCAAGCAAATCAAGATTTCTATTAAGGGATACGAAGGAAACAAACGTTTTAAATACGAAAAACTTTGATGCCCTTGCCTATGGTGCAACAATCTTATTTCCCTAAAATTCAAATCTGAGGTAGAATTAACACTAGACATAAGAGATTGACTACGTGAAGACAGAGTATTCTCAAGGTGTAAAGGTCATTGTGAATCTTAAAACTGCCAATCGTCCTCCCCAAAAGCAGGTCCTGAAAAAGACAATATGAAGGTAAAAATTTAGCAACACACTTATTATCCTCAATGAGTTTACCAACGGAAATGAGATTACAGGTTAGTGATGGAACATGGACTGATTTGAGTAAAATATCCTTAGAAACTTGAACATTGCCAATACCAGTGACAGGAGTTAAAGTACCATCAGCAATCCTAACTGTAGTATGGCTAGAACATGGAGTGTAATTACAGAAGAAACTTGATGTGCCTGTCGTGTGATTAGAAGCTCCGGAATCAATAATCCAGGATTGAGAGGAACAAGAAATAAGAGCAGAGTGTATCATACCAGATTGTGTTAAAGAGCACGATCCTACAGTAGGTGAAGGGTTTAAGGATGACTGTTGAAGAAGACGGCAGTATTCCCCGATTTGCTCTATTTGTTCCTTCGTGACTGGCGTTGAAATACCAGAGGCAGTAGGCTGTTCCTGGGCTGATTGGGCCTGAAAAACACGACCATATATTTTTACGGGGCTGCCAGTTGGCTGGTTTGCCATGAATTTCGCAACACTTGTCTTTGGTATGGCCGGGTTGATGGCAATGGTCGCACCAAGGTTGGTTACCTTGGCCCCTTTCTCGATTGGCAGATTATTTGAGACCAATGCAGACATTTCAGGGAAAGCAGTATGAGAAACTTCAGAGAGCATCACTTTACCTCACATTTCCTCACGCCTAACTTCTGCAAAGGCATCCTCAGCGGACTGAAAGGATCCCTTGCAACAACGGCCTCAAACATCAACAAGATCATGGTTCAGCCTAGCCAAGAAGTCAAATACCCGTTCTTTTTCGATATGGGCACTAAGTTTGACACTGCAATCAGCACATATGGAGATATTGTCAAGAAAGATGTCCAACTCTTGCCACAAATCTTGAAGGTCAGAGAAATATTGCGTGACAGAATTAGATCCCTGTTTTAGTTCCTTCAATCTGGATCGTAGCTCAAAGATTTGCGAGGCATTTCCTAGATCGGAATACATACGACGGGTAGCATCCCAGATTTCCTTTGCTGTTGCAAACCATAAATAGCGGCGGCTAATGTTTGGCTCCATCGATTGATCAGCCATGCTAGGACGATAGAATTTTCTGCAACCCACTTTTATAGAAGGGATCGGTGGCAGCTGGAGAAGGAAGCTCACCAGTGAGGAACCCTAATTTTCCATGACCGAACATCTCTATCTCAACAGATTGAGCCCACTGCAAGTAGTTGTGGCTGTTTAGATGATGGGCAGTAATTTGGAGAGAGGTTACTCACTCCCGGAAAGAGAAGTGAGAAACCCAGAAGTTTTACCAGACAATTTCGGACGACTTCTGCGATTCAGTAGACATAGTGGAACGACCAGAAGGTTAGGAAGAAGAAAGAAGGAAAAAAAAGATTGGCCTACAAGAAAACCTTACGGCTCTGGTGCCATGAAAAAAGAAAGAACGGAAAATCCTAGTATGTTTATTTCACTAGGAATGCACACCTTTAAATAATATACAATGGGTAAATCAAATTCCAAAAAATTAGAGATACAAAATATTATCCTACCTAAGTTACCGTATTAATTTTATGTCATCAAAACAAATCAAATAAATTATATTGTCAAAGACTAAATCAAATATCTACACAATATTTGTCTATTTCTACGTAAACTTTAGTGAGAGATCTCATGTAATGCTTTCAAATGGAATATTAATATTTTGTGTAAATATAGTGAAAAAAATTGTTTTTCATCCACTTGTGATTTTGTGAAGGCATCTTAGGGTTTTAATAAGGACAATGTTGAAAAGGAACACGAGGCTGAAGAAAGAGTATCTTTATAGGAAAAATTTGGAGGTCAAAGAGCGGTTGCTCTATGAGAAAAAGAGAAAAATCCGGGAAGCCTTAGCAGGTTATTGATTTTTCTTTGTTGATGAGTAACAAACAGAATTAAGGATTTTATTTATCAAATTAATTTTGTCCATTCAACCTTTTTCCCTTGTGAACAGAAGGAAAGCCAATTCCCACTGAGCTCAGAAATGAAGAGGCAGCCCTTCGCCAAGAAATTGATCTTGAAGATGAGCATACTGCTGGTATTTATTCCTTCTCTACAATCTGCATTGGTAAATTTGCTCATTATTTTGTTTTGTTTCGATTTGATTTTTTGTTATTCTATAAAGTTGTTTGACCACACCCAATGTGTCAACAGAATGATAGCATATCCTCAAATTTCCACAACCGGGCAATTAGTTTTGTTTCACATTATGACAATATGTGAATATGTGAAATATTCATGACTACATGTAAGCCTTGGCTCGTGATTTGATATATTTCTCGGATAATCCTGTCATGTCACTTATCAGGAGGATCCTAAAAGGAAAATGTTAATTCTGAGCCTATCACAGAATGCTATGTTCTTGATGTTACTTCTAGGGGACAATTGCCTATGTTCTAAACTGATGCATCGTCGTTACTTAAATGCAGTTCCCCGTTCAACCATTGATGACGAATATGTTAACGCAACCAACAGAGATCCCAAAATTTTGCTCACAACATCACGCGATCCTAGTGCTCCACTTACACAGTTTGTGAAGGTGGTCAAGTCTGATTTTTCCTAAGTTTTAGCTGTCACTTTGCACCAAGAAATGTTACCTTCTTATCGCCTGTAGTTTTAGTTTCCTTGCTTGTGCCATGTGTTCATAGATGTTATGTCTGTTACTTCAGGAATTGAAGTTTGTTTTTCCAAATGCACAACGAATGAATCGAGGTGGTCAGGTTGGTGTATTGTTAAGTTTGTCGTACTTTTGCTATTTTACCTTGTCTTTGGGTGCATTGTTCTATCTTTAATGAAACCCATTAGAGCATAGAGATGATAAATTGGCATCCTTCTGATAGATGGTCTAAGAAGGCTGTCAAGCATAATTGCTATTGACTTTTTAAAATGAAATTATCTTTGATCATTCTTTTAGCATTATTGCTGCAATGCTCAGAAAATTCTGAAAACTCCAAATTCTTTTATGTAAAGCTTTTCGATTTAACTTGCATGCGGAGAAACTGAGCGCTAAAAGTGCACAAGTTATATCAGTTTCTTTGGTTTCAGGTTTTGTCAGAGATTATTGAAACTTGCAGAGCTCATGATTTCACAGATGTTATCTTAGTCCATGAACATCGTGGTGTACCAGATGGTATGATCATAAGCCATTTACCTTTTGGTCCTACTGCTAGCTTTGGTTTACTCAATGTGGTTAGTATTATACTTCGTTCAACATACAACTTTTGATCCTGTTTTCCATGTGATATTGCAATCTAGCAATCTCTTGTAGGTTACAAGACACGACATTAAGGATAGGAAAGCTATTGGAACAATGCCTGAGGTTTACCCACATCTGATACTTGACAACTTCTCTACTAAGGTTATATTTCTTTGTCTGATTTTTTCCTTTTCTTGCCTCTGTTGTCTAAGCTTGCGATTTTACTCGATTAAGTTGAACCTAATGCGGGTTCGTGCATCCACTGTTTTAACCTGTCACTTAACAATATAATCTTATTAATCTTGAATGATCGTGGCTGCAACCTTGCTGTTAGACGGATACAGAATTTTGAAATTTCAAAATCCATCAGCTTTCCTATCTTAATAGAACTGTGGAAAATTCGTACTCAATCTGCCACCGGATATTATGTTCCATAAACTATTTGCACCTCTGTGGGTTTCAATCACTCTACTGCATAGTCATTTGAATACATCTGTAATTCCTGTAGACTTTTTAGTTGACTTCTTAATGGGCATGATCCTTGTGATCACTACCTTATGTGCATCTTGACTTTTTTTTATCAGTTGGCCTTATCTTCTATCTCTCAGACTTCTCTACACACGCGCGCATGTGTTTGTACATGTGAAAATATGATATGTGCATGCACATACTTGTTTTTCAGGTCAATATTCTCTCCCTTTCCCACAACGCCAACAATTGAATTGTAATGATTATAAAACCTCCAGAATTATGTGGATTTTAATGATTATAAAACCAAAAATCATGTTGATTGTGCCGGAACTTTCTGTTTCCTTTAATCTAATATGAACTTTTTATAATATTTGTGGAATTTTCAATTGTTGGCAGCTCGGTCAAAGGACAGTAAACATTTGAAAGTATCTATTTCCTGTGTCCAATTTCTGTTTCCTTCAATCTATTATGAACTTTTTATAATATTTGTGGAATTTTCAATTGTTGGCAGCTCGGTCAAAGGACTGCAAACATTTTAAAGTATCTATTTCCTGTGCCCAAGCCGGATACAAAGCGAATTGTCACTTTTGCAAATCAATCAGATTATATTTCGTTCAGGTAGTTATGTTGTGAAACAATGTTCCACCAACTAATATTTTCATGGTGGCTGTAAGTCTGGTGAAATCATGCAGGCATCATGTTTATGAGAAACGTGGTGGTCCCAAATCGATTGAACTGAAAGAGATAGGCCCCCGGTTCGAAATGCGGCTGTATCAGGTAAGTAGGTTCAGTACTTCATTCGAGATACGCAAGGTCAATTCGCATGAATATGACGTTTTGTTTTGTTCAACCTATAATTATATGGTGTTCCCAAACCGTACAATCAGAACCCTTGCCACCGTCTCCACCGAGATTTTTATAAAAATTTCATGTGATTTTTTAAAATTTAAAATGTCACTTCTCTGTGACTATTGCCCGACTCATCTGAACTCTGGAGTCTGTCTTGGCTTGGTAATTCAACCGTGGTATCCTTAACATTTTGCCGGTATCCATAGTTCTTAATGAATCGGGTGTTGTCATTCAACCGTGGTATCCTTAACATTTTGCCGGTACTTTTCATGTTGCAGGTTAAATTAGGAACGATGGAACAGGACGAAGCTCAGACTGAATGGGTCATCAGGCCCTTTATGAACACAACAAAGAAGCGCAAATTTCTTGGGGATTGATAGTTCCGATGTGTGTGCTTATTTGTTGTATGCCAATTGCCAACCTTTTTTCTTGCACTAAAGAAATGCAAGGGTAATAGTATGTTCAACAAATATTTAAATTGGGTAAGAGCTTAGTTACTTCCGCCTTGAAAGGTCATGTAGCGGTACTCACATGTGAAGGAAGAAATACTTTCACTGGTATTATTATGGCGTGATTAGTATCTCATCGGCCTGATTGACATTTTCATCTTCATTATATCTGATCATGTTATCGTAACCTTTTCCCCTTGGTGGTTATTTGGAATGGATTCAGTCCAATACTAGAATTGTTATTTTCATCCTCAATATATTCACTCGATAACTCATTCCATCAAAGTCTGTACCACCCAGAGGATGAGGTAAAATTACGCAATATTTGAGACGTAAAATAAGATTCAAGTTTTAGCTTCGAAAGTAAAATTACATTAACAAAGAAAAATGGAGAATCCCACATTTCCTACCATCTTCAGCACTATCAGAATATCCGAAACAGAGAAATGACACAGGAAGAAACTGCGACTTCAGCAAATACATAGAACATGGCGAAACATCCGTTTTGATGTGGTAAATCATGAGAATATATTTAAAATAGGTTGTGCGATTAGGGATTAGGGTAATACGTTGAAGTCTATCGGATAAGACTTGTCCTTTCGTTCGGTAACATCTAACCGTTCATGTTACTGTCAGCTGCTTCACAAGAATTCGTTAAGAAGAATGGATCATTTGATAAAATGATGCCTTTGACATAGAAATTGTCAAGGGCCCTACGTAGATTTTGTTTGAAAATGATGTTAATATCTTTTTGTACGGTAGAGTTAAACCTACTTTAAGTATATTTAAAGATATTACCCTAAAGATCACCACTATAACATTAATTACAGTCGTGGGTTGAAATATGGACCATCGGATACATAATTTGACTATTATCTCAAAGATATCATCTCATTAATTGTCCTATCCTCATCAATAGTAGTAACAAACTGAATTTCATTAAGACAAATGAACGCGAAAGTTTTGTTAGTGATACGATTACCATTTTTTCATTCTTAGAAGCAAACTAGCATATACACACTAATTCTATATCATTTTCACCGGAAAAAAAATAATTTAATCTCGCACGAAGAACCCTTTTCATAAATAACATTGACCATCTCAAAAGAACTTTTTATTACAAAAGTCAACAAATAAAATGGAAAAAGAAGGATGGAACTATATCAAAATAACACCTTTTTTATCACAATGTTAGAACTGGGGAACTGGAGTATGGACTCAATATGTGGATATGCAAGTCTATAACCTTTATAAGAGGGTCCATATATTGTATCAAACTCACCAATAGCAGTAACTGTAAACTGTCTAATTCTAACAATATCATCCAGAAAATAAGTACAGCACAGTTACATAGAAACAAAACCTTCTGGCCCATATACACACAAAATGATAAAAATTATAAAATACATGAGAGGCCACGACATGACTCTTTCGATTTAGTACCAGGTGTTGATAAGGATAATAAGTGTATTGCTAGTTAACCTCAGCCAAATGGTGAAGGAACAGGTCCGGAAATTGCATCTGATCTTTTTATGCTTCCCATTCCACAGATAATGCAGCCGGGACTCGACAGAGCTGAGAATTTGGCACCACAAAGATCACAGACATCATATCCAATAGTAGATAGACGGCTTAGTGTGGCAGCACAGAATTGAGATGGATCTTCCAATGGATCTATGGACTTATTGGACAAGCCTCTCTGAATACATATGTCGATTAGGCTTCTCAACTCATCTTGCTTTCCTGGTGGTGCTTTTGATAAGAGTAATTCGAGCATTTGCTTAGAATAGGCATAGTTCTGCACATCCATGTTCCTTTTTATGGCAGTTCGAATGCAATTTATTCTGTGCTTTGCAAGAAGAGGTAATGAGCCCAGATGACGCGACAATCTTGCCATCTCATCTTTTGCGCTGATTGCACTGGGACCTTGAACTTTCTGCAGTCGGTTGATCTCCTGCAGTATCATAGAATAGTTAAAATTGTCATTCACATGAAAACACATAAATGGATGAGCAGGTTCTTAATACAAGTAGATGAGAATAATTCGCATAGTTTTTGAAGTAGACGGATCACTTGGATTTAATGCAAAACCTCAGGAAACAAAATGACAATCATTCTACTCTGTGACTGTTGAACCCAAAAAGAAAGCTACAGCTTTGTCTGTAGTAACAAATGACAGGACAAACCCATGAAGTGTTAACTTGCAACAATTATTTCGCACAAAATTTTGCTTTGACATTACTTTAATGAGTCAATTGGTCAAGTTATATGTGCGTCATGTCTATGTGTGAGAGGAGAAAAGGTTTAGTGAAACTTCCGAGGGAGAATGTTACATGATAAAGGAACAAAGCTTCATTCATCATACTTCGTTTAAAGTATTCAACATAATTGCTCTTTGCACGATGGAATTAAAATGAAGATAAAAATTGATACTAAAACGAGTGAATCTCAATCTCTCTCAAGGTAAATAGAACCATAATACCTGAAGAAGGGTGACAGCAATCTTGTATTGGGCACAAATAGTAGCTTGTGCCTTAATGTCATCTCCACGAGATTGATCTTTGGCCAGAGCAAGGAAAGCCTCATCGAAGCAGGATAATGCATCTGAAAGTTGATTCTGCTCCAGATGCACAAGTCCAATCTTGAAACAGACTGCAGCAGCAGCACCACGGGGGACCTAGATGAAAAAGAAACCAGAACATAACTAAGGAGTTTTGATGTGCCCAAAACAAAGTTCTAGCATCTAAAATATTAGAAACCCAAAACATATAAATATATGAATTTCCCAGTTCAACGATATATTGGAGCTTCCACATATTTTAACTACAGATTTTATGTTATCCATTCACTGGAATATTATAAGCTGAGGGTGGAGAGAGGATGCCACATGGGAAACAGGCCACAAGGACAATAAGTTAAAACATTTTTTATTTTCATTTGTTGAACTGTGTCCATTAAATAAACCATTTGTCTTAAGGAGTCAAGTCTTTATGAAAGGTTGACTGGAGGTCTTTCCTGTAGTTAAGATACTCTCCACAAACATAAGACGTCGTAGAGACCAGTCTCATTTTAAACACCACCTCCTCAAGGACATTCAACCAACCGAAAATAATGAAACACGGTGATGGGTGGGGCAAAGAGAAAATAAGAGAAGAGAAGAAGAAAAGCACGTATCAACACCACCCTTGCACATAAATATAATACAACAATATTGATGATATTCAGTTGCGAGATAAATCACAGATGACCAAGTTTTTAAATTAACGGAAAAGAGAGATTTACATGCATAAACCACGTGCAGCCCCTCCTAAAACAACTTGTACATGCACAACTAAGGGCTTATTCATGCACACCACCTACAATCTTTATGTTCAAGATATTAAATAATTTTTTTTGGCACAACTTGGGAAAAATAAAGAAAGAAAGAGTTGCACCCATTTTAAAAAAGATAGGACGGCATGACAATAACTTATGGTTCTAGAGATTTATTTATTTATTTATTTTTATAGGAATGATGCTTATGGTTCTAGAGAATTAACTTTAAAAGAAAACAAATACTTACCTGTCCAGGTCGCACAGCCTTCGGAGGAGAAGCTGATCTTTCAGCAGGTTTTGCAGATGTTTTGGACCCAGGAGCTTCAAGCGAACTGAGATCAAGGGGCTGCGTAGAGACTGGAGCTTGTGACATCAGAGTTGGTGGCTGTGATGGTGCAGCAGGTTGAGGCACAGAATGTGTAGGAATACCTCCATCTGGAAGCCCAATAGACTCACGTGAAACTGGTTGTTGAGTGACTTGTGGGGGCAGTCCACCACCAGGTAGACCAATATCCATGGCAACTGCACTACCCTGGGTAGCAGGGACCTTGTTGCTTTCATTACCTTGAGGATTTTGATCAAATCTTGAGAGGAATCTCCCTGCTCGAGGCAGTGATGCTGCAACCTGAAGGGATGATATTGTGTTCTGGAAAAAGTCCTCTGGTATTGGTCCAGCTGTAAGTCCAACACCAGGACCCACGGAATTAGGCTGTAACGCAGGTGTTGGTTGGACGAATGCATCGGTGCCAAACATATCAGCTGGAAATGAAGTATGAGCTGCAGCAGTTCCACTGGCTGTAGGAGCTGGTTGAGGTACAACAAGCCCAAGATCTGGTGATGAACTAGTTAATGATTTGGTCCTACTAACTGGGAGACCTAACTGCTTCGTGGCTTCTTTAATTTTGCTAACATCTACTTTAGTAGACTCAACTGGTTTGTCTCGGATTCTAATATGTAGCCTTTTGGTTTTTGAAGTTCCATCCTCATCACTGCTGCTACCATCAGCAGCAGAACCATATAGCGACTTTTTGAATTCTTCTTCAGCTTTTGCCTGTGCATCTAAAGCACCGGAACCTGCAGGCTTCTGAGAGAGAGTTTCTAGTCCCATCAAGGAAGCACCTTCAGGCGCCTCCTTGGATTTGTTAGATGTGGGGGAAGCAAGTGATTGCTGATGCCCATTTGTTTTGATTCCTCCGGTTTTGAATGCTTTCACCAAGCTATCTTCTCTCACTTCCACAACATTCCCTCTTCCTTTGATCAAACCTAGATAAACACCAATATGGTCTGTAACAATGGATGGGATGGTACCATCATCAGTTTTCATGTAAGGCATGACCTCAGCAGCCAGTTCCCACTGAGGTATGTCCTTCAAGTTTGTGGCTGTTTTAATTTCCCAGTTTCCCCCACCCCATTCGGATCCTTTAGGAACCATACTTTCAGCAGCAAAGTTTGCAAAGATGCCTTGGGTCCACCCAGTCGAGCGAACTCTCAAAATCCTCTCACAGTATCTCCTCAACTCTGAATTAGTGCCCTCTTCTTCCAACTTTTGGGCTAGACGCCGCATTGCACTAGGGTTAAGGTGGCATATAAATATATCAAGCATACTTTCAAAGTCTGCTATAACTTCAAAAGTTTCTTTTGCACTGTCATACTGGCCATATCTGTAATCAAACAAGCCATTGGCAACATCATAGAGCGAGAAGAGGTTGAAACATAAAATTGAAGATGAATAAAAGCCAGACAGCTAAGCTTGTGCGGCATCCAAATAATAGCAAGATTAAAGCTATCATTAAAAGAAAATGATTCCTGGGTACGAAATAAATATGATGCATAATAATAGCCACATTTTTCCGAGTTTTAAAGTTTTCTGGAATATAACTTTTACAAATACAGGATTTTCTGGTTTTTGTTGTTTTAAAACACTTGATCCCGGAAATATCATAATATATATTACAGAAAATCTGAAGAATATGATTTGTGACACAAATCTTGCAAACCACCCACCAGAAAAAATTAGTACTTGAAAAAAACATTGAAATGTGAGTATCAATAACAGTTCAAAATAAAGGGCGGAAAATGTTATAATAAAAACGAAACTCTAGAAAATTCAGAACAATAGACAAAAAACTGCAAAATCATATGAATTTTTTTTCATTTAGCTAACTCGACAAAAACACTTTTCAAGCGCTTGTCATGATCAAAGATATAAAGAATTATTTACGCAACGTATATGCATGCAATTAGGTATGAGCGTTCTCAAATTGATAGCCGTATGGTTTTCATAGGCTACTAAAGCACATAGCAACACACCTTATGCATGCATATCCCAACTGGCGGAACCGATAGAACAAATGTGAGGTAGGGGGACATCTAGGATAATCTCTTGAACGCAAGAACTCGTCTTTCAATGCAGACAAAGCAGTAGAAAAGCGAAGTGCTTTGATTGCATATTCTCCTCTCAACACCTTAGTGTAGAAGCAGAAAGTTAGTTAAGCACACAATTTAAGTTCTCTGATGCAAAAGAAGTTTAAAAAATACCTGAGTGAATTGTGGGCCTGATTGTGACAGCGATACTGCAAGATCACCACATACTGGAGAGCCTCTGGCAAGAACATCAAGTGATCGGGGTGTAATGCGCAAGCTATCGAATCTTCATTAATCAATCACAAAATATGTCAATCAATAAAACTTCCACAAGTGTGGAATATTGTGGAATATTGAACTTTTGCAAGCGAAAAATAAGAAGTATGCTGAATACATTGTTTCATCAATCACATCTTAGCGCCATAAGTGCTTATAGTGCTAAGGAATGTCTATAAGCCAAGAAAAACAACCTTGATGTTATTTGATATAGGACTTCTGACAGATCAAGTTTCTGCTCAAAATGTTGTTGCATTGTAGAAAATCCAATCAGAAGTGGTTCAAGTAGCCCAACAAGACAACTTTTGATCTCATATTTCTTCTTTTGCCTAACAGTTACATCAGTAGGGCTTGCAAGCAGAAGGCGGTCATTCAAAGCTCCAACCAGCACTGTACATAAGTACATCGTAAAGAGTCAGAAATAGAGTGAAGACTCAAACGGGCATTCAAATGCAAAACAATACACAGACAGAGGCAGCTAAGGACACCTGTTTGGGAAAAGCATCAGATCTTACCTGCATTAGGCATACTGATCGAGAGTATGGTCCTCACTTTTCCATCCCAACCAAGCACATTAATAGAAGTTAAAGTAGAGAATAGAAGTGCGGGTCCAAGCCATAGGAGGGATCTAAAGTAATCACCAGTCAAGGGCCCACAAGGGTATAAAAACATCATTAATATAAGAAAAGCTACAGGGTATAAATAGAGAAGGTAGAGAGTGAGAGACAGAGAGAGTAAAGAGACAAGGATATTGAAGGAACTCCTTTATCAAATTTTGCAGAACTGCTAGCCAAAATGTCCAAATCTGCTGTAACAATAAGCACTCGTTCGGTAGTCAATATACCTGCCACAAAGCCCCTGAGTGTCTCTTGCCATTGTACCTAACATGAGAAGCTTTCATCTTTTATAAACACTATTTACATGTGGTCAATAGAATGAAGAGAATATAAAATAAACATAATCAAACTTTGGAAAGCTGGAACGGTGTTTAGAAAAGAAACAATAGCACATGTAACCGTCAAAATTGCATGCTGAGCTAATAGAAAATCACTTAGATGGAAATATCAGTTTTATAAAATTGTATACCTAGAGAAAGGAGAGAAAAAGAGGAGGACCAAAAAGAAATTCTATTCATGAGGATGTTTTAAAGTCAAAAAGCTTAAACTCCAGAGCTGCCAGCAGTTGCTCCTCAGATTTGTAATCACAACAGGGGAAGGGGAAAAAAAAAAGATAACCCCTGCACTTCACACAGAGTCAATCAATTGACAGCAACCATTTGCAAGTTCTTACAATTTTCGCACTGAAAATTCATCAGCAAGTCATCCGGTTAGAAGGAGGTTTAATTAGAACAATCCTGCTTCTACATGTTTCTGACGCAGAACTGAAGCAGTAGCTCAAGGAACATGTGAAACAGGTCTGCTAACATTATGCAACCTTAAAGAAGATGAGACCAGCCATAAAATTATAGATTCACTTTCTGTAGCTTAAGAGACTATTCGAATGACTACCTGAAGTACAGTTTCATTTGCCTTCAATTTAATGAATTTTCTCCCCTCAGCTTTCGTTGAGATGTAATGTCCATCAGCATCGGAAAGGCGGTATCCTTGGATGAGTTTAACCAAGCCAATCTGGTCTCCTTGAGAACAAAACATCAACGTTGATTCTACAAAAGCAGGTATGGATCAAATTCTATTCAATCTGTTCAAGCACGTAGGTAAATAACAACAGCCCATTGAGCACCTAGAGGAGTAGAAAATATACGATCAACATCACTTTCAAACAAATATGACATAGGACCCTTAATAGAAGCAACTTCATTGTCCACGGCATCATTTTTATCAACTGATTCATTCTTCTCAATGGACTCTTGTGAAGCAGCTCCCGGTAACATATACACGGAAAGTCCAGTTTTATCTTCATCAAGAATAGCAAATTGATTTTCGTTAAGACCAATGAATGCTGCATCTACACCTGAAATATTTGCAAAACCAGTGAAGCATATATTTATTGCACAATATAAAGGCACAAGAATGGCAAGCAAAACTCAGGAAAATACCTTTGACATTGGAGGCTTTACTATTCGCCAACTGGGAATCAGTGTTCTCCCAATACAACACAACTTCGTTTGCAGCACCACTGAACTCGTAGACTACAAGAAACATGTGTTGTTTTTTACTGTATGCCACATATTTTGGATGGAATTCTACATTTCCAGGGATCTGAAATTACAAGAAGGGTTAGGTCTATATCCTCAATGGCTTGGTCACAATTTCATGAACAAATTAAGATTCAACTGATTGAATTTTACCGAATTGTAAAGCTTTTTATATATATTTTCCACACCAGAAGTGAGATTATAAGCCACAAGGTTTGGTCCTTCGATATAAAAAGCCCTGATGGGATAATGAAGAACCCGGTTCTCTTTATTGAAGAAATTCAGCTCCAGATGAGAAGGCTGCCAGATTAACTTATCAGAGATGGCTCAATCTGCATTATAATATCTAACATAAGTTTAGTCTGCTATACTGGATGGCTAATTACCTGGAAAATAGGGAAGTCTGTTAAATGATACTTAGTATCCAATACAGTGATCAGAGGTAATCTAGATTATTGGAGAACTCTTTGCATTGCCTTCCATGAAATGCTGCAACAACCAGAAAAGGTTGATAGTTGAACAATATTTACTTTCACGAGTACAGAAAATTTCTCATTGTTAACTGCTAGTCTGTGTTTTTATTATACAGGCGAACAATTTTCAAACTATGAGCTCCAATGTTAGGGATCACGAATCGTCCCTTGACCTTTAACTAAACTATAATCTGAACAAGGGACCTTTAACTAACTACCATCTGAACATCAAGCATGAATATTTCTCATACACATGTATGTTGAGGTACCAAACATCACCAAACACGAACTTATTTCATTACGATTAAAAGTCTAAAACGTAAAATTTAAAATCTATCAAGATTAAATACTCCCACATTCTAAACATCAATCAAAACTGGCCAACAAGTATATCATGAGACAGCATATTTACGTACGCTGTAAAGAAAAGCCTTCCTTGCTATGTCCGAGATTGTTAAGTGGCTTTGGCTGACGAAAAGGTCAAATAAGGGTTAATAATGAATGTCAAAATAAAATATTCTGCAATCCAAGTCTATGCATCACGATGATATTTGACAAAACATTGACAAAATTCAGTCTATAATTCAGTTAATTTTACTTCTTGATATACTCTACCAAGATGGTATAGCCACATAATTGATAATGTTATATTTTAAAAAATTTCCTCAACTGTATTCACAATATAGCAGGAATATGATGCGTAAATGATCAAAAGCTAGAAACTCAATCCTTTAGATACTAATTATTTAAAGTGGGTAAACAGACTTGATAAGGCTAGTGTGGGCACTACATGTCATCCCTATCATCCGATCAAAGCAACCATTATCTAACTGTCGGGGGAGAGACAAAATAGGTTGATAACTAAGCCAATAAATCATCTTGCAGTCAGGGTATAAGAAAACAGAGGAAAATATTGGGAATAGATACAGGAAAAAGAATGTAAAAGTAAACCAGCCAATTACAAAAGCTGGGTAGAGAAATTACAGAAAAATTTTAAAAATCACAGGGAGGGATATCTACGCAAAACAGAAGTTTTTTCAAGTTAGAGCTAATCTTTTGTGACAGACATATTCAGTATTGATGCTGATTCAATGACTGGAAATTGTATTGAGGGGCCACGTCAAATTTCCGGACTCACCCTTTCATATGATGCTCTTGCAGCTGGGCTTGCAATTGGTGATCAGCTAATATACCAGATGAACCAAGGGAAGCAAGTTTTTCCTTCAACACAGATGCTGTTTTACATGTCAAAGACATCAAAATAGGAATCTTTTTACCATTCAAAATTTAATACACTTTTCACAATTGAAATAAATAAAATAGTATTTAAAATCTCTGAATAGGAATTTTCAGGTTTCATTCCTTTAGACCTCAAATCAGTATTTCGGGCTTCACTTGGTACTTGATGATTTTATATTACCCTAAGAACCTTTAGAACTAAAATCAGTAATAATTCAAGAAAAATAATGCTTTTGTGTCCACGCATTTCCCAAGCTAAATCCTACCACACAATAAATCTAGCTCAGTTGAAAGTTAAAGATAAAAACCAAAAAACAGCTACATATTTTCACTATTTTCTTCGGTGAACAAACTGCTAGGTATAATAGCCCGGGAGTTGACTCTCTCAAGAAAAATAGGTTCATAAATAAAAATCAAATTCATTATTCAGAGAGGTATCCAAATAACAAGAAATATCTGACCATGTCATGCTAGCCAAAATATATTATTGGCGCCCCATCTGACACAAAACAAGTAAAGATAAATGATTAATCAAATAAAGAATCTATTATCAAGCAATCACCTGATGATCCCCTTGCACTTTGCAGAACAGCAAAGAGTTGTTTCCGGCCTTCTCTAGTATAAGCAGCTCTGTTTTTCTTGTTATCTCCACCAGCCATGCTCTATTGAGAAGCATACAACCTATTTATGATAGTTAAATAATCTGAATGTGACCCACATCTAAATAGTACGATGATGCTTACTGAAAAAAGAACTGCTGCTAAATTCAATTTCGGGTGTACTTCCAAAGCCCTAATTCTTGGGAGAGGATAAACGGCTTCTCCCCCTTGCTGGGAAAGAATACGAGGAATATCCATGGATTCAATAGCTGCATGATAAGATTAAGCAGAATAAATGAGATTATTTGTGCATGCTTAGGTAGCAAATAATTGAAGGGATAGAATACTTGCTAAGAGAAGGGGGAAACGGATATATTAAAAATTTTAATAATCCAGTAAACTAGTTGACTAAGATTACACATAGAACCATCAAACTTCGATGGACAAGAAAATTTCCCGTGTTACATATAATCATGCAAATAGTTTAGAAGACAAACCAAATTTACATTATAAACTGAAAGGACGCATAAGAATTACTTTAAAACATGTGCAAGGCCAAAAGGCAGTTTAAAGAAAGGACAAATACCTCCCAAACCTCTAAGTCAATTCAGATACAGAACACTGGACTAGAGCGATTGAAAAATCGTCGCGGGTAAGTAACGTGCTCAACTAACCTGCAGGCTCGAAAAAGTTTACTTGAGTTGGAGGTCTATTAGGATTCACAGCTACACGAGTTTTCCACACTTGAACGCTTCCATCTTTGGACAAAGTGACAAGAAACCTCAGCATTGGGAGCCAAGCAACTGAGGTGATTGGTTGTGAACCGACTTGTGTACTGTATTCCAACCAAAGAGCCGTTTAAGACAACACAATGCACTAAAAAACCCAAAAACAATAAAGGCTGCAACATAAATTTTGAATAAGTTTCCTAAACTCGAACAAATAGCATAAGATACAAAAATTAATTAAGGAAGTGGAACAAGGAAATACTGCAGAACTTGCCACCAAGTTGGACAATGTTTGACATAATTGATGGGATTAAGATATAGGCAGTAAATGTATGACAAGGGTTTATAAGGCATGCAATTCATCAATAATAACCAATTATACTAGCTTTTATCTAAGTTAAACAACTTGTTAAAAAGTCACGGATGATATAATCATGTGTAAAGAAAAGGGTAGTGTAAAAATACATGTTAGCTTACATTCCAATCATCATAGGCCTCTCGGTGGATACATCCCATGCCAAAAGTGTACCTCGTCTGTCACCGACAAAAATCCATTCCAATGTCGGATGAAATGCAAATGCTCCAGCACCCTGTAGCCTGATGGTATTATCAACTGCAAAGGAGTCAATATATTATTAAGTTCGAATCTGAAAGAAAATCAATTATTTTGAGAAGTTAAATTATCATCTGCTTCAATGTGAAAAAAGGAAATATGAACATAGAAGTATTGTTCGACTCTTACGTTGTAGGGTGTAATGAACAGCATATGTATGGATATTGTAAGCTCGAATCAAACCGTCTTGATAAGCCACGTACTGGTACATGCGCAGAGAAGAATAAGCTCCATAAATTCTAGGAACTATATCATAGGTACCAGAACTAACAAAGCAATTTTATACGTCTAAATATCATCTTAATTTAAAAATCTTACCAAAGCTGGAAGGCGAGGATGACAAGCAAGATTAACAATGGGCTTCTTCAAATCAGTCTTTATTTTTGTCGGGGCCTTCCCACCTTCCACAGTTCCAACAACTAGGCAATAATAATGATAATAATAAATTCAATCAAGGGGCCTAACAGACTTCGAAATACTCGACATAGTAAATGTAATTAAAAGATATGTAGAGCTGCATAATACTTGAATTTTTATTAGGGCTAGACCAAATTAGAGGTAACAGAGAGAGAAAGATGTATACAACAATAATTATTAGACCTTTGTTTATTAAGATGAACAAAGGTTATCAATCATGCCACCAACTGCATCTCACAGTAACTAAAAACTATCACTGTCATATTTGCCATTATATCTTCAAGCACTGTCAAACAGCCTTAGTTTGTAAAAGAAAGCTAACCAACTCCCTCCCACCCTCCTCCTTCCGTATCATTTTATAGAAGTCAACACTTCAGGTTCAAATATAAAAAAATAGATTGGCTTAACCTTACCCCCCACCCCAAACATGGATGCCAAAAGAATAGATTGGCTTAACCTGTTACACTCAACTTCTTATGGAATCCAAAAAACACTACGGGTTGAAGAGGAGTCAAGGCAAGATGGACTTCAGTGTCAGGGGTAATCTGTTCTGTCCTCTTTTCAGGCGAATGCAACACACAAGTTTGCTCACTGTCAAAATCACAGGATCGAATTGTACAATCCTGAATATAAAGAAAACAAGTGTCATCCAAGAGCAAAGGGAACAATTCATGACATGAATTGAGATATAAAGTGGCAAGTCAAAAGGAAGAGATAAAGAATAAAAATAAAATGAACATTGAGACACGGATATGTAAAAAAATGGACGATCAAACATAAATATATAGTGAAAAAAAATGTTAATCTATAATCTACTTTATGTATGTGGATGCTTCAAAAAGCACATCTGGCAAGTTTCAGTATAAACAAGACTCTGGTATGACTACTTTGAGCAACAAAAAAATATTGGAGAAAGGATAAACCTTTTTTAACCATCGAGTCAATGACACAAAAACAAAACTAGTGGTAGTCTAATATTCATGAATTTGGAGAAGAAACACCCCCAACGACAATAACTGCTATTGCTAATTTCAACAAGGAAAAAATTTCAGTCACTAAATTATAACCAGTGTTCTAAAAAGCCCGTTTAAGCGGATAAAAAGCCCGCTTAAGCTTGAAGCTCGACAAAAACGCCACGCTTCGGAGAAAAGCGGAAAAAACGGTTAAACTGTAGTTTGACCAAATTAAGCGTAATTAAGGTGTTTAATTAAGTGTGCTTAAGCACAATTAATCGCATCTATTTGTTTTTACATTTTTTTATTTCGAAGGTATGTCTTTTTATTTTAAAATAATAAATTAGGTTTATAATTTCGATGTTTGTTTTTTAATTTTAATTATGATTAGGTATGTTTGATAATGATTTGACAAATATTTAACATTTTTTAATGTACTCTAGTTGTAAAAACAAATAAAGATTGCAATTTTGAGATTTTTATGCTTTTATAAATATGAGAATTAATGCATCAGACTTAAATTTATCATATTTATATATTATTTTATCTATTTATTGGTTTGAGATAATTACAATTACACTAAAAATAGAAAACGCTTTTTCACGCTTAAGTCTGTGCTAATCTCGCTTAAGTTTAAAAAGCTTGGAGCTCGACATCTGCGCTTCGGGACGCTTCACGCTTTTTAGAACCTTGATTATAACAATAGTATCCCTTTTCCTATACCGAGTTTAATCAGGCCAACAAATTTGGTATCTGTTTATCGTATTCATATGCGGAGTATTCAATTTAAGAAAGAATGAAGGTCCAGCGTGAATCATTGGTCCTTTTAATCCCCTCTCTTTCATACAAATCAGATGTACTATGAGTGATCAATGACAGTTTTCTATGTCTCACCCGAAAACAGGCATTTGAAGTAATACCAGTACTTTCTCACTTCATTCGACATATTAACTAAAGGTCATAATTACTGGAGTATGGACAATTACGCTTATTATGGAGTATAAGATTGAGCACTAACCTCAAGTATAGCAATCAGAGAATGCCCACCAATGGGATTATATGCCATGCGTACAACAGGCGAATCAATGTCCACAGATGCAATCTTGCTTCCGGTATATGCATCAAACTCTATACACACATTCACATTAATAAAAATTATTTACAAACTCCGTGCCTTCTCTTTTTTTGGAAAATAACTGAAACTTGGGCAAGGGAATCACGAGTATACCAATTATACAAGTGCCTATGGCGGCGGATACAATTGCCTGAGTCGGGTGAAATGCAGCGGCGTGAGGTTGTAAAGGCTTGGAGCTCCGATCCGCATGTCGGAGATCCAAATGTTGAACCGTCGCCCACTCCATATCAAGATAATTTCAGCTATATATTATAAATTCTAACTCCTTGTAGTCAGCAGCTATCGATTCGAATGAAACATGTACACGGAACTACGAAATCATTCCAGGCACAATCAGATCATTGAAGAAAGCAAATTCAGAAAAAGTGACCCCGAGATCTCGGATCAATCGGAGGAAAATTGAAGTTCTTTGGATGATTTGATCGGATTTTGAAGATTTCAGCTAGCAACACGATTTTTGCTGAACATTCAACAGAAAATAAGAAAGTAAGGATGAATCTGAAGGAATAATTTAGAAATGAAACGGAGCAGCAGAGTTGTTGAAATTCCTGAAAGAACCCAGATATTTGTAAAATTTGCAACAATTACACTCACTGAGCAACTAATTGGGTCTTATAAACTAAAGTTTGGGCTTTAAAGATGTCCAGGCCTGTTACTGAGAACCAATTCACGAGAAAAATGCCTGTATGGTCAATTAGGTGAAGTGATCGATTCCAATGCATTTGATTGCGAGTAGAGAAAATTATTAGCAAGATTATGTGCATTCCAGTATTTATCAGGTTTTGTGTTAATTTTAGCCTATATTATTTATTATTGGATTAATAGAAAATAACTAACTAATAAGATTTGATTCGGGTTAACTCGTGAGTAGGTTTCTTGTAGGACGATCTCACGAATTTTTATTTATGAGATTGATCAACCATACTGATATTCACAATAAAAAGTAATACTCTTAACATAAAAAGTAATATTTTTTCATGGATGACCCAAATAAAATATCTATCTCACAAAATACAACCCGTGAGACCGTCTCACAGAAGTTTTTGCCCTCGTTATATTCTTTTCACATAAAATCAACTAGTTATTATTAGATAAAGATTCCCATTGATATGACAAAAAAAAATTATTTTTTAAATAATAATAATATGATATTCGTTCTTTTTGTTTGCCGATCTTTAGAAACTATAAATTTAAAATAATCGAAAATTTGAAGAAAAAAATTATTCCTGTCTCGTTTATTTTTGTCTAATTCAGTGATTTATCGCAGATAGTCAGGAATTCGTAGGTACATCTAAAATTATTAAAATAAAAGGTGTAATTGGCGCAGAAAATTTGAACAGCGGAAAACAAATTATACATAACCACGTATGACGGACGTTCCTTAACCATCTGAAAATGATCCCACCTAGCAATCAGACACATAAACTATCATTTTACAATGGTTGTATACGTACATATCGGCTCAAATTCGGACCTTGTTAGATTGCAGCAATGCCACGCACTAGCTTGGATCCTCGACACAGACGAGGCCACACGAAGTCACAAACACATCATTAGGAAAACACGAGCACGATGCATTTCGCAACTGATGTGAGGTCAAATGGTTCATTAAGACAGTGTGGAGAAGAATTTGGACAAGCCTTTTCTGTGTTTTCACGAAGTCCATCGGGCACGCTAAGGAAATGTTACGAGTAGTCAAGGTTTGCACAGAATTCAAAGGAGTCAATGAACTTTGGCAAGAATCCACAGGAGTCAATGAACTTTGGCAAGAGACCGGCTGGAAACACCATGCAACAGCTTGATGAATCCGAGGAAACTGAGCTTTCCATCTGTGTGTCTAATCCAGTCATGGAGAACGGCATGAACAGGTACAGATGGGTTGAGGCCAAGTTCCTGAGAAACAGAAAGAATAATAGAAGGATCTTATTAAAATCTTTATAGAATTTGCAAGTTTTGATTCTAGAGCTAGTGGAATCTTCCATTTACCGAAGCCAATTCTTCGATCATGATGGTTCTGTTCCCTTCCTTTTCGAAAATTTCGTAGGCACAACGAGCGTGTTGTTCCCATCTATCTAAAGCCTCTAACTGATAGACACTTAATGCAGCGGCACAGAATTCCACAAAATCCATTCTTCTGTATTGAAGGGCGTTGAGCTGTTGAAACATGAAACGGACAGTTCAGAACAGGGGAGTACATGGAAGTTTGATGAATAAGAGAGTAAAATAAGTGGTCGGAAGCATACAGAAGCAAGAAAGTCGTAGATACGTGATTCATTCATAGCATCAGTCGAGTATTTCTTCAAGGCCTGGGCAAGTAAAAAGACTGAGACACTATTTTGATTCGAAACAAAGAAATTTAGAACGATAGGCAGAAAACCAACGGCTTTAATATTGTCCAGACTTATGGTGCCATTCTTGTTAGGTTCCAACATGGCAAATTGCCCCTTCAGATAGAATAGTTCATCAACTGTAAGAGTTTTTGATAAAGCCTGCAAGTTCCAGTGAAAGAAAAAAAATTAAATAAACCATAATAGCTTGACGGCCCAGAAACAAAAAAAAAAAAAAAAAACTTGGCACTAGAATCCTCTAATGAATATGTTCAGGACTTCTCTTTTTCTTAACAAATTTGCCACGCAAACATACCCTTAAAGCAGCTTTCCGGAGGGGAGATGATCGCATATATGCTTTCATGAGTTTGAATATCGATATATCCAGCAGGACTTTTATGTCGTTAGTATTTCTGATCCAAGGATGACCTGAAGTCCATATTTCATAAGCGTTGTTCAATATCAAAATCATTTTTCTTGAATTTATCAGCGTAAGAAACTCACACATGGCCTGAGCTGCAGTCATTCTTTTCCTTGGATCTTTATTTAACAGACGTTTAACAAAGTCTTTTGCCTCTGAAGAAAGAGTAGGCCAAGGTTGTTCATCATAAGTCGGTTCAGCTTTTACAACAGCTCGAAAGATGCCAGACTCAGTTCTAGCCCAAAATGGGCGGCTTCCACACAATAATATGTAAGCTATCACACCAACACTCCAGACATCAGCCTCAGTACTGTATGATCTATGTAAGACTTCCGGTGCCACATAATATGCACTGCCAACAATATCATTAAGCCGCTCATCTGCAAAGAAACTGATAACTACAGCAACCTGGACCATCAAAAATGTTTGAAATAACGAAAACATAATAAAATAGAACGAACCTGGTTTAACAAAATCTGATAATCCGAAATCTATTGCCTTCAATAGAGAGTTTTCATCCTTGGATGTGAACAAGAAATTCTGATTCGGTAACAAGCTAATGTTATGCCAGAGAATAAAGAATATTTGCAAATCCAACAAATATTTGCAAATCCAACAGACGAAGAGTACATAACTCTTCAGGAAAATAATAGTGATTCGATGAATATAAACAAACTATAAAAGGGGAAATCAGTATCAGCAAACTGTTTGCCATCATCACAAGACATAATAGCCTAAAATTCATACCTCAGGTTTAAGATCCCGGTGTACAACCCCTTGGAGATGGCAGAAAGAAACAACATTCAGTATTTGCATCATCACAGTCTTAGCGTCATCTTCTGAATACTTGCCACCCCTGTCAAAAGAAACAAGTTATTTTACCATCAACAGAGCACATAAATCAGCTTTATATTATTCAATTCCTTGATTAAAAAAATAGTCTTCTCTCGTCTACGCTGCATCGAGGAGACTCAGGAGAGTACTATTCATAGGGTATACACACATTATATGTAAAAAGTAGAATGTTTTATTTATCCAACGGTCTATCCTACAGCAGTAATGTTTCTAATTGTGTAACACAGACAGAACCAAGTATATCAAAAACCAACGAAATACCTGGAAAGTATTCTATCCAAAAGCTCGCCTCCCTCACATAACCTGGGAATATAAATGAACATGTGAGGAACTACCTCAAGGAGATCATTCAGAGATATTAGCAGATCATAATATGTCACGGCCAAGAAGATTGAGCAAAGAGAAGAAGTGAGCCAAAGCTAAAATTAAGCAATCAAAGCTTACTCCATCACTACGTAGACATTGTCATGGTCTTCATAAGCATCATAAAATTGTATCAGATTGCTCTGTCCAGTCAAAGCTCTCAATATTTTCACCTCCTTTCTTACATCTTCTATAGCTATTGCAGTGGTCATCTGGAGATACAAATAAAACCACACAAGAACATTAAGAAGAAAATCAAGATAATATCTAAAAGAGTAAACTTAACTGATTACGCTAAATATGGCGTTTAAACATATGAAGATACAAGCCATCTCAAGTACCAAATTCTGAAGTTAAAATAAAGTACAGCCCATCCTATCATGACTATTTTTTTCTCAACAAATCTCAATCCATAATGTAATAATTTCGATAAAAAGATGACAAGTACCGCTAAAGGGAAAATTGATACATGTTCGTAAATAGTCCGATCTACAGTTTAAACTATAAATACCATCTAGAGCACCGTAACAGATACAAAATTTCTGCATGAATTTTTTTTCCCAATTCAAGGTTTTACACAACTAAGCCCTCCTCCATTAATAAAAAAAAATACACGGTTCCAGTGACTTGGTTTTTTCATATGTTTCCTATATCAGAATTAGATGCCCAAACCACCTTTAGGGAAGCCGCTTCTTCAACCTCAGCTAGCTCCCACATTATTTCATATAAATAGCCCCATCTAACGCAAATTATTTCTACATAAGTTCCAGTACAGCAAAGAAAACAGCTGTTAGATATAAAAATCCACAAAAATCAAATGAGACGAAGACCATACAAAATCAATCTTTTGCCTGTAGATCAGATCGACCTATATCCAATTTCCCATAAACTGAACAAATCCAAGCAGTATCAAACATTTGATCACCACTAAAATGGGCAAAAAACTACTGGAAAAACAAGAAAAAAAATGTACCTTTGCTTTCGGTATGACCTTTACAGCAACCTCCTGCCCTTTAAGCTCCCCCTTCTTGAACTTAGCCCTGCAAGTGTATCCAAAATGCCCTCTCCCCACCTCCTCTCCCAGATCATATTTATTGTAAAAATTCTTCGAAAACCCAAAGCTCTTATCTAATCCCGCCGCATCCGACACCTCTTTCCCTTCAGGTATAGCTGCCTCGTTCGGCTTCACAGACCCGTGCCGCCGCGCCAGCACCGCCCTGATGTGCTTCGCCGGGGACGGCGGCGGGAACGGCCTCTTCAAAAACCTCAACGGAGTACCGCTCGAAGGAGCTGGAGATCTCGCCGGAGACTTCTTCGAGAACAAGTAATGAGCTGGGCTCGGGCTGTAGAACCTGAAAAAAGGTGACTTCTTACCTGCAGCTGGGTTCTCCACATTTTTCCCACTCTCCTCAAAATTCCCCGAAGTTGATGCATCTTCTCCATTACTCTTGGCCGGGATCGAATTACCCTTTTCCCCAACTGGGATCTTTTCGGGCTTGATGTCATCAGAGGATTGGAAATTGGGCTCCGGAGACTGCTTGGTTTTCGAGACACAAATCCCCATTCCTACTTCCTAGCTCCCACAACACAAAAAATTGCGGCCACCCGAGCTAAAAATCAGGGTTTTACACAGAATCCAAATCTTCAAAATCCCGAAAACATCAACCTAAACCGCACGTAATCCGAAAAATCTTGTAGCAACTTGCGAATGCGAATTCGAGGGAGGCGAGAGGGAGATCTATGCAGGAAGCTGATAAAAAGTAAACAACGATGTTTGCTTTTGTTATTTCAAAGAAAAATAATAGTTAAAAAGAAGTTATTATAAAAAAAAAATTGAATTTAAAGAATTAATCTTTTTAAAAGAATTAATTCTGGTTAAAAGAAAAGGTCAGAAAAATAATAATTATATTATTGAAGAAGATGATGGATGTAAAGGGAGGAAGGGGAGGGTGGTCCAGGTCATACAGTTTATTAAAGTCCACGTGGCATCAATTTGGAAGGGTTGATTTAATTGCCAAAAATAATTTAAATTTTTTTGTTATTTAATTTCCGAAAAATAATTATTGGGATGCGTGGTTGTTGAGTTTCTTGATTATTAATGTTGCCCGTTTGCCATAATATTTTATTTCACAAGTTTTCCACGGCCAAAATACTTTAAATGAAGATCCAATTTTTGACTTGAATTTTTTCCTTTAATTCTTGGTGTTACGATGCTTTTTTTTTTCTTTTAGGAGAAGTTTAGAAACATGAGTTTGAACTCACGTAAAAACGAAAAAACCGATCAGCAATCAATTTAACACGACGATAGTTAACAGTTTTCAATATAATGACTATCATGGTTTGGTATCCAATCCTAATTAAATATCATGTCACTTTAATCACCCGTTAATTTATTTTGAACAATAGAATTAGTTTCGTCGACATATAACAATATAATATTAAGTCACACAGAATAGAATAACATTTGAAACTTCAGTTTAGAAAAATCCAGAAAACCAATAAATTAAATAAAACACACATACACACACATATATGTATATACTTACACATGCATATAATAAACGTATATATATGTATAGATGTAGTGTGTATATATACATACATGTCAAGGAACAGAGTTTTGTCTGATACATATGGGCAAGACAGAAGGGAAGTGAGAAGAGACAAATGTTTTGTCTTGGCCTTGAGCCGCAAGGGAATCCTCAGATAAAATTCAAAGTGAGAGCTAGCATTGCTTTTTCCTCAAAGAATATATCAGAAAGAAACCAAAACTGCCCCATACACATACCTAGAGGCTAGAAGGATTCACTTTTCTTCCACTTTATCTTCCCATTGGTCAATTCCAATATTTCAAACTATTTGGTGGGATTTTGTTTTGCTCTTTTAGATTTGAATTTGATTAATCTAGGGAACAAAAACATATTATTTTATCATATTAGGGTGTGTTTGATTAAGATGCTTGATTAGGTATTGATGGATACATAAAGATCCACATGGAACAAACATAAGCCAAAAAAAGGGTTGAAATATACAATGGTATGGAAAATTTGTGGTTTACTTTTATAAGCTCCAACCATGCGACCTTTTTTATTTTTAATTTCACATATTTTTTTTGTTTCTAATATGTCAAATATTCGATTCTCATTACATATATAAAGTAAAGATTATTATTTGACCTTATATAAATTGTTATTTAAATTTTTTGAGTTCATATCATGAGTTCCAGATTTGTCGGAAAATTATATTAATTGTTTTTATTTTCTTTTTAACAAGACATTTATGACAAAAATCATATTAAAAAAACAAGAAAATTAGAGTTTTTCTTATCATGTATTCTCATTAGAATCTTTTTCATGAAATTATCATTCCTCAACACATACATATAGTAGAACAAGTTAATAAATTCAATGTTGAGTAATTAATTTTTTTATTTAAATGTTATATTTTTTTATACGTATGTGAATGAAGTATACAATGAATGTGGATCCCTTCTTGCCGCCGAAGCAACCAACGCATCGGGCTGCGTCATATAATAGAACTATTCAATCAAGAATCTCAATCATACATCAGTCCCTTCTTGATATGGATTGGTCATATTTTGCTTATAGAATTTTATTTCAAGTGGATTGGGTATTTTTCGAAGCATAGATTAAATATATATCTGAACTTTAAAAAGAAAAAGATGTCACTTCTGTTTACTTGGAAAGACGGAGACCTCACGAATTCTTTGCTGGCACATTTTTTGAATTAACGAATTTGAAAAACTAATCATCTTGCTCACTCTAAAAGTATATGATATAAGAAGTTATGTTTAGGGTAACAAAAGTCGTAGACGATGATAATTTTTAGAAGATAAAATATTAGTTCTTTTTCGTTTATGAACAATCAAACAATTTCTTTTTTTCCTTGTATACAAAAATTAAGGTGGCAGTAAAAATGATTGTGTTTCAAGTTTTAGATCTTTTCGATTCGGGCTGGTGTAGTAATTCTGTCACAATGCAATGACATAATAAAACCAATAATTTATCGATCATCTAACGGTATGATATAACAAAGATAATAAAGTTATATGTGTGCGTAAAAAATTGAAGATGCTTAGTAAAAATGGATAGAGTTCTTATTTCACACGATGGTTTATGATGACTCGAGATGAAAATATCCAAACCCTAACTTGTAACCACCATTTTGGTTATATGTGCCTAAAAATGTGGAATTTCCCTTTTTTTTTTCCTTTCTTTCTTATATGTTCTGATGAAGTAATCATGTACCATTTGAAATATATATATATGCCAAGATGACAATGACATTTTTCCTAGAAGGACTAGATCATGTAACTCATACAGTTGTATGCTTGTATCATGCGGCGTGCCCGTTTTGTGATAGACTATGATCTACCAATATTTTAATTCCGAACAATTAGAGTTGCTTCCAACTTGTATATCCCAAAGCATATCCATTGCGGTTTACAGGAAAACAATGTCAACTGAAAAGTGGTAAAAAAAATGAAAATAATGGAGGTGATTTAACAACTTTGAAGTTTAATTAAAATTTGGTGTATTTATTACTCTTAGGTTCCGTTTGGTATGTGTGATGTGATAAATGAATGATTGATAATAAGATGGATTATAAAATGAAATATATGGACAAATAATATAGTGAGATGAAATATATGATGTTTGATATAATTTTAACATTATAGATTAATTTTTTGTATTAGCATGAAATGACTAAAGTATCCCCCACTATAAACAATATAATTACATAACCTAAATATAATAACTAAATAATAATAGTAATGAGAAATAAATAAGTAGGTAATTTTAAAAAAAATATTAATAATATCGATAGCAAGTAAAAAAAATAAAATAAGAAATAAGTCTAATATATTAATGTTAAATATATTGATCATATTAATAAAAAGAATTTCGAAAATAAATTGATAATGATAAGAATATGAATAATAATAACATATTAAATAATACTAATACTGATACTCATATTAATATTAAAAATTCATTTTTTATTAATTTGTAAACTTTATTTTTTATTATACATCTCATTAAATATTGATATTATTAATTTAATCAATAATTTAATTCATATAATTTCTTTCTATTAAGAAATATGATGAGAAAATTGTAATTTGCTTATTTTTGATAGTGTATCCCACTTGATTTGTGAGATTAATAATCAAATAGTTATCCACAAAATTGGATCTTAAACCGGGTCAAAATGATTATTAAAGCATCTTAAATTTTTAACCAAACATTAGATAAGTGTTTGACTATTCATCTATCAGTTGTTTAATTCACTCAACCAAACACACCCTTAGTTGAGCAACAATATAAAATTTTATTTCTTTTTTAAAAATGAAGCATGTATATGTAAAGAGGTTGATGATGGACTATTATATTACTGTAGATGTAATGATCACAGTGTAAGGCTCCGCACTGAACCTTGTTAGACTCAAATGAAGAGTAAGGTATAAATGAATATAATAGAAGAGGCGCAGTTCATCACTTATCCTACCATATCCACGACTGACGCAGTTCCATACTGATGTCAAACTATTTCATCTCTATTTTTTTCTTTGCGTAGAGTCTTCTAGCTATCAAGATTAGATAAACCTTCAAAACTAGAGTTCAAAAAAGCTCATTTATTTTCTTTTTATTTTTTGCAATAACACCCATTCTGGTACAAGTTGGAAGGCTTTCTGTGTGCCCCTTTGTCACAATATCCTTGACATAACTTCAACCTATTCTTGTCTTGAGCCACTTCATCTTTCGAAATGAAGCCTAGACAGATAGAAGGGGATCTCCCAATTTCAAATGGAGAAAAGGGGCTCAAATACATTTTTTAATCAACGACGACAATTGATTTCATTGTGATGAATAACATCTTATGATAACAAGAGCACAGTTACGATATATTATTTTAACCAGATTAATTTTTTCTTGTATATTGTGATTTCATCTAAAAGCCCACAAAAATTTATCCTTTTAACTTGCCACTACTCTCCACACAATAGATTCATTGCACACTTTTCTTTCCATATTGATTCGACAACAAAAACAACGGATATGATAATGCAGCATGATTTCTCGAACACGTTATATTCCAATTCAAAGTCAAAGTGATGGACCCCTTCAATCCCAATATCGATTTTAAATGTTCCATGAAAATAAAAATATCGTTTTAAAGGTCAAAGAAATTTGATAATAAAATTAGGCTTATCCCATGTATACATAAATGGGGAAAATATTTAAAATATTATATATAATTCTTTGATTTTTTAAAATTATAATTTCAACTAAAAGTATGATGTTGTAGGTGGTTGTGAACTAAAAGAAAGAGAAAAAGACAACAATCTTGATCACATCAACACAATGAAACGTCACTTCCGAATTTTGCACGAGTGATGAGAGGAATCGTTTAATTCAGTGCCCAATAGAATCCTATTATGGAACACCAATCAGATCAATTTTTTCACTAGTTACCCATCATATTTTGCTCGACAGTCTAGTGAACTAGAATGACCAGTATTTCTTTAAAAAGTTGTTAGATGTTATTTATAAAAATCAAATGAACCCAGTTTTCCACGGTGAGTGTGTTGTGAGACGTTCTCATATATGATATCTATATTTATCATAAAAACTAATATTTTGACGAAAAATAATAATATTTCATGGATAAACTAAATATGATATATATCTCACAAAATTGATAAGTAACATACTGAACAATACCATTTGTTATTAAATTAAGAATATTTTAGATTATTCAAATAATGTTACGTCAAAATAGACAAAACTTAAATAATTCTATAAGGAAAATAGAATGTTCCAACCATCAAAGGAAAATAGAATGTTCCACCACCCTGTGTATATTGTAAATTAGCTTTAGCTTGTAAAGTTCCTGAGATAGAGTTCACTCTAAACAAATGGAAAGTGGGAACGACTGGCCGACACCAGAGAGAGGGAGAAAGAACATACTGGGATTTCTTGATCCTTCCGGTTAGATACAAAAACTTTGTGAGCCTCAGGATGAACTTTGGCTATCTCAGAAAAAATAACACTTCGAAGATCTCCAAGATGTCTTTATCGCAAGTTTGGATCTTTAGTTACCTGATGGCAAGACATTCGGAACGACGTTTTGCTACCAAAAAGTTCTACAGGCTCAGTTATATATCTATTTTATCAAATATTATCGTTTACTGAGATCAACTTCTCCTTGCATCCGTCATTATAGCACACTATATGTGTGTAATATAATAAAAAAGTCGAATGTTCAGTAGTTGCTAGGAGTAAAAGATATACTAACTCCAAGTGGGAATTCAAGGTTAAAAATTTATCAAGCAGTCTGTCCTTAGTTTTCACCAGCTGCTATCCTACCTATAACAACCCATTGCCATAACACCAAAACATCAAGGTGAATTTCCACATAAACTCTGCACCTTTAGAGTTCTGAAAAAGATATCGATGCACATTTTACGAATTCGATAATTTAAACATTGATCCATGATTCAGACCTCAAGCACCCCAAAGCTTGGTGCTATTATCTACGCATTGTCTGTTAAAATTGAAACTTGGACATAACTCAAACCCAAAAGCTAGTTCAAGGGGGATGATTGTCCAAATTCATATATGCAACTCTCAGGTATTTTATCCAACCGATGTGGGGCAACTAACACACTCCCCTCACGCCCAAAAATGAACATCTGGAGCTTGAAATTTACAAATGACCCAACTACGGCCAGAACGGGTGGCCCAAGTATGGGTAGTCCAATACATCACGGTCACGTACAGGAATGAACATCTAGAACGTGAAGTTTACAAATGACTCAACTATGAGCAGATTGGTAACCCAACTATGAGCAGTCCAACACATAGCGGTGGAACCTGAGCTCTGATATCATGTTAAGATTGGAACTTAGACCTAATTCAACCCAAAAGTTAGCTCAATTGTCTAAATCCATATATGCGACTCTCAAAAATTTTATCTAACTGACGTGGGATAGCTAACAAATCAAATGCCCGCTTCAAGTCAGACGAATACACTGCATATATTTTAGGCTCCCTTAGAGAGCCGTTCAGCCACCTTCACCAAATGATCACAAATTATCAAAGACTAAACAAGTATAACCAGATGTTTGATATTTCTTCATGAGAAACGGCTCACCAGAGATCGGAGATACAAAACAAGCAGAAGAAAAAAACCAACACACTATACACAAACGAGCGTTTACAAACCTGGAATCGGAATCGGCCATGAAGTTACAGAGATCAAGCTTCGACCGAGCAGCTGAAAAACTCTTCCGAAGTTCGAATACAATTCGATTCAGCTGATCGACAACAATGCGGCGGAGGAGAAGGAGAAGAATGGCACGGAGATATGCGATTCGAGCTGTGTCGATCATGCTACGCGAATCAAACGAGGTATCTCATCTTCGTACGATTTGCACATTGTTTGGGCCGAACCAGGGGAAAGCCTGTTTCGTTTCTTAAATGGACCGATGGCCCAACATGGTTCTCTTCCTTTACAACCGTGTTTTTTAGATCTAATAAATTGTCAGATCAGACACGTCGTCACTTGTGCAAGCGCGACAACGCACGGTGGTGGCCCACTGTAACAATTACTTGTTTTTTTACAAAAATGATTAAATCAAATTTTTATAAGAAACCCATTGTAATTCATTATAAATAACTTCTTTTTAAAATATTAGTCCTGTACATGTTGGAACGTCCATGCAGCGTCTGTATAATTGTTTGACTCGGAATGATAATGAGTTTAATTGGTCATGATAAACGAGTTATTTATAGGATAAACGAGTTATTTATAGGTGATATATAGTTTATTAACTTCCATCAGTGTTCTAAAAGACGCCGTCTAGGTGATAGGCGGTTCTCCTCTTCCAATTTTTTAGATAGAGTGATAGCCTGCCTATCGTCTGATATTTTTTTAGAGCAATGGCTTTAGTATTAGAAAATTATGTGGCAACCCTTTTGTCATGACATCGACTACCACAAATTCACAATTGATCGGTTTTTCTATCAGTTGCATGTATTTTTTAACGTACTATTTTCATATTTTTTTAACGTACTATTTTCATATTTGTATACCTTTTGTTTCTTATCTTATGTTACTTTAATCAATTCACACTGATAAACTCAGTCAAATTTCTCGTCTTCTTTATCAAATATTCAATGTTTTTTTTATTATTAAAGTTAGCTTCTTTGTGGTAGCTATTAACCAAGCAAGACTCGGAATCTTTCTTTCAAGTGAACGAGAGAAGGAATTTTTATATGAATAAAAATAATAATAAATAAATTAGTTAAAATAATATTATTATTTATGATGAAAATAAAAATTGATGCTGATCATTATAAGATTGCAGAATTAAGACATCCCCGAAACCATTTGTTCGCGGCGGGACATGATAACGGGACCGAAACCATTTGTGGTGCAAAATGTACTTGTTGCATACAATGGTTGAAGGAGCGTCACATTCGGAAGAGAATATTGCAGAATTAAGACATCCCAATCAGGAAATAATTGGTGGAATATATATATATATATATATATAGACACACATACAAGAAATAGGGAAAATTTTCCCTGAAAGCAGTTGGGTCATTGGATTTTTTTCTATGAAAATTTACTAAAGGGATTTAATGATTAATTAGGATTGTATTGGAATGCATATAGATAATTTCAGAATCACATAATTTGGGCTCCTTGTATCCATTCTGGACCCATTTTTGTGAATAACTGGAACTGGAATTGTACATTTTCTTGTCATTCGTGAATAAAAATGGACAAAAGGGTTGTCCGTTTTCGCGCTCATTTTGCCAAACATATTTCTCCATTTTTCTCTGTTCTCAATTGTTGATGCTAATGCTAAAGGACAAAGGGTCACAATTTTGAGTATCGATGGAGGTGGTATAAGAGGTATTATCCCGGGAACCATGCTCGCCTTCCTTGAAGCCAAACTCCAGGTATGTAACATTAATATCGCAAATCCGACATCGACTTTATAAGAAACTAAATTCTCTATTTATGGATTGAAGACTGATTTTTTGAACAAAATTTTCATAATCCGATCCAGGCTTGTTTTAACAACTCTTTTCGTGACAGGAATTGGATGGCCCGAATGCAAGAATAGCAGATTATTTCGATGTGGTCGCGGGAACGAGCACAGGGGCTCTCATTACGACCATGCTGACTGCTCCTGGTCAAGATAATCGCCCTGCATATGAGGCAAAGGACATAGCAAGTTTCTACTTGCAGCATGGCCCAAAGATCTTCCCCGAGAGCAGGTATGCATATTGCATGCATGCACAAGTATTCTCAAGAATGTGCCCAATATTATATTGGTTCTAGGACCCTTGAGAATTGAGATATTTCATATATAATTATTTTTATATCTTCTTGATCTTGGTTCAAGTCGAAGCAATTTTCTGAGAAAGGCGGCGAATTTGATCGATGGGCCGAAGTACGACGGGAAGTACTTGCGATCGTTGATTCGGGGATTGCTAGGCAATCTGACGGTGAGCCAAACCTTAACAGATGTAGTGATACCAACATTTGATATTAAGCGACTTCAACCTGTCATCTTCAGTACTAAAGATGTAAGAAACTCATGACACAAGATCGTTGATTCTTTTTTTGGTAATTAATTTATTAACATTTAATTGTAATCATCTAATAAAATATTGATTAATTTATTTTTATTATTTATTTTTTGTTTTTTAAAAAATATTTGGATAGGGGATAGCAAATGCTTCCAAGAATGCATTGTTATCGGACATTTGTTTGGGTACAACTGCAGCGCCGACATATCTTCCATCACACTATTTTGAGACCGAGGATTATCAAGGCAGACGCACATTTGATCTCGTTGATGGAGGCCTTGCGGCCAACAATCCGGCAAGTATTTGTCATATTCTCTCTGTGTGCGGTGGTGGAACCAGAAATTTGACACAGATTAACAAAATATAAAATAATACATGTCAAATTAACTTTACACTATTAGAATTTTTTTTTGGCTAAATCTTAATTTTTATGGGCTAAAATTTGAACTTTTGGCAGTCCTTATTGGGCATAACACACATTTCCAAAGAAATATTGTTGAAAAAGTTTGAGACTGTAGACATGACACCAATGGACAGCACCAAGATGCTGGTTCTATCATTAGGCTCTGGGATAGCAAAAAATGAAGAGAAGTACAATGCCGAAGATGCTGCACGTTGGGGCTTACTCTCCTGGGTGTACAACAATGGTGCTACTCCCATAATCGATATGTTCGGAGCCGCCAGCTCCGATATGGTCGATATTCATGTCTCTACTCTTTTTCAATCGCTAAACACCGAAAAAAATTACCTTCGTATCCAGGTACGCGCGCGCGCGCGCGCGCACACACACACACATATATATATATATATATATATATATATATATATATATCAAGATATTTAAGCAGTGTTTGGAAAAGCTGAAAAAAAGTTACTGTGAACTTTTCTTTAAAAGTTTTATTTTCAAACACTACTTTGATCCGTTGTTTCTTAATATATATTTATTATAAAATTAAAAACTCCATTTATTATATATTTACAAAGGAGGATATGTTGACGGGAGATACATCATCTGTGGATATTGCGACCATAAGGAACTTGCAGGCTCTTGTGATTATTGGTCGTAGCCTTCTGAAAAAGCCCGTTTCGAGGATTAATTTGGAGACAGGAAGATCAGAGCCTGTTCAAGGAGAGGGCACAAACGAAGAAGCTCTTGCCCGATTCGCGAAGTTGCTTTCGGATGAAAGGAAACTTCGATCAAATTGATTTGATATATTACCTGTATCGAATATGTAGCAAATTTTATAACCAGGAGAAAAACATAGCCAAGGAGCTGGAAGCACATCTAGAGTTTGAAACTGATATTTCCATTACAATAAGAATAATCTATATCTATATCCCTATAAAAATATAGACGATTGACAAAATTTTTGCACTGTGATTTAACTACATTGTCCAAAAATTATATATTTGTTTGTATCAATTGTATGCACATTGATAAAGCTTCAACTCTTGGAATTACCTAACTTGGAGGATGGATTATACCAAATTCACATTATTATTTTTTCCTTACAAAGTGTGAAAGGTCTACGTTTGTCCCAAGTTGATTAGATTGCCTTTTCTACCAGCTCTTAAAGACTTGGAAATCGACGCGAATCCGGCAATCCTACGATCCATGGTGTTCAAAAGAACCTAAAGAAACTAGTTAAGCCTTTAGATCATTCAGAATTTTTCTTTCAATAAATATTATTGATACATTTATTTCGCTTCGAAGCTTAGTTTTGATAAAACTCATAATTGAGAATTATTTTTTTGAACTCGATAATAGTTGTAGAAATTAGAAGAATAAGCAAAACAAATTGTGTGTAAGTAACAACATTTATCAAACTACATGATAAGTAAAGTTAGATGTAAATTACATGGTAAGTATCGTCTGAAAAGTAGAAGTGATTTGATAATACAATTCACAGCCTCTAAGGTAGAAAAAAAAATATCATTATTCGTTTCACTCGGTAAAACAAACAAGACGTAGAAAAATCAAAATTTTTTCCAAAAAAATGTAACATAACCCATCTTTCAATTCAAAGATTCCATATAGCACCAATCAACCATTTTTAATAAAAACACGCCATAAACGACAAAAAAACTTAACAAATATTGTGATTAAAATTTAAAAGAATATGCTCACGCGATTTTCTCTTGTCTTTATCGCTTAATCTGCTTTTCAGATGAGAAATGTTTCACGATGAATTGCAATTGACCAAGAATCAAACCATTTTCCCCTTTCATTTATTTGTCATTTTTATTTTTTATTATTTTAAAGGATATGTTTGATATAAAAAAACTGAAGAAGGGAAAAAAAATTTGAAAGGAAAAAAAATTAAGGAATGATAAGATTCGAACTCTGGTATAACAAATCTTTAAAGTCATGTCTCCCACTAAGTGGCGCTTAAACTGATATACGATTTAAAAGATTTCAGTTACACCATTACCACTAACTATATTTTTTGAAAAGTGACAAGCGCTCGGTCCTACAATTGGTATTAAAACCAAGGTCACGGGTTCGATTTTCATTGTTTGCATAGACTGCAATTATTGTGATGAAGATTTTTTGGTGCAATAATTGTCTCTGCTAGATAGATTAATTGAAACGTGGTGCTTGAGCTGTTATACACTTTAAAAGATTTAAATTGCAACATTACCACTTGTTGTAGCTTTTGGTAAAGTAGCAAACACTCGATACTACAAATTCAATTAATATAAATTCCATAAACAGGATACCGAACACTCCATTAATATTTATCTTTATACAAAAAATTAACATGTCAGTGATATCCTGCTGCAACAGTCAAACACTAATAATAAGTATAATGTCAAATAATAACCTTCTTTTAAGCAGATTTATTAATCACATGAAAATCGAACAATTATCACATGTTTACTACTACAAGTGTATATGTAATTATATTAAATATGAACCTTCCTTGAGGACGATCAATATTCATATAAATCTCATATAACAAAATTCTTTTGTATTTCAAAATAAAATTAATCTCCATAAAGAGGTCATTTTGACGATATTTTATTTCAATCAATCTATTTTAATATATATATATATATAACCTTATAATTATTTGAATAATAAAAAATTTAACTTAAATCGAATAAAAATAAACGAAAAAAATTAATTCCAGAAACTCGTGGTGAGGGTGCCCTAAGGATGCGCCCCTGCATGACGGCCACGTCGGTGCGCATTGGGGACGCGCCTATGCGCACCCTGCGTTGGTGAGCACGCGGCTAGTTTACGGCCAGGGCCGCGCATCTACGTGTGCTTCGCCCTGCTCTAATGTGCCCCGACTCGATTTTGGCGAAAATTTGGGTAAATTTTCGATTTTCCTCTATTTTTTTATGAAATAAAATTTGTATGAAAATCAAAATCTTATACCAAATCATCAAAATTTTCAACCAAATTTTTTTTACTGAAAACAAATATTTAACAAAACCAAATCTTTAAAAGATTTGTTTTCAACCATAATTTTTTTCCAAATCTAAAGTCATATCGAAGAAAATTTTAAACAAAATTTTCTTTTTCAGATATAGAAACAAAGCATATTTATAATCTTTAAACAAATTTCAATGATTCAACATGAGTGACTCTGATACCAATTAATAAGAAAAATCCATATAACTATGTAATTCATTATGTTAAATCATTAAGAATTTGATTTAAAATTTAAGTAGAAGCATACCTGAAGTCATAATATTTAAGAACGAGTCATGATCTTCCAGATTTTATCACTATTTTCCTTGATAGAATTCTCTAGCTTTCTTTTCAGAACTATTTCCTAAAATGGAATAGAGAATAGGAAAAGTGATCACACGTGATCTTGAGACTATAACTCAATAGATAATGTATATCATTATATTATGATATTTATATTTTAGCTCATCATAAAAACAAATATTGCGCATTAAATAATCATAACCTATTAGATACATTAAATCATAATAATCAAAACTTTAACAATCATTTTGATTTTGAGTTTAACTTAATAGACAATAAACAATGCATAATTATTCACATATAAGTTCATATAAATAAAATTGATCCAACAGTCTTACATCGAGTGGAATAAGTCATTGAAAGTTGTATATATAGTTTTAGACAATCATCCACCTTGAACTAATTTTTGAGCTTAAGTTAACTCTGAATCTTAACGTGATATTAAATATCAGACCCACCGTTATGTGTTCCGATAATGTTTTATAAATTTCGAGCTTAAATTATTCCTTAAATTTTCACGCTCCGGTTGTTCGTACCTACAATAAACCTTGAAAATTAAACTTACAGAAGAATCCTTGACTCTGTCATGTAGCAACATCTGTTATCGACATTCTTAGTATCGAATTAACAACTTTCATTTGGACTCAATGTAGAAATTTTTTTAATTGATAATAACAATTAAATATTTATATATTGCGTGACATAACATTTCTAATATTTCAAAAGAGTAGCCGTACAAGTTTTTTTAAAAAAAAATAGTTGAGAATCACTACAAGAAAAATGGTTTTCCGCAGCACATCATCAACAGCGTACATTAAAAGCACGCTGCGAATATTACTTTTAACGGCGTGCATTTAAAGCACGCTGCGGAAAGTAATATCCGCAGCGTGTATTTATGTGTGCTGTAAATATTATATACTTTCCGCAGCGTGCTTTTTATGCGCGCCTTTAATAACATATACATTAACGGCGCGCATTAAAAGCACGCTGCGAAAATTAATATTATATACTATCCGCAGCGTGCAATAATGTGCGCTGTTAATACACCATGCATTCACGGCGTGCATTAAAAGCACGCTGCGGAAAAAGGTTGCAAATGTTTAAATTAGCGACGGTTTTAAATAAACCGTCGCTAATTTAAAATTTGCGACGGTTTATAAAACTGTCCCAACATTTAAAGACGGTATACAATAAATCGTCGTCGATTTACCGTTTAAGAAAAAACCGTCGCGTTTAGCGACGTTTTAATAAAATCCGTCGCTAAGAGCATTAAATCAGCGACGATTATACCCAAACCGTCGCTAATAGCGACGGTTTGACGGAGAACCGTCGCTAATAGTCGCAAATTGTTTATAAATATCCGATTTCCGTTCCACTTTCTTCCACACAACTTCACTAACACTTAAATTTTTTCTTTCTTATACGATTTTAATTTCGATTTAGATAATTTTTTTGTTTCAATTTTTGGTTAATTTTTAAAGTGTTAGTTAAAATCATCGGTCAATTTATCGTAGTTGTATTGTAGTTTTTTTAAAATTTATTAAATTATAAAAGTAAATTTTTTTTTTATTTTTAAGCAAATTTTAGCGACGGTTTTTAAACTGTCGCGACATGTAGCGACGGGTTTGGAACCGTCGCTAAATTTAAACACCTTCGTTAATTTATACACCGTCGTTAGTTTAGCGACGGATGTATTCGATTTAAACCGACGCCAATTAGCGACGGTTTTGTCAAAAACCGTCGCTAATATTTAGATGTTTTTTCCCTATTAACGGCGTACATTACACGCTGCGGATAATAGTATTAACGGCGTACATATGCACGCCGTTGATAATAATATTAACAGCGTGCACATATACGCTGCGGATAATCTTGAACTTTCAACCGTTTGGAACTTTGCAACGTGCAATAGTGCGCCGCGGAAAACGAATTTGCGCGCTGCGAAAAGTCATTTTTGTTGTAGTGAATGATGATCATGCTGGCATCATTGGATCGATATGCTCAGTATCAATGCAGATTTTGCCATCAATAACTTCAAGAGTACGACGTACACAGACTGAACAACTTTTTTCGCTACCAACTTTATTGCAATGCTTGCACAACAAAAATCATATCATTGTAATCCACCAAAAAAAAAAAAAAAAAACGCACCCTTGTAACTACTTTCTTTTGAATAGCATTGTGATTGCAGCAAAACCTAAAGCGATGAACAATAGAACTTGATACATTTCGCTTCCTATATCTAACTTGCCGAACCATTTTGAATGGCGTAAACACAGGTGGGCACATGTGGAAACCTCTCTTCAGATTACAAGGTACATTGTGATTGCAGCAAAATCTAAAGCGATGAACAATAAAACTTGATACATTTCGCTTCCTATATCTGACTTGCCGAACCATTTTGAATGGCGTAAATACAGGTGGGCACATGTGGAAACCTCTCTTCAGATAACCAAGACACTGCAGCTCCATATTCCCCAATGTACTCAAACTCTACAGCTACAATCCCTACACTCGAGGGACGGAAGCACGTCCCTATCTCGAGTCGTCATTGACACGGTAAAAATACCTGCTCAAACTCCCTAAGCTGCAAGCTATACCTAAAAGTGTAAATAGGGTTGACCAAGACAATTGTGGGTCAGGCGCTTAAGGGAAACACCGAATGAAAAAGACATGGTGATTCCCTTGTTTTATGATCATATACCAGCACCCTGCTTGATAGAACTGGGAAGATTTGCTATAGTGGTGCCACTCTTTGAATGTTGTCCCATGCTTAGTGGTGATAATGTAGGAAGAGACTCAAGCGTTGAACGAGGAGAAACGAGGGGGACAACAGCTAAATGGGGTGTTTGGTGATGACATCGCTGGCTGGTCATGCTGGAGAAAAAGAATTACGCATGAAGCTGGAGCTGGAGACATAGTAAGTCAAATGCCAATATAGAATTTGCATGCATATGGTCCAAATACAAGATAAGAAACCAGCGGGTCAAGAGTGAAGGAACAAATCTTACTTGTTAGACAATTTTGCCATCTTGATCTGTGAGTCAAATGAAACAGGCACCGAATCAGATTTCTGATTCAGTCGCTCTCTTATGAATTGCATATCATCCTGTTTAAACATGCACATAATTTCAAAAATCATCGCTACGTAAAATGCTCTTGTCAAAATAGAAAGGGTAGTTTGCTAAGGAAGTGTTTGGATTGAAGGAATTTTTGGTTTGGGTGGAGATATTTGATTTGGAGATTGGGTTCCAAATGATACTACTAGGTATATTTGAAATCCATTACATTTGTTATATAAGAACTTAAATTGAGAAAGGATGAAATTCATGGTTTGAAAGTTTTGATTTCAAACTTTCAAACCAATATACCATCAAGTTTCTCTCTTTACGTGTCTGCGAGCAAGCTTCAGGCTGCTGTGAATAGTTCACAAATGGATGATCCAGTAACTTGCTTGCAGTTGGCCTGTCTGCTGGATTTCTACGGAAGCAGCGCCGCAAGAAATCCTTGCCCTCTGCTGACAGTGTTTCAGGTATTGGAGGAGTCTCCTTTATCGCCTTGAATAACGCTGCAGCCTGAAAAAAGAAAAGGACAATCCCTTCATAAAAAGTTAAGAAATACCATCAGCACTCGGTTTAAATATAGCTAAAGATGAACATATTGACATGCAGATACAATACACCAACTTATTTTGCCACCTTCAGTAAAGCCCAACTAAAATCAAGCAAAGACTTTCTCCAAGTTACACAAATATAATGCTTGGAACAAGGAGGAGGAATCCTGGAGGTGTTTGCGCTTGAGTACAAGATGCAAAAGAAAAAGCCAGAGAACTTGCTTATTGTCCAAACATATTTGCAGAGTTCGAGTGTAATCTGATCAATTAGTAAGTTCATAACAACTGACATTTTTTCTCCAGGTGAAAACCTAGCAAAATGAGCCTGTAGTATTTGTGCTTACCCCTTCATACTCACTCCAAGGGGGCTTTCCGTTCAGCATCTCAATTATGGTACAGCCCAAACTCCATATATCAACTGCTAAAGCAAGATCAGAATTAGCATCCTTTTGCATCCCAAAATTCAAGAGCTGCAAAAAAAAATGTAACATTAGTATATTTTGGCCACGGTTGCCAGGATAGATAACCTAAGGTAGTAACACATACGTACCTCTGGAGCCATCCAATATGGACTACCCCTCATTGACAGATTAGCTGCCTGCCCAGTCAGCTGCAAATGAAAAAGAAACTGTAAATTGATAGCCCATCTTAGCAGTGACTTTGAATAATGCAAGCACAACACAGAGCATAAAACAAAATAAGACAAAAGAGAAACCAGTAACCCAGAGGATTTTATTGCTCGTGGACAGCAAGTATTTGATAGACATACAACCTTGTTTTAAATATTTATCTTTCCATAAAATGCGAATTTGGTCAACATCCTCCAGAGAAACTACTTTCCAAATACAGAAATTGAAAAAATAGTTTTTTTAGAGAAATTATAAACTCACATGCTTAGCCATCCCAAAATCAGCAAGTTTGACAACTCCATATGCATCGACAAGTAAATTAGCACCCTTAATGTCCCTAAAAAGGCAACAATAGCTAACCAAGTTACATAAGAGTTGATGCTCTAAATATATTTAAAATAATTCTAAAACTACATACATGGTTCCTCAAGTAGCAGAATACGCATTAAAATATCTAGCTAAATGTATATCTACATTATCTACAAATAGGATACCACAAGGTTCTAAAATTCACTAGGCGCCTGTCGAGCGTCGGACCAGCTCATAGGTCGGGACTATACGCCGCTAGACAGATTCCAAGATATCAACATAATTAATCACAAATTATAACTCCAACACGATAACATCAAATTTAAAATGAATTCAAAATTACACAACTAATAAAATATCATAAATTTACTCCACTCATTCTTCTCCATAATTTTCAACAACTTGTTCTTCATCGGACGCAAACTCAATTACCTTTCTTTTTTTTTTTTTAATTAGGCTTTTAATTAAAAGCCCTAAAAAACAAAAAGTCCTAATTGCCTGCCGCGCCTAGGATGTATATGTCGATTAGTCGGCGCCTAGGCCGAATTTTAGAATACTTCAATATAATATAAAAATTATCTACTTATATCATATATTTCCCTCCACCCAAGACGTGCTGAGAACATGTTGATGATACAGTAAGAGTATAATGATACATATCAAAGGACAAGTTGTGGGCAGAGTGGTCACACCTAATGTGTTTGTCAAACACCGAACAGTTTTTTAGCAAACTGCTTTACGAGAAAATGATTAAATCTAGATTTTCATTTGATTACATTACAGTAGTCAAAAAACGTATTCAATAAAGCAATTTAATTTTGTTGATTTTGAAACAGCAGATCGTCACATGTATTGAAAATGCAGTTACAACTTCCAAGCAACTCAAAACCATGTCCACTTGTAGCATTATTTTTGGAAACCGCTGCGTGCATATGCCCTGTTTGCATGGGTTTGTTGCCTCAGCCTGGACACATGGTTCTTACCATCCATTATCAATTGACATATGTTCAAACTTTGACGACAATGATTCGTTGGAAAATAAATTCTTCTGCATTTTATAGACATCAGACATGACATTAAGACATAAACAATTACCTGTGTATGGTTTTTTTACTGTGCAAGTAGGCCAATCCACAGAGAATATGACGAGTAAAATTGCGAACCACAGATTCTGTAATAGCCCCACAATGATCATGGATGAATTTATTGATTGAACCAGGATGGACATACTCCAGGTATATGTAAAACTTTTCTCCAACCTACATGAACATGAAGTGTAATTTAACATGAGCATCTTACAAAAAGTCACCAAAAATATAGTTTGTAGCATAGAAGAAAGTTACTCACTATTTCACTACCAAAATACCGCACGATATTTGGATGCTTCAGATGACTAAGAACTTTAATTTCCTGAAAGCATTTGGAAATTAAGTGTCCAGTCCAACTGCTGATAAAATAAATGTAGCAAGAAGAATATGCAAATCGTGCATGAAAGTATCAGGTAAGAAACCACAACATCGAACAGCCTACAAAAAAAGAAGATGATTGTAATGACCCGAATCCTTATTTTGAATGAAGTACAAATTAAGAGATAATTAAAGAATTGTTAATTAAGTATTATTAAAGAATTGATAATTCGGGATCAAGCTGTAGGGATCTACAGAATTTAAAAAAGAGATAACCCGATCTACTTCAAATTACATATTCCGAGAAATCCAACTAGACGAATGAGATTCTGACATGTGGCAGATAAGATTGATTCGGATTTTCTGAACTAGTCCGGATGCAGCCTATAAATGGAAGCTGATTTCTTTTGTTTCCTACACCGCATTCTTCAGAGAGAGTTCTAGCCATATACCTTAGGTTTTCTAGCCAGTTTCTAAGGCATTTTGGTGCAGGAAGTTTCGGAGCTAGTGTCGACTCGAGGAGGGGTCAGTGAACTGAGATCGAGACATCATCAGCAGGCTGACGACGGATGCAGGTATAATCCTAAAGCCTTAAATAGTTATTTAAGGAACATTAAGGAGAACCTTGTAGCATGTTTGATCTGGTTTGATAGTGATTTCATTATGTTGGAATTGCCTAGGTTCAGATATCTTTGTCAGATTGTTTTAGTGAGGTACGTGATGTACTGACTAAGATATCCAAGCGTAGTATACACACTTATATGCTGCATATTTATCTGTTGCATGATACATGTTTTACTGCTTTGGCATATTATGCATGACATATCATGTTGAGCCTGATATCTTTTGAGATATACCTCGTTTGTTGGGGCCGCTCAGCCCTATTCTGTATTGTAGACGATGGGGCATCGAGAGCTACAGTGTCCGACGAGACCCGCGGGCTCTGATGACCTGGAAATTGTAGATCCACGTCTTGATGATGAGTGTGAGAGCCAAAACATGCCTAGGGCATATCAGAGACTACACACTCAGGCGTCTCTCTAGACTGAGCATGGAATTCTTGACTTGATCCTTGATATCCGAGCATATTGCATTTCGCATGCATTATATTAGTTTGTATACTCGTACATTCTCGTATTGGACGATTGTCGCTCACGTCCTTGTTTTCATCTTGGGCACCCCATTCCACGGGGCAGGTCTTAGGTTGGACGGTTCGGACGGCCAGGGCAATGGCTAGAGCAGTTGGGTTTTCGGTGGTGATCCAATGGAGGTTTTATGTGGTTTGTCGTTTTCTCGTTCAGAATTATGTTTTCGTTATGGTTGTATTAATGTATAAGACTAATGTTATTGTTCTGTTTTCGTTTGGGTTGTAAGATGATTAAGTATTTGGTTTCCGCTGTTTAATTGTCGTTATTAAGTTTAATGTTGCATGCTTATTAGTCTGTTTAGTAGTGGCTCGGGTAAGGGCGCTACAATGATTATGTTTCATCATCAATGAGGTTATTTCCCTAATCCATGGTTAATTTGTGGAAAGTAGGGCCTGACGAACAATTTCATGCAAGCTAAATTTCGGAGCTAACAAAAACAAATCAATTTCATAAGACTCCTAAGAAAATCAAGGGATAATTACCAAAAGATCCATAGAATGGAATGAGAGATTCAGGCCTTTTAAACTTTTAAAGAATATTATCTCTCGATTAACTACCTATATATATATATATTTTTAATCTTCTTCTCTGTAGTACAATACCATTACATTGCTCTGCCATTTCTAGCATGAATAAAATGCAAAAGTATGGAAGCAAGCAATCACATTCATTGATATCCCGATTTCACATATAGGTCAATCATGCATAAGCAATAAGAAATCCACAGAGTTCCTACAGGAAGCAATCCAGCATCATCTACATTTGAAGACAGACCAATTGGAATCTAAAATCTAAAACATTGCAAGCAAATAAAGTGGAAAAAAACCTGCTCCAACTGTCTTATACATTCAGCAGATTTTGCATCATCTGGTAAAATATCAACTTCTTTCATTGCACATAAGGCTCCAGTCTCTCTGATGACAAAAAGAAAGTAATAACTAAAGGATGTGTTAATAAATCTTGGAAGTAGTGTGTTCAAAACAGCATACCTGTTGGAAGCCACATACACACTTCCAAACGTCCCCCTCCCTATAAGCTTTCCTTTTTGCCATTGGTGTTTGATGGGTACCAATTCAGGTTTAGCTGCAAGTGGAGAAACCGGAGAAGGCCATGAAGGGATGACAGCTTCTGAAACTGAGATTGGAGTGGGATGTGAAGGCATGGAAGCTCCTGAAAAATCAGATTTAGCTGCTGCAACTGGGGAAAGTGATGCAGGATGTGAAGGATTGACAGCCCCTGGAGGAAGTGGTAAGGGATGTACGATGGCCTGAGTATTACTTTCCCAAGGTGCCAATGAGGTTTCATGGGCCATTTTGGTAGGAAATGGTGATGTTTTCATAGGAGGACTTGTTCCATAGACATGAAAACTTACTCTTGGACTTTGAAGGGGTGAGTTATCTACACTTGATGCAGCTTTTTCGAAAGCCAGTTGAGGATAGAAAACTAGACCTGGATTCCCTTCCGAATGAGGGATCTCCGGGGCAGACCAAACCTGGAAAATACCAGGGGGAGTTATGTAATCATTTGCCAACATATCACTTCTTGGGGGGCTCAGCACAGGGCTTGAATATGGGCTAGTTGGAGCACTTATAGGGATGTTAATACTGTAGATATTAGATGATCTGTCTTTGACTTTTAGCTTCTGAGGCGACTTCCTGGACGACCGAATATCAGAAAGTACGGAATTTGCTCTTGTGTCTTGGCCTGCTAGTCTGCCGGCACGAGAATAAACAAATACAAGAAATAGAAACAACATTACACAATGTTTAAGAAAAAAATCCTAGATGCATAAATGAATGGAACCTATAATACTGGTTCTATAAGAATATTTAGAGACTTGAATTTTAGAAATAACACTAACGAGCTGAAATCATAGGAAGAAAATTAGAAGTTGTTAATAAAATTAAAGCAACAACTGCCGTTATATAATTGACGGAAGAGGATAAAGTCAAATTAGAAAGAGGGTTTATGTGTTCATAAAATTGTTCCTAACCAGTAGAGTTAAAAGGAAAAGAAAACATCAACTTGTAATGAGAAGAAACCAATTATCTATATCAAACACGGGAGGTGCTGATTCAGGATTGCTTGCATGCCTAAGCCAATTGCAGTGTGTTAGGGGACGTCGTTACCAAATAAATGCACGGCCTTTACAACATTGCAACATCATTAGAACTAAAAAACGAATAAAATGCATATAAATATATAAATGATTTGATGATGACAACCAATGGCATAAAACATATGCATTCAATAAAATATGTTTTTTTTCTTTTTTTTCAAAGCACAACAATGTAATCACAATTCAATCAAAATGATTTCCATTTTATAGCAACTAATTTCATTTTTCCAATACCTCTTAAGACCATTGAGTCCATCAATGGCATCGGCATCCAACCCCTCCGCTGCCTCCCTTTCTCTGCTTCTTCCAATCTCCTCCTCACATCCTCTTTGATTCTGAACCACATCTCGCGGCGAGGGCAGGGGAACGCCGTTGGAGCTGGACGAGGCGAACTTGGGGTCACGCCTTAAAAGCACCTGCAATTCTGGTAAAGGGAGAGGCTGAGGCGACGCAGATGGCGACCTGGAATGTGTACTCTGGCAAGGAGACCGCCACGTTTGGACGTCGTTCTCCGTAACGTGCCGCAATTTCCTTGCGCGCGTGAGGTGGCGGCTCCGCACCGAGGAGAAGAAGCTGGGTTTCAAGGAGTACCTACTATCCGCACCTCCAACAATGACGCTGTCATCGTCAGAATGCGATTTCGACGCCGACGTAAAGGCGCCTTGCCACCAGTGCATGCCTATAGGTAACCGCGATTCCTTGTCACAGATTTGGGTCTCCGGATCGGAAATTGCATTGGTATGATGGCTGAATTTCGTTCAGCAGAAGAAAATGAGGGATTTTTCCTCCGAGGATGAAGATGAAAACCCTGGGTGGAGATGTTTGATGCTCCAAAATCAATTCAAATATATGCTATAAATAGTGTTAAAACATATTTCGTACGGACAGGGGCAAAACGGGAAATATATCATTACGGCTTCAATCTAGTTTTACTTTTATTATTATCGTTGATAAAATATTATTTGAATATCAACCAAATTCAAGTTAGCAGGGATGGGTTTGGATTCGGGTTGGATTTTATATCATTTATTTTCATTCTTGTAGGGTATACAATTTTTATTATCATTTCCATATCTGTCTGAGCTCAGATATACACTCTATTCAAATATTTTATTATCATTATTAATTATACTTTTTTAAATTTAAATTATTTCGATAAAGCTACACATATTTAACTAATTCTTATGAGAAGGAGAAGAAAAAAATTACAGATAAAAATTAGGAAACTAAGCATCACAAAAAAATAACAAATATTAAAAATAATTTATCCCAACATTATTATCCTACATAATAACATAAATTTTATACTAATATTTTTCTCTATTACATTTAATTATCATTATTCAACAAAACATATTATAATTAAACTTTCTTTATATATATATATATATTTCATAGGGTATTCGGATCGAGTATGAGTAGGATGTTACTAAACTAGCCTCCATCTCTAAATCATATAATTCTCATACATGATCACCCATTTTTTAAATTAGGTCCAAAATATCATTTCATATCATCGTCCATTCGAGTCGAATATCTTATTATCCATCGAGTTTGGAGGAAATTATCAGCCATACAACTTAGTTTTGATATTATTATATTAAGGGAAAACTATGTTTTTTGTCCTGTAATTTGATCACTTTACGATTTTGATATTTTATGTTATCAAATTTCAGTTTAAATCCTAAATTTTCTATTTTTTTGTAAATTTAGTCATTTTTCATCTGAAATGTTGATGTGATACTATACATTTCAGTGCTACATCAGCATTGTATTTGTGTCATGTCGACGTCAAGTTGGAAGAGAGAATAAAATTGCGAAAACAAAACAAAAATAACATAATTAAAATTAAAATTTGACAACATAGATGATCATAAGTATAAATAGACAAACATACAGACTAAAAAATAATTTTTATTTATATTAAATATTTTTTTTATGTACACACTATTTATATAAAAGAACACGTTAGAGTATTTTTTTAGTCTATGTAAGGACAAAAATATCAGTTCAGTTTTTAGGAGGAAATCGTATTAATTAAAAATGTATAATTGTCAGTTGATTTTTTTTTCCTTGCAAATTACATAATATACTGATAAATTGCATTTTCACTCTCAATTTAGTGTTATCCATTTTTATTTAAAGATATATACACAAAAATATATCACACACACTCATGGTGAGCATCACCATTGGCCCCGCTAAAATGATACTTACCTATTATATATACGATTTCAACGTGTTTCATCGTATCCAATAGGTGAGTGTCACATCAATCGTGTCATGTTGGTGTTCATCATAGGTGTGCAGAATATCTTTTATGATATACACACACTATACTTGAAAACTTAACTAATCAAAATTCGAATTCGAACAAGTTAGTGGAAAAAAATATTGAGTTTGTTTCAAATTTTATCATAAAAAAATAATATAAAGATTGAATTTTAAATTTTTAGTGTTTTATCTACCCATTAAATATTTTAGTGAATTAATAAATTAATTAATGAACTTTAAGGAACTTATTTACTACTTATCTCAAATTACTTAAATAATTCCTTAAACATATTTTTAAAATAAATTAACTTATTATTTATCATAAATAAATTTTGGGAATGTTTTCTTAACATTAAATTTTATCTCAAAACTCCAAGTCCACTCCGGTCTCACTTAATTAACTGAAAAGACAATAACTAAACTACTGTATAAAATAATTAAATTTAAAGAAAAGAATTTAAATCCTCATGAAATAAAAAAATCATTTTTCGCTACTTGAATATGGGAGATGTTGATCGCATGAGGTGTGCTACTTATATGTTTAGAGATGATGCTTCCCTTTGGTGGGAAGGAGCAGTGTAACGTACCGACTTTTAAACTACTTGAAATTTTGCGGAAAAATAAAATTTTCTTAAATACCAAATGAACTTTCAAATTTCCCATAACTAAATTGTCCAACCAAAAGTATTTGCAATAAGATGGATCACAAATAAAGTTTTCAAGAGAAAAATACTTGTTTAAAGATCATAAACCGAAACGTAAAATCAGAGTATTTTAAACATTTCATAAAACTTAAAACATGGCGGTCCTCGGGTTTAGCCTCCCGCTCAGTCCAATCCAGCTCACTGGTCCTCAACTCTCGTCTCTTCAAACTCATCCTCACCTGCATCGATCAAGTCTAGTAAGTCTAAAGACTCAAAATGCATAAATTGGAAGTAACAAGTAATACGTGTATAGATGTCGCCTTGGGAGCCTGGAGTCGAACCATCAACCTGAATATACACAAACAAGCACAACCGTGAAGAGCATCATGAAGGGGCCGAAATCTGCACTTTGTATTTTTCTGAAAATTCTCCAGAGTTAAAAAAGAACATATAAAATTTCTTTATGATGCAGCAAATTCATAAAATTACCAAAAGTCACTCACGTCCCCTCTTAAAAAATATATATGTATCGATAATTACATAAAGTATTTCGATCTAAATCAATTATTTTTATAAAAAAAAAAATTCTAAGAACACACAACACATGTATCTCAATGCATGGGTGTGTTTAGTGGATATCACGATCTAATATTTTTTAATAAAAAAAAATCGAAGTCCAACCACATAGACATATATGCTTACGATTAATTCCCTCAGTCAAAAGCAGTTGTGCATTAAATGGAAATTCTTAAGCTGAATATACTCTACACTCCGTTGAATCGAGATGCTATATTTAATTTAGATGAATCCCATTTATTTAATATGAAAGCTCCAAACTTTTTCCCATCCATATATTATAATTTGTTATGCATCAAAATTCTTGAAAGGGGACAGGGTGCAATTTTCCGGGTCAACAATTTATTTTGTAGTATGTAATTCAAAAAATAGAATTTTAACTGCATATTTGGTCGCATAAATTGTCAGTTACGTCCATATTCATTCTCATCGTACAAAAAAATAGTTAACTCAGATTGTTATAAGGTTTCTTATAACCTCTCATATAGTACATCTAATAATAGATAATCGATTATAAGAAACTATTATATCTAAATATAATATTTGTTTTCGGGATTTTTAGTCGTTATATTTGATTCATTTTAAGTGGGCTACTGGGCTAGCGGCATTTATTTATCGTCATTAGGAATCAATATATATATATATATATAAAATAAAGAGAAGGGATTATTATGATATGTTTGTAGGCATAATGCAATAAATGTTTGAAAACATTAATTCTAATCATTTTTTAAAAAAGAATTATCAGATATTTTTAATTCATTTTTAAAATTCAAATTTGAATCTAAAAATTACATTTTAATGATTGTATTTTTATACCAAATCATGTAATTTATGTTATTGTGTTATTATTATATATTTAGTACAGTGAATTATGCATAATCTAATACATACCAACAATCATTTTTTCAATCATTAAATAAATGGCTCCATTGTTCAATGTCATCCGTGAATAGAGATGGCTGGATAGGGATGTAAATGAACCAAATCGTTTGTGAGCTATTCGAAGCTCGATTCGATAAAAGCTCGTTTGAGCTCGTTTAATGAGGCTCGTTAAGATAAACAAATCAAACTCAAGCTTTACTATATTCGGCTCGTTAGCTCGTGAACATGTTCGTTTGTAAGTTCATGAGTAATCTTTTGGATGAAAAAATAATAGTTTTGATATTTGATTTATTGATTTTGCATATTATTTATGAAATATATAGAAAAATCTATTAAATTTATTTATTATAATAAATTTACAAATTTTAATAAGAATAATATATTTTTCTTTAAATATATAAATTATTTTTAATTAATTTAATAAAAAAAATTAAATATATAATTCATATTTATTAAGCTTGTATAGGCTCGATAAAGACTTGAATAAGCTCGTGAGCCATACATATATTTGTTAAATAAAGCTTGAGCTCGGCTCGATTATAAACGAGTCAAGCTCAAACATTCAAGAGTTTGGCTCGGCTCGACTCGATTACATCCCTAGGGGTGGGTATGGCTAGACCCAAGACCCACTCAATGGAGAAAACTTTGACTCATTACCCGCCTCACCCCGGTTAAATATTATTTGGACCCGCTCCTTTCCGAATACAAAACAGGGCCGGTTAGACCCGTGAGACTCGATTTTAAAAAAATGAAAACAATAATTTTCTTCTCATATGACTAAATTATAAAACAAACAAATATCTAAATACAACACAATAGAAAACTAATTCATTTCTTCGACCGCACTTAATAATGACAAACAAACTATCTTCACGACATAATGAATTACATAAAAAAAGAGTTACTAACTCTCCAAAAAAAAATATTGACATTCTCAAATGGACATTAACAAAACTAAAATCATAGAGTATTTATATGCACATATATAGGCCGGGTATGAGGCGGGTATTATAGGATCCATGACCCGCCTATACCCAGACGGGTCTTAAAAATTATACACGAGACCCGTCCCATTACCCATTTGGTATGCCCAAAGGGGCATGTCCATTGCGGGTTTGGGTAAACCTGGACCCATTGACATCTCTGTCCGTGAAGTAAACCATTCAATAATATATTGGACACTTAAACTCTGATTGATTCGTTGTTATGATCTACCTGCATATGGAAATAATGGAGATTCCAGTTTGAAATACGTCTTCCATGAACAAGAGCTTATTAACCTTTTTCATTAATTTTTTTCCTGATCAGAGGGTGTATTTCTGTTTTTGTTTCATGCTTCGTTGATCTAAATTTTCCAGAATTTGTAATTTTTTTGGTTTTTAATTGTATGATTTATATCAATTTATTTTATTTTTTATTTTATTTTATTATTCAAACTCTCATACTATTAGAATATTTTTATTACCTAAGTCTAAGTTTTGGTGATTGAAAAAATAACAGCATTAAGCTGTTTCAAGTCCAGACGCTCATCAATTTTATTTTTAAGATTCCAGACCGTTGGATCAATTCAAGTCATTAAGATAAGTGCCTTAGAAGATCGAGTTGTTTTGGCAAAAAGTCAAGCCGCAGAATGTTCGAACTCTAGCTGCAAAATATCATTTGTCAAACTGACAGGCAGTGCTAGGGGTGGGTACGGTACGGTATACCGTACCGAAAATATCGGTATGGAATTTTTCCATACCGATACCGATACCGAAAATTCGGTATACCGAATTTTCGGTATGGAAAAATTTCATATCGGTACCGTACCGACACCGAAAATTTTGTCGGCATACCGAAAAAATGTCGGTATACCGAAAATGTTTCGGTATACCGACATTTTTTCGGTATGTTTTAGGTATACCGACATTTTTTCGGTATACCGAACTTAAATTTAAAAAAATAATAATAAAAAATTATTTTCGGTATATATACCGAAATACCGAAAAAAAATATTTCATACCGATACCGATACCGAAAATTTCGGTACGGTATGATACCCTACCGAAATGTTCGGTATACCGATTTTTTCGGTAAGTTCGATATTTTTTTCGGTACGATTTTTCGGTATTTCGGTATTTTTTCCCACCCCTAGGCAGTGCACTTGTTCAAACCGTTGAAAATCCAACCATATTGCCACCGATCAGAAATGAGTTACTTCATATAGGATACTGAAATTCAAGCTATTCGACCTCTGATCTATTTAGAATGATTACATAAGTATCATATCAAATTTTGAATAACAAAAAATTACCTATTTCGATTATTGTACATCACCTTTATAAAAATCAAGAGCTTAAAGTATCAAAAAGACAAATAATGTTAAATGAGCATTTAATTATACATACTGAAAGCGACATGTTCATTATGTCGGATGATAGTAAAAATGACCGTTAAAAATTAAATCTGACAGTTGGATTTTTTAAAACTATAAATATGCATAATTTTTAAAAAGAAAAACCCGATCATTTTTACAGAAATAGAACTATTCTCAAGCCTGCATTCTTCAAGATTTTCGAGCACTCTTAATCTTTCAATATCAAGCTGCTCACTTAGCTTACTCTTATCAGTTTATACCATATCATCAAAGATCATTTCGTGCTACACCAACAACATAATCTGTCAAACTGAACGATGGGTATACATGTCAAAACGGGCTGACGGGGCGGGCCAGCCCGCAACCCACCGCAACCCGCCATTAGGCGGGGCGGGGCGGGCCAGCCCGCCAAATTGGCGGGCCTCTAAATGGCCAACCCAGCCCAACCCACCTTGGGCCGCGGGCTAGGCGGGCCAACCCGCTTATTATTTTTTTAAAAAAAAAATACTAAACAGTATTAAAATAAACATAGAAGAAAATATATTTCAGTTAAATATTTTCATAAAAAACTTAAAAACATTGAAATAAGACATTAAAAGCATACAACAATCAACATAATACATAAAAAAATAAAGTGTTTATTCTAATTCACACAAGATTTCATCGTATATATGTACTAAAAATTAACTCATGTAATATTATGTTTTCAATAATACAGATAATTACTTTATTTACTATATTATTTTGATAATTCTGGATTAGTTCGAGTTAAACATTAAAAAAAGGGAGGGGACTGAAGAGTATAAAATCTTCAAAAAAAAATAGAAGCATATAGATTTTACAAGAGTGATTGAAGTTAGGCACATGAGAAAAAATAAGGAAGAAATATGAATTTTTATATAAAACTTAAAAATATAAAATTTTACTCTAATTTGGCGGGCCAGCCCGCAACCCAAACGGGCTCAACCCATTTGGCCCGCAACCCAAACGGGCTCAACCCATTTGGCCCGCAACCCAAACGGGCTCAACCCGTTTGGCCCACCTCCAAACGGGCTGCTATTTTATCAACCCAACCCGCTCAATTTTATGGCGGGGCGGGCCGACCCGACGGACCTGACCCAATTTGACAAACCTAACGATGGGTGTTTTATTGTTGTCTGGTGAACATAGAGTTCTAAACATCCAGATTTATAAAATGATTACTATAATTTTCAGTTTAGGCATCGATAAGTTATAATTGAAGTGATTTATTACAAAACATTGTAAAATCAAAGTCTTTAGTAGAAACTTTCTTAAGTGGAAGAATGAGTGGCATACGGGTTTTATCTCTAAACATCCATAAAAATATTTGTGTTATTTAATTACATACTTTACACCTTTGCAAATCATATTTCAAAACGTTTCTTGTTGAACTTTCAAATATATTTCGTCACTAGTCAAGCTGGATCGTTCCATTTTTACTCAACTTTTAGTTGTCCAAATAATCTAACCGTTTAAGATTATTTCTTTGTAACCTAAAAACTGTTAAGAATGATACAAATTTTAGAAAATTTTATAAAGTTTATTTACCGCCTCTAAATTTTAATCCGATCCTAACACATACTTACTAATTTTAATAATTAATTATATAGAATAACATCACGTGCATCGCACTGATGAGATAACAGTAAATGAAACAACTTTTTCCTCCATTTTGAAGTATTGAGGGTCATTTTGTTTTATTTTTTATTTTATTTTCGCTTAAATAAATTTTAATACATGTAATATATGTTTTATTCTCGTCACATGTGTCACGTAAAAGATAAATCGGTGTCAAATAAATAATATTTAATGAATTTCTTGGTTTCGAGTAAAAAAATCATCAAAACAAAAAAGTCCAAGTTATTGGATGAAAACCAAAGTTTTATAAATATATGACTAAAACTCAAAACATATCAATTTATATTATTAAATTTACAGTTTTATCTTGCAATATTTCAAACTATGAGACAACTCTCTTGAAGTATTGGGCTTGTGAAATAATTAAATATCAGATTCTCTATGAGTCTATGACCGACAAAACACATACATATATGTGTATATAAAATCAAATGATGGTCCTGTATCATATACAAATTAAATGATGATACTAAAATGACCTACATATAACTCTTCTTGTTTAAAATCATATTCTGGATGTAACATCGACACAGTTGTATGTAGGGTTACAATATTACTTCCACAGAGTAAGTAATCAAAATTACAAAAAATTGAAAGATATATTACTAAAATCAAATTTTAATTTACAACATATAAAATAAAAATTACAATGAAATAAATAGATAACAAGATATTGAGTTAATCGTGCATGAGTGAGAGTGATACTAAATGTGTGACCTCCTAAAAAGTTCTCTTGCGTCAAACTTCCGATGTTGCTTCTCTTGATCTGATTTACTAGGTGGACCATAAAAAAGTGACGTCAAATTTTAACAGATAATATTGTATCTATTGAGGCCAGAACCAAAGGTAGAGAAATGTATGACTGATCTTTAAGATATATGACATAACATATCATGAGACAATATCAGCAGATAGATACGTACATTTCCGAACTCATGGATCTAACCGTTTGATTCATCAGCACCTACTTAGGTGTACTTTGCGCCGCCACGAGTATAAAAAAATAAAGTTTCATCTTGTATAACAAGTATAGTTTTTTATCTAATAATAAATATCCATTGATCCTGACACATAAAAGTTGCAATATTTTCTTTAAATTTAATATCCAAATGATATCAATACAATATTAGTTTAAAACATTATTTTATTTATCATTTCATCTGTGCAAGCCCCAAATCAAGTACTCGAGACATCAATTTAAAACGTATAAAATTTCAAAGCGGTTCACATGCAATACGCTTTCGACACCTGCGCTTCAATGATTAATAAATTGTCTCCTTATAATAATAATAGCTGAAGAAATTGATCCCTAATTTCCTATTTCAGAACGTGTCAATATAATTATTTGCTACTGTGGTCCACAAAATTGAACTAATTTTTGTGATATATCTTGTAGGACTTAACAATTCTATCGCTATATATATAAAAAAAAATGTATTAGACTTGAAATATATAAATTACTTTACACTAATTTAGTGATTTTTTTTAAAAAATATGTTTAAAGTATCATTCTTAATTCAAAAGGATAGGCGAGAAAATTTATGAGCGAAATCGATTGATTAAATAATCGAGCTAAAGAAAAAAACAACTCGATCTCTTTGCAAACGCCCACTCACATGAGAGACTGTGTCAGTTTATTTTTTAAAAAAAAATTGCACACTTAGCGACGGTTTTTGAAACAACCGTCGCTATTAGCGACTGCTTTATAGAAACCGTCGTCGATTTGCTGACACGCGGGCCTCACGTGTTTTGAATTAGTTTAACGCCCAAAGAAATTGGACATTTAGCGACGGTTTTTTCAAAAACCGTCGCTAAACGTTGTTACTTATTTAATGTATTGGTTTAAAGTATCCGTTGGTGAATATAACCGTTGCAAAATAGCCGTTGCAAAGTAGCCGTTGGAATATAGCCGTTGCAAATTTCAATATAAATAGACACCTTGTACTATACAATTCTTCATTCTACAAACATACAATTTGGCAAACAGATACACTTGAATTTGTTTACTCCAAAATGTCTCAATATTCCAATAGTTCAACCTCTAACTCGACAAGTGAAAACGAAGTCCAAGTTGAAGTTGATGACGAAGATTATGATCCGAGGAAAGAGCTAATGTCATTGATACTTCAACAAAGTCGACAAATAGTTGAATCATGTCAAAGTAATAACGTGATGCGGCGAAGAAGAAGGTTCATCCAAAGAAATCGTGAAGCCGGGCATGCGAGGCTCTTCAATGATTATTTCTCCACAAACCCGGTGTATCCAGATCAAATATTTCGAAGACGATTTCGCATGCGAAGAGAGTTATTCTTTCGAATAGTGAACAACCCGTCCAGGGCTCAAACCGAGGATTTCATGAATATCTCCGAACAAATTCCGAAATACATGACACTCATGTGCATCACCAACTTCGTGCCGACTTAGTTGAACATATTTGGTCACAATACAACAACAATCCTTGAATTAGTATTTTGCATCTTCTGTTAAATTTAATTTATTTTCTTTTATTTTTATGCAAGTGTTATTTATTATTATATGTTGTACCGTTTTATTTTAGGTTTATAATAAATTTTTAATTTTAAGTAAATGACACTCATAAAATTAAATTATTTTACGTATTGAATATATAAAAACAAATTATTATTAATATAAAATAATAATAATTTAAATTTCTTAAAAAATTTGAAATTGAATTTATTTAATGTAAAATAAGAGTAAGATGAATGGGTGGACAGCGGGACCCACAAATAATGAGTGTGAATGTTAAAATGAATGTGGGAGAATAGATGTGTTAATGTAATGTGTATGTGGCATGTGGACCCCACGATTTTTGATGTAATGTGTATGTGGCATGTGGACCCCACGATTTTTGGTCCACCGTATTTTCGAAGTTTGGTTTTTTGAACTCACTTTGATTTTTTTTTTCTTCCAGACAATAGTAACAATTGGACCAAAATAGATGAAAATTTAAAAACTTAATTTATCAAAACCAAATTTTATAAATTTAATTGACAAAAACTCAAAATTTGACAAGTTAGAAGACCAAAAACATTATTTCCCCCGATAAACATATAAAATTCACATTAACTTAACACAGGACTCGTACATATTCAAAACATCTAAAAAATTGAATACTACACATGGATCATTACATTGTTGGTTCCGTAACACAAAAAGAATCTCATCACAAAGGCACATAATCATAAAAGTAGATCTCACACACACTGTCTAATTAATATATTTAACTAATTTATTGTTGAGCACCGTTTAAAAATAGTTAAAAGGACTAACGAGAAGCATGTGTTAGGCAAGGCACATGAATTTCTATAATAATTGGTGTTGATGGGGCCTATATCACATAATTTTGATGTAATAATTGAGATGGAGGTGGCTAGTTGGTCAAGTACCCCTCCACCATGCATGTTCCTGCGTGTCTGTGGCTTCCAGAGTAGCATAAAATCTCCTCTCCGTCGCTCTACTTTTCCGCCATAAACTAAAACCATCTTCGATATATACTATACATACATATTGAAGCTGCAAGCTACTATTCATATATATAACATAATGGCTTATAATTCCATCAATGATTGTTCAAAATATGCTGAGATTATCGTGATTCGTCATGGCGAAACCGAATGGAATGTTGATGGCAGACTCCAGGTTTTCATTATCATCATTTGATAATCTTTTGATATATTTATATATATGCCTTTGTGTGTGTATATTCTCATGCATGCAAAATATATAGGGGCAATTGGATGTCGAATTGAATGAAACCGGGAGACAGCAAGCCTTTCTGGTAATTATAAGAGTAATACTAACCTTTTTGTTTGTTTTCAAATATTTCTTGTGGTAATTATTATATATATGTATGTATGTGTATCGTTAAAGGTGGCTGAGCGGCTTTCAAAGGAGCCGAAAATCTCTGCTGTGTATTCTTCTGACTTGAAACGAGCTTCCTACACTGCCCAGTTGATAGCCAAAAACTGTGGGGTGCATCAGGTATATATTATATATATACATACTCCATCAGTATATAACACACACGCACATGCACACACATGTAAATATATATGAGTTAGTTAATGGAAGTACTGTTGTTTTGGCTTTATATAAAAAAAGGTTAATGAAGATCCAAAGTTGCGGGAAAGACACGTTGGGGTCCTCCAAGGTTTCATCGTTCGTGAAACAGCCATATCTCATCCTGAGGCCCACAATGCTTTTGTCTCTAACCGCAGAGATCAAGAGATTCCAGTATATACACACACATATTTACATACCCTCTATCTCTTCATATATATAATTAATATATATTAATTAAAATATAAAATTTTGGTTCAGGGTGGTGGAGAGAGTTTGAATCAACTCTATGAACGAAGCACATCTGCATTGCAAAGAATTGCAAATAAACACCAAGGTATAATCTGATTTTAAAAAATGACTAAAATTGTAAAAGAAGCTGCAAAGTTATCGCACTAATACTAAGACGTGACTAATCAGAGGATAAAAACGAAAACATGGACATAATTTACAATTTTCTCTGTTCTATATCCACTTTAACTTTGGGTCGAGATTTTAAAATTATCGACATGCATGGTAAGAAAAATGATAATTAATTCAAAACGGTTGCATTTGTATATAGGTGAAAGGATAGTTGTGGTGTCCCATGATGTTACCATAAGAGCACTTCATAGGAGGGTTTTTCCACACGGGAAACCCATTGGGAAGGTTATTAACACGTCTCTTAATGTGTTTCTCATATCCGATAAGGGTGAATGGATCGTTAAAACTTGGGGCGACGTCAACCACCTCTTGAACAATGGCGCCGGATTCATGCTCGAATAGGGTTCCGATATCCGTCGAAACACGAGTTTTATTGAATTTTATCCAATTGCATTGAAGTGGATTGCGATTGGAAAAGAATAAGGAAATTTTATGAGATTGTTGGATTATTAATTATTTATATGCTAATGTGGTGAATTGATATGTATGAGGCTATTTGTTTGGTTTTAATTTTATTATTGTGTAATATGTCAAGTGATTCTATTCAATAATAATGATTTATTTCACATGTTACTTTATATGCGGTGATACCATTAAATAAGGATAACTAGTTATTTATTCTTTTGTTCAATTATTGTTAAATGTCAACAAAAAGATTCTCGAGTAGTTTATTTGTGCACCGAAGCAACAGATTTTATTTTAAAATTTTAAAATATTATATACAATAAACAAATTAAATAATATATTTTTGATGTGATTATATCTCTTATATAAATTAATAATTCCTATATGATATGAAGCTTCAATAAAAATATATATCCTTCAAAAGAAAAAATTGAAGTGTCACACATAAATTAAATTCTCGAAAATATTTTTCATTACCTATATATTATTAAGTAATTTTTTTCTTTAGAAAAAGAAATCAATATACCCGGCTCTCGCATTTTTGGTTTCGACTAAAATAATTTATTTATGCCTCTTCAATTGGACCCGATTTATTTGATTATGACTCGCGGAATTTATTTAATATTAAAATAGGTGCAGATAATAAATTTGATGTATATTTTCAATTTTAAAAATCACAAACATTACATTTTTCTTATAAATATATTCGAATATTCTCATCAACCTTGAGTCTCCACTTCACTTACATTATTGATTGCGTGGGCCATGTATTTAATTATGTTACATTTTAGTTCAAAATCATTCTGTCTATCTATACCTCTGTATAATTATATGTGAGATCATTAGAGTAACTACCTTAAAAGATAACAAAAGATTTAATTTCATATTTATCCTTCTTATCCTATTAAAAATCTCCTCAAGTTACAGAAAAAAATCTAAACAAGACTTCTTTTTTAAATCGAACAACTTTTCTAAATTGAAAATAATTTCATGTTAATTTTTTATTATTATTTGATCAAATTAAAAATAATAACAATAACACATGCCACACTTGTGCATCTTTTACTGAAAAGAAAGCTCGTGCTATTGTCGAGAACCCAACATCAACTATATTAACAGAACCCGTCACAATCATAAAACAACAAACTGTAAGTTGGTGCGACCTGAAATTTTATTGTTATAATATAATGTATCATAAAACAATCCTGAGTACAGTAATTTATTCGATTCTTGAAACAAACTCATCAGAAATAATAAAAAAAAAAGGTTAAAGAAAAAATAAAATCTCTTTTGGGGGTGCCCACCGACGACGTCTTGTTTTGAAGCGTCATTTTGTTTTCAATACTCAAAGTTGCTGCAAAATTCCAAGGTGCGATCACCTATAGACGTTCCATATATGATCCTTTCTAAATCGAACCTTCCGGCTAGGATCTCGAATTTCTATTCCTCCACTCTTTACGCGCTTGAACCCGCACTGTTTGAACCCCTTGGGATCGAGCCTACCGCTGCATGCAACTTAGGGTTTTGTGAGGTGTTGGAGCATGCAACTGCCTGCATCAGTACTGCACCACCACGTTTGTTGTCTGGTGCCAGCCACGAGGAACTCATTTGTCGTGCCGAAGGTGGATGCTTTCGAAGGTGAAGTCTGTATTTCTGAAAAACAAATAAATGTAATACATTGTCGCATAGATGACCATCGTATTAATCGATCTCATAGAATCAGATATATACACATGCAGTGACCAATATTAATTAATATAACCGAGGTTAGGTGTGACACCTCTTATCTCACATATAAAAATTAAATGATGTAAAATGAATTTATAATGAGTTTACAATAGACTTCTATAGCAATTTGAGTTAATTATTTTCGTAAAGTGATGACGAATACGAAGTAGTTGCTACAGAGGTCCCATTGTACAGTCACGCAGGCGCAGACCCTGGACCTGAGGTATGACAGTGGGGGTGTTTACAAAGTCGCGAACAGGAGACCTCTTCCCAACAATATTTTTTTAGGGTTACCTGCAAATGGCTTTTGACTTCATCATTGGTCAGACCTTCAAAATTCATCACTTCCCTAATCTGCTTCGGTGTTGCAGCTGTAAAATGAACAAATAAATTATTTGAAGTCTATATACTTATTTTTTTTCTAATTTTTTTTTAAAAAAAGAAAACGAAGTGGGGAAGTGAAAATCTGAAATTATTAATACAGTTATAACCACAATCATTAAATATATTATAAGAAAATCCACAAGGTAAAAACCCGTCGAAGGATGAAACTAACTTCAATATCACCAACAAATATTTTCTTGAAACAATTATGAAAAGGTCCAAATTAAATTTCATACTGCAAACCAAATGACATGATAAAAAAAAAAAAATTAGTATATATATAAAGGAATATGATCTCCTTACACTCTACTCCTCCAAGCTGTTGCAGTGCATCAACAAACTGATTGTGCAACTCCGGAGACCAGCAACGTCTCTGCTTCTTCGGCAACTGCCGTGGATTCTGTTCATGTGGTTGTGGATTCTCTACTGTTACATTCAAATAAATCAGTTCCACCTCATACTCAGCAGCTGAGGAAGAAACTGGATCAACCCCTTTGTTTTTCATGGTGGCTTTCTCGAGTGGCATAGATGCCCCTCCCTTGTGCTTAAATTTCCCTCCTGTACTGCCATTGGCTTGATCTCCTTGACCAGTCTGCAAAAACAAAACTGCTCATTGGTACAAGGGGATCAAATGCAGATATAACTGGATAGAAACCCTTTAAACAATTATTCGAAATGCATAAAAGATGATCCAATAATGATTTAAAGTAAAATTTATTAAATATAAAATTTTAAATGGATTGTAGTGTAAACGAATGTCAAAATAGGTTCATAGAGGAGATTTCAAAGGTAAAATAAAAAATTTGTGTTAAGAAAATAATTGTCAATAACATGAACGACCGGAATATATCACTTGGGATGTAAACATAAAATATTTGAATTATATATGTATCATCGTTTATATTTTTTGATAATGTGGCAATGACTAAATCCTATAATTAGTATCAAATCAAGATCGCGTGTTCATTTATAATGAGCCACAAAATTGTTGCTGTTATTAGGAAGATGATTGTTGAGGAGTAATGATACCCCAATTCAAAGAGATTGGAAAAAAAAAAAAAGCACACACACATATAGGACTGACTTTCGCCGAAGTGCCTATGTGATATCGAAAAATGTTGATGTGTATGCTGCCATATCTGCACTCCGGCGGAATATGATGAAAAAAGAAAGAAAACAAATTTATAGGACTAAGACTCAATTTTGACTAACTAAATTACTAAAACAAAAACTCGTCAATTTAGATAGCGGTTAGAAATTTTCTCTATCTAAAAATATAAATTTTATTTTATAAATTCAAGAATTTAATGGACTTAATTATTTATGTCTAGTGGGAGTAATAAAACAAACTTACTGATTTATGGTGCAAAATTTTGTCTTGGTTTTTGATATGCAAGTTATTGTCATACTGAACCGGAGTGGTCCAGAGCTTAGCAGAACTCATCCATTCCCTCTTCTCGCTAATGTCCTTTGACTCTTCAAACCCTGTAGACCCTTCCAAGCCACTTTTTAGTGGCTTGAACTCCTCTACGACAGGGCATTTTTTACTTTTTTTCCACCTTAGGATCTCCTGTTTTATTATCTCAGTTGCTGCAAATCACCAACCATTAAACAAAAGTTTAAAAAATACCAACAAAAAAAAAGAAAGATTAATAATAAATCAATTATTCTTTACTTTTTTTTTAAAACCCAATTCCTAGGAAAAGGAGCCTGGATACTAGGCACTCGCCACTTGAATAAAAACAAAATAAAGTAATTAAAGTCATCATCTCGACAAGTTTTTTTTGTAAACTGACCATCTTCTAAAAAGTGCATACAATGAGGAAGTTGACGCTTGTAGGCGTCAATACGCCTTGTTTCTTCCTCCAATGCCTGGACATGAAATTCCAGGATCATTACTTTCTTTGCAACATCATCGATTGTTGAAACGTCTACGAGGATTTGTGCTATGGTTTTTGGAACATAAATCCATCCCAACTCTTCGTGAAATTCTTTGTATATCTCAGCCATTTTTATCTTTTTTTAAACAAGAAATTATATGTTGTACAAATCTTTATGTTTTTGTATATTCTCTCTTCCCAATGGCTTTTCTGGTGATTTAAATGCATGGAGAGTGTGGGGTTTCTCCCATTTATATAGATGTGTGGAGCAAGTAGGGTGTAAAGTGTGAAATGTAAATTAGGGGCAAAAAAGGAAAAAAGAATATGGGATTCTTAGAATCAAAAGATTCCTTAGGTTTTGTGTATCACATTCTGGTGGAAGCATAAGTTCATGAATTTTTTTTAATAAGTTGTCTCCACGGTAGGATTTTCTTAATTATATTTTTTAAATTATTTAACAATATTTTATTTTAATTTTTTATAACACACAAACCAGCTGTTAAAAAAATTACTTGGAAACACTTTTAAAAAATAATACAAACTGATTTTATTAGGTGTTTTCAAAAATCTGATTGGATAAACGTTGAATTTTATTCGATGTTTGTCAATTTTGCCCCTGGTTCGTGGGATTAGTATAACCTTTGTTTATATTAAAAGGATGAGATTCCTTGTAATTAATTTTGAGGTTCACCCCAAACCAACTACTAATTATTTATATATATGTAATCAATTTCACAAGATAATCAATCACTACAGTCTATTCAAAGAGGAAAACTTTAATAGAGATTATATATGCTCATTTTATCCTCACTTTATTGAATGGGATTATAGCATTTATTCTTGGATTTCAACATTTTCATCCTCATTCATGATTGATGATTCCTTAGATATTGAGGAAAATTTAAGAGATAGAATAAGATTTATTCATTCTTAAAAAGTCTCGTTCCTTCAAATCAATTTGCTGGATGATTTTTGAATTCCTAATTTCGTTTAAAACTTTATTATATTTATATATATGTGTGTGTGAAATTTTGTTATTATATCGTGAAATTTTGCATTGAATTGATCACAAGACGTTGATAAATGGATTTTGTATTGAATTTTTTGTATTGTAAGAATTGTTGTATAAATTTAGTTGTACATGTAGCATTACTATATATATATAGACACACACACACACGACAAAGACGGGAATCTTATCTTTCATACTAAACTAGTGCACTGACGCACGCGTTGCGCGCTTGTATAATATTTTTTGTAATTCATTTGATTTATATTTAAATGAGGATCAAAATATAATTATAAGAAATAGTGAGAGATTACAAAATGGTCTCAATGAGAATTGAACATATAATCTAAACCTCAAGAAACAATGATTCTATCCATGAACTATATATAACTTACATTAAAATTTTAAAATTTTATTAATATATATAATTATTAAAACAAACCATGACACCAAAGTTAGTTGTATATTTTTAACATTTTAAAAAATTATTGTATTAATTTAGTTGTACATGTAGCATTACTTTATATATATATGTACACGACAAAGACGGGAATATTATCTTTCATATTAAATGGTGCCTTTAGGAGAAAAAAACACATTCGTAAACATTTGGCACGAAACTCAAACTCAAAATCTGAGGTCTTTATTATTTATAATTAGTTAAAATTTAAAAATTAATTTGAAGAGTATAATGTTTTGTTTTGGCCCTTTTTATAAAAATTATAGAAACATAATCTTTGAAATAAAACTAAAATTGAAATATTAAATTGTTAATTGTATTTATGTATTTTTAAAGTTGACACTTAGCATACAAAAATTTTAACATAAATTTTAAATTATGTAAAATGCATGGTATAGTTTTTTAATCTAGCATGAGGCTCATTAGAATTTGTTTAAATAGTAAATTTGACTACTTTTCTCTAAATTACATGTATCTGCTCATATATGCAAATCGAGGGTACCTTTTCGGTTTATTCTACTTTTCAATTAATCCCTTAATTCTAGACGTACGAAATATGTGTTCTTATCAAGGATGATTCAGGTGCATGATTTGAAACATAAGAAAATGGAAAAGATTGATAGCACAGTAATGGAACTTAATTATGAGCAGATTTTAAAATAGAAAGGAACAGTTGATTATTGTTCACCGAGTGGTTTATACTCGACAGGGGTGTGGAATATACATATTCTTGATATTGCAATGAGTTTAAATTTCATATTTATATTTTGTTTTTCGAAAAGTTAAGCTCCGCATGTCCCAAAATACACAAAAATCAGCCGGTGGGACAATTATCATACTAGAATCACCCCGTAATGTCCAGTATAGACTGAGACGACGAACGTAGCAAATTAGCAATCATATTCAGGAAACTTAAGATTTATATATTTGGGGTTTGAATCAGCCATGGCTCAATATCTTTCAAACCAAAAGAACGTAGTACTGTTACTATATATTATATATGATTAACAAGTTGAATGTGAACAGATATAAAAAGTTTATCAAAGTAAAGGAAGAGATTCCACAAACATTTGATTTTTTCAAACTCTATCCATTCGCCGAATTAAGAAATCAGCAATGGGGTTTTTTTTTGTTATGGTTCGCCCTTTTAGCTATTTGTCTAGTTTAAACAGTCAAGATAAGAGAATTTTGGGTTCAAGACGCGTATGGTTAAGAATCCTCGCGTGGGTTTTCCTTGAATCTGAAGAACTTAATCTTTTTTTCCATGTATTAAAGATTATCAGTGCTATTTAATGTTATCGTAACATTTATTTGAATAGATCATATGTATCCTGAAAATAATAAAGCTTAGGTGACGAACATATATAAAACGAGCTAGGCGATCACACGCAACCATGGATCTGAAGAGTTGAAATGCTTTCGACAGCGCGACATAAAAATATGTATACAACAATTCAATAAAGACTAAAGAATAAATCCATGGAATATCGGTCAGACAAAAGAAACATAAACAATCTGGCGAACTATGAGGTTGCATTCGGAGGATTTGGATTCAAACAAATACTTAAAAAGATTTTTATTTTAAATGATTAGGAAGAAATTAAGGACCAACTAATTTTCTCTATTTTATTCGAAATAAAAAGTTAATTGTGTCAGAGTTTTTCTCAAAAATCATGTTTTCACGTATATATAAACATGACAAACAATATGCGGAAGCGGATCGAGAATTACCTCCGGCCATTGAAAATTTCTGATTTCTCTGCTTTTCCTTCGATTGATGTCTTCTAAGCACTTCGTCCTCTCGATAGATGGTGTATAATTTTCTTATGAGGGTGTGTGCTTAGGGACCTCAATCGCTGCTATTTATAGACATTTCTCATACCATCGATGAGTGTATCGGGAGCCAAGAGTCAAAAGAAGAATCATGTATGCATTTCAATTTTCTAAAGTTGCGCATGTTTGTCAAAAGTTGTAGGCATGGCCGTCGTCATTTCCTACACGTCTGTTTTTATTCTGATATGTGTCAATTTTCCTTACATTCTCCCACTTGACACATATATCTCATTACCATAGGAGAAAATAAAAAACATGAATCATGCCGATAGGTCATCTAAAAACGATTATTATCTTCCATGTATTACAATGTATTATATCTCTCAAATAACTTAATAAATAAACTATATGTTTATTCGAGGTCCAACTTTATTGATATTTCTCAAATCAATGAATGTGTACACAACAAATATGAGAAAATATCACATCATAGTTTCATTAACTTTGTTCTTACAACAAAATTACATAAAAGAACCAAGTCTCATTCTTTATGTATGATCCTTAAATTTCAATGGTGACATGCCTTTAGTCAAATGATCTGCAATCATCAATTCAATGTTAATGTGTTCGATAAGTAACTTCTTATCTTTAACACGTTCTCGTACGGCTAAATAATTAATGTCGATGTGCTTGTTTCGACTACCACTTTTGTTATTTTTAGCCATAAAAACAGCAGCTGAATTGTCACAATGTATTCTTAATGACCTAGATATAAAATCCATAATTTCAAGCCTCGAAATGAAACTCTTCAACCATACACCATGTGAGATTGCCTCAAAACAAGATACGAACTCAGCTTCCATAGTGAAAGTAGCAGTCAGTGTCTGCTTTGCACTTCTCCAAGATACAGCTCCACCAGCTAGCATGAAAAATATCCTGAAGTGGATTTTCTTGAATCAATGCAGCCAGCGTAGTCTGAATCAGAGTAGCCAATTACTTTCAAATTCTCAGTTTGTCTAAACATAAGCATATAATCTTTGGTCCCTTGAAGGTATCTCATTACTTTCTTTGCAGATTTCAAATGGTCTAAACCTGGATTACTCTGATATCTTCCCAATATCCCAACAATAAATGCAATGTCAAGTTTAGTGCAAATCTGAGCATACATCAAGCTTCCGACAGCAGAAACATAAGGAATGTTTTTCATTAGTTCCCATTCTAGATCATTCTTTGGGCATTGGCTCAAATTGAATTTATCGCCTTTCACAACGGGAGCTATACTTGGTGAACAATCTTTCATCCGATATCTCTCTAAAACTTTGTTGATATAGGTTTCTAGAGACAGACCTAAAATACCTCTAATTCGGTCTCTATGTATCTTAATGCCAATGACATAAGATGCATCGTCCATATCCTTCATATCAAAGTTTTTAGAGAGAAATTGTTTCACCTCATATAACAGATCCTTATCATTGGTTGCAAATAATATATCATCCACATATAGAATAAAAAAACAAATCTTGCTCACACCGACCTTCTGGTATATACATTGATCCATGATGTTCTCTACGAATCCGAATGAAGAGACAACATCATAAAATTTTAAATACCATTGACGGGAAGCTTGTTTCAATCCATATATAGATTTCTTAAGCTTACATACCAATTTATCACCATTACTAGAGAAGAATCCTTCAGGTTGTTTCATATAAACCTCTTCCTCTAGTTCTCCACTGAGAAAAGTTGTTTTCACATCCATTTGTTGCAAATCTAAGTCGAAATGTGCAACCAATGCTAGAATGATACGAAGAGAATCTTTTTTAGATACAGGAGAAAAAGTCTCCTTATAATCAATTCCTTCCTGCTGAGTGAATCCTTTAGCAACGAGTCTTGCTTTATACCTTTCAATGTTGCCTGATTAGTCTTTCTTTGTTTTGAAGACCCATTTACATCCAATAGCTTTCATACCATCAGGCAACTGAACAAGTTCCTAGACTTCATTATCTCTCATAGAATTCATCTCTTCTTTCATATCATTAAACCATAGTTTTGACTCATTACAACTCATGGCTTGTGAAAACATTTCAGGATCATTTTCGGCTCCGATGTTAATATCCGATTCTTGTAAATACACAACATAATCACTAGATATAGCTGATCTTCTTATTCTAGTATATCTCCTTAGGTTGTTTGATTGATCAACAATTTCTTGTTGTTCTTCATTAACAACTTGATCTACTGGATTTTCATCAGCGATTTGTGGAACTTCAGGAACTGGTTGTCTAACACCCATATTTGGTCTTGAGGGGTGTGAATAACGACCAATCTATTATTTGAATAAGAGGGTTGTGAATTAATGTGATCTTTCTCAAGAACTATGTCATTTGAATGATCACTCCCACTAATCAAATCATTCTCAAGAAATTTTGCATTTCTTTATTCCACAATTCTAGTGTTATGAGATGGACAATAGATTCTGTACCCTTTGGATTTTTCGGCATACCCAATGAAATATCAACTTATAGTTCTTGGGTCCAGTTTCTTTTCATGTGAGTTGTAAACTCTTATTTCAGAAGGACAACCCCAAACGCGTATATGTTGAAAACTCGGTTTCCAACCTTTTAATAAGTCAAATGGAGTCTTTGGGATAGCCTTAGTTGGAACTCGGTTTAATATATACACAGCTGTCTAAAGAGCTTCAGTCCACAAGGATTTAGGAAGTTTAGAGCTACTAAACATTCTCCTCACCATGTCCAATAATGTTCAGTTTCTCCTCTCAGCTACGCCATTTTGGTCCGGAGAACCAGACATAGTATATTGGGCAACAATCCCATGTTCTTGGAGAAACTTCGCAAACGGACCAGGTGCTTGTCCATTCTCAGTGTATCTACCGTAATATTCTCCACCTCTATCAGTTCTCATGATCTTAATATGTTTTCCACATTGCTTCTCCACTTCAGCCTTAAAAATCTTAAAGGCTTCAAGCGCTTCGTTTTTATTATAAAGCATGTAGATATACATATATCGCGAATAATTATCAATGAAAGAGATAAAGTATTCGGACTTTCCAGGTCCATATCTGGACAACAAATATCTGAATGTATGATTTCTAATATTTCCGTACTCCTCTTGGCACCCTTTTTAGACTTATTGGTCTGCTTTCCCTTAATGCAGTCCACACAAGTCTCAAAATCAGTAAAATCTAAAGTACTGAGTACTCCATCATTTACTAATCTTTTAATTCTCTCTATGGAGATATATCTCAATCTCCGATGACATAGTATAGAGGAATCTTCATTTATAACACATCTTTTAATACCTCTCTGAACATGCATAGTGGTGTTATTATTTTGTAAAGAAATAGAGAAAAGACCACCAACCATTGTTCCATTTCCAATAAGATTTGATTTATAAAACAAATTTATTGATTTATCCAAAAACAGAAATGAATAATCAAGGGGTACAAGTTTTGAAACTGAAATTAAATTCTTAGAAAAACTAGGAACATAAAATGTCTTTTTCAATTTTAAAATAAAACCACTATCCAATATAAGGTAGCAAGTCCCAATAGCCTCCACATGCGAAGACATCTTGTTTCCTGAATAGATGCTCCGTTTATTTTCTATTGGCTTTCTTAGGTTTTGCATACCCTGCAAGGTATTTGTAACATAGATTGTAGAACCAGAATCAATCCACCATGTGTTATAAATTATATTCATCATATTAGATTCATAACAGACAAATGAAGTAGGAATACCTTTCTTTTCAAGCCAATCCTTAAATTTATTACAATCTTTCTTCATGTGTCCCGTCTTTTTACAAAAGAAACACTTGGATTCTTTCTTGATGTCAGGTTGGGGTGGAATTATTCCTTTCACTTTTCCCTTGACTTTGGCTTGCTTCTTGTACTTTCCTTGTGTAGTCATAAATACATTATCACTCGTTTTGATTAACAACCTTCCTTCCTCTTGAACACACATGGTCATTAATTCATTGATTGACCATTTATCATTATGTGTGTTGTAAGAAATTTTGAAGAGTCTATATTGTTGTGGAAGAGTGCATAAAATGTAATGCATAAGAAAAGTTTCAGACATTTCCACTTCTAGTATCTTAAGTCGAGTTGCTATGTCCCGCTTAATTAATTAATTTTTTTAAAAAAAATTTAATAAAAAAAAACCGACACTTTGGAAACAATTTAAAAAACATGTGAGCTCTTTTATTTAATTCAATACATTACATGTGATACAATTGATTAATCTCATTCAATTGCATCCTTACTTAAACAGCTGCTTTCTTCTACAAATCCTTCGTAAATATTTTTGCTCTCAAAAAATTTCCTCATCTCGAAAAAAATTTCAGAAAGCAAATCTATAATTTTTGAGATTTCATAGGAGAACTTCAAACTACGATCGAGAACACAATTCTAAGGTAAGTATCTTAATATTATTACGTCCGATCTTTAAATTTTAAGTTTCTTACGTAAATTTCCGAAAATGAAAAACAAATTTTCAAGGTGGAGGTATCACGGCTCTGATACCAAATGTCGTAATTTTTCTCAAAAATCATGTTTTCACGTATATATAAACATGATAAACAATATGCGGAAGCGGATCGAAAATTACCTCCAGCCATTGAAAATTTTTGATTTCTCTGTTTTTCCTCCGATTGATGACTTATAAGCAATTCGTCATCTCGATAAATGGTGTATAATTTTCTTATGATGGTGTGTGCTTAGGAACCTCAATCGCTACTATTTATAGGCATTTCTCATATCATCGATGAGTGTATCGGGAGCCGAGAGTCAAAAGAAGAATCGTGTACGCATCTCAATTTTCTAAAGTTGCGCATGTTTGTCAAAAGTTGTAGGCAATGACCATTGCCATTTCCTACACGTATGTTTTTCTTCTGATATGTATAAATTTTCCTTACAAATTGCAGCAGTAGTACGAAAACTGAATGAGTATATGTTCAAAACTTAGAAACATAATCGATTACTTGTTGATATGATATTTAGGGGTCGTTTGGTAGATATGATTATGTGTGTTTATTTTTTTTAATCCCCGTAATCACATGTTTGGTACGGGTGATTATTTAACCAAGTCTATCCCTCCTATGAATGAATAGGTTATATTAAGTAGGTTAAAATAATACCTCCTCACCCCTAGGATTATTTATCCCACTCTTAATACATCCTATTTTTTCAATTTTACCTTCTCCTAAATTCAAACTCGTCACCACTTCCTTCCACCGACCGCCCACCGCCAACCCCTGCTGCCGGCCGACCGCCACCGCCGGACGACCGCCGTCGCCACTTCCGGTCGACCGCCGCCGCCACCTCCGGCCGACCGCCTCCTCCTCCTCCGGCCGACCGCCGCCGCCACTTCCGGCCGACCACCACCGTTGCTTCCGGCCGACCGCCGCCGCCGCTTCCGACCGGTTGCCGCCCCCCACCGACACACAATTAGAAGGGTAGTTTTGTCAATTCAGCAAAAAATTATTAATTATCACATTCTTATCCATCATACCAAACATAATATTATTTTATCATTATATATTATATTTCTAATTCAATGATTCTTTTAATCATTTCTCTCGTAATCATTTCATTAAGCTATTCTTCAGACCAAACGCAGTCTCAGAGTCTTCACGAAAATGGTAAATGATATTTTATTTTACAAACCAACCCCACACATATGGCATCGAGAGTCAAGCCAAACTCTATCCAACCAAGGACATTTCAGTAATTCCACACCAAATAAGAACAAAAACTCCATGGAACGTCAAAGGGGAGAGAGAATATTCACAGAGCAAAAATCTTCTTCCCGATCAGCACTGCGCTAAACGTCGTCGTATCCTGTGTCAGAAAAACCCCGGGGATCTCGCAAGACGACGCCGTTTCATCGGGCATCGCTACTTTCTTCAGCGCTTCGCTGGAATAAATATAAAAAACAAAACAGAGAGATATTAATCCTATCCCTTTGGCCGACCACGGGAACAGGACACAGGAGAGTGAAATTACGGAAACGCCAGTCCAGCCACTCCTAATAAGTGAACTTCCCCTGGGGCATAATCGATTTTATCGCCACCACGATTGGGTCAACTGTTCCCGCAACCATCGCCGGTGGTGGTTACGCTGTCGTTTCGGTGGGTTCGAGTAATGCGAGTGAATCCAGTTACTGGATCCTAGGTTGAGTTCTGAGGGAGTTCGCGGCGGAGATGTATCGGGCGGCGGTTACGGTCGTGCCGGGCATGGACATGCCGATCATGCATGACAGTGATCGGTACGACCTGGTCCGGGACATCGGGTCGGGTAACTTCGGCGTGGCCCGGTTGATGAGAGATAAGCAGACGAAGGAGTTGGTTGCGGTTAAATACATTGAACGAGGGGATAAGGTTAGTTTCGTGATATTATTTGGTGCTTTTCGTATATGTTTTCCTATTGGGTCTCGGGGTTCTGGTTTTGGTAAGTACTGCTGCGCATTATTTCGGGTTCGATATTTCTGTTGCCGCAATTATGGAATGTCTATATTTGGAAATTTTGTTGGTACGGTGAGTTATGGCTTCCAAAATCGATTTTGTCACTGGATACTGATGAAAAAGCTGCTGTTCCCGAGACCGGATTGATGTTTTTTGCCTTTTTTTGCTGCTAAAATTGGAGATTATCGTTACATGATTAGTTAATATCAGGAAGTTGAGATTCTGCTGCTCCGCATGTTAATCAGCTCTTCGGAGCCAGCTACTAGTATAATCTCATTAATTTGTTAATTTGAGGTTTGTATGTTGTGATGAATGTTTCATGGATGGACTACGGATGGGGTTGTGTAGAAGGTTTTCTGGTTTCAGCAATCTTATCTCTACTGCGTGTGGTGGGATTGAATTTTTTTTTTTTAAAGTTTTGTTGAAGGTTTGTGTTGTTTCTTGCATTGTTTCATCTGTTCTAGGGAAAAATCTCCCTTTCTGTGTTGGTTAATTAACGACTCCTCTGTAATTGTTTTCCTCCACACCCCTACCTCTGTAATGGAATTACTTTTTAGATGTTCCATTTTTGTTTTTACTTAAGATAGTATCATTTTTAGTTTTCAATCTTGGAATTATGAACTTTACTCACTTGGTCTTGTCATCCATGTTCTAAGTAGCATTTCTTGATTTGGACCCTAATTCTGTAACAGAGACGCTCTAGTGGAAATGTCTGAATTGTTTCCCTTATATTCTTTAGTTTGTAATCTCCTATCTTCCAAAGTACTGGTCATTTTCTTCATTACGGTTGAGTGATTTAGAGAGTCTTGGCAGGATCATCTCGAGATCCGACTTCAGACTGATATGACAGATACTATCGACGTGAGAAATCTGTTGCTGGAGCTAGACATGCATATCAGAAATTCCTAATTATAAATTGACCTTTATTGACTGTGAACATGTTTTCAGAATTAAAAATCCTTGGAAATACCCACTGTATACATACTGATGTTAAAAGTTTTGTTGATGGGAAGTACGTAGAGAGGATAAGGTGGAAAGGCAGGTCTCCATATATCACATTTATAATTTGTAGGAACAACGTGGTCTTTTGTGATCCTATAATCTTTTATGGGGTTGGTCTATGCTCCACAGGGAGAAATCATGTGGGTCTCTCAGTTTTTAGTTGAAGTTAAGGGGTAAAATTTCACTACATCGTAGGTGAGAAACATTCCAGGAGTAGCTTGGAAAAATCTTGTTCTATGATAATAATGCTGGTCCTTCAAGGAACAAATTTTCCCAGAAAATGCATGTTATTTGACCTAAATAATGATGAAGGTCTTTTCTGTCGACCGCTGGCGATTTGGAAGTTTATTTATGGGGGCACAGTTGTAATTTAATCCCTGAATTAAATCAAGCGTTAAAAACACGTCACAAAAAAAATGAAGATGAAAATGACACTTTTTTCATTGTAAGATGAGAAAATGTTCATATCTACCACCGTTTAACTGGCACTAAATGACAATGTATTAGTCAGCATCAGTTATGTCTCCACCATCCTCCTGTTTCATACTCCATCAAAATGCAGAGAAAAGTACCCACTCTCTCTAAAAATTGAAAATAGAAAAGTAAACGCCATCTACGGAATCAATTAATAAATCCATTTGAAAACCAAGGCAAAATTTATCTCTAATTTTCTGTCTTCTCATCATTTGTCATGGATGGCCGTTGAGTGATGAGGGTGTGCTGATTTCTATTACTTCTAGGGGGCTTAGCAAGAATTCAGTTGATTATATGGAGCCTGGAACCAAAAATTATTCTCCTAGTGACGTGCCAATCTTGCACGACAGTGATCGATATGAATTGATTAAAAATATTGGATCTGGTAATTTTGGGATAGCCCGGCTCATGAGGGATAAACAGGTTGATGAGCTGGTTGCTATTAAGTATATTGAGCGAGGCAGCCGGGTCAGATTTGCATTTTCATTGCAAAACATGTCTATTTGATCTCTTTATTTTACCTTTTTTTTTTCACAATATTAGCGTTCTTATTTTTTTCTAGGAAATGTTGGGGTGCTAATTTGGCAATTAGCATTCTTATTTTTTTCTAGGAAATGTTAGGGTGCTAATTTGGCAAGCAATAACACTGGTGGCAAATTACTGCATTTTCTTTCAATTATATTTTTTTGCTTTTAATTTAATAATGGGTCATTTATATATTTGTTGATTTATTTATTTTATTTGTTTTCTTAGGCAAGACTGTCTTGCTATTTTCCTGGAAATAGTTATTCTTCTCTTCTTTTGAGGGATGGAACAATTTGAAATATCCAAGAATGCAGATATCTCGGTGCTTATTCTATATTGTGTACTTTGATGTGTGTTTCGAACTTTATTTTAAAGTTTTAAAAGAAATTGTTGCACTAAAATAAGTTTCTTGACTGGAGATCTGTTTACGTTGAGAATAAAGCTATGTGTTCCATCTCAAATAGATTGTTATGTGATTTTTTTAGTGGCCGTGGAATTTAAATTTTGCATCGGTTTCTATTTCTGCTTCAATTTATATTTTCTTATCGTTTGTCCTTATGTCCTTTGCCTTGCCCACTGTTACTCATGTTTTATCATTCGAGATCTAAACTTCATTATATCTATATTTTGGGCTGTAGACCTGGGTTGGGAATATATAAAATAACGTTCCAGCTATGATGGTTACATGTTGGTTTTAATCCAGATTGATGAAAATGTTCAGAGAGAAATCATCAATCACAGGTCTCTGAGGCATCCTAATATTGTTAGATTTAAAGAGGTTAGCCTCTGAATTCTCATTATCATTTTCGCATTTGCCTGACTTGTCATACCAGTGAGTTTTAATGTTATACTATTTTCAGGTGATTTTAACACCAACTCATCTGGCTATAGTGATGGAGTATGCATCTGGGGGAGAGTTATTTGAGCGGATATGCAATGCGGGACGCTTCAGTGAGGATGAGGTTCTTAATTTGCTCATATATGTTTGTTTTATGTAATGTGCGAATTTTGATCAGAGTTATTGTGGGTGTTTCTCATGCAGGCTCGATTCTTTTTTCAACAGCTTATATCTGGTGTTAGCTACTGCCATTCTATGGTATCAAAACCTTCTTTTCTATCGGGAATCTAGTTTCTTGATTTTATTATACGCTGCCCTCTGCAGAATAGAAATCTGATCGATCTCTCATTTTTGTTGATGAAGCAAATATGCCATAGAGACCTGAAGCTGGAAAACACTTTATTGGATGGGAGCCAAGCTCCTCGGTTGAAGATATGTGATTTTGGTTATTCAAAGGTAATCTAAGATATACAAGTAAAATCCCATCTCCCCACCCCCCACCCCCCACCCCCTCTCCCACACCCACACCCACACCCACACCATCTGGGATCGAACAGAAGATATGTTTCAGCTATATTTATATCTTCTTAGAGATATTTTTAAAAGCCAATTTGAAAAATAGTCATCAGCTATCTTCTAATCATTATTTGATCTTTGATCATAATTGTGCTTTTACAGTCTTCTTTGCTCCATTCTCAACCAAAATCTACAGTGGGAACCCCTGCATATATTGCTCCTGAAGTGCTACTCAGGAAAGAATATGATGGAAAGGTAAAACAATTTGGTGCCTTAAAAAAATTTCACTCATCGAAACTGTAAGATGCTATTTTCTTTGTGTGCGTGTGGTTTCATGTGAAGAATTTCGTATATTTTCTTCCAAGATCATTTGACATGCATTTTGGATGTTGTATAAACACTGGCTGTGCCAAATTTTATTTGTATTAGTTATACTGTGGCATTGTGCTGAAATGGCAATGTGCTTGGTTATTACCCAATTGCTTTTTGTTCATCAAATTATTCTCTATCCCATTTGTCCTTTTATCATTTGTTCATTGTTGGGGGCTTTGTTCAAAAGATGTATGATGCAATAAATTGTGCATTCCCGGCTAATTTTTTAATCTTGCATTTTATATTTGCATCAACTAGGGAATAAGTAATGCATTGTTAAGCGAGTATTACCACTGTTAAAATGGTGCTTCTGGTCATCTATATCAAATTTGGTGGTGAATTTCATGGAAAACCTATTGCCAGACTTTGCTGTTCTTGCTGCCGAATGTAGTTCTATTATGTGCTTGTGAGGTTGATTCTGGGTTTTAACCCTCCAATCATAGCTCTATAGTAAATTGATGATCTATTTTCAGACGTCGCTTGAGAACAATTGTGAATGTAGTGGGAGAGATTGATTATTAATTTGTTTTTATATCCCTTGGCATGTTCTGATTAAGGAAATATAAATGTGGTTTTAAGCACTTATTGGATAATTTGGATCTATCATTATAGAGGACGGCTCATGTCCTTGTTGGTAGGAAGTCTTCACATGTTTAATACTAACCCCTGCATAACAATTTAAACAAATGTTGTTTACCAGTTGAACGATGTGACATATTGTCATTCCTTTATAGTACTCATGAGTGATATTTGAAGAGGTCATGAATCTTGACAATGCCTTTGCTTCAGATTGCGGATGTGTGGTCCTGTGGAGTCACACTATATGTTATGCTGGTTGGTGCCTATCCCTTCGAGGATCCTGATGAACCCAAGGACTTCCGAAAGACAATTCAAAGAATCTTAAGTGTTCAGTACTCAATTCCAGAAAATATCAATATATCCGAGGGTTGCCGGCATCTAATCTCAAGGATCTTTGTTGCAGACCCTACACAAGTGAGTTATTTCAGCTTTTTATTTGATTTAGCAATTGATCTGCTTCATCAACTCTTTTTGAGCGAGGGCGATTATTAATCTCAAATGATCCCCCTAAAGATCGTGACATCTTCCAACTTGTGGGACCAAACTCAATTGACCTTAATGAAGTCTTTTGAAACCTAGGGATGTCAATGGGTGGATTTGATTGGACCCAAGACTTGACCAAGATTACGAGGGATCCATATATGATGCATTTCGTTTGCATTTGATGTTTTTAACTAATACATCAACAACTAAAATTAAATAGGAAAATTCAAATTAAGTTGTTATAACCAACGAACACAATCAAATTGATTAGCCAGCATCCTTTATGTCAGTATCTTCTTCATCATCGAACATTCTTTACTAAATAGTTCGGGTTCTATAAAATTCATTAGCCGATTCAAACTCGTCTGATAGAAAAATAAATACCCATTATCCGCACACACCCGTTTAACTTATCCAGACATGCCCCAAATGGGTCGGGTTTACCCATCGTACCTAGAATCTTTGTCATCCCTATTTAAACCGTACAACGGCTCAAGTACTATATTCCAACCACGCTCCCCTTGTCGTAATTATACTCCCAAACATTATACCTGAACTTTTATGTGAACTCAATTACTACTTTAGAGCAATGATCAACTCTTTTTGGTGTATATATAATGCAAGACATGATGAATAGGTTATTAATTAGTCGATTTCCTTGTTAAAATTGGTAATTTGAAGAGGCGTAAGTAAGTAAACCTGTAATGTGAGGCCTGAGAAGTGTAGTTATGAATCAAATCCATTTACATATGACAAAAGGTAACTTGGATACTGCACAAGCAGAAGAAATGGTCGCTATATAAGTATTTATTTTTCAAACCATATTTCTTCCTCTCTCAAATTTGTTCTTCCGAGGAGTTTATATTTGGACCGGAACACTGACCTGAGACTAAGTTCCCAAGTCTATTGTTTCCATATAGTTTATTCTTTATTTATTTTTATTTTTTAATTTAATCAAGCAATGTATTAGTCGTCCAGCATCTTGTTTTAATTTTTTATGCAACTTCTGCCAAATACTTGGACAGCGAATTACAATGGCCCAAATTGCGAATCACCCGTGGTTTCTGAAAAACCTTCCTGCTGATTTGATGGATGAAAGGACAATGAGTAACCAGTTTGAAGAGCCGGACCAGCCCATGCAGAACGTGGAAGTCATTATGCAGATAGTTTCAGAAGCCACCATACCTCCTGCTGGTTTGTATAATCTGGACATGATGGATGATGACATGGAAGACTTGGATTCCGATCCCGACCTCGACATTGACAGCAGTGGAGAAATAATTTATGCAATGTGATTGGCTTCTAATGGTTTCGGGATCATGACGATTATATAATCTGAAAAATGGGAAACTTTTTATGGCCTATGAGGAGAATGTCAACCAAAAACGTACTAGGAGTCGTACTAAATCTTACTCTGCTTATGGTATGAAAACTATCACCTATGTACCTCTATTCTTCTGTCAATTTGGAGTGATGACATAGAAGAAGAGGCATTGGTAATGGTTATTATTCTGCACCTGTTATGTGTCTTCTCATGGTGTAACCGTATATTATGTCGAATTGTACCATTACCTGTTTTACATCTTGACTATGGTGTTGTGTAATTGCTCCTGTGGTGCATGCTATTTTGTGTGTTGTCTTAAACTTGATGACATGACTTTTGGGGAAAACAAAACCAATTCCTTTTGGAGGGATCGGATATAGGCCGCTTCTATGGTCCCCTTCAGTTTGAAAGCTGCTTCAAGGATCCAACGAATAGCTAAGGTTTGTTGACGATCCCTGGTGTGTAATTGCTCCTGTGGTGCATGCTTTTTTGTGTGTTGTCTTAAACTACATCACATGACTTTTGGGGAAAACAAAACGGAAAAACTTGAGCATGTACCGAATTATACTTATTTGTTTATGTTTTTCTCCCGGATTTTTAAGGGGTTAGGTGTTGAACCAACCAATTGGAGCCCTTCACTTTTCTTTATTTTTTGTGAATTTATGATGATTTTGATTTTGAACTATTGATTATCCTGTGGTGCATGCTATTTTGTGTGTTAATCCAACCGTATAATATGTTTAATTTGGTTAGTATTTTGTGTCGATTTCACCACTTGGCTCATGGTTAAGATATTCCAATGCTATCATATGTTTGTAATCCGATCATATCAAATAAAACACAATACGATCAATAGCAATGGATTTGTAATAGGTTAAGTGGGTCAGCGTCTTAGGTTTACAAAGAAAACAAAAACATTCGTCCAAACACGAATTTGGTATTTTGCATGCATCGTCCAAACATGCATTAAATAGATTGACTCATATTTGTCGACATGAGCACATTGAATATATAACTAAATATATTATAATTTTTTTAACTAAATATAAAATATCAATAATTTGTTTTAAATTAATATCTTATACTATATATTATACTTGGAAGACATAAAATTGATTTTATGACGCGTCTTTTTATAAATATCAAATTTACTTTATAAGTTGTGATAATTCTAATATTTGATATCCCGGCAGTCAAAGCTCCCACATAATCAGAACTGTCCAAATTAATATACTATATTCGAGTGAATCCAATTGTCCCAACAAGAGTCTATTTTACTTTTATACATATTTTAAAAATATATATTTTACTCTCAATCTTTACTACCATTAATTCAAATTTTAGATATGTCCCGACTCACATTAATAAAATTTATGGAAAACAATGTTTAAAGTTCTCGAATAATGATGGGAATGAATCAGTCTCATTTTGTTGATTTGAAGACATGCATTAAATCAAAATAGTAAATTCCGTAAAAACAAAGTCTCGAGTTTGAATCTCATAAATAGGAAAAAAAAAAATAGAAGACAATAGAGCTTACAAGGCTTCGACACGATCCAACCAAACTCGAAAATTAGTTTCGTGAAACAAATCGATCTTATTTAGTTGATTTGAACGCATGCATTGAATCAAAATGGTAAATTTCATAAGATATTCAAGCAAAATTTCAAGTTTGAGTTCTATAAATGAATAATAGGCGACACAAGACAAAAACTTCCATCCGACCAACTCTAAATTAGCTTCACGAAACAAATCAATATTATTTAGTTGATTTGAACGCATGCATTAAATCAAAATGGTAAATCTCATAACATATTTAATTATTATGGGAATTGTATAACTAAATGACCTAACTGAGACCCCCTTTTTCTTCTCTTTTTTTCCCATGCAGAAAAGGAGTAAATCGAAACAGTGATAATGGAGATTATCAGTAAGTTTGTGGATAAAAATGGATTCTTTTATTCATTCATTAACGTAAAAATGATGACGCGAAAAGCGTGAACTGCACCGAAATGTGAATTGAGAGCTGGCAATTGTAGTCTCAATGTCAGTGTCATCACTTTTATTCAAATCTCTGTCAGTATCATCACTTTATCTATTTATATACATATTTATAGTATTTATGAGTCGCTAAAAATCTTTGAATTGTTGCGGTTTGCTTGCAACTTTATTCAAATTCAACCTGGCACGTATCAATTCTTTCTGCGTTTTTATCTGTTTTTACTTTTTTTTGGTTGAAATCCCACTTCAGATCTGCTAGATTCTTGTCAGCATTTCATGTTTGGTCTAGATTCGGTGTTTTTGTTGCTTTTAGTTCAGAACCCGTTCGTTAAAATGCACATAATGATGTATATATTGTTATAGATTTTTCTCAAAATCATGTTTTTACGTATACATGAACATGAAAATTCAATATGCGGAAGCTTAAATCGAGTGTTACCTCCGGCCATTGAAAATTTTGATCTCTCTGATTTTCTTCTCGGTTGATGTCTTCTAAGCACTCCACACTCTCAATAGATGGTGCATATTTCTTATGAGGTGTATGTGCTTAGGGACCTCAATCGCTCTATTTATAGACGTTTCTCATATCATCGATGAGTGTATCGGGAGCCGAGATTCAGAAGAAGAAACATGTACGTATCTCAAGGTTCTAAAGTTGAGCACGTTTGTCAAAAGTTGTAGGTAATAGCCGTCGCCATTTTCTACACGTCTTTCCTTCTTCTGATTAATATGGGTTATTTTTTCTTACATTCTCCCACTTGACCCATATATCTCATTTACCATAGGAGAAAACAGAACACATGAATCATGGCGATAGTTCCTCTAGAAGCGAGTATTATCTTCCATGTATCACAATGGATTATGTATCTCAAACTGTATAACTTAATGAATAAATCTTATATTTATTCGAGGTCCAACTTTATTGATATTTCAAGAATCACTGAATGTGTGCACAACAAATATGATAAAATATCACATCATAGTTTCATTAACTTTGTTCATACAACAAAATTACATAAAGGAACCAAGTCTCATTCTTTCTGTATGATTCTTAAATTTCAATGGTGGCATGCCCTTCGTCAAAGGATCCGCAATCATCAATTCAGTGCTAATGTGCTCGATAAGTAACTTCTTATCTTTAACACGTTCTCGTATGGCTAAATACTTAATGTCGATGTGCTTGCTTCGACTACCACTTTTGTTATTTTTAGCCATAAAAACAGCAGCTGAATTGTCACAATATATTCTTAATGGCCTAGATATATAATCCATAATTCTAAGCCCTGAAATGAAACTCTTCAATCATACACCATGTGAGGTTGCCTCAAAACAAGATACGAACTCAGCTTCCATAGTGGAAGTAGCAGTCAACGTCTGCTTTGCACTTCTCCAAGATACAGCTCCACCAGCTAGCATGAAAATATATCCTGAAGTGGATTTTTTTGAATCAATGCAGCCAGCGTAGTCTGAATCAGAGTAGCCAATTACTTCCAAATTCTCAGTTCGTCTGAATATAAGCATATAATATTTGGTCCCTTGAAGGTACCTCATGACTTTCTTTGCAGCTTTCCAATGGTCTAAACCTGGATTACTCCGATATCTTCCCAACATCCCAACAATAAATGCAATGTCAGTTCTAGTGCAAACCTGAGCATACATCAAGCTTCCGACAGCAGAAACATAAGGAATGCTTTTCATTTGTTCCCTCTCTAGATCATTCTTTGGGCATTGGCTCAAATTGAATTTATCGCCTTTCACAACGGGAGCTATACTTGGTGAACAATCTTTCATCCGATATCTCTCTAAAACTTTGTTTATATAGGTTTCTTGAGACAGACCTATAATACCTCGAATTTTGTCTCTATGTATCTTAATGTCAATGACATAAGATGCATCGCCCATATCCTTCAAATCAAAGTTTTTAGAGAGGAATTGTTTCACCTCATATAACAGACCATTATCATTGATTGCAAGTAATATATCATCCACATATAGAATAAGGAAACAAATCTTGCTCCCACTGACCTTCTGGTATATACATTGATCCATGGGGTTCTCAATGAATCCGAATGAAGAGATAACATCATGAAATTTCAAATACCATTGACGGGTAGCTTGTTTCAATCCATATATAGATTTCTTAAGCTTACAAACAAATTGATCACCATTACTAGAGAAGAATCATTCAGGTTATTTCATATAAACCTCTTCCTCTAGTTCTCCATTGAGAAAAGCTGTTTTCACATCCATTTGTTGTAAATCGAAGTCAAAATGTGCAACTAATGCTAGAATGCTACGGAGAGAATCTTTTTTAGATACAGGAGAAAAAGTCTCCTTATAATCGATTCCTTCCTGCTGAGTGAACCCTTTAGGAACGAGTCTTGCTTTATACCTTTCAATGTTGCCTAATGAGTCTTTCTTTGGTTTGAAGACCCATTTACATCCAATGATTTTTACACCATCAGGCAACTGAACAAGATCCCAGACTCCATTAACTGCCATAGAATTCATCTCTTCTTTCATAGCATTAAACCATAGTTTTGACTCATTACAACTCATGGCTTGTGAAAACGTTTCAGGATCATTTTCGACTCCAATGTTAAAATCCGATTCTTGTAAATACACAACATAATCACTAGATATTGTTGATCTTCTTATTCTAGTAGATCTCCTAAGGTTGTTTGATTGATCAATATTTTCTTGTTGTTCTTCATTAACAACTTGATCTACTGGATTTTCATCAGCGATTTGTGGAACTTCAGTAATCGGTAGCCTAACACCCATTTGATCTTGAGGGGTGTGAATAACAATCAATCTGTCATTTGAATAAGAGGGTTGTGAATTAATGTGATCATTCTAAAAAATTATGTCATGATCACTCCCACTAATCAAGTTATTTTCAAGAAATTTTGCATTTCTTGATTCCACAATTCTAGTGTTTTGAGATGGACAATAGAATCTGTACCCTTTGGACTTTTCGGCATACCCAATGAAATATTCACTTATGGTTCTTGGGTCCAGTTTCTTTTCATGTGGGTTGTAAACTCTTATTTCAGAAGGACAACCCCAAACGCATATATGTTGCAAACTCGGTTTTCAACCTTTTAATAACTCAAATGGCGTCTTTAGGACAGCCTTAGTTGGAACTCGGTTTAATACATACACAGCTGTCTTAAGAGCTTCAGTCCACAAGGATTTAGGAAGTTTGGAGCTACTAAACATGCTCCTTATCATGTCCAATAATGTTCGGTTTCTTCTCTCAGCTACGCCATTCTGGTCAGGAGAACCAGGCATAGTATATTGGGCAACAATCCCATGTTCTTGGAGAAACTTCGCAAACGGACCAGGTGCTTGTCCATTCTCAGTGTATCTACCATAATATTCTCCACCTCTATCAGTTCTCACGATCTTAATATGTTTTCCACATTGCTTTTCCACTTCAGCCTTAAAAACCTTAAAGGCTTCTAGTGCTTCGTTTTTGTTATGAAGCATGTAGATATACATGTATCGTGAATAATCATCAATATAGGAGATGAAGTATTTCGGACTTTGCATATCTATATCTGGACAACAAATATCTGAATGTATGATTTTTAATATTTTTGTACTCCTCTTGGCACCCTTTTTAGACTTATTGGTCTGCTTTCCCTTAATGCAGTCCACACAAGTCTCAAAATCAGTAAAATCTAAAGTACTGAGTACTCCATCATTTACTAATCTTTTAATTCTCTCTATGGAGATGTGTCCCAATATCCGATGCCATAATCTAGAGGAATCTTTATTTATAACACATCTTTTAATACCTCCTTGAACATGCATAGTGAAGTTATTATTTTGTAAATAAATAGAGAAAAGACCATCAACCATTGTACCATTTCCAATAAGATTTGATTTATAAAACAAATTTATTGATTTATCCAAAAACTGAAATGAATAACCAAGGGATACAAGTTTTGAAACTGAAATTAAATTCTTAGAAAAACTAGGAACATAAAATGTCTTTTCCAATTTTAAAATAAAACCACTATCCAATATAAGGTAGCAAGTCCCAATAGCCTCCACATGCGAAGACATTTTGTTTCCTGAATAGATGCTCCGTTTATTTTCCATTAGCTTTATTAGGTTTTGCATACCCTGCTTTCTTGATGTTCAGGTTGGGGTGGAATTATTCCTTTCTCTTTTCCCTTGACTTTGGCTTGCTTCTTATACTTTCCTTGTGTAGTCATAAATACATTATCACTCGTTTCCATTAACAACCTTCCTTCCTCTTGAACACACATGGTCATTAATTCATTGATTGACCATTTATCATTATGTGTGTTGTAAGAAATTTTGAAGGGTCTATATTGTTGTGGAAGAGTGCATAAAATGTAATGCACAAGAAAAGTTTCAGACATACCAATTCTATTGCTTGTAAAACAGATTCGGGGCAGGACAGTGGACGCAAAGCAGCAGGAAAGGATACAATCTTATTGATGCCTTTACCAGACATACCACACAGGTAACTTCAAAACTCATCAGCATCATATGTTATTACATTTCTGCAATCATTTTCACGACATTTTCTTGCTGCTTTTTTTCTTTTTTGATGCATTTTTTAGGTATACCCGAATTCTTGGACAGCTATTTTAGTATCATTGGACAACCAAGGAATGTGGAATTTGAGGTCTACGATGTGGGGAAGGCAATATCTTGGCCAACAATTATATCTGAGAGTTTACAATCCAATTCCCAGCTTGGCTAATGAATATGATATACCTACAAATGTTCTACTCTGCGGCAAAGCTGTTGGCAGAACCAAGATTCATGGCTAGCTAGTTCGAGGGTTTTAATGAAATCATGAAGTACTTATTTCTGCTGTTTTCCAGTCATGAGAGGTTGACTGCTAGGCTAGTATATTGAGGAAGAATCTTGTCAATTTTTACACCTGGGTTTATTTTATTTTGTTTTATGTGATGACTATATTTATTTAGTAACTTTTAAAATTATTTTAGTAATGTGTTTTCTTTTTTTTTTTTGAGAACAAAATATTCCATTAATTGTCAGACTAGTTCAAAGTCTTTATATAAAACATTTCTAAAACTAAAATAGGAATCCATTTCCTAAACACCATGTTGGTCTGATAAGTTAAATCTCTTTGTACCCAAGAAATGAGCCACAGATCTAGCTTCAGGAGAGCGAAAGTTGATAGACGCATCCGCGGAATTAGAAACCACACCCCAGGTTGTACAAACGAGATGAGCATCAAGTGACAACAGCGAGGGTTCTTGATTATCTGGAACTACTTGTTTTGCATCGGTTTCGGTCATCTATCTGTGACGATGGAAAGATTTGAGCCACCCATATTCCTCTCCGGTGGCATACAATTCAGCAATATGGGGAGAAAACCGGCATTGAAAATAAGCTTGCTTATAATGGAATTAGATAAAAATTGAATGAATTTTAGAATGAAATGAAAATAAAAATAGAATAATATATCTACTAAATTTTTATAATTGACATGAGAAATTATGAAATTAAATAAAATATAATTATTATAATTTTAAAATTAATATTTTTATTAGAATGAGTGTTCACATTCTAAAGTTATACCAAGCAAAATAATGAATGAGAATAATGTCCATTTTATTTCTACTTCATTCAATCCTTTCAAACATGCACGAGTAGGTCTCTTGTGAGACGGTCTCACAAATCTTTATCTGTGAGATATGTTAACTTTACCGATATTCACAATAAAAAGTAATACTCTTAGCGATAACCCAAATAAAAAATTCGTCTCACAAAATAAGACCCGTGAGACCATCTCACACAAGTTTTTGTCAACATGCACTAAGAGATGATAATGAGAACTAATTGTATTGTTTGTAAATTCATATATTTACATTTTTTTATCATTTTAGACATGTTTCTTCTTATTTTTCATTTTTCGCGTAAAAATAATAATAAGAACATGAGTTGGCTTTTCAAGTATATATATGATAAGCATACTTTCGCCTTAAAAATAGAACTAAATATGCTCTTCTTTTTCGATCCAAATACAAATGAGATCAAAAATATCATCATTAATGTGAACATGTTATATGTTCGATTTGCATAACTTCATATGAAATTTAAAGTAATCTAGATATTAATGTAGATAAACAAATATAAAAAAATCAATTAGAAATCTATATCTTGAGAAAGGGGAATACCAAATTAATTTTTTAATATATATAATATATACACACATAAATAATGATCTGAAGTTTTACAACATCACCAACATGAAATAAAACTGAGAAAAAAATTTCTATATTAAAATACATTTTTCCTAAAAACTTCGCAGATATGCCGTATGCGTCCTAAAAGCGTGCTTCGTTAGCCGTTCCAAGCAGGCCTCCAAAGTCGCATTTATAGATTATATGTGCGGCAAAAGCAAACCCGCTTCTGGGTCTTCCCACCTGGTAACTTGAACTATTTATGCCACCACTAATCGGATCGGAGCGCACATCGGCGGCGTTCTCTCCGCTTGTTTTCCTCTCTATTTTTCAAGATTCGAACATCTATATTATTGCTCTTCCTTGTCCAGGTGGACAATCTCGATGAATTGCGAAGTTTGCCAGCTCAAAGAACTCGTAAGTATCCTTTTTTTTTTTGCTAATCCTTTTGATGGCATATTTTTATACGCTACGGTTAACGATTAATTTTTCACGCAATAAATCAGGAAGTTGAGCATTTCGAGATATGTGAAGTTCTCCGGTGTAAGTTGCTTTCTTTTTACCATTTTTTATTTTAAAACAATGGGTTTGTTATTTATTCTTTGGTGATGAACTGATGATTCGACTTTCTTATAGCTATGTTGATCGTTTATAGTGAGGTTTTTCCATGTTTACTCGTGTAGTTGTGTAGCTGAATTTTGATTCTTTTTGCAGTAATTTTTATGATGAAAATTTGAAATTGAGATTGATGTATGATCTAGAAACATGAATTTTATATGATCGCTCTTAATCTTTTTCATTGGGAACCATGGGTGGTTACTTTGTTGAACAGGTCAAGATTTTGTGATTTGCGGTTGTTTATTAGCGATGCCATTTGTGCTTACAATCGTTGATGGGTGTGAAATTTTGATGTGCAGGCATTCTACACACTGTGTTGTTCCATCGAGCTTTAGGCCTAGTGCGCCCTAAAGATGTTGATTTGGAGCTTTTTGAGATTACATATGTAAGTAATTCCCGTTTTCTCAGAGATCGGTTTATATGATCTTCATTGATTCCATTTTTATTGATTATTCAGTTTCTAGCTGCTAGTACATTAACCCTGCTCAGAACTTTTTTATAGTGTGCAAGTTTTGCATTGCCTTTGAGTAAAGTGTTGATTATTTTGATTGGGACTTTTTTAATGGATAATAAGAGATTGGGGAAATTACCTATCTGATCATGTAACCTGTACATTGTTTATTTTTTATTTTGTTATCAATCAATTCACATATTTAGTACATTAATTTGCATTTTTTTTTAGTTTAGCCATTTTTCACCGGAGTACTGGCATGAAATCGGCTACGTAAATATTTTCTGATAACATACCATCATTTTCCGGCATCACGTCATCACCCCGATGAAAAATAAATAAGTTCGAAAAAAATTGAAAATTATTGATTTAGTATACTAAGGTTGTAAATTTAACGACAACGAAACCAAAAAATGAAAAACATGCGAGTTACATAACTAAAAATATAAATTTTTCTAAAAGTTGGGCTTGGGGGGAGGGATTTGATTTGAGAAAGGATTTCAGAGATGTATTTCAAATATATTTTCCTTCAATTTTCTTTATCCAAACAAGTCGAGGAAATCCGAGCACAATCTAAGAGATTTCGTCTCTGTTTTTAATAAAATTATTGGACCCAATTCTTTGAACAAAAAAAGGTATCATTTGACATATGTCTCCTCATGCATAAGGGATGAATTTACTTCTATCTGTGGTGCTTTAGTTGTATGTATTACATAATTTAAACAGTCAAGTTTTACTCTTTATTTAAGCTTTCTTTGAATTAGTGGACTTGGACAAGCTTCTAGGTTGACTGAGTTTTGTAAATACTAAAGCGTCATGGCACTTCTGCGTCCATAAGCAATTTAACAATTATGAGTCGAAACCAAAAGTTGTAAGATACAACACGATTATACTTCTCGCTTATTTATAGAATCTTAATATGGTTGCCAAGGTGGTGCTTGATGTATGTTCCGATAATGACATAATGCATTATTATTTAAATTTATGTTTTTCTCTCTTGTGTGGTCTTTGGGTAGGTATTCCTTGTATCACCATAAAAAAAATGTTTCTTTTTTGGATGGAATGCCAACATATGCTGACAAATCTCCTAGGTTTTGGATGGAAGGAGTTTGATAGATTTGGATTTCAAATCCTTGCTACAAATCCACTCAAATTATTTGGTTAATTTTCAAATCCATCATCTTTGATTTTAAGGCATTTTTCTTAATAAAACCAAGGTATTTCAAATCCTAAATATTATTGAGACGTTTCAAATCTATTGTTAAAATGAAACCTCAAATCCAAATAGAGCCTTAGTTTTCCTGTAGTTCAATGCCCCGCTCATGGGTAATTTGAGACAAGAATTTTTTTTTTTTGTCTTGTACCAGTTCTTCACCTTTTTTATATCTAATATCCAGGTGCAATGTGGTGATATGGAGGTTGAGAGAAAAATTGATGAGAAGATCGACCAGTTCATTGATAGGGTGGAGAAGCACCCAAACAAGAAAAATCAGGTCCATGAATTGCAATAATCTTGAACTCTACACAATCTGTGGTTCATGCACTTGTGGTCAATCTTTTTTTATTATTTTTAAGCGTGTGGAAGGACCAATGAACACAGACGTTTCATAGGCATTAATTGTGTCTCCATCCACCTTTGATTTTAACTTGCCATTTGTTAATATCATTTTTTTTTTGTCATGCTGAAGAACTTTCTTATAGAATATGGACACACAAGGTCTACCTCCTTGTTGAATAATTCCATCCTAGCTGACATATTTTGCTGTTAATATTTTTTTTCTGATCCCCTAGGGCAAGATGATGTAGCTATTCTCTTGGTTAGGTAAGTGGGTTAGTTTCCTGTTGCAATAGATGATGTAGCATGTATTCTCTTTTCAATGGAAAGGCTTATGAGGATCCAGTCTGTGGTGCATGTGTGTTTTGAATACTTCATAGTAGTAAATGTTTTGAGAGCTGGTCAATTTTCTGAATTTAATACATCTAAATGACAATGCTAATCCACTCTGGTCGCGCTGGATGCAATTTTTTAGTGATACGTGTAGTAGTGTGAGAAGGAAATGGTAGACTTTATTTTTAATGAATTGGATTCTGCCTTGAAAATCTCTTTCTGAATTTATTATGACATCTCTTGATGTTGTTTGTTCTGTATATTACTGGGACCCAGATATGTTTGTCCTTCTATGAAGTCAAAAACAAACAGGCCACATGGTTCACTAACAAAGTTGAACGCCTCCTCTGGGAACAGTGGTACATCAATTTGAATGTTGCACAACACGCTAAAGGGCATTCTGGCAAGTCTCATTATTCAAAAATAGTAGTTGATCCTGGAGGTAAACTTTTAATATGGTTTAGAGATGCGAGTGAAGGTTTAGAGATAAGAGATTTCACTCTTTACTTTTAGCGGGCATGTAGCTGTCACACTAATTTTCTGTTATTGCCCACAGAAACTGTGGCGGAGGCAAGGAGTGCTCGGCGCACTGCATTGGAAGCCTCTCTTCGTGATGTTCTGTTTCAGATAATTAGGTTTGTCAATGATAAGAAGGATCATGTTCCTCCAATACCAAACCTTGAAGGTGTTTCATTTCCCTATGAAATTACCATCTCAAGGTACTCTCCATACTCCGTACCTTCATTTAGATTATTTTATCATGCCTTCGCTGGTAGCTTGTAGGGTTTTGGTATATTATTTTTATACGGCCTTATATACTGTTTTATTTCAATATCATGGTTTTAAAAGGGAAACCTTTTCAATTTTTTCTGTGGTACGTATGATTTCTTGTATTTAAATGGAGTCAACTATAATCTCTGTATACATATATAGGGAACAGAGGAGGTTTTAAATCCTTATAAAACCAGGGGATAGATTCTAATTTAGTTCAACTCAGATTATGCAAAATAAAATCTTTTAAATCTGGTATTTGGATGAATCATGTTTGCACTCAATTCTTTCCAAGGTCATGACACGTGTTTTTACCATGTAATCTAATTATGTTTAAGTGGTGTATAATTTATTTATGAATTGAAAGTTAGGATTGTCTTTTTAAGATGAAAAATATCTCTTCATAAAGATATTCACTTGATGTCCAACTTGTTGGCCAAGCTGAAGCCAGCATATGTGCAGCCGATTATTTTCCATGGCTTCCCATTGCTTAATCCACTACATTTTGCGTGGTTTTTAATTTTTCTAGATGAAATTTGCGTAAAGCTTCTCTTTAATGTGCTAGAATGTCATTTTAGCATTACCTAGGTTTGTAAAATTTTTACTAGGACTGCATAACAACCTACGTTAGATTTAAGTAGTTATTCCATCCAGATGCGAACAAAGCTCTAGCTTTGAATTTGTTGGCAAAAGGTATACAAAAGGTGATTTTCTTACTGAACATACCGCTATCTGGCCTTTTCTTTTCTTTTCTTTTCTTTCCTTTCTGAAAACAAAAATCTCACTCAAATCCTGCTTGATTAGCAAAATGTAGAAATTTACTGTTCACTTTATAGAGCCATAAGAGATGGTTCTTGGTACCACTCATGTCTGCCTGGTTTTCAATAGCAACTGACTAAGAGAAAGGCATTAATATAGTTTGCCACGTTTAGATTAATATAGTTATCCACGTTTAGATACATTGATAATCCTCCGGTTTTGCTATTACAACAAACTATCAACGTCTCTTTCAATGTTGCTATTGTTATTTTTGTCTTCCTAGAGGTACCTGAAGCCAAGTATAAAGCTGCTTAGTTATGTACTGCCTTCTCTTAGTTCATCAGATTCTGCATTTGGGATGGACATGTTCAAAAGGATGCTCCAAACTGGGCATCCTACAATGCTCAGTTGACTTGCAACAACCCCGAGCCGAGCCATTTCTTTTATTACGAGTGTTTGTCCAGGAACTCAAGTAGACTGCTTCACCTGTGAATATTAAGTGTGGGTTAAAGTCTGTGAATTGCAGCGGTAAGCTACAAGCGAATCATTTGATTGAAGAAATCGTGGATATGTATATATCGACATTATAACTGTCATCCCAGAGTCTCACAGATAAAAATTTGTAAGACCGTCTCACAAGAGTTCTACTCAAATTTTAATTTTTTTTATAATAAATCGCATAAACATTTCAAATATTTCGTTTAAATATTTTCTCAAATTCAAATTTTTCGGTACAAATAAAACCTGAAAGGGTTTGGTATGCCTAGTGATCAGGTGCAGCCCGAGGTTTAAATAAGCTCTCTAGACACAAGAAAGGACACCACATGTCTACATGTTTAAAACAAACAATTTAGGTTTGAACTTCTAAAAGTAAATGCAAGTCCAGCAACTCTTGTCATATGTATTTCAATATTCATTCCTTATTTTTACTTTTTATTTCATCGTTTGCCAAAAAGCACCCCTTAATTGTATTATTTCAATAATATTTTATTGCTATTTTTTTTATTTAATATCAAGTTTCATTTAATACAAATCTGAACGACTCTTCCATACTCTTTGATATTCCAACATATTCACATAAATTTAAGCCCAAATTTTTATGTTCGAGATATACTTCCATTGTCTCAAAGTGAGTAGGATTTTTAAAAAAAATAAAATAAAATTGATTCACGTTTTGATTATAATTTCAATCAAAATTGTAGTTCACCCTCAATTGTAGTCTCAATCCAAATTGTAATAAATTAAAACCAATATATTGTTATTTATCGTCGTCATTCCTCGTCATATCCAACCATTTCAACAACAATAATAATATAATTAGTCGACATGTGAAGTAAACACAGCCATAATAGGCCAGCTTCGATTATTTATTTAGAACTAAACTAATTCAAATAAGATTCGAGTTTTAAGTACTTTATTTTGGCAAAATGTTAATTTTAGTCTTAATTACATGTGTTGGTTTTTGACATTTTTAGTCTTGTTTTTTTCGCTGAATCAATTATAGTCCTGTAAATATGTTATTTTGATTAATTTTAGTCATTTTCGCCAAAATTATTTAACTAAATTGTTGATATCATTATCAAAATTTATAATTACGTTGTCAAACATATATATGCATAGAAATTTTCATCATTTACAAAAATTTAACAATAAAATTGAACATTTAATTACATTATTTTGAGGATAATGGCTAAAAATGATCGAAAAAATATATTTATGGATTATAATTGATTCAACCAAATAAGCTGGACTAAAAATATCACACACTAATATATATATATGACTAATTGACATTTTGCATTTTATTTTTAAGTTAAGACTATAATTGATTCAATAACAACAGCCAAGTATGCAGGTTACTATTGCAAGCTAGAAGCGAATAGCCCTAACCAAATATTAAAGTACCATGTGTTATTTACTTCCCTCTGTGTAGCATATAAAGGCATGCATAATCTCATGCCCATGGCTATATATATATTCCCTGATGAAACAAAAATACACACCAATCTCAAAACCAATGGAAGTCTCAAAGCAAAAAAGGGCACATATTGTTCTAGTCCACGGCGCATGCCATGGTTCTTGGTGTTGGTACAAACTCAAGCCCCGACTCGAGGCTGCCGGCCACTATGTCACTGCCCTAGACATGTCGGCCTCTGGCATCAACCCAAGAAGGCTAGATGATGTCCGAACATTCGCCGACTACACAAGACCGTTGCTAGAGGTCATGGATTCGATCCCACAGAACGAGAAGGTCGTTTTAGTCTGACATAGCCTTGGTGGACTGAACTTAAGCCTTGCAATGGAGAAGCATCCTGAGAAGATCAGCGTGGCTGTTTTTGTGTCTGCCTTAATGTCTGATACCAAACATGGACCATCCTATGTGCTGGACCAAGTAAAATTTTCCAACTATGTAGTTCATACATTTATTACTATTATTAAGTTTAAACATAACAGAGAAAAATTTTGGTGTCATGGTTTATTTGGTTTTTTCTTTTGTTTTTTATTCATTATTTCAAAATTAGAATATAGTCCCTCTATCTTTTTATTTTATTATTTAAAGTTACAGTTTAATCCTTAGTACTTTTTACCATTATGATATGACCTCATTTACTTTTTATCATTATGATATTACCCTTATTTGAATATAAATCAAACTAATTATAAAAAAAATTGTACAAGTACGTAACGTATGTATCGATTCACTAGTATATATTTAAAAAACAGTGGACTAAGACCTATACTATCCCAAGTTGGTCTAAATAATAGTTTGTGTTGAGAGCTGAACACATTAAATTGTTTTTTTTATAAAAAAAAAAACAAGAAAACAAGAAACAACAACTGTTTTTCTGTTTTAATTTTTTTAATAGAGAGGAAATTTTACAAAATCAGCACATGATAATTGAGATTTTCAATATTCTACAACACTTTGTGAGAAAATTTCAAAAGATACAGGAAATTTCAATTCTAATTCAAGGAAAATTTAGGAAAATTTATAAATACAAATTGAAAATTTTCAAATGGAATTTAATATATTTTTTATTGATACAATTATTTCACATGATTTTTTAAAAATTAACAAAGATATAAATGTATTTGTAGATTTAGTAGTGATTAAAATTCAATGTATACTTTATTTCATAAAATTTTATGCAACTTTTTTTTTAAAAAAAATGTTGTTGTTTAGCTCAATATCATCAAATTGCATTACCATAATTACGAGTTATTTGAAATTTATGCATTAGCTCCTAAAACATAATAATAAGTTCGTTTTTTCTTATGTTTAATCATGTCTAATTACTATTGACAACTTTTTTTTATGAAAATTTGTTATATAATTTAAAGTATTTGGAGCGAACTCCGCCGAAAGAATGGTTAGACGCAAAACTCTTACCCATTGGTACTCTCGAAGACCCTCTAACATCATTGTCTTTTGGCCCCAAATATGTCAGCGACAAACTCTATCAATTATGTTCCCCACAGGTTATCTCCTTTAATTTCCCTAATCTAATTATGTCTTACATGCATGTTCATTCATTAGATGACCATCGACAAGAAACAAATTTAGATACCACAATCATTAGTCAGATCAGTTGACACGATGTTTGGCAGGATGTGGCATTAGCAAATGCGTTGTTGAGGCCAAGCTCTCTATTTGTTGAAGATTTGTCGAACAAGAGCCCATTCACAGATGAAGGGTTTTGATCTCTGAGGAAGGTTTATGTTGTGTGCACTCAGGACATGGCCATTCCAGTAAGTTTCCAGCGCTAGCAAATTGAAAACTACGAAGTCGATGAAGTAAAAGAAATTGAAAATGCAGATCACATGCCAATGATCTCCACTCCTCAAGAACTTTGCCAGTGTCTCTTGGAGATAGAAAAAAGTATTGTTAGTTTCTAAAGATAATGGTTTGCTTATTTACCCCTTTGTGCTTTAGGCTTGTGGGTTTTGATTTCTTCAAATAATGTTTGTAAATCCCTATGTTGTGGCAAGATTATTACATATATATTACTCAGTAAACTGAAAAGTAATTCAGTAATTCAAGTCAAACTATATAACCATAAGACATTCATACACATATATCTTAGCAGCTAACCCCAACTACGTACGTACAATACAAGTGTTTGATCTATCCGATTTACGACACCAAACTTGCCATCAGTGACCTTCGTGCAATCAGAAAACAATTCCCAGTACCATGCTTGTTGAGTAGAGAGAGGTTCAGTGGTATGTCTGATAAGGATTAATGATACAAACTACTTTAAAAAGTTGTGATCTTGAGTAAAGTATTCTAATTTATGAAACACATAAAAGATGCATCATATGTCAGTTTTCGAAGAAATGTAGTATGTAATTACCAACTATTGGCAAATCATATTTTACATGAATTGGTATCACTATCTATAGGCTTGGTGTTATCTATTCCATTACCTCAGGAGTACCGCGTTTTACCAAAATATATAACTGATAATAATGGTGCAATTAAAATATTTTAGACCGTATAACAACATAAGCATCACGGTTCAATCAGTCTCCCAACAAAGACAATTATCGCACCCCAACAATTTCTCCCTGAATAATTGCACTTCTTGCAATCAATGTGAATCGAACTCGTGACATTGGCTCTAATACAAATTATAAGACCGAGTGATCGTCGCTTTACCAAAAACTATAGCCGATGATAATTGTGCAACTCAAATATTTTAAATCGTATAACAGCATAAGTACCATAGTTCAATTGATTTGTCAGTAGAGACACTCCAACAACCTTTCCAAAGTTGTTTCAGCTAACTTTTATGTTAGCTGAGTGGGGTAAATTTCATTCGGCTTGTACATGTTAAATTATTATTTTTTTTTGAAAACTAATCCAAAATTAAAGTTAATATACCAAATCCAAACTTTGAAAACTTGATGAATTTAAACTTAAACTTGATCAAACCAGAGTAATGTTTCATATTTTAATAAATCTTCTAATTATTTTATGGGCTGGTTAAGAGCAACCACAATGGGTGTTATAACACCCATTTAACACACTTTCTCCATTGTGAGTGGGTGTTATAACGCCCACTCACAAGAGAGAGAAAATGGGGCGTTCATATGTTTGAACGCCCCTCTGTTCGCTTATTTTTTAAAAAAAATTGGACATTTAGCGACGGTTTTGAAAAATCGTCGCTATTTACGACGGATTTTTACAAACCGTCGCTGAACGCGGATCCCACACACGTGTTATTATTATACGTACTAAATATTTAAAAACATACAATTAAATTATTTTACGTACTAATATATAAAAACATATTATTATTAATATAAAATAATAATAATTTTAATTTCTTAAAAAATTTGAAATTGAATTTATTTAATTTAAAAGTAATAATAAGATGAATGAGTGGACAGCGGGACCTACAAATAATGAGTGTGAATGTTAAAATGAATGTGGGAGAATAGATGTGTTAATGTAATGTGTATGTGGCATGTGGACCCTACGATTTTTGATGAGGTGGTGGGTGTTATAACAGTAACGAATGCAGGTGCCCTAAGAAAAATGATATAATTTTATCTATAATAAGTGCTTAAAAAAACAACAGAAAAATGAGAGAAAATGGGACGAGTTGATTTTTATGGGCCAGATAAGTACGTGATCTATATTTGGTTCCAAATATCTTCTTGGGCTTTTAAGGATACCATGGGCTGCCCAATTCAAGGTGGTCAAGCCTTAGTGGGCTATTCGTTATGGATTTGATATGTATTCGATTCGGTATCAAAGTTGGAGTTCAGCTTTCTATTGATCTTGAAATAAATTCGGGTCTTTAAATACCATAGTAAAAGGAGTTTGAGCTGGAGGAATACGTGAGTATTTAATTAGTGTTAGGAGTTCGATTTTCTGTATTAATATAATCTCGGGCGATTTTGTCACACGCACATGATTTGCCCAATATAGTTTATCTATTGCGTAAGTTCGAAGGTTTATCCAATATACATCGAAAGATAGTGGTTGTGGATTTTATCTTCATACAAAAATTAATTAATCACAATATAATTATGAGAAATTAAAATGTTAAAAGTAAACAATCAAATATAAAATTTAATAAGGAAAATTAATCCAATACAATTGTATTTCACACATAAAATACATTTATATGAAGGGGCGCACACAAGTGGTTGAAAGCACGCACTTTACATATACAAAAATTAATGATCAATATGAAGCCTTGATATTTGAGGTGGTGATTGTTTTTATCTGGATGTGAAATTGAAAAGAAATATGATAATTTAAATTTGGATGAAAAATTGAATAGGAAGCAGTGAAAGGTTTGATTAAGCTTATACGAAATTTGTTTTTTTTCTTTGTGTTTTTCACTATCATATAATTTCAATTTTAGCAATGTATCTTCGATTTTTTACGATTTGATGTAAAAACTATCTGCATGTTAAATGCCACATTGATTAGAATTCATAAAATTGCTCAGAAAGTAAAGCTAGTATATACAAATGAACTGAAAAAATCTCGGAACTCGAATAGAGAAAGGACTATAACTTTTTCACAAACTGCGAGAAGTTTGACAATGTCGTCCGGTAGCATTCCTTTGTTGTCATGAGACTCTTCATGTGTTTCGATGATTGCTTTTATCACTGGTTTCTTGTCCTTTCTGCAGAGGTTTTGAAGTCAATTTTTGCGAACAAAAGAAAATCCAAATTTTAGTCTTTTTCTCGTGATTGTTAATGTAACATTACACATGTCAGTGTCTCGTCAGCGCCACATTTATGTCATATCAGTGTCATATAAAAAATGACTAAAATTATCAAATAACAAATATAACAGATTAAAACTGAAATTCGACAATATAGAATATCAAAATCACAAATAGAAAATCCAAAAAGATAAGTTTTTCTTTTCAATTTTTCCCAATAAAACATGAAAAAAGATACGAGGAGGATGTTTCTGGAAGTTTGAAAAGGCTCCATTGACCATCAACGTGTGAACAGTTAATTATTTTAAGATATTTGTAACTCGATGTGTGAGATTAGTAGAAAAAAATGAAAAATCAAATAATTTTTTAAAATGATATATCAATTTTCGAAAACAAATTTATATTGATCGAGTCAAAGGCAGATAGGATAAGATTATTTCAAGTTGACCGAAGATAACAAGATGCGTTAACAAGTTGCTTTACATAACTTGAGGAAAAATTCAATTATTGAATTTGCCTTTAAGATTAATGTCTTCATCACGATCATTTGTAAATGTAACTCTTTCAAAAGTAAATTATTATATTTAAATATTTTAATTAATTTGTAGTACAATATATTTCGTGAATTATATATAATAGACACACACTCTATGAGGAAGCCAAATGAATTATAAAATGTTATTTTATTTAAAGCGAATCCACAATTGAACGTGTTGATTAATGCGTGTATCTACTAATAGTAAAATAATCAATTTTTGGAAACAAACATTAAAGAAGGAAGAGAGGCAAATGTAATTAAATGTTGACAAAAACTTGTGTGAGACGGTCTCACGGGTCGTATTTTGTGAGACATATTTCTTACTTAAGTCATTCATGAAAAAATATTAATTTGTATACTAAAAATATTACTTTTTATAGTGAATATCGGTAGGATTGACTCGTCTCACAGATAAAGATTTGTGAGACTGTCTCACAAGAAACAATCTTAAATGTTGATTGGGGATAGGTACATTTATTATTTCACGCTGCCATAATTTGATTATTATGCATATTATAAATTTATAAGTACATTTTACACTAAAATGTGTGCACGTAGGGTAAAAGAGACAAAGTATATGCATGAATAAAACATTTTCTTTCTTTTTAAAAAAGAGGGATTTGATACCACCCCTATTATTCAATGTTGTTTCCTTTTCTTTTTCTCTTTTTTTTTTTGGTTTATTATATGGATTTTTTTCGCGTTGAAATTCGATTAAAATACTTATTGAGTTGAATATTTATTTTAAGACGTATGATTCGATGGGAAATATGGCATGCTAGGTTTGATAATTAACTCAACAAAATATACTAGGGTTTGGTGGACTAGTTGCATATAAAGTAATGGCTAATTGACCATTTGCAAATTGTTTAGAGATGTTGAAAAATTACAATCAATCGTGAAAGGTATTAATTATAATTTATAATTTAAGTCTTCCCTTGTTAAATTTAAAAATTACGGAATATTCCTTTTAAAGTTCCACTGTTTTTTTTTTTAAAACAAGTAGCTGCTATCTTTGGTATATTCTGAATAAACTCAAAGATTAAGACAGTAGTCTACAAATTATGTTGATCAGATAAACTGCACTTGACAAATCTTGTATGAAATACTTAAAGTTGAAATGAAGAGATCGAGAAAAAGAGATTGAAACTCTGACTTATTGATAGAAATTCATTATATCTTTATCATCAAAACTATTTTTGATGGACGAGTTCCATTCTTTAGTTCGGAGTTGGTGGTACTTACTACTTAACCAGGTTTGCAACCAAACTAATAAGTATTTTTTTTCAAATATAACACTTATTAAAAAACATATAGAGACAAATAATTTGGTCGGATATATTATGTGTTTTATTTCAAATACTAGAACAAAGTTAGCCGATGATATTTTCTGTACCGATTATTTGTCTTATTGCAACTGGTAAAACAAAGTTAGCCGATGTTTCTTTCTTACATTGGCAAGCACGCATATTAACTGAACAAATCTTCAACGAGGGATCGATAGTTGGATTACATTTCACCATGCATTCTATTAAATTCTGTAAGCCTCTGAATATGGATTTACGATCTATTTTTGTTGGATGCAATAATTGTCCATGTTTGATAGAACGATCGAACCATGGTACTTGAGCTGCTGTGCGATTTAAAAGATTTGAGTTAAACCATTACTCACAACTATAGCTTTTGGTAAAGCGGCAAGCGCTTGGTCCTACAATTGATATCAGAGCTAAGGTCATGGGTTCGTTGAACCATTACCACCAGTTATAACTTTTGTTAAAGCGACGAACGCTCGGTCCTACAATTTTTAGTTATCAAAATCCATAATTAAGCAGTTGTTTGACTGGTTATATTTGAAGATTATGACGTGTATAAAACTATTAATAAAGGAAAAATAAAAGTAAATAAACGTACAGATGTGTAAAAGTCAAATGAGATTTGTTTGGTTTGCTAGGATGGTAAAGGGGGTGGGTGGGTTTAGTGTACAACATAAAAAGCAATTCCACCATAGCTTCGCTAGCTCCCACTAGGGTCAATGTCAAAGCAAGAGAGCGGAAAGGCGAATACTTAAATAGGGAGAGCAAACTGGGGTGATGGTAATCAATAGGGATATGTTTTGGATTCAATACTGTAATAAATGTGCAGTTGTTGTAGTGGGTCTGCTCTCTAGTGAACTGCAGAGAAGAGAAGAGAGAGGGGAGAGCGTGAAGAACTGAGAAGAAATTGTGGTTTCTGTAGGTCTTTTAGGCGACTGAAGACGAGTGGGAGAAGGGTTTTTCATGTGATTTATAAAGGCGAGATCTTGGGAGGGATTTATTGACGGAATTTGACTGAAAATCGGAGTTTTGTTGGTGTTTTAGGTGATTCAAGATAAGTGGGAGGAGGGTTTTTTTGATGATTTACAGAGCTGAAATCTTGTGAGGCATTTTTGCATAGGCGAGTAGTTCTTCTTTTTTTCTGTATTCTTGTTGTTATCCTTACTGTGTGTTTTGCGAATTTGATGCTAAAAGGTTGAGTCTTTAAAATATTGGATCTTTAATATATGTGGTTTGCTCTGCAATTTTCCTTCTCTATTTTATTTGACGTTCCTGAGTTGTAAGTGCAGAACCTTTGAAATTCAGACTTTCGCCATAATTCGTGGGCTGGGTACACTTTTATTCTCTTCCTTTAAAGAATCCTTATTTCGTGCTTTCTTAATGGGCTATCGACATTTTGATAGATTTTTTAAACTAGGTTTTTTCGACGGAGTTCTGTAATAGACAGCGAATGTTCTTGCACTTTTCTTCCGTGAGATAGGGTGCTCCGAGTTTTGAAAGCGAAAGTGTCTATTCGGGAGCAAGCTTTTTCTGGGATTCCTTTTAGCTTTCGCTACTTGGGTTTGAAATTGAGCCAACTTTTCTTGGACAGATGAATATTTATGTAAAGTAAAACCTAGAACTCCTGTATTCATATAGATTATTGAATTTGTTTAGTTGCCGGTGGGGATAGACAGAAGGAAAGTTTTAATGCATCTCTCACTATGGAAGCCAATATCTCACTGTGCTGCTCTAATCTTGGACAAAAAGAGCAAAAGAAGTGTTGGATCGGAGCATTCAGCCGATGAAATTAGGTCAAATTCATCAGTTCTGAGGAAACTTCAAGAACACAAGCTGAGGGAGGCTCTTGAAGAAGCATCTGAAGATGGATCCCTTGTTAAGTCCAAAGATATGGATTCCGATGCATTGAGTAATCAAGACGAGGACTTGGGCAGATCAAGGTCTCTGGCACGGTTAAATGCTCAGAAAGAATTCCTCAGAGCCACTGCTCTTGCTGCTGAACGCACGTTTGAATTGGGGGATGCAATCCCACAGCTTAATGCAGCATTCTCCAAGTTCCTCACAATGTACCCTAAGTACCAGTCAACGGAGAGGATTGATCAGCTTAGGGAAGATGAATACTCACATCTCTCTGGTGCTGCTTCAAAGGTATGCCTCGACTATTGTGGATTTGGGTTGTTTTCTTTGCTGCAAACTGTACATCATTGGGAATCTACTGCATTTAGTTTGTCTGAGATTACTGCCAATCTAAGTAATCATGTTTTGTATGGGGGAGCTGAAGAAGGAACTGTAGAACATGATATAAAGAGCAGGATAATGGAATATTTGAACATACCCGAAAATGAATATGGACTTGTTTTCACTGTAAGCCGTGGCTCGGCCTTTAAATTGCTTTCTGAATCATACCCTTTTCACACCAACAAGAAGTTGTTGACCATGTTCGATCACGAAAGCCAGTCTGTGAGTTGGATGGCTCAGTGTGCTAGAGAGAAAGGTGCAAAGGTTCATAGCGCATGGTTTAAATGGCCGACCCTCAAACTCTGTTCGGCTGATTTGAGAAAACAAATTTCGAACAAAAAGAGGAGAAAGAAAGATTCGGCGAATGGTCTTTTTGTTTTCCCTGTTCAGTCTAGAGTCACCGGAGCCAAGTACTCGTATCAGTGGATGGCTTTGGCTCAACAAAACAATTGGCATGTCTTGCTTGATGCTGGGGCATTGGGCCCCAAGGACATGGATTCTCTTGGATTGTCTTTATTTCGGCCAGATTTTATTATCACATCATTCTACAGGGTGTTTGGCTACGACCCAACCGGATTTGGATGCCTTCTGATGAAGAAATCTGTGATGAGTAGCCTTCAAAATCAGTCTGGTCATGCGGGGTCCGGCATAGTGAAAATCACTCCCGTATTTCCTCTGTACTTGAGCGATTCAATGGATAATATTCCTGGATTTGGTTACGAAAATGAAGCCTAATGGGAATGGTGAAGTTAATTCCGAAACCAACCCAGGATCTCAATTACCGGCCTTTTCTGGAGCATACACTTCTGCTCAGGTAAGAGACGTGTTTGAGACAGAGATGGAGCACGATAATGTTTCAGACAGAGATGGGGCGAGCACCATATTTGAAGAATCTGAAAGTTTTTCTGTGGGAGAGGTGATAAAAAGCCCGGTATTTAGTGAAGATGAATCTTCCGATAACTCGCTGTGGATTGATTTGGGTCAGAGTCCGCTCGGGTCTGATAGTGCTGGTCGTTCAAGCAAACTAACGTTGTCAACACCACAGCCACCAGCTTGGTTTTCTGGCCGAAAGAATAATAAGTTAACCTCTCCAAAAGCATCAAAATTATCAAGTAGTCCAATGTATGACAAGAAATTTAATGTGGGGCATCATGAAAACTGCCACGTTTTATCATTTGATGCGGCTGTTCGATCCGTGTCTCATGAATCAGCGCGTTTCATGGATATTCCTGAAGAAGAGCAATATACAGAGGGACACCCTGAATCAAGAAAATGCAGTACTCCCGATAATCAGCATGTTCATGAGATCGAAGAACTTGAGACCAATCAATCAAGTAGTTTTGCTCCGAAGGACTCAAGTACCAATGATTTCCCTTCTGTTTCCAATCATCGGATTATTCAGAATGGGTCAGTTTCTGAGATGTGCCTTGAGAAGGAGAGTGCAATAAGAAGAGAGACAGAAGGTGAATTTCGGTTACTAGAAAGGCGAGAAAAGAGTAGAATCGCTGGTGGCAGATTTTTTGGATTAGAAGAGACTGATCAGCCAAGAATCAAGGGGGGCAGGGTATCCTTTAGCACTGAAGATAACAATAAAGCTCATCTTAGTCATTCTGTGGAGCCAGGAGAACTATCTTCCATCAATTTAGAGGATGATGATTATATCAGCAATGGAGAATATGGGGATGAACAAGATTCGGAGAGGGGTGAACCAGAGATAAACTGCAGGCATCATGATCACATTAACATGCTTGGTCTCAACAAGACCACCTCTCGTCTGCGGTTCTTGATCAATTGGCTTGTTACCTCGTTGCTCCAATTAAGGCTGCCTAGTTCGACTGGAACAGATAATGTACCCCTCGTTTACATTTATGGCCCTAAAATTAAATACGAAAGAGGTGCCGCTGTGGCATTCAATGTGAGGGATAGAAATCGGGGCCTGATTAGTCCAGAAATCGTTCAAAAACTGGCTGAAGCACATGGTATTTCTTTGGGTGTTGGAATACTGAGTCACATAAGGGTTCTTGACAATGCCAAACATCTATCTTTGTGTCTAGATGATACTACCCTTTGTAAACCGATGGAAAATGGCAAACACGGCGGCAAGAGTGCATTCATCAGAGTTGAGGTTGTTACTGCTTCACTTGGATTTTTGACCAATTTCGAAGATGTCTACAAGTTGTGGGCCTTTGTGGCTAAATTTCTTGACACGACCTTTGTAAAAGACGTTCTTCCTTCCATAGAGGAGGAGACTGAAAATTGATACTATGGGGATGGTGGCCATTCTTTTGGTTCACTGCGTGTTGCTACAAGCTGAAGATTAAGAGGTTTATGCTTATATGTATGTATCTCATTTATTTCAGGCAGACCAGAAAAGTAGAATTCAAGAGAGGGAAATAATAGAAACACTCGGTCCCGGTGTAAACCTCCCGCATGTTTGCTGCAAGCTGGTGAATTTGTTCATTCTTGATTTTGATTGGTTGGAATTTATCCTTTGCTTTCTGGGGTTCATGTAAAGATATTTTTAGAATTTTTTTTATCATTTTCTGGTAGTAATGAATTACACTGATATGAATGAGCTTGACATCTCTTTGTCGATAATGATTTGTGGACAGAAGTAATTTCTTGTGTAAAAACTATCATGTTTTACTTGCTCCAATGCTACTACACCTGTATTGTATAACCGTGTTCAATTTTTATGAGCTTCCTGAAATCGAACTTGTCGATTGCTCACTAATTAATTCTTGAATGATTCATCTCTTTTTACTGACTCCAGTGGTGCAAAACGGAACCGGGGCAAGAATTGATTAAATGTTGGCTCTGTAGCATGATATCAAAAGGGGAGATGAAAGTGCAGTGAATAGTTGATCCTAAGTGTTTACTTCATTCATCCTCCACCAAGTGAGTGTTACCTACGCGTCTTACGTGCTGATTGGACACAAATTCAAATAATTGTCCGAAAAAATGATTAGAATAAGACAGATACTACCATTGGAGAAGCCTAGGCTGGACCAATGCGTGCTGCTAGATCATAAACCATTCAAGAACTAATAGATTTAATAGTTTAATTAGAAAGAAGAGCCTATTGCATTTCAGAGAGGTGGAACTCATGTGTTTTAGAAACCTACCATGTAATTTGAATTTTTCCAATTTTTTTTCAGAGTTGACAACTACCGTCTTCCGCTTAAAGTGTGGAGGGCAATAACACAGACTACTGGTTTCATGAACAAAAAATGTGAACAAATGCATAGCATCTACGCTGAGTACATTTTTTTACAAATCCTTTGACATCTTCAGCAGTGTTCATAAACTCTCACTGAAGTACAATTTCATCAGGTAAAGAATGATGAAAATAAATCATCTGACATTGCCACATTGAATAAATGTCAGTGTTAGCAGTCGTTTCCTTGATATCCTACTTTAACAAGCCAGAAGCGGACAGGAGGCGCAGTGCTTCGTTTGAATTGTTCTAAACAGCGGAAGATGTTGAAACCTGCATTTTTCGTTTCTTTAGAAAGCAGCGAATTCTGCACACATTGAGCCAGTGGTATGTCATTCAAAATAACAGGTGCTAACCTGGTCAACAGACCAAAAAAGTTGTTAATTCCAGGTTCAAAAACATCTATGGCAAGAGCAAATGTTTGTGGCAGAGATGTAAAAAAAATTGGAGCGAGCTGAACCCAGTTTTTTTTGGCTTCTCTTTCTTGAGGCTGCCTTCTTCTCCGATTTATCATCCTCAGAATCCGATGTAAAAACTATCCTCCAGATTAAATGCCAGATTGATTAGAATTCATATAACTACTCAGAAAGTAAAGTTGGTGTATACATATGGGCTGAAAAAATCTAGGAACTCGAACAGAGAAAGGACTAGTACTTTTCACGAGCTGCAAGAAGTTTGACAACGTCGTCCGGTAGCATTCCTTTGTAGTCATGAGACTCTTCATGCGTTTCGATTATTGCTTGATCACTGGTTTCCTGTCCTTTCTGTCGAGGCTTTGAAGTCAATTTTTGCGCCAACTTTTTGCGACGCTCTTTCCCTTCACGAAAGACCCTAGAGTCAAAATTTGTCAATGACAGGTCATCGACAAGTTGAATTCAGAGCAATTATCAACAGAAACAAAAAACGGTGTCATTAAGCGCATCCAGATGGGAATCTGAAAAGGACGCAAAATAGCTGTAAGAGGTCAAAATGAGTTTTCGAAGAGCTTCAAATTGTAAGAAAAAACCACAAAGCAACAATGATAAATACAGATACAAACAAACACAACATAGTGACTGACTTGCAACCAAATAAGAGTTCTCTTCCACACCACTTCAACAAGTAATAGCTCGCTCTTTCAAAAAATTTCTTAAGAAGTAGAGCAGCCCCGTGCTATTGCCATTAAGTATTTTTATTTAAGCTCTTTTCTTTCTAAAAGGTGGAATAGAATAACATCATTGAAGCATAATGATCATACGTCTGTAATGTATTGTATGTCACATAATAGGTCTCATTCTTCTACTTTTTCCCGGAAGTCGATGACTATTCATAGCTATTATCTTGACACTAAGTGAAGACTCAATGCTTTATTCTGTCCTAGTTGATCCTGATTCGACCTAGATATGTTAACTTTAGAATGGCAGAAAAATATAATTTTAAAAATCATGAAATTCAGACAGGGGGTCGCATAATTTATAATAAAAATAATATTGTTTTAAAAAAACTAATAATAAAATATTTTGTGTAGCTCATAGATGTTGGTCAAAAAATTCTGTTCTGTAGACCATTTTTTATATTTTGTGTAGCTCATAGATGTTGGTCAAAAAATTCTGTTCTGTAGACCATTTTTTTCAAGAAACAGATTGATTATTTAATTACTATATAATATGTTTCGAGTCTAAGTTTTGACTTAAAAACCAACTCCTTTACAATGTCATTTTAAAATCTGACTAATTAAAAAATATGTGTAGCACTGATGAGGTCTCAACTTTGAGACGAATTTGTTTTGGAGACGTCATATTAACTAACCCTTCATAAGTAAAATGAAAGATAAAAAATTGTGATCGCTTCAAAACTAAAAATCATATTTAAAGTGAACAGTAACATTTTTAACCATAAAAACAATATTTTTAATGAATCGTGTCAAATTGGATGTCTGTTTCAGGAAATTGACTCCGAGAAAGTTTGTGTGTTAAATCTAATAGACATTAAATAAATTTTGAAAAATACGTTTATGATTGGCAAGACATGATTTTCATTCAATCAATTAAACATGCCATTAATTGAAGACACGGTTAAAAATCTATTCCAATTTTTCGAAATTCTCCTCATTCTTTTTTTGCAAATGAAAAGAATCACATACATCTTCATAGATCTGCGATGAAATTAAGAGAACTGATCATATGATTATTTCATCGAAGAGGATACCACAGAATAATCGTCGGTAAGATTTAATCATAATTTAAAGTGGATTCAAAATTAAAACATGTTTAAACGGAAGCTTGTAATTTCAAATACGTGATACATAAAATTTTAATTTTTTCAATCTATCGATATTTAATTTTTTCCGTTGTTATCCAGTTCTGTTCATGCAAATTACATGTGTTTTTTTGTTATGTTGTCGGTGTTTTAGTCTATTAATTTGTATTTTTTTTAATCAGTTTCAATTGGAGTATTGACTGAAAATGAAAAATAATGATGTGTCATCGAGAATGCGGAAGTTGTGAGGACTCAGTGAAAATAAACGAAGATTGGAAAATATGTATATTGCAAGTTAACCGATAATAGGACCACGTAAAAAATTATAATTTCCCCATTTACAAAAAATGTCCATACATAATTAGAACAATTATTAAATATATTAACCAAGAAAGAAGTCACGAGAAATCGCGTGGTTGTTCATCCTTCATGTGCTTCAGCACCTAACAGATAAACTCAGCCTGTTTATTGTATAAAAGTTTCTTCTTCTTCCACCACTCTTGTTTGCTTCTACGCATCAAAACCCAGATTCTTGCAGCAGCCGCCATGGACAAGCTGGAGCAGAAGCCGTTGGAAGTTGGAACATTCAATTATCTGAAATGACAGAGCCATTACGTAAAAAAAAACATTGGAGTACATTTAATTTCTTCCTACCAATATCAACTGTACCCCTTTATTGCCACCATTAATTCTATCCATACAAGTCAACCTTCTCACCATCGCCATCTCCATTTGGATTTCCACCAGTAAATTTTTTACTGGGTTTTTTCCCTTTATTCTGATGGTAAATCCTCCAGTTCACCCACAATGAGTTTGCGCTTCTTCCCGATAGTTATCTGTTTAGTTCTCTCAGTTTTAGCTCGGTTCTCTTCTTCTCTGAGGATCATCTCAACCGGGTGCGATCATTCTTGCGGTAAAACCCGCGTGCCATATCCGTTTGGGTTCTCCGATGGATGTGAAATAAGGTTAAAATGTAGTAGCAAATCGGGAAAAGCTATGATAGGTGATTTTCTGGTTCAGAATTTGACGTCGGATCAGATTTTGGTCAGTGTTCCGGCGATGTGTCACCGTCCGATTAAAAAATTGTCCCAGCTTTTCGGCGAGAACTTCGCGCCTACGTTGTATAACGGTCTTCTGGTGGAGAACTGCAGCTCCAGCCTGAATGATTGCGTGGTCCCGGGTAGGTTGATTCAGTCCGGAGTCAGTTTCGAGAGCTGCAATCGGGGGAACGATCTTCACAATATAAGCTGTTATTCTGAGGGGATCGAAGATGCGTCGCAGTTTTTGGATTATGAGAAAGTTTTGAAAACGGGGAACTGCACTGTGTTGCTCTCTTCGGTCACGGTGCATATGATTGGAGGTTTTGTTGCTGGGAACGGGAGCTCCGCCGTTTCTCTGGAGTTTCAGACGACGGAGCTGGGGTGGTGGGTTGCGGGGAACTGTAGTTGTCATCCAAACGCAACGTGTACACCGGTCTCCAATAGGGGGGAGCGGAAGGGGTTCCGCTGTGAGTGTGCTGAAGGTTACATCGGAGATGGTTTTGTCGGTGGCGTAGGTTGTCGGAAAGGTCAGTTCATTTTCATTTAATTAAGTTCGTGATAATTTTTTGCATAAAACTGCATGTTGACTTTGGAAGGTGTTGAACTAGTCAATTGAAAGATGCTACATTATTTTATTTTATTTATGAAAAAATTTAAATGCCATCTCCCATTTTTTTTAAATATGTTTATTTATGGAGTTTTTTCTTTTAGCTAATTTATCGAAGTCTTTTTTTTTTTTTTTTTTTTGGGTAAGAGTTGTCTTTAACTAAAAAATCCCGTCCTCAACTTGGAACAGATGGGCTTTGAGCCATTTTCAAATTATGGAAGTTGTCTAATTGTTAAAGAATGTGAAGAATTGACTTAACTACCGACCATGAATCTATATTCCATATTGGACTACGTATTTGGTCAAATAATCTATTTAGCCTTCCCTAGATAAAACTTGAAAATTATCTTATAATAATATTAGTTTTTGGATTTTTTGGGTTAAAGAATGAAATTAGGAGAAAGCATCCACTAGGTAGATGAACCAAATGGTACCTAAAATTTTATTCAACTATATTGGGAGGCTATATTTTCTTAAACTATTTAATTTCTTGATTTTTCATGGTTGGTTGGTTGTTATCTTCACATATATGTTGTCCTACTTTGTCGGAAAACAGTCGAGAAATTAGAAAGGAGCATAGTCCATCCACTAGACTTAGATATAGATTCCTTTGAATATTCAAGTTATTTATAAATTTCAAATATTTATTCCAAAGAAGTCAAAAGAAATGAGAAGATATGGATTGCTAAATAAAAACATATACGGGTTAATCTATATTCCATTCGAAATGATCCTATCGATAGAAAGAGATCAATGAATCTCGGTAAAGAATGATGTGGAAATTAACGTGACGTTTTTTTTATCCACGTCGGAATTATGGGATGACTTGTAAGATTTGAAAATACCTCCTATTTACGAAGTTGGTCTTCTGACGTTTTTTTTTTTTGTTTTTTGTATCAGTTTCCCACTGCAGTACTTCAAGTCGCCTGTTGGGTAGATGTGGCGGAACCAAAGTACGCATTCTCATCGGAGGTACTTCTTTCGTACCTTTCTTCGCGCTAAATTCGATGCCATGCATAGCTCTAGCATCAAATTTTCCTTTGTTCAACCGTGCATCCATCCATCCATCCATCCATCCTTTGTACAGTAGTTGTATCATCACCAATATCTATTTTTGTAGGGATCATTGCCGGAGCCTCTTCAGTGGCCGGCCTGGCTTTCATCTGCTACTGCATAAAGAAACGCTCCAGAGCTTTGAAAAGCCGGTTAACCATAAAGCGTCTAATCTCTGAAGTAGCAGGCAACTCCAGCGTCCCATTCTATTCATACAAAGAAATCGAGAGAGCAACGAATGGCTTCTCAGAAAAACAACAGCTGGGAACTGGTGCATTTGGCACGGTTTATGCAGGAAAACTCTACAACCAAGAGTCGGTCGCAATTAAAAAGATAAGATATCGTGATCATGAGAGTGTCGAACAAGTAATGAACGAGATCAAGCTTCTGTCCTCTGTGAGCCATCCGGGTTTACTCCGTCTTTTAGGATTCTGCATCGACAATGGAGTGCAGATTCTCGTTTATGAGTACATGCCGAATGGGACTTTATCTCAGCATCTACAGAGAGAAAGAGGAACTGTACTTCCATGGACTGTTCGCCTCACCATTGCTGCTGAAACAGCTCGTGCTATTGCCTACCTTCACTCGGCCATGAATCCTCCAATATACCACAGAGACATAAAATCAAGTAATATACTCCTAGACTACAATTTCAAGTCGAGAGTAGCAGATTTTGGGCTATCGAGATTCGGCATGGTGGATGATTCCCACATTTCCACGGCCCCCCAAGGAACTCCTGGCTATGTCGATCCTCAGTATCATCAGAACTTCCATTTATCAGATAAAAGTGATGTCTATAGTTTTGGTGTTGTCCTTGTGGAGATAATCTCGGCAATGAAGGTAGTGGATTTTACCCGGCCTCACTGTGAGATCAATTTGGCTGCACTAGCAGTAGACAAAATTGGAAAAGGTCGTGTTGATGAGATAATAGATCCATATCTCGAACCAAATAGAGATGCTTGGACCCTTTCATCTGTACATAAAGTGGCCGAAATAGCATTTAGATGTCTTGCTTATCACGGGGACATGAGGCCTTCCATGATGGAGGTGGCAGATGAGCTAGAGCAGATTCGGATAAGTAGTTGGGCGCCGTTGGACGAGAATATACACATGGGATCATCAGTCGCCTCGTCATGCTCATCACCCTACCATGGAAGTGAGAAATCTTTTAAAGCTTCAGCAACATTCAAGAAAACCCGGGTGCCGAGTAGGAGGCTGATTGTCCCACAGAGAGAAGCAGAAGATGTGAAGGACTGTTCCCCGGTTTCTGTACAAGATTGCTGGTTGAGTAGCCCGAGCTCCCCCTCAACCAACACCTTATTGGCCAATGTCGTCCAGTAATTATATCATTGCATGTTTTAGCCGTCATTGTGTTATTTGTGAGCTGAGTAGGGCAGTCCAAAGAGCAGAATGACTCGTGAATCCAATCGAGATATGCAGAACTACGATATATTTTGAAGAGGAGAAATGTATTGTCTTGCTTATGACGATGGTCGTCGAATTTTTTTTGCCAAGTCTTTTATAGTATAAATACAGAGGAAATGCTTTTCCAATTTTCATTTAAATCTTGCAAGTTGGGCACATTTTGCAAGTGAAGTACATAGGCAGACCACTAAGTACAGATAAATTCTTACATAAATTTCCAAGAATCCAGAATTTTACAGTTAAGTTTCACATAGGCAAAACTAATAATTTTAAATACAATCACAACATGAACAATAAAACAAGCTTGACTCACGCTTTCTTAGCTTCCGGCCCCAAAATGGCGTTCACAATCGAAGAAGCGATCACAACTCCGAGCAGCTCCGCCACAGACACCGCTCCAGCCTGCGCCAGATTGCTAGTCCTCACGGCCTCCTCGATCTCCTTCTCCGCCATCTCTAATTCCTTCTCCGCGACTTCAATCTCCTTCTCCGTGGCCTCTAACCCTTCCTTCACTATCAGCTCCGCCTCCTCCTCCACGTTACGCAGGCCTTTCCGGAGCCCGAACAGCGGTATATCCTGAGCTCTCGCGGGCATTACCATCGCCGTCAATGCAGTGGTGGCGGCGAACAGAAGCAAGGACTGCCTCCTGGACGGAAGCGCCACCTGCGCATGCTTGATAACATGTTCCATCTGGGGAGTGGGGTGCGCGGGGGGGATTTGTGCGGCGGCGAGCGAACTTGTGGAGGCCATGGATTTCGTCTCGAATGTGATTCTCGATGGAGCTCCAAGAAAACGTCATTCAGTGGTCGTGATTTAGCGGGATTAGAGAGTAAAAAGACCAAAATAGTCACCATAAGCCTATGTTGGCAACTTGGAACACACACATTGTTATACGTAATAATAATAATAATAATTTTTTTAAGCTAAAGCTAGATAATATTAACGGATAACAATTTCAGTTTGTACAACATGATTCTAAAACATCATTTGGTAAATGGATCGTGAAATCAAATAATAAAAATGGACCACTCATGGATAATAAATCAAAATATAGATGATGTTCGAAGCATGCATGTCGAGTGTGCTTCTTTTAGGATATGTTTTAGTTTTTGATGTTTTCCGATGGTCTTCTAGTTTCATAACGAAGATGATGCGTCTACGACGAAAATTCAGCATCCTCTTATCATGTTTTTTTTCGTTTTTAAAATCTATGACAGAGAAAAGTGTTACCGACTTTCTTGGTCTCCCCTCACTGAACAAACTTGAATCCAAACTATGATTCAGGTCAAGTCTTACCCCATATTGGATTTTTCCTATTTAAAAAAAAAAAAAAAAAACATTGGATTTTCTGTTCGTGCCATATGTACCTCGTAACACGAGTGGATAGAATTAGGGATGTAATCGAGTCGAGCCGAGCCGAACTCTTGAATGTTTGAGCTTGGTTCGTTTATAATCGAGCCGAGCTCGAGCTTTATTTAACGAATATATGCATGGCTCACGAGCTTATTCAAGCCTTTATCGAGCCTAAACAAGCTTAATAAATATGAATTATACATTTAAATTTAATCATTAAATTAATTAAAAAGTAAATTATATATTTAAAGAAAAATATATTATTCTTATTAAAATTTGTAAATTTATTATAATATATAAATTTAATAGATTTTTTTATATATTTCATAAATAATATGCAAAATCAATAAATCAAATATCAAAACTATTATTTTTTCATCTAAAAGATTACTCATTAACTTACCAACGAACGAGCTAACGAGCCAAATACTGTAAAGCTTGAGTTTGATTTGTTAATCTTAACGAGCCTCATTAAACGAGCTTTCATCGAATCGAGCTTCGAATAACTCACAGACGGTTTGGTTCGTTTATATCCTTATATAGAATATATTATTGGGCTGGGCCATAAGTTTTGTATGTAATTTGCAAATTGGACATAATATATTAGTCAAATTATGGGTTGGGCCGCCCTCTAACAATTTGACCGTAAAATCTCTGGTTGAATTAAGTCCTCAATATGTCGTCGTTTTGTCGAGGTTGCGCTTTTAATTACGTGGCTTTCGGTTTCAATTTGGCGCGGTGAGGGCATCTCATGTCTTCCATTTGAAACACAAAAGGAGCGAAAGGGTTTTCCAATATTCTCAAGCATGGTGGGAGAAGCCGCGAATTCTTCGGCCCAGGGTCCTGCGACTGACGAAAACCTCAATTCTGTGGAAGCTACCATCCAGTCGGGAGTCGATTTCGGCGGCGCCGAATCCACTTGCAATAACAGCAACAATGTGAGCAACGGAGAAAGCTCTGTTGTTGTGTCTGGTGTTGGGCGCGAGAAATCGCTGGGATATGCGGTGGAGTTGATGGTGCGTGGCTCTAATGCTTTTGAGGAACGTGATTATGCTGAAGCTACTGATTGCTTCAGTCGTGCCCTAGAAATCAGGTGACCAGAGCTCCAAGACTTATTGAGTCGTTTCACATTTCCTTTTGGTAGTTCTTGTGTCAGAAATTGTTGTATGTTCTAAAAATCGATTATGATATTGAATTTGTATTCAGGGTTGCACATTTTGGTGAACTTGCTCCTGAATGTGTCAGTGCTCACTATAAGTACGGACGCGCACTTTTGCATAAAGCTCAAGAAGAGGCTGATCCATTGGCTTCTATGCCCAAAAAAGAGGGGTCTCTCAGGAAGATTGTGATAAAGATGAAGAAGAGGCTGATCCCTTGGCTTCTATGCCCAAAAAAGAGGGGGTCTCTCAGGAAGATGGTTCTGTGGAAAGTTCTGTTAATGGTGGATCTTCTGCTACCTCAGTTTCTACTATTGAACAAGAAGGAAGCACCAATGGTCTGGATGAAGTTACAGGTTGAATTTAGTGTTTAAATCGTCTATATTCACCGATTATTGAAATGGTCATTTAATGGATAATGAGTGGGTAAACTTAAAATGATCGTTACAATCCACCTGATTATATGCATATTTCATTTGTTTCATTGTTTAAATAATGTTACGCATGAAAAACTTCATAATTATCCTCTTATCAAGGAACTGCAATATGTGTTCACATATATTTTTCAAAATTATGCATGAAGGGGGGTTGTGTTGATGAGAACCAATGACCTCTTCATTCATGGGGGAGTCTGCTGCCATTCCAACTGACACGTGGATAGAAGGAACTGAAATTTTCGGACAGGTTAATGTGGTGCTATCAATTGCTCAAATTCCAGTTATACCAATTGAGTAATCCATCTTTTGGGATTTCTTGTTTAACTTCTCGGGGAGGGTGGATGCGTATAATCTCTTAAAGATGCAGTTATATAGGATTTTGAGGAATTATGTAGATATGGATGTTTATAATCCTTTAAAGTTGCAGTTATATAAGATTTTGAGGAGTTACGTATATTTGGTGTACCTGGTTTTCTTCAGCGACATTTGTTTGGAGCATGAAATGCATTTTTGCTCAGTGGCTTTCTTCTTCTTCTTCTTCTTCTAAATAACAGCAGAAGGGAAGAATGAAGAAGAAGAAGAAGACGAAAGTGATGCTGAAGACCTAGCTGATGGTGATGAAGATGAATCTGACCTGGATTTGGCATGGAAGATGCTAGATGTTTCTAGGGCAATTGTTGAGAAGCACTCCGGGGAAACTATGGAAAATGTGGATATCTTGTCTGCCTTGGCAGAAGTAGCTTTGGTAAGAGGTTTGCAATTTGTTTCAGTGATTGCTATCATGACTATATATTTAAATAGCTTGGTTATGTGGTCATTTTTTACTCACTATAGAAACTTTCTGCTTTGTCCAGAGGATATTGAAACTTCACTTAGTGACTACTTGAAATCCCTGTTCATTTTGAAGTGCCTGGTTGAACCTGACAGTCGGCTTATAGCTGAGTTGTATACTTTACAAAGTTGGACATTGCAGCCCAAAAGAATTTTTTTGCAAGTTTGAGGGCTTATGATGGATTAGCATTAGGTGTGTCACCCGGGTTTTAAATCATTTTTTAAACCTATGTCACAATTGGTTCGTGAAGATTTCTTAACATGAGAACCAAGAAATTTTAGGGTATGCCTGTGTTTGGAAATTGGTTCTAAACCTGCAGAAGCTGTTCCATATTGCCAGAAGGCTATTTCAGTTTGCAAGTCTAGACTGCAGCGACTTACAAATGAAATAAAGATCTGTCAAGTAGCTGCTGCGAAGACACCGGCTGCCTCTGAATCAAGAGAACTTGTTCCACCATCTTCTTACGCATCTCAGTCAGGTGATCTCATGGCTCACAAAGAATCTGAGATTGACACACTGACTGGTCTGTGTGATGAACTAGAAAAGAAGGTAAGCATTAATCAAATATCGACAATCTTTGAGCAGCTTTGCCATTGTATTTACTTGTTTCCATATTGCAGCTAGAAGATCTTCAGCAGCTTGCTTTAAACCCAACATCGATCCTCTCAGGCATCCAGGGATGATGTCCGCAAAAGCAAAGGCTTGTGAGAAAAGTGCAGTTTCAGTAGCAATGAACTCTTCTCAGATGGATACAGCCAACATTGTTGGAATCACGGTGTCTCCAACTGTTTCCACTGCTCATTCAAATAACACTTCTGTTGTTACTCATCTGGGGGTTGTTGGAAGAGGAGTCAAGCGAACGGTCATGAGCTCGACCACCGAGTCTGGGCCAACTAAGAAGCCTTCAATTGATCCATCATCAAATAATAGCGGTGGCAGTACCTCTTGAACCTTCAGTGCTGACCAAGGAGATGATTTAATGGTCACCGGTAATGCTTTATCATGTACAAAAGTGGATCATGAAATATATGTGAATCTGAGTGTCACAAGTGTTCATTTGTTGTTTGCTTTCTCTATCAACGTTAAGGCTGTTATAACCTCGTACTTTCTTGTGTAATCATAGTTTGTGTTCTACTAGTTTTACACTTTTACTGACCCATTGTCGATGTTTGTACCTTCTGCTTATGATGGTTGTACGTATGACTGTAGTTCACACAGGCCAGAAGGTCAATAGTCGCAAGTGTCCCGTTTCGATTTTATTGCATTGGCTAAACTCGAAAATAGTCAACCTGTTCATCTTTTAGTTGCTTACAATATAGAAAGAATTATAGTAATTGAACTTGAATGTTTTTGCTCTTTTATTCGACTCAACTCTCAAGTTATCCAGTCCTATGATAGATACGCATAAAATGTTGTAAATTTAAGAGAAATATTTTGACTGATTTTATTTTTTTGAGTAAATATTTTAACTGATTTTGAATGAATGGTGAGTGTAATATTTGTGCTAGTATTTTACAGAATAATTGCATGATCATGATCATTATCACGTCTTACTCGTGAACATTTGAAAATTTGAATTTTATATTGAAATTGTTAGATACTACTTATAATTGTTTAGTTCTATTTATTATTGTTATTCAAATTGAAAGGTATTAGAGGTTTATATATGGTTTTATATTGTACCTTTTTAGGTAGATGAAATTATCTTGCCTTTTAATTTATTACAACATATGATATTGAAAAAGAATTTATGATAAATTTACTAATATACGAAAGTGTTTCAATTCTATTCGAATTTTATTATAAGAAATGTTATTTCAATTTTATCCGAATTTGAATGATTATACTACTTCTGATACAAAAAATTTGTAAATTTGTAACAATCCAAAATTTTTGTGATGGTTAGTCAAAATTTAATTAATTAATTTAAATAGTAATGATAAAAAAAATTATTTGGTTCAATAAAAGATTTGACATCGATAAATAATTTGTCATATACATTAATCTACTTAATATCTAAAAAGATTGTGATGAAATAAATAAAAATGCTTCTAAATAATAATAATTATTTAATTATATAAAAAGAATTTTATTTTATATATATTATATCATAAAGTGTATTTCATATTTTATTGAGCATATTGTTCAAGATATTTGAATTTTTGTAAATATTAGTTCTTGAATAGTTAACGATGAGGTACTATCGACAGATTGAAAATGAATGACTGAAGCTCTGGACAACGGTCTATGTATCGGATTGCCTAGTTCACTGGGCAATGAGACCTATGACTGGAAAGTGAGTGCAATGAATAACGAGTTAAAACTCTTGTGTATGGACTATGGTCTATGGTTAATCTGAACAGTGTGGTTTTGATTGTAATAATTAATTTTATGCATCTTACTTGAGTACATGGGAAAAAGTGATAAAATCGAATATTGGTGAGAGCCACCTCTTTAATCCAGAATATCTACTTCAGAGTTTTGAACCGTCGTTGCATTTCATTTGACAAAATATTTCCATAATAATACATTATTATTAATATATGTCATCTTTTATTGAATTACTGTATAGATATATGATCGTTTGAACTGTTATAAATATATACGAGCTCAGTTTATTCCCTCACTAAATCCCTAAAGACTTGACTTATAGTTTCTTCTTATTTTTTTTTAAATTCTTGATACAAGATTTCGATTATGATGAAAATTGAGAAAATGTATATGTTGGTTTAACAAGACTGTGATTTTTCTGTTGAATTTGTATTTTTATTATCTTTTGTAAAATCGATGATTGTGCACGTTTTCGCCATTGTAAGTTAAAATGATAATGACAATCTTATAATTTGGGGTTATAAGATGTTATAAAACAACAATTTTTAAATAATTGCAGTTATCTTAATTTGAGACTTATATTTTAATAAAATATTTTAAAAAATCTCTTAAAAATTCATTTCTAAAGCTTTTAATAATTTTATGATCTCTTGAATTTTTATATAAATATTATTTTACAACCAAACAAAATCTATACAAAAACATACTAATTAATACCCCACAGTTATAACGTGTGCATAGGAAATAATGCTGGTTAACGATTTACCTTCTAGTCATATTTATGAATTATTATTTGCTGTCGGGTTTTTTTTTTAAATATGCATTTATTATAACAAACAAATTTACATTAGAATTTGTGGAATGTTACACATGTGAGAGTGATTTCGTGGTTGATGTAAGAAGGAACATGTAGTTTGGATTCGTTGGTTGCTGCGCAAGTCGTTCAATAATCAATTTCCGATGAAAAGTCGCACACTTTCATGTTAGACTATAACTACTTTTGTTTTATCTTCTTTGGATTCACGTTCCCTAAAATGTTCTCAACTACGTAGAATACATAGTTATCTATTAACTCTGTCCCATGCATGTATATGAGTAAATCTTTTGTGAGATGATTTCACGAATCTTTATATAGACGGTCTCACGAATCTTTATCTGTGAGACGTGTCAATCATACCGATATTCACAATAAAAAATAATACTTTTTCATGGATGATCCAAATAAGATATCAGTCTCACAAAATACGACACGTGAGACCGTCTCACACAAGTTTTGCCTATATATTTATATTTAGCAATACTTCTTCTGTTATTTTATTAATATGGTTTTATTTAATTTGAGATTTTGTAATTAACTAAGTAATGTAAAAATAACAAACATTTTATATAAACACTCAATTATATAAGGGTGAAACTGATTTTTATTTTAGTAATTGATATTTTCAATGAATTTTTTATAAAAACAAACAACTTATATTATTGAAACATATCATAAAGTAAAAAAAAAAATTCAATTATATATCGTGTCGTTTTTTATTAAATGTGATTTTTTTGTCTGTTTGTGTGTTGTTTTAAATGATTTGGTTTTTAGTCTCCGATATTCTATAAATTTGTAATTTGTTTATTTGGCTCGTAAACTGTTTTTTATTCAATTTACATATAGTTATTTCTTGGATATTTTATTATTTAAAATAAAATTTGTATTTTTTTCCTGAAAAAATCAATTATTTATGCATTCTTATTTTAATGATGATTCTTTTGTTTGTATTGTACATACACTCATTTATGACTCGTTAGATTAAACTTAGAGAGTTAGTTCATTAAGGCACTGTTTGTCTCGAGTACTTCTCAGTACTAATATAAATAGTCCTACTCTTATCTTACCACTTGTTCTGTACAAGTATTATTTATCTCGATCAATCATATTATTAATCATTTATCTCACATCAATCAAATTCGTAATTATTTATCTCACATCAATCAAATCAATAATAAAAAATACGTTATTACCCTTAATAAATAATATTAGTAATATTCTATTAATATTTTCAACAAGGACAAAATGGTAATATCATATTATCTCAAATTTAATCAAACAAATCAATCAAATCAAACTCTATATTAACTATCATTTTCTATTTATTTTATTGTTACAAAGTATTACTTATCCCTGTACTATATATCTCATACCATGAACCAAACGGTACCTAAATGTTTGTGTCATTTTTGACAATTTAATAATTAACGTAACATATTAGATATTTGTGATAGTTATGTGCATTTAATTAACAGCTAGTATTTTCTTTTTATTTGTTAATATATATTTTTATTTTTAATTAATATATAGTAATTAAGTTTTGAAAAACATGCAATAAATTTTTAATAAATTAAATAACGATAAATTATGAAGTTGTATGTAAATTTTCTTTTCTGATGTTTTTTCTTAATTTGTGTGTTAAAAAACAAGTCTATAAAATTGAGATAGAGACAATAATGTAATATATTCATTTCATTGTCTGATGGACTTCACTTATTTTTATTTTAAATTCAGATAATTAATTACACATATTATATTAAAATATGGATATAAAACGGATAATATGAAACGATCTTCTATAGTTTTTTCTCTCTCTCTGTATATAAATATTTGGGTGGGATGAAATGTACACATACCGTTTGGTTCAAGTACTGGTAAGTACTAATATAAATAGTCATATCGTATCACTTGTTTTGTACAAGTATTATTTATCCTAATCAATCAAATTATTAATTATTTATCTCACATCAATCAAATTCGTAATTATTTATCTCACGTCAATCAAATCAATAATATAAAAGTACGATATTATCCTTAATAAATAATATTATTAATATTTTTAACAAGGACAAAATGCTAATATCATATTATCTCAAATTTAATCAATTAAATTAATCAAATCAAACACTTATATTAACTATCATTTTCTATTTATTTTATTATTATAAAATATTACTTATCTTCATACTATATATCCTATATTATGAACCAAACGATACCCAAAAGTAGTGTGTGTAAATTTATGGGAGTATGTTTCACCTTGTCTCATGTATTGGAAAAATAAGTTTTAAATGAATATATTAGTAATTTTAAAAACAAATTAAACATGCATAGATTATTAAAACAATAGAGAAAATAATAATAAATATGAAAACTAAACTTTGTATGTGGAACGAAAAAAATTAAATATAAATATATAGGATTGAGAGACTATAATTAATTCATAAGAACAAAAAGAAAGGATCAATGGATTTAAAAAAAAAATGTCAGTATATAAAAAAATTAGTAAAATACAATTTTTTTTTTGTGATTTTGGTTCGTCAGTTTCGATTTTAGTCTAATATCGCTAATCTTTTCAATTTTATTTTATTTTTATGTGATAATAATATGATACTGAGACTGATGTATGTGTAGTTTTAGGTTAACGTTTATGAGGGAAAAATAATTAAAATTGCTAATTTTTTTAAAAAAATAAAAAACGATTACCAGTGATATTTGACGAAACCAAAATCTGAGGGAAACAAAATCCATGTCAACGTGTGTGGGAGCAAACATCCGCAAAGATAAGTGAGATTCCATATTTAAAATTTGGGAGTCCTGTGGGAGTGGGAGATTAAATCAGAGACACCGGCAGAGAGTTAATGTGCATTTACTGAGTAGATGTCGAAATTAATGCCAAGAATCGAGATTCGATGATCAACAGGTGTCATTCACGCTAATACATGTGAGCTAAAAGAGATTTGAATTTGGTTCACGGGGTATGTTTGACCAACCTAATTTCAAAAGCTCAGAGATTTCGTGTTGAGGTGTGTTCATATTTAATAAGAGGCATATGGCACGAGCAAGGTGTAATGAAAAATAAATTTTATTATAATTAGATCTCGAACGATAAGATAGGAAAGTTATATAAGTCATAGGTCGAAAGGAAAGTTACGTATCATTAATATTTTATTCAAGTTACAAAATCTTTAAATTTTAAGATGTATTATCTCAACTGTTATGTGATATGTCCAACCTCGAAAGCAAAATGGACTCAACATGAAGTTTTGATGAGTTCAGGCTCTTGAGATATACTAATCATGGATCTTTTATGGCCTAAAATAACGGAAAAAGAACACTAAAGATACCTAACAACTCATGATGATTACCATCATAATTACAGCAAGAAAATGTTTCTTTCTTCATTTTGAAACCCAAAAAAATGCTTCTTATAAAGTAGAAATAATTCAAAATCGCACTTTATATCTCAAAATCCAACCGACCTTTTTTTCGATCTTTTCCATTCACTCTACAGTTCAGGCATAGAAGTACAGGAAAAGAGGGAAGATTCTGGTATATTAATTTGATTCAAATAAAAAAAAACCCCACCCCGAAAAGAAAAGAAAAGAAAAGACCAATCAATCCAAATTCGAAAACCCATTATCTTTGAACTTTAATAATTTACCTTTCTCGATTTCTGCTCAGAGCGACATTTGTCTGTTCCAAAGTTTCTTGAATTTCTTCCTCCATTTCTCCCTTCAAGTACAAACAAGTGAACTTCCCCCCCCTTTTAGTTTTCCACAAACATAATCATTCCACGAGACCCAGAAACTCAGAAATTGAAGCTCATTTTTAGTACTCATTGCACACGTAGTCAAGTCGAATACCCTTTACCTCTGCATGATTCTTGCTTGAATATGTTGAAGCCAGCATCAGAAACACCCGGTTCCAAAGGGCAGGCATGGTTGTTAGCTCAAACTCCCACACTCTGAACTCAGATTTCTTTATTTTCTCGTTGCCTTTCCAAATCTTGCTTCTTGAATCTCTGTGCATTGGTTGCAGGTTTTGCACAACAGGGTTGCCGAGTGACGTCATAATCGAAGTTATTGACATGACTTTTCGTCTTCACAAGGTCAAGTTTCCTCAAATACCTCAGAAGTGGTGTCTTATGTTGAACACTTTCACTGATATTCTTGTTTTCTTGTGTTTTAAATCTGGATGAACCCAATTTTCAGTTCCCTCTGATGTCAAAAAGTAGGAAGCTTCACGACCTGATAACTGAAGAAGAGAAAAACCAACCAAGAATCACAAAAGTCCAAAACCCATATGAATCCAGCAAGAAAATTGACAGCGATAATCAAGAAGATCAAGACATTGAAGAGGACGAGGAAGAGTGTCACATCACCTTCCCAGATTTTCCGGGGGGTTCTGAATCTTTTGAGACCGCCGCGAAATTCTGTTACGGTGTGAAAATAGATCTCTCGGCCACCAATACCGCCGCCCTCCGCTGTGCCGCTGAATACTTAGAGATGACTGAAGAGTTTTCGGCTGACAATCTCATTTCGAGAAGTGAGATTTTTCTGTCCCAATCTGTGTTCAAGAATATCAAACATTCTGTTAAAACGCTATCCTCTTGCGAGAAGCTGTTGCCGATGGCGGAAGATCTCGGCATTGTTTGGGGATGTATAGAGGCCATTGCCACCAAAGCCGCCGCCGTAGACCCTTCGCTGTTCGGCTGGCCGGTGAATGATGAAGCTCTAAGCAACATAGGGGTGCATGAAGCTAGAGGGAGTGCGGAATTCAGTAGAGGAGGAGGAGCAGCAGGTGGGGACTCATGGTTAGATGAGCTATGGCTTTTGAGTCTTCCGATTCTCAAGCGCTTGATTTTCGCCATGAAAAATTTGAATTCCAGCTCAGAAATTATCGAGAGCTGTTTGATTTCCTACGCGAATAAGTACATTCCCGGAATCTCTCGCACAACGAATAAGCCATCGTCGTCTTCTAGGGTTCCAACAGAGAACGAGCAGAGAGAGCTTCTAGAGACGATTGTTTCTCATCTCCCTGCATATAAAACCTCGCACTCGAATGTATCGTCAAAAACGACTAGATTTTTGTTCGGATTGCTGCGAACAGCGTATATTTTGAATGCTTCGGGGGTTTGCAGATCAGCACTGGAGAAGATAATCGGATCACAACTAGAACACGCCACCTTGGATGACTTGCTGATTCCGAGCTACTCGTACTTGAATGAAACGTTGTATGATGTCGATTGTGTGGAAAAGATTTTACGATATTTTCTTCAAGGAATTGGAGAGAGATCGGTAGATAGAATAGGTGGAGATGAGAGTGGTAAATCTGGTAATCACAGATCGGCGGCGTTAATTCTGGTGGGAAAGTTGCTAGACGGATACCTATCGGAAATTTCTTCCGACTCTAATTTGAAGCCGGAGAAATTCTACGACCTCGCCGTTGCGCTGCCGGATCACGCCAGAATATTCGATGACGGACTTTATCGAGCCGTCGATGTTTATCTCAAGGTAAACAATAATATCAAATCAATCACCGAAACTACGTATTTCAATACTCAATCCATTGTTTTGCGAATTTATGCAGGCTCACCCATGGTTATCAGAAGCAGAGAGGGAGAAGATTTGCGGTGTGCTGGATTACCAGAAACTCACTCTAGAGGCGTGCACTCACGCAGCTCAGAACGAGCGTCTGCCTCTTAGGGCGGTGGTTCAGGTGCTGTTCTTCGAGCAGCTTCAGCTCCGTCATGCCATCGCAGGTACAAATTATATCTCCGCCGACGCAGGAACCTCGGCGGAGTTGTCTCGGCCGTCCAGCGAGAACGGAGGAAGAGTGAAGGCAGCGGAGGACGACGCGGATGCGTCGGAGGCGATCTCGCCGGAGGAGAGACGGACGTGGAGAGCGGCGGTGAAGGAGAACCAGGTGCTGCGCGTGCGCGTGAATAGCATGAGGACTCGGGTGCACGAGCTGGAGCGGGAGTACTGCACCATGAAGAAGACGATGGAGAAAATAGAGATGGTGGGCCCACAAAGACACGTGGGGAGAGGCAGTTGGCTGTCGAAATTCGGGTGCAAATTTAAGAGCCAGGTGTGCGATTCGCATGAACGGGCGGCGGCGGCGGAGACAAGGAAAGGCCGCAGCCACCGCCCGGCCGCCATGAATAATTGATTCAAATTTCTTCCGTTTGTTTAATTGTGTAAATACTTGTCATAGATTTCTTAATATCTTATTCTGTATGAAATATTCTGTTTTTTTATATATATAAAAAATCGCATGCTAATTTTAAGTTTTGATTTATTTCAATTTGTACAATTGACATTTAAAAATGATTAAGGCCTTTTTAATATCTAAATGTAAAAATTTAAAAATACTATAAAATAAGTCATAAAAAGAAATTTATTATTCAAACGATCGATCGATGAGTGTGTATAACTTATTTTAGCAACACCGAGAGATGATAATCCAGAACAAAATTATGTTGTACGCTTGTTACATGGTGAACTACACAATGAGAAACACTCTTTATCGATATCGAGATGAGAATTGGATAATATTTCGGTGTTGAAGCCGACCCAACAACAAGGCGATTTGGTTTAGGTTAGAAGCTGCAAGTAGAAAGAAGTAGCACCACAGTTGCAGATATAAACGAATCAAGTTGTTTGCGAGCTCGGAGCTCGGAGCTCGACTCGATAAAAAACAAAATTAAAAGATTAGCTATAACTCTCATATCTTAGTGGACCTGTGTCTAAGAATGCTCGATGATTAGCTAAAAAATGAGCTTGTTTAACGAGCTCGAAAATTATCTTATTTAAAAAGTTAAGAAAAGAGCTGATCTCGAGCCAGCTTCATCAAACATGATAAACGAGCTATTAACGACTGGAACTAATCGGGAACTTAATAATATTAAAAAGAGTCGAGCTCGAGACTCATGATAAAAGCTCAAACTGAGGTTGAGTCTATATAAATTGAGCTTGAGCCTAATACTATTATCTTGTTTACCTGCGTAACCACCACAAGGGAGACGGTAATTTCCACACTGTAATCAAACGATTCTTGAAAAACTCAATATATATTTTTTGTGAAATGAGAATATTTTTATTAGAGGACAAATAAATAAGTAAGAAAAGTTTATTCATTAATTTTGTGTTGGCTGGGTATAAATTTGGAATCTAGTGCAGAAGGTCACGGCTTTTAAGAAAGTGGACACAAAATGATTTTCCAGTTCAAACGGCATTTTGCATGGCCGAGTACCTGCATGGTCATGGACCATTTCGAATAAATCGTGAAGCTTCGATCTTTATAAATTTTAAAGGAATTCGTATGTTACTTTGAAAACGAATGAGTTTGTTTTAAGTTTTTGCTTTTAGTTTTTCAAGCCCTAACCTGGCTTTTATCATATTTTTTTTTTATGATATGTTCAGACTTCAGAATGAATCAAGAAGTGAAAAATGAGAAAATTGAAATATGTTTATATATATATATATATATATATACACACACACACACATTGTACACATACATCAGGGCATGTAGAGGTCATTTCACCTTCTCATTGGTGTCACGTCTGAAAAGAACAAAAATGGAAAAAAAAATTGTAGACTAATATTGAAAAAGACCAAATTAAAATTATGAATATACAAATATATGTAATCAGAATTGTAATTTACCGAGCAAAAATAGCATGTTTTCAAGCTGATTGGTTTCCATTCAACATGAGATGAGAATGTCAAATGTTTTGGAAAGTTTACATGGGACCAAATGAAAAACTTTAGTCAATGGTGAACTTGTTTTGTATGACCAAAAATGTTCTTGTTGATTGATCAAGAACCAGCAACTAGAAGTCCTTGGAAATTAGCAGAGAATAAAATTTAGAACCATATATATATATATATATATATATATATATATATATATATTTTCAAGTTCCTATACTCGTATTTGTCGATATGGGGGGTTCTACTTTTTATCTAAATTTTTTTAAATTTGCTAAAATGGTGTATACGAGAGTGAACATTTATCATGAACTCTATTGTCATGAGTATAATATCTCATATATTAACCCATTCATTATGCATTAACAAGAATGATACAAGTAAAATAATTAATGAATTACAATTCGAAAAATTCGAACGTTTGGAAAGTGAATATTTACAGTAAATTTGATGAAACTGATACGAGTTCATGAAATATAATTATCAGAAATTCTCAAATAGTAAGTACAAAACTGGAGAAACACAACCATGCAAGGTTTCACATTCACATGTATTCCCTATTTCATATTCCTTGTACAAAAACTTATTCCCTTTGATTCATGCTACAGGGAGATAACGCTGAAGGAGTTCCAAAACGGCGGACCTTGACCAAATTCAGAGCCAAACCTTTAGACCATCTCCAACCCACTGCACTACATTCTGCACTATATTCTGCACTACAATAGTGTAACACTAAATTCGTCTCCAACCTATCTACACTACATTCTACACTAAAAAAAAATATTCTCAAAATATTCTTATAATATTAATTTTAATTCAATAATAACTATTTATAATTCCATTACACAATTATACATAATAGATATAATTATATTATTTCATTATTTATTACAAAATCGATTAATTATTTTATATAAATAAAATAATTATTTAATGATACAAATATTTTATTTCAATATAATCATTGAAAACGATATAAATATTTATTTCAAGAATAAAATACAATACAAGCATAACATTATATATAAGATAAAAAACATTGAAAATGATACAAATATTTATTTTAAGAAATAAATACGATACAAGCACAATATTAAATATTAGAATTACTATATTCTTCCCATAAGTGCTCAATTAACGCATTTCGTAGTTCATAGTGAGCATCTCTGTTTTTTATTTTCTTATACCGAGAGAGAAATTTTTCGAATCTTGTACTTTCGTCATTGACCACCATTTCCACATCGGCAAGCGGTGCTTCCCTTGCATCTTCAATTGGTGCACTGAGGTCACGTTCATCTTCAATAATCATGTTGTGCATGATAATGCATGCTGTCATTATATCATGCAAATTGTTTTTACGCCACGAACGTGCTGGATTTGCCACGATTGCAAATCGAGATTGAAGAACACCAAATGCTCGCTCCACATCTTTCCTACACGACTCTTGTTTCATAGCAAAATATCTTTTTTTCGGTCCAAGTGGGTTACTGATAGTTTGCACAATAGTTGACCACTTTGGGTAGATACCATCTGCTAGGTAATAGCCAGTATTATATTCTTTGCCATAAATAGTATAATTGGCAGGAGGAGCAATGCCTTGAGCCAAATTTGAAAATATATTGGATGCCTCTAAAACATTGATGTCATTATTTGATCCAGGCATACCAAAATATGCGTGCCATATCCAAAGATTATAATCGGCCACTGCTTCTAAAATAATAGTTGGAGACCCACTTCGACCTGAATATTGCCCAGCCCAAGCAGTAGGACAGTTCTTCCACTTCCAATGCATACAATCCAGACTTCCCAACATTCCTGGAAAGCCTCGTTGTTTACCAATATGTAAGAGTCGAGCAACATCGTTGGCTGTTGGAGCTCGTAAGTACTGGGCTCCAAAAACTTCCACCACTGCTCGACAAAACCGTTGCAAGCATTCAATTGCAGTTGACTCTCCTATTTTGATGTATTCATCGGTCGCATCCGCGGCCATGGCATATGCTAACATTCGAATTGCAGCTGTTGCTTTCTGATTAGTTGATAACCCTAGTCGTCCCAAGCCATCACTGTGTTGTATGAAGTAGCTATCATGATTCTTGACACCATCCACAATGTGAAGGAATAGATGACGAGACATCTGAAATCGTCGTCGAAAAATACCTTCATGAAATCTGGAATTTTCAGCAAAATAGTCGTTGAACAAATTCTGATCGGCTATTTCTCTATCGCGGTGAATTACAATGTGACCTGGAATGGATCCTCTTCTCGGACCTTCGTTAACTTGTTGATTGATGTAGGTGTGTAGTATCGTATTGCGTGCATGAATATGGCTAATGATTGCTCCTTGAATCTCATCAATGGCTTTATCGATGATCAAATAATTAGTTATTTCATCTTCATTATCGGATAATGACGATGAGTCTGATGAAGAATTCATTTTTTTAATATAAATTGTTTGAAAAATGTATACCACGAATTAGAGTTTATATAGAATTTATTACGATAATATGGATGAGATTTCCTATCTCGAAATCTTTCCATCCATAGAATTAGATTTCATTAGATAAGGAATCTCATCCAATGGCATTTGCTTTTGGTGATCTCATCCTTGTACCATCCGTAGGATTAGATTTTGGTAATCTCATCCGACGGATGGTACACAGATGAGATTTCAATGGCTGATATCCATCGAAATCTAATCAAACGACTATCATTTCTTTTGCATATTTTCTAAAGATAATCCGAAATACTATAAATAGTAACATTTATATTCAAAACATATCAATACACCTATAAGCATATTAGCGAAAGATAGATGGAAGAAAGTTCAAGAAAGAACTACACCGTTGATGAAGATAAGTTTTTGTGTCATATTTATCTTGATGTTTCACAGGATCCCATTATAGGTATAAGTCAATCGAGAACTCAATTCTGGTCTCGGGTTGCTGAGAACTACAACAAATAAAGAAGAAGTGATTTACATCCACGACCTCAAAGATCAGTTGAGAAGCGCATGGGAAACATCCTCACTTCTGTTGCCCGTATGAGAGGATGCATTCGACAAATTGAAAACCTCAAGCCTAGTGGTGCATCTGAACAAGATATCGTAAGTTATTTTTTTAAAAAAAGTTATGAGTCATTCACATTCAAATTTCTTAACTAATTTTTAATGGTTTTTATGTAGATGAACCGCGCAAAAATACTGTATGTACAAGACAGTAAAGATAACAAACCATTTTCATTTGATCATGTGTGGGATATTGTGAAAGATTGTGAAAAACTTTCAGGAGATAAAATTTCGATAACCAAAAAATCTAAACTACGTGCTACTAATCTGGATACTTCACAGTCTGATACTCCAGCTGAAGAATCGCCACAATCAGGTTCACCTAGCTTATCTGCATTTGCAATACATTTAAATGACGACAATATTGATGACAGTTTTCAAAGACCAATTGGAGTGAAAAAAGCCAAATTGAAGAAGAAAAGAGATGAAGATATTTCTCAAATTCAGCGTACAATGGAAGAACAACATCGCGAACTTTTGGATGTTTTGAAACAAGGAACCGTTGAAAGACAACAAAATTATGACCTTCAAAGGATGAGACTTCAACAAGAGGAAAGAAAAATGGAAGATAGAATTTTATACAAAGATTTGAGCAAAATCATTGATCCAATTTTGCGTGAATACACTAGAACTCAACAAGAAAAGATTTTGCAAAAGAGACTTCAAGCTGAAAATCGAGACAACTTTGGATCTTATTTTGGCGATATTGGAGGATCATGATCTGGTTTTCCAGATTACTAAATATCATTTAATAAATTTTATTGTTTGTATCGTAATTTTGTTGTTTGTTTGTTGTTGTTTTTAAAATTATTTCATATTATGTTGTAAAATGTATCATTTTAATGTACTAGTAATATAATTTGGTTGTTTATTAAATTAATTTAATATCTATTTAATTTTTTTAAAAAAGTTTTAAAAAAATTTAAATTAATATTTAAGTTTCAAGAAAAAATTATTTTAAAAATTTAAAAAATAAAAATATTAATTATATAATTAATATATAATAAAATATTAAATATTTATAATTATTAAAAAACAAATAAAAAAATTTTTTTAAAAAAAGAGATGTAAGACAGATATCTTATTTGGGTCATCCATGAAAAAGTATTACTTTTTATACTAAGAGTATTATTTTTTATTGTGAATATCAGTAGGGTTGACCCGCCTCACAGAAAAAAATTCGTATTTTATCCGTTCTGATTATTCAGATTTTTTGGTCTTTTTCGATTGTCTCAAAATATATAACTCATTTTAGTATTTTTTATTAAATATAACTCTATGCACTAAAGGATTATTGCATTCATTTTCTTTATACTTGATATATTTGATTGTCAAATTTAAAATTATAACATGTGTAAATTTTGTTTTCCAATGATTTTCTTACCCTTATAATATATAATAGTAACATCATATTAACATTGTCGTATGATATTTTTTGATTGAAAGAAATATTTTTGCAAAATAAATTTATATTTTCAATTATGAGACCAACAACATTTTTCGAATATAATTATGTTGACACCAACCGAATCCTACTGAATACTCCAATCTGCCCCCAATCCAGTGACTCGAAATTCCAAATCTACCCCCCACCACGTTACAGGTTCCATTTCCCCCTAGACCTGCAAAATCCAGCCCTAACTTTTCAACCTATACATACAAAAACAATATCTCTTCCCCATTTTCACTAATATTTTTTGCTCCACCCTCTCAAATTCCTCGTAACCCCCCAACTCCACCGATTATCTGCCCATTCTCCAACCCTTTAATTCTCCTTTCTTGCCCCTGTTTTCATGTTGTGCCTGTCACATTTACGTACCCCAATTTTCCCAGCCGAGAGTGTATTTGGTCTCTCACACAATTCACATCTAATTAGTACCCTAATAAATTACTAGTCAAAAGTTGCAATTTTCGTCTAAATATTAAAAAAAAACCCACTTCGAAAAATTACGGTGATCCACAGTTCTTTGAGGTACATTACCTACACAGCCTTGAGTTTGTCTGTGAATTATTGATTTTTTTTTGGATTCCCATTTGTTATGTATGTGTATGTATATGGGTATTGTTCGTATACGTGTGACATGTTTAATGGTAACATTGCATAGCACATCCATGGCCTAAGCCAAGAGTTTTCCATCACAATTAGCAGGTAAAATTAAGTGACCCAGTAAAGGAAACAACTTGTATCGATCTATTTTTTTGGTTAATTAAATTGGGTTCGTGTCAAAATTTTGTGTGCCATTGACTGTAACTTTACTGTTGCGTTAGGGGGTTCAAGAATTAATTTTTTTGTTTCTTTTCACGTGTTGTAGTCTGTAAAATCTTTGTACGGGGGGGGGGGGGGGGGGGGGGGGTTTAAATTTTGTAGTGAGCTAAAGTCTTAAACTTTTATTTTTCATTTGATTTGATTTTATTTGTTTAGGGTTTTAATTTTTGCTTCATATGAGATGATCTTTTAGGGTTTATTAAACAGATGGATGCTTATAATTTGGCGGATTTGACAGCAATTTAAAGGGCTTGTATTGGAAAATGTGTTTTTTGGGAAGGGATTGTTGTTCAATGTTGCATACTGGGTAAAGTTCTAGTCTTTGCATGTAATTCTTGAAATTCAGTTGAAAGAACTAATTTTGAAGTTAAAAGTGTAATCCTATCAGCATTTTTTATTTTGTCTCGTAATCAATGTGACTGGTTTTTCTTCCTTTTAATTTTTTTTCAAAAGTTTACTTCTCTATTTCTGCATATTATTGGGATATGTTCAGTACAAGCTCAACTTACGCCTGTATTGACTTGGGACGTCTCTAGGTGAGTTTTAGTTCGGGCATGATCTCCACACAATGAGCTGGAATAACATAAATGCTAAATGGAGCTTTATTGAAAAGACTACATAGATAATAATCTTACTTATTTGGCAAGTTTTATCGGGATCTTCATTTAAATGCTAACTACTTTTAATCAGCTAATTAATTTTTTTGTTGAAATTGTTCCCTTTTTAGCTATTTTCTGGACTGTGGATCGAGATATAAAGAAAGAAGTAATTTCATTTCGGATGATGATTTTAGTGAAGTGGTACCTTGAAACTAAGTTGATGGCGGAATTTATTATTTGAAAATTATGATTTTTTTTTTAAGTTTGACTAGCCCAGTGTGGGACCGCCTCTGAATTTTATCGCAGAGATAACAGTTAAATTACTGGGTCGAGGAATTTGGTAAATTACATCGCTCGTCGTTGTATTTTAATTCCTCTGCATCATGTTCATGGTTTTGACGCAGACATATGCATGCATGGGAAACTTGTAACTACATTGATGACAAGTCCTGAAAACCACCAATCTTTTACTTGGAAATACTTTTTGTATTTTAGCTGCATCGTTATTTTCTTTGTACACTCCCTTGAATTTCTTTAACCTCACTGTGTCTGACTGCAGATTTGATTTGGTTTAACTCCTTCTATGGACATGAGCTGACATTAAAACTTTTAGTTTTAAACAATGGAAACGCTGCCATGTACTGGTTCACACAATGTGGGAGAATCCGATCGTTCTGAACATAGCTTGCAAAGAGCTTATAAATATGATGGAAAATCGGAACTTTTCCTTGATGCAGAACAAGTTGGGAAAGAAGATCTCAAAGCTAATGGTCTAGTGCTAAATGGGGTTGAGTCTCATGAGTTTGGGGAGGATGGTGGTCAATTTATTTTGGAAAGATTCCCTACTTCAGAAGGCTGCTCAAATGTAGATATGTATAATGATTTTGATGCTGACAGACAAAATCTCTCCGGTGACTCCCATAATTCTGAAGATGACCATTTAGACCAGAGGGATCATTTTTCTGGACCTGATGTTGCCTTAGATCACTCTCAGATAGTTTTTGAAACTGGTGAAAGCGGATTGCCATATGACAAGCGAGAGGGATTATGCCATCCTGAAATCAGAGATGTAGAATTAGATGAAGCCCAAGCAGTTTGGGTGAAGGTATATATAACTCTATTTCTTTTGGCTGACCTTTTACAGTTTTATAAATATGTCGGTGGTTTCTATCCAGTGTTCATTATAATTGTAGTCAGCTCTGCATGATATCTCAGATCTAGTTTCCAAGTTGAAGAAAATAAACAAATATCCAACATTGATTCTAGGGTCTGTGTGATGATCAGAAATTTCTGCAGTAAAATAATGTAACCCCATGAACTCCAGAATCACAACGTCAGCAATACTAAAAGTTCATCAAAATGCTTAAAATTGCATGATGATCATGTTAATTGGCATGAGGCTTCAGATTTATGTTCAAGCTTCATGAAATTTGAGCTCAAAGTTTCATGTATAAAATGCTGAATTTGTTTTTTATTTGCACATGTTATGCTGAAGGTTAATAATGCAATAGAACACAGGAATTCTGATCTATGACTGTTTGACAAAAAAAATTTCAACTTCCCTGTAATATTTCTACCACGAGTTCATTTTTATGAAATTTACTCTTGTGCTTATGAGAAAAGTATGAATATCATTGAGGATTATTTGATACTAACTTTTCAGTTTTGACACTTGTAGTGGAGGGGGAAATGGCAATCAGGGATTAGATGTGCAAGGGCTGACTGGCCGTTATTGACTGTGAAAGCAAAACCAACTCACGACAGGAAACAATATCTTGTGATATTCTTTCCGCGGACTAGAAATTATTCTTGGGCTGATGTGCTACTAGTCCGTCCAATCTCCGAATACCCGGAGCCAATTGCTTATAAAACACACAAAGTTGGTCTGAAAATGGTGAAAGATTTAACTCTTGCTCGTCGTTTTATTATGCAAAAGCTGGCTGTGAGCATGCTAAATATTCTCGACCAGTTGCACCTTAAGGTTTGCTTTTGAAGTTAATCCCTTCATTTAACATACATTTCTAAGCATGAGTGTATGAAGGGATTTTCAGATTGGCGAATATTATTAATTATTATCTTTATGTCGATTCTGCTGCTATCGAATTCTGTCTCAAGATCTTTTCATGGTAATCCAGGCTTTGGTTGAGAGTGCTCGTGATATGATGGTTTTGAAGGAATTCGCAATGGAGGCTTCACGAAGTAAATTTTATTCTGATCTTGGAAGGATGCTTTTGAAGCTTCAAAATGTAAAATTTTTTTCATTTCATTTAGTACTATGCACAACAAAAAATATTGTATTGTTTACTTTTATTTCTCCTCCATATGTTGAGGTTACATCAGGGTAGCTATAGTTATTTCTGCTATTATGATTCACTTTGCAGCTGTAGAAGTTGAAATTAAGCTTAGCCTACTGTGGCTATGAATAAAATCTGAAAGAATGTTATAGCTACGAGTTTTTATTGTTGCTAATTTTTTGAGCTGAAATCTGTTGGTGCTTTTTGCCACTATAGATCCGTTTATTGATTTGTTTCTGTCTCTGCTCCTTCAAGTTATCACCCCCTGTTTATGTTCCCCATTTTGTGGTTTGAGATTTACAAAATATTTTATGTTTGTAGTAACTTATGGTGGTGGTGGTGTGTGTATTTCTAATATTCTAATTGCCATAAAATGCCCTAAACAAGTTAGTGTTACCCTACGCAAAGATTCATTGAATTTACTGTTAGAATGATTCAGTATGGTTCCTGGATAGATCCTTTTCCAATACAATACAAAACTTCAAATGTATTGGCTTTACAGGTTTTGATGTTTCCTTAGATTTTGTTAGTACTTGATTTATATATGTACCATATGTAAAAATTTGGATGAAATCAGTTTAGCTGGTATAAGAGAGAGATAATGATGTTCTTTCAACATCTGATTGGCAGTGTTTGTTATTTTCCTGATCAATATAACATCACAATCTGGTTGTCTTTTGTTTTTCAGATGATACTGCAGAGCTGCTTGAATTCACATTGGCTTCAACATTCTTTGCAGCCTTGGATGGAACAGTGTCAGAATGCGGATAATGCTGAATGCATAGAATTGCTTAAAGAGGTACTTGCAAAGCCACAAGTTTCAATCATGCATAGTTGTCCGTGGATATGAAAGTCGTTGGTGCAAATTTAATAGCATCTGAGTCAACTGAGATAGCCACTCAATTTGGTGTACTTCGTAGTATTTATCCTCACCAGAGTAATCATTTACCCCATTAAAAACTTGGCTTGTAATGTCCGCATATGGCTTGATGTTTTTTTTCCCCCCATTTTTGAACTTGCTCACTGCATATCTTGATAAGTTATAATCTGCTGTTTTAGTTAATGTAGAATTAAATTCTTGATAACGCAAATACATGAGTGGTGTTGAACATACAAATTTGCGAAACTGTCCTGATTTATGGATTTGATTGTGAAGCAAATCGGAATGCTTCATGCATTTTCTTTGTAATGGTTTTTAATTTTGTTGTTTTCTTTCTGAGAGTTATCCTTGGGGCATCATCCATCTGTGGAATGAGCTATTAATCTTATTTTAAATGGAAACTTAGCGGTCAGCATGCACCTTGATTGCCATGTTATAAGAGTTCAAAAATGAGAACCTCATCTTGATTTCTCCTGTTTCAAATGCAGTGAATTCCTTTTTCTTATTTTTATCTTGTACCATCAGATTCTAAGACAACTATTTCGATATTTTTCATGGTTCAGGAATTGAACGACTCCATATTATGGTATGAGGTAAACTCTAGGTCAAGTTCAGCATCATCGATGGAGCTGGGATCTGATTGGAAGAGTTGGAAACAAGAGGTGATGAAGTGTTTTTCAGTTTCACATCCTATATGCTCTACTGTAGGCTCAAACGAGCCTGTTAATGATAATGCGTTGACTGGGGGGCTTCAGATAAGCAGGAAAAGACCTAAGCTTGAGGTCCGTCGCGCTGATACACATGCGTTTAGTTCGCACCATTCTGCTCCTTCTGAAACCAACTCTAGTTTTTTCAATGGATATGGTGTTGTAAACTGCTCAGCACTGAATTCTGAGGCTCCAACTATGATAAGTTCTCAGGACGCAGCTGCCCCAGCGGCATATACTGGATGTGTTTCTGATAAATGGGATGATATAATTGTCGAGGCTGGAAATGTGGAAGTTATTCAGGCTAAAGACGTGGAACTGACCCCTTCTGCTTCTGTAATGCCAAAGTTCCAAGAATCAGGAGATCGTAATCGACAATGCATAGCTTTTATAGAATCTAAAGGAAGGCAGTGTGTGAGGTATGCTAATGAAGGCGATGTATATTGCTGCGTGCATTTGGCTTCTCGTTTTGCTGGAAATTCAGCAAAAGCTGAAGCAATGCATTCTGCTGATTCACCTATGTGTGGAGGTACCACAGTGCTTGGGACAAAATGCAAACACAGAGCTCTAATTGGTTCTGCCTTTTGCAAGAAACATAGGCCACTCGATGTTAAGAATATGATATCTGCCGTTCCTAACTTTAAAAGAAAAGGCGAGGAAACTGTCGTGTATCCAGAGAGTAAAAGTCCGACACAATCGGTGCTTGACCGAGTGACTGAAAATCCTGCCCTAGTTGATCCATTGTTAGATATGGGAAAAGACTTTATCTCAGCAAGCACTATGATAGAGAAACCTGAGCAGCTTCAGCAGTCTCACAGCAGCGATGAGATGGTAGAGTGCATAGGTTCATGGCCCCAAGTTGGAAATGATCCTTGCCTCGAAATCCCGAAACGCCATTCTTTGTACTGTGAGAAACATATACCTAGCTGGCTTAAACGTGCTAGGAATGGTAAGACTAGGATTGTGTCGAAGGAAGTATTCATAGATCTCCTAAAAGATTGTCATTCTAGGGAGCAAAAATTGCAGTTGCACCAAGCATGTGAACTCTTCTACAGGCTTTTGAAAAGTATATTATCTTTGAGAAACCCAGTACCCAAAGAAGTACAGTTTCAATGGGCAATCTCTGAGGCTTCCAAAGATCCTAGGGTAGGGGAATTTATGATGAAATTGGTGCACCATGAAAAAGAGAGGTTGAAAAAGCTCTGGGGCTTTGGGGTCGAGGAATTAGAGAAAGCATCATCAACTATTGAAGAGTTGGTTCCAATTTCGATGCTGATGTCTCATGATAGAAATCTTGACGAAAATGTTATCAAGTGCAAAATTTGCTCAGAAATGTTTCTTGATGATCAAGTGCTTGGAAAACACTGGATAGATAGCCATAAGAAAGAAGCCCAATGGCTTTTCAGGGGCTATGTTTGTGCAATATGCTTGGATTCTTTTACTAATAAAAAGGTTTTGGAAACTCATGTGCAGGAGAGGCATCGTGTGGAGTTTGTTGAGCAGTGCATGCTTTTACAATGTATTCCCTGTGATAGCCATTTTGGGAATCAAGACCAGTTATGGTTACACGTTCTTTCAAGTCATCCCTCCCATTTAAGGTTGTCAAATGCTACTTTGAAGCAAGATGAAGGTTCTTCGCAGAAAGTTGAACCAGAGAAGCAAGCTCCATTGAAGAACTCCAATCCGGGGGATCAATTGGGCACGCGGAGATTTGTTTGTCGGTTTTGTGGCTTAAAATTTGATTTGCTGCCTGATCTTGGTCGTCATCATCAAGCTGCTCACATGGACCAGAATTTTACTGGTCCTCGCTTGACAAAGAAGGGTATTCAATTTTATGCGCATAAACTAAAATCAGGGAGACTGACACGGCAACGGTTTAAAAGAGGTTTGAATTCAGCATCGTATAAGATTCGAAATAGATTACAGTCCTTGAAAAATGGCATCATCCCATCGAAGTCAGTTAACCCGGTGGATATCATGGTTCAATCAAATGTGCCTGAGGCTTCTGCTCTTGGTAGATTGGCAGATTCTCAGTGCTCAGCTGTTGCTAAACGGTTATTTTCAGAAATTAAAAAAACAAAACTGCAACCAAGTATATTGGAAATTTTATCAGTTGCAAGATCGGCTTGCTGCAAGGTAAACCTTGTGGCATCATTGGAGGTTAGTTATGAAAATCTGCCAAAAAAAATATGCCTGAAAGCTGCCAAATTGTGTAGTGAGCACGACATTTTAGTTGAATGGCATCGCGAGGGTTTCATATGCCCCAAAGGATGCACCCCTAATGCTAGGTCACCAATTTTGTCTCCATTGGTAACCTCATCAGATTACACATTTAAGGGAAAATCTTCTATTCAGTCACATCTTATGACATCAGAGTGGACAATGGATGAATGCCACTGTGTTATTGATTCCCGACATTTTTCTCTTGATCTCTCCGAGAAAAATATCATTTTATGTGATGATATAAGTTTTGGACAGGAATCAGTTCCAATAGCTTGTGTCGTGGATGAAAATCTTTTGAATGCAGAGGGGCCTGATGAGCGAATTTCAGAATCCTTTCCATGGGAAAACTTTACCTACATCACGAAGTCATTAATTGATCAATCTCTTATTCTTGAAGCGGAGGTATCTTCATGCAACTTGTCTGCGAAAGAGTTGATCATAAATGAGTTGTTTCTTTTTTGATATTGTGCAGTTACATTTGCTGTATCATGAACAACTGCATCCTCCTTCAGTTTTTCACATATGAGCAGCAGAATATTACAATGTAGTCTGCTTGATCTTAACCGTGTTTTCTTGTTTTTGTAATTTTAACTAATATTGACAGTGCTCCTCATAAATGCACATGCATTCTAGTTTTCTAACCAGATTTACGAAATGATCAAATCTGTACTTTGTCCAGAGTTCACAGTTGGGCTGTTCTTGTGCACATTCTACATGCTTTTCTGCAACATGTGATCATGTGTACCTTTTTGACAATGATTATGCCGATGCGAAAGATATTTATGGCAAGCCCATGAATGGAAGGTTTCCTTATGATGAGCGGGGTCGAATTATTTTGGAGGTAAACAACAGTTTCTTCCCGGCTAGTCATATCTTCCGATTTGTGCAGTTTGGATGCTCTCGAGCATTTTCTGTATGATGGTTGTTTTACACAAATAACTGTTCTATTCTCGGAACCTGTGCATAATGATTCTGGCCGTTGGGTTTGATTTTTGGTTTCTTCGTTTATCATATTTTTTTCGACGACCTTCAAATACTTATTCTGTGATTACTAGTATATCATTCACGTAAAGTAATAGACTATGTTTTTCTAGGAAAATATTCGAGAGCCATTTCAAAATTGTTCTGTCTAATTCTTCCAAAAATTACGTAGTATCGCATTCATCTCAGAAAACAACTTCTCGTACAAGTTTAAAATTATGAAAGTTGATTTTCCCAAGCTTTTGTTACACGTTTTGATTCAACATTACATAGTTGCATCTTGGTTCACCGTGATACTCTTTGCGCATAACATCGTGGAGTGATGTACGCTTAATGTCATTCAATTGTATTTTGAATCAACAAATACTTGAGGTCGTTTAATGGTCGATGATGCTGTTATTATTTCGTGCTTCTTCATGGAGAAGTTATCTGCATAACATGTTGAAGCTTTTTCTTGAATTGTCAGGAGGGGTATCTAGTATATGAGTGCAATCAAAGGTGCTGCTGTAGTAGAGCTTGTCAAAACAGGGTTTTGCAAAATGGAGTTCAACTGAAGTTGGAAATATTCAAAACGGAAAAAAAGGTGACTCTCGGAAACTATATGGAATTTTTTCAGTATTGGACTAAACTCTAGTGTCCATCCGAATTGTAGGGCTGGGCAGTGAGGGCACGTGAAACGATTCTTCGTGGGACTTTTGTATGCGAGTGTATTGGTGAGGTCATTGACGAGCAGGAAGCAAATGAAAGACGAAACAGGTTTTGTTTTTTAATACCTGATCAAATTTATTTACCAGTTGATCTTACCGATTTTAAATTGTTATTGACAGATTTAAACGTTCTCCTGCTTTTTGTATAGCAGGTATGGTAAAGAAGGTTGCAGATATTTTTATGAGATCGATGCTCGTATTAATGATATGAGCAGACTAATTGAAGGGCAGGCCCCATATGTAGTTGACGCCACTAACTATGGAAATGTTTCACGCTTCATTAATCACAGGTGAGGAAGGTTTTAGTTTCTTGTCTTTTGAATTTTTTCCTCATTGAACTTTTGTTAACATACAATAGCTCAAAAGCCAGTTGTTTCTTCATGTGGAAATGCTTTAAACCTGCCATTCTATTTCAAATTGCGCGAGACATCTGATTGTGTTTAAACTTCATGAATTAAAATCGTTGAGGAAATTTTAAATTTTTTTATCTGGCCTAAGTTTTTTTATCCATGATTAAAGATGTGATCTTTATGCATTATCCATAGATGATGTTGCGCTCTCAGCACCAATATGATCCTCTTATGTTGTTCTCAGTTGCTCACCAAATCTTGTGAATCATCAAGTTCTCGTTGAAAGCATGGATAGTCAGCTCGCACACATTGGTCTCTACGCCAACCGAGATGTATGCATTCTTAACTTTTCCTCCAAAGAATCAAAACTTGATGAAGCATTAACCAGAAGCCCGTTGAAAACTTTTCAACCCAAGTTTCTAGTATTCTAATGCTTTTAATCTTGTATATATCGAGCAGATATCTTTAGGGGAGGAATTGACGTACGATTTCTGTTACAAGCTGTTGCCTGGAGAAGGATGCGTGTGTCTGTGTGGAGCTTCCAATTGCAGGGGAAGGCTTCATTAAACTATTCCTATACTGGAATTAGCTCGACTGCATAGTTCTATCTTTATTCTTGTAGTGCACTGCTAATTTTTCCTCTTGAGAGTTTAGATATTATTTTTCTGTTGGAACTTCGTTAGGCTGGTAACGTGGACGTATGTTGCACATTACAATGAGGTCGATGATAGACTATGAATCGTATCACGAGCTAATCAGTAAATGAAAATGTAGAAATAATCGAATGTCCGTGCCTTTTATCTCAGTTTTTGCATAAAACAATGAGAAAGCAGGTGATTGATTATATTGCTTATTTTATTTTTCCTTTCACATTAATTCCCAATGATTTGGTTGGATTCATATTGAACAGCAGAAACATTGAACTTTTTACAAGAACATAGCCATGGACTGGAAAGATACAGAACCTCTGATGGTTCTGAATCAGTTTTACTTGGCCGAACCTATTGGACAAGTTTTATGTTTAAGAAGAGTATGTATCTCGTGAGACGGTCTCACGGATTTTTATTTGTGAAATGAATCAATCATGTTCATGTTAATAATAAAAAGCAATACTTTTGGCATGAAAATTAATATTTTTTCATGAACGATCTATATAAAAGATTCATCTAAATAATTGACTCATGAGAGTATTTGTGTTTCAAGAATATTTCCTGGTGTTTATATATAAATTCTGACTCCATATATGAGAGATTGTTTTAAGTATTTTTTACTCAAATTTCAAGCTCCTATAATATAATCCACATGAAAGAAAGATATGGCAACGTGGGGCAAATATCAGAAGAATGCCATCTCATGCAAGGAATTGTTTTCATGGTTATGATGATGCTTGCCTATTTGTTTCAATCTCATAATTTGCCCACCATCGCCTTTAAGTCCTTTTGTTCCAATTTTACAGCAACAAAATGGTCCATCCTCTAAAAAAAATAATGCAAGAAAAGATGAGAAAGTCAAAAGAAATTTTGAATCCACTCAATGATATATTGGAAACATGGGGCCTACTCTATCTTTACCCAATTGCTTTTACTTTTGTAATTCGTGCCCTTCAATTAGAGAGATGACTATTTCTCATATATATCCGTATAATTAAAAAAATTCATTGACTGAAATTATAAGTTACAGAGGCATCTCCAAGCTACTGCAATTTCAAATAATTTTAAGATTCTATATCCTCAAAATACAAATTATGCGAGATAAGAGAAGATAAACTCCTAAAAAATATATCATGATCTTATCAAAAAATAAACCAACCAACAGTTTCTACTTATATTTATTAGTGTTGAGTTCTCGCAAGCGTAAAAGCGGACTGAACATACCCTAATGTAAAATTCAAGGGTGTAAAATTGATTTGGACATTGTTAAAACTATAAAATTATATAATTTTCATATAGCCAAATTAAAATTGGACTCTCGTTAAGTATCTAGTTTCATAGAAAATTTATTAGTTTGAACCATCGAGTAAGGTTGTATCAGGAGTAGATATCACCTGGACGTTCAACAGTTGATAAATATGTCTTGAACATCAAATAATAACATATTATACCGCGATGGTATCTGTATTCAGGCATCGTAATTGCTAGGCGTGGTCTGATTAAGAATATTCAGGCTTAAGCCATTGCTTTCAGGATAGACTCCTCCACTCTCACGCACACAAAGCCCACAAAAAGAGGGTATTTTAGACTACTCATGTTCCAAAAGACGTGGCTTGTAATCTACGGTGTCTTCGAGAAAAAGCCATTGATTCCTGTCTCTCTCCAAACAACCAATAAATAAGCCACAAAGTCCCAGGCACAGTAGATTGAAATGTGACGCAACCCATCTCTTCTTGCATGCTTGTCTCTCTTTTTGTTCTCTCAGAGTTTGTTTTCGTGTGTGTATTGTCTGTGGAAATAGCATGAAATCATTAAAAAAAATTACTTGTTCAAAACAAGAAAGCATTTTTCAGACACAGAGTCACGTGCAGATTGCAAAGTTACAAAAACAGGCATCAACAAGCCTGTTTTGCACCACTCCATCTTGCACTGATTATTGGCTAGTGTCAAGTTGTTTATTCAAGATTTCTTGATCTTCGGGAAAATAATAATTAAAAAAAACTGTGTTGAGTCCGGTTTGGTAAAGCAGTCCCCTTTATGCTAGACATCATAGCTTCCTCTTCAATTACTTTCAGTGGCTCATGGGCCATTGAGTAAAGTGTTAAAGAGACGGGATTCTCAGAGAACCCTCTCAGATTTCTCTTTTTCTTGGTGAGTTTTGCTTTTTCATTCTGGAGTTCGAAGAAATTTCAATAAAATTGGTGTCAGTTTCAATCTTTGCGCTTCTTTTGTGATCTCTTGGATTTTTGCTGTGAAGCTCTCCAGAAATTGTAGAGAGAAAATTCCTTTTAATTTCTCGCGCTCTTGCTTTTGGTGAAGAAAAATATCATGTTGTGGTTTAGATTTTCTTGATTGATCTTTCTTGCGACGGAGAGAGTGACATTTTCATGTTCTAATTTGGGCACTTTTGTTCTTCATCTTTACTGATGCCAAATATAAGAAGACAAAACTATTTGAAGTTATTAGCATATTCCCGATTTTTTTGGGGTTTCATGTTTAGTTTCCTTCATAAAAGATCCGTTTCGACTTAATTGGGGATTTGAAGTGTTCTTGAATATGTCTGAAATAAGGGTACCGAGAGTAGACCAAGCTCAAACCAAAATTAGAAATGTTCCAATTGCTGTGACCCCCGAAGGATTTTGGTGTTGCCCTTCTCCCACTGTGTTTCAAAAGAATCTAAAGACACAGCCTCCATTGAACAAGCCCAGATCATCTCCTTCTCCCCATGGTACTACTTCGGTTGAGAGAAAGCAAACCTCAGCGACTCTGAAAAAGTCCGGAAGTGTGTCGAGGAGGACAGATCTTGTTACTGAGGAACCAAGCACTGAAAGTTCCAATGCGCCTGTTCTTAATAATAATGCCCCGGTGAAGAATGAGAGAGCTCCTCGGCCGAAGCTTGAAAATGTGACTAGGAAGTTGACGATTGAGTTTGGTGAACCTGGAACAAGTGATTTGAAGTTAATTTTGCTAGGAAAACAGGGACTTGCTGTGAAGTTGAGCGTTCACCGGAATATACTCTTGGAAAATAGTGGTTACTTTGCCAAGAAAATTTCTGAACAGCAACCTGTCTTCCCGTGTCTTGAAGTCGAAGACTGTGAAGATGTTGAGATATATGTTGAGACTATTGGATTAATGTACTGTAAAGAGCTGAAGCCACAGTTGATCAAGCAGAGCGTGTCACGTGTGCTTCGCATCCTTAAGGTAGTCGCAATATGTTTCTCAAATATTGTGTGAGCTAGATACTAGTTGAAAGATGTTTTTGTGATAGTTTACGTTTTTGAATTTTTCTAAATCTGTAGAAGAATTCGGGACTTTGAGCTGGTATATGGGTATCCTGATGAATTTATTCAGACAAATCTCAGTTAGCCTGACTTTGACTAATTATATCAAGAATTTGTTCTACAATGGCTTCCATTATTCCGATTCACATATTTTAAGGCTATCTCCCTGTTTATAATGCATTCTGTAATTCTGATGGAAACTCTCTTTTAGATTGCTGAACAACTGGGTTATATGCCGTGCATCCAATCGTGTTTGGAGTACTTGGAAGCAGTCCCTTGGGTTGGTGAAGATGAAGAAGAAAAGGTCGTGTCTTTGGTCTCAAGTCTCCGAGGTGAGGGATTAGGAGTTGGACCTGTATTAAAACGAGTCTCTCCCGAACTTTCAGATCCACCAAAAGACACCCTTTCTCACATATTACATCTAGTTCTGAAGAGCAACGAGGAAAGAGGGCGACGTGAGATGAAATCCACTGTCCTTAAACTCCTCAAAGAGAACCAGAGTCTTCCTGGCTCGAATCACTTGTGCAATGAAACAATCTACACTTCTTGCGAAAGCTCCTTGCATTCTTTGGTGTCTCTGTTCAGACAAGCTACTGCGCCCGAGTTTTGCAACAAATGTTTAGATACCAGGGACCCAGTGGTGAAGTTATTGGTTCTCGAATCCGATAACCTCTTATGGTTGCTCGACATACTAGCCAGCAGACAAGCGGCAGATGAGTTTGCTACAATATGGTCAACTCAGCAAGAATTGGCTTCGCTACACACAAAACTTCCAACCCCGATTCGCCACCATGTTAGCTCGATTACAGCAAGATTATTTATCGGAATCGGGAGAGGGGAGTTGCTTCCATCCAAAGATACACGACATTTGTTGATTCAAACGTGGCTACAGCCACTGATCAATGACTACAAGTGGTTGCTACACAGCTGCAGATCATTTGATCGTACCGTTGTGGAGGAAGGATTAGGCAGGACAATCCTCACACTGCCTCTAGAGGATCAGAAAGGCATTTTGCTCTCTTGGCTAGGTAGTTTTTTGAAGTCCGGTGACGACTGCCCCAATCTTCAGCGAACTTTCGAAGTGTGGTGGAGGAGGACTTTTATCAGGCCATATGCCGAATTTGAGATTCTCCCGCAGGGAGATGATGGCCTAAGGACATCAACTTCAAAGATGGAGGTTGAACAATAGAATCTTGGTATTTTCAGTCACAATTTGGATCTTTTTGTGACTTTATTATTTAATCTGATCTTTAAAAATTGAACTCCCCATATGCAGTTTTTAAATGTACTCCCCTCTTGGTGTTGCATATATCGACTGAATTTCTATAGTAAAGCGAAGTCATCTGATTGAGTAATTGTCAAATTCAAGATTTTACATACTCTATTAAGGTGAATATCATGTTTATTTTCTCTAAAATAATGAGTTAGTTTTTGTTATTGTAAACTAAGACAAACGAAGCTTGGACGACAATTTGCATTCTTCCCAATGGTTCAAGGCAGCTTGGTTTGGTTGAAGTAGTTTAAGTTGTTAAAAAAAAAGTACCACAAACTTGTAAAAAATTAGTCTATATCTATTCTAATCTATCTATATCTATACCAATAAAAATATAGCAATGAAAATCTTTGGAGTAGGTTTTTTGTGAAATGATCTCACGAATCTTTATTTATGAGACGAGTCAAACCTATCGATATTCACAATAAAAATCGATCCTCTTAACATAAAAAGTAATATTTTTTCATAGATGACCAAGTAAGATATATGTTTCACAAAAAACGATCCGTGAAATCGTCTTACACAAGTTTTTGCAATATATTTGTATGCCCTGGTCTTTTAAGTTAGTATAATATAATTGGTTTTCTTGTAATTTCCTACCTTAAATGTGACTAATTAATGTTTGGTTATTAATATACTTCGAGTTGTAAGATTTTCTGGTCCAATCAAGAAGTTGCCAACACTTGCGTGACATTAATTAAGCATGTGCAAGTTGCAACGGTTGTTTCGGTTTGATTTTGGCAAATTTTGATTCCATTTTTCAAATGCTTAATCCGACGAACAAATCATTTTATTTTGGTATGGTTTGGTTATTTTTTTAATGGCAAAAATTTGTGTGAGACGGTCTCATGTGTCATATTTTGTGAGACGGATACCTTATTTGGGTCATCCACAAATTTTTTTTTATTTTTTATGCTAAGAATATTACTTTTTATTGTGAATATCGGTAGGGTTGACTCGTCTCACATATAAGGATTCGTGAGACCGTCCCAGAAGAGACCTACTATTTTTTAATTATTATTATGACTTGGTTACTTGGTTTGGTTTATATGATTTAAGTAATAAACTGAAAAATACATTAAGTTGTGAGTTTTTCTTATGATTTCCTAATAAAAATTTGAATATTCATTTAAGATCTCTAAAAAATCAAATATTTTATAATTATCAAAATATAATAACATAATTAAATATAATATAATGACTAAAAACATTAATTAAATATTTTGTATTAAAGTTCAGTCTTTTGCATCGGTATATTATCCTTTTAAACTAATTTAATATTTTACATATAAAAAATTAACTATTTTAATATTGCATATATTAAATGTAAAATAATCGATACGTTTTTTCACAATTTTTAAATTTTAAAAATCAAACTGAAGAACTCAAAATTGAAACCGGCTGAAAAACCCTTAAACAAACTAAATAGGAAATTCACAGTCTCGGTCGATTTTTCAATTTAAAGCCTTTAATGAGCACCCCAACATAGCCTTTAAACCTTCAATTAAAGAAGGAAAAAATCTCTTACAAGAAGGTATCACAAATCTATATATGTGAGAGCCGTCAGTTAATTTTATATTTACAATGAAATTAATATTTTTAACATAAAAATGATATTTTTCATGAGTCAGATTGAATCGGATATTTGCCTCACAAAAATTAATCCGTGAGACGATTTTATATGAAATTTTATGTTAAAAGGAGAATATACGAGATTCATATTAAATTTTTACCAAAACAATTAAACACAAACTTCAATTCCATCTACATAAAAAAATAATAAAATTATTTTAATATGTGAAACTGGAAATATAAGAAAAAGACCTTAAATCGTTGAAAAAGGGGTCCAATTTTTTAGGCCCAAAGCAACCCAATTTGAGGGCCCCGTGTAGTTGTCGATTAGTCCTATTTAAAGGGCCCATTAATAAAGTGGTTGATCAAATTCAGTAAAAATTACCTTCAAAATTTTTTTTCAGTAAGTTGGTAGAATCTGACAGTTTGTCTCTAACTCTCTATACCAATTTTTTAGATTCTTTGGCGGATTTACGCTGTTTTCTTTCTTTTTATTTTTCCTAATAAATAATAATAATATTTAATGACGAATAAAAAAATAACAATAATCATGAATTTATAAAATAAAAATTATAATCGAGATTTTCATTTGATTTATATGTTTTTAGGACAAACTAAATTAGATATATAATAATTTATTGGTATTAATGCCAGACAAAGAAATTATTCTCAATCCGTTGTAAATTCCTAGGCTACAGATGCCAGAATCCACGTAAGGTGAGTAATATATTATTTTATTTGGCTTATACTACCAAAGCAAAATATTTGACAATCGGGAAATTATATTTTTAGTTGGGTAAATTACTTTTTTTTTTTTATTTTTATCGTGTTATTAGTTAATTTATAATTTTAGCATACTAATTTACGTGTTTTTTATTTTAATGTTGGTCAATTTTCACGGAAATGTTGACATGATTTATGACATATCATCGATATTCGGAGGCACTCCAACAATTTTCAATGACGCATTATCAATTTTTAATGTCACGTAATCATTTCTCATCGTAATGTGCTGAATCCAATGAAAAAAGACTCAAATTATAAAAAATAAAATTAGTGGATCATGATCATGAATTAACTAATAATATGATCAAAACAAAATACCTGTAAATAAATTTGAAAAAAAATAACAATATTACTTTGATATAATATAATTATTAAAAGATAAAACTAGACTATATTTAACAATACAATAACTTATATTATGTTTAATATTTTATTTGATATGATATAATTATTTATGTGATTATTGTGTTTGGGCTTTCAAACAATATACCATTTTTTGTTTTTCTGTGCGCGTGTGTATGTTATATGTATAATGTGTTTAAATCGAGGCATCCTGACTCAAATTCAAGACTACCCATTCGTACAAAACTATTTATTTTCCGACAGCGAATTCAATACATATATGTTTTGGTTGGTTAAGAAGTAAAAACAATTGACAACATTAATTCACATGTAATTTGCGGCCATCCTAGGTTTCCTGCTGGATCATCATTGTTTGGGAAAAAGAAAGAAGTATGTGTTTAGCTAGGCCACGAATTGGTTTAAGGAAACATTGTTGTTTAACTTCTTTTTTATTTGTGTAATTTTGGTTTTTTTTGTTTTTCGAATTTTGTTAATTTTAATCTTTTTTTTTTTTCATGTAACATTTTATACTGACCTTCACGTCGTCATCAGGTCATCGCCACGTTGAAAAATTGATCATAATTACCCAAAAAAAGACAAATATAAGTTTTATGAGTTTGATAATATAATTTATTGTGACGAAGAAATATCTACCGGAGATTCCCATAAATAGGAGTTTGACATGAAGAACCAAGGATTATAGGTAGAATTTTATCCATTATGCAGAAAATCGATCGCTGATATAATCTTAAAAATGCAAACTTACTGCACTAAAACTAAGTTTTGATTGCTAAAGGACCAAACTCGAAATATGATTGTTTTCCCTTTTTATGTATTTTGAAGATGCCCGATTTTACTTCAAACATTGTCATATATGTTGATTCATGTCTGACCAACATCTCGAACCTCACATAATTCTTAATTTAACAAGTTGTCATTAGCATTTGGAGAAAATTATATTAAATTTCATTTGCTTGAGTACTCTAAAAATGAAGATAAATTATTAAATACATGTTTCCATATATATTCCACATATGGAATTTGATTCTCAGTTACAATCAAACAAGCTGGTAAATGGTAATTGTTGCTTTGCAGGTAATATGTCTAAAGTTTAAGGAACTTGTTTCTTCTCAAATATTATTTGCATTTGTTTCCCTTTCGTTTTCTCCACCAAACAAATTTGATATATCTGGTGGAGAGATCATAGTTTTACTCTTCCATGTTAACGTACTGTGTATATAACATTGAAGAAAAAATAATTGCATACACATTTACTAGTAAACATATACACATGTTATATGCCTGCACGATTGGTTTTTATGAATAATTATTGTTGGAGTTATATTAATATTTAGATTACGAAAATTGTGCTGTTTTTTAAATATATATATATATATATATATATATATATATATATGTGATGTTATTTGTTTGTAGGATAAGAGTAGTATTGTCATTTAGAAATTCAAATTACTTTTTTAGTTAGCATTGTCATTTAAAAATTATCATACTAAGAGATCAAATAGATTCTTTATATATCTGTATAGATACAAATATATTATATGTGAAATTACATATTTGATCATGTAACTTGCACGCTTTTTATTTTTGGTCATATTGTGATACTAGTCTTTCATTATATTTTAATCATTTTTCTATATAGTGCTGACGTGACAATAGACATGTCAACAATATCTACCGCCATGTAGCAATCTTCGACGTCATGTCATAATTTCAGGTGATAAGTCATTATTTTTCGATATCACGTCAGTTATCTAGTGAAAAACGATAAAAAATGAAAAAATAATGTGCAAATTAATGGAGTAAAAATATTAACTATCTAACAACGGAACAAAAAAACCTAGAAATTATAGGACAAAAAATATTTTTATTTATATAATTAGATATGATTTGTCATACTTTTTATTTTCTTTTCATGATGACGTCTAATCAATCGTACACATCGAATGTGTTAGTTGTCCTACATCGGTTGGATAAAATACATAGGAGTTGTATATATAATCATGAACAATCCTCCCCCCTTGAGCTAGTTTTTGGGGTTGAGTTAGGTCCAAGTTCCAATCTTAACATGATATCAGAGCTCAGGTTCCACCGTTATGTGTTTGACTGCTCATAGTTGGGTCACATGTTCTGCCTATAATTGAGTCATTTGTAAACTTCACACTCCAGATATTCATTCATGGGCGTGAGGAGGTGTGTTAGTTGTCCCACATCGGTTGGATAAAATACCTGGGAGTTGTATATATGGTCTTGGACAATCCTCCTCCCTTGAGCTAGCTTTTGGGGTTGAGTTAGGTCTAAATTTCGATCTTAACAGAATGTATATATATCAAAAGATAATATTTTTACATTTTTTGGTTGAGAATTATTATACTACATTACCTCTATAATTGAACAGAGAGAATTCTACCGGAGCATTTGATTAGGTCTTTTACTTGTTAATTATATATACATATATTTTATTCTAAATTATATTGCAAAAATTAAAAGTCCTAGATGTCATTTTAGCTCTTCATTTCTTGCACGCATTCCACTAATAAATTAATTAATTAAATATAGACAACTGTTAATTGTTATAACACACGCACGTAAAGAAGTCAAAGTTCATATAAAATAGAAGGAGAAATAATTCCAAACCCAAAAAAATATTGTGATTTTATAATTTAATATATTATGATATAATATTTAAATGAAAAAGCTGCATTTTTTGTTATGTAATTTTAACACTTTGCGATTTTAGTATTATGAATTTATTAAATTTCAATTTGAGGCCTCCATCTTCAATTTTTTTTTGTCATTGAAATTTTAATTATTTTTCATTGTGATTGCTGATGTGTCACTGCACATATTAGCGTCACGTCGAAAAAATGAATAAAGTTGTAAAAAAAATAAGGGTGATGAAGTAAACTAAAATTTGATAACATAGATTATTAAAATCGCAAAAGGGCAAATAATATTAATAATAAAAAAGAAGCAATTTTCGCTATTTAAATAGTCAACAACCCCAATGTGTTTTATAATAGTATCCATTCCATATTTTTAATAGGACGTACATTAGTGGTTTAACTACATTAGTAGAATAAATTAATTGAAGTCATGGCTTGTTTATTTAGATAAGATGATTGCTATTTTTTTTTTAATTTTTATAAACATTTTTCAAATTTTTTTTTTGTTTTCCAATATATTTTTCGTTGTTTCGTGGCAATGACATTATAAAGAAAATTATACGGATCTTGCCACGTTATGTGTGAAATCGATCTAGGAATTAATATTATATTTGTATAATAAAATCAAGGATAAATTGTAATTTTGATCATTTATGTTTCAAATTTTTTTTTTTTTGCAATGTTTATCAAATTTCAATCTAATTAGTTGTATATTTTTAGTTTTAGAAAATTTTATCCTTTTATCAGGAGTGTTGATGCAACACTACAAAAGTCAGTACTACAGTGATGCCGCGTCAGCGTCATGTAGGAAGAACGACAAAAATTGTCAAAAAAAAAAACAAATATAGTGGACTGAAACTGAAATTCGATTACATTATTATTTTAACGAAATTCAATACATTTAAAAGACAAAAATTTGTGTGAGACGATCTCACGGATCGTATTTTGTGAGAGATATATCTTATTGGAGTCATCCACTGAAAAAGTATTACTTTTTATGCTAAAAATATTAATTTTTATTGTGAATATCGGTAGAATTGACCCGTCTCACAAATAAAGATTCGTGAGACCGTCTCACAAGAGACATACTCCATTTAAAAATAGATGTATATCAATGCCAATATTATCTTACTCCACAACAAATTATAAAAGTACTAGCTAATAATACTCCACAAATTAGTTGCAGAAGTTGATGAGATTAAAAACTTCTTTAAAAAAAAAAAACTATATAAACACGCAATACGTGCATTGTGATATTAATCTCTTTTATATGTAGGATATGACAATAACTTAACAGTAATAATTTTTCATATGGGAAGTTATTTTTGTTTTAGGTACACTAAAATATTATTTTTCTTGTGATGAAAAGTTTTTTTTTTAAAAAAAGAGAGTACAATTTCCGTTATATTAACAATTTTTGAAGTATGAACAACATTTTCTATATGTATATATATAAATTTATATACATTTATATATATATATATGTGTGTGCTGAAGGAACATATAATTAGTAATGAGAATTAATTTTCCCAAAATTTAAACTATACAACTTTAGTAAAATATTGTACACATTCTCAAATAATGTGATTAATTTATCAAAGCAGAAAGAAACAAAAATAAGAAAAGCATACGAGAGAATATGACAAGATTTATATTATACTATCTTATTAATAATAATGATTTGATAGTTAACCTAACAGCTAGCCCCCGAAGTCTCTGATCGAAAACCGGCTCTTCTCCGGAAAGTTTCCGGCGTGACGTAATCCTAGCGTAAGAGACACGTCGCCCGCATTCGCCCCAAACCTAATCAGCGTGGAGGATTCATTGACTTCTGCAGTAGAGGGCTTATGTGTGAGGCCGGAGTCAGCCTCCTGCATGCCCGGAAAAGATTGCGCCGCCGACGTGGCGGCATTGTTATTAGTGTTGCTATTGCTGGCTTGGTTTTCCGAGAAGCGTTGCCTATTAATTGCGATGAATGAAGGGTCGCTTTCTGGGGCATTGATTTCATGAGATTTTTTGCGTGCAGACGGAGGAGTAATTGCGGAGGTGGTGGTGGCGTGAGGCGTTGAAGTTTGTGCATTGTTACTGTTGGTACCTGCAGCTGCTGCGCTGGTGCTGCTGCTGCCGCTATGGTCCCGCTGTGGATCTGCCTCATCCTTGGCTTCTTGTTGGTACATCTCTTCGACCATGGGTTTCCACAACCGAACCCTTGCATTGATGAACCAGTTTGAAACCTGGAAGAAACATACATATAACACAATAATAAAAAAAACCATAATTAACCACTAAATAAATTCATCGCAATTCAATGCAAATGAGTTTAAAATGCTGAATAATCCTGGGACATGACGGCCTTCCTCTAGGTCGTCTCTCAAGTAAATTCAAATACAGTCGCAATTGTATTTCAATAAATAGTTTGATCACTAGATATTGATATCCATCGATTAAAGGTTTCTATAGATAAAGAATTATATCTACTTGAACTCTAATGAGATCAACTATATGAAGAATGCTATCCGATCCATTCGACATGTCGCTGCTAAAAGGAATTTAATGATGCAACATGCGATGTAGGTCTATCCATTCCGCAGAAATTAATAATTAAGAACTTTGCAAAAGACAAATGCGCTCCACCGTAGATGCATGTTCGTGTCATTTTTAGGGTTGATTCCAAGAAAACAGACTTATTTCAACCACTTTCTTTGCATAATCTGCATCACTTTATATATAACCAGTTGAACCCACCATTTTCAGTAGAAATCCACAGACTGAAAGGGGGTGAGATCATTGAATGTGTATGCTGTACGTAAAAATACATATATGCATGTGTATTAAACACTGGGAAATTTTCATGTCGTACTCTCATGTACTGGTCTGATTTCATCTGACCCTAAATATAACTATCAGCTATTTTTTCTCTGTTCCAGAAAAATTGTCTTTCCGGGAAAAGAATCCAAAGAACCCATTAAAAGGGATTTAAAAAAATTTGGTTTTTCTCCAACAGAAACAAAAAAAATCACATAACAAAGACGCAAATCCTCGCAAAGCCAATACCCACGACTCCGTACCCCACCTCAACAACCCCTCTACAGGAGTAATAAATGATACCAAAAATCATGAAAACCCGCTTTTGGATTGCTAATGTGTGAGAGAGAAAGCAGATGAAAAAGGCGTGATTATGGAAATGTGATGATAAAATGAAAAGGAATACCTGGTTCCTCGACAGGCCAGTCTGCCTAGCCAGCAGATGCTTATCTGCGTCGCTTGGATACCTTAGAAAAAGTGATCAGAGGAAAGAAAACGACGTTAGATTCAGAAAACAGAAGCCTTCTTGCCAAAACTGTGTAATTTGACGATCAAACTTTATACTAATTTTGGATTTATGCAACAAAAACAAAAAGAGAGATATGTACGTAGTTAGATCAAATTTTCTTTTTTTTATAGAAAGTTTTTGTTGCTGCATGGGCGGGACAATCTAGGAGGAACATAGCAATTACACCAATGGCTGGCAAAAAATTCAGAAATTAAAGTCGGCAGCTGCGGTCTCTGCTCTCTTCTCTTTTGACATATCCATTTATCGTATTCTCTGAATGCTATGTATTTTATACAAATATATTATTATTGAATCACGCAATAAAGAGACTAATGAGGACATAATATGCTAGAGTCAGAAGCTTGTGAAAAAGAGCATTAAATGGTCAAAACACCAAGTTATTGCATGATAATATATCTTAAATTTATATGACATAAATAGATGAAATTAAAGGGGAAGGAAAAAAAGGAAGGAAACAATACAACGCTCTTTTCAGCTTTTTTGATTGAAAGGACAACATCAGGGGCTGCATTTCAGTACCTTTAAACGATAATCACAAGCAAGAAAGAATTGAAGGGGTGAAAAATAATAAAGGGCGAAAAAGTAAAACAGTTTCCCAGGCGGAGTTTCACGAATCATGAAGGAATTTGCCTTATCACAGAATTCCACAATAATGATTAATCTTTAGTGATTAACTCCTTTTCTTGATCCTATATAGTAAAGATAAACTCAATTTTTTTCTTACTGCACATCACTGTAGATAACGTAAAGTAAAAAGGGCAAGAAGAACGTACGGATGCAGGAAATGTTCGAAAAGCCAAGCTCTCAAAATGTTGACAGATCGATCGGGCAAGCCTCTTTGAGGCCTCCACGCTTCTTGCTGCATCATTCCCATCTGATGAAATGCTCTTTGTTGCCGCAGGTTTTGCTCGAGGATTTTCAGCCTAGGTGTCTCGCCTTTTGTTATCCCTGAGGTGCCGCCATCTTTTTCTCCCAGCAGCTCGCAGGTGTGTTTCAACTGGGCGGCGATGGCGTCCTTCAGACACCGGAAATGGCGAGACATGGCTTTCTGAGCAAGGCAGGTGTACGGCACCGCCGTGCCGAAGCCCATCACCATGTCGAATGAGTTCACCACCATCTGCATTTGCTCGCAGTAACGGCTGTATTTTCTATCCACCTGCAAAAACGTAAACTACTGATTATATATATTACTTTGACAATATTCAAGTGTACGTGACAAGATGTCTGGACAGAAATTATTTTGCTAATAATTGTTAGATGATTTTAATAATACTCTTTCATTTTTATTAATAAAATAACAAGATCTAGAGTCGAAATACTAACTGCGTGTATATATGGGATCAGATCATCGGATGGTACACTGAAATGATTGCTGATGTGAAGGAAGAATATCCTTTGTCTCATCTGTAATGCAGTCTTTGGGCGATACAGCCATCAAAAATTTGATTTTTTTATATGGGATTATTTGAACAAACAAGTATTGTATGATTGGAAAAAAGCCGCAAAAAATAAAAGCGAGCGATGGAAGAAAATCCAACTTCATTATGTCAAGTCAACTGAAATGAAACCCAATCAGATGGAACTGGATATTTTTCAGTCCCGGTAGTTACCTAGTCTCGCGTTCACTCACCAACTTGTAATCCAGCTAGAGTTCCCTAATTGTGTCCACTAATTCTACCATTTATGCTTTTAAAAATGATTTTTTTTTAATATTATATAGCCTGTTCCATAAGCCGGTAATAAAATATCCTAAAGAAGTTGCCGGAATTTTCTGTGTCCCGGTGCATTTTATTATAAAGAATTGGACTAAATAAAAACAGGATTAGGCTGAAAAGTGGAGAGGGAAAGAGAGATTACATGCCTCATCAAGCATGGATAACAGTTTGACCTTTCTTCTTTGATGCTCGATTCTGTCGGCAGCTGACAGAGGAGGGAGATCTTTTGAAGAAGAGGAAGAATTGACACCACCGGCGCCGCCACTGGGGTTGGAACTAGGGTCAGCGTTGTTGCTGTTGTGATTATGCTGCCCGAGTTTGTTATTTTTGAACTGACCTCTTCCAACGCTACAAAACTCTTCCAACAACTCTTGGGCTGCCTTCGTGTACTTTGAACTCCTCAAAATACCGACCGCTCCGAAAGAAGACCCCAACCCCACCTGCAACTGGTAGTTCTGACCAACTACTCCGCCTTGCAGATGTAAGGAGGAGGAGGCGGTGGCGGCTCCGGCATTCAAATTATTGAACTGATACTGTGCTACAGAATTAGAGGTCCCTCCGCCTTGCCCAAAACATAGCATCCCTCCTTCTCTCATCCTCAATTCCTCGGCCTTCACCGCTTCCAAGTGTTGAAGTGAAGAGGATAAAGATAAAGATAGCCCTTGTCCTTCCATTACTCCCGGAATTTCATTAGGGTTGATTTCGTCCTCGCTCTTTGGAACCCATGTGAATTGACCAAAAGCCGCTCCCGGTGCGGTGTGAAAGGTTTGGAGATTGGAAGAATTCGGTGAAGAAGAATGGTTAGGAAGCAGCATATGAAGAGTGGACGAAGTAGGGGGAGGATGATGGTGTGAAGAAGATGGTGAAGGAGACCTTTGCTGCTGTGAGTTCATCAAGAAAAGTTGCATGGCTGCTGCTGGATCCGCATTAATGCTAGAAATCTGATTCTTGGAATCTCCTAATCCACCGCCTACAGCCATCCCTTGACGGTGTAAGAACCAATCAGCAGCAGAAGCTGCTCCGGTAGGCGGCGGCCTCGGATTCCGATAACTCTGTGAAATTTGACTCTCCAACAACTCAGTAACCGTAGGTACACCTCCCGACGGGAAACTGAACATTTCAGATAACATCCCGACAGTTTCGTAAACTGGGAGCACACCACCTGATTCTTTCTCTTCAATACCGACTAAGTTCGACGGTGGCGGCGGGTCGAAGCTTTGAATCCTCAGTTTATCCCTTCGGATCTGCTGAGCTATATGCTGCTGCTGAGCTTGCTGCTGTACTTGTTCTTGTTGCGATCTCTCGAATTCATTCGAGAAACTGTAGATTCCTTGGTGGTAAGCTTGAGACATAGGATTCGTCGAATTTCCTTGTCCAAGAATTGAATTGAATTGTAATCTTGTGAGCGATAAGTAATCACACAAGCCACTGCTATTCCCATATCTCCATCATCATCATCATCGATTTCCGGCAAACCGATCAACCGCTGATTCTGTGAACAAATCCATCAAGAAATGAAAAACTCGTACTGGAATTTCAATACTCGACAGAAACCAAAGCTGTATCCCATATGAAAATACATGAAAAGAGAAGAATAAAAAGGGTAGTGAGGAGCAAAAGCGAAAGCATCAAATTATGAGTTTATTTCTTTTTTGTTGCTTACAAATTCAGCTTTATCAATCCACACAGACATACATACCTACTATAGTGTCAGGTTGTAAAGGTTTACAAAGGCATCAGACATCGTTTTCTTCTTTCTGGGATTTGAGCAAAAAAATTAAAAACAAAATATAAAAATAAAAATCTAGAATTCTTCTTCTTCTTTTTTTCTTTTTTTTTTTAATCTCACTGTCTCCTATTCGTGAGGCTGTCGTTTCTATCACACTCTCTGTCTAACTATTTATCTCCTTTTCTATCTCTTTGCAAAAACTAGCGAGAGTCCTGTTCTCTGCAATCGCCTTCTCCAAAGAAAGAAAGAACAAATAAAAATATTATATACATGTGTGTGTGTGTGTGGGGGGGGGGGGGGGGGGGGGGGGGGCGATGTCTTTTTCGTATGTATGACGAAGGTGATTATTATTTCTGTGTACACCATATTTATATTTTGTTTGTAGAGTTAAATTTTCTCTCACATACTCACTGTGCTTTCCATTCGTTTACTTAAATTCCAAAAACAAAAGAATAACAATTTATTTAGTTAAATCCGATATTTTTGTATACTTGTACGATCAAATAGTTTATTTAAATAATTAATTTATAGATAGTGATAATTTATTTTTAAAAAATTAACAACGTTAAATTATATATTATGTTATATAATTTTTAAATTTTGTTTGAGAAAAGTTTCACAAACGGTATATATTTAGACTCCGGTTTATTCGTAAAATAAGATAATAAATAATAAACCTAAACATAGTTAGTTGAAATAGCAAAATGTGAATTACACAAAGAAAGTTTAGAAACTGTTGCTCCACTTAATTTATTAACGAGTAGGTCTCTTGTGAGATGATTTCACGAATATTTATCTGTGAGACGGGTCAACCCTATCGATATTCACAATAAAAAATAATATTATTAGCATAAAAAGTAATATTTTTTCATGAATGACCCAAATAAGATATTCGTCTAACAAAATACGACCTATGAGACAGTCTTACACAAGTTTTTGTCTTTATTAACATGCCGAATGACGATTTTGACCTTTCCCTAAAAACAAAAATTTTAATTTCCATTGATTTCCGAAAGATTAATTAATTAAGAGTACATAAAATACTAGATATTCCGCAATATAACTATTGTTCAAACTGCGGTCGAGGTTCGATTTGGACTTAATTCTTTCATTAGTTTGTATGATTGAATGTAGATTGTTTTTAACCTTATTTGTAATTTAATTATAATAATGCAAACATAGTTTTTTTTTCGAAATATTTTAAAATAAATAAATTTAAAGACTTTTTTTTATTTTTCCATAAGATACTTTTGTTTCGCCATATAATTTATAATATATTTTAAAAAAAAACATTGATTTGTAGCAACCAAATTGCTTGAGTTGATTTTTACAAGAAAATTCAAAGGGCGGAGGTAATTTTATCCAATGTGTTCTGTATGGCAATCAATAAACTAATCAAACGTATGCGACCAAATAATTGTTGCAAAAACAATGACTTAAGGACAAATTTTATCTTTGATTAAGCATTATTATAATTATGTCTAAGTCTGACTCCTTCCTATGGTACCTAATATCACTTGACTGGAAATTTGTGAAATAAAAAATAAATTAGCATGAGATAAATTAAAAAATAGTTTAATTTGAATTTTTTTATTTTATGTATCTTGTCATATTTAAGGATATTTATAAATTTAATTATGATATTTGACTAATTAAAGTTCTTGATAATAAAGTGACGTGTGTTTAATAAATAGTAGAGTGTGTATATATATAATTTTTTTTTATTTTTTTATCTTTGAACTCATCTAAAAAGTAAAGGGAAAATTATATGTTTGGTCATACAACGTGCGTGTTTTTCATTTTTATCCTTATGTCAATCAATTCACAATCTTTTGTTTACTAATTTATTTGGTTTTTTTTTTCAATTTTAGTCTTTTTCACTTGAGATGATATGGTATTAAACATGTCAACAATATCTCACGCCATATCAGAAATTTAAAAAAGTTCAAATTGGTGTACTATGGCAATAAATTGAACTACAACATACATGTCAGTTACAAAATTCAAAAAACAATTAAAAAAAACTACTATTTTTCCAAAAAATTAAGTATGGAAGTACCACCCAGAAAATGCACTTTCAACTTCTAATTAAATTATTTTTATTGACTTGAGATGCAAGTTTCTTCTTTTTGATTTATTTCCTTATATCTTATTTGGGAGTTATTTCCTCATTTACAAATATAATTATCATATTTTTTCCATCTGTCTCAAATATATAGTCCAATATCTATATTTAGTATTATATTTTCTATTCTTTTACCAATATGCCTCTCTTCATTATTGACTTCCAAAAAAGTTTTATATATTATTAAAATATTCATTAAATAAGGGTAAAATGTGAATATCATGAGTAGTAAAACTTGTTTTTTTTTAAATAATTTTCTTAATATGTGAAAAATACACATAAACCTAAATACATGGAACAAAACGAGTATTAAAAACCATGCATGTCTTCAAAAAATTTTTATCATTTAATGATTTTGCAAATGAAAACAGTGTGTCGGCTAGTAAATTTTAATTACAGATGATATGTCAGGATTTCATATTGAGATTGATAAAACTTTATATAATAATTTTTTAATGGACAAAATTTAATATTTTGATTATCTATATATATTTTTACAAAAAATCAAAAAAAAATTTATTAATATTGTTTATATTATTTTGTTTTTTTTAATGGTCATACCAATTTCATACAAATATGAAAAGTATTAATTTTCATTATAGAAATGGACCGAATCGACATGTCTCGTGAATATATATCCGCGTCATCGTCTCACATCATACCTACTCCATACAAATACGTCTTTCGTTTGGGAAGAATTAATAATGGAGGTCGTGGTCTGAAACTAGAATATTTAGGTTTCGGGTTAGTAATTTCGAAGATTGAAATTTCGAAAATTTGAATTTGTGGGTTAAAAAAATAATTGGAAAATTAGTTCAAAAAAAAAAGTAGCTAGAGAGAATTAATGCTCCATTGATATTGAAATGGGTAATATGGTGGCACGTGGCAAAAGTTGATGTTGGGCCGATAGAGTTAGGTTTATATGCCTGAAAGCCACACTAACTGATTACCTTTTGCATCTATGAAATTTTTTTAAAATTAATCCTCGAGAAATGTCTTTTTTCCTGAAACTTGGCCTATTTTAGATTTCAGTCCTTCAAGTAGTCGAATTGGATCTCAATGCAGTAAATTAGTTAGTTTTTACACGCTTAGTCCATTTTTTACTAGATCATCGATAGATCTCGGACATGTTAACATTTAATTGTAATATTTGGCGTCATGTCGACAATATCCGACATCATTCAGTAACATCCAACACAATATCAGTATTCCAGTAGAGAAAATAGACCAGAGTTGCAAAAGCAAATGTCAATTTATTGCACTAAGATGAAATAGTAGCTAAAATTCAAAACATATCAACTCATACGACATTTTAATTTGTTTATTTTCCCTGAACTAAATCTTCTTTCCCAAATAAAAATGTATGATTATAAATGGTCTCTACTTAGAACAATCCGTAAATAAATAAAATATTTGTTAATAAGATAGACTATAATAAATTTAGCTTTAAATTGGAGGGGACATAATAAAAGTCAGACGAAAAAGAAGTATCTCGCATAGAATCTGCAGAATATAAATTTTTTATATAATTCTGTAATCAAATTGATCATACTGAAAGTGACAATGGGAAAAAAAAACTTTGTCTTGTTTAAGAAATAAAATAGGAGTATCTGAATCGTACATTATTTATTAATTAAATTACTCTTTATAGTACATAGACATAGTCGTCTCTGATTGTACTAATTTTTTTTTCTTCCTTTTTTTATAAACAAAGAAATAATAAAATATTGGAATTTTCTGTCTTTATGAGGTAATTGAAGTATATATATACACACATATTCGAATTGTAATTTTTTTGAAATTGTAATGGAGACACACACACACACACACACATATATATATATATATACACACACACATATTGAAATTGTAATTTCTTTGAAATTGTAATGGAGATTGCATATTCCACATTTAAGGTTATAAGCATAAAGTTGGCCTATGAATCATTTCATAGAGTTATGTCGAACAAAATGAAAATGTGTGAATAGGGCAATTAATGTGGCACATGAAAAGTTGGAGACATCTTCACACGTTGAAACTAAGAAACTAGAATCTAGACAGTAAACTCCTGTACAAACCCAAATTTTAGATGAGATGAAGATGATAGCTAGCTTGGTTATTTTGGAAACCTAAAAAAATTTATCATGAAATTGTGTCACAAATCAATTTTATGAGATGAACGTGTTAAATAATTCAACTCGTGAGAAAATACTATTTTTATGACAAAAGTATTATTTTTCACTTCATGTATAGACCGAGTCAACGTATCTTATGAATATAGATCGATGTGACTGTCTTATATGTGACCTATTATTTTGGAAAATAGGTTTTTTCACCGCCGATTTTTCAAATTTTGATTTTTTTACGTTAATTTTTAATATATGGTTATTTTAGTTCAATTTTTTATATGACGCCGGAAAACACTCACATGACATCAGAAAATTACAGACTAATAAGATATCATGTCAGCAACTAGATTAAAATTGTCGAAAATAAAAAGTTAATATGTTAAAACCAAACTTTTAAAAAACTTAGTGGACCAAAACTCAAAATTTGATAAGTTAATCGATATAAAAAATCATTTTGCCTCCATTATATTTTCAAGTTACAGTGTTGGTAAATAAGTTGCTTATTGTTCTTTTAATCATTTTCACAAAATTGCTGAAATAACACTGAAAATAATGACCTAACACTGAAAATTGATAATTTGGCACTAGAACTTACAGAAATAATCAAAATCATATCGGCAGTCTAATGAAAAAAAATACACAAGGACTTGTTGATGGATTTGAAACATTTCGTGAATTTCGAATTCACCTCGACACAAAGCTTTTCCAAGTCCTTTTTTTTTATAAGTATTTTCTCAAATCTTAATCTTCGAACTCAAATGCAACCTGATTCATGGATTCGGAACAAAACAATTTATTTGTTTGTTTGTTGTTTGTATAAATCTATTTGACAATGAATTTTAAATTTCTAACTTCTTATTATTTGAATAATTATAGCGAATTTCAAACTCATATGATCTAGTCATTTTAAATCATTTCTCAAATATAATCTGAAAGATTTGATATAGCGAATAATTTGAAAAATGAATTTTAAATGACACTAAACATCATTTTATTTGAAATCCACCAAAAATACTATTGTAAATTATTAACTAAATGGTTTTAAAATTCTCTTGAATTCTAATATATCCCGAACAAGTTAAGTTAAATAATTAAAAATCCTTGGATACAAATTCAAAAGTGAATTTAAAACTTAATCTCTATGAATATTAATTAAGCATTTTCAAACATAAATCGGATGAATTCAATGTATAGTGCACATTAACGTAACGAATTTTATGTGACTCGTGGCCATGGATAAGTAGGATGTGGAAGCAAAACTTTACAACTAAGACGTGGACCAGATTGATAGGTGGCAGCCAATCTGCACATCATTTTTTAAATATATTTTTTATATTATCTCAATGTCTCGTGAATCTCAGTGCCACTGGCGAACTCCTTTCCTCCTTTTGCCTCTCTTCTACTTCACTACGTAGGTGACATGGATGCCAAAATGATTTTAATTTTATATACTTTGATTTTCTTAATTTTGTATTATGTTCATGAATCATGTTCACGGTCGTTAATAGGTCGAATTGATACATAAAATTTTGTTATGTCTTTTAATTATTGTTTGGATAAAGATAATACAATTATATTAAATATGTGATTCGTAGAAAAATGTGAATTTTTTAAGTAAATATTGTAGTTATAAATAAATTATATGAGAAATATTATTTATTTAAATGAATATGATATTTTCGTAAAAGCTAATTGGTATCATAAATTCGGACTATAAAAAACGTCAAACTTTATATATAGAAGTGAAGACATATACTATTTTTCCAAAAGATAAAGGAAAAAATATTTAAAATAGTATTAAATTGGTAATGCTTAAATGGTGAAAAAGAAAGAAGGGTAAAGAAGGGCATGTTGGTACGAGGAAGCGTCAACGCCAATTCATTTTTATCAGCGGTCTCTTGTTTCCCAGTGAAGGAATTTTAAAAGATATCAAATTATTATTATTTTTTTAAAAAAAGATATTAAATTATATTATACATACAAACAAACAAAAAACACATACAAATGCTTCAATAAATCAAAAACAGCCCCATCGCATTAGAGTGGGGACCGGAACATGGTAATAAAAAACGAATATTGAAATTATATTGAGGAAAATCCACATTTTAATGGTATGTTCAGTGAAACTATAAATTTTGAATAATATTTTACTGGTGAGGGCTAGTAAATTAAACGATTTAAGATTTGTATTTCAGGAATAAAAAGTGTAGAGTTACAAAATATATTATGAACATGTTTTTTAAATTTTTTGAGGTTGCGATGACAAATATGGATACGAGTGAATTGAATCGCGATGAATAATTTTTTATTATCTTTATTAGCATCGGTGTCAATGAGTCGGATCGGATTGTGTTTGAAATTTGGAAAATGAATCATTTTGACTGCGAGCTGGGATTGAATGAAAATATGGATTTGGGTTCAATGTTGATTTTAGTTATTCAACTTTTATAAAGAAATTAATGAATATAGAGAAATGTATACATGTTTAATAAAACTGATATATATATATCGTGCAATAATCCTAGTTTATATTTGATTAATATCTCCACATCCATAATCTTCTTCGTATGATGTGACGTCGGGATATAATGATTTGAAAGTGAACGAGTGTATTGATAAATATTCATCTTTATATGCATTTTTAGAGTGTGTCGTTAAGAGTAACATGAAATTTTCTCGATTAGAATACGATATAACAATTTAACAGGCGAATTGCAACTCTAATCATGCTCTCATGCTTACCTAATTACACGTAATTCTAAAGTTTATTTTAAAAATTATCCTTAAATGGGGCCTTTTTTCCTAGAGGTGATTTGTGTTATCAAACAAGGGAAAAAAATTTCTGGTGTCACCAAACGTGATATTTGTTAAGATCTTGACATTAGCTAGAGGATAAGTCGAAGATAATAAATAAAGTTTACCAAAAAAAATATAATATTTGAGGGGATGTAAATTTATAAGTTTAAACTAAAATTGGACTTTCAAACAAGAGTAGGTCTATTGGGAGACGATCTCACGAATCTTTATATGTGAGACGGGTCAACCCTACCGATATTCACAATAAAAAGTAATACTCTTAGCATAAAAAATAATATTTTTTCATGTATGACCCGTGAAACCGTCTCATGTAAGTTTTTTCCTTCAAACAAATCCAGGATGAATCGCAGGAACAAATTTAAAAAAATAAGTATATATAATTCAAAGACTTGGGAATCAAAAGTCTTTTTTCGGCATTAGTTTTTATTTTCAAGTGGACAAAATGATTGACAACACTTCTTGCCTTAGTAAATGTAATACATATGACTAAAAATAGCAAAAATTAAAAAATAGTGACTAAGATTGAAATTCAGATTTTATTATTGAGATATACAATAGTTTTGAGTTTTGCTCTCAATTTTTTCAAGGCTCTTGCTTTGTAATCAAAATCAAACTTATCAAAGGTTTACTTTGTGGCGTTTGTCGGTTGATCTCATACGGATTGTCAAGGAAAAGTTCTTTGAAAGTCCGTTTGATTTTTTAATTGTTTCATTGTGATTCTTTGTTACTAAACCACGTAGTTTAGATGTGAAAATCACGTCATACTTGAATCAAAAGATCGAGACACAACAACAAACCTTGTTCGTTATTGAATTGATGGTGTGATTCTAAATTAATCGTGTTTGTTATTATTACGTACGTGGATTCATATTATTTGGTTCCATTAATGATTACTTATACCTTTTGACGAAACTAATCACACTCGAGTTTATTAAAGGTACATTCCACCTAATGATGTAAAATATTAACCGACAAATTTCAAACAATTGAAGTCATATCCCGAGATATAATAACGATGTAATTTAAGCAACACAAACCTTTTTATTTTACTTGGTATTTCAGTCTCCTCCTCTATTGGTCCAAAAAGTTGAAATTTGTACACAATGAGAATATGCCATTAAAAAATATATTACTAAAATCATGTCAAATTTAAGTGATTTAAATTTTCAAAGGTGCCACACGTGAGTTAAATTATTTGTTAACTATTGTGATTGGATGATCAATTGGGGCCAGGACTACAAATATTAAATGCCTTCCGGAGCATTTTACTAGAGTTAATCATGTGATATTATAGTATTACTAAATTACTATATTAGACAAACCAAGTAAAACAATTGGTGCATTTTAACCATTTTCAATTGGGAATAGTTTTTTTATATATATATATAGTTTTGGTAGGGATTTTTTACAATTGAACTTCAAACTCGATTTTTTATAAACAATCGGCAATTGAGATTTGGCAAAAAGTTACGTGAGACGGTCTCACATGTCGTATTTTATGCTAAGGTTATTACTTTTTATTGTGAATATCGGTAAATTGACTCGTCTCACAGATAAAGATTCGTGAGACCATCTCACAAGAGATCTTTTCTGGAGATGTTAAATCATTACATGCTATCGAGGTAGTGGTATTAAATCTAACAATTTCCAGTTTACCATGTACACTCTCGATTTCTACTTTAAAATTTCATCCAACTATCGATATTCACTCGAATTCAATAATTCATTTTATATATATATAAAATATTATTGGGAAGTAACAATATGTCTCTCAAGATACTTAAAAAGTTTTGATAATATGTTGATTATGAGAAGTTGGATGGCCCATCCATCATATTATAGAAATATAATAAGACTAATGTGTAAAATAAACAATATCCGATATTATTCAAGAGTCGAGACTAGACCAAGAATATATTAAAATTTAAAATAAAATAATTTTTTTCCAAATTTTTTTTTTAAATTGTTAAATTTGAAAAGAGTGGACCATGAGAATGTTGGTCATTTCAATTGAATGTAAACCTTCAAAATAGCAAGTCACTCAATCGTGAAGGACATTAACTCTTTGGTGCCCGAAGAAATAACAAAATGTCCTAACTTTCTTGGATTATGTGTAAAATTTTGGCTCAAATAATTACCACACAAATTATATCTTTTACATTATCATTTCCTTTTTCATGGGAGTGGTGGAGTGTGTGAAAATGCCAAAACTGATTTGATTAGATTTTGAAAATGAAACGTGCATAAATTACAATGTCTAAAAATTTATGGTAGGTTATAAACTGAATGTTGATTCAATAAGTTATGTTCGGTTTTAAAGATGGATTTGGTTCGATTTTGATTCGGAAAAATCAAATGAAATCGATGGTCTCCATTTCTATGAAACGGAAACCGATGAATCGACGATCATTTGTATTTGTGACCGATTATAGAACCAAAATAAAAGAGAGGTGGTAGGGATAAAAGCATGAAAAGATGAAAATATAGGGATTGTAAAGTTCAGGGGATGGGTGGGTCATGAAGACAATGACATGAAATAATTGAAGGGGGTGGCACTTGAAATGCATATGGTGGCCAATTGAGGTGGCTTGGCCGGCATGGGGTGGCTGGAGCCACGTGGGAGCGGTGGTCCAAACAAGACACGCCCATTCGAAGCGTGACACTTGTCGAAAGAAAAGATAAGTGCCAGACTAAGGCTAACTAAAAGATAGCTTCGAGGACGATGTGATCAAATTAATTATCAAAAGTGGTCATCTTCATTTAATATATCTTGAAAAGTATTGAAAAATCGAAGACGTGATTGGACATGGGCTTGATTAAAGTCAATCACAGTCCGCATCTACAATGGAGCTCTTATGGATCTAGCTTTAGGCTAGATTTGGATGGAGAAGGGTACATCATCGGCCCAATAAGAATTGTTGGGCCTAAATTAATGATGTGGTGTTTGTTTGAGTGAAGAAGTGCTTTGCTAACTTAGTTTAAAAAAAGAAGTGCTTTGCTAACTTTAAAATCTGCTAGTACTCCTGTACATGTGTTGGGTGTTTTTATAATTCATTTTTTTAACCAAAAAGAAAGAACATTAAAATTTGAAAAATAGGGTTCTCGTAAATAAATATTCATCAAAACATAATAGACACATCAATTTTATTAATTTACAAAGACAAGTGACATTTTCATAAATAAAAAAACAACAAATGACATAAAATCAATGTTAATTTGATAAATAGGAAAACATATAATGACTAAAAAAAGAGAAGGTCATATAAAATGGCTAATTTGCCTTAATTTTGATTTTGTTGGGAATTAAGTTAGGATTTAAAATGTTAAAATTGTTTTTAGTCTGAAAACCAAAGTTTTAACCGAGATTTGATTAACATTCCATATCCATATATTATTTACATTATACTTCATTTAATTCTCAATTCTTTGAAACTTAATAATCATTATTCAAAGTATTAACATTTTAGGGAAAAAATAAAGAAACGTTTAATAAGAAAAAATAATTATTCAGTAAAATATCTACTATCGCATACAATGCATCGTAAAGAAGATTGAAATTGTCGCATTCACGTGGTAGATGTATACAATCATTATTGCAAAGTTGTTACAAAAACTACAAACGGTATGAATTGCTTGAATCGCGTCAAATTAGATGCTACCGTTGCAGTTCCAATGTAGTGATAACAATGTTCGAAGAAGTTGCAATATTGTTCATTGGATATTACGTGGAAAAATATATGATGTGGTAATGATAATACCAATAATATACCGAACGATACATATTATTAATAGTAAATAACATCTCAATCTTTAAGGAAAGCTACAGCAATACCACAAAAACATTTGTCAAAGTGAAAGAATAAAAAGGACATAATAAATCTTGAAGATGATGAAAAACTATGTGATTATGCTAAAAGGTGAAAGAAAATGCAATTTTTCAAGCAATAAATTCTGTGAATATTAAGATAAAAAAAAAAAAGCGTCAGAAAAAAAAGAGTTGATTTCAAAGAAAAAATTATTATCGTACTATATGAGCAAGAAAGATATCATTTCAGTTTTTTAATTTATATTCTTTATGTTTAGTTCGATTATTATCATACTTATATCTTATATGAACATGATGTCTTTTTAGTTTTTGATTTTATATCTCTTATGTTTAGTTTTAAAACAATGTTTATGAATATTTTCGATTATGAATATTTATTAGATATTTATAAACATATATTTAATTGGTTTTATTGACCTTTATTTGTGAGATAGATAAATTTTTTACATATTTATAATAAAAAATAATATTTTTGATATCGTGAGTGATCTAAATAAAAGACATGTGACCGGTTTCACGAGAGATTTTTTTGTGTTAATTTTTAGTTGGTGCAAAGAGATGAGCCGATCCCATGTGAACTCAATCTTAAGAAGCTAAGTTTGGTAATGAAAAGTCAACAAAAGAAAAGAACACTATGAAGGAAGGCCCCCTTTCAGTTTCCCGAGACGACGCTTTCTCAAACCGGAAATGTCCACGTCAACAAACATATAAAATCTTGAAATCGAAACCCCTTTGCCTTGTCATTGTCATAAAAAATCACAAGATACACGTATCATATGCACAGTATATTAATACATCTATTGTCTCACATTCATTTTAATATTTACACTCATTATTTGTAGGTACCGCTGTCCATTCATTCATTTTATTCTTACTTTAAATTAAATAAATTCAATTTCAAATTTTTTAAGAAATTTAAATTATTATTATTTTATATTAATAATAATATGTTTTTATATATTTAGTACGTAGAATAATTTAATTTTATGAGTGTCACTTATTTAAAATTAAAAATTTATTATAAACCTAAAATAAAACGGTACAACATATAATAATAAATAACACTTGCATAAAAATAAAAAAAAATAAATTAAACTTAAGAGAAGATGCAAAATACTAATTCAAGGATTGTTGTTATATTATGACCAAATATGTTCAACTAAATCGGCACGAAGTTGGTGATGCACATGAGTGTCACGTATTTTGGAATTTGTTCGGAGATATTTATGAAATTCTCGGAGCATCGTCCCTTTGCTGAAAATACGGTGAACGATCCTTAAGTGCATTCACTATTCGAAAGAATAACTCTCTTTGCATGCGAAATCGTCTACGAAATATTTGATCTGGATACACCGGGGTTTGTGGAAATTCGTCGCTAAATGTCCAAATTTATTAAAAAAATAACCGGACAGAGGGGCGTTCATAAAATATAAAATATAATTAAAATAATGCAAAATACATGGGGTACGCGTGTCAGCAAATCAACTACGATTTTTGATTATCCAATTTTTTTAAAAAAATAAACTGACACAAGATTGAACGCCTCATACCCTCTCTCCTGTGAGTGGGCGTTGAGAGGGGTGTTTAATGGGTGTTATAATACCCATTTAACACCCCATCGTGGATGTCCTTATTATTCGGAAAAGTTCTGTGAAATTCATGCCAACAAATATTTCTTTTTGTTATTATATCTTAAATATTATTGTTTAGAAGAAAAAAAAAAACTTTATAGGGCGGGTGATTTGTTATACTTGGACTCGAACACCGGACCTCTCGGACCTGGTGTCAAGTGAACTACGCGCCATCATCTAAAAGTTCACATATTTTGGCTTAAAGTGTTTGACAAGTAGTACTCGTCGTCTCTTTTGTCCTTTGTTTAAACTAGAGCTCTTCCTAATCATCTGCTTTAAATCAAGAAAACAATGATGCGTTCCCATACTTCAATTCTGTTGTTGTTCTTCTGTGAAATGGGATATATTTTTGGTCAACTCTCGGATTTGGATGATTAATTTGATCTGGGGTTAATCAGGTTCTTTGAAAATTTTCAGATTGTTCATCTGTTTAAGGTAAAATAGCTTTTGCCATTGAAACACGTTCTTTCACTTTTGTTATTCTATTTTTCTTGTCCCTTTCGAGTTCTTGTTAATGGTGTCGTCGATAATAATGAGCTAGCCCACCAATCTTGAATCATAAATCTCCATATTTTGATGATCAGATGAGTAAAAGTTTGAACTTTTCATTGTGGGATTTCTGTATTATTGAACAGCCACGAATTATTGCGTATGATTTATATTTTGTCAATGGATGAGACTGACATTTGATTGGAATTCATCGAGTTCAAATTATTGCAGCAGCAATTTGGATCGATTAAGGTTATATGTATGCATTTCTTTTCTTCTTCTTTTCTCCACGATCATGTTCAGTTGATATCTGATTGAAAATTAACAATACCTTTTACTTTCAAGCGTCTTCTAATCTACCTTATCGATTTCGAGATATTAACTATGAAATTTGGGACCCCTATGATGAGAAAATGGTCGTGTTTGCATGAATGGGATGGAGTTGGTCCCCATCAATAAGAAAAAAAATTCAATTTTATGTATAATTTTCAGAAAATTATAGGTTCCAACAAATGTGTCATAAAGTCAGCTTACTGAACTAAATTGTGGGTCGTTTTGTTTGTATTGTGTCGGTCTGCAGCGTAAACGTGCTTTACGCAATGGGTTGGCTAACCAAGATTTTCAAAGGTTCCAACCACAAAATATTAGGTGGCCAATATAGAGGGAGATATGAAGATGATACGATTTGGGAAGTTCCTACTACTTCAGAGGTATTCGTTACTCTGTCATTGTTGATCATTGCTGGTTTTGATTCCTTTCCAGCTTTAGAAACTGAAAATTTTCATAATGAATCTGATTTACAGGAGACAAGGCCAGATTTTGACAGAGAAGAAATCGATCGAGCCATAGCACTTTCCATTGCTGAAGTAGATGAGAAAGAGAAAAAAACAATAGGTATAAATCAAGAACCAATTGCAATATATTTCTTTAGAATGCTGTGATATTCTTGCTAATTTATCGAACCATGCTGATTGTTAGACAAAGAATCTCATTTGGAAGAAGATGAACAGCTAGCTAAGGCAATTCAAGAAAGTTTGAATGTGGAATCTCCATCTCAATCACCCCCTCGAGCCCCTCCCACTCGGCCACCTGTTTATGATCATGGCAGTTTATTTCCCCACAATATATTTCGATATCCTTTAGGACGCAGGTAACTGGTGTACTAGTTGGAATTTTATTTTCAATTTCTTATTCTCTCCTTTTTCAAACCAACAGTTTCTGTTTTCAGCACAATCTGTAGTGGCTGCAAGAGTGAAATTGGCAATGACAGATTTTTTAGTGGCATGGGGGCTTTTTGGCATCCAGAATGTTTTCGTTGTCATGCTTGTAATCAACCAATTTCGGATCATGAGGTTCTGAAATTATTGTTTTGTACTAATGTCTTTTCTGATTTTCAGACACTAATGGTTCTGCAAAAACTAATTTTTTTCTTATTTCTGTTTCAGTTTTCGATGTCCGATGGTCGACCTTACCATAAATCCTGCTATAAGGATCTGTATCACCCCAAGTGCGATGTTTGCAAACAATTTGTAAGAGTCGAAGCATTTCCATAGAGCAATAGCATAGTAAATCTCATAATATTTCTCAGATATTTCACGTTCATTACCTGGAATTTGGTGTTTCGTCGTTTCTAATATAGATCCCAAGCAATGCCTCTGGCGAAATTGCGTATAGACAGCATCCTTTCTGGCATCAAAAGTATTGCCCGTCTCATGAGAATGATGGGACGCCTCGATGCTGCAGCTGCGAAAGAATGGAGGTGAGGATAGATATACACATTATATAATCTGAATGAGCAGGAAAATTTATCGAAGACTATCTGTTGAACCTAACTTGTTGGGGCCTAGATATGATCAAGTATGCAATTTACGTGGTGTACTGATGGAAAAATGTCGTTCTCAGCAGCAGGTGGATTGTAGATATTTGATTCTTGATGATGGAAGAAAGCTATGCTTGGAGTGTTTAGACTCTTCGATAATGGACACACACGAGTGCCAACCTCTATATCTCGAAATCCAAGAATTTTATGAAGGTTTAAACATGAAGGTGGAGCAGCAAATTCCAATGCTCTTAGTCGAGAGACAGGCACTAAATGAGGCCATGGAGGGAGAGAAAATCGTAAGTGGGTTACTTTTGGATAATGTTAACTTTCCAAAGTTGAAATGTTTTTTTATAAATAAAGTCATTTTGTATCATTTGTAATGTTATTTAGGGTCACCACCACATGCCCGAGACCAGAGGTCTTTGTCTGTCAGAAGAGCAAACCATTCGCACGGTACCGACATCCATCTTGATTATGCTTCTTGTGTGATACTGAAGTTTACTCTTACAATTCTACTAACTTTTACAGATTTTGAGGCGGCCGAGAATTGGTGGATATCGAATAATAGACATGTTCACTGAACCTTACAGGCTGATTCGTCGATGTGAAGTGACTGCAATCCTTGTCTTGTTTGGGCTTCCTAGGTAAGCTTTATGTATTCTTCTGTTTCTGATTCGTCTAATTCATTGGCTAATTAAGAAAAACATGTTACGTATTCAGGTTGATGACTGGATCCATCCTTGCTCACGAAATGATGCATGCTTGGCTTCGACTCAAAGGTTCTTGATTTCTTTTTCTGCTACGCAGCCAGTTTTTGTATCGAGTTCCGTCTCTAAAAACTGGTTTTCTTTCAGGTTATCCGAGTCTAAGTCCACACGTTGAAGAAGGTATCTGTCAAGTGTTGGCTCATATGTGGTTAGATTCCGAAATTATTCCTGGTTTAAGTAATGACGAACCGTCCACTTCATCCTCATCTTCATTACCATCTGGTTCTTCGAAGAAGGGGAAACGATCCCAGTTCGAGAAAAAACTCGGTGGATTTTTCAAAGACCAGATTGAATCGAACCCTTCGGTAGCATACGGAGATGGTTTCAGACAAGGCAACAAGGCAGTGCTGGAGTTCGGTCTAAAGAGGACTCTTGATCACATTAGGCTTACAGGAAGTTTTCCCAGTTAACTTTCAGTGAAATTCTCCTCATACATAAGAAAGAAAGAAGAAAAGTTAGAAGCAAAGAAAGAAAAAAATGCAAATACAAAGTAATGTACTGATCTGAGTCTTACATATTTTATGTCACATAATAAATTTTTATGAAATCTTTTTTTTTTGTTGATTTAGAATATCAAGTACAAACTTGGAAATATATGAAAAAATGGCATCTTCTGTTTGCCTGTTCTATTAGATTCTCATGCAGAAGAACAAAATGATAGTGATTGTCATAATTCCAAGTTGCAAGATTTCTCGAAAACTTCGAATTCCTGTAATTAAAACAAACTATCACTACACGCCAAATTCGTAAGAAAACACGATATAATGATCGAATAGGCTTATGATTTTGTCCACATCTAATTAGGCCATCAACTCTGGTTTTTAAAACTCTCGTGTTGATTTTTGTATGTAAAATTCAGAAGAAGCAAGGGCAAAATTTGTGCCGTCCGAACTTAGATTCTTGTTAAACTTGAAAATAATATAATTTATTTTTAAATTATATTTTTCTTTTATAATATTGTAGATATTAAATTATAGAATTTCATTTTTTAGACTATTGAGATATTTGATAAACTCTAAATATGATAAATTTATTTAAAAGATTTATTTCCCAATGAAACTTTTGCTTCTATATCTTGAAGGGTTTTATTTAAGAAATAAACTCTATGCCAAAGAAACGTTATAAATAATTAAAGATAAATGCTGAGACTAATGGATCATTAGAGACACGGTAGAGAGCAAACACGAGAGTTGGTGATTTAATTCGAAGAGATCCAGTGATCAAACCGAAACGTACTGCCGTGTTACAAGGAGTATTGAAGACATACAAACACAACACCTAATCATAGTGCTAATTAGTTGTTCATCAAATAGATTTCCGGCTTCACAAAATTTGCATATGTAGTTTTGTTATTTGGTTTGATAAGTGTTTTGAATGCACTTTGCTCCCTCACTTCGTTGAAGAAATTAGCTTTTCTTTATTCATTAGTATTGATTTTGTAATCTTGTAAAGTTGTGCATGATGAATTTCGTCTTATTTTATTCATCAAAGTTTAATTGTGTGATAAATTATACTATTTTGTTGCATGTTGTGTTAAAGTGTTACAACACTACACACAATACCTACTTCTAATTCACAAAATTTCTATCTATTCAGTTGTTTATATCAAACAACTCTTTCAAGACTAATGCGGAAGGTTATAAATAACAATCTCAAAACTTAACGAATATTGACTTATCGGACAGACTGACATATGAAGGATACTTGTAGGCAAAGCTGGGGACAAAGCCTCTGAGATTTTGCTTAAATAATTCAAAAACAATTCATTTATGCAACAAACTAGCAACCCTGTTCGTTTTTTCTATGAACTTTTCACAAGAAGAGATTATCTTCAACTATTATTTAAACACCTCGCCTTTTAACAATCAAAGCTGGAAGAAGATGGCACTCTCTCATATTACCTTTCTGTCAATCTCTTCTTTGTTTCTCGTTTTTGCAGCTTCCCTTGTTTCTGCGCAGCAGCCTAATGATACCGCGGACACTGATTTTACATGGTCCGCAGAGTCACCAATGTCGTGTGAAACGTATATTACATACTGTGTTCGGGCACCTTATTCAGATCTTGTAAGTATATATGATCTATTCGGAGTCAGCAGTATGGATATAGCAACAACCTCTAGTTTACCATCAGATGATTTTATTCTGATTCCTTATCAATTGGTACTGATACCAATCAAATGTAACTGCAACGGTACATACTATTTCTCGAATGTCACCAATAAAATCCTGAAAGGGGACAACTTTTACTCGGTTTCAATCAAGCTGTTTCAGAATCTTACAAACTATCAATACGTCGAAGATATTAATCCAATTTTGACACCAAACAACTTGACTTAGCGGCGGAAGCAGTCTTTCCTTTGCTGCGTAAGTTCCCACGAAAATCATATTCAGATAAGGGAACTCAGCATCTGATTACTTATGTATGGCAGCCAGGTGATGATGTATTTTCCGCGAGTACCATGTTTCAGACATCAGCATCAGATATTGTCATGGAGAATAATAACTAACTTTCACACGTGCAATATTCCTTCCAGTGTTGATACCAATAAAGTCACCGATTAAACTGCAGATGTTTCGTGCTCCACAAACTCATTAATTCCAAACATCACTGGATTCTTATCACAATTTTGAGCCTTGTTATGGCTCTCGTGATCGTGTTATTGGATTTTGCTGCATACTTCAAACTTTTGTACAAAAAGAAAAAGATATTGGCATGAAATGATTCTTCTTTAGAAACGTTTGATCTTACACCAGCTTGTAAAGCCTCCAAAGATGAAACTTTTTCCCCGAAGATCATTTAGGATAAGCTGCTTCCAGGAATGTCGGGCTATCTTGGAAAGCCAATAATGTATGACCTGCATGCAATTTTGAAAGAAGCTATGAACTTCAGTGAACACAACAGAATTGGTGGCTCAGTGAACAAGGCGATAATAAACGAGCAAGTTTTTGCGGTGAAGAAAACAAGGGATGTAGCAGAGGAACTCCAAATATTACATAGAGTGAATCATGTGAATTTAGTGAAGTTAACCGGAGTCTCCTCCGAAAATGATGGGTATATGAATATGTTGAGAATGGCTCTTTATATGTTCATATTCGAGTATGTAGCTTGTAAAGAAGTTTCCCTTATCATCACTCCAGTTATATGTAATGTTCATAAACAAACCATGTATAAATTTTCTCGAAGAGGAAACAGATCTTATTCTGATCAACAGTTTTTTCGCAGATGTTTGATTTGTAAATTGTGTGATCATGCACAATTGAAAGAAAATTAAAGGACAATTCTATCCACTAAGTAGCAAGAAAAAACCAGTAAACCAAATAGATTGTCTGGACAAAACAGTCCTTTGATTACTCCAAATTGAGCCCACTTGTTTCCTTCCACAACTGATAAACATTATCTTCCTCCAAAATCCAGCCAACCATCCAAATTATAGAATCCCAAAAAAAGGCACCAAATTGAAGACTTACCAGTGACCAAATTCTTCTTTCAACACATGACAGATTTCACCATTTCGAGTTTCTGATACTCTTCAATGGAAACCATTATTTCTGCTAATTCCTTCTATCCTATTTTCAAGACTCCTCTTTTCCAACCCAAATCGGCTTCCGGGCTCAAACCCATTTATTGCACCCTCGGAAAACAGATTTCTCAATCAATCAAACGACCTTTTCACAATCCCAATAGTTGGTTTTCTCATGTGACCCAGGGAATAGCAGCGCTCGCCATTTCTTTAGCACTAAACTTCTCCTGCCCGATTCTGACCGATTCTGCATTGGCCTCTGAATTTGACGTTCTGAGCGACGGCCCTCCGGCAGAATCATACGTTGTTGATGATGCTGGAGTGCTCAGCCGTGTAACCAAATCTGATTTGAAGAGATTGCTTTCGGATTTGGAGTCCAGGAAAGGCTACCACATTAACGTTGTAACTGTCCGCAAGCTCACTGTTAGTCGATTCGTTCTTTTTTTTCCTTGCGTCTTAATGTAGTGCTTTGCAAGTAAAATTATGTGCTTTTAAGGCGTAGATCTGTCTACCATTTCCAATAGAAAGTGAGGCAAACATTTCGAAGTATGCGTAGTTTTCGAATAAAATATTTCAAGTCACGGTCTCAGATTAATTGATAGCTCAATCCCATGTAAAACTGGATGAGAAAATTTTATTATGATGCATATAGAAGAGCGGATGATCAATTAGTTTCAGAGTGAAGAAAATAACAGAGAAACTGGGAACCAAGAAGGGCTAATATGTAGAACAAAAGAACGAAGTTTCTCCGGAATTGAGATGGGATAGAATGTAGATGGCCAAGCCACTACTTAAACATTCAAGAAGTTTCTCCAGGATTGAGATGGGATAGAATTTAGATGACTAAGCCACTACTTACACGTTCAATAAGATTTAGTAATATATAGCTTGTATTTTACGTTTTGAATTGTTCATGTTCTTTGGCTGAAGAGCAAAGCGGATGCATTCGAGTATGCTGATCAAGTTCTGGAACGCTGGTACCCAACTGTGGAGGAAGGCAACAACAAAGGCATAATTGTGCTTGTTACCAGCCAAAAAGAAGGTGCAATTACAGGGGGGCCTGAATTCATCCAGGCTGTTGGTGATTCTGTTCTTGATTCCACAGTATCAGAGAATCTTCCGGGTATTGTTTAAATATTTAGATTTCTTTTTCATGCTGCAAGATTAGCCCATTTGTGTGTACTCCGGGTAGATTGAATATAATGGTTGACTAGATTAGATATTATTAAGAGAAGCTTCAGCAGGAAATTGATTGTTTGGGCTGATTGGATTTTTGCAGTGCTAGCAGTGGAGGAAAAGTATAATGAAGCCTTGTTTAGTGCTGCAAAACGTCTAGTTGCAGCGATAGATGGCCTCCCTGATCCTGGTGGCCCTATGGCTAAAGATAATAAAAGAGAGTCTAACTTCAAAACCAGAGAGGAGACAGAAGAGAAACGGGGGCAGTTCTCACTTGTAGTTGGAGGCTTGTTAGTGATTGCTTTTGTCGTTCCAATGGCACAGTACTATGCATATGTCTCCAAGAAATGAAAACAGATCTATCTTTTGTGTTCCGGGATTATTTTATCTGCTTTAGAGTTGAGAAAATGCAAAAATTGTTTACATATGTTCATGTGGATTGATCGTTCCATAGAAACGCTATGAGCATCTGTCTCCTGTTTCCTCATTCTTTTCGGTGCAAGGTAATTATTATCATGATACAAATTTTCTCAAGAATGCGAAAACTCATCAGCTATTATAAGGAATATCAAATCACACAGACTAACATATATATATGCAATCGATAAATCACCTCCAAGAAAATGTTTTCCAGCCACTACAGTTATTTACAATGATCTAAATGTTGCTTCATGTTACTGATTACAAGAACCCTGAGGTCAAACTCGTGTTTCATTTTATAAACATACATATCAGAAAACATAAATCAGCTACAAAATATCTGCAACAGCTTATCAAGGCCTGGTGTGGTGTTCTGAGATGCTGATCGCCCATTCACCGGATTCGCTGGAATTCGAAATTCTTGTAAGAGACCGAAAAGTTTCATCTGTGCTGGGGCGATCTGATGGATCCTTCTTGAGGCAATTATCAATCAATCTGAATATTAAAAGGGCAAGCTCCGAAGGGTATTTTCCTTGCAACAAAGGGTCCATCAACTGCTTGAGATTCTCTAGTCCATTTTCTTGATCTAGAACTGGATTGAGGACATCTGATAACTGCGGATACCCCTCGTACAGCTGGGAAACTTCTGATCCTGTAAAAATCTCCAGTATGAGAACACCAAAAGCATAAACATCAAGTTTGGGAGAGATCAATCCATTCTCCAAATACTCCGGAGCCATGTAACCTTTTGTTCCAACAATGTGCCTTGTTAAGAGAAATTGCCCTCCTTCTCCCTCTGCTGATCTTGCCAAACCAAAATTTGCAATCTTGGCTCTATAATCACGGTTAATGAGAACGTTGCTGCTGTTCAAATTTTTGTGTACATGCGGTGGGGTTGCATAACAGTGGAGATAATCCAAGCCTGCGGCTATATCTAAAGCAATTTGCAGCCTCTGGTTCCAGCTCAAGACCTTCCTTTCATCATTGTTGTGAATCCAATCGCTGAGCGATCCGTTGTAAGCATATTCATAAACAAGATACCAGTTTCCCTCGTTGAAACAAATGCCAGAGAGACGGATAAGATTGAAATGGTTAATCTTGTTTAAAAGATTGATTTCTTTCGCCACATCTCCATTCACTTTCTTGACTGCAGCAAAATCCCCATTAATTGTTCCACGATAAACAGATCCCTTGATCCAGCAACTAGAACTGAAATCTTCTGTTGCTGCTTTAAGTTCTTCAAAAGAGTAGACTTTAAGTGACTGAGCTATGTCGGATAGGCTTTCGAGAAACTCTTCTGATTCAGGATCCTCCTCTCTTTTAAGTGGTTTTTCGACAGATTCAAAGCTCTCGGATGATATGACTGGTTCATCTTTGTTTCCTCGTTTACGAAAACACATCAAAAAAACAAAAACCCCAATAACTGTAGCGAGAGCAAAACCTCCGAGAACTCCCACCACAGCATACACCCAAGTTTTTCTGGAGCCCCCACCACCACTACCTGGAGGAACAGATGCCGATGGTGTGCCAGAGGGCGGCGGCGGAGGTTGTGGCGCTGTAACCTGTGAACTGGATGGCGGGTCTTGAAGCGGAACCAGAAGAGTAGTGAATGGATATATGTTAGTATCTTGTTCAGATAATCCGTTTGCTGCAAGAGTGCTCCCAGTATCAACCCCAAAGATTTCGCTTATGGAGGATACAAACTGATTCCAAGTGACCAAATAACTCAACAAATACTTCACACCTGCGTCGCTCTGGCCCTTGGTTGGACACGCACATCTCAGTGGGATATTAAGTCGAGAGCCCAATAACAAATTCTTTGTCAGACCACCATTCTGATCCCCGATAGCTTGGCAGGTAGACAGACCCTGGAAAGTGTTGTTAGCAATAATAAGAGCCGAGTCATCTTTCTTGATTACGTAAGAAACATTTGCCTGATAATACAGGCCCGAACAAGAACAGGTAACAGGAACAAGAACCACCCGATCCGATTCAAAGGTCGTGTTTTCGGGGATCGAATTGAGTTGCGATAATTGCGATGAATTCACTCCCAAGAGTGTGGAGATGGCGGAGACGGTATCATACGGAGGCGTGGACCTGAAAGTGAGATAAGATTGGCAACTCCGGCTGACGCCATTGCAGGTGTAGCCAAGAACTGAAGTTGAATTGTCTCTGCTGTCGCATAAAGTCGTGGCCTTTCTGATGTAAGGCTGCTGCGCAAGAATCAAGGGAGAAGAGTATATCAGGAAGATGGAGATTGCAGAAACAAATTGAAGAAAGCCCATTTCTTTGGTATTCTAGAGCTTGAATCTCAAGAAAATGGAGGAATTATTTGTTTAAAACACAGATTCCCTGAATCGGGGATAGGATAAATAAATTAAATTTGTCGTTAGAAAAGTAACAAGTTTGTAATAAAAAAATCGATCTTTTGACTTTGTCAATTATGATAACCAGCAGTTTCCAAGAAGAACAGTCAGACTAAGATTTCTTGATTTTTTCCAAGTGCTGTCATTTTCCTGAAACTCAAGATAAGACAACATAAAATTACGGCTGCCTTCGTTTACCTTTTATTCGGGTTTTCATTTGAAAATTTTTAATACCTACTTCTTCTGTTTTTTTTTTTAAAAAAAGAAGCTATATTCAATTCAGATGACCAAAATCATATTAGAAAACATGTTAGTCTTTCAAATGAAGTTTTACAAAATATTAATGAAAATTGATAAAATAATATAATTGAACCACAAACCATATTTTTACTACACGCGCTCAAATTAATTCAAAATCAGTCATATCAACCTATGATGCTAGAATTTTTTCAAATATCCACACTTTTTTATTATCAAAACTCATATCTAAAATGTCAATATTTTCTTGACAGAGTGACGGAATCCTCTTATATTTTCGAATTTGATAAAGATAGAATACCCTTTTCTCGTAATATCATTATTTCTAAAATAAACTTATAATATTTTTATATAAAAAAACTACTTTGACCTCGTTATATTTAAAACAAAAAATTACGCGCTGTGCGTATGGTGGCAGTGGGTAGACCTAAAAATGGATGTCTGGCTCATAATTTCGTAAAGAACATTTGACTTTCAACACGGCACGTAATAAACGACTCTCTTTAGGCCTTATTGACATTAAGGCTTGCGTTTGGTCATGAGAAGATAATCAAACGTGTTAAATAATTTTTCAAAATTTATTTGGACATTGATTAACTGTGTTGGTTACTATAATTGTTTATGTTGGATGCAACAATCAAAACTTGAAATTTAAATTTTATGCAGTTTAAAAAATTTGAGTTGTACTGTTATCATCAACTATAATTTTTGTTCAAACGACAAATGTTTGATTCTATAATTAGTATCATAGTCAATGTTACGAGTTTGATTGTCATTGACTGCAAAAATTACAATTATTAGGATAAAGATTGTTGAGATATAATAATTGTCTCTGACAGGTAAAACAATTGAAACGTCTCATCTGAACTGTTGTACAATTTAAAATATTTAAGTTGTATTAATGCCACTAATTATAGCTTTTAGTCAAACAATCGTCTAGTCTTACAAATAGTTAAATTTTGTATTGCCAATCTATGGTTGTTTAATTAAGAAAAAAATGTTTTTTTTATCTTTTAACTTATATTACTTTGGGTTTTGTTTTGGTGCCGTAATTTTAATTTTCTTTGTCTTTTAGTGGTCTTAATTCAATTCAATTGAATATTGATTTGATATTAAAAAATGTTAATATTATGTCCGAAACGATGACCTGATATTGAAAATCATTAAAGTTCCTAAAATCACATCAATAATAGAATCATAATAGCCGGAAATTAAAACACTAAAAAATTAATTTGGCCTCTACTTAAATATGAGGCCACCGTCCGTCACGCAAGGTGAAGGAATATTTTTGGTTTGCTGTGACGGAACAAAATTAGCTGACAGAACAGAAAGAACCATGAAGCAACTGTTGTGGTAATTAATATTTGATTATTGTTGCCATTGTGGTATTGGAGTTGAAGTGAAATTAATTTTAAATTCAATATATCATGTTTTTTCTATTTGCTCGAATCCAAAGATGACCCCGCCTTTCCGAGACATCACATATGTATGAGAACTCAAAAAACAGCTGCAATATCGGCAGCAACATATTTAGGCTGGATGTATATCGTGCTCAGGGCTGCCAATCACCCATTCGTAGGATACGCTGGAATCCGAAATTCCTCAAAGAGACTGGAAAATTTCATCCGTGCTTGGGCGACCTCACGGATATTTCCTGAGGCAACTATCCATCAATCTGAATACGGAAAGGGCAGGCTCCGGCGGGTTATTTATTTCCTTGCAACAAGAGGTCTATTAACACATCGAGATCCTTCGGTACATCTTGGTATAGCATCGGATTCAAGACATTAGAAAACTGCAAATTCTCATCGTACAGCTGAGAAACCATCAAGCAACTGTCTGCATTTTGACCATCGATAGATAGACAGGCCCTGGAATCAAACGTAAAAGCTCATTTAATTGTTTTTTAAAAAATTAGCAAAATAAAATTAAGTTAATCAATTTGTTAACGGGTCGCTGTGGTAGGTTCGGAGGAAGAGAATGAGAGCTTTGGACCAAAAATAAAACAAAATAATTTTAATCGATGTAGTGGTTTGTCACTTTATCTACATGAAATTATAATTAAATTTAAATTTTATTTCTACTTAGTAGTGTCAAACGCACGAATCTCTCAAATTTAGTTATTTTTATTTGGGTTAAAATCTAAATATTAATAAAAGTTGACAGCCGTTACACACAGGTCGTTGTAGTATAGTGGTGAGTATTCCCGCCTGTCACGCGGGTGACCCGGGTTCGATCCCCGGCAACGGCGTTTAATTTTTTAAATAATGATAGACAGGCCCAATTTTCTAAATATTTAGAATATAGATAGAATTGGTCCAATTTCAAATTTGGGCCGCATATTTTAATGCAGTTGGTCAGAGTTCAAATTAGTATATTAATTGGCCCAATTTTGTTTAGGGCCAGGGTCCGTAGTGGCCCACATATTTTGTTATTTGGAACTCCACCAAACTAAACCATGCCTTATCAAACGTGACTGTCAGCAATTGTGTGTACAATAAATACTATAACAAACTTATCGCAGAATATATTTTTTTTGGGTGAAATAAAAACATGAAGAATGAAGTTTTGAATTAAAAATAATGGTGATATTGAGTTAATTAAATGTTTATCGCAGAATATATTTTTTTTGGGTGAAATAAAAACATGAAGAATGAAGTTTTGAATTAAAAATAATGGTGATATTGAGTTAATTAAATGTATAAGTTTCTATTTAACTCTCATTATTCTGACTCATTATTTTGTTCTATATGTTTTTCAAACATTATTCATGAGAAGTCAATGCAAAGTTAAGATAATTAAAAAACAGAAGGTCTCTTGTGAGACATTCTCACGGATCTTTATCTGTAAGACGAGTCAACCCTACCGATATTCACAATAAAAAGTAATACTCTTAGCATAAAAAGTAATATTTTTCATTGATGATCCAAATAAAATATTCGTCTCACAAGATATGACCCGTGATAACGTCTCACACAAGTTTTTGCCACTAAAAAATACAAAAACTCTTATAAGACCGTCTCATATTTCAATTTTGTGAGATGAATCTTCAATCTGACCCGATCCATAAAAAATATTATTTTTTATGTTAAAAATATTATTTTTCACTACTTGTATAAGCCAGATCGACAAGCTACATATATAAAAATCCACTAGATTGTTACTAAGAAACTTACTCATTTCAAAATAGTATACGGATTCATATATATTTATATATATTCACATTTACATAATAAAGTCAAAAAAATAAAAAATAATAATTTTTAATTTTAATAAAATATAATATTAATTAGTTATGCTTAACCAGATGTTTGAAATATTTATTTATCAAGCAACCAAGCTCTAGTCACTAATCTAGGTTAGTACGACGTCAGTAAAAAAGGTGTGGTTGCTGGATGAGACTAGTAGCTAGGGGGAGGCCCTTTATGGGCCCTCCTTGCGACACTGATGATGAACGAATATAATTTCGAAATTTAAAAAACGTACGTATAGTTTGATGCAAATTAATTTCTTGCAGTACATGAGAATATATAATAACGCAATCATGCAGATGCATGAGTTTACTAGCATACCGGGAAATTAATTAGCACTAGTTATTATGCACATGCGATGCGTGTGTACAAATTTTTTTTATCATTATCGATGGAGTAAAGTGTAATTTGAAAATTTATGAGTAACTAAATTGATATTTGAATTGTTGAAATAAAAAAATAAAAATAAAAGTGGGTGTTGAAATTAAAAAAAAAAAAAAAAACAAAATAACAAAAGTGTAATATTAGTATCATATAAGGGTAAAATTGGAAGAAAAAATTGGTGTCCTCCTAGGTAGTTACTATCATGTGCTCAATCTTAATATAATAGAATAGATATAGCAGCTCAAAGACTCACGGGAACTCTGATTGGTTCGGTAGTCGTCTCTGTTGACCGACTGCCGATCACATGAAACAGTAGTATGATCACGCTCCGATGACACTGCATCCAACGCTACAACTCCAGGAGGTATAAATCAATGATCAAGATAGTGTTGAGCAGCCCGTCCCTGAATCCTATTAGTAACTGAGCCTAACAATTTAACTGGTTGTGATACTGTCGGCAAAAGTGGGAGGGGGGGACCAGTCAAATATAATTATATGAGTTAACACGTTTTTGTGCAGGCTGGCAAATTTGACAAATAAAGCAGAAGAGAAAACGCGTTTTGATAAACGTTTTCACACGGTCAAGGGGCTCTATAAATAGAGCTCCCCCTTCATTCTGAAATCATCCCTTCTTCGAGTTTTATCTCATCTTATAAGCATTTGAGTGCTTAGTTCTATAATATTTGTGAGGTGTTTTGTTCTCCTGTATTAAAAGAGTGTGTATTCTCTTTGGAAACACAGTGAGTGAGTTGTACACCACAAAATATTATAGTGAAATTTTTTTCATCTTGCCCGTGGTTTTTACCCTAATAATTTTTAGGGGTTTTCCACGTAAATCTCGGTGTCCAGTTTATTCTATTTTCGGGTTTTATTATCTCAAATTCCGCACGTGGGACCAACAAATGTATCAGAGCCTTGGTTTAAAATTTCTTAAGTTTCTAAGTATGCTCTGTGGTTGCAGCCTAGACTGATCTTCCACATCAGAAAAGATTTTTTGAGATTTTTTATTTAAGGCAGGATTAATTTTGTCCAGTCTACTAAATTGTTGTAGACATAATGGCGGGAATGTATGAGATAACAAAGTTCAACAGAAGCAATTTTATGCTGTGGAAAATAAAGATACAAGCAGTTTTAAGAAAGGAAAATTGATTGGCGGCTATTGGAGATAGACCGGAAGAGATTGCGGATGATGGAAAGTGGAATGAGATGAATGATAATGATGTTGCTAATTTACACTTGGCTATAGCAGACGAAGTTCTGTCAAGTATCTCTGAGATAAAAACATCCAAAGTTATCTGGGATACTCTGACAAAGATGTACAAGGTCAAGTCGCTACACAACATGATTTTCCTAAAGAGAAGGCTTTATACTCTTCGGATGGTGGAATCCTCATCGATGACCGACCATATCAACACACTTCCATGGGGCATAAAATAGGGGAAAATGAACGTGCGAAGCTTCTACTTCAAAGTCTATCAGATTCATATGATCAACTTATCATCAACATAACCAACAATATTCTTATGGACCAGCGCAAGAATAAGGAAGACAGGTTGGTAACTTCGAAGCAGGCATATGCTTTGCCGATGATAAGATGAAGATTTATGGATCGTGACTCCAATGGGAACCAAAGGCGAGATAGATCAAAGTCGAGAAGTAAGAAGAAAAATATTTACTGCTTTAAATGTGGCGGTAAAGGGTACTTCAAGAAAGAGTGTACGAGTATCGATAAAAGCTCTCAAGGAAATGAGGTCAATATTTCAGACAGTGGTGAAATATTATTCAGCGAAGCAGCAACTGTTGCAGAAGGCAGGCACAAATTTTGTGATACATGGATTATGGATTCAGGAGCGACGTGGCACATGACGTCTCGGAGAGAATGGTTTGATCATTATGAACCAGTCTCAGGAGGATCTGTATTCATGGTAAATGACCATGCCTTGGAAATCGCTGGGGTCGGTACTATCTAAATTAAAATATTTGATGGCACAATTCGCACCATACAGGAGGTACGACATGTGAAGGGACTGACGAAAAATCTTTTGTCCTTGAGGCAATTGGATGATATCGGGTGCAAAACTCGGATCGAGAACGAGATCATGAAAATTGTGAAGGACGCGCTTGTGGTTATGAAAGCGGAAAAAGTTGTTGCAAATCTGTATGTACTATTGGGGGAAACACACAAAGAGGCAGAACTAACTGTTGCATCAATTGGTTCAGGAGAAGAATTAAAAGTGTTATGGCATAGAAAGCTCGGGCATATGTCAGAACGAGGGTTGAAAATTCTCTCAGAACGGAAGCTGCTGCCGGGACTTACAAAAGTGTCACTACCCTTTTGTGAACACCTGTGTTACAAGTAAACAACACAGATTAAAGTTTGGCACTTCTACTGTCAGGAGCAAAAGCATATTGGAGCTGATTCATTCGGATGTTTGGCAAGCACCGGTTGTATCCTTAGGAGGAGCGAGATACTTTGTCTCGTTCATTGATGATTTCTCTAGGAGATGTTGGGTGTATCCAATCAAGAAGAAATCAGATGTTTTCCAGATATTCAAAGATTTCAAAGTGCGGGTTGAACTTGATTCTGAAAAGAAAATCAAGTGTCTGTGGACTGACAATGGAGGAGAATATACCAGTGACGAGTTTGATGCATTTTGTCAACATGAGGGCATCAAGAGACAGTTCACGGCGGTTTACACACCTCAACCGAATGGAGTGTCGGAGCGGATGAACAGGACCTTGTTGGACAGAACAAGAGCTATTTTGAGGACTGCAGATCCAGAAAAGTCATTTGGGCAGAAGCAGTCAAAACCGCTTGTTATATTATCAATCGTTCTCCTTCAGTGGCGATTGATCTGAAGACTCCGATGGAGATGTGGACCGAGAAGCCGACAGATTATTCTCATTTGCATACATTTGGAAGTCCGGTGTACGTTCTGTACAATGAACAAGAAAGATCAAAGTTGGATTCGAAATCCAGAAAATGTATCTTTTTGGGTTATGCTGATGGAGTAAAGGGGTTTCGCTTGTGGGATCCTACTGTTCACAAGCTTGTCATCAGCAGGGATGTTATCTTCGAGGAAGATAAAGTAAAGGGAGACAAAGGCACACCGAATTCAGAAACTACTATTTTTCAGGTGGAAAATAAGACGGACGAAGGTCAAGTTTCTTGTGAAGCAGTACCAGAGCACGAAGAACAAGAACATGTTGAGTTTGAGGTTTCCAATGTGAGGCAGTCAACTCGAGACAGAAGACCACCAGGTTGCCTTTCAGATTATGTCACTGAAAGCAACATTGCATATTGTCTATTATCAGAGGATGGTGAGCCATCGAGTTTCCACGAGGCTACTCAAAGCTCGGATGTATCCTTGTGGATGATAGCAATGCAAGAAGAGTTGGAGGCATTAGACAGGAATAAAACTTGGGATCTTGTTACACTACCACGAGGGAGGAAAGCCATTGGTAACAGATGGGTCTATAAGATCAAGCGTTATGGCAATAACCTAGTGGAGCGGTATCGTGCTAGATTGGTGGTAAAAGGGTATGCTCAGAAAGAAGGTATTGACTTCAATGAGATATTTTCTCATGTGGTTCGGCTTACAACAGTCAGAGTGGTGCTGACATTATGTGCGGTGTTTGACCTACATCTAGAACAACTAGATGTGAAAACGACATTTCTTCATGGAGATCTTGAAGAAGAAATTTATATGCTCCAGCCATAAGGTTTTGCGAAAAAAAAGCAAAGAGAACTTGGTTTGCAGGTTGAACAAATTTCTGTACAGGTCTCAAACAAGCGCCGAGGTGTTGGTACAAAAGATTTGATTCCTATATCATGAGCCTTGGATACAACAGACTGAGTGCAGACCCTTGTACATATTTCAAGAGGTCCGGTGATGATTCTATCATTTTGCTGTTGTATGTGGACGACATGTTGGTAGCAGGCCCCAACAGAGATCAGGTCCAAGGATTGAAGGCACAGTTGGCTAGGGAATTTGATATGAAGGACTTGGGACCAGCAAACAAGATTCTAGGGATGCAAGTTCACCGAGACAGAAGTAATAGAAAGATGTGGCTTTCCCAGAAAAATTATTTGAAGAAAGTCTTGCAATGCTTCAACATGCAAGACAAAAAGCCAATATCGACCCCTCTTCCTGTTAACTTCAAGTTATTTTCCGAGATATGTCCTAGCAGTGAAGCAGAGAGGATAGAGATGTCTCGAGTACCATATGCATCAGCAGTGGGAAGTTTGATGTTCGCTATGATCTGTACAAGACCGGACATTGCTCAAGCAGTGGGAGCAGTTAGTCGGTATATGGCGAATCCTGGACGAGAGCATTGGAGCACTGTTAAGAGGATCCTTAGATACATTAAGGGTACCTCAAATGCTGCATTATGTTACGGAGGATCAGATTTTACACTCAGAGGCTATGTCGATTCAGATTATGCAGGAGATCCTTATAAGAGGAAATCTACTACTGGTTATGTGTTTACACTTGCAGGGGGATCAGTAAGCTGGGTTTCAAAACTGCAGACAGTTGTGGCGTTATCTACAACAGAGGCAGAATACATGGCAGCTACTCAAGCTTGCAAGGAGGCAATATGGATTAAAAGGTTATTGGAGGAGATCAGACACAAACAAGAGAATGTTCCTTTGTTTTGTGACAGTCAGAGTGCCTTTCACATCGCAAGAAATCCAGCCTTTCATTCCAGGACTAAACACATTGGAGTACAATTTCACTTTGTGCGAGAAATAGTAGAAGAAGGAAGTGTGGATATGCAGAAGATCCATACAAAGGATAACATAGCTGATTTTCTGACCAAGCCAGTGGACACTGATAAGTTTGCGTGGTGTAGATCCTCAAGTGGTCTAGCAGAAACGTAAGCAGCAGGGAATGACAAGATTGAAAGGATGTGTGGAGATGTGTTTGATTCTCAATCAAATCTCCAAGTGGGAGAAATGTCGGCAAAAGTGGGAGGGGGGACCAGTCAAATATAATTAAATGAGTGAACACATTTTTGTGCAGGCTGGCAAATTTTACGAATAAAGCAGAAGAAAAAACGCGTTTTGATACGCGTTTTCACACGGTCAATGGGCTCTATAAATATAGCTCCCCCCTTCATTATGAAATCATCTCTTCTTCGAGTTTTCTCTCATCTTATAGCATTTGAGTGCTTAGTTCTATAATATTTGTGAGGTGTTTTGTTCTCTTGTATTAAGAGAGTGTGTGTTCTCTTTGGAAACACAGTGAGTGAGTTGTACACCACAAAATATTATAGTGAAATTCTTTTCATCTTGCCCGTGGTTTTTACCCTAATAATTTGTAGGGGTTTTCCACGTAAATCTCGGTGTCCAGTTTATTCTTTATTTTCGTGTTTTATTATCTCAAATTCCGCACGTGGGACTAACAGATACAACTCGTGCACTTCAAACTAGATTCAAATGTGTACCAGCAAGCTTAAATAAAATACAAGAACCAAACAGGGGTAGTACCAAAGCCATAACTTTTCAAAAAGCTCATTTTCCTTTCCGTAAAACCACTTGTTTCGAATAAAATTTATGTGTACTAACTTAGAATAAAGGGTTGGCAAAAACCAAAACAAGATAGCTATATTGTAACCGATGATAGTTATAAACTATGACAAAATAATCGCGTGCACAAAGACATTAGTATATGCAAATAAACAATTTGACGAAATCATAGAACATTAGCAAGCTCAGTCATTCTTTTTTTTTTCCCTAAATTTTTATAAACTTTAAAAAATATTATTATATATGAAATTTTTTTTAGCACATAGATAAAATCCATAAACATTATTAGACATTGAAGTTGTACAAATTTATATAAACATCAAAATCATTGTGGCAGCAAAAATAGATGGAAATGATATAACCTTATCCCTTTTTTACCCCTTGGGACCGACCAAGTATCCTGGATAATGACCCCTGCACTATTTTCTCTGCAGCTAAATGATGTCTCTCACAGAAGAAATGGGGCAACCATGGGTTCTTATCCACTATTTTTCCCATTATAAGAAACCCCTTTTGCCCTTCATTTCTAACTCAACAAACATCAATTAATTTGATGCCCTATTGGCCTCTCATCTTCATATTTTCATGCGAACACACATATAAAACAATATATATAACCCACAATAAATATTGATGGGAAGTCCACCTTCATTAGATCACATGAGAAGATCAAAGAAAAGACTATCAAGCAAAAAATTGGGAAGATTTCTTTAGGAACAAAGAGGGAGGCTCTACATTATAAGAAGATGTGTGGTGATGCTTCTTTGCTGGCGTGAATGATCGCGCATCGATGATTCTATGCTACACTGGGTGAGAGTGATATGTGGTTCTTTGTTTAGTTGATGATTTGACTATAGTTAATCTATCTATCATCTTGAGAAAGGGTTTTTCTCTTAATAATGTCATTTGTAAATACTAATGATCGAGAAAGGTTGTAGTAAGGCATCAATGAGTTTTGACCATGAACGGTAATTTGTGTATGTATGGTAAGTGGGATCTCTTATCTGATCCAAAAAAGTAATATTTTTTATATAAAAGATATTATTTTTCACTCCGAGTAAAATTCATGTCATATAAATTTGTGATACCGTCTAACAAAAAACCTATTTATGATAAAAATATATTTCCTATCATACTTAAATAGAGGCGCATATTCTAATATCTGTTTCTATAAATTGACCTAATATACTTTTGGTTCGCTAATAATAAATTATTTTCTCATTTACTCTGATCTTTGTCGGAATTCTTAATTTCAATAATGTCTGACGTCATATCAGTTATTTCCAGTAATGTGCACTTTAATGAAAATTGGAGATATAAAAAAGAGTTTATTGCATTAAATCTTGTTTCGAGTAATTAGATAATCAAAACCAATTTAAAAGACAATATGCATGTATATATTAATTTATCACACATTTGCAACAAATTTCATGACAAGAATTATTATACAAAAATTTTACATATGACAGTAAAATTAAAAGGGACAGGACGAAGATCCTTATAATTAAACATATTTATCTATCCTTACCAGGATTTAATTAATACACACACAACTATGGCCTCTACCACTTTTCTTTTTCTTGTTTTTTTAAACTTAATCAATCCCCTTTTGATTATCTTATTGTATTATTCATTTTGGTATATCCATAATATTCGTATTGTCTATATATTTAAAAACTAGATTATTATTAAATTAAAGATCCATACAAAACATGCTTCATGATATGTGTATAGCACTAATACTTTAGGTCATAAATCTATTTTATACGGGGTCGCAGCGAAATCGAAATATATGATATATTAAATAAAACAAATTACTTTAAAACTGATAATTTGTAATAATATTTGGGAACATTGCTTTTTTGGAAATTTTAATACTCTTTTTGATGTATCGCCGATGAGGCATCAAGGACACCTACGTGTGTAGCCTCACGTCAGTACTCCCGTTGAAAAATGATTAAAATTTTCAAAAATCAAAAAATACAAAACAAAGACTGGAATTTGATATTATAAAAGACGAAATATGGAAAGAAGTGAACATATATATAGGACTAAAAATATAATTTCCTCATAATTTTTAAATTCCCAATTCAATACATATTTAAGGGTTAATATTTTTTTGGGGTCCAAATAACTTTATTAAGTTTGGATTTCAGTCAACTAAGTTTTCAATTTTTAGTTTCGCTACATTAATTTTCAAATTTTGCTATTTGATATATTTCTTTTAGAGTGATCAATTTCGCCGAAAAAATTTATTAGACTCGGGTATTAATCGACATCCTAGTGGAAATGTATATGAAATAAATAAAAAAAATCATCAATTTTTTAGCTGCATCAGCTTCAACCACTACCTAGTCGGTATTTTCATACAAAAATTGACCACTCCTAGAGAAAATGGACCAAAATACTCAAATATGAAAAAATAATGTATCGAGACCAAAAATTCAAAATTAATGTACTGAAACCCAAAATGGTAAAATTTCTAGACCAAAAAAAGTATTAACCCTATATTTAAATTGGTGACTCATGAATCATATCATGATAGGATCAAAATAGAACAGTTTCCCACCCTATAATTAGCAAAAGTGGTGCCTAACCCTTGTGAAAATGCGTTTGTCTAACTGTAAAGATGCTATGGGGGGATAGTGAAAGATTTCATGGACTTCCAACAATTCTATGTATCAGTAACAAATACATGTGACAATTTACTTAATTTTGTACTTTTTACTACCTCACACGATTGTTTTTTTTAATATATATATCAGTGTTCTAAAATGCGCCCTAGGCGCCCGCCTAGGCGCCGTCTAGGCGCTAGGCGGAGGCCGGCCGCACCGATAAGGTGCTAGGCGGCCAGCCCAGGCGCTAGGCGGGCCTGGGCGCGCCTAGGTGGGCTTGTTTTTTTTTTTAAAAAAAAAATTTGGGCTTCAAAATTCAATGATCCGGTAAGAAGCCCGTTTAAAAAAAAAAAATTGGCCCACTAGGTATGATGGTTTTCTGTCTGGGTTGTTGCGTTTCTTTCTTATCGTTATTTCCCAAAGCACTCTTCGTTCCAGAAGGCAGCCTCGATCCAGAAACACTCCTCGTTCCAGAAGGCAGCATCGTTCCAGAAGCAAGCCTCATTCCAGAAGGCAGAAGCAGTCCTCGTTCCAGAAGCAATATGATTTATATTGTTTTGAATCTTTGATATCGTAGAATTTTTGATATCGTAGCTATGTTCTAGTATATGATTTATATTGTTTTGAATCTTTGATATCGTAGAATCCGATTAGCGGCGCCTAGCCCCCGCCTAGGCGCTAGGCGCTGGGCTGGCGCCCGACTAACGCCTAGCGAATTTTATAACCTTGATATATATATATATATATATATAATTTCAAATCTAGCTGATATTTAGATTTTTGAATTGATATAAATCATTTTCCTTTTTAGATCATAAAATGGAACCATTAGAAACTGATCGGGTATGGACACAGCCGACGTGCTAAATGAATATTATTTCATCATTATGGTATGATTTTTTTAAGGTATAAACTTAATAATCTTCAATATATACTAATTAAGACATGGTACCATCCAACTTTGAACCATAACGTAGTATTTGCAATTCGACCCTGGCTACGACCTTTTCAATTTAGCCCATGTGGATTGTGGAGTGAGAGTGACGGTGTAGAGGGGGCCCTAAACTTATAATGAGAAGTGTACACGTGTTAAGGGTTTGCGTGTGATTGATGAGCGGAATCCAAAACCTATTTGTTTTGGTCTCATTTTCATTGGGACTGTAAATTATCACCTGAACTGCGTTAACTTCCCAAACAATTTCGAAAACTGTACTGAAATCAAATTTTTTTTTCTCAATGTATTCGATCGGTATGCACAAGCACTATATTTTGCTGAAAATATAGTTGTGTTGTCATATTATTTGATATTTTATTATAACTTCAGCTCACATGTTCGTTAAATAAATTTGAAGCCGTCGAGGGATGTTCGAGTTGGTGGAGAAATGTGACCGATTGATTAATGATTATGAGTTTGATTCATCATGTCAACATTTTCTCGAACGTGCATGTCACACAGAGTTTGCACAGTGTAGTTTACTAGATTAACGTGTTTTTCAAACGACTATATTAGCTTGGGGATTTACACATTGTCCACCGAAAGATAGCAGCAGTCGATACTCACATAATAAAAAAATAAAAATCGACCTGTATCCAGTAATTTTATAGCATCGATTTATATTTCTTAGTTCTTATTATATCGTGAGGAAAATAACGGCATCGCATTTAATCTTGAGCATGTGTGGAGGATCGTAAAAGACCGTCCAATGTTTACTCTACAGTCCGTTGATCACCTTGTTAGCATGAAGAAGGCAAGGACCTCGGAGTCGGGAGCAAGCAACACCTCATCCAACAAAGATGCGAGTCTACATGTAGACCTAAACGAAGAAGAAAATCGTCCAATGGGTCAGAAGGCAGCAAAAAGAAAGGGAAAAGGTAAAACGAGATCGGACATGGAATGTATGACAACAAACTTGGACAATATGTTTGCAAAGTTTACTGAATATACAAGCATGAAAAAAGTTGAAGTTGAAATGAAACAAAAACAACTCGAAGTAGAGGAGATGAAAGCAAAAGCTGCTATGGCCAAAGTTCAACTAAATGAATATGCAATCCTTTCGAAGGATACTTCGCAAATGACATATGAGCAACTTATCATCCACGAACGTCTATGTCGAGATTAGAGGGAGATGGAATATTTAATTTTCTGGGATGTGGGATGTGGGATGACAAATGACCATACCACAAGTTGTCTGCGTTAGATATGTTCATCTGTTGGGTCACGTGACGAACTTCCTTACCCGGACGACTATGAGTGGTGACTTCCTCCTCAGGAGGATCAACGGTAAAATCAAGATCGGCTAGGGAAATCTTACTCTGGCTAGACTCGCTGGACCTGCTGGACTCGCTAGACTCGCTAAACCCCTCAGAACCACCCGAAGAACTAGACTCAGAATCGGAATCAGAAAAAGACATAAGTGCTAAGGATAATCAAACAGGAAGAGGAGAGAACTGACCCGGATGAGGCAGGGGAAAATACTCAAACAATAGAATCGCAAAAATGGCCGAGCAAGGTACGTTACGGCGCGTGAGGGCTGGCGTGCAAGGGCGAGGGGCGAGCTGGTGCTCGGGTGATGGCCGAGCGTGTGATGCTCGGGCGCGCGGCAGGCAGACGCTCGGCTGGAGAGGGCGAGAGCGGCAGGCGAGGGGCGAGCGGGTGCACGGGTGCTGGGCGAGCGTGGGACGCTCGGCGCTCGAGCGAGCGTGGCACGGCGGGGCGAGCTCGTGGCAAGGGTGAGCGTGGCACGGTGGGGCGAGCTCGTGACAAGGGCGAGCGTGGCACGGTGGGGCGAGCTCGTGGCAGGGTCGAGCGTGCGGCTGGGCGAGCTCGTGGCAGGGTATGTGCACGGAAGGGGCGAGGTGTTCGGGCGAGCGTGACAGGAGCGAGCGAGACGCTCGGGCAGCAGGAGCGAGCGTGCGGCTTGGCGAGCTCGTGGCAGGGTATGTGCATGGAAGGGGCGAGGCGCTCGGGCGAGCGTGACAGGAGCGAGCGAGGTGCTCGGGCGAGCGTGACAGGAGCGAGCGAGACGCTCGGGCAGCAGGGCGAGCGTGATGCGCGAGGGGGCAAGCACTTCGGCAAGGCACTCAGGCGAGGGATGCGCGCAAGAGTAGATGCACGCCGGGTGAGCGCCTCGGCAGGGCGAGCGTGTAGCTGGCTTGGGCGGGGCGCTCAAGCGCTGGGCGAGGCGAAAGGTGAGTTGCGCCCGGCGGGGCGAGCGTAGGCAGGGCGCTCGACGAGGGGCGAGCTTGGAAGGAGGCGAACTCGGGGCTGGGCGTTGGCTAGGCGAGCGTGGCGCTCGGGCGCTCGGGCGGACGGGGTAGAGGCAAGGTGGCGAGGCGAGGCGTTGGCTAGGCAAGGAGTTGGGCGGTGGCTCGAGCGTGAGCTGTCGAAGAGGGTGGGCGCGCGCTGGAGTGATGGGCGTCTGGCCGAGTGTGGTGATGGGTTGCGTGAGCAGGGCGTGAGCGTGATTGAAAAATTATGTAGGGGTGAAGCGAGAATGAAGTGGGGAAGGAGCCTATATTTATAGGGGAGCACAAATCTTATCAAGATTGCGATTTGATTTGATATCTTTTCCTTTCAGAGCAGGATTATGATTAGATTTGCTTCCAAATCTTTGGAGACTGGAGGACGGCAGGAAAAAAAAAATCTTTTGGGGGCGTTGCCCCCACACCTCCACGACCTGACCGGGCAGGTCGATCCCCGTAATTTTTGCAGCGGTGGACATCGTTCGTTAACGGCAAACGAAATTAATTTTTTCTGGTACGATACATCCTCATCGTCGATGAACCAAGGACAACACCATTAATCGAACTTTGAACCTACGATTCAGTTCGACTCGGGAGGGGGAGACTGGTGATACCCCATGGATGAGCCCATCAAGATCTGGCCCAAACCCCCGGCCCCTATCTAAGGCCCACAGGTAGCCCACAGGTGAAGGGCCCATGACAAGCCCAGGTATTCTCCTATAAATACCAGGTTTGAGCGTACGATATTTCATTCACTATATTGTTTTCAGCAGCGCCCTTAGCTGCTCCCCCCATATATCCTCAGTCTCTGACTTGAGCGTCGGAGGGGCTACGCCAGGATACTCTCCTGGTCCCCTCCTAACGGTCTTATTTGTGATTTCAGGCCCAGGGTAATTTTGAAGCCCGTGTCTGGATTAGTGACGCTTGCGTGGATCGGACCCTAAATTTCCCGTGAGTATCATATATATATATATAAAATTTCAAATCTAGCTGATATTTAGATTTTTGAATTGATATAAATCATTTTCCTTTTTAGATCATAAAATGGAACCATTAGAAACTGATCGGGTATGGACACAGCCGACGTGCTAAATGAATATTATTTCATCATTATGGTATGATTTTTTTAAGGTATAAACTTAATAATCTTCAATATATACTAATTAAGACATGGTACCATCCAACTTTGAACCATAACGTAGTATTTGCAATTCGACCCTGGCTACGACCTTTTCAATTTAGCCCCTGTGGACTGTGGAGTGAGAGTGACGGTGTAGAGGGGGCCCTAAACTTATAATGAGAAGTGTACACGTGTTAAGGGTTTGTGTGTGATTGATGAGCGGAATCCAAAACCTATTTGTTTTGGTCTCATTTTCATTGGGACTGTAAATTATCACCTGAACTGCGTTAACTTCCCAAACAATTTCGAAAACTGTACTGAAATCAAATTTTTTTTCTCAATGTATTCGATCGGTATGCACAAGCACTATATTTTGCTGAAAATATAGTTGTGTTGTCATATTATTTGATATTTTATTATAACTTCAGCTCACATGTTCGTTAAATAAATTTGAAGCCGTCGAGGGATGTTCGAGTTGGTGGAGAAATGTGACTGATTGATTAATGATTATGAGTTTGATTCATCATGTCAACATTTTCTCGAACGTGCATGTCACACAGAGTTTGCACAGTGTAGTTTACTAGATTAACGTGTTTTTCAAACGACTATATTAGCTTGGGGATTTACACATTGTCCACCGAAAGATAGCAGCAGTCGATACTCACATAATAAAAAAATAAAAATCGACCTGTATCCAGTAATTTTATAGCATCGATTTATATTTCTTAGTTCTTATTATATCCATATAATAATAGATTTTGATTATTTGAGTGTTTTTAAATATCTTATTATGTTAATAATAGATAATTATTATTATTTGAGTGTGATAATTTCGATGAATGCTTAATATACATTTTAAATGGTATTTTCATTACATCAAAAAGCCAACTCTAAATATGTATCTATTAAAATTTACACAACGACACTAAATTTAGTTAATCAAGACCCATCAACCTTAATAATACGATGATGATGAAAATATCGTTAAATCTATTAATATTTCAGTAAATTTTTAATATGATAGGATATATTATAATCCAATAAGTTTTTAGTAATTTGGTCACTGGTTTTAACCACCGATTTTTTTGAGTCTTTTATGGATCAACGACAATCCGGTTAGTTAAAAGGCTCGGACCAAAGTGATATCCAGTTCAATGGTTCTCAGGTTTAATTAGGGGTTCGATCAGTTACGTTTTGAAAACTTTGATTAATATTTAATATACGTTTTAATATGATATATTTAAATATTTGAAAATTTTAGATATTTTTCATCATTAGTGCTAAAGTAACATATCTTATATCAGGATCGCGTAAAAAAAAAAGACACTTAATTGCAAAAATTTCAAATATAATATAATAAAACTAAAATCTGACGACATAAATAATCAAAATTTCAAAAGACAACCTATTATGTTGTGTTTTGCCACAATAAATGTGTTATTTATGCGACTATAAATGCATGGAGTAAACCTACACAGGGCTAGTAGAAACTCAGTTTTTTACTTGGGATATTACATGGAGTAATAAGCCGATAATTATATATCGAAATAGATACACATTAGGTAAAAAAGTGTGTTTTTACTCGCATTTTAACCGAAGTCTTAAGTCATTAAAAAGGAAGTTTTTGACCGGTTCAAGAAGGCAAAACCAGATTGAAATTAGACGAAGTAAAATAATGTCTTTTACTTCATCAGTTTTGTTATTAACGAAACAAATGATCAAACATAACTTCACAAGTTATATTGATGGAAGACGTAAAATACTTCTTTCACTTGGCCAAAATTTGGATTTATTGAAGTATATTTGCTTTATTACTTCATCATTTATTTGGACAGTAGAAGTAATAGAAAATATTTTAATTCAACACAATTTAATTTAACGAAATAATTGTTAATTATTACCGCTCTAATTTAATAACTTTTTGAAGTATTTGAAAATTCAACACAATTTAATTTAACGAAATAATTGTTAATTATTACCGCTCTAATTTAATAACTTTTTGAAGTATTTGAATTACATTTAACTTCATTTTTCAAATAAAGTAGTGGAGTAAAAATAAATTTTTCACTTCACCAAAATCGAACAAATATACAATAAGACCTCAATATCTATGAATTTAATGAATTAAATTCATTAAATAATTCATCCAAAATATGATCTACAAGTAAAAAATTTGACCCAAAATATGGTTTAGGTACAAGTCATGATACTTTTACAATAAAACATAGTATTTTTTTGCATAATCTTGTGGGAAAAAAACCTGGGTCAACTAACCAACATTCGTTCTTGAGCTTCACGGTCCTCTTTCCTTCCTCCTTATCTCTTCATATCGATCTTGTTTTATTTTCTTAAGTCTTGCGCAGTCTCATCAACCTAGGAGACTCTTTAACTTATACATAATATGTAGCCCAATGAGAGATCACATGCTTTAGTTAAGAATTCAATTTCTTCCACAGTTCATAAACTAAACTCTGAAAGAAAATTCAAAATATCATGTTGTAGTTAAAAAGAGCAACATGGCCGAACATATTTCATCGCAAACTTTTAATGATCTTGTTATAGCGAGAAACAAATTCACGGTGAGTGGGTCAAATTCTCATGTGTTACCTATAACTTCAACATTATTACTAAGAATTTATCAATCCTTACTTAAAATATGCAAGAACAAAACATAATTTTTGTTGGTTTCAAATATCCACATGTCTCTGCCGATGTACTTTTTCTTCTCAATTCCCACATGTAAATCATTCATCAGAGTTTGCTACTAATTGATTATTACTTGGAAGGGTACAAGAATTTACAAGTTAAATAACTATTCACTTACGTTTGTTCACCTTTAACTCCATTCAACTAAAATCAATTCAATTGCAATTGCATGCATTCAAGAAACGGAAATAAAGGCGATTGTTCCAGCCTTCAAACCTCCCTTGATGTTATATATATGGTCCGTTATTTGTAACTTAATGTAATCACAAATCAATTCACCAATCTCCAAATCAGCACACTATTCACCCAAAAATGTCAATATAGACCAAATCAAATCAACAATAACCTTCGATTTACCTATAAATCTCTGCGAAAGAAATAAAAAGACTAAGCAGAAATGAAAAGGAAGAATTAACTCAATCGCTCAGAAATTCTACCTATACCGCCATAGCTGCTCCCGAAATATCCATCACCGCTGTTAAAATCTCCTCCAGGGATTTCTGCTTGACGAGGCATGACTTGGTTAACGTTCTGGTGTCGATTGAGTTCCACTCACCTTAAACACCGATTGGTGATAAAATCGTCGCTAGGCTTTGAGCTAGCTTAAATATTTGCTTCTCGAGAAACCTTTCAATAAATTTTTAGAATCGAATAATAGGAAGTAAATACGTACGTCCAGAAAGTATTGCACTCAGATATTTAAGTATGTACGTCGTGAAAGTATTGCACTAAAAAATAGGAAGAAAATAAATATTTTTAAGAATGATATTTTTAGAGGGTAGGAGTAACAAAACATTGAACGTTATTATTAAGAGAAAAATATATATAGAGTATGTCTCTTGTGAGACGGTCTCACATGACTTTATCAGTGAGACGGATCAACCCTACCGATATTCACAATAAAAAGTAATATATTTAACATAAAAAATAATATTTTTTCATATATGACCCAAATAAGACATTCGTCTCTTAAAATACGACCTGTGAGATCGTCTCACACAAGTTTCTGCCATATGCATATAATATGTATATAAATTTAAGTTCCACCAATACGTTTAACTGTAACTTTTGACAAAATTGGAAGCGTCTGATCGTAAAAATAATATATGATTATCATTCAAAAATATTAATTTCGAGCTTGAATTCCAAACTTAAATTTTTCTTAATATTCGACTCAATTCAATTCATTTGCAACTTTTGACAAAGTTGGAAGCGTCTGATCGTACAAATATTATTTGATTATCATTCAAAAAATATTAATTTCGAGCTTGAATTCCAACCTTAAATTTTTCTTAATATTCGACTCAAATCAATTCATTTGCATCCTTGGTCCAAACTATTAGCGGAGTGTTTGCAATCTCTAAAAAAAGTGATTATATATACATTGTACGCTTGAAAAGATCAATTTCTTTTTTGTATTTCTTAACCCCAAATTTTCTTAAATTTTTACTCAGTTTGATTCAAATCCAAAGCCAGTCTCGTGCTCATTTCAATTCTTGAAAATTAATTATGATATTTTGATAAATAAATGAAATTTTTTCTAGACCCTCATACCTCAAACATTTTTGCCTAATCCAAAACTACCCTTTACAATATGACTACCACCAAACCCTATCTTTTGCGCGAACACAGTCGAAAAGTCCAGTTCAACAGACAGTTTCCAGTGAAGACAACCAAGAAGTGATGCTAACAAAATTTTCTTAAAATAAAAGGGTCATTTCACATGAGTGATTTGATACATATATGGACGTCCATTTTTCCCTGGATGTGATAATGAAGCACAAACCACTGTTCAACGAAGTAAAATTAACCGTTCTCGATCGTTGTCACTCGAACGGAAGCAAATATGAAGAATTTAAGAGGGAATTTTGATGAAGTTTGAATGATTTCAAACGAGGATATATATCTTGTATTTTACACACACAATATGTGTAGAGATCACAGAGAAGATGAAAAGATTTTACTTAAAAGGTTGAGTTCAAATTGAGTCTTTCATTTATATACCTCAAATTCGATTTCAATCATTTCCAATTATTATGGAATTGTGATCAGAGAACCAAGGAATTCCGATCTCGAGTAAGTTGAAAACGTACATTATTTTTCAAACAATACATAATGATTTCTTTTTCTCCATAATATTGATTTCTAACCATATGATTTATAATTATATAACTTGTTTCTTGGTTTGCAATATTGTTCTTCATTAGATTCGCGGGCTTTGCATGCACAAGTACAAAATCAACAATTAGTATAGTGAGACGAATTGCCCAGTCTCTCTATAATTTTCAAAGTTATCATCATGTTGAATGTTACGATCCTTGCGTAAGTCAACAACCAGTAATGTCATATGAGTCAAAAGATAATTCATTGAATTTTTTATACACATTTTTTTGGTGTAATTGATTGAATGAGTTGCACATTTTTGTCGGGAAGAGTTTTGACCTACCTTTTGGTTAGCCATCTGTCCCACGCTTGTCGAATATGAACTTTGTAAATTTTAGGTTTTTTAGTTAGTATCGATAAAAATTGTTTGCATTAGTGGTAGTTTTTTTTTTTTTTTTTGGGGAGAATTATATTGTATATACATCAAAACATAATAATTGAGTTTATATATAGATTCAAATTATTTGATTTGCATAGTTATTATATTATATATATTTATGGTAAAATATAAGATCTCGGTCCTAAACAATTAATAAAATGTATCAAATTCTCAACCAGGAAATTTCACTTAATGATGGTATATATTAAAGGAATTGATGTTTTTTTAAAAAAATTAATTCACATTAATTTCATTATTCGTATCATAATAAAATTTTATAAGCTCGAACTCTAACGTAATTATCATCGAAGAAAACGTTAAAACTTAGAACATAACTGTTTATCTTTCCACATTCCTTCTATTAATTACAAAATTTGTAATTTGTATTATATATATCATTATAAATTTTTAGTCAATAATAAAATTAAATCGAGTTTCAAATTTTGGCCGCGAGTCAAATCAGAAGTTGAGGGCTTGTTTGCACTGCACCGTAATCTATATCCACTATCTCATCTCATTACTCAAAAAGGATAAAACAGTGGTGTGGCAACCAGGATTTGGATCCTCTATTGTGTTGAAAACACAGCACTTACACGAGATGATCACATGATCATCTCGTTTAATTTGATAACTTTTTAAATTTATCTTATATGGCAAGATGTCCACAAGATGATCACGTGATCATCTAGTGTAAAAATTGCACAACACCAAATGCTGTGTTTTCAACACAGTAGATGATCCAAATCCGTGACAACCATCTTATCTTCTAATTAATGTAATAAAAATAAATATGGCGTGTTATATAATAATATAAAATGGTATATTTTCCAGATAATAATGGTTAAAATTGTGACGATTCAAAATTTTTAGAATCATATTTCGTTGGTAATTTAAATCTTATTCTCAATTTAAATTAAAGCATCCCGACAAAGAAGCAAATGAAAAGCTTTCCTAAAAATTCTAGTAGAATAGAAAATGAAGCCAGCTAAAACTAATCAAGTAAGCTAAAACTAAGCTTCAGGAATTCTCCAACAGAATTGGTTTCCACTTGACACGTATCGTAATGATAAATGGAATCGCCTCATATATATATATACATATATATATACACTAAACGAGAAGAAAAATATATTGATGTGTGTAGGTTTAAGTGAACATTAAATCATGCCCTTGAAATAATACAAACAAGAATGTCTCACACTTCACGATTTTTTTATTTTTTTTTTTGCAAAAAATGGTTTAAAAAAAGGGAGTGACAAAGGGACACCACACGAAAAATACCAAAAATACTTCGTAATCCCCATTTACTTTGAACTAATCTTATCCCAAGTTTCTTATCCACTATTTTATCTTTTGTATTTTATCATATTATCATGCAAAAGATTGTCAGAGCTTAAAATTTGATGTTGTGATATGTTTTTAACTTTATGGATGGATGGATGGGTATAATATTCCACTTTCATAATCATACATATATATATATATATATATAAATATATGATTATGAAAGTGGAATATATATATATATATAATATGTAAGGGAAAATAGTCACTTTAGTAGTTTAAGTTGTCGGGTTTTGAGTCTTTGTCTCTAAGTTTTCAAAAGTGGGTGTTGAAGGAGAAATTTTGATTTTTATTTAGTATTTTTTTTATTGGAATGTTGACATACAATTGAACATGTCATAATTATATAGTGGCACATCAGTGATATCTATTATCACATCCAATTTTACCCTAAAAATAAGTAAAACAGACTTTACCCTATATTCCAACTTTGACCACTGTAGTAACAAAAACCAAAACATGTCAACTTATCGGATGAATTTGTTATTTTTACAAAATCGTAATGTTGGAAAAAAAATCTATCATGTTAATAAACGAGTCTTTTCAATTGTACCAAAAATTAACTGTAACAATGTACTATGCTCTCAATCATTAAATACATTTTTCAAATTCATCAAATCCAAAAATATTCAAATAATTGCGATGCCTTTAAATAATACATTCAAAAAATAAAAGACGATCAATTCACAAGTGCGCGCCTCTAATCGCATTAAATTGCAGGAACAATTTTAAAAAGGTAAGACTAAGAGCATAAATATGATTAAGATCGTGTAAAAAAATTCATGAAAAAATAATTTTCTCAAATTAATTAGAACATAGCCTAATGAAAAAAATCACCATTATAATTGAAGAATCGCAAGCCACCAAGTAAATCAAGAAGATATTTCTTTGAAAAAAAGGTTTAAAAAATTTGTTCACATTTTAAGGCAAAATAAATGGAGGAAAATTAAACTACACAAAAAACGCAAATAAAATTCAAGAAATATTCTCAGTAAATTATATATGACATAAAATCTTCAAACAATAAAAATAATTATAGCAGCAATAATAATTAGAGCATAGCTAAGCTACCAAGAGTAAAAAAATTCAGAAATATAAAAATAAAAAATTTCTGATTAAAAAATCCAAGAGTAGTTACTGTTTATTTACTCGTGATATTCAAAGTTTTATTTCAATAACTTCAAGATTCAATATATATAGGCTAGCTAGGCTTACCATTACCAACCAGCGTGCCTTCTTCTCCGATTGCAAATGCTATCTTTTCTGTTAAGCTGAAGCTTCCGTTCATGTCTTCTTTAAGTAAACAAAATCAAGAAGAAAGCCAGAAACAAACCATTAAAATACAGTTGAAAATTTATAGATAAAACGAAAAGAGGGTAAAAAATGCAGCAAGAAGACGACCATTCAAGTATTAGGGTTCCAAATTCTGTGAAAAACCCCAGTCGTTCCTCCACCTTGATTCACACACGAAAATGGCAGGAAAAAAAAGCCCAAGAAAGGCACTTGAAGAAAAAATTACTGTGCCTTCTTCAAACCGAAAAACAAAATAAAAAAAAGGATTTTCGAACAATTTTTTTAACAATTACATAGAAGGGAAAAAAGCTGTGGACCGAACAGAAGAAAATGGTGAGTTGCTCACTGTCATACCAGAAATGGAGAGATGGATGGTGGACATGACACGATGCTCCTGGGGCCCCCCTTAAAAAGCAAGAATTGAAGTTAGATTTGTCCATTGCGTAGTGTTGTAGGCAAAGGTACGTACGTATTTAGGGCCTTAAACCTGCTCTAATCACAGCTTTTTACACCATTCATGCAAAGGTCACACCTACAAAAAACTCACGGCCCTTTGAAAACCTAAGCTTTGGATCTAAAGTCACACACACCAAAAACCAAGTGCAAATCACAATAATATGATTAAATTTTCCAAGGCCCAGTTCATGAATAGTGTTTGTATACTAAATCTATCTATTAGTATGTCTAAAATGTTAGGTTTTATGATGGTTGAAGGAACTTTATGTCAAAATCTGGAAATTTGCTTTTCTTTCCTTTTGGATGGTTTAACTAAATACAATTCATGGTTTTTGAGATTTGTTGCTCATGAAGTGGAGGAACTGTCGCAGCAGGACTGTACATTAGATTTGAATCGCCAAAGAACATTGTACTGCTATGAGTGAAGAAGATGAGTTTAAAGTGGTCGTTTTTTTTTATCACAACTAATACCGTATTTATTGCATCTTAGTACGTATTCTTATTCGAAGTTTAAAGAAAAGGGGAGCTAGCACTTTTTATTCCCTGAAAACCTAAGCTCCCCCGTTTTCATCATATCTTCATCCTCCATTCTTTACCTACTTGCTAGCCTCCGTTCTTTCTCAGGCAAAGTCGTTTTCCAGATTGTAAATAATTAAAGCGAAGACAAACGTTTTGATATCTTCAATCAATGAATAACATCATGTTAAGAGGGGTGCTCCACTCAAAGAACCCTTTTCAATCCAAGATAAAAAGGTCGACAGTAAAAAAAACATTTGCTTCTTTTTCGAGAACTGTAAGGGTTTTTGTTCTACAGTTTTCTTGATTAAGATACAGCTTCGTGTCAGAAATTGAATAGGGTTTACCCTTTGAATCTTTGACCCACCCCCAGGGCCCCAACCTCCCACCACAAGAAAATAATGCTTAGCAAGAGTTCATACCTTCATCCTCCTCAAGTTTCACAGTCTCTTCAATCTCGTGGGTCTACTTCTGCTGTAGACCTCATTAATGAAGCTGAAATCTTGCACCACCACCACCACCAAGACATGCTGCTTTCCGACCATTATTTAGCAGAAAATGCGTCATTTCTTGACGTTTCAACCTTGTATAATCAGGATGTTGGTGGGAGTAATGAAGATCCTTCTGCCCTGGCCAACACATTTTCAAGAAATCAAATATTGAAAAAAGATAGGCACAGCAAAATCGTGACATCTCAGGGGCCGAGGGATCGCAGAGTAAGACTGTCCATTGGCATAGCACGAAAGTTCTTTGATCTTCAAGAGATGCTAGGTTTTGACAAGCCAAGTAAAACACTTGAGTGGTTGTTAACGAAATCGAAAGTAGCCATTAAAGATCTGGTTCACACAAAGAAAAGTTCCAGTGCTAGGAGCACTTCTTCCCCTTCCGAATGCGAAGTAGTGTTAAATGGCGAAGCTTTTGAAAATGGGAGTTGTTTATTAGGTGCGGATTCGAAGAGAAAATCGGTATCGATGAATTCTAACAAATGTAAAGGAGCAAAAGATCCAACACAGAGTGCATCAACTCTAGCTAAAGAATCAAGGGCTAAGGCAAGAGCAAGGGCTAGGGAAAGAACCAAGGAGAAAATGTGCATCAAGAAGCAAAATGAATCAAGAAACATGGGTTCTAATTTAAATCCTTCAGTCCCAATTCAGAGAAACAATTTGTTTGAAGTTTGCAGACCATCTGCATCTAATATTCATTGTCCCATAACTAATGAAGCAACTGCTGCTACAGTAGCAGCAGCTCATGAAGACCTAATTCAAGAATCCAATGTCATTAGAAGGATGCTGAGGCACCACTCTTCGTTTTTCGGGTTCCATTGCAGTCTCCCATCTCCTAATGTCAATGAGAATTGGGATGTTAGCAGCTTAACCTCACAATCCAACTTTTGTGACATTTTGGATCAACAAAAGTTCATCAATAGGTAAATCTATCTTCTAAATGGTCAATTCGGTATAGATAATGCGTGTGTGTGTGTGTGTGTGTGTGTATCATATCACAAGTGATTTCTCACGTCAATTTGTTTATATACAGATCTTCAAACATATAAGAATCTTTTGCAATCTGTAATGATTATGGTCGGAATTATGTAGTTTGCTGGTGCTACAAGTGAATGTAAGATCTACCGCATAAATTTCAGCGATTAATCTTGAATCTTTACCGTGGAAATGTAAAATATTTTTTTTTGGATTAATATTCCCAGATACATATATATATATAATCTGCTGTCTTTTATTGGTCACTAATCTTGTCTTATTTCAAATGTCATAAATGGTGCATGCATCATTCAATGTTAATGCATACACCCATACGTGGATATGGCTGAAACATGACAATCAATGCCCAAACTCATGAAACTCTTTCAGTTGTCTTTGTCACTGCAATTCTCAATTTTGTGCAGGTGAGATGCCGTTTTTGAGATTTAATAAATGTCAATTTTGTTGTTATTTTAAGAAATAAAAGCAGACGATATGACTTGAAAACATCAAAATTTTCGAAATGATTATCGTTAAGCATTTGGATTCAGAGTCTTAGCGATAATCATTTCGAAAATTTAATTATAATCCCTTCAAGGAAGAACTTTTAATATTGTTAATCGCTAACACATAATACACATTTTTATTTATTCAATCCCACTATAATTTTTGGAATAAAATGGTGAAAATAACTTCAATATTGTAAAGCACTGCTTTACTTCTATGTATATATACATGTTCAAGAAGTTCAACTGAATAAAAATCTTGGTTTTAATATCTCCTTCGGAGATACGATATCAAAATCATGAAGATCTTTACAGCGACTATATATTTATGAAAATATTTAGTTTCAAAGTAAGTAATTCGATTATTAAACTTTATTATATATATTCTCGAAGATGTTAAAAAAACCGAGACACGCCCACAAATTTCTTCCGTCTTACAAATCTAGCTGAAGTGTGTGTGTTTGGCACCTTACATAGTTTTGACTTTGTACTGTTATTTTATTATGTCTCTTGTGAGACGGTCTCACGAATCTTTATCTGTGAAACGAGTCAACCCTATCGATATTCACAATAAAAAATAATATTCTTAGCATAAAAAGTAATAATTTTTATGGATGACCCAAAAATAAGAGATCTGTCTCACAAAATAATACCCGCGAGACCGTCTCACACAAATTTTTATCCTGTTATTTAGGGTGCTCCTTGTGATTCTTGACGATACCCATTGTCAGTGTTAACATTCTACACAAATAACTCTGAACCAGTCCTACCAACGTCATTGAAGATTCTTTATCATGTTTCAAAACCATGTATATTGCTCCAAACTACAGATTCTCAACATGCTCCGGCTAGCTCAAAAATGGGAAATGATTTTTTTGGTCCATTAATTTGTCCATTTTTGTGTTTGGTCTATTAACTTTACAAAGTTTGGTTTACTACATTAATTTTTAATTTTATGTTATTTTGGTTCAATATAGCTGACGTAAAAATAACTTAAAATTAAAAGTGAGTGTACTAAAACCAAAATTTTAAAACTTATTATACCAAAACCAAAAATTGAACAAATTAGTGGATTAAAAAACTATTTTCCCCTAAAAAAATCATTAGTGGTATATATATTCGGATATTGAAACAAGATATATACTGTAGGTACATGTTTTTCTCACTTCTCTGTTTTAGTTCCTTGTTCTCAGAACGACGAGGGACTATGTCCAAGAATTGCTTAAATATTTGGACAAAAGAATTATGAGATTAATCTTTGTACCTTAAATTATACATACAAACAAACAGGAACATGCAATTTGTTGAGGGTGTCGAATTTTAGTACATTTTCTGTTGCCTCCCAAAGAAGTGATAGATTATAGAAGGTAGTTAGGAAAGTTAATAAACCACTTCAAGCATACATGCCCGAAGCTTTTAAGACTTCCAAACGTTTGGTATATTTTTCAAAACTTTCAGAATAAGTTATATCATAAAAGATCTTGTAAAGGGCAGGGGAAATCATCAAATTTAAAGATTATAAAGTTATAAAGCACGTGATGACCAAGTCCTAATACCATAGTAGCTAATCATGTTACTATCTTACATTTTGTTATCATCTTTTACAGCTTATAAGCTGTCCATAACGAAAACAAACGTCAACTTGACAAGTTAGATGACGAAAACAGAAAAAATGAGGTATAAATTAACTGTTTTCCCCACTGGTATGATATTCATGAACTTCTCGATCGTCAGTGTTCAAAGTTTGCAAGACTATAAAATTTATTTTTTATACTGCATGCATACTTCTTCATATATCAGTGACTAATTAATTCAAATGTGTTTCCCTTTCAAGATAGTTAATGAAATCACCTGGAGTATGAAAACCAAACCTTCATTTTGATGCACTAGCTAGATGCTCTTCATCTTCCTGGATACCAGTAACTCTTCGGGCCTAAAGATTAAAAATTAAACAGTATGTTAATAAATTTATACAATTATAATATGTGAAAATATATATTTATATCTCTTCCTAAAAATAAAATGAAATTAAATAATAAAATTTTGTGATGCAAAAAGGGTACATTAATTAAATCTACAGCAAAAGGTACAAAATCAGACCCAAAAATTTCAAGAAATAATGCATGCTCAAAGTTTCTGTAAATTGTAACAATATCGAAATTCTCCCAACCCGTAGAGGTAATCATTTCCTGTAATAGTAACAGTATTTTTACCAAAGCAGAAGGCCTCAAACCTTTTTTTATTTTCTTGGGCTCATATGAACTGAAGAGGCGTAATTGCAGAATAGGAGAGGGGGTTACTAAAAAAAGTACGATGAAATCAAACGATTTTTCTACATTTCGGGCATTAGATTCTTGAATGACAATTTATTTTATTTGTTTATTCATGAATGTGTATATTTTATTGTTTTGTTGCATACATGGAGACATGTGTCAAAGTTTTGATTCGAAATTTTAATGAAGATAATGAGCTTATTTTTAATGTTTGATAATTCTAGAAATTTTTGTTTTTGAGGGATGGGGTGCGTGAAATCTGGAAGACCATGAGGGATTGTTGGTAGGTGAAGAGATATAACACGACCCAAAAGATCTTTGAATTATTTTTTTGGTTGAAGATGAAATAGTTCTAATTAATTGGGTGAGTTCTCGTGTAAATACGTGAATAATAATAATTTTTTTATAGATCGGACTGTGTTAGAATTTGTTTTATAAAATTAATACGTGATACATTTTCATATGAGTTTTTGTGTTAGATATGCTACAAGTAATCGGCTGAAATTCCTCTTTTCATACGAATTTATATTTTGTTCAATTTACTAAGATAATTGTATGAATTGATTTACTTCAGATTTTTTAAAAAAATTAGTCCAAATTTAATTTTAATATAATAAATTTATGTTTTTGCACTTTTATTTCTTTTTCGCCGAGACATGTTAGCATAACCCAATATATACTAATTTAAAGGACTATTTTAATTATTTAATTTTATATATTTTAGCCTGAATAATATTAATATATAATTTATCAACATTTAGAGAGACTATCATTTATAAAAATGAAAATAATTTTCAGTCTACTATTTTTTCCTATTTTGGATTTTGGTTCTTTAACTTTTTTTTTTTGCTTTTTGCTTTTAGTATTATTTTGTTAGAGTGCGAATGTCATACGAAAATATGTTAATGTCACATCAGAAAATGCTAAAATGACATATGAAAATAATAATATGTTATCGAAAATTGTTGACTTTTATAATGACACGTTAGTATAAATAAAAATATATATTTGAAAACCAATATTTAATGTATCAAAATCAAAATTTGAAAACTTAAAAGAACCAAAACCAAAATTAAACAAGTCGGTGGACAAAAAAATAATTTCTCTTTATAAAACCCTACCCGAATTTTCCTTTGGAAATTGCTATTTTTGGTTTTGTAATACTTTTATTAAAAACCATACTCGGTTTTTTCTTTGGAATTGCTATTTTTGATTGTGTAATAATTTTATTAAATGGGGATTGATAGATTCTCATTCCAGTGTTGATTGAAAAATTAGTTAACCTATCTACTGATTTATTTCTATTGTGAACTCGAGAAAATGATAAGAAAGGAAAATTGGTCAGAACTCAGAACTTGTGAGAGCCTTATCAAATTAGTGTGTTCGTAAATTTCATGAAAACAAGTTGTGTTTTGGGTAGAGGGACGAAAATGTTTCAGGTTTGGCAAAATCAGAGATCCGTCTAACTTCAAACATCACATTTCGATTACTCAATTTAACAGAGATAATTATTTCACCCAACAGTCTCCCTCTCGATAATTGCATTCTTGCAATGAATCAGAATCGAACTCATAACCTTGGCTTTGATACAAATTGTTGGAACTAGTGTTTGACGTTTTACTTAAAGTTATAGCTAGTGGTAATGGTGCAACTCAAATTTTTTTGAATCGTACAATATCTCAAGCATCGACATCACATTTCAATTGTTTTACCAAAGACAATTATTGTATCCAAAAAAAATCACTGATGATTATTTGAATATAAAAAAAAACATAATCTCTCTCTGTTAAGATATTGTCATGAAACGAATTACAATTATTAAGTGCGATATAAATAATATTTTTCAGGGAAATGTCAGAGTTGGTAGAGCATGCGAGCACTTGAATAATGTTCTTATGGATTTTCACACCAAAGTTTATCGAACGAGTCTGCCACATAGATTTTTTCTAGTGTGGTTTATATAGTTTTGAAATTAAATAAAGACAATATAGAGAAAAAATAAAAAGACATTTAAATAAAAAGATAGTATAAGGTATGAAAATTACTAATAACCCTACACCATCAAATAAGTAACAGGTTATGGAGAGGGAAAAGTAGCACCAGGGCCAACATTCGAATTGCCCTTTTTACTCCAACTTTCCGGTCTTCGGCTTCTCTGATCTAAGGCTGGAAACTGGCCCAGAGGACTTACAGGAAGCATAATGAGTTGGATCGTCAACTTTGCCGCTGGAAATATTTAAAGGGCCCGATGGTATGAGAAAGCCTGGCCCAAAATAAATATTAAATCCTCATTAAACTCCACTGGCTCTAAACAAGCACAATATTTGATATGATAGCCATGCTAATTTACTATCTTTATTATAAAATCAATAAATATTACCAAACAATAACCATTTTTCTTGATATATTTCTATGTATAATTCTTCCAAAACTAATTCTATAAAAATAACGACTTTCACTACTTGTGTATCTATTTTAAATTAATAACTAATAACCGAATTCATAAATATATGGAATTTTTGAAGCCAAGGTTTTTATGTTATTTTTAATCAAATATGTCTTATGGAGGGGAGTGCACACGAGTTTAGCTGAGAACCATACTATTCGATTCAACTATTCTCAGATGTCTACTCAAAATAGAATTCAAAATCGATTGAATAATCAATTTCAAACTCGAGTTCGACTTATATACATATCGATATACTTAGGTTTGAAAATTTTAAAACTCTTCTAAACTGGTTGATAAAAAAGTTTAGAGTTTAGATACTCTAATAGAAATAATTAAAACTCGAACTCGAATGTTTGCTATTCCGTACTATTATTTTATTGTTTATAAAAAAAATTGATTAGGGCTATTAATTAAAAAAACAAAAGGTTTTAAAAGTGTAAAGTACAATTAAAATCAGCTTATTTTTGTTTTTAATTGTGGTTAGGGATGGCAATGGGACAAGCGGGGGACGTCGTCGAATTCCATTCCAACTCCTATACTCGTCCCGATCCTCGTTTTTTTGGGTTCGGAGAATCCCCAAACTCGAAACTTCGGGGATCAACTTCCCATTCCCCGCCCCATCTCCGTTTCAAAAATATTAATATGTTAAGACGATGATGTATTCAGAAATTTTTCTCAATCCAAAACTTATTATTATCTATTATTATTAGTTATAATATTAATATTAATATCAATAATAATAAAATAATAATAATGTTATTAATATTTTAAAAAATAATATATTATTAATATTAATAATATTATTATTGATATTATTTTCAAGACGAATTCAAAGATCAACATAATAATCCCCAGACTACATCAAATATCTAAAAAAATCTCCGAACCCTGCTCAAACTCAAAAAAATGAGGATCCTAATTGTGGTCCATTATTTTTTTAAAAAAAATGGTCGACTGGAATCGCGTGCGTGACTTCAGACCGTGGTTTCTCAAGAAAATACAACCGCTCCCAATTCCCCGAGCCCCAATCCAGCGGCGAAGATGGACCCTCGCCGCGTTCCTCGCGCCGCCAGCGACCCTAAAGTTCGACACGTCGGCTTCTTCGCTCCGGGGGATGCACCCGAACGATCTCAATCGGGTCCGCCCGAACTGGCATCCTCGTCGCCTCCTGTCTCCAACATCTCACCCTCCAGCAACTCCTTGTCCCGCCGCCACGCCACTTAGTCCGCCGGTCTCTCCCGCCGCTTCCCACAAGGGACGCCTTTATCCCATCTACATGCCGCTCGAGCTGCGGATCATAATTCGATTTCTGTTGGAAGTTATAATCCTTCCGAGTTTATATCTCCAACGGCGACTACGGAGTTCTCGGAAGACCTCATATCTCCTAAACGGGGCCTCAGGAGTGGTTCTGGGAAATTCGCTACTTCACTGCCAACTGGGGGATTTGAAATGGCGGCTGTGAAGCAGAAGAGTGTAGTGAACATGGCTCCTGATGTTATAGGTTTGTTGCGTTTCCTGAATTTCATACTTATTTTTATAATTATTAAATTGAGTTTATGGTTCGACGTTTGATTCTTGTGGGGAAATTTATGGAGAGACAAAGCCTGCTAGTGGAAAGACGTTGAAGGAGAAGACTACAAAGGCTCAGAGACGTGCTATTCAAGATGCTCAACGAGCAAAAAAGGATTCTGATAAAGGTGAATGATCTATATTTATATTGGAGAGTAGTAGTTAGTTAATGATCATTTCGGTTGTGTAATTTTAGCCCAAAAAGGTTGATATATTGAATTCAGATCCCGTGGTGCGATTCCATATTATAATGATTAGCACTGATTGTGCATATGTGGATATTGGTGAATTCTTTTGAGTTGGTGCTACAGTTTTTTTGATTGATTTTTTTGGCAAACGCATACATCATCCGGAAATGTAACCTTTATGCTTATTGTATCCCCGAACGCTGCATTTTTCCAGGTGGAGGAAATAAGGCATCTGCTGTAGCATCTGGGGTCAATTCTGCAAACGCCAATAAGGCTGTAAAGGTGGTTCCACTAAGGAAAGACAGCTCTGTGGTTGCATCTTCTGAGAAAAAAGGAGGTGATCGTCAGCCAGATAAAGATAAGAAGAAAGATGTCCCTCATCCAAGGACAAGGATGCAGTTTGATGATGAAAACAGAGTCGAGAAGGCAAAGAAGCATTCAGTAGTCAAACAAATAGAGGCAAAAAACAGAATTGAACTATTTAGGCATCTACCACAGTATGAACACGGGACACAGCTTCCTGATCTCGAAGCCAAGTTCTTTCAATTAGGTCCAGTTCATCCTTCTGTTTACAAGGTAACTCTTAAGTTAATTGTATTCATTTACCCATCTGGACATTGCTCAAAGGAAGTACCTTGGAGAACAAGTGCGTGTATTATATTTTCATGTAATATTGTTTAATAAAAAACATTTTTCAGGAAGAAAGAAATCTAACTATTTTTCCACCATAATGTAAAAAAATGGATAGAATTCTTGATGCACTTTACCCTATCCTGACTTTGTGCTTGTCAGGTTGGTCTGAGATATCTAGCTGGGGAAATATCTGGTGGCAATGCACGTTGTATCACAATGCTTCAAGCATTTCAAGAGTCTATCAAAGACTACACCACGCCACCCGAGAAAGCCCTTATCAGGGACTTGACTACAAAAATAAACGCTTACGTCTCTTTTTTGATTGAATGCAGACCCCTTTCAATCAGCATGGGGAATGCAATTAGGTTTCTTAAAATTCAAATTGCAAAATTATCTCTGACACTCTCAGAGTCAGAGGCAAAAGCGAGTCTTATTTCTGATATTGACCGTTTTATTAGTGAGAAGATAACTCTAGCAGACAAGGTAATTGTGAAGCATGCTGTGACGAAAATTAGGGATGGTGATGTTCTTCTCACTTATTCTTCGTCATCTGTTGTTGAGATGATATTGTCACATGCCCAAGAACTTGGTAAACAGTTCCGAGTTGTAGTGGTGGATTCACGTCCAAAGCTTGAAGGCCAGAAGTTACTTCGTAGGCTTGTGGAAAAGGGTATTAGTTGTGCATATACTCATCTAAATGCGGTTTCTTATATCATGCATGAAGTAACTAGAGTACTTTTGGGTGCTTCATCTGTATTGTCTAATGGCACGGTTTACTCGAGGGTTGGCACTGCATCTGTTGCTATGGTTGCTCATCAATTCCGGGTCCCGGTCTTGATTTGTTGTGAAGCATACAAGTTTCACGAAAGGGTTCAACTGGATTCGATCTGCTCTAATGAACTTGGTATGGAGACATACTGGATCGCCTACTAAAGTGATGGCAACATACCCAATTTCTAACTTAATTATATCACGTTCCATCGTAGGTGATCCTGATGATATTTCAAGTGTTTCTAGTAGAAAGGAAACCAATTACTTGAATGGTTGGGTGAAAATTGAGAATCTACGTGTTCTGAACCTAATGTGAGTGATTTTGTTCTTGAATATAGATACTATTTTTTTACTGTGCTGCCGATTGTTGCTGTGCTGACCTTTTGATTTTATTGTTCTAGCTATGATGCAACACCTTCAGATTATGTTTCAATGATTATCACGGACTATGGCATGGTATGTTGTCGCTCTACTGCCTGTAGTTCCAATATAAATTATGATTATATGCTGTTGGGTTTCACCAGAAAATTGCTTTCCCCTACAAGAGTTCAGCTTATAGGTGCATCATATAGGTAGTTACTTTCCACCGTGATGACTATATCTTGATTATATACCATACCATTTCAGTCAAAAAATGCATGTCCATTTACAAGTTCGCAGTCTTTAGGCATAACAATAGCATGGAATAGAGTGTGGCTCATGGATTAATTCACGCATTTACTGAGATATTTGAATATATATATGTGTGTGCGTGGAACTGGGTTCTGATGTTGACTCTAGACTGTCTAAACTGTTTCGAAACCTTCCTTGCTTCTTCTTCTGTGCTGGATATGTACCATTATGCTAATCAACTGTTGATAACTACATATTTAGATCCCACCATCGAGTGTTCCTGTTGTTGTGCGTGAATATGGCAGAGAAAACTTATGGATGCAGTGAGGATTCTGGCTTTCAAATGAGATGCAGTTTTGATCCCCCAAGTAGCAGCTTCACATTTCCAGTTCTTATTCTATTCCCTTTTAGGAATAATATCTCAGGCCAAGAACTGATTTTTTTTGGTTACTGATTCGATTTTTCACCTGACTCCGTGAAGAGTGCAAATGTTCCGCCTCTCCGAGCAGTTTTTGGATCTTACGATATCTCGACCAGCTTCCTAGAAATGCTCAAATGTGTTTAACGATTGGTGACATTTATATGTAAGTAAAAAATCGATTAAGTGTATGTATATTCACTCTATTTTCTTACTCTGAACATTGCAAAATTTTGTTACATTGGAGTTAGCAAATTTATTTGAGAAATTGTTTTTTTTTTTAATAAAAAAAATTGGTGTTTGGTGGGCTTGATTTGTTAATAAATTATCGGTAATTTGGAGAAAAATACATCTGTCAATGATTTATTTAAGATTCAGTACCCAATAGTTTTTTTTTGTAATTTAATACCTGACAAAAGATCAACTTAGTTTTTACTACATGTTTTATGCATTTTTACCTTTTTACCCTTTTTAATTAATAAAAAATTATATAGATCTCTAATTTTTGTTGGTCATCTTCTCTTTCCACTCATAATTCTCGATGCATTTTGATGACATGTACATTGAATTAAATTTTTTTATTTAAAAAAAATACAAATTCATAACTAATCATTGACCTTTTTGAAATACTTAGTTTTACTTGCGAAATAACTAATTTCAGTTTTAAAATACTTAATTTGGTAAATGAGATACTCAGAATGAATATTAAAATACTGGATATTCGAATATGCAACGCAAGTTCACCAAGTGTCCGTATTTTCATCCAAGATCCATTTGGATGACATGTTCATTTCATTTAATTATTTTTTTTACTTAAAAAAAACAAATTCGCAACTAAGTATTGAACTTTTTCAAGTACTTAGTTTTACTTGCGAAATATCTAATTTCAGTTTTAAAATAATTGATTTGGTAAATTAGATACTCAGAATGAGTATTAAAATACTGAATATTCGAATATGCAACGCAAGTTCACCAAGTGCTCTTGGATGACTTGTTCATTTCATTTAATTTTTTTATTTAAAAAAAAAAACAAATTCACAATTAAGCATTGAACTTTTTTCAAGTACTTAGTTTTACTTGCGAAATACCTAATTTCAGTTTTAAAATACTTGATTTGGTAAATGATATACTCATAAAAGTTAATAAAATACTGGATATTCCAGTAGGCAATGTAAGTTCACCAAGTGCTCGCATTTCCATTCAAGATGCATTTGGATGACATGTATATTTCATTTAAATATTTTTTATTTTTAAAAGAAAAACAAATTCACAACTAAGCATTAAACTTTTTTGAAGTATTTAGTTTTACTAGCGAAATACATAATTTCAATTTTAAAATACTTGATTTGGTAAATAAAATACTCAGAATGAGTATTAAAATACTGGATATTAGAATATGCAACGTAAGTTCACCAAATGCTCGTATTTCCATCCAAGGTGCATTTGGATGATATGTTCATTTCATTTAATTATTTTTTTATTTTTAAAAAAAACAAATTCGTAACTAAGCATTGAACATTTTCAAGTAATTAGTTTTACTTGCGAAACACCTAATTTAAATACTTGATTTGGTAAATGAGATACTCAGAATGAGTATTAAAATACTGGATATTCGAATATGCAACGCAAGTTCACCAAGTGCTCATATTTTCATCCAAGATCCATTTGGATGACTTGTTCATTTCATTTAATTATTTTTTTATTTTTAAAAAAAATAAATTTGCAACTAAGCATTGAACTTTTTCAAGTACTTAGTTTTACTTGCGAAATACCTAATTTCAGTTTTAAAATACTTGATTTGGTAATTGAGATACTCATAAAAGTTAATAAAATACTGGATATTCTAGTAGGACAATGTCAGTTCACCAAGTGCTCGCATTTCCATCCAAGATGCATTTGGATGATATGTACATTTCATTTAAATATTTTTTATTTTTAAAAGAAAAACAAATTCACAACTAAGTATTGAACTTTTTGAAGTACTAAGTTTTACTTGCGAAATACCTAATTTCAATTTTAAAATACTTGATTTGGTAAATAAAATACTCAGAATGAGTATTAAAATACTGGATATTAGAATATGCAACGTAAGTTCACCAAGTGCTCGTATTTCCATCCAAGGTGCATTTGGATGATATGTTCATTTCATTTAATTATTTTTTTATTTTAAAAAAAAACAAATTCGTAGCTAAGCATTGAACATTTTCAAGTACTTAGTTTTACTTGCGAAACACTAAAATACTTGCTTTGGTAAATGAGATACTCAGAATGGGTATTAAAATACTGGATATTCGAATATGCAACGTAAGTTCACCAAGTATTGTTCTTTCCTTGGAAGATGCATTTGGACGACATATTCTTCTCAGGTGATATCTATTTTGTGAAAAAAAAAAATCAAATTCCCAACTAAGCATGAAACTTTTAAAGTACTTAGTTTATTTGATAAGTACCTAATTTCAGTTTCAAAATAATTGATTTCATAAATGAGATACTCAAAATAGGTAATAAAATACTGAATATTTATAATATGCATTATGATGCAATTTCAATGCAATTGAAATTTTAACAAATACATTGTTCATCACTCTCCATGAAATAAAAATAACAATTTATTTCGGTATACAAAGAAAGAACTTACTTTTACTCCGGGACAAGTATGCTACTATATTTTTGTTAAAAGTAAGTGCTTATTTTGATCTACAAACAACTTACTCTTACTCCACGATCAGTAATGAACTGTGTTCATTTCTTTAAATGACATAATAAGTATTCTAATGAATCTTAGTTGGAGAAACCAATCATGACTGAATTTACATTGCATATTCGAATATCCAGTATTCTATCACATATTATGAGTATCTTATTTACCAAATCAAGTATTTTAAATTAAAATTAGATATTTCGCAAGTAAAAGTAAGTACTTTCAAAATGTTCCATGCTTAGTGATCGAGCAAAACTTTCATTGTAAAATTCTTAGTAAAAATTAATAATATTCAAGCTCGAAATAATCGTAAGTGCACGATGTGCAAGTAATAATATAGTGTACAAGAATACGAGTATCGTTCCTCTAAGGACTGTATTTCTCAATTATTATTCTCAGTTATTCAATCTTTAGCAGCGATACTTCAGATGATTGTTTACTACTACGATTATTAAATAAAAACTCAATGAAATGGTTCAAGGATTAAATGATGAAATAAATAAAGCTAGAATGATTGATAAAGTTCAATGAGAAATGAATTTGTTGAGAATCTCGGTTCACCTACCCCTCATTAATCTTCTTAATTCGTTCGACAATGATCTATGCTTTCGACGAGATTTCTTATCAAGGGTGAATTGCATATTGTTTTATTAAATCCCCTAGCTTTCAACCTACTGGACTATGACTATCGGCGTGTATCCGACTTCATATTTCTATGTAAATTAGTAAATCCATGGATTAAGCTACTCGTTCCTATCACGAGCTATTATCTCGAAGAACATTGTCCGGAAATCTTCAAATCTTCACTCCAAGCTTTTTTTCTCTTTCAAAGCTTTGTGGCTGCTAAAAAGTCCTTGAACATGTCATCCAAATGCATCTTGGATGGAAACGCAAGCAGTTGGTGAACTTACGTTGCATATTCGAATATCAAGTATTTTAATACTCATTATGAGTGTCTCATTTACCAAATAAAGTATTTTAAAACTGAAATTAGGTATTTTGCAAATAAACTAAGTACTTGAAAAAGTTCAATGCTTAGTTGCGAATTTGTTTTTTTAAAAATCAAAAAGCAATTAAGTGAAATGAACATGTCATCCAAATGTATCTTGGATAGAAATGCAAGCACTTGGTGAACTTACGTTGCATATTCGAATATCCAGTATTTTAATACACATTCTGAATATCTCATTTACCAAATCAAGTATTTTAAAATTGAAATTAGGTATTTCGCAAATAAAAGTAAGTACTTCAAAATGTTCTATGCTTAGTTGCGTAATTTATTATTTTTTAAATAAAGAAAATAATTAAATGAAATGAACATGTCATCCAAATGCATCTTGGATGGAAATGCGAGCACTTGGTGAACTTACGTTGCATATTCGAATATCCAGTATTTTAATATTCATTCTGAGTATTTCATTTACCAAATCAATTATTTTAAAATTGAAATTAGATATTTCGCAAATAAAACTAAGTACTTGAAAAAGTTCAATGCTTAGTTATGAATTTGTTTTTTTAAATAAAAAAATAATTAAATGAAAATGAACAAGTCATCCAAATGGATCTTTGATAATACGAGCATCTTGGTGAACTTACGTTGCATATTCGAATATCCAGTATTTTAATACTCAATTCTGAGTATCTCATTTACCAAATCAAGTATTTTAAAATTGAAATTAAGTACTTCAAAATGTTCTATTCTTAGTTGCGAATTTGTTTTTTTTTTAAAATAAAAAATAATTAAATGAAATGAACAAGTCATCTAAATGCGTTTTGGATGGACATGCGAGCACTTGGTGAACTTACGTTGCATATTCGAATATCCAGTATTTTAATACTCATTCTGAGTATTTCATTTACCAAGTCAAGTATTTTAAAATTGAAATTAGGTATTTCGCAAATAAAACTAATTACTTGAAAAAAGTTCAATGCTTAATTACGAATTTATTTGTTTAAACAATAAAAAAATAACTAAATTAAATGAACATGTTATCCAAATGCATCTTGGATGGAAATGCGAGCACTTGGTGAACTTACGTTGCATATTCTTTATTTTTTAAAAGTACATTGCATATTCTAATATCCAATATTTTAATACTTATTCTGAGTATCTCAATTACCAAATCAAGTATTTTAAAACTGAAATTAGGTATTTCGCAAGTAAAACTAAGTACTTGAAAAAGTTCAATGCTTAGTTGCAAATTTGTTTTTTTTTTAAATAAAAAAATAATTAAATGAAATGAACAAGCCATCCAAATGGATCTTGGATGGAAATACGAGCACTTGGTGAATTTGCGTTGCATATTCGAATATCCAGTATTTTAATTCTCATTCTGAGTATCTCATTTATCAAATCAAGTATTTTAAAATTGAAATTAGGTATTTCGCAAGTAAAACTAATTATTTGAAAAAGTTCAATACTTAGTTGCAAATTTGTTTTTTTTTAAAATAAAAAAATAATTAAATGAAATGAACATGTAATCCAAATAGATCTTGGATGGAAATACGAGCACTTGGTGAACTTTCGTTGCATATTCGAATATCCAGTGTTTTAATACATATTCTGAGTATGTTATTTACTGAATCAAGTATTTTAAAATTGAAATTAAATATTTCGCAATTAAAACTAAGTATTTCAAAGAGTTCAATGCTTAGTTGTGAATTTGTTTTTTTTTAAATAAAAAAATATTTAATTCAATGTACATGTCATCCAAATGCATCGAAAATGATGAGTGGAAAAAGAAGTTGACCAACAAAAATAGGGATTTATATACTTTTTTATTAATTAAAAAGGTAAAAAGGTAAAAAATGATTGAAACATGCAGTAAAAACTAAGTTAGTCTTTTGTCAGGTATTAAAATACAAAAAAAAACTGACTAGGTACTGAATCTTAAAAAAAATCATTGACAGATGTATTTTTCTACAAATTACCCATAAATTATTAATTTCACGTAACAATTCATGGATACCTTATATTTCCGTATGCTAACTAATATTAATATTTATTTTAAATTTTCTTTTTAAAATCAAAGTTCAAGAATATTTTGGGTGAACTCATGTCCAAAAGATTCTTTTTAAAATGAAAATCTCACGTCAATTTGTTCACCAGCTAGTTATGGAGAAAAATACTGGAATTGCAACAAAACACACACAATCGTAGTTGACGAAAGCTAAAATATAATAATAATATAAAAGACTAAAATGACAAAAAAATCAAATATATAGAACCAAAAATGAATATTTTTAAATGTGTATTAAGATTTTGTTGAACTGTAACGATGTGATAAATAGTAAGAGATATAAAATAATAAAATAAATAATAACAAAAGGAATACTCTCATACAGAAGTTACAGAACCAAACAAACGATTCAATGAAATATTTTTTTAGCGCTTGAGAAGTCTTTCGTTGTACGATCTGCGGGATTCTATTTTCAACATGTGAAACAAAAAATCGGCCAAAGAATCAATGGGCCCAGGTAAGCACCAATGAACACAATCATTGTACAGAGTCACGTTCTCATCGGGCCAATGCCCATATCTACTCGGGTGCCCATCGGGCCTCAACGACATGGCCTGCGTCGTGTCCAGCCACCTGAATCTCTTCCTCCGCTCCTTCTCCGCCGCCCGAAACGCCCCCAATTGGATCATGTACAGATCCAAACTCAACCCCTCCAGAATCTTCTCGTTGCTCCGGAACGGCCGCCGCCTCACGCAGTTCCCTCCGGCGTTCCACGGCCCGTCCTCGAAATGCGAAGGTGCGAAGGTTCGTAAGAACGTCACGCCTCTGAAATTATCCCTCCCGTTGATGGCTTTAAACGCCGTCCGGAAGGCGCGGCGGTACCCGAAGGTCATCGGGAGGTCGGTGATGTTCGGGAGCTGGCAGTAGCGGCAGCCAACGATGCGGCGGTTCTCGTAGTATACGGCGGTGCGGCTGAACCAGTGGCCGGCGTTGAGGATGAGGTAATCGAAACCGTCGATCTGCGTGGTCCATGCATCATCGAACTCGTCGAGGTAGAGGTTGAAGAGGCCGGTGTGGGTTGGGCCGTCTGGATCTCGGTCTTCGTAGCGGACCAGAAACGGAGTCCACAAGTAGGCTAGAGTAAAGTTGTACGTGAAGTATTTCCATCGTTTGAAATGCTCGTCGGACGTGGGGGAGACGTCGATTGGGTATTCTACCTGAAATTGGAGATAATTCACATTTAGTAATTTCAAAGTCACTAAATTATCGAACTCTATTTTGAGTATGTTCAAGCTCTAGTTGAATTTAATAATTTCTAATTCAAATCGACTCAAAACATTTGCCAGCTGATTCAATTATTGTTACTTGTCAACTTTGTTTTACACGAGAGAGGACATAGAGAAACAACTCATTTTCTGGAGAGTAGGTCTCTTGTAAGACGGTGTTACGAATCTTTATCTGTGAGATGGGTCAACCTTATCAATATTCACAATAAAAAAGTAATACTCTTAGTATAAAAACTAATAATTTTTCATAAATGAATCAAATAAGAGATTCGTCTCACAAAATACGACCTATGAGACCGTCTCACACAAGTTTTTGTCTTCATTGAGTCTTCCCAATGTTTTCTTTAGTTGAAATTTCTCATCCTTGTATACACCAATCTTATTTATAAAATTAATGATACGAAGGAATAATAGATTTAAATAATAATTTCCATCCATTTTTTTCCAAATAAAAAAGGGAAAGATTCTTGTACTTTTTGTATTCTAGCTATCTAGTGCATGTGTTAGTTTACTAGTGTCGTTGATAACTGGATATGCATGTTTCTAATAATTTACCTAATCGTTAATACAAATAATTCAGCCCTTGATGGGTTTTTGAAAATATTCTACCACTTTAGGTAACCTACTATTTTATTTTCTTTTTCAATGACATTTTTGTCTAACTAGAAACTCGTTTTCATTATGAATCGAACGTAGCCTGCAAACCACGCACATCACATAAATGATAAATCTAGAGAAGATGCAGAGTACAAGCAAGTTTCAAGATAAGAAGATATTTAGGCCATAGTTTAGTACATGGGATAAGGGAGAGATTGATAAACAATCATCATTATCTCATGTTTGGTTCCTTTTTAAAAAGCTCATGATAATATCATGGGCCCTTGATAAATAATTTTTTAGAAGGATAAAATATTCATTCTATTAGGTGTGATAATTTTAATTTAATGATAAAATACACTACAAATGACTTAATTGCCCTCAATTTATAAATGATTTTTATAAATCTATGCTAGTAGGTAGAAATTAAAATCAAATAAATATTTTTATTTATTTTTATATATTATATAATATGATAATTATATAAATGAATTCGAGATAATTATATAGATAATTTTTATAAATATCAATAAAATTATTAGTATCACTCGATTAATCTTAAAAATTGATATTTGATTTGACTCACAGAATCAAGGGCTCAATTATCATATTATATAATATATATAAAATTAGGTAAAAATAAATAAATCATGCAAGCACCATCGGCGCATGAACATATAAAAAATATGAAATCAAGCAACAACTTTGAAATTATAAAATTTATTATGATAAGGTTAATTTTGTCATTACAATCTAATATATAAATTTAATCACTCTTATTAAAATCATACCAAACATTAAATATAATATCTTACATCTTATTTATCATTACCTTATCCTTATATTATATATCACATGTTTATCCTATCATGTGTACCAAAATATGCCTTTAAGGTATTCGAACATTAACAGTTATCATTGATTTATAATTGTGATGGTGAGTGCTAAACTACAAATGCAACATTTGAGAAATTGAATAGTACATATATCAATAATAAATATAAAAAATGATAAAAAGGAAATATTGATAAAACTTGCCCGGGACAAGAGGCATATCATGGATTGCATTTGGTTCCTCCCCACAGAATCTCCAACAAAAGCCAGTGACTTGTCCCGGACCATATCCAGAAACTGAAACGGGTTCAATACGGGCAAATCGCACCCGTCCGGTTTCCACCTCCACTGCATGAATCCGGCATCCGGCCTCCCATATTTCATGCAGTTCTGATGCTCGTGGATCGCCCAACACGTCGTATTCGTGTAATATGGAGCATTCGGATTCGGAATCCATTCTCCGGTAAATATATCGCACTTCTCTTGATTATCGGTTATCTCGATACCCTCTGCATGGTGTGGTGTGATGATTTCAGCCGAATTCTTGTAGGACAGTGAAGAATATCTTGGTGTTGCAGGATAATTCAGACGGATAAATGTGAGAAGTATTAATCCGGCGGATATCGCGATACCGATATTCTTAATTTTTTGAGTCGGGGTTAGATTTTTCCTGAAGTGAAGCTCCATAATCTTGGAGCTTAGCTTCAGTGATCTGTCAATGAGGATCAAGGGGTTGTTCGGAAATGTTTTGAGGATTGGTCATGTATATTATAAGAGGCTTCGTTTCGAAATTAGTTGACATTTATATATATATATAAATGGATTATTCGAAGTTAGTATTGGGAAGAGAAGTTTAAAATATGGATGATTTTTTTAAAATTGAGACTGAACAAGAAAAAAAGAACATTAAAATCAGAATTTTTATATCCACGGACTAAATTTTATATGTGAAAAAATGTATTAATAAAAAAATCAATAAACGAGATGTTTTCTATATTATGTTAGCCTATGATCTATTCTTTTAAGTATTTTTTATTTATTTCTCACTGATTAATGCAATAAATTTAATTATGTCAGTAATTTCTAAATGTAATGAAGGAAAGCTTATATTATATTTTAATGAGAAAATTACAATTTTTTATGTTGATTTTTTATTTTTTTCACTATTTTAGTTTTCTATATTTTAGAAACTCCATCTTAATCTAATATATTTTTCAATTTTTGACAAATTATTTTTTATTAAGAGTGTAATTTGGTATTATACACATTTATATCATGTCTGCATCATGTCGGTTTCATTGATGTCGTTTCAGAAAAAACTAAAATTAAAAACAAAACAAATATAACTTACTAAGTTAAGAGTTTGTCGTTGGTTTAAGATATTGAGTTCGATTTGGTCGTATAAATGTGTTTTTGTTGTTTAAGTTTGTAATAATAATGTTTAACTAATTAGTTGATCGCATGTTTAATTAGTGACAAAAACTTGTGTTAGACGGTCTTCACGGACCGTATTTTATGAGACCTGATCTCTTATTTGAGTCATCCATGAAAAAATATTACTTTTTATGCTAATAGTATTACTTTTTATTGTGAATATCGGTGGGGTTGACCAATCTCACAGATAAAGATGCGTGAGACCGTCTCACAAGAGATTTACTCTTAATTAGTAGTTGATCCGAATTGGGTCGCTGCAAAAACAAATGCACAATTTTTATCAGGTGTAGCCTGAAGAGTTGATTTATACATACTACTTTGGTGATACACTGTATAATTTTTAAAATTTAATCAATTTTGATATCATTCTGCATTATCAAAAATAAAAATATAGATCCATCATTTCTGTCACTAGCTAAAATTAATACAGATGATGTAAAGAAATTATAATTCAAGAAGGTGTGGGGATACTTGCAAGATTTCATCAAGTATCAGCCTATTTGGGTTAATATATATTATTGTATATGTCTTATCTTATTATTATTATTATTATTATTATTAATCAAGAGTCACGATCTGGATTTATTATTAATATTCAAGTAGACACTTATATTTATTATTTATATTGAAGTAGAACCTTTAACTTCTAAGATCATATATATAAAATTAATTTTAAAAAGACAATATCACTGGCTATAATCAAATTAGAATGTATTAATTACTATATGATTTTAATTTTGTGCAGAGATACACCGTGTTCATATGGATGGGTAATATGTAACATCCTTTTAAATGATCATTATGAAATAAATAAATATAATCCAGCTATTTAGGCCATGCATGCATGAATTGGCGGCTGGATTATTCAAAGACATTTAATAATTTTAAATTTGTTGTTTGATTTGATGCCCCTCCCACTTGTTTAATGTTTTATAATTAGCATGTGTCAGTTAAACATTATATTTCATTTAACCATATCACTTAATCATGAACAATATGATATTTTACATATATATATTTCCTTATAATATTGATGTAGTCAAATAAAATCGCTATTCGAACCAATCAAATTAAGAGGATGCACGAGTGTTGCATCCATGTGCGTAAATGTCGCTCCGGCGAACCATAAAAAAAATACGACGGTGTCACTTAAACCATGGACAAATCGTTAGAGACATTGGAGATTATTTGCCGAAAACCAAGTCAGCGATGCTCGAAATCAGAGAGAATGAAAAATGCTAAACTTACCATAATGAGAGATCAGTCGCTTTGTTTACAGGCTATTTGAGAGCTTTGGGGGCTTGGGGTCTCGCGTAAACTCATAAATTTAGTTGGACTTAATAATTAATAGACTCTTTATTGGACTAAGCTTAATTTTGGGTTATTACCCATCAAATGTGTAGTGATGCATTATGATGTATTTCTACGTTTGATTGTGTACATTCGAAAATAAAATAGAGTTGATTTTGTCTTATAAAATTTTGAGATAAAATGAAGTTTTTAAAGCAAATAGTAGAGTGTTTATTTTTTATAAATTAAAATTTAAAACTAAGACTACTGATCAATTGGTGCGAATGGTTAATTACTTTTTGGGTTTTGGTTTAGGTTTCGGTTTTAGCTTTAGGTATCAAATTCGAGAAATAAATTATTGTTTTTATATATTGAATGGACAGTTACAAAAGATATATATACTCTAATTTTTTTTAAAAAATTAATATTTGTGGAGTTAATAATGTTCTATAAACATATATTGTATAATATTGTGGGATTATTATTTTTTTCTTTTGAGAGTATTTTTTGGATAGAGCTCTTTCGATAAAATATTTATTTTTTTAAAAAAAAGGAAATATAGATGGAGGGCTTATTTAATGAAATGCTTAAAATTTTTTTATATATACAACATAAAAAGTTCTTAAAAGTAATTCTAATAAATAATAATTTAAAAAACCTACAATTCCAAATTGATCGTCTCTCTTCATTTTGTATAGATTGATGGATCCATATCCCATTTGTAGAATAATTTTGGGCTTAAAGAATTAACCCAACTATACTTCAAGCTTATTATTTGAACTTTGCTACGCTTGCCATCATATTCACATATACGATAGTTACGTGCATCCAAATCCAAATCCAAAGGAACCAATAGAGCTTCGAAGCGAGCCAAGAGAGAGTTTGGGAGTTTTTATCTGAAAATTAGGGAAGAGAATAGCCCACTTAAACCCGACTCTGCATTAAACTCGTTGAGTTCGGGATATGTTTAAACCCGATCAAACGGGTTGCGAGGCGAGTAACAAGTTTTAATAAATATTCTCTGATGTATATTGATAATAATAATTTATATTATATATTAGATTAAATAATGAATATCTTAATCCCTGACCTTTAAGTCACAATATTATTGGTTTTAACTTAATATTAAAATACTATGATTTTTATTTTGATTGATGTATTAGTTTTGGACTTTTTTATTTTATATTTACTTGAATTAAAAACATATATTATTTTTAAAGGGTTGGCGGGTCCATCTTTGATTAGACACATCAGATTTTGTGATGGGTATGTCTGGGTTTAGTTATTGTTGAAAGTATCTAATTATTTAATGATAGTAATAAATTAATAAAATAATAAACGAAATACTACTAAATATAGATATTCGATAATATATCAAGAATATGGAAAAAAAATGCAACCCCCACCAATGTATTTGGACTAGAGCGAGTATCTAAGGTAATATCTATAACTGAAATGAATCCTCAAATTTAGAATAGATGTCTTTTGAGACGGTCTCACGAATTTTTATCTGTGAAACGGATCAATTCTACTGATATTCACAATAAAAAATAATAGACTTAGCATAAAAAATAATATTTTTTTAATGAATGACCCAAATAAGGGATCTGTCTCACAAAATACGATACGTGAGACCGTGTCATACAAGTTTTTGTCTGCAATTTAAGCAGCCAAATTCTCTGTGGTTGATTCATTCATATTATCCTTTCTGTCTCATCTCCTTCACTCAAATTTAAGACCCACCCTCCATTCCCAAAATCCCATCATTTAATTCTTCCAGGTTTGTTTCCATTCTCTCCCAATCAATCAATTACTACACACACACATATTTTTATATGGTTTGAATTGTGGTATTAGATATATAGCGCAGATTCAGCATGGTGATGATGGGGTTGGAGAGGCTGTTGGGCAGCTTGAAATCGAGACTCAAGTCCATGAAATTGAAGAAACCTTACGACAAGATCGAGAAGAGCGAAAGCATGAGGGTCGAAATCAGGAGCCGAAAAGCGCGAAAGCTCATTGAAGAAACACTTAAAGTCGCTGATTCACCCAAGACAAGAACCTTTAACTTCTAAGATCATATATATGTATATATATATATATATATATATATATATATATATGTGCACACACACACACACACACACACACACACACACACAAATGTCGTTTCTTAAAGTAATGTATGCTTTTGATGAAAAGCTGTCAAAGAAGTTCATGTTTAATGTTGTTACTGTCTCAACAGAGTCAATAGCTTCTTTACACGACAAGAACCAAAATATAACCGACAGGATGGATCAAAGTGAAAGGTGGAGAAAAAGTTGGGGACTTTAAGAATCATTGAGTGGCAAATGCAAGAGAATCAGAACCAAACAAATCAATGATGCAGAAGAAATGCAAAGCATGTGATGAATGAATTAGGTGGATATAGTTTAAAGAATCGTAGATATTTTGTGTTTTCAAATGTGATTTTGTTGTTTATTACCAAAGATGTATTTAAGGATTTACCGATTCTCTAATGCAAATTATTTTAATAAAAAAAATTGGCTGTGATATACGCTAGAGAGTATATAATCCATATTTCGTGTATATATTTAAATTATAATAAATCGTTATGTATAGAATTTTAGTGGAAATAAATTTCTATAGTATGTTATAATGTTTGAGGATATTAGAATAATTTTATAATCTGTCACACCATAAATTTTTCCGATTTTGCCATGAAATCATATTTATTCTGTAGATTTCAGTTCGTGTATTTATTGGTAATTTCATTTATCTTCTCTCATTGCTATAATAAATTTCAGTGCTAGGGATAGGATACTCACCCTTAATTCATTTATCTTCTCTCATTTTAGATTAAAAAAATCACTATTAAATCAAATATTTGAAAAATAAAAATATATAGTATATATAAGCAACACATAATTTTTGTACTTCATATTATATATGCATACATTATGTTTGTTGTAACACTTGTTATCATAACGATCCCGCCCAAAAAGGGTAAAATAGAGTAAAAAATATGTGATTGTATTTGAATTGATGGATTTTAAATTTATAAATTTCAAATATATTTTTTTAGTTTTAGATAAGTAAAACTATAAACTTCAAATTCATCTATACTTGTTTATATAATGTTTCATGTTAATTATGATGAATTTCAAGTTCATCGAATAATGAATCTATTTGAAATTTGTTATATTTTATAAATGGAGAGTTTTAGAGTAAGTATTACACAATCTCCAAATGATTTCGTGGGGAAAAAAAAAGAATAGATCTTTCATTTTTCTATCATATATCCTATTTTAACACTTGTTTTTTTCTAGAAAGAGAAATGAATTGTTATAAGACAAATTTTTAACAAAAATATCTTTCTTATTGACTCTACTATCTATTATTTTATATATAAAAAATAGTCCATTGATGGTTTTATTGAAGTCAAAAACTTGTGTGAGACGATCTCACGGGTCGTATTTTGTGAAACATATCTCTTCTTAAAAAGTATTACTTTTTATACTAAGAATGTTACTTTTTATTGTGAATATCGGTAGGGTTGACCCGTCTCACTGATAAAGATTCGTGAGACCGTCTCACAAGACACCTACTCATTATTGAATGTGTGAATAAAAGTATCCCGTCACTTTTTAATTAAAAATTATAACTTAAATTTATTTAATTATCTTATAGATATAGCATATTATTCATGATTTATTTAAATTTAATCCCTTAATTACTGTTTGTTTTATTAAAATTAAGCATTCCTCGATAAGATATTCAACATATATTGTTAAAACAACCTCAAAGCGACAAAACATCTATAATAAATTTATATCGATGAGACAGTATTGACACGATTAATATTGCTTTTGACGTGTACATTTTGACATCCACAGTTAATTTTACCTTAATTTAATCAACATTTATTTGAAAACGAATACTTTCATAAAGTTTTACGTAATAAAAAACTAGAACTATTTTTATTCTAAAGATCAGGTCGTTGTCATTTGATTAAAAACTATAATTTATGATGACAATGTATCCTAACAATATTTATCTTAGTAATTGCATTTCTTGCCATTCATGAAAATCGAATCAGTGTATTAATTTGACTCTCATACTGATTGTATGATCAAGAGTTTATCGTTTTACCTAAAAGTATAACCGATAATAATAATTCAAATCAAATTTTTTCTAAGTTGTACAAACAAACATTTAATGAAAATAAATTTTCCTCGATTACTGTTGAAAAATTAGTCTTAAGATGAATATAAAAATTTATTACAATTTAATTCCTAACAATTACCTTAAAGTTTATGAAAATAAATTTTACTTGATTACATGTAAGTTATATGTTCGTAATTTATTTTAATTTTTTACTTGTTTGGCAAAATTAGTTTAAAGAAATTTGACAGTTAAAAATAGAATGTGTCATTTTTCAAAATGAATATTTTACACTAATTTTCCGCATTTCAATCGAAACAAGAAAATGAAATTAGTTGGCATGCCTAAAATCGTTGTGATGTTCTAGGTAATATCGGTTAAAAATGATCCCAAGATGAATTCTAAAAGGCACATCCGATGTCTTCTCTTCTGAACAGATTTATACGAAGTCTATGAACGTGATTTCATCTTAGTGCATGAGGAATAACATATTGGAATTCCAGAGAAGAAAAATGAGTTTGATTTGTGTATTAGGAGAATTGGTAAAGGCCGTTTTGTGTAAACTATTCGATTGAACACAAAAGAACCCAAAAGTAGCCACTATAGAATTAAGGCAAATATGCAGCAGCAAACATAATCTTACAATGGAGCAATACGCGCATTTTAGTTGAGCTCATGAAAGAACTGGCCGGGGAATACCAGCCAATGATGCTTGCATTTTGTCCTCTGAAAACGATAAATCAACGAGAGATCCCTGCAGATACTTGTCATAAGATGTTAAATCGAAATGACCATGTCCACACATCGCCATGACAATGACTTTGGATTCGCCCGTGTCTCTGCAGCGCAGAGCTTCTCTTATGGTCGCAGCTATGGCATGAGCTGGTTCTGGTGCTGCTATCAACCCCTCAGTCCTAGCAAATTTTATGGCACCTAAAGATACAGAAACACAAGAACTAATATGTTATAGAATCATACATATAATTTCACGTTCACCTCACAGGTCAAGTTCAAAATTTGTATTCTAGTGTGTATGAGAGAGGAACATACCTTCGAAACATTCAGTCTGAGGTATTGAAGTCACTTCCATAAAACCCAACTCATACACATGCGAAACCAACGGAGACATGCCATGGTACCGAAGACCCCCAGCATGAATCGGGTCGGGTACAAAATCGTGCCCGAGTGTATGCATCTTCATCAAAGGAGTCATCCCTGCCGTATCACCGTAATCATAAGCATACACGCCTTTCGTCAATGAGGGGCAGGCTTCCGGTTCAACGGCTCTGATAACAGGATCAATCTTCCCACTAAGCTTCTCTCGAATGAATGGAAAAACGAGCCCTGCAAAGTTTGATCCACCCCCTGTGCAACCAATAATCACATCCGGTGTCTCCCCAAAAGCCCCAAGCTGTTTGATGCATTCTTCGCCTATAACAGTTTGATGAAGAAGTACGTGATTGAGTACACTGCCTAAGCAGTATTTTGTGTCAGCATTTGCAGCAGCAATCTCCACTGCCTCAGAAATTGCTATTCCTAAACTCCCAGGGCTCAACGGATCCTTTTCAAGTACTCTCTGACCTGATTTCGTGAGGCCAGAAGGCGAAGGATGAACCTTGGCACCCCAAGTTTCCATCATGAGTTTACGATATGGTTTTTGATCATAAGACGTCCGGACTTGCCACACCTGCAGCAGTAAACAAACATTAACACTGTCCCTAGTGCTACAACGACAAAGGAGCAACGACCACAACAGAAATAACAAGCAGAAAAGTACATTACTTCACAATTAAGCCCAAATAAGGCACAAGCAAAAGCAAGAGAACTCCCCCATTGTCCAGCGCCAGTTTCAGTAACCACATTCTTGACACCTTGCTGCGCATTATACCAGGCTTGAGGGACCGCTGTGTTTGCTTTATGCGAGCCAGCTGGGCTAACGCCTTCGTATTTGTAGTAGATTCTGGCAGGTGTATTGAGTAGTTTTTCCAATCTCTTTGCCCTGGATTAACATAACAAGCATAAGATTTTCCTCAACGAGTTGAGCATAATATAATACATCACATTCAAGCAAGTAGACCAACCTGATCAAAGGAGTTGGACGCCAAAGCCTATACACGTCTAAAACTTCTTTCGGGATGTCTATAAACCGGTCATTTGTGGCCTCTTGTTTGATTAATTCATCAGGGAATAAAGGTAACAAGTCCTCGGGTTTCACCTGTTCAAAAGTCTTTGGATGCAGATAAGGAGGTGGTTTTACTGGTAAATCTGCCGTCAGATTGTACCACTGCTTCGGAATTTCGATTGCCTTGGAGTTAACCGAATACAGTGCTTGAGCGCCGAATTTGGAACCGGATGAAAGGTTCAAGTAAAATGGCTTTTTCCTCAATGAAAAATGCCCCAGCCAATTCTCTTTCCCTGCATAACATATTCACAGAGCTATTAATAGTAATTATTAGTTCCCAAGCAAGTATATTACTAACAATTAATAAGAGAAATTAAATTAGTGATATGAAAATCAACATTGTGTTTCAATTTATATAATCTAAAGGTTGTTCACGTGCTATTCACCTACTAATAACAGACTAAAAAATGACGAATCTTGCCATAAATATACTAAATAGTGAATGGGATAAGTATCCATGGACTCCCTGTCAAGAAGAGGGGACTTTTTTTCAACACAAAGGGAAATATGGAAAGAATTCATGATGCTCCTTCGAATCATGTATGAATCTGTTATTCGTAAATCGTGACTAAAGAACTCGAAATTTATCGACAAAAACTGCTTCTAATTAGTTGTAATACTACAGATATCAGTTCTTTACGAACACAAACACGCGAGAGAACTTGCATACAGAAGCCAAAAAGATAGATAGAAGTCACCTTTGAGGCAAAATGGGGGGCAGACAGCCTGAGAAAGTAGACCGGATTGTGCCATTTCCGAGGTTTAATTTAATTTGAAGTGCTCATTGGAGTTGTGGGTGAAGGCTGGGAAGTAGGAATTAGGTTGGCAAGTTGTTAATTATAATGGCAGCATCTCATTGGATTATTTAATCAATTATTGCTTTTGTAACGCACGTCTGACTTTGATGTACTGGGCTTTCTTTAACCTAAAAAATTCAATGATAGTGAGTTCGTGTTTTTGGGTGACCCATTCTAAAAAAACCTTCCCTAATGGCAAAGGTTTTAGATTTAGCACGGCATATCGTTGACATATCTGCTGCGTCAGAAAGCCAGTTGGAAGAAGTCTCTCATGCATATCTCCGATAGTCAACCTGGAGATTTTGCATCCTTTCATTATTTGCCAAACTTTTTGCTTTTCAAATAAGAAATAGATATTATAATTAATAGAATCTTACTACCAAAGTTCATCAGATTTCTGAAGAAAACAATGAAGCCTGGTGTGGAAACCCATAAATACAGTTTTATTTATTGAACCAGAATAACAAGAGGAAACACAAGCTCTGTCCAAAGTTCATGGGAAACAGCTAATGATTTATTGCTAGCTTGCTAATTTGTCATAGCTTCCTTTGTCAGTCGGTAAGCAAAGAAATTCTGTCATTTTATTACTCAAAGAAGCTTCAAAACTAACGGGTCGAAGTTGAAAACACACTTCATTCCTGATCAGATGCGGTTAATCACCCACCAAAAATCTAATAATTGTAGCTTCTGTTACAGCTTGAGAAATGCTTTAATGATCCCCATCATTTCACTTCCAGGAAACCTTCCGAGACATCCTCTTGCTGCAGCCAACTCGTCAAATTCCAGCACCGCGTCACCATTGAAAGCTCGATCTTGTTTCTTTTCTTGACTTTGATATTTATCTACCAGCTCTTCACCAGATGCTACGATTGGAAGTGGAAATGGGTCGAGAGAAATTTCCAAGACATGCGATTCCCCACCCACAGCACCAACAAAGTCTTTCAATCGACACAATGTAAAAGGGACTGGTTCAAAGCTGTGGTCGCCATATTCAACTGGCGTAGAGTGGTCACCGGTGACACATACGTAGTATTGGAATGCCCCACTTGACTCTGCTTGCCAAAGGAGCTTAGCTAACTGGCCTATAGCTCTATCAACAGCTTCCAATCCTTTGACTTTGAAAATGATCGCTTTATCATGACCTGCATCGTCTATCGCCTGCATTACATAATTTAAGCGGAATTGCAGAAAAAAAGTTAAAGTCTGAATAGATAAAAGATTAGTATATCACAACCTTAATGTGAAGAAATCCAAAATCATAGCCATTAGATCGGCCAGGTTCATGCTCTTCTTCACCAGGCACAAAAACATTGGGGCATAACTGCTGAGGAGCTGAGAGGGCATTGGCTATGGCAGTTGCCTTGGATGTTAACAGGGTTCTGTAGTCACCAGTGGCTCCAGGAGCTTCCAGAATATCGATACCAAGGGATAAACCCAACCCAGCAATAATTTTAGTCGGAGCAACCATGCATGGCCATAAACCATGTATCTTTTCGAATGGAGGAACCTAAAATACATAATAGTGAAAACATAAGTAATTTCTCGGCATCTCAGAAGATAAACTAAATGAATTCCGACAAACAATTTATAAACAATATGATATTTATATTTTCAGGTGAGAGGAAGTGAGATTACCTAATTCGCAAAAGAATTACCTCTATTCGAATACCACAACCTCGTAAAAGAACAACATTCGCAATATTCTTTCCTTCAGCAACCCTTCTTGCGTTCAGAGGGTGTGCAACCAAAATGCAAGATATTTCCCTGGATAACTCGTTAACAACTGCAGCTGTGTTTTTAGCTTCATCAGAATCATCCAGTGGTTGAGCTTCTAAAAGTAGGCGGTTATCCTTCAATGGATCCGTTCCTGATATATTTCCACTTAATTTTGGTCCTTTTACAACCACCCCACATCTATGCTCTGTTGCATACCTTAAAAATCCATTTAATCATGTACTTTATCAGTTTAACTTGGCAATATAGTAGACACAACTTGAAATCTATGTTCAAATTGAATACTTTGAAGTTGTTATAACATGAGTGAACACCATAGATTAGTGAACCCATGGTCACTCATTCAAGTCCCCACTTGCTTTTGGATTGTAGGCTAGAACCCAAGAAAGAAGCATGCACTGTTCCTATGAATAACAGTGTCGAAAATGTAAGAAAATTGGAAAATCGTGCACCTGACTCTAACTTCATACTGAGGAAAAGAGGGAAGCTTCATTCCATCCAACGCTGCACAAAGAATCGGTCCTTCTTCTTCAAAATGCCTATCAGCCCTCCGGCTAGTAACTACTCCAGTTTTCTCGTCCAGGGTAGCAAAGTTTGACTGAGTATAAATAAAAGTCAGTACTGAGCACCGACAACTATAATCAAACTTGTTCAGAAGTATCAAGAAAACAAAATTCTACGATACAGTTGGTATAAATATTTTCCATTTAAAGAAACGCATACAAAGTAGCAAAGATTCCTGAGCATTCATGCTCGAATAGCTGATTATCAGGTGTATAAAGCATTCTAGTTTTTGCAGTATAAAAGAAAATGAACTGATTAAGAATGGAAAATAAGCATCTTATTCTAAACACAATCCTTTTTCTCAAGGGAGAGAACTTCAATTACTAGCTTAGACGAATTCCTTTACAACTACTGATGGGACAATCACGGTCTCTTGAACATGCTGAGAACTGAACAAGAAAAGAAAATTCTGCCACATAAAACTCCAGTAATGTTAAAGCCAGATTTGTAATAAAATCGATACGTTAGCAAAATCACCATTTTAGACCTTCACACAAACATCATCCCAAACAGTCAGGCAGCACACATGAAATAATCGATGCCATGATAAAGTCCAAGAAATAGTGAATGTTAATCACAAGAAACTGAAAACACAGCGCAACAGGATGATGATCAAAGAGCAAGGACCTACTTTAAATGCGATGTCTCCAGGAGACATTGCCAGTCCAGCGCCCATTGACTCAAATGCACCTCGCCCTCGATAATAAACACGAGGGTCATAACCCAATAAAGAAAGATGTGCGGTATCACTTCCACAAGCCAAACCAACTTCAACAGGATCCATTAAACCATTTATTCCAGCGGAGGCTATGGCGTCCAAGTTAGGTACATTAGCAGCTTGCAGAGGAGTCCTGTAGCCTAAACTTGGCAGAGACACATCTCCCAATCCATCAATTAGGACAAAAGCCACCCTTCTCTTTGGCTCCTCTGAGTTAACCATTCCTATGTGCTATGATAATAACAGGCTGGGCTATCAATCTGTAATCCGAGTATTATGCAGAAATCTGAACAGATAATACGAGGAGTCGATCGCGGCAGCGAGTAGGTTTTCAGCTGCCGGCGGTGAAGCAGAATACTCGATTAATTTTAATTATAAAAGACCTATTGAAGAGAATTTCTATCACGAGTGATATATTATTTCTAGATTGAGTTTAAAAAAAAGATTTGGGACCAATATTTGAAATGTATTTTTTACATGAAAGAATATTAATAGAGATATCATTGTATGTTTGTGTAGGTTAATCTCAATTATTTACAAATATGACACGATATAATTTTGGTGTTAAAACAATTTTTACTATCAAAATTACTCAAGTAATTAACAACCTATAAATTTCAAATATTTTTTTATAATTTTTTTAAAAAAATATTTATTAACAAGTAATAGTTAATTTTCATTAATCGGATCAACGTCGAAGTTGGAATATATATCTAAACCGAACATCGTGATGGGACATGACACGACCCCTCGTGCATTTTTTCGAAGTCAAATTTCCCAGTAACTAAATACTTCACAATTTTCGGTATATATAATAATGAATAATAAAATATGTGCAACTATTTGGCAAATGTATGGTCCAATTCTCGGAACTTGGTAATATCTTTTATGTATTTGTATTATATTAGAACGTAATTTCAATGTGGATGGATGAGACGGCAGTGCCCTTTCTTAAATGTGAGTGCTGACGGTGCATTGTTATCATTATTATCTCATTATCTTTCGGCTTGTGTCATCCATATTAATCATATTTTTTAAAATATTTAATTTAATACTTCTACTATCAATTTCAATATAGTTGTTAAAAAAATTTTAAAGGTTTGTTTAAATTTAAAAAATGAAATATCATATATATACTAGAAGACATGTACGTGCGTTGCACGTGTGGAAAATACAACAACCGTAATTTCTGAATTTCTCATGATATATTTTAAAATTATAAAGCTCTATACATAAATCATATCATTGAAAAAGTAGCTACAAGTTCAACAAGTATTCATCGAAAGAAATTTGACGGGGCATAAAGCAGGAAGATAATTGTAATTTTTTAAAAAAATTTATTTTTCGAGCCAAAAAAATATTTAAAAAATATAAGAAAAATTTTAAAATCTTATAATAGTATTTTAAGTAATTATAGATGTAAGACTACTTTGTTTCACATAAAAAAAGATATGAATTCATTCTTATTCCTCATTTTCTATCACTTTGATGTATATAAGAGTAATTATTACACGTCAAACAAATTTAAACTCATTTTCATTCTGTTGAAGTGTTCTCTCATGTCACCAAACAATTATTTAGGTTTGACATGCATAAATTTTTACGGTTTGCCCATTGACACCCACGCCAGTGCAATTCTCATTATGTTCATAATTAGCTTTTTATATGGCTTTGCACGGTGTATCACAATTATATATATATATATATATATATATATATATATATATATATATATTATAGAGTGTATTTATTTGATACCGTCTTACAAAATTGTCTCACAAAAGACCTACTCAAAATTGGAGAAGTATAAAATTTTGAAAAGTGTATAAACTTTATTTTTCTTTGATTTATTTTAAATGAATTAACATTAATTAATAAAAAATATCAAATCGTCTTTGAGATATATTTATTTGATACCGTCTTACAAAAGACTATTGGGTGCAATATTTGTCCCTGTTGGAAGAGCGATCGAACCGTGGTGCTTGAGCTGCTGTGCGATTTAAAAGATTTGAGTTGCATCATTATCACCAGCTATAGTTTTTGGTAAAGCAATAAGCACTCGGTCCTACAATTGGTATCAGAGCCAATGTCACGGGTTCGATTCTCATTGATTGCAAGAAGTGCAATTATTGGGAGGGAGATTGTTGGGTGCAATAATTGTCCCTGCTGGAAGAGCGATCGAACTGTGGTGCTTGAGTTGCTGTGCAGTTTAAAAGATTTGAGTTGCAACATTACCACCAGCTATAGCTTTTGGTAAAGCGGTAAGCACTCGGTCCTACAAAGACCTACTAAAATATAGGAGAATTATAAAATTTTGAACAAAAACGTAAACTTCAATTTTATTCTAATAAAAAAGGAGATAATATAGGATCGAGCGCTTGCCGCTTTACCAAAAGCTATAGCTAGTAGTAATGGTGCAACTCAAATCTTTTTAAATCGCACAGCAGCTCAATCACCACAGTTCGATGGTTCTACTAAGCAATGACAATTATTGCACCCAACTGGTAAATAGAACTAAAACATTATTTTTAAAATAAGAAAATAGTTGGTTTTTTTTAAATGGAATGTAAATTTAGTTATTGTTTTATTTATTTTAAATTTCATTAAAGATTAAAGATATAGTTTTTTTTTTTAAAAAAAAAACATAGAAGTGTAAATTTCATTCCAACAAGTGGTGGTTGGATTTTATTTTTCTTCAATTTATTTTAGAATTCAAGAATAGTTAGGAAAAACAAACAAAAAATATATATTTATTATTTTCATTAAATGTATAAGTTTTTTTTTTAAAAAATGGTGTGCAAATTTCATCACAAAATTTTATACATTATCATATAAGATTTTTTATGCATCTTAACATCGATAAATTCACTAAAAATTTATTGATTTATATTTAATTATGGTTACCACATAATTCTGGTTTCGCCCCAAACTTTATGTATTCGTTTGCTTGAACTTATTGTTCCTCATTTGGCTAGACTCATAACATGTCAAAAATAAAAGTGAATATCAATTTAAAGAGACAATAATATTTATATATTGTAATAAATGTGTTTATCCCTCATGATACTTAAAAAATAAATTAAAAATAATATGTTGACAAACATATTGTCAGAAATCCAAAAACACAAATCAAATGTTTCAATTTTCAGTGATTACCAAAATATCTCAACAACAACAATTCGTGGACAAGATAGTAACATCACAATTTAAAAAAACAAACAAAAAACATATATTTATTATTGTTATCATTTCGAATTTCATTAAAGATATAAGTTTTTTTAGAAAATGAATTATTACTATTATTTTAAATTTCATTAAAGACATATTTTTTTAAAAAAAATGGAGTGCAAATGTCATTCCAAAAAATGAAAAATAAATTTAGATTTCATTTTAAAAATGGTAACTAAATTTTTCATTCTAAAGAATAGTAGATAAATTTCAATTTTTTTCAATTTATTGTAGAAGTCATTAATAGTTAGGAAAAACAAACAAAAAACATGTATTAATAAATATAATTTAATGAAGATAAGGACATACATGTAAATTCACAATTCAAACTCTAATAAATGGAGTGCAAATGTCATTCCAAAAAATGAAAAATAAATTTAGATTTCATTTTAAAAATGGTAACTAAATTTTTCATTCTAAAAAATAGTAGCTAAATTTCAATTTTTTTCAATTTATCGTAGAAGTCATTAATAGTTAAGAAAAACAAACAAAAAACATGTATTAATAAATATAATTTAATGAAGATAAAGATATACATATAAATTCACAATTCAAACTCATATATTTATAATAGTAATAATAATAATAGATATATAATTAGATAAATTGAAAAAACAGACTTTATCTTATAATATAAGGTGAAAGAGTGACGGAAAATATGATTAGTATTCTTATTGACTTCTTACTTAATTTACAATTTTTATATAGATATAAGTTACATATTCAGTTTATCGTTTGTATATCTTATATAAAAATCTCAAATTTAAAGCGAATTTTTAATTTCGACATCTAATTATAATAAACATCTTCCCCAACTCAAAAAACCCAAATCAAATTAAATAGGTTTTAGAAAAATGAGATTAATTATAAGGAACACACTAACAACTTGTAAACATGTAATTTTACTATTTGAGTGGGTCTCTTGTGAGACGGATCAACCTATCGATATTCACAATAAAAATTAATATTCTTAGAATAAAAAGTAATACATTTTCATGAATGACCCAAATAAGATATATGTCTCACAAAATACGATCTGTGAGACCGTTTCAGATAAATTTTTGCCGTACTATTTTAATATTTATGATCCAAGTACAAAGCCAAAAAAAATAAAACTAAAATAAATAAGCGAAAAAATATATATATATATATATATATATATTCTCGTTACATTGTACTAACGAGTAACGCCAATGATCTCAATTTTCTATAAAATAACCAATAATGCCTATTTATTCAACCTTAATCTCTCCAGAAACAAGAACCGAATAGCTCCCTTAACCGCTAGTGTTCTTCGATCATGACCACCCGTAGCGTCCACCCAAAGGTTCTCCACGCGCTCCCCTCCTTCTTCCGCCGCCTCAACTCCGCCGCGCAGTCCTCCATCTCCGCCGTCCCCGCGTTCAACCTCAAGCCCGAAACCACCGCCTCCAAACAGGACACGATCACCCACACCGACCCATGCGACAGAGCAATCAATATCGATGATTCCGATAAGATTTTCTCGACGGTCTCCACCTCAAAGCTGATCAAATCATCGATCATTCTTCACATGGCCGCGATTGAGCCTATGGTCGATTTCGGCATGTGGGTTCTGAATTCGAAGCTCATGGGGTCTCCCCCGGTGAAGAAAATCGTGTTCGAAGCAATCGAACATTCGTTTTACGATCATTTCTGCGCGGGGAAAGGTTTGAAGGAGGTGGGAGGAACTGTGGAGAGACTTTGGGATTCTGGACTTAGAGCTATGCTGGATTATGGTTTGGAACACGCAACCAGTAACGAGGATTGTGATCGAAATTTGGAGCAATTTTTTCAAACAGCTGAATCTGCTAAATCGCACCCTGATTCTTCTGTAAGTTTTGATCAACTTTCTTGAATTGAGATTGATTAAATTCTGTTATCCAAGAATCAGGATATTTATACAAGAAGAGTTTCAATCCAGGTTAGTTTTATTGTGTTGAAGATTACGGCAATTTGTCCTCCTAGTTTGCTCAAGAGGGTGAGTGATCTATTAAGATGGGAGCACAAGGATAAATCCTTGCATCTTCCATGGAAGCTCAAAACTTTACCCGTTTTTACGGATTCAAGCCCGTTTTATCACACTCCGAGGAGGCCAGAGCCCCTAACTCCAGAAGAAGAAAGCAATCTCCAGTTAGCCCACGAAAGATTAACCAAACTTTGCATCAAATGTATAGAAGCAAATGTGCCTCTGCTAATTGATGCGGAGGATACCTCCATTCAACCGGGGATAGACTACTTATCCTACTCTGCAGCGACACAATACTGTAAAAATGACGATGGCCCTTTAATTTTCAACACGGTTCAGGCTTATTTGAGAGATTCGAAAGAGAGATTGGTTGTAGCTAAGAAATCTGCCGATGTGATGGGAGTGTCTGTCGGGTTTAAATTGGTGAGAGGCGCATACTTATCGACCTGAGAGACAATTGGCTTCTTCTTTGGGAGTCAAGTCCCCAATCCATGACACTATACAGCAAACTCATGCCTGTTACAACGATTGTGCTGCTTTTATGCTTCAAGAAATCTGCAATGGATCCGGTTCCGTCGTGCTGGCGACTCATAATGTTGAATCAGGTATACATTTTACAGAAGAAGAATTTAAGTTTTCATGGCGATGGTATGTAATGGGGTTCTTTGAATGTAGGAAAATTGGCCGCTTCAAAGGCGATCGATCTCAGACTTGAAAAGGGTAGCCAAAATCTGCAATTCGGCCAACTTTATGGAATGGCAGATACCCTCTCTTTTGGTTTGAAAAATGCAGGTTTTAGAGTAAGCAAGTATTTGCCCTTTGGGCCTATTGAGCAGATTATGCCTTATCTGTTGAGAAGAGCTGAAGAAAACAGAGGTTTATTATCTACTTCATCTCTTGACAGACAACTTATGAGGTATCAATCAAACTTTGATCACCCTAGTTCATTCGAATTACATTCGAAAAATATAGCATTATTCTTGAATCCGAACGAGTCTAATGGTTCTCGATTCTCTTTTTCTTTGCAGGAAGGAATTGATTCGGAGATTGACGCCTAGATTTTCTTGACATTTTGGAACAATCCAAGTATCTGATTGTAGTATTTGTACATAGATTTAAGATTAAAACACAAAATGGTCAATGAAAATTTGATGTACATGAGAAAAAGAAGAAGAAAAGTTGTATCTTTTATAATGGGATAATGTCATGTTTCTTGATATTATCCTTTTTAGTTTCCTTTACCGTGTGCATAGCAAAAAGATCATTTCAATAACTTCTCTTTTTATATAAAGAAATTGGTATATGATTATCTATATATGATCGTTTTCTTTGCTGCCCGTTAGATTCACACAATTAATTTACATAATTGGTTCGAACTCTAGTAAATTTTATGTTTAAGGAAGTTTTGACTCAGTAGTTTGGCTTGTGTCCGGATATAATATCAATGTCATAGCATCAATTTTAGACACAATTCAACGATGTTGAGTGTTTCGTCAACAATCCAACAAAAAAAAAAACTAAAAGTATTTGAAAAAATCAACTTATTTACGAAAAATCAAAAGAAACCAAATTATAAGTCTGAATTTACAAAATTTCAAATCACAAACATTACAAATTATCAAGTCTTAGTGCACCATTTTGGACGTCAAGGAACCCAAGAATCTTGGAGAAGTAGAGATGGAGCCGAGGGGAGGTGGTCCCCTTACTCCTATTTCATAAAGAATTCTCCGTCCCTTTTAATTTAGTCAAAATCCTCCGCACACCGTAAATTCTTAAATACAAGCTTCTTTAATTTAATAATTCAATTTTCTTAAATAAAACTACCAGCCCATCAAATTCAAGATACAATTGTTGAAAAAAACTATTTTACTATTAATATTTATTTTAATAGTGTTTCGAACAATTTTAATAATGAAATTTCACGACCAAGTGGAATTTTCTAGCAAGTACGCATAATGGACAGGGTCATGGTGTCTTTATTCAAGCCAATCATTCAGTTACTTGCCGTGCTTTAATTGTACACTTGGGTTTGAGGAAGACATCCAAAGTTCTCCGTGGATCATAAAGTAACCTTTTTAGTTTGATTTCATTTCCCATCATTCCTTTTTCAGTCCCAGAATAAAAACAAATATTATCATATTATTTTCGATTTAATTCTTTATAAATTTTTTTAATATAAATTTCTACACTCTTATTTTGATTTTACCTGTTTATTATAGTGTAATATTTTAATTAATGTAATATCTCTTTTAAGTGTTTGAAAAAATATCAATCTTAATATTAATTCCTCAATAGAAGTGTAATAAATATAATAGTATTTATGAAATAAAATCTTATAAAATTTGATAAGCACTGCATAAAAAAAATTGGATGATGAACTAACGCGTAAAACAGTTGATATGAACTGCAGACGCAATGGAGATACACTGAAAATTTGTCGAAAAGACTTTTTCTTCAATTTTTTTAATAAAGAGGCGTTTTGGACTTTTTTTCTTCCTTAGAATAGAAAAAAATCATTAAATTAATCGAATTAACTTTCTATTGATATATTATTTCATCAAGATTCAACCCAAACTACAATGGTATTTTCTTGTTTATGAATAGATCTCTTTCATCTTTTAAGGTTTCTGCTCTACTCCACACCTAAAGATATACCCGATATTGATTTGCAGGACAAGCCAAGGAACGAAAGTTGGGTGGTTTGTTGCTGGCTGACCACAAATAGATATAATTGGATTGGGAGAGTGTTATTGGACTTGGCAACTTCGATTATTTCCAATTGGGCTTTTGTCAATTGTGTGTGCGCATAAATATATTCCATGTAAACATTTGGACGATTTGACAGCAATCAATTCCCAAATCATGACAAATGAATCAATTAATAAAATCAATAGGTTGCATGTAATCGAATATATTCTTGTTGTTCACATGAATAAAATCATAAGCTTTAAAATTCACTCAGTTGTAAATAGTAAAACCTATAATCGAAATATGTGGATTTCAAATTCATCTATTCAAGTGGAACCCGATGCAATTATCTAAACTTGCTTCTATATTATAAAAAGGAATTAGATATATCGATACACGAAGAGAATATTATACACTAATGTCTAAATTTCTTTATGTATTCACTGGAAATTGCCTATGCCACTTCCAAGTAGTTTAATGAAGTGCGCTGGAAATTACCAAGTCAATTCAAGAAAACGAGACGTTGAATTTTTGTAACATGAAATATTGACATTTGATATTTCAATTCAAGAAAACTTACACTTAAAATATGTATACTTTATAATATTAAAATCAAATTTTTTTTCCCTCTCCCCTTGGTAAGGGTGTGACATACATGTATTCTTCGATGCTCCAAGAAAATCAATACAATCAAAGACTAAAACATTTTTTTTATTTGCGATAATCTTCTTTAGGCGTACAATGGAGATCCATTAAGACAATAATCTGACTATGGTAGGACATGGCATGTTAATATTTTATCGGACTAATTATTAATTAAGAAAATGTCAAATTATAATCGAATAAATTTTGAAAAATATTCCACGTTATATATTTGTCGTGTTTTGATAATTGAATTGAATAAAAGGATTATTGTTGCCAAATTCGAGTTTCATGGGAACCAGCTCATGGTGATTTGTTCCATTGACTGGCAATCTTATCCTCATTTCCACATATATTATATTAATAATTGTACAGTCAGCGTGAGCTCGATTCGCCTAGGTTTTATTAATTATTTTTTTACAAAATTCAGTCGTGTGTAATAATATTTTAATATTTATGATGAAAATGATTAAAATTATATATATTAATATTTTAATATATACACACACACACACACCATATTATATTAACTTGACGGATGAATTATATTTATATAGCGCTTGCAAATTTTCCGAAAGATCATATTATCTGAACCACTTTCTTTCATTAATAACTTTTAACTGATATAAAATGTGTGTTATATCAGTTCTTCGGGGGATAAAACGGGAATCACGTTCTTTGGGGGATAAAACGGGAACTGTAAGCTGTATTTCGAATGGATTTCGTTAACTGGAAGGTTATTATAGTAAAACAAAATATCGGACGAATGTTAAATTGAGGAGGCTGCGGTGGTTGATCAGTGGGGCAGCCCATGCATGCATGCATGCAGGCAGGTAAATGGATCCACAAAATTAAATTATAGGCTTTTTTTTTTTTTTTTTTGAGAAAATTAATAACCCTTGACTCTCATTTTATTTAAAAATATCGAAACACTCCTAATAAATCAAATAGATTCGAAATTCATAACTTCAAATCTATCGTTTTTCCATACGAACGAAGCCAAAAAGATTTTAAAATGCGTAGTAAATTTGAATTTTTTAATCAAGAGTCAAAAGACCACTATTACTAGTGAACCCCAAGGAAGATATTCTTCTCTATTTGACACTAAACAGAATAATTTTATGCCTAGCCATTCAAAATCCTCGGTTCTAGGCTTTTTTATTATTATTACTCTCTTATATTGCTTAGAAAGTAGTGGTACCGAGAGTTCTAACACCCTTTATTATACTATCCATCTTAAAATTAGGATTAGAAGCGGAGCTACATATGGGGTTGAGTTGGGCTCTAGCTCCTACCTAATTTTTTTTTTTTTAAAATAACAAGCTGAATCCTAACTCCGTCCCTGATTAGGATGATCTATTCCGTTCGTTTGTAAAGGATATGATTATAATCTTATAGTTATTATAAATAGGAATATTGACAATTTTCCTCTAGATTCGAGGCTCTTGACGAAAATTCAAACAGGTACGGGTTCGGAGATATATTTTCGGATATGAGTTTCTGTTTAGGGATTTTTCAAATCCTTGCATCAAATCAAGATGGTGCGAAGATATTATCTTTATCCTTGAATTCTCTAATAATAATAAATAATAAATAATTTTTTTTAACTGTGGTTTTGGATTATTGTAGGTACTATTATTAAAATTTGAATTTTTTCATTAATATGGATTATATAGTTTTATGTAAAACGAGCGTCACATAATAATAATACGATGTAGTGTCTCTCACGAAAAACATTCTTTGACTTTGATTATCACCAATAAAAAAGGAGACGGAAATTTTCCGGAAGAAAAGAATCACACACTAGGCAATGAATCTGTAATAATCTATGTTTCTTAATCGGCGCTCAAAACAAGGGTAAATTAGTAAATCACAAAATAATCGCCAAATTAAGCGGAAGGTAATATTGTAATTATATGACATCCCGATGAGTATGCTCCACGCGCTTCTTTCGTTTCCCTATTTAAGCAGACCTCTGGCGTAACAACTAGCAAACCCCATTGATTCGCTCCTCCAAGTTTTGCGAACACGGAATCCTCTCCGATTTTTAATTTTTAATAATTATTTTTTACGGCCATTTGTTCTCGATTTCTGGGGTTTCTTTTTATAATTCAGATTTGTTGGTTTTGATTTCGTAAGTGTGTTTTGATAATTTGTTCTAGGATTTTTTATTTGTTTGCGCGGTACATGATGTGTTAATGAGATTTTTTTTATTTGCTTTTAATTCCCAGATTTGATATTTGAAGATTACGGGAAGAAAATAGGTGATCTTCGGCCATCGTTGGATACATCGTTTCTGGTTAGTTGTTGATTCTCGTTTCCTTCTTGTTCTTTTCTTTTTTCCTCGGTAAATGATGATAAATCTGTCGATAATACGAAGTTTTAGTTTTTATAGAATCAATGTCATATTCATACTTCATAGATCATGCAGTGGAATCCATCTGTTGGTTTACGTAATGTTTTGTTTTCTTGATTTCGTTCCCAATGTTTAATCTCCCATATCCTGTCTTCTTGTCGGCGTTGCTAGAATTCTGTGGTATTAATTCTTTTTTGGGTCGTGGTTGGTGCTTGAGTTTTGTGTTGCTTTACGTGGTTCTGAATCTCGTTTTATTGTCCAGCCAGGAAGGACTGAATGTTTTAATGGAGTTAAAGGGTGGTAAGAAGAAGTCTAGTAATAGTAAATCATTATTCTACGAAGCTCCCCTCGGTTACAGCATTGAAGACGTACGCCCGAACGGTGGAATCAAGAAATTCAGATCTGCCGCATACTCCAACGTGAGTTTCACCTTCTGAACAATCTGATTTTGTTTCATTTATTGGATTCTGATATGCTTAGATCACTGTTCAAACATTAATTAGTTGGCTTTCTTTGTTGCAGTGCGCTCGGAAGCCATCCTGAGACGACCCAAGTTTTCCTATCCACCAACTTTTTAACAAAAGAATAGTGTCTTAACAATCTGCTCTCTCCTGTCTCTTCTTCGTTCCTCATTCTTGTTATTCCTGCTCGAAAGCACCACTATTTTCTCTCTAGTCCAAATGACTGTACCGATCTCCCCAATGGGATTCGAAGGTTATGAGAAGAGGCTCGAGATTTATTTTTCTGAGCCTGGTATATTTGCTGATCCTGGAGGCCGTGGCCTTCGGACTCTGTCCAAATTCCAACTAAATGAAATTTTAGACCCAGCTCAATGCACCATTGTGTCTTCACTAAAGAATGATGAAGTAGACTCCTATGTTCTATCAGAATCAAGCCTCTTTGTGTACCCTTACAAAATTATACTGAAAACCTGTGGGACTACCAAACTGCTGCTTTCTATCCCACCTATCCTTAAGCTGTCTGGTATGCTTGGTCTTTCTGTGAGTTCCGTAAGATACAGTCGTGGAAGTTTCATTTTTCCTGGCTCCCAGCCATTTCCGTACCGTAGCTTTTCTGATGAAGTTGCTGTTCTCGATTACCATTTTAGCAAACTTGGTCTGAGTAGCAAGGCCTGTCTGATGGGTGATTCTGATGACCATGAGAAATGGCACGTTTATTCTGCTTGTGCCAATGGGACTAGAGGTTTGAGCCCTGTTTACACTCTAGAGATGTGCATGACGAATTTGGACCAAAAGAAGGCTTCTGTGTTTTTCAAGAATCAATCAAGCTCTGCGTCTGTTATGACTGAAGTGTCTGGAATCAGAAAAATCCTTCCGCATTCTGAGATATGTGATTTCGAATTTGATCCCTGTGGTTACTCGATGAATGCTATAGAAGGCGGTGCAATCTCTACAATTCACGTCACGCCAGAAGATGGCTTCAGTTACGCGAGTTTTGAAGCAGTTGGCTACTACTTTAATCTACAAGATCTGTCTCTACTACTGGAGAGGGTGTTGGCTTGCTTCCAGCCAGCAAAGTTTTCTGTGGCTTTACATTCTTCTGTTGCTGGAGAGGACCTTGATTCTGAGTTTACTCTATGCATGAAGGGATATTGTTGTGGAGAACGAAACTGCGAAGCACTTGGCAATGGAGGATCCATAATGTACAGCAGCTTCACTAGCTCGAGGGGCTGTGGATCACCCAGGTCGATTCTGCAATCGTGTTGGAGCGAGAATGAGGATGAGGAGGTTGAGAAGAAATAATTTCGTGTTTTATATTAGCTATGGTTTTGCACTGGTTTCTTGACTCGCCGTTTCTATTGTTTCAATAAGGGTCGACAAACAGTTTACTATATGTTTCTTGATTGTCGAGTATTTTCTGTATTGGATTTTGAGTTTGTACGTTGGAGTAATAAATATATAAAACATGTTAATCTGGTTTTGAAATGTTGTGTTTCATGTTTCACTCCAATAATGCTTTTTAAAGATTTGAACATTCCATTTGGCGCCATAAAAGATTTCCAACGAGGAATTTGTATGCATAAGAAATCGGCACTTGTCATTGTCTTTTTACGGTGCTTTGATGCGTAAGATTTAGAATAGGATTCCAGCCCATAGCCAGTGGGAGCAAAAGCAGAACGGATGGTGACTGCAGTCGCACCTACGATTTTATATATTAGAAAATTATATTCAAAGATAATACTCATCCATCGCTCAGATCTCGACACGTGTTTGGAGAATATGAAACTCAACGAAGTTCGCAAGAAAACTGAAAAAATTCATCACGAAGAGCACGTCCATATTTGGAATTTTAAACTGTAATATCCATTAATAGACACGACTTACTCGGCCCAAGTTAAACAATAAGATGTGGTCAATCTTTATTCTGATGTAAAACATATATATATCAACTTTTATAAAAATATGAAGTACTCACATGAGCTAATGATATTAGAATAGAAAGAGAAACACTTCTCGGTGTAGCATAAACTGACTCATAAAGTTCTCGAAGAAAATTCTCATTTATAAATCAATATCGTGCCTTGAACATCTCAATTTTGTTAATTTAGTTAATAATTTTGTAGCCAAAACACAAAGCCAATTAGTATTTAAATTATATATAGAGCATTTTGGACTTATTATTTGGTTATGTTATAAATATCAAGAATCATTGTCTAAATAAGGATCCAAGTACTCAAATAGACAAAGCTTAATAATGGGATCCGTATGTATACATAATGATAATATGGACTGATCAAATAGTTTTGTTGAACTAGAGACACACGTGCATGAGAAGATATTTTCAACAACAATATTTCCTAGTATATTGCTTTTGAATAGATCGTAGAATTAGTTACAAAATCCCTACATTAATTATATTCACAAGACGCTTGGCAAACATCGAGCAAGCCTAAGTTGCTATAAATACCAGCTCCTACAACCTCATTATTCAAACAAGAAAATGGATAATTCACAGAACATGAGTTACCAAGCCGGCCAGGCCAAGGGACAGGCGCAGGTGTTACCCTTTACTCTCCTTTAAGTAAAATCGGCATTCCGAAATCCGATTCACATTAAAAGTTTGTGTCTCATTGCAGGAAAAAGGTAACCAGATGATGGACAAAGCTAGTAACGCTGCACAATCTGCCAAGGAATCAATGCAGGAGGTAATCTTTCCACTCGCCCCATATGTTAGAGGCACCAAACACTATTCATGACATTTAGTCACGGAGACATACAAAGGAATTTCATATTTAATTTTTAAATTTTCAAATATGCTAATATGTGTCCTGATATAGTGACAATTTTTTGTGGATGTTTAGACTGGACAGCAGATGAAAGCTAAGGCGCAAGGTGCAGCTGAATCTGTGAAGAATGCCACTGGCATGAATAAGTGACGCCTCCACTTTCGGATTTCAAGTCTTTGAGTTGATGGTTTTTTATGTTTGATCAGGATTTAAAGTTGGAGTTTTGTTTTGGCAATCTTGAGTCGCATTTTGATGGTTTCTATTTATTTTTTTTCATGCCATGGAATTTCTTGATGCGATCAAATAAATATTAGTTTTCCCTCGATTTCTTCAATTACATTTTTTCATTTTTATGATGAAAAAGTTGTTGGGTTGAGACGAAGTTTCGAGTTGTATCCGGAATAACTAGCTAGAATAATCCCGATGAAATAAAAGCGTCCCCATTGGATTTGGATCAAACCAAGATGATCGATGAATATTAGTATATTAGGCCAATGTGGCTTTTAATAATTCTCGTAGTGTGTGTACTTCAACTTTTTTTTAAATTTAATCATTTTTCATATAGAATATTAACGTGACAATACGCGTAAACGCTATATCAACACTGCATCGGTGTCGCATCAATGTCACATTAAAAAATGACTAAAATTACCAAGATTAAATCTGACGAATTGATATAAAAAATCATAAAAAGATAAGCATACATAACAAAAAATAAAAATTTCCAAAAAATACATTATCGAAATTTTTCTTTGCTTGTATTTCGATGTCGCCAAATAAAAAATTTGCATAAAAATCCCCATTATTTAACATTTTGCAATGAAAATAGTAACTCACCAAACTAAATTTAAAAGAATATTTGGAAATGTTTATCGATGCTCCATTATTCAAAAATTTTTGACTTCATAATAGAATAAGAATAATATGTTTAATCAATTAAATTAAATAATTAGATTAGTGGGAGGATGGCCATTAACAAAATCTTGATGCCTTACTTTTAAATCTTTCTGTTCCCACTAACGTTCACACTATTAATTATTTTAATTTAACTAAGTAATATTGATAATAACATTTTACACCCACTTCAATTTTGACATCGTATTCATTCTAATCCTCCAACTCAGGTTTACATCACCTTGTCAATTTATCAGAATTTTTTATTACGTCGGCAAAAAAATCTCAATATCGTATGTATCTGGTTAGAAGAAAAATAAATTACATTTTCATTATGATCTTAATATCGTATTCATCTAGCCGAAGCACCAACAGCCAAGCATGTGAGACAGTGAGAGGTCTCACGGGGAATATGGAAGGTCTCTTAATTCCGGAAAAAAAATTTGTAAAAAGTGGCATAGCTTGGCAATTTTTGCCTTGATTCATCCTATACATTCGACGGACTCAGGTCACGTTTGTACGCTTGCAAACAAGTCAAGTCTTTTCCAGTTCAAATCGAACCCTTGATTTGCACCCATGCCCTAGCGTGTGCGAGAAAGGCTCTTGATCGATCATTCTTACATTTCCATAAAATGTAACATAATATAAGCTCTTCTAAAGGGGTGTCCAAAATTTCGGTTAAACCGAATTAACCGACCGAACCGAATTAATTCGGAAATTCGGTTCGGTTAATTCGGAAGTTCAGTTTTGAAATTTTAAACAATCCGTTAATTCGGTTAATTCGGTTCGGTTTCGGTTTTAATTTGAAAAATTCGGTTAAACCTAATTAACCGAATTAGTATATATATTAATTTAAATTGTATATGAGGATTAAAAATGCATTAGAAGGAAATCCAACTTTTCATACATTAGAAAGAAGTTCATTCATTCAATGATTTTATTTTCAATATTTTGATTTGTTATTGATATTTTTTGTTCAATGTTTCTTGTTATTTATAAGTTCTCCATTGTTTTTTTTAGTTAAAATTTGCATTTTTTTAAAAAAAATATCGGTTATTTCGGTCAACCGATTTGAAAATCGGTTCGGTTAATTCGATTTCTATGAATTTTTCAATCGGTTCGGTTATTCGAAAATAAAATCGGTGAAATCGGTTATAGGTCTATTCAGTTCGATCGATAACCGAATAGACCGATTGCACACCCCCTTACTCTTCTACATCACTTTAGTTTTTCTACGTAGGATAAACCCACAGTTCCCTCATTTCTATTCACGCGTATGGAAATCTCATTAACAACTCAATATATAATCCAACAGTTTATAGGAAGAAAAATTGAGTAGAATGATATAAATAAATAAACAAAAACCTCACATTTCTAAACGTGTACAATTTCAGTTTTCTAAAAACTATAATTAACGACACTAACGGCACGTAACTCCCAAAGAAAAAACTCTAAAAAATAAATTATAATATTCTCATAAAAAAATTAGCAGGCAAAAAAACGTCTGCCATGATTTTTTTGGCTGATATTTCATATCCGGAAAATAAATTTTAAGGTCACATAATTAATCATGTGCTTTACTAGAAATAATATATTTTAAAATATTCTAATTAATATGAAATGACTCAATATTACTTGTTTAATGGTTTAACATTAGAGCAGTTAAGCCAAGAAAGCTAATTTGGTAATCATTTCCTTAATTCTCCATGCAGGTAAGCTGGATAGAATAATAAAATCCAATTAGCATTAAACACTAATCTACTTAAATATAAATTAAAATAGGACAAAAATATTTCGAACACATGAATTCTACTTCGATATCGTGTTAAAAATTTATGCTTTCAAATCACAAATGTAACAACCCGAAGGAAAAAAGTTATAAATAGGACATACACGCTTATGATTTAAAATCATATTATGTTGTCCTTAAGAGATAATCGAGTTGATGGAGTGTATGAAATTTGGGATCAAAGTCTTATATACAAATCCTAAAAAAGTCTTCTATGTCTCACCCTATCTACAATCTTTTGCAGATTTATCAAGTGTGTGGGATTTTCGGAATACTCTGAACAGTCAGAAATTATACAGTGCACAAACAAAAAATAATGACTACGAGTTCTTCGTCATCTGGAAAAAATCATAAGATTTTTAAAGGTGATCAACGTAAATTGCCTTAAAAAGCTTATATAACATTTTACTGTAATTCTTGTAGTGATGTCAAATCTCTCTCAAAATATTTGATATTATCATCATTATCATTAGTTATATATAATTAAAGATAAAAACTTGTGTGAAACGGTCTCACGAGTCGTATTTTGTGAGACATATCTCTTATTTGAGTCATACATGAAAAAATATTACTTTTTATGCTAAAAGTATTACTTTTTATTGTGAATATTGGTAGGGTTGACCCGTCTCACAGATAAAGATTTGTGAGACTGTCTCACAAGAGACCTACTCATAATCAAAATAAGAAAATTAATGTTGCGCAGATAACATATAAAAATCCAGTAGAAAACCCAAAAAATATATTTGGATTTTTTAAAAAATTCTTGTTTTAAAATATCGTAATGTTTGATTTTTTAAAAGACTTTTAATTTTACACAAATAGTTCATATTTTCTCGATATTTCACATTGACGATAAATAGAATATATCCAAATAAAGTTGGGTTGAAATTACCAGAGAGTTAGCTGGAATAGTCCACTTATTTTTGACTTGTTTGGGTAGAATTCAAGCAATGGAAGACTTGTTTGGGGAAGACTTGACCCGAACGAACACGCTTAGTGGGCCCGATGGGGATGAGTAAATAAAGCCCATTTTTAGGAAATTGGTATTAGTTTTATTAAGACAAACTTCACACTCATTCTCATTCAAGGAAACTACCAAAATGCCCTCGAAATAATCAAATATAATAATTATATATTGCTCTAAATCGATTGAAAATAAATAACTCGCAAATTATCTAATCTTGGGCTTACATATGTTGCCAACCATGGACAAATTTAGATGAAACAATTTAGACTTTCCATGATAATGAAATTTCGGAGGGTAAATAAGGAAACTCAGAAAATGAAGTGACTTGCAAAGAAATCAATCCTCTAGAAAATTGCATGGAAAAAAAGAAAGCAAAACAAAGAATCCCAACTTTTACCAAAGCTGGTGGGTCACTCCCACAATTTACATTGCATGATTACATTCATTATAGATAATATCTAAAATTATCTTATTTGTGTATAAAAAAGTTGCATAAGATAAATTTATATCTAATGGTGTGTTTTCTGAAAACTTCTTAAAACTCCATTTTATATAGAGTAAGTTTTTTTGTAAGACGGTCTCAAGAATCTTTATCCGTGAGACGGGTCAACTCTACCAATATTCACAATAAAAAATAATATTTTTTAATTAATGACCCAAATAAGATATATGTCTCACAAAATACGTTTATATATATATATATATATTATTATTATTCAAAAGCATAAAATAATTATAATTAGTAACAGTATAGCGTATTACCTTGGCACATATAAATATGCACGCGTTAATTATCCTCGTCCCACAACACAATCCATCTTCCACAGCAATAACAAAATATCAAGAAATGATACCAACACCAGCACAACCCACCGCCACCGCAGCTGGTGGCGATTTGCGGCGTTGGAACTCGCCGATACCTTACCTTTTCGGTTCCCTGGCTCTCATGCTCGGGCTTATCGCCACAGCGTTGATAATCTTAGCCTGCTCATACAAAAAATCGCCACCCGCTGATCGATCTCAAGACGATAAACCGCGAAGCCCGGTGCACGCTTTACGGCCTGAAATGGAGCCCAGAATGGTGGTGATCATGGCGGGAGAAACTAATCCTACGCACCTCGCCAAACCTGTCTCCGCTGCTCCTCGCAGCCAAGTTTGAGTCGTTTTTCGTTTCTTCATTTTGAAATATTAGCTCCATAATATAATGTATTTAATTATTTATTTTATTCCCTTCTCAATAATTAAGTTTGGTTAGTTTAATTTATTGATTTTTGTGTTAATTTTGGCCAGCGGAGAATTGTAAATAACCAGCGAGCAATTTGCATCGGCTTAAAATTGCGACGCTACACCCGGAGGTTTTTACACTAACCTCAAAGATTTTTACCTCCAAAATTGTAAGATGATATGAGTTTATATATATATTTTACGAGAGAGTATGTCACTTGTGAGACGATTTATTTAAAAAAAAAGTAATATTTTTAGTATAAAACGAAATAATTTTTCATGAATCGAGTCGGATTGGATATACATATCACAAAATTGGTCGGTGAGATGATCTCACAATAATTTTTGTGTTTACAATAGATCTGCTCCATGTTTCACGATCGAGCACTTCAAATTTATTATACCAGCATAAACAATACGATTATTATGAGGTAAATGATTATAAACTAGTAATTATGTGAATAAAATATTTATAAATTAAAATTTTTGTTGTGCCAAATTTGTTGGTATTAAGTAGTTTTTGTGTAAAAAAATTATAAGATATTATATTAGAATTAGGACTGTTATGTTATATGGCTTACTATTGCTGACGTTGATGCTTAACGGGCCGAGTATACGCAACTCCGTACACGGGCTTTAGGTGTCTATTTCCAGCATCAGTTTCTTTAAAGTTAAATGTATTTTTTTTTTATTAAAAATTAAAAACATGAGAGTGATTTGTTTTTTGTAGGAATTTTTTGTAAAAAAAATAAGGTGAATTTAATTTTCTTTTAGCTCTGTTTAATCCATGCAAAAAAATAGTTTTGCGTTTTTCAAAACTTAGTTAATATGGATGCATTGGAAAAAAATCAAGAAAAAACGACATTAAATGTAGAAATTGGACTATATATTTGAAACAACCAAAAAATAAAATAAATATATATAATTGAGACTGATGTGATCTATTTTGATATTAAATTTGTCTAAGATATATAGTCTTGTTTGCGTTTTAATATAAATTAAGAACATCAATGAATTAAAAATTATTGCTTCCTAACAAACTCCACGTACAATATTAGCATATCGACTTTCTATTCGTAATCAAACGCGTAATATTTGTTTTTATGTCAATTGTAAAATATGACGCGTTAATTAAATTCATACTTAGTTGTGTAAGTGCATTTACGATATTTTGAATCATACGACATCTCAAACATTATATTTTGTGCCTTCTCAATAATGTTTATATTCAAGGGTATATCTCTATCTCTAAGAAATCAATAATTCATGTCAGGTGGAAAAATTAAATTTTTTGATATCCTCCCTAATTGTCAATGGTTAGGTAGATAAAATTTGTGGCGTCTCGATCATGTAATTTTGTTAAAACCTCAAAATAACGGCAAAGTATTAAATCTGAGAGTATTGGATAAGGATTTGAAATTTTATCAATAAATGTTGGTTTAATGAAAAGAGACAAGTGAGTAAGTAAAAAGTGCGTTGTGTTCCAATAAATTGTGGCAAATTAGTCTAAAGGAAGCTTCAATTTCTCTAGTGGAAAAACACAAACATTTTATTGATTATTTTATTTTAAAATTCCCCACCATAATATATATATATATATATACCCCACCAAGTTTTTTCTTCCATTTTTGGGGTCTTGGTGGAAGTTGATAGCAAATTGACTTGGAGTTTCCTTTTGGAATTTGGACGATTAGAGTACGTCACGAAAATAAATAAATTTTCTCATTCAAATTAATGAGAATTTTTTTAATATTTATAATTTTCAGAAAATTATAATTTACCCATCCATCGCTACAAATAGCAATTTTTTTTATTTTTTAAAATTACATTGGATTGAGGGTTTTTGCTATTAACTGGGAATGAACCCAGACGTCCCCTCCGTTGCATCACAAAGTGGGTTGGCTACTGTTTTTAATCCATGTCCTTGCTTCTTTTTTTTTTTTTTTTTTCCAAAACTGTCCCACCATCTCAGGAAAAAAACAATAATAAGACAATAAAACATATGATAAATATGTAAGCTTTATAAGAATTTTAATAAAAGACTATCTAAGTCAAAAAACTGAACATCCTTAGCAAACAAAAAATATATATACAAATTTGTTAGGTTCATCGTACATGAGTGATAGTAGTACTGAGATGAGTGAACTTCTAAAAAGTTCTCGTACAAACGATACGTTGTGTCACTTGATCTAGTTGACTAGATAAGCCGTAAAAAAATGACATCAGATTTAACGGGTAATATTATCTCTGCTGAGGACAGGCTGACGGAAGAAAAATAGTAAGACTGATCTCTAAAGTATATGAGACAACATCATGACTCATTATCACTCAAGTAGGTGCACTATGTCCTGCCACAAATATAAGAAAATAAAATTATACTTTGACTAGCATTGATGGCTTTTGACCTGGTTATAAATGTTTGATCTACAAAATTTATATAGTAAAATTCTGTTTTAGTGGAGATAGCAAATAATAGTGCAAGATATCATTTGCAACGTTTGGGGTATAATTTTGTTTGAAAGTAAAACTAGTACGACAATATGTGATCATAAGTTTGTGTTTATCAGAATTAAGTCTTTATGTGAAATATTACAAATTTCAGACAACATGCATCAGAATATATAAATTTGTGATACAAATTAATTTTAAGTAATGCAATTGAACAAAATAAATTTTGCACAAGTATAAATACTTGCGCGGTGCCTCATGTAAAAAAAAAATCACTAGAAAACTAACGAGTTTACACAAAAACTATGACTAGTGATTTTAATCAAAAACTATCTTCCTTAACATGTTGAGAAAATCAGATGCTTCCTAAAACAAATAACCACATCAAAAACAATATATAAGGAAGCAAAACACGATGCTAAAAATGGAGCAACAAAACAAATCTTCAGCCAACTCCTTCACAGTTGTTGTCTGAAGATGTCTTCAACAATCACGACAACACGTGGATTCCGCACTCTTCGATCAACAACAACCTTGTAGATTGTTTTATTTAAAGTTTATGACATGCAAAGGTGCAATAGTATATATGTGCTTCTGCTAAATCAATCTCTTTGCATGAGATGAATCCTCTTATTTATAGGTCTAGGGTTTATCAACAAAGAAACCAAGTAATAGTTTTATTAGAAACAAACTCTTTTTAAACAAAGATAACAACATATCACAAAAATCTTAGCATAATTATCACATACAAAATCATAATTAAATATTTGAAATCATATCAATAAGAAAAAATTGATCTTGAAAAATAAATTTAATAAGAAATTATATTTCCCTTCATCATTATAATGCCAAAATGTCCAAAACCAGTGTTCACATTCGCCAACGGTGTTTGACAAATGATATCAACCTGTTTCAAAATTTCCAATAAGAAGATATTTAATTTATAATATGACCAATTTATACAGAATTAAATAGATCCATCGAGATCAAAATTTAGAATGTTAAATATTAAATAGATCCATCAAAAGATCGTGATTTAGAATGTTAGAAAAAATATATTTAAAATTAACTACCGATTTCGTGCAACATAATTGATGATATAAGATATAGCCTTTGCTTTATCTGTTTTTTTTCCTTGGAAAAATTATGGTCATATCCTCAATTGGTACAAGCGATTAAATATGTGGCGCCTCGGATATGTCATCCGGCGAGAGATATCGCAGGTGAGCAAGAACAAAGTGTAATGCTCTGCATTAAATTGTGCAATATTGGTCAAAAGCAACTCTTGTATAATCGATCAGACTCCTATTTTTTAAAATATTGGATTATATGCAATAATTTATCATAAACGCTTCCAAACTTGACACGAAGTTGTTGATATATAAGATCGGTCGCTTATTGTATTAACAAATGTAATAGTTGATACTGCAATGCATGATGGTAATATGTAACTTAAATTCTTGTCAATAGTTTAACCGTCCGAACAATGCATTTCGATTGTTTTAATAGCAAGAATAGTAATTCTAACAAACAATATTCTTTCAAATAATTGCGTTGTTTGCTGTTCGTGATAAACGAGCTCATGACATTGACTCCATAAAATAGTGCGCAAAGATACGCTTTCTCTTGACTATCGATCAAGATTTTATAGAAAAACAACTATTTTGGAGGACTCCTCAAGCCTTCAAGGTAACGTCGTTTGAAGTATATAATTTTTTTTCCTGATTTTAGTCTTCTATATCGTCAAAATTCTCTTTTAGTCCGTCATCTTTGTTTTTTTGACTATTTTTCGTCCAATTTGGACGTGCGTATATATGTCACATCAACATTCTGATGAAAAAATAATAAAATTGTCAAAAAAAATATTAAGACTATGATTAAAACTGAAATTTGATAACATATCACCCAAACGAATTGTACTACTTATATGGGAAAGTATAGAAAGTAATTAACCAAAAAGAATAGAAGTAATCAAAATAATTATATTCCTTATTCTAGTTTTTTTAAAAAATTGTCCCAATTAGACCCATGGATGATGTTTCTATGGCATCAAAATCTGCACAAACACCAACTTCAGATTTTATGTGATAAATGCGCTTTAACCAAGAAGGATGATTTTATATATATATATATATATACACATATACACACACACTATGACGAAGTCCGAAGAGGACATGATAGTAATTTCATATCACAACACTCCTCCCATCGTCGTTTACACCTATAAGTCACACACAATCATATACATTTCCTCACACACACACACACACAAAAAAAACCATAAAATAACACACAGAAAAGGTGGGAGATATGAGGCCAACACCAACAGATGCACACGGTAATCCCTCTGGATTCTTGAACTGGAATTCTCCATTGCCTTACTTGTTCGGCGGCTTAGGCTTGATGCTTCTGTTGATCGCTGTAGCCTTGATCATCTTAGCCTGTTCCTACCGGAAATCCTTCTCTCGCTCCGCCGATCGTGACGGAGAGAAGGCGACTCAGCTACCCGCCACCGTCGCTGCGGCCGACAACACGCCAAAGATTGTGGTGATCATGGCCGGAGATAATAATCCGACACAACTCGCAGTTCCTATCCCCCTTCTTCTTTCTTGATCAACGCCAAACAGCTGCCTTGATGATCAAGATTTTTGGCAGAACATTTTTGTGGTGTTGTGGTGTTTAGATCAGAGTAGTTTCTTGATTGAAATAATAATGGGTTGTTGGTTTTTCCAATTTCCATGGATTTTATCAGGGAATGTAAATGGATCAAAGAGCTTAGAGTTGAGTAGATTTTGTGTTGGTTATATCAAGAAATTTTGATCTGATGAAAGTTTATTTCTTCCATCTTTCTTTCTTTATGTTTTACAAAGCAATTGTTCATTTACAAATGATTCAATCAAACTTGTTAAATGCTAATTGCATCCAAGTCATAATTCCATCAGTTAATTTCTTCTGCAAATTATTTTTCCCATTGGACCGAGTGAACATTAATTGGTCATGAATATTTGTGCAAGCTAACAATTTTTCGATGAGAAAGATGCTACAACTTTAAAAACATAGGACTTTTATGTAATGACCGTATATCTTACAATGCAACTATCACTGTCAACAATAAGCAATATTCAGTTCTTTCGACTAATACTGTGTTTGAATTGATAAAAATTTTAGACGATCCTCCTATATCAATCCTTGTCTAAATCAAACGTAATCTAATATTATTCCGAACAAAGTGCACAGTACATAATAGATTAGGCAAAATTTCTATCAAAAAAAGTGATTTATGGAGTATCTCTTGTAATCGAAAAGTTTTTATATATATATATATGTGAAGAGAGAGAGGTTGACGCGGCGGCGAGAGTACGCAAACATTTAATGATGGCATGGGAGAAGTTTTGTTTCATCAGAAAAAGGGATTCACACAACACACACACACACACTGTGATTAATGGGAGACACCTGTGGTGGTATCATTAATGCTCTTTAGTTCCTTTACTTGTAGCGGACAAACGAATCTCTCATTGGATATTCCGGGTCGCATTTGCTTCTGCACTGCGGCGGAGGCGTATTTCTTGGATGCCACTCAACAACATTGCCCTAAATACTAGGTTTTTATCCACAATTTATAAATATTTTTCTAAGGAAAAATTTCATTTTTCGTTAATATGTTTGTTTTTTGTCCTCTGTCTTGAGTTTTACTCATATATATATTTAATTTTTTTTATAATTTTTGTCATTCTTAATCGGGTGTGTGATGTGTCACTGTATGCATCTGTCACATCAACGCTTAAAGAGGTCAAAATTGCAAAAAAAAATATAAAAATAGAAAAATAAAATTGAAATTTTATGATGAGAGTCATATTCTAGTTAAAAAAATCTCTAAGAATTTGGTTTTAAATTTTTTTACTTCGATTTTATCCCATAGATTCTAAATATCACATTTAAAATACGTATAAGAATTTTATGATATACTAGTTTTGCTATAATCTTATTTTTAATTTTAATTTTGATTTTCAGAACAATGGCAAATTTCGGAAAATGAGTTGGCGGAAAGAAAACATATTAGTTTATTAATCACAAATAAAAATAAACAATAATTAACTGAAAACCCCGAAATAAATGTTGCACGCCAACTTATTAAATATCCATCTTAATTAGTACGCCATCTCGAGTACGAGTTCAGGCTTTCTCAATGAAAAAACGAGGGACATATTTATATTCAAAATTATCGAATTTGATATCAACTCTAAGGTGTTTGAATTTTTTCGAGCCGATCTCAAATTGAAATTTTTTAAAAAGTGTGATATTTTATTAATATGATATTATATATTTCGAAGTTTTAATGCATATTAATCTATCAAGGAATATTTGAAGTAATATATCTGATCCGTCTCAAAAGAAGAAAAAATAAGTCAAGTTCTCGATCATCAATCCTCACGATCACCTGAAACAAGTTCCACGGGAGCATAACACAACTTATGAGCGAAAAAAGCAATCTTACATCCTCTAATTTCGTGGCTTTTATGCATCCCTCTAGTCGAAATGACCAAGCACATATGCTTCTCTGGTCACACACAAAGCTGCCCTTAGAAGAATATTCATTATCGCTAATGGAAGAACCTTGTGATCTTTAGCTACAACAGTAGTAATACGCCGCGGAAAGGACCCGCAAAAGCAACGGATCATGTTTTTGCACCAAGAATAATCGTCATTCTTATTCAACACCTTTGTCTTGTCTTTAGTACTGATCCACGTATGGCATATCCCACTGGTACTTTACAAACAGAGAATACAAGCTTCAATGGAGGCCATTTCTCGACTCCTACTACCTTAGGCTTTCTCGTTTTAATATCAACTGAGTGAGTATTCTGTATTAACAGTGTGTTTTCGACCATACGTGACACCAACTGCAAAATAAGATTAACTTGAACAAAGGGGTGTAAACTAGCACATATTGCTGAACAGTGCGATTTCACAGAGCAATTCTACTCTGGCAAGAACGATCTTTTTTCAAAAGTGCTTCAACATATGAAATGCATGGGCCTCAACGATTCCGGAAAATGAACGGAATTTCGGGGATAGCAACATGTAAAATTACCGTTTCAGATGTGTGTTAGTACGTGAGGAGGTGAAACCGAAGAGATTCAGGACAGGTCTCAAAGCATATGATTAAACCAGCAGTTATTGAAACAACTGATTTGGAAAAATAAAAAATATCCACTAATTTTCCAGGTAAAAAAGCTTTTTAAAACTAGCACAAATAACAAGAAACAAAAAAAAAAGTTAATCGTTGAAGAATACATCTTCATTTGAGCCATCTGATTGCTTGCTTCACAAAATTCCCACCAGGCACATCTTCATATCAAATTAATGGGTCCATCCCTGTTGAGATTAAACTGAACATTTATATACATATATATTTATATATATATAGACCCATTCCTGTTGAGATTACACTGAATATGTACTAATCGTTTTAGATGGTATATAAACTATCTTGTACAAAGAATATGCTTCAAAATATAAATCCATGATCAATCTTGGCTTCAGGCCACCACATAACACTATAATAGCAACTACGTGGAACAAAAATGTAAGAGAAATTAATGCCTAAAACCTTTTCTTTGAAAGTTACAACTTGCGATGAACAATCAAAAAGGCTCGAATTTCTTCAGTCTGAATTGAAGTCGAGATGCTTCTTTACATGCCAAAATTGCACATCTGAAGGAATTCCATTTCATTATCGACATATTTTGTCCAGAGATGTTTGTAATGGTTCATGGCAATGTCCAGCCAAGGCTTCATGTCTCCACTGAAATGGATCACCGCAGCGTTGTTAATTTCATCCATACTGATACTCGGATTGATCCCAAGACCCAGGACGTGCCATGCCTTGTCGAATGATTTGGTAGTAGAGTAAAAAGTAAGCAGCCCCACAGGTAATGTTCCCAATTTCCATAATGTACGGTCCACATTCTGATTATTCATAAATCAATAAAAAAATCATCAAGTATGTTTGAAAACTGAGGAACAATACACAGCTTCCCGACAGTTTTTCGAGAAACAAGCAAGGATAAAAAACTAAATATATAGCTTACCAAATTTTGCCAATAATTGTATTCATCGGTGCATTTCTCTCGACGCCAAGCATCTAGGTCAAACATGTTCATGCCAAATGCCCAGGCACAGGCCCTGGGATTAAACTTCTCCTTGATCAGAGGATGGGAAAAGTTTAAATATTCAGAAAAGCGTCGAAATGAACCGAAGCATGTCTCAACCGCACCATTCACCTTTCCATCCATATCGATTTTCCATAAGGCAGTCAAATCCTTCTGAACTACGACGTCATCATCCAGAAACAGAATTTTGTGCAGCTTTGGATACAATTCAGGCAAGTAGAACCGTAGATGATTGAGCGTTGATAAATACTTTGGGTTTCTGTACTTCATGTTGCTCATATCTTTAGTGGTATTCTCTGCCCTGGTTTCGAAGTAAAACTTCTGCAGACTAGTGGTTTCAAGTTGTCTAAGTACTGGTGCATATGATGGCGTCAAGAACTTGAAAGTGTCCACTGCATTGATCTCAATATGGCCCCCACCTTGAATCGGCCTCATCTTAAACCAAACCTTTGTTGCAGCAAAATTCATCCTATCGGTAACAATATGAAAAACATGTTTCCATGGCTCATCTGCATTCTTAACAACAGAGTTTACCACCACGGAGATTGCAATAACATTATCTGAAAATAAGGCGTAATGGTATAAACTCGGGTCTTCAAACTCAGGCTTGGGCTCTTCATCCTTGTACTTCTCAGGATGTGAAATTCTCTCCTCCACTAGCCGCATGGCAAGACAGTGCAAACTCTTGGGAGTCTATTTTGCAGAAACCAAGCTGGTGAAAGCCCCATTTTTCTTGGCCTTCACCAGCAACTCCTTGACAGCAAATATTGTATCTTTCAATTTCTGAATTTTTAACTGATTGTCATACGACTCTTTTGACTCGACAATCATTAACCTAGCTACCTTAACTCTATCTTTAACCTCCTTCTCAAATTGCCTCAAAATATCCTCATCAATTGGCCCATTGGATTCAAACAATGCCGTGACATACTTCGGATTCAATAGAAGTTCCGAGAAATTATTAGCTAAGTCATCAAACATCTTAAGCTGCTTAGATATCTCAAGTTTCAACTTCCTAGCATAAGCAGCATATGCATTCACCAAGGCAACATGATTATTTGCCTGATTTTTTATCAAATCCAGCCTCGTCTTCAGTGGATCCGATTGCCATGCAAGAAAAGTACGTTTTACATACGCATTTCCTGTTGTCTCCATAATCTGTTTATCGAAGAAAACATATACTTTTAGGTACATTTACCCAAGGACAAAAATCCAAAATTATATATTATGTTTGGCACTTGGATTTTTTTATTGTAAACACCTAAGAATAAAGCGATAGTTTATTTAATTCTAAATAAAAGCACATAGAAAATGCAAGCAAGATATTTATTAGTTTAAGAATCTATTCTGTTCCCTATGGTACATTAATTGCAAATAATTTGGATCTAGATTTTCACTGTAGGACAAGTATTACTGATAATTTTGTTGATATTAAAGCGATTGGTATCAATGAATACATTTCTTCTTTATTCAATTTCCACAACCTTCAATATTATTAACCCAAGCATATATTAAAACTAGAACATCCATATATAACCATCAAAAGAGGCATCAGCTTGTACAACAGAATGTAAAAGAAATGGGATTGCATCCTCCCACACAAAATTATGCCCAACACCGAGAGTCTGTCGAGCTAATGCATGTGCAACAAAGTTAGCCGCTCGTGGAGTGAAATTTTGAAGTCACAGAAACTAGTGAAGTCTGTGGTGATCCTAAATACACATCATTTTACGATTCCATTTAGAAAATAATGCAAGTTCATAGGGTTGTATTCCCTTCTACTCGTCGAGCAACCTACATTAAACATATTTGCCAAAACTTGCTAGTGTACAAATTAAATAGTTAATCCCCGAACTCATATATAATGATTATCAACACATCCTTGTAAATACTATCACAAATTTCGAAGTAAACAGACGCAGGGAAAATCTAAAGAGATTATTATCAACTACACTCCACATAACTAGAACAAACGCACCGTTTCCTTGTCAACGTAAACTGAACCATGCAGAAGGTAAATCAATCACGAAAATGAAACAAAGGAACAAATGTAGACACAGCTAGAAATAAAACACACACAGTGCGAACTGAAAGCTAGCACTTACGGCTTCGTCGTGGGAGGCATGAGATGTGAACAGCACGGAGAGAGTGGCGAGGAACAGGAGCGTAAACATGGCGGAAACAAAGATCCGGTAGCTGAAAAGGCTTCGAATCCCGGATCCACCACCAGATCCAACCCGACCACCGCGGAGCACAACTGCCATCACGATCGTCCAACCACAAATTAATCCATCCTCTCCTTCTTCGAGTGGATTAAACAAAACGTTGTATAATGTTAGGGCTAAACTTACACGAGAGGTGTTCTGTATGCGCGCGCGCGTGTGAGAGAGAGAGTTAACAAAACGGGATTGAGATCTAACAGTGGGAAGAAGAAAGAACACGGAGACCAGTAGCCGGTTCGACTCGACCCCAATCGACGTCGGTTGGTTTTTTAAAATAATTAATTGATTTGATCGGTCCATTATTTCCTCTAAATTGCTGACAAGACCACAAGCTTTACTCATTTCTATTTAGACCCCAATTTCTTCTCTCTTTTTCTCTTTTTATTTATTTAGTTTTTGAGAAAATTATGGTTAATGGATCCACTCTTTATATTGTTTTTAAAAAATAGTAATCCCTTATGCATTGAAATACAAAGAATATAGCTATTCTATGCTCAGCTGAATATTTACACAATATTTATAGAATTTAATGTATACAGTTTATTAGCACAATACGACAAAGATCATGTATGTTCAGTTGAATGTAGACAACAGTTATAGAAGGATTTATATATATTGAACAGAAGAACCCCATTTTATGTATAGAATTTATTCGCACAGTATATCGAACGGACGCTAACAACATTAGCCTAACCGACGTACGGATGCTAAATAACATTAGCCTATCCGAAGCCAAAAATGATAGGACATAATGCTAGGCAGGTTCCCATTTCCAGAATTTATACGACTCGTTACTTTAGATACTACAACTTGATATCATATAGTAGTCCATTTGATATAGTACTACACCTCCAATATCAGAAATTAAATTCCATGGAACTCTAAATCGACCCGAACATTTTATTCATTCATAAAGAGGGATGATTTCATGGATCGGTCATCGTCAAGCTCCGGAAGTCCTTCAAAAGGGCTGTTCAGCTGCATGTGAACGATCGTCTGACGAAGCTCCGAAGCTTCTTCTTTGAGCTGACAATTCTCCTGCACCACTTGATCGTAGCGCTCCGAGTAATCGTTCAGTCTATCCAGGAGCTGGCTATTCTCGTTCCTCAAGCAGACGACCTGCGACCAGAGCTCGTCCAGGTGCTTCTGCTTGCGCATACGAGACCTGCGCGCGGACTCCCTGTTCGAGATCATCCTTCTCTGTTTCCGCTCGTTGATTATGTTCAGCTGTTGCTCGTCGCCTTCGTCGGAAGTCGAGTTGCTGCTGAAACAGCACGTGACTGGTTGGGGGCTGAGTTCCTGGATTAAGTTATGGTTCGGATACGGCGAGTTGAAGTGGTGGTGGTAGGCTGGTGGGTTGATTCCGGCGAGGGGGAATTGGGGCGGGAACTGGGACGGGAGTTGAGGGAATAGAGGGTAGCGGAGCTCTGAAAATTCGCTGGATTGCATTGCTTTGGATTTAGCGAAATATATATGGTGAATAAAATATATCTGGATTGAATGGAGGAGAAGTTGGAGGTTGAAGACGAATTGAAACGTGATTGAAGATGTGAATTTATAGTATGGAGAAGATGATGAAAATGGAGAAACTTTTTGCTCCATGTTTAATCCAGGATACCTACGCCTGTCACACAGGATAATCCCAAATAATAATGTCTGTGTCAAGAATATTTCATTAGAAGAAAAAAAAATGTTTTTCCTTCTTTATATTTGTGTTTCTTCACGATTTGAGTATGCTGTGTTATTGAAATTGAGTCTCATATCTTTCATTATTTCCCTCTTTTGTTTTGCAATTTGTTCTGAATATATACACAGCAGTATACATGTCGTGACGTCACATAAAAAAATGATTAAAACTGTAAAAAAAAATATAATCTATTAGAATAATGTTGAAACTAATATCGGAATTTGATTGAATAGTCAAGAATATTCAATACTATTATGTAGTGGAGCCAATATTTGAATTTAGGAAATGTATACATTTTAGAAATAAAAATATCTCAATATTATTAAAGAAGATATTATGATTAGGGGGGATCTACGCAAAGCTAGTGAGCTCACCTATGGCAGTGGAATGTCATTCAATATAATTTTTTTTTCTATTTTTGCAATAAACTCCTAAATTAGTACGGACAACACCATTAGCCCATTAGATCTTACCTGTCGTCTTCTATCCATCCATGTACAATTTAAAATATGAAATTATAGAGTAAAAAGTTATTTTCAAAATAAGTATTTTTTACTAAAAAGTTTAAAAGGATAAAATAATAATAATTGTTATCCCGAAGTACTATTTTCCAGCACTGAAGATTTTTCGACCAAATTTAAACTTTTTCCAGCATTGACTGGTCCAGTTTATGAAATTGAAGTCAATCCCAAACAATTTCAACATAGACACTTGAATAACGTTAAAATCATTAGCCTTAGAAAGATCTTTTCTGAGATATTCCAACAGAGCCATTTTTCATTTTTGTCATCTTATCGGGTTGGTTAATTCACGGATATAATCGAATAATTTTCATTCTTTTCTCACTTTAATTTTTTCCATCGAAATATTGACGTGATATCAAAAAATTACTATGTGTTATCGAAATTGCGTGATGTGACACTGATCATTGCTGCGGTTTCGATGTCATATTAACCCTAAGATGAAAAATAATTAAAGTTACAAAAAAATTACAAATGAATGAACTAATACGACCTAGAGGTGAGCAAGATTTCGGTTAAATCGAATTAACCGACCGAACCGAGCTAATTCGAAAATTCGGTTCGGTTATTTCGGAAATTCGGTTTTCAAATTAAAAAAATTCGGTTATATCGGTTAATTCGATTCGATTACGGTTTTCAAAATTTTGAAATCGGTTAACCGAATTAACCGATATAATAAATATTATTATTTAATAAAATTTTTATTATTTATCAATTTTTATATATATTTTAATTTTTAATTTTAAAATCGATATAATATGTATTAATTATGTTCAAAAAAACTTATACATTTGTGATGTGTGTGATTTTATGTTTTTATGCATTTGTGTAAATTGTAGTGTTCAAGAAAAATTATATATATAATTAAATTTAAATCACAAATTTTTTTAAAAAATAATCGATTAATTTGGTCGGTATTTTAATTCGGTTCGGTTTTCATCGGTTATGAAAATTAATTCGGTTCGATTCGGTTATCTCTAATTCGGTTCAGTCGGTAACCGAACCGACCGAATGCTCACCCCTAAATACGACATGAATAGACTAATAACAAAACTAAAAATAAAAAATATGTCAGTTGCAAGACAAAAAGTTAAATATAATATGATTTCATAGTTGATTTTTATGGAGTCACTGGAATAACAATATTTTAAGTCATTTATTATTGTAGAAGTTTATATCAGATCATATTATTTAATTGTTGTTGTGGATAATCTTTTCAAAAAGGCCAAGATGCTTACGTCATAGAAAATAGTTTTGTAATTGGGACTGATAATAATGGTCAGCCAAATTAATAATTTATTCGCTATATGTTTTTAATAGATGCATAAGTTGTTTAATAAAAAAATCATTACTAATTAAATTCATACTTTTTAAATAAAAAAAAAACATAATTAAGTTATGTTTCTTTTTTTTATTATTATTTCTGACAAATTGCATCTAGCACTTCTGTAAAAACGAAAAATAAAAATAAAAATAAAATGAATTATATAAAATCAATTATCTTTCTAAACAGCCTGATTTTTTAAAAACACAGTATTTTAAAAACCCACCGAGTTTTTACAACTTTTTCAGATTTTTGTTAAATGTCATATGTTAGTTTTATATCATTCTATTATTGGAAATCATAGAGCCATGAGTGCGACTTTATATGTTAGAAAGGGATGCCTTCCATAGATTATAATTATTTATTTATTTAATATATACATAAATGAAAGTTAACGATAGTTCCTATCCATTCTTCCAAGGGGTGATAATTTTTAATTAGTGTTTAATTAATGGTAGATTTGTAATGGGAAATATGTTAATTATAAAGAGGGATAAGTACAGTGAATGTGATTTAATATTAATCGATCATGCTAATTAATAGTATAAACAATGGAAGGTTGTGTTATGAGACCTAATTTTCTTAAAGCATGCATTATAATAAATATTTTTAATATATTAATTATATCTATATGTTTAAATATACATTATAATAGTTTCAAAAAAAAAATACATTATAATAAATATTTTTAATATATTAATTATATCTATATGTTTAAATACAATTTATACATCATCTTTCTCGACAAAGTTTTAAATATTTGGCTCGATTTTAAGAGCATCTGCTACAAAATAGAATGGATTAAACCTTTTCATTTTCTCTTTTTCATTATGTTAATGGTAATGTCGACTATATAAATATTACCATTGAATCTTCGGGTGGATCTTGGGATATTGATTTGCAAACTATGGTTTTAATTATATTTTTATCATGAGTATGTCTCTTGTGAGACGGTCTCACGAATCTTTATCTGTAAAACGGGTCAACCCTACCGATATTCACAATAAAAAGTAATACTCTTAGCATAATAAGTAATATTTTTTCATGGATGACCCAAATAAGATATATGTCTCACAAAATACGACCTGTGAGACCGTCTCACACAATTTTTTGTCTTTTATTATTTACCATGTAACAATATTTCATATCTTAAATTCATAATTTACTTATTTACATATCGGTAATACAAAACATAATAACTTTAGAATGACATTTTAATTTGGATAATTTGAAATTCACCATAATTAACATGAAATAAAAAAAAAATATAGGCATGTAAATGATGGATTTGAAGTTTATGATCTTATTTCACTAAACAACAAAAATAAATTTGAAATTAATCAATCCTAACACAACATTCGCGAATTTCAGCTCACTTCTTTGTTAAATTTATGTTATATATGTCTACCCTAAGCGAAATTTATGTTTAGTTGTTATTTGTTTTAATATAAAGATCGATATATCTTATAAAATAGTTATCCAACTGTTCTCAATGTTTTCATGATCAAACTCGTTATCAAACTGGTCTATCTTTAAAAACAGTTCAATATGTCGGACTATTTCCACATGACGTTCGGACCGAAAAAACGCTATATCTTGTAATAATGAAATATATATATATTTTAGAAAAAAAATAAACTCTAATAATAATGAAATTGTTGAAAAATATATTTAAAATGTGTGTATTGAATATTTGAATGTTGAATATTTGAATGTTGAAAATAAGAGTTGTAAATATTGAAAATTAGTGTGTGATGATGTAGGTAATGATGTATTTTATTTTTGGATTATTTGTAAAGATTTCCTATAAATAGATCTCTCATTTGTGAAGAAAATCACAATTGAGTAGAGAGAAAAGTATTATAAAGTGTGTAGTTTGGTAAATTTTGAGAGTTTGAGATTTTTACTTTTTACCATAAATTTTTACTTTTTCACAACACGTTATCAGCACGAAGCTCTAAAAGTCCTCCATTCTTTTCCAAGCTCCAAACAGAAGAAAAAGGTAACAAAAGTAATAATATTTATTTTACTGTTATTTATTTATTGTGTATATATTTAATATATAATATAATGTTATTATTAATAATAAAAATAAATTTTTCAAAAACTTGTTATAAATCCTGGGAGGATGTTAAGACGACATCCCACACTCCCGGTAAGGGATACGACAAGTATAAAAGCCTATAAGATTTTTAAATAAAATATCTTATGACACATCATTATAATAATATGATATGATATACATAATTATTTAAATATGTCTAATATTATATACACCATATTATTACCATAAAATTATACAAATACATACCTTTATTTTTTTTATACACCAACGGTCATAAACGGTAACAAAACGGCTAGTTTTTGCCCTATAAATATGATTTCATAAACACATTCAATCACTCCAACTTTCTCTTCTTCTCTAAAAATTATTCTTCACTAAATTTTCGAAGAAAAAAGAAGATGGCTTTCTCAAGTTTATTTTTAATTATTTTGGTTATCATACTCACGAGTCTTTTATTTATTGGAGAATATCTTCCTCGTGTGTTTTCTTTATTTTTACAAATGCTTGTACTTGTTGTTTATCCATTACTTTGTATTGCAATATTCATTAACTAATAAAATGCATCGTAACTTTTTTTAGTACCACCATGTCAAATTTGACAAAGCTCGAATTTGTTGCGCTCGACATCACGAGAAAAAATTATATGTCATGGACTCTCGATGTAGAAATGCATCTTGAGTCATTGGGTCTAAGTGAGACAATAAAAGAAAATGGCATATCGACATCACAAAAAAAGGGATAAGCCATTATATTTTTGCGTCGACATCTCGACGAGGGATTGAAATGTGAATATTTAATTGAAAAAGATCTCATGGCTTTGTGGAAAGGATTGAAAAAAAGATTTGAACATATAACGGAAGTTATACTTCCGACCGCCCGTGATGAATGGAATATGTTAAGATTCCAAGATTTTAAGAAAGTCAACGATTATAATTCAGCGATGTATCGAATAATCTCGCAGCTAAAATTTTGTGGACATGAGGTCACAGAATCGGAAATGCTTGAAAAACTATTTTCCACGTTTCATGCATCAAATATTACTCTACAGCAACAATATAGAGTACGTGGATTTGCGAGATATTCTGAACTCATCTCCTGTCTTCTTGTGGCGGAAAAAAACAACGAGCTATTAATGAGAAATCATCGGTCCCGACCCACTGGATCAACAGCATTTCCAGAAGTAAATGCTGTAAGTAAAAATGAATTTAAACCTGGAAACCAAAATCAAATTCAAAGACAAGGTTTTGGTTGAGGTCGAGGTCGAGGTCGTGGACGTGGACGTGGAATTGGCCGTGGTCGTGGTCGAGGCCGTGGTTTTGAAAACAATAGAGATAGTTATTTTTATAATTCATCTCAAAAGAGCGTCCCAAACCATCCACAGAAAAGGCATCATGAGAATACAAGTGTTAATGAGAATCACTCAAAAAGATATGAAAGTTCTTGTTTCAGATGTGGTACTCCAGGACATTGGTCCAAAATCTGTCGAGCCCCTGAACACCTTTGTAAACTTTATAAAGAATCATTAAAGGGGAAAGAAAAGGAGACCAACTTCACTGAACGCAGTGACCATTTGAGTGATTCAACTCATTTTGATGCTGGTGATTTTATGAATGATTTCTCTGGAAATGATCAATATGTTGGTGGGATAGAAATGAACAATATTGATGCTGCAGATTTTCTCAATGATTTCTCTGAAAATGAACAATATAGTGGTAGAATATAAATGTACAATAATTTATTTTTCATGTATCCATATAATGTTTTATTGTATAATTATGATATGTGTTATATTTAAATATTTATTGCCAGTAATTTTATTTCATTGCATATTTTTTTGAAGTTCAAAAAAATGGAAAATGCTATGAGCAAAGCTGAAGTTTGCATACCCGATAGTGTTACAACGCACACTATCCTCCGAGATAAAAGATATCTCTTGAAACTAAAACCAACAAAAACAACGATGAATACAATATCAGGTCCTGTAGACTTGATTAAAGGATGTGGTAAAGCACAATTTTTGTTACCTAATGGTACAAAATTTTTGATCAATGATGCTTTATATTCACCACAATCGAAAAGAAATTTGTTGAGTTTTAATAATATATATTCCCATGGGTATGATACTCAAACAATGAATGAAGGGAATAAGAAATATATGTGTCTTATCACATATAAATCAAGAAAGAAATATGTGATTGAAAAACTACCAATGCTCCCTACTGGATTGCATTATGCACATATAAGTCCGATTGAATCTGTAACGCCCCAAATTCGACGACTGTCCTCACTGTACCACGACGAGTCTTTCCAGCGTGCTTATGTCCTCACTCACACGCACCATGGGAAAGTTCCCAGGAGGTCACCCATCCCAAAATTGCCCCAAGTCAAGCACGCTTTGGAGTTCTTATGTGATGAGCTACCGAAAAGAAGATGCACCTTCGTGATATGAGTAGTACAAATCAAATCTTTTAAGCCCTCTTCAATTGTACAGCCCATTACATTGAACAGTCTCGAAATCCCTCTCATTCTCGTGTGGGTCGGTTCATTCATGTTCCCTCCACCTAGAAGCCTGCCAGGAGCCGCTCATTGTTCGTGCAACTGATGGCACCGGCGATCACCCCCCGCCCTCTTCGGTTGGAGTTCTTATGTGATGAGCTACCGAAAAGAAGATGCACCTTCGTGATATGAGTAGTACAAATCAAATCTTTTAAGCCCTCTTCAACTGTACAGCCCATTACATTGAACAGTCTCGGAATCCCTCTCATTCCCGTGTGGGTCGGTTCATTCATGTTCCCTCCACCTAGAAGCCTGCCAGGAGCCGCTCATTGTCCGTGCAACTGATGGCACCGGCGATCACCCCCCGCCCTCTTCGACCCCGGGCCTCACAGAATCAAACTTGGTAGTTGATAATTCTTCAATATTAACCAATTGGCATGATCGATTGGGACATCCTGGTTCAACAATGATGCGAAGAATTATAGAAAATACACATGGTCATCCGCTGAAAGACCAGAAGATCTTTCAGAATAATAAGTTTCAATGTAAAGTATGTTCTATTGGAAAACTTATTATAAGACCATCACCAGCCAAAATCCAAACTGAATCACCAATGTTTCTTGAACGTATTCAGGGTGATATTTGTGGACCAATCCATCCACCATGTGGAGCATTCAGATACTTTATGGTATTGATTGATGCCTCCAGCAGATGGTCACATGTATGTTTATTGTCAACTCGAAATGTTGCATTTGCAAGATTACTTGCTCAAATAATAAAATTGAGGAATCAATTTCCCGATTATACAATCAAGAAAATTAGACATGATAATGCTGGTGAATTTACTTCCCAAACTTTCAATGATTATTGTATGTCTATGGGAATCATTGTTGAGCATCCTGTTGCTCATGTACATACACAGAATGGATTGGCTGAATCATTGATTAAACGTCTGCAAATGATTGCTAGACCAATGATTATGAAAACAAAGCTCCCTATTTCTATATGGGGACATGCAATTTTACACGCTGCTTCATTAATTCGCATCAGACCAAGTGCATATAATAAATACTCCCCATTGCAGCTTGCATTTGGTAAAGAACCAAACATTTCTCATCTGAGAATTTTTGGATGTATGGTGTATGTGCCTATTGCACCACCGCAACGAAAGAAAATGGGACCTCAAAGAAAGGTTGGAATTTATATAGGTTATGATAGTCCATCAATCATTCGATATCTTGAACCTCAGACAGGCGACGTGTTCACAGCACGTTTTGCTGATTGTCATTTTAATGAGAAAATCTTCTCAATGTTAGGGGGAGAACAGAAACATACCGAAAAGGAAATTACATGGCATGTATCATCATTGTTACATCTGGATCCAAGAACAAAACAATGTGAAAAAGATGTACAACAAATTGTACACTTGCAAAGAATAGCCAATCAAATACCAGATGCATTTGCTGACACAAAAGGGGTAACTAAATCATATATACATGCTGCAAATGCCCCTGCTCGAATTGAAATTCCAAAGAAACAAATTGAAGATACTCATGATGTCATTAAACGCCTGAAGCGTGGAAGGCCAGTCGGTTCCAAGGATAAAAATCATCGAAAAAGAAAATTTATAGAGAAACACGATGATCACAAAATAAAGAATGATTTTCCTGAAGAAACACATGATGATCACAAAATAGAGAATGGTGTTCCTGAAGAAACACATGATGATGAAAATATTCTGTCAGAACCACAAACTGACGAGAATCATGAAATCTCTATCAATTACATTAATACTGAAAAAATATGGAACCGAAAAGATATAGAAGAAATTGATGATATATTTTCTTATAATGTGGCAATCGACATCATAAATGATAATGAAGATCATGAACCAAAATCTTTTGGTGAATGTAAAAATCGGCAGGATTGGATAAAATGGAAAGAAGCCATCCAGGTTGAATTGGATTCGCTAAATAAACGTAATGTTTTTGGACCTATAGTCCTTACACCTGAAGGTGTAAAACCTGTTGGATACAAATGGGTTTTTATTCGAAAGCGAAATGAGAAAAATGAAATAGTGATATATAAAGCTCGACTTGTTGCACAAGGTTTTTCTCAAATGCCTGGAATTGATTATGAAGAAACGTATTCTCCCGTGATGGATGCAATTACGTTTCGGTATTTGATTAGTTTGGTGATATCTGAAAATTTAGAAATGCGTCTTATGGATGTTGTTACAGCTTACTTATATGGATCACTTGATAGTAATATATATATGAAAATCCCTGAAGGATTTAAGATGCCTGAAGCACAAAGTTCAAAACCCAGAGAATGTTATTCTGTGAAATTACAAAGATCATTATATGGGTTAAAGCAATCTGGTCGAATGTGGTATAATCGACTAAGTGATCACTTGATGAAAAAGGGATATGTAAATAATTCAATATGCCATTGTGTTTTCATTAAGAAAACAACATTCGGATGCGTAATTATTGCTGTATATGTTGATGATTTAAACATCATTGGAACGAATAAGGAAATTCAAGAAGTTGTGTCATACTTGAAGGAAGAATTTGAAATGAAGGATATTGGAAAAACCAAGTATTGTCTGGGTTTACAAATTGAACAAAAAGAATGTGGAATGTTTGTTCACCAGACAAATTATACAGAAAAGATCCTTAAACGTTTTAATATGGATAAATCAAATCATTTAAGTACTCCAATGGTTGTTAGATCATTAAACATAGAAAATGATCCATTCCGACCATGTGAAGAAGATGAAGATATTCTTGGTCCAGAAGTACCATATCTAAGTGCTATCGGTGCCCTTATGTATCTTACAAATTGTACAAGGCCTGATATATCTTTTGCCGTAAATTTGTTGGCAAGATTTAACACATATCCAACAAAGAGATACTGGAACGGAAATAAACATATATTTCGTTATCTACGAAGAATGACAGACTTGGGACTTTTGTATTCAAAAGATGCTAATCAAAGTATAATTGGTTATGCCGATGCTGGATACTTATCTGATCCACACAAGGCACGTTCCCAAACTGGATATGTTTTTACTCGTGGAGGCACTGCAATTTCTTGGCGTTCACAGAAACAAACGCTCGTAACAACTTCATCAAATCATGTCGAGATTATTGCACTACATGAAGCAAGTCGTGAATGTGTGTGGTTAAAATCAATGACCCAACATATCCAAATCTCATGCGGATTATCATTCGACGAGAAGCCTGTGATATTATATGAAGATAATGCTGCATGTGTTGCTCAAATGAAAGAAGGATACATAAAAAACGACAGAACTAAACATATTCCTCCTAAGTTCTTCGCATTCACCAAGGAGTTTGAGAAGAATAAATGTATTGATGTTCGTCACATTCAATCAAGTGAAAATTCATCAGATCTCTTCACAAAGGCGCTTCCTACGTCAATATTCAGAAAGCATATATATAATATTGGGATGCGCAATCTACGAAATTTGTGAAGAATTGTTCATGTCAACATGAGGGGGAGTTTACGTGAGTGCACTCTTTTTCCCTTGCTATGGTTTTTATCCCACTGGGTTTTTCCTAGTAAGGTTTTTAACGAGGCAGTATAAAAACACGTAATGAAGACAATCATTATGATCATCATCACAAGGGGGAGTGTTGAAAAATATATTTAAAATGTGTGTATTGAATATTTGAATGTTGAAAATAAGAGTTGTAAATATTGAAAATTAGTGTGTGATGATGTAGATAATGATGTATTTTATTTTTGGATTATTTGTAAAGATTTTCTATAAATAGATCTCTCATTTGTGAAGAAAATCACAATTGAGTAGAGAGAAAAATATTATAAAGTGTGTAGTTTGGTAAATTTTGAGAGTTTGAGATTTTTACTTTTTACCATAAATTTTTACTTTTTAACAACAGAAATAATATTTTAGTATTATCACCACCATGGCACTATATGATATCCAAGACATACCAGCGGGCTCTATCAGGAAAATTTGTAATTAATTAATTATGATGTTTATTGTTTTTTTTTTTTGGGGTAATTTTGATGTCAAATTTCTGTCTTTGTAATTTTGGTCCATTATTTTTTCCTTTTTTTTTTTTCAATTTAGACTTTTTCCAATATGTTCCAAATAAGACGCCGACATGCCACAAACATGTGTGCTGCGGCCATATCAGGATTCTTGCATAAAAACGAATAACATTGTAAAAAAATCGAAAGATTCATTATTAATTCTGAAATTTGACAACATGTATTACTAAAGTTGAAAAAACATACACAACCAAAATTATAAGTTCCCATCAACTAAATTTAGTGGTTGAGCTAATTTTTATTTATTTTAAGGCATTGCTTTTAAATTTTATTTCAATGGAGCGTTTTAATTTCTTTAATTTTTTGTAAATTGCACCTATCAATGTATACATGTACACACACGCACGTCTGTGTATTATGTATAGTACCTTCTTAAAACAACATAATTAATTTATAAAAAGCATACAAACAAAGGAATTAGTCTATTTGTAATATACCTAACTTTCAAAAACACACACCACTACAAATACCTTACGTGGACTTTAATGTGTTTACTCTAAAAAACAAACAAAAATTTATGAGACCGTTTTATGAGTCAATTTTGTAAGATAGATGTTCAACCCGACTCAACTCATGAAAAATATCATTTTTATGACAAAAATATTACTTTTCATAATAATTACAGATCATGTCAACTCATCTCACATATTAATCGTATGACAAGAAACTTTCTCCTAAAAAACATTTTGCTTTTTAAATTTATTCCTATCTTCTAAAAAAAATACAAAATATATATAAGCAAGGCAAAGGAAAGAACAAGAAAGGGTTGGCTGGAAACCTTGTTCTTTTTGACGTGAATGACAGAAATTATTAAAACCCACTTAAGGCACAACTCTGTCACCGAATTTATTCAGATAAAACATTTCAGAAATTTATAACGTATTTTTCACAAATTAATTCAAGTGTCGTTTATCCGAACCCACCAGCATATAATTTACAACTATATTTTTATTTTAATGTCTCAGAAAATCGGAGTAATTATTTTGTATATGAAGATTTTGGGAAAATTAAAATTGTGGAAGAAATCTAATGAATAGGGACAGGGCCCGTAAGTAACGGACGAGGTGGGATTTAAAGTGACTTGGAGCTGCTGCATAGGCCTTTGTTATTTGTCTTGATATTGTTATATTTTCTTTTTCTTTTTGTAATCTAGTATTTTCTTAAGAATCCATTGATATATATATATATATATATATACACACACACACACACAATTATTTGTATATTTTGATTATTATACTATATGTTAAAATATTTATTAGAAGTTTCGAATTTATGGGGAAATAATTTTTGGTACGGTGAAATTGTTGTCATATACACCACACTTAAGTCACCTATCTAGCTACATGTGGTTTTGTCTTTCATGTTTGTGAAAAGAAAATGATTTCGATACAAAATAAAATCATGTGGTGAGCCCTATCAAGTTTTTGTCTGGATTTGTAAGAGTGGTACGTGTGATCGTATCGATATTTTATTTATTTATTTTTATATTACTCAATACCAAGAGAACAATCGAAATATAATTTTATTTTTTGTCTGCTATATAATTTAAACATTTGAGTTATGTCGTTATTATAATCTATAATTTTATATAAAACAGATAGTTAATATCACGTATTTGATTCTCGTGTATCGTAACGAATCAATTATTGAGAGAGATTGTTGAAGCGCAATAAATGCTATTTCTAGGAGATAGATCAAAACCCGACGTTTGAGTTGTTGTACGTCTTAAAATATTTGAGTTTTATCATTAACATCAACAATTAAAGAAGAAAAATCGGGTCCTACAATATTAATTCCTCCTAATTCTTCATGTGTATAATATAATTTATGTAGATTAAATTTTTTTCTAGAGTATAATTTTTTTATATATAAAAATGAGGCTATACGCGAGTATAAAATGCGATATTTATAGGTAAATGGTAGTTACTAGTTGTTGTAAAGACCTTCACTTAGTAATATATATTTAAAAATGTAGATACACACACATATAAACACACGTATTTTTTAAAAATAATATAATTTTAATATATATTTATCCTTTAGGACATTTGAGGATCAACTTAAATAAAAAGAAAATACATTAAAATAGTATTTCTTTGTTTAAGAACAATATGGAATACGATAAGTAGTTAACCAGAATTAAGTTTGGTAAATAATTGTTGTCTGATTATTGTAATACTTTTAATTATTCAAAATGTATATATAAATTGAATATACCATACCTTTGATTTTGCGAACTTTTTACTACGTTGTATGCACTCCACTTTACTTATATAAATTTTTAATAATATTAAAAATACAATCAATATATCGTACGACGATATTTACAATAATCATATCATAAGATTTTATTATTATATCTTGAAATTTTGATATTATATCAGTGAGCACGTATATAACAAGGCTCAGAAGCTGGGTTAATAGGGTATAAGTTTCATAATCATCGAACGTAATTGTTAAATCTTATTTTATTTAATTAATTAGTGTGGGTAACTTTGTCTTCATCACTTCCTTAGACAGGGTGCCAAACACTTAGTTTATGACACAGGGACGATATAATATATTATTTTAGAAATACACATTTAAAATTAAAAAAATGGGGTGCAATAATTGTTCTATTGACTATATAAACATACATAATGTTTTGGGTTGTTGAGTTATATAATTACCATTCTTTATAGTTTTTTTAAAAGTTACAAGCACTTGATCATACAATTGATATCAGAACAAATGTCTCATGTTCGATTCTCGTGGACTTCCAAGTAGTGCAATTATCGAGTTTGATTGTTCATGGGATGTTATAATTACTTCTGTCTAGAGAACGATCGAAACATATGATATCTGAGTTGTTTAATGATTTAAAACATTTGACTTGTATTGTTATCATCAATATAATTTTAAGTAAAACGACAAACAATCAATTCTATATCATTATATTGTGTGTAATGAATAAATATTTTTAAAGGCATTGCCAGCTTAGGCGACGTTTATTTTATATGATATAAGAATATCATAAAAAAATTGTGGGTGGTGCATTTGGAACTATTTTGGACGCATTAGTACGAAAGTGTGCGTACGTACTTGGAACAAGTTCCCCATCCACTAACTTTGTGGGATATATAATTGTTTGGTTGTTAAAAGTAAATTTTAATGAGATAAAAAAAAGGGCAAATTTATGTGGGTTTTTTTTTCACTTACTATAATTGGTGTTAAAAAAAAATTTAATTTTATGGGTCGATATTATCCATGTTATCGATTATTTTGACCTAGCTAGATATCACATGAAGTTCCGGACACACTATTTATCATAATATAGTATAGATAATATAGAATATGGAGATAGTAAAAAACGAAAAAACTTTCGCATTGACAATCAACTAAAAAATCATTGTATGTAAATTTTATAATATAACGACTCTCGAAAAAATTATTCGATCTGTTTATATATATTGAGCGTCTGGTTTGTTATTTTGTAGTGTCGTTTTCTCAACTTGGTATGTTCTTGTGATGCTTAACAAAAAAGAATGTTTGTATTGGGGGTGTACGGTGTTGAATTTGATGGAACAATTGCAATATTTGAAGGGATAGATATGCACCCTTTTGAGTGGGCATTGGTCACATTGTGGAGCCAACTCTTGTTTATTTGCGCTCTATTTCATTCCTCCATAAGCAATACTCATCACAATTTATTTATTGATTCACCTATAAAATATTTCATTGATATGATAAGAATAAAATAATTCTACCTAGATATGAAGCTAGGATTTATGAGAGATATATACGATTGTTCAAGCAGAATTAATTAATGAATATTTAAATTTAATCTTTTGGGGTTTCATGAGAAAAATATTTGAATTTTTTTTTTTTTATCAAAATTAATCTTTATTTACCAGAAATGTTCATATAACGTTGTACATCATCATATAGGCATTATATCATACATCACGTTGGAAAGAGAACCAAAATTGTAAAAATACGATGATGATGAACTAAGACTGAAATTGAACAACATAACTGAACAAATAAAAATAAATTAATATGCATGATCGAAATCATAATTTTCCATACTGTTTTAATAAAGAAATAAAAGGGTGTTTTTATATACACTTCAAAGTTGAAACTACAAAATGTTGTTATTTCACCATACTCTCCTTTTCATGTATATGAATGTATACACACACATATATGTATATCGTTCGGAGTTAAATCGATTAAAATATAATTATTAATAACTTATTTCTATCATTTAATAAAAATTGAACTCTTTATAGTTTATTTTTATGCAACGCGTATGCTTTTTTTACTAGTATTATAACGAAGAATGTTTAGAAATGGATGTTACTATCTCTGCATAATATTAGTTCAAAAAGTAATATCATTTCATTAAAAAAAACAATTTCAGGGTTGACTTACTTTTTTATAAATAATATATGACGCGTTAAAGTGATGTATTTTTAAATATAAGCATATAAAATAATTTTTAGAAAATGACAGATTACTTTATGTTTAAATCATTGCCAAAAAATTAATGAAAACTAACAACTTTGAAATAGCATTTTTTTTTTTAAAAAAAGACAGCTTACGTTCTATTTTGCTGCTCAATTTTTAAAAGGTGTTGTAAATAAAATTTAATACTGGAACTCGGGATCAAAAATAGGAGTTAGATAGTTGAGTTTGATCTCGAGCTCAAGTTATATTATTTTTTCTCGAGTTGAGTATTATATGTAATTCGAAAAATATTGACATATTGAATCATCCGATGACAAAAAATTAAAAAGAAGCAATTAAAGTGTCTGGGCCGTGAAAAAAGTAGTAGTTAAATTAATACAAATAAATTAGTGTGTAAATGCTTATTCGCGAGAGGTAAAGCCATGATTAGGCCAAGTTTGTGCGGCTGTCCCCACCATTCATGAACACTAGTACACCGACAAACGCGTTGCGTGCTTGTATAATATTTTTTATAATTCATTTGATTTATATTTAAATGAGGATCAAAATATAATTATAAGAAATAATGAGAGACTACACTGTAATTTTGATATATAATTTAAAAAATAAATTGAAAAATAAAAGAATAAAAAAATGACATCAATAAGAATTGAACCTATACATAAACCCCAAAAAAATTGACTATATCCACCGAACTACATATAACTTGCATTAAAATTTTAAAATTTTATTAATATATATAATTATTAAAACAGACCATGACACCAAAGTTAGTTACTCTAAGTGTTTCAAACTTAATAAAATAATATAAAAATATAGATATTTGACATTTTCTTTTTTATTTTTTTAGGCTGACTCAACAAAACTGGATCAGTTCGGATTCTAATAAAAACTCGATTTACCGGTTTTGCTAAGTAGCAAACCAAATAATTCATAAATAAAAAACAAATCAAACCAAATTTTTTGTTTGGATGATCGATATTAAACTTTAATTTTTTACAAATGAAATGTTATTATTTTTAAGTATAATTTATTTACTAGCTATTATAAACAGACAAATGAAATATTTTGGTTATTTTTAACTATAATTTATTTACTAACTATTATAAACAGTCAACGTTTATATAACAATATAATATGTAATAATTACATTATAAATTTAGCAAAAAGAATAAAAATCTCACAATGTATTAGTTCAACTTAACAAAATTCTATTATCGCCATCTTAAAGATAGATAACAAATTTAAGAAATAAATAAGATCAATTACAATAAATATATCACAAAAGATTAAGTAAAATATTTCTACAACTGAAAAAAAAAATTATATTTATAAAAATCCAATTGGTTTGAATTTTTTTGATATGATTTTCGTATCGAACCAATGGCATAGATTCCAAAATAGGTTCAAAAATATTTATTTGCATTATTTCGTTATATCTAGCCTTTAAATTATTTCAGAAAAACATAAATAGTAAAATACATGTAATAATTGAAAACCATTATTATCTTAATAAAAAAACAAGATATATATTATAATCAAATGAAAACAATTAATTTCATGATTACAAAAAATTATAAGCTATGCAAAAATATATATATATATATATTTATGCAAAAGATAATTTGATAATAAATATCATTAAAATGATGGATTTGCAGCTACTCAAGAAAAGAAACCCATGGTAAGTAAATCCCTATATTGATAGTATTTTGCCCTCTGTTCTTGATTTTTCCCCACATAATAAGTTATTTGATGAGATAAGGTAGCTAATCGATTACTCAGTTGATTAGCCTCGGTGTCAAAAGCGACGAGGGCGAGTTGAGCCGGTGACTATCATCGTTAACTCATGCATCCTAGAACTATTCCATATGTACATCACTACCAGGTAAAACACGACAGACCAATATTTAGTGTAAAGTGTTCAAATGGATGTTATCTTCTTACCTGAACAAGGTAAAGCTGTTTATAAATCAAGGCAACTTTTGAACCTTATTGCTGAGCTAGAGTATTAGTGTATGAATAGTTTTGACATGAGATAGATAAAGTGGGTACGGATTAGTTGTCTTCATGTTGAATATGGACTAGGTATCCTTGAGATTTGATTATTGGGACAGTTGACCAGAACGAAGATTTGGAGGAACGTATGAGATTGCTTCTGCCTGTTCGAGATTTTTCGGATCAAACTACCATAGAAGCACCATATTTCAAACGCAAGACTTTATGCCGCATATTAACCACAAAAGAAGAAACCAGTAACTGTCTTAAGTGTATTCCTGAGAGACATTTAGGTAGACTTCTTATGAATTGTGTTTTGTAGTTTCATACCGATTGATTACTCACACTTCAGAGTTGTTTGTCCTATTATTCTATGTACACAGATAGAGAAGGAATGGCAGGTAAGACTACCCGCAAAACTAGTAAAGTTCACGAGCTAGCATCAACATCGATGTAACTGAACAATTGGAAACTTTATTCATAACAATAGAACATGAGCTGAAGACCAGCAGTAAAAAAGTTTGCAAGTTCGATGGTTTCAACAAACGGACATAAGATGCTAAGATATGTCGAACACAAACCTAACATGTACATCAAACATAGCTCATCCAGTAAAAACCGGTCTCTAACATTATCTTCTTATCCCATTATTAATAAGGGCAGGGGCTCGACTACAAACCTGCATCTCATTTTTACACCAACTAATTCGACCTTGATATATAGTCCAAACCGGCAAACCATCAAAAGGCAGGTAAATCCAGAAGGAAACACCCGGCTATCCAACTGATCGTCTTCTCAAATGACCCAACATACAGCTTTGCGATTTTAAAAGAATTATAAGCAAATCAGCTAAAACTCATATATTCAACATGACAGCCGTATCCATAGTAAACTATGCGGCTTCACCAATTTTATATACAACACTAAATTAACACACCCCCAACTATCCAAAATCGTATCTTTAAAAGAAAACATTTTTCTTATTAATCCACAATTTCAACGCAAAAGTCCAAAATTGTACCTTACCTCGAGATCGTTAGCCTTGAAGCAGAAAGTCCACCACCTCCTCTTCTCTCAGACCTCCTCCTCTCATAATCTGCATCATCCGTGGGTAACTCATATCGACAAACAGGACATGTATTCCTATTGTGGAGCCACGGCAAAATACATTCACCGTGGTATAAATGGAAGCAAGGCATCCTCGTCAACTTCTCCCCAATAGCAAACTCATCCATACAAACAGCACAAGAAACCAGACAACTATTTTCCTCTACCACCTCCTTTGTATACACCACCGAAGGCAGGTTCTCCACCACGGATTTAGCAGCCGGGGGACTACCCTTTAAAGCATTCTCATTCTCTACCAACTGCCCGAAAAGGGTATCATATTCCAAAGCCAAAATATAATCTTCACGATCCCGCAGATTGCCATGGGGAATCCCACTCTCTTCAATACTTTCTGCAGAATTTTCCAGCTCAAAATTCCTCTCCAAATTATTCATTGCCAACAGCACTTCCCATTCTATATTTCCTTCATCCTCTTCTCGCATAGCATCACCTAGCATCGAATTTCCACCGTCTGAGGAAGAAATATCTGAAGAAACGGATATTTCCTCAATTCTATCAATAACAGAATTCAAATTCTCTACCTCGTCAAAATGGAGTCTTTCACTCACCTCCTCCCATTCAAACTCTTCCCGCTCATTTGCGCTATGATAGTTCTCATTATTTACCTCAAAGCCATCATCATAATTATCATCATCGTTGTTGACAAAACCAGAATTCACCTCGAATTCTTCAGAATCTGACTCCGAATCCATGTCCGCAACCCGAAGGCCCCCATTTGACCCAAGGCCCGGACCAAACCCGAACTCAAGGCCCGACTCGTCCACCGGTTCTGAATCAAACTCCCAGATCGGGTCCTCCCCCAAGTAGGTTTCACGCGATTCGAATAGATCTGTGACGAAATTCATCTGTTCCTCATCTTCTTCGCCTCCGAAGAAGAAGCAATTCGGGTCCTCGTATTCAGAATCCAGGTTTTCACCTGCGTTTGCCTCGAATTCGAAATTAAAGGAACTGGTGTAATCGTCCAAAAATGTGGGGTTTGAAGGATTACCTGGAGAGGACAATGAATCGAAATTAAAAAATAAAGGGCCGCGATGACGATAGAAATCTTCTTCCTCCCCGGCTTCTTCTTGCAGAGGCACATTCGTGGCGGTGGATGATAAGGAGCGCCGGGAAAGCGGCGGAGAATGGTGGTTGAGGCCGTGTAGATTAGAGACCTCCGCCATCGGAGAAATTTGACGTAGAGAAGAGACGCGGCGTGTTTGTTTATTTTCGTGTTTTTGTATTAAAAATGTTATTCCAAAATTATTTGGCTCTTCGTTTGTTTCGTTGTGTGATAAAAAAATATAAATACTAAATAGAAGAGAAACTTTTGTTTGTCTTTTTTATACGTTTTCACGTCGACTAAGATATTTTTCTAGTCTTCACTTACTCAAAAACATCAAATTTGTAGGATAAAACGTTTTATCAAAAGTTAATCGTGAACTAAAATCTTTTAATATATATAACTGTTTCAACGTCATATCTTACTGTGTCATTTTTCGATTATTCTATCAAACATGAATAATTATTGCATTCCATAAAACTAAAACACATTTTAGAAAAATAGTGTTTTCAATATCAAAAATATAAATATAAGAAAGAAAAATTACATTTTTATCACATATTTCATATATTTACATTTTTTAATACTATTATCAGTCAATTAATAGTATTAATTTATTAATTCGTGATTTTTAAGGGAGAGAAAATATGTGAGTTTTGACTTTTAAGATAACATGGAGAGAGGTGAAAATTTGTACAAATAATCTAACAAGAATTGGTAAAGAAAGAAATTTGAAAAATAAGTGGTATAGAGAGAGAGATAGGAATGTTTAAGAAAAATAAGATAATTTAGTCATTTGAGATATAACTTAATTAAAGAAGATACAAGTTAAATTCAAGGGTAAAATGATATCACTTGACACATCAAAACCATTAGTATGAGGTGTCTATCATATAATAAATAATAATAGAGAAGGATTAGGGTAAAATTTACATAAGCAACAAGATTTAAATATTTGGACAGAAGCTGCTCTACGGCAATGACATAAGAGACGTTATCATATGATCTCATGAGAGTAAACATATTCAAGGTCAGCATGATAAATTTTTGAATTGAATTGCGCTAGATGTTTTCATCATTGACAGATTATGCAAAAGATTTATTACAATTCACTAACCAAGTATCTGTTTCTTGGGATGTTTCGGACGTACAAAAATTGCCATAACATTACCTGAAATGGTACAACACAACAAACATTCCCCCCCCTCCGAATTCATCTCGTTAAGTGTGAATTAGCCTGAGTTCTTCGAATTTTGCCATTCGTAGCGCTGGAAGAGAAAAGCCGCCAACAAAGAAATCACCATTCCAACAACAGCAACGTATATGTACTTGAAATTTAGCTGACTTGCTTCTATGTTCCTCACAGGCTCGAGCTCGGAGGTGGAAATGGAATGCTCCATCTTGATCTCACTTGTTAATAATGAATCTCCAGGATCATTTCCAATCTAAATAAATAAATAAACATATAGTTTGGGTCAGAAAGATTGGATCATCTGATATCTTAGTTGTTGCAGAGGGAACAAGTTCAGGCAAAAAAGAACCATCCTACTTAAGATAGGAAACTCGAAAGTTAAAATCTTAGTTGTGCTTTGACTTTTGGTACAACACCACAACACAAGCAACGAGCAACAACCACAGTTCTAAAATGCAAAAGTGGAACTATGAAATACAAGAATATGCCACATATGATAGATTTGAGACATGCATATATCGAAATGGATAAGGATACGGGAAGTAAGATCAAATGAATAAAATGACAGATCTAAACTGCGAAGGGCATAAAATAACTGGAGAAGCTAGTGCACGCAAACTTAGGGTTGCACTTGCATCTGTTCACACCAGAAAAATGAGAGTCCAACAAGGCTGGTTATCCCAAACTCGTAAAAGATAAAATTTGGGGTATTAGCAATAAACAGAATAATGACGCCTGGCCTACAAAAGTAACAGAAGCACTAACCTGATAATCTGTAACCGAAGACCCTGTTATTTTCTCATTACTTTCATTTCCAGAGGTCCCACGATTAAGACTAAAATTGGAGACCTTCAATAATTTTGTGTTGGCAGCAGGATTTTCAACCATATTGAATGAATTGCCCTTATTCGTTTGCTTCAAATGCTTATGTACAACCTTTTTCTCTTTTGCCAAAGTTGAAATCTGTAACAATATAACATAATGATAAATGAGTATGGAGGTTTATAAGACTGAAAGCAGAACATTCAGAAATAATGAGGAAACTACTCTGTCATTCAATAAGAATGCTCTAAAATTTGCACAGCATCAACTGATTAAATATTTTTCATATAGCTCCTGATTGATGAGGCTTTTCTTGTCCCAATAATTTAGAAACAAAGTGGGATGAAGGAAGAAATCAGTATTTGGAAATGTTGGATACTTAATTTGCTTCTGAACCTTGAAAAGTAAAATAACCAGTAATCTCCTTGGCTTGTCCGCAATAAGAAAGGCTAGAAGTAGATAAACATCTTTTCATTGCATGGAGTAATCTCCTTGGGCTTGTCCGCAATAAGAAAGGCTAGAAGTAAATAAACATCTTTTCATTGCATGGAGGAGCAAAAACGTAGCTATGTTTTTTTCTTGCCTCCATAACTTTTAAAGTTGCAGTCTGAAACTAAGTTGTAGATGCATGATATTCAATTGGAACTGTATCAAGTAGACATGATATGGGATACACTTCCAATGCACTGCAGTCTATGGAGGCAAACCTTACAAAAGAAACTGAAAATTACACCCCAGGCTGATGGCTTAAGACTTTCATTTAAGATCAAATAACTAGAAGGCATAGGTTCGGTGAAAATATCTGGACCACAGGATAACATCTCATTTTATCCAACAAACCAAAAGCTTGCTGGAGAGTGAGAACGGAGAAACGGTACAAGCAAATGATACAAACCAGAATTTTCTTACTAGTAACTCAGTCAACAACCACCATGATAGAAACAATCAGAATGCTGACCTGCTTGTCAAGACGTTCTCTTTCAAGAGCCAACTGCAAAACTAAATCAGCAATGACTTTAGTATACATCCTAACATCTTTTACAGTCTCCTTCTTTGCGTCATCAGCCTGATGCAAAGATGTTTCCAAGTGTTCCACTCTACCTCTTAGAAAATTAACTTCTCCAACAAGTTCAGCATTGGACTCTGACAAGGTGATGCACTTATCTTCAACGCTCTCAGTCTGACTTTCGGCCTTTGAAACCTTTGATTTAAGATCTTTTATCAAATCTTCCATATCCTCGATAGTGCAATTTAGCATATTTTGCTTCTCTTCACTAGCTTCAGCAGATGCCTCTGAATGCAGTCGCTTAATTTCGGAATCTTTTAACTGCCTCTCTAGTTGCTCCACCCTCTCAGTTGCATCAGCAATGTCACTTTTCAAGCGACTCAGGTCATTATTAAGCTCCATATTAGACTCTCTAAGCAATTTACACTCAGATTCGGAACTCTCAATCCGCTTTTCAGCTTCAGTGACTTTTTCCATCGTCTCATCACTTATATTTTCTCTGTCATAAATGTTTGAGGAAGAATCTTTATTTTGCTCTAAAGTATCCTCAAAAGAGTGCAGTTGAGCCTCATATTCCCTCAGTTTCTGCTCTAGTAAATAAACCTTTTCCAAAAGTTCACCCCTGGAACGCTCAGAGTGCACTAAAGCAAGGTCTTTTTCTTGCAGTTGTTCATTTAAACCTTTACGCTGAAATATCAATTCTCCTTCTCTCTGAAATATCCATCTAAATTAAACTGTGCCATCTGAATTGTCCCAACTAGTTCATTCAAAATCCCCAACAAAATTTCTGAATTATTTTCTGCCTCAAACAGTCTTTCCCAAATAATTTCAGCTTCTTCTTCCATACCGATGACTTCTTGTTGTAGCCTAAATTTTAAATCTTCCTCAATTTGTCTAGCCTCAGTCAGCTTCTTCTCCAAATCCATTTCGCGAGCCAAAGACTTCTCCAGCATTCTCAAAATATGCCTCTGCTGCTCTGAAGTCGGCATTCTAATTTTTGTATTCAAATTAGAGAGGTCGCCATTTTCCAGACCTGAAAACTCCTTGTCATATTTTGCTGCCAATAGTACTAGAGACTGTTAGATTATTATAAATGAAAATCACTCCTCAAGAAAACACAATTACAGAAGACACTTAATCAGGAATCATGTACTCACTCCTCAAGAAAACACAATTACAGAAGACACTTAATCAGGAATCATGTACACGGGGATGCAACCAGGAACCTGAACAACAGAGATCCAAACTTTTCCCTCTATTTAAAATCCAGGCTGAAATCCCAGTAAATATTGCAACATAAACTAATTATCGAGCAGCAAAATTGAATCCCATGTTCGAAAGTTATGAAAGGAGGGGGAAAATAGAAAGAAAATGGAGAAAGTGATGAACATACATTTTTCATCTTCAGAGGTAGTTAACAAGATCCTCTGGAAGTTGGCAGATTGCAATTTCATGTCTGATACCTGTTCAAATGACCGCTTCAGAGATTCCTCACAATCTCGCATCTTTTCTTCCATTTCCCTAAAACCATCACCAAGCTGCTTGAATGATGATATGACCTTTCCGGAAGCAACAACATCAGTTTGAAGATCCAATAGAAAATTATCCAGTTCTCTGATTTCAGAGTCCAAAAACCCATATAAAAGGTCAAATTGAAATGCTTTCTCAACTGAGCCTTCCAGTGTACGCTCCCCCTCCAAAGCAAAAGCTTCAAAATCATTTTCCCTTGAAGCCACATGCATCACAAGTATATCCAAATTAACCAGCTTTTCAGAGCAACATGCTAAATCTAATTCAACCCTTGTTAAAGATTTTGCTATGCTATCTAGCTCTTCAATGATGTCTCCACGAGATGAAACAACTTCAAGTGAATCCACATTATTTGATTCAGCTTCCATTTCACCAGAACCTACATGATCGACAGCAGCAGATCCATCTTGAATGGTGTCGGAACCCATTTCAAGTCTTCTAGTCGGGTTGCATTAAAGTTTAGATCCTGAAAAATAGAGCTTATATATCTTTTTAAACAAAGGAGAAATATATCAACATATCAATCATAATGAGGAGTCAGGTAGAGTTGATAAGACCCTTCAAGAAAACTATTCGAAGTTCAGCGAAGTTTCCACTCGCACTGTCTTAAATATATTGGGTTCCGTTTAAAATCAAATACTAATATAAACTACTCGGGTTTCATTTTGCACGAAGAGGCTTCCCTGTACTTTGCTTTTGTGTTGGATAGTTTCATTGGTGACTGGTGAATATACAGACTAAAAGCTTTAGGAAATAATTCGAGTAAGAATTACCCTGTGTTGCTCATGGTCAAAGTTACACGAATGCTGGCCGATCCAGCTTCTACACAGTAAAAGATGGAATTGTGTAAGAAGCAAGATAAGTAGGTGAAATAAAGAAAATCAAAAATCTAAACTATGTACGAAGAAGAAGTGAACGGAGAGATAATGTGATCATCATCACTTAGCTATACAATCAGATTTTTTTTTTACATATTTTCAGAACCAACATCGACCCCCTAAATCTTGACGCAAAATCCTGGCAACTGTCAAATGAAACTAGTAGCCTGAGCAGAGCACGGTGTCAACATGTAAAAATCCCTCTAGAAAAGTTCAAAATCTTTTCATAATTTCTCTAACAAAGAAAGTTCAATCCCAAAAAATACAGCCAGTCGCCCCTGAGTCCATCAACCTCACCACCAGACACCAGATTGGGTCTGCCCTAACTTTTCACCAATCAAAAAACCTTCAACAGGGAGTCCCGAATCCATCTCAAGTTCTTGCAAACACACACTTGAGTCCACAACACGACAAAAGTAGCATTCACATCTCCCCCACAAAACTCAAATCTATCCTCAGTCTCCTTTACTAATTTCATGGTTCCGTCCGCCATCAAGATCATTCTGATCCATAATTCTTAACCCCTTCATTAACTTACGTATTTTCCATTTGATAAATGATAACCGACGACGCCAAGAAACGATCAGCAATCGAATTCCACTTGCCTATGCACAGTCACGACAAAACCAGCGAAATTCAAACCTCAAAATGGGGGAAAAATCACTTCACATGTTGGAGAACAGAAACGAGATCATTTGTGGATGTGATCTAAAATGTAATGCAAGAATATAGATCGCAAAAAAAAAAAAAAATCGCATTTAAGAAGAAACATACCGTTTGGAATGTCGCAGGTTCCAGACTATACGTGGAACTAAGTTCTTTAAATCACCATTTATAATTTCACATGAAAATTGGAAGTTTGATCTCATATTCTTTGTTTTTTGTGATTTAAGCCTTCTATATTTATAAATTTGAATCTTCATATTTTTTATTTATTTTTAATAAATTTAGCATTGTTCATGTCGATATCAATAATATCATGTCTATGTTACATCAATTTCATGTCAAAAAACTTAAATTTGTAAAAATAAAATAAAAGAGAGACTAAAATTTGAAATAAAAAAAAATCACAAATAATTAAAAATACTGAACCAAAATTATAATTTCACATAAATTTACCGACTTGGTCATCACGTGATGTCAAGGGATCCATTTTCCTGTGGCACGTGGAGCCAAACTGCGGACTTCTGCCCCCACCTTCGATGTCGGGTTGGGCTTAGGATTGACATCATTTGGGCCATCAGATATAGATCCACTAAATTTAATAACATCATCGGCTATTTAAAACAATTTTATTGATTTATTAATACTAATGCAATGTGTCATGTGGGCCTCGGCACTGTTTGGATGATGAAATATTAAAATATGCATTACATAGAAATAATAAATTGAAATACATAGATGAGTTACTTAATGTAAGCTCGAGCAATGAATAATAACGGGCATCAATTAATATCTTATTATTCACACGGAAAAAAAAACGGTTCAAACCAAACGATTTGTGTTCAAATTCAAATGCCATCTTGCCAAACTCGAACCCGACATAGTTTATACTTCGAGAGTCCCAATAAAACAATAAATAGAAATTAAAAACCAGAATAATAAATTCAACTCTACATTTCTAAAAACAACAATTTAAAATCTAAAACCTGAAACAATTTCAATTGAGCTTCTATATGGAAACAACATTATAAAAAAAATAAACAAAAAAAAAAGGGAGAGAAAAACTATAGACAACAAGTAGATTTATTTAACAAGTGACCAGAGTTGAACTTACAACCCCTCAAATCTTCGTTCCCACAGGCTTGAAACAGTCGATATTACACAAAACAGCCGATTTCATCATATCTCCAAAGCTGCCACAATTCAATTCCAACGGTCAATTGAAAAACAAAATTGGTAATCACAAAACATGCATTTGTACACAGGGGAGGAGGATCCAACAGGGGATGAATGGGCACTCGCCCAGCCTGGTTTAATTTTTATTTTTTACGAGGGCGTTTTATAGAAATATAAATCTTCTCTTAATAAAAGAAATAAACCTTTTAGGCTTCTCTCGCCCCGTCACTGATTTTTTGGGTCCGCCATTGTTTGTACGAGCATATAACTGAAGAAAATTTGACAGATACATATTGAGACTAACCGATCTATGCTGTTCCGTGCTCTCTCTGGCTGTTCTGCGTTATTATTCGGTTTCTCAGGATAATCTGCAGTTTTTCGTGATCTTTCTCTCTTGTCAGTGCTTGCTCTAGACTTATCTCTTCGATCTATGCTCACTCGAGGATTCTCTCTGTCATCTGTGCTTGATTTCGACTTCTCTCTCTGATCTAAGCTTGGTCTGGGTCTGCAATCTGTGCTGTTTCGAGCAACGTCCATTCGATCCACAGATGAAAAGGATCCGTTCCTCGTATGTCCAGATTTCTCGATAGCTGAGATGAACTTCTTCAAATGCTTGATATATTCTGGGTAGAGCTCAAGGTCACAATGGTTGCCACCTTTAACCCATAATGGCTCGTACTTGTCTTTACAAAGCTCCCATAGCTGTTTACCATGGGAGCAATCTACTACATCATCTGCCGTACCCTGCAACATTTAAAAACATCATGGACTCTTAGAAAACAATTCAATAGCAGATAGTATAATACTAAAGCTTCAACAAAACTTCCAGCTATCATGAATATTGAGTCCGAATATTGAGTATGACAATGCAGCTTTCCAAACATGGTAAATTAACTCAGTTTAAAAAATAGAATTCAGAAAAAAAAAGTAGCAATAGTATCACAGTGGGAGAACAAATTCGACAGCCAAAAAAGTTTACGGTCTGAAATAGATGCAACATCCAAAGGCATACAATACAGGTTGAATCATCAAACCATCCAAGTGTTCTCAATTGCACTATTTTTCAAAAACTATACAGTATCAATGGAATTTTTCTATCTGTAGAATGTGTGTATATCTATTCAATCACTATTAACTACTTTTAACAACTGAATGTACAGAATAAATCCCTCTACCAGCTTGCCAGTATTAACGATCAGTAGAAGCACTTTTACAACCCTCTGAAGCATATAAAAACTTACATGAATAAGCAGTACAGGACATTGGACTAATGGGATTTTGTCGATATTCTGTGCCACAAGATAGAACAACATTAGTACATGGAGAATTCATACATACAGTACAATGAATAAAAGAAACCTGATACATTACTTGTATGAAATTAGATCGACCTTATAAATGTCAAACCAATATGTTCGCTTCACAGGATACATAACTCGCAATCCTGAGAGCATAGCGCTGTGAAGCACGACCGCTCTTAATCTAGACAAACGAGACGCCAAATCTAAAGTTGGTCCACTGCCAACAGACTGTCCGTACAATATTATATCCTCTTCCTTCACACCATAAATTTCTTGAAGGCATTCATATGCAGCTTCTATGTCCGCATAAGTGTTTTGCTCACTTGGCTTTGAAAATAAAGAACACACAAAAAGAAGTTAATAATTTCCATTAAAAATTTGCCATGGCTATTGAATTCGTTCCCCGTCACTCATACCTTCCCGGTGGACTGCCCATAGCCTGAATAATCATATCTGCCAAAAAGAAATTAATATTTAGAAGTTGGCACAGTGAATTCAAACTTTCGCATGCAAAGTTATGCTGGTTGGTTATTATTTTGTGGTCTACATGGGGTTTACAAAATTTGATGACAAGATTGAGAACTCTAAGACAGAATAGAGCTGAATACTTATCTTGTATGTGTTAAATTCTGGTTGAGGTAAACAGAAAACGGAAGACCTTCCAATAAAAGGAGGCAAAAAATTACTTCTTCTAAGACAACTAGAGTAAACCCATAGCTCTTTCTTGACTACTGAGAGGGGATGCCTCTAAACTAAAAAAAAATTGAAATTTCAAGCCTAACTTATTTTTAAAAATCGATGTTTCGCTCCTCCAAATACATGGCATCTGTATCCACTGGGCTTGTTTCAACCCCCTCCCTCAATTACAATCGTTTAACGAAGTAAATATTTTCAAAACATGTTCGAGTAAAAAACTGAAGCAGAAGTAACATTCAACTTAGGCCATCGCATCATTCAGAATCTACAAATTCACCCGCCTTCCTAAATATTCATATTCCACCACATGAAACCATGCATTAACAAAAAATGAATATATATATTTTACCATCCAACTATGCCAATCTCGTATATAAAAATGCAGAAACAAAACTTATACATTTATCGAAACAAAGACTGCGAATTTTGAAAATACCCCATCAAATTCACCCGGAGGTGAATGCTGAGCTCACTAAAGAGGTCATACATCTGCCCTAGATCAGCGGCGTTGCCGTGGGAGTACAACAACGTGAGCTTCGCCGTCGGGTTCTTCACGTAAACCACCACAATCTCCGTCCCCCTTTTCGATTTAACTTTCAGAACGTCAACATTTTCCTTCTCCGCCACCTCCGTCATCCGAAGCTTTCCCGTCGCCTCCGCCACCGTCACCGCATACGAAGGTGGATTCGGCGGAAAAAACGCAAACTTCGCCGCCATCGACGACGTCACCGCCCCCATTTACGCAAATATGCACCAATAAATTAAGCAAAAGCAACAATTAAAAACCTGAAAAATAATCGTTCTCCCTCAGATTAGAAAGCTACGGATGCGTACAGGTGATTGGATTGAAGATTCATTTCCAACAATCTAGAATTGCCCGTTGTGAATTTGGGAAAATTTTCGAATATATATTAATCTTAAATATAATCTTTAAAATCTGCTTCTGAAAAAACCAAAAAAAAAAGATAGGGGGAAGAACTGAGGAGAGATCCCCGGAGATGGTAGCACGTGTGGGGTAACATGCTGCTGGAGGGCTGTATTTAATTGCTGCAATTCAAAATTCAATTTATAGCATTCTTTTTTTTTTTTTTAAAAGATGCATTTTAAAATAAGATCTTAATAATATATACGAGTAATCTAATTTTTTTTTTTTTAAATTATGTATCTAAACCTGTAGATATTTTTCCCTTAATGACAAAAATTTATGTGAGACGATTTCATATGTCGTATTTTATGAGACAGATCTCTTATTTAGGTCATCCAGGAAAAAATATTACTTTTTAGAGTAGGTCTCTTATGAGACGGTCTCACGAATCTTTATATGTGAGAACAGAGACGAATCAAACATACCAATATTCACAATAAAAAATAATTAACTTGGACATAAAAAATAATATTTTTTCATGAATTACCCAAATAAAAAATCTGTTTCACAAAATAAGACACGTATGACCGTCTCACACAAGTTTTTGCCTACTTTTTATGCTAAGATAATTATTTTTTATTGTGAATATCGGTATGATTGACCATCTTACAGATAAATATTCGTTAGGCATCTCACAAGAGACATACTCCGACCTAAAATAAATATCTTGAACTGTCCTGTCCAGTATACATATAAGTTTACGCCTTGACATCAAATTCTCAAGTGTAAGATTTGACCTCGAGTTTGACACTAAATCTAACAAAATTTTCTCCAACTAAAAATAATATATACATACGAACCACGTTTGACAAAACAAATAGAAAACAGGAACATCTCAAATCAAGTCACGCCAATTTCTTTTGTTTTTCTCAATAATTTTGTTCCACCACCTTAACTAATTCAGGCAGTTTTTCCATTGTTCTGATTCCTAAGTAGAACAATACCCTAAACTAGAGTCATTCCGTTGTCTTAAGAGCCTAACACACACAACCTAGATTACATCAAAATTGATGGCGTGGATCGTTAAAATATCCCATCTAGAGGATTCATCGAACCATACCCGAGCACGCTTGACCGATCAATCTGAATTGGCACCAACCCGGTTCAAATACAAGTTGTTGGTTGTCTATAATCATACATCACGCGTTCAACCAAGAACAAATCCATGCCTCCCAGAATCACCACAAAGCATCATGTTTAAACAAAAGGACAATCTTGTCACCTTTCTCCTCCTTCTAGCTCCTCTTGATCCTCGATCTGTGCATCTTCTTTGCTGCTTACTTCTACTCCTCCCTCAGGACTCTCACCACCGCCACTCAGCCGGAAAAGAAGCCCAGTGGCGGTCGAGTCTGAATCTTCTTTTTCGAGATATTCATCATCTTCCTTGTCCATTGATCGAGAAGGAGCATCTCCATCCATCCAGGATGGACAATGGTGCATAGCTCCAAGAGCATCGTGTAGCTGCTAACGAGCTGAAGGGCTTGAAGCATGGGACGACCCTTCAGCTGGGTTGTTTTGCAAGCACGAGCACTCGAGAACAGGGAAGGACAAAAACGACGAGGTTTTCGATCTAGCGGATTCCTGAATCAGCCCATCGATTAAATTTCTTCTCATATGTACTTCGTACCGATGTTATCCAGGTGTGGTTGGCTTGGAAAAAGTGGTCCCAGGATCTCATCTAAAAGCTTCGCGATTTCTTTCCTACACCGCGACAAGAAAAACATAATAAGACGGCGTCTAGCATCCGGGGCAAATCCAATAAATCAGCAGAGCGGGGGTAACCGAGACAACTCGAAAAGGATTTTGGGGTTTGAAACTTCCAATTTGGAAAAAGAAAGAAGAAGAAGAAACGCACACACATAATTTCGAAACTTTTATCTGATGGGGCGTGGTGCTATGGTGTCACGAAAATCACCTGTCTAAGCGAAAAGTTTTGGAGGCAGCAAACTGATAGAGCCTGTGCCCCATAACCAAGCTAGCAAAATTTGGGTTTCCTTTACCATCACGATAAAATCCTGCAATAAATACATCTGCTTCTAGACAGATCGTGTAGTCTATCGCCTCCCATAGCAATTTATGTGCATTGATCCTCAACTCGATAACCGTACTCTCCGGCTCATTATCGCTCTCAGACACCCAACCCCACCAACCTTCAATGTTGTAAGGATATTTCGGTCGAGCTGGTGGTGGAGGGATCGGACGTGGTCGGGGCCCAGAATTTTTCCAGTCATCGGGCTTCTGTTCGACTTTCACTGGAGGTGATTTAGTCTTAGGAGCTTTGTCCACCGGATTAGCTTCCCCGCCATACATTTTATTTAGCTCCCACGGCACGCTCAAGGAAGTCCGGTCAACAACATTTTCAAACATCGCATGAAAGGGAATCAGTTTCTTCTGCCCACCAAAGACCTCGCCACCAGAAACATAGATTATTGTATCCCATGGGTAGCCATACGCTCGAAGAAGTATACCAACCTGTAGAAAAATATTTTTAATAATCATAACCAGTCTCAAAAGATGAAAATAACAGATTATATTAATGAAATATACCTCCTCAGGCATAAGTGGACATAGACCATTACGAAACTGCGCAGCTGAATCTACAGAGAGGTTCCCATCTGACAATTCCCCGCTTTAGCATCCAGGCTCGCTTATGTTGGATAAGTTCAGTATGCACATCCTAAATAGGAACAGTAGGCAAAACAAAGACAAATGTTTTGAAAACCTTAGCGAACTGACAAAAAAATAATACAGAAGCTAACACTGGCAGGCAAAAGGTTTAACTATAAAGGTACCTGAAAGAGCTCAGCACAGCCATGATATGCTAGAGCATCCCTAGTCATCTCTGGATCATAGGCTATAAATGGACGCCCAGAAGCTCGCAACCTGTACAGAATCTTTGTGGCAAGTTCCTGGACCTCCTCTCTGAACCTTAAAGCATGATACGCAACCCTACACCTCAGCCTTTGATATTCTTCTAGGTGTGAAGGAAGTACTGCCTAAGCCATACAAGATCATATCACAAAGAAATATTGGTCTAAGCATGATACGCCTAAGCAAGCCGCCGCCGCCGTAATTAAAAAGGATAGCTGTGTGCAACAAAAGATTACATGTTCTAGTGTATACCTGCAAGCACCCACCATCCGGTACAACGAGCTCGACAACTGAGTGCATATTCAACACTGGAAGAACATGGTGGAGATAGAAATATGGAGATGCTGACTTGGAGACTTTGAAAGATGGGATCTTCTTCTTTCTTCTCGCGCCTTTAAGATCCTTTGGTAGTGTTTTGACGACCTTGACATCCTCTGCTAAAGCCACCATAAACTGATCCTCGTTATAGAGGTAAGCGAAACTCTTAAACTGTGTGCTGCATAACATTAATGAGCATCGAGTTAACCAATCTTTTGTGCGGCAGAAACATGTATTAAAGTTGAAAAGAAACCAACCTGATTCCTTTGCTACTTGTGGTGGATTGTATCTCAGGAATAACTAGAGTGGCATTCAGAAGCCGGGCAACAACAACAACATCACAAATCTGCAGAAAAGTAAGATATTGCAAAGAATTCTTCTTTATAAAAAGAATGACAAAAAAACGGTGCCAGAAGGATGAGGCCGTGTTCAATAGTAACACTCACGGAGTTTTTTATTTCATGAAAACCACCTTGTATCCTCACAAATAAAACTCCGTTGCTAGTTACAGGAGCTGCAACATATCGGATCTCATTAAGTAATAAACAGGATAATTGGGACGAAAATATAAAGATTTCTTTATTTCTTTTTAATATTTTCATAAACCAACAAGACGGAATTGCCATCAATCCACCTCAACTCATCAAGTAAGTTCCGAACATCAAATGCTAAATCAACTGTAAAAGAAATAAATCTTACCTACATAGTGTCCTCTTGGATTAGCATAAGGATGTATCGAATCAAGAGGCCTGACTGGACCCCAAAGTCTTCTATAAAATGCAGTCTGCAAAATGGCGAAACTTCCATAAAACCACGAAACAAAATAAAAAGAATCTTTAATTATACCTATGAAGGTACGGAAATCCACAAAACAAAAAATAGAAAGTGTAAATTAACATTGGGGGATCTAAAACTAAAATTATGAGTAACTCAAAAGGATACTAATTAGCAATTATACCAGAAGATTGGCCCCACTAAACACCATGTTAGAAAAATATTATTCATAAAACCCACCCCATTTCCCTAAAAAGTTCCTCGAATTTTCGCAATTCAATAAACCAAAATCTTCTCTCTACAAGAAAAGCACAATTCAGTGACACAGTATCGGCAAACTCAAATCCTAGAATTGAACAGCGCAAAACAAATCACACCAGAAAACACAGGAAATTACACGGAAAGTTTGGATCTTTATCATATTACATCGCTGGAAAAATCTGCATTCTCGAAGATGGGCCTCCAAGAAAAGATGGTGATTGAAGACTGGTACTCAGAAGCAGCAACCCCGTAAGTGTATCTCGCGAGAAGAAAATGCGCGAAGAGTGAAACAGCAGAAAGAGCTAGGCCTATAAGCCCCACCCACTTCAGCCTGGACTTGAAAAACACTCCCTTCTCGCCGCCGCTAGCGCCGCCGCCTTTGGCGGACGAAACCCACCTCATTTCACGCATGCGCACACCAACTGAGAGTGAGAGAGGATGGAGACGCGGTGAGAGTGGAAGTCAAAAGAAAAGAAAGGAACGGGTGATGACGCGTGCGAGTAAGATCATTGCACGGATAGCGGATAAACTTCAGAGTTCAGACACAGACTTATTTGTTGTACATGGGGTGTCTATGTAACAAATGTGTGTGTCTGTATATGCATACATAAAGTGAAAAAATACTAAATATATCATATTTCTTATAAGTAGGTTTCTTGTATCGTGTCATAAATCTTTATCTGTTAAACAAAAAATCAACAATCAATAAATTTAAAATCAATCATATATAACCCATAAATCCAAGCACACCATAACATAATTTATCTACATTTTTTCGATTTCTATTTGCTGCGATTTGCCGCATTAAATTTCCACAAGTATCCAAGGTAAAAGGACACGTACACATATCTATACTATTATATTAAGTACGAGGCCCTAATAATAACCGCTCTGTGAGGACACCAACATTCTTTCCTGTTTTACCTTTTTTAATTTTTTTATATTTACTATTTATTATTTTATTATAGTTGAGCCCCTAATAATAACCGTTCTATGAGAACACCAACTTTCTTTCCTATTTTACCTTTTCTCATTTTTTATATTATATTTTTTCTTAACAAATAATATTATATTCACCGTCATAAGGAAACTGCTCACGTGAAAAATAATATTATTTCTTCTCCAAACTAGCCACCGTGAAAAATAAACTCTCTTCTTTATATTGTGACGTCATTATGTTGTAATATCATGAATATTTAATATATTAGCCACATGTATTCAGGACACACGCAACGTGTGTACCACAGTTACTAGTATCTATGAAAAACCCCTTTAATTTATTGAACACGTGAGGGGGAGGGGGGTATGGGATGGCAGCTCCAATTTAAGTTTTTAACTACTCCAGACGAAATAATAGCAGCCTAGAGGTGGCATTTTCCAACTATTTAAGAGACTAAGGTAAAGGTCCAGAATGCAAATGTACGTATAAATAAATTAAAAGAAGTGAAATAAGTGGACCATCTTATTTTTTTTAATTTTCTTACTAGATAGTCTCACTAAGTCGACAATGTTTATATTTATAATAACAAGTAATATTCTGACATAAAAAAATATTTTTTTCCATGGATAACCTAATTAATAGGAGATATCTCTTGTAAAATTGACTTGTTGGATCATTTAAGATTTTTTTTTAAAAAAATTCAAGTCGTTAGTTAGATTTGGTATAATAGGATAATAGAGCTTATATATATATATAATAATTATTTTTATCCGATTTGAGAAAAATAAATTAAAACATATAAACATAACTGTGAATCGAAATACATATGTCATATATATATATATATATATTTGAAATAGAATGATTGTCGATTAATTTGGTTTAATCCATAAGATCAAAACTAAAATGAGAAGTTTTGAAATATTGACTGCGTATGTCATATACATATAATGAGAAATAATTGAAATTAGTAATTCAAGATATACTATGTTTGTATATATTAAATTTTTTGTTACATAAAATATGATTTTACATAATAAATTTTTTTTTAAAAAAAAAGCAGACATAAAACTTTGACTAATTTGTTTGATTTTAGAACATTTGGTTTTCAAGAATTTTATGTTTTTTTTTATATTTTATAGAAGCGATAAATGTAATTTTCCCTGAAGTTTTATGTAATTTTTTTTTATTTTATCTAAATGGACACAATTTATAATGTTTGAAACTTTCGCCGCGTAAGAAATTTGACTCTCGAACAAAACCCACAAAGGCGGTGTGCCCAAGTCCACTCTCTAAACCCAACCAATCGGCAAATCTGGCTTCTTCTGCCAATTTCCCAGTGATCACCATTTAAATCTCGCCCCCAAAACCCTGTTTGCCTCTTCAATCAATGTTGTTTCGCTCCCCGTTTTTTCCCCCGCTGTACCAGTCAAACCACTCCACGAGTTATATAATGATTTGTTGTTTATCAGCTGAACAAGTCAATTGTAGCTGAAAAACAATTGATGGGATTTCCTCTGACATGGGTAATTTCTTCTCTTTAATCGTGTTCCGAGTTTTTCTTCCTCGAGTTGAAATGCAGCCAATATTTGGGTATGTAAAGCGATTCGTTCTCGCTTCGTTTTGGTGATCCATGTTGTTGTAAAAAACTAATCAAGAACTCCAGTTGCAGCTTCAAGATTCTTTGGCCTTTTTCCTAGTATCAGTGCATAAAGTGTGGGCTTGTATGAGAGATATTGACGGGTGATCGTAAGTGAAAATCGAGAGAAATTAAAAGAAATGAACACACAAGATTTTATGTGGTACGGTCGTTGAGACCTACTCCACTGCAGCCAACAGCAAAGGAATTTGCCACTACGAAGAATGAATGAAAAGTGTAGAATTACAAATGGCTTTCACGTATATATATACTTACTCCTAACCAACAATTTCTAACTGCTAACTGAATCAACCATCATATAAATATATCCATGCCAAGTGAAAGTTAACCAACCCAACTCTTTTGTGGTTGCCCTCATTCCCTTTGAATTTAATGTCTTAATGAGTGTAGGTGCAAAGCCAAAAGTAACACCTGTTTTGGTGCTGTTTATATTCTACCTGTACTGTTGTTGTTTGTGAAGTTTTTGGGAAACCCACTCATCTGATGCCTTCAAAATTCGTTTTTTCTGATGTTTACCTTTTGTATGTAAAACGTATATGAGTTAGATCACGTTTCCATTGTGTTTCTTTTTATTGTAGTATCATGTGGATCATAAAAAAAGTGAGATGCCACGATAAGAAGTCATTGAATTTATTTCTTAGGGTTCTGTGGTGCAAAATAAATATTTGTTTCATTTTGAATTGATACAATCTTTTAGTTTTGAGTGTTAGAACAAATTAGCGATAACTTCTGATGGAGTGATTTGGGAACCCATGTATATGTTGCTTTAATTCGTGCTTATTGTTATTGGCTATGTATTTATGTTATATTTTCATGGTTCATATAATTTGCATACATTCATAATTTAGAGGCGGATACAGAGTTCTACGATTCACAAGTTCTGACTGCAAGCAGCCGATTATATAGATGTATGAATTAAATCAAAGTATTATGTTCCAATTTCTCAATTTTTTGTTCTCTTAAAAAGAAAAAAACAAAGCAAGAATGGGACAAGGCGGAGCAGAATACAGGAAGATGAAATATTTTATGTTGTCACCACCACTTGAACCTCTCCCCTTTTAAACCCAAGTAAAAGCAAAAAAATATGTTATGTTGGTTTCTTCTTTACATGTGAAATGATGATTCATGAATTAATGATGGGTCAATGTTGTTGAACTATTTGCACTTGGTCCATCTGTAGATTTAACTATTGCAAATTTGCTTGTGTATGCAATAAAAAACCATTTCTTCGTTTGCGAATTATTGTCGTTGAATTTTCCGGTGACATTTTGTAGGGTGATCACCTTATTGTGCCGTAACCTATAAAATCATGTTCTGGAGAAAAAATTCTGTTGTTGCAATAGGACGACTACGTATAGTGTCTTCTACTGGCAAAATGGAGTTCTTATTCTCTTTAAACTGTTTGGTCTTTAATTGACTTGTGCAATTTTTTAATGTACAACTACAGTGACCATGGTACTTTTCCTGCAAAATGCTCCTGATTTGTAATACGGTTGAAGAACCATAAAATGGATTTGGTTATAATTGGCATCTCTGTTGGCTTGACTCTGGGCATACTCATAGCATCACTTGTATTCTTTGGCATTTGTTGGTATAAGAAACGTGCTCATTTTCGGCGCTACTCAAATGAACGATCTGTTGCTATCCTTCCTATACGAACTAATGGCTTAGGTACAAGCATTGATTCAAGCGCCTCTATCTCAAATTCTGTAGCTATCCCAGGGTCAGAGTTCCTTGACCAAAAACCTCAACATTCCTGGTGGAGTAAGCATACCAAAGATCGGTTTGCTTCAGCATCTGGTATTCCAAGATACCATTACAAGTATGTTGTCCAGTTGAATTACTTTTCACACTCATTCATGTTTCGCTTAAATATAAACGTTTTTTGAGATTCTTTTTCTTGACTGCGTATAATAGCATATTACCATTGCTAAAAGTTGGTGAATTCTGGACGATCAAGTATATCCTGGCTAATCCCACTACAAATTAGAATACATTTGGACATATATAATTTTGATATACTATTTAAAGTAATAGTTGGAGATATTAGGAGTGGAGGGTGTCGGACATTTCCTTATTTTTGTATTCATCCCATGAATTATATGCTTGGGAAGGGTGAAGTGGAGGAGTTTGATGAAAGAGAGGGCGGGAGGGATTTGCTCACTCATGGTAGGTTGATTTTACCAAGCTCGGTTATGCTTTTCAATCAGGATACTTTTCACTCGGTAATTTTCTTTCTTGTTTTGGGATATACGTCACATGTAGCATTCAGTGGAATAATGAGGGAACACAGAATTTCACAACTATTCTTGGCCAGGGTTCATTTGGCCCAGTATATAAAGCCACAATGCCTGCAGGTGAAGTGTTTGCTGTAAAAGTTCTCGCTTCAAATTCCAAACAAGGGGAAAGGGAATTTCACACAGAGGTAGCGGCAAGATCCTTAAATGTTCACCCGGATATTGAAATATAAACTGAATTTCACGTCACTCCTCCAATCAACTACCCTCACTTTACGATATGCATTTATATTTTTAATTCATCATTTGATATTATCCAACAAGAAAGTCCACCCTTGAATAAAGAGATCATTCACTTTCCCATTGAGGGAATACATTTTAGAACAAATTGAAACGTTATGGACTAAAACATAAAAACTCGACCTAGTGACAAAGAAATATTTGCAATTAGGAAATAGGAAAATTTTAGAACAATATACATTGTGTCGTTTTTAAAACATTTTCCAGTTCAAATAATAAACTCACTCCCAATATGCTGCCACTGTCTGAACTTGATCAGCTCCTTAAATGACAGGAATGTTAATGCTACTATTTCTCATCCTAATGGGAAGGCTTATTTTGCCATTTGAGCGGATAATATACAATTCCACAAAGTATGTGAAGAAAAAAATTATTTTATCATGAAATACTAAAAAAAGTAAGAAAACATATAGTTCAAAGGGCACCTTGGAGAAAAATAAATATAAAAAGTTAACGAATTTACTGTTTTGGCTGTATTTTTTTCTTTCTTAAAGTTTTTACCTGGTGAGATAAACTGCATCAGATTCACTTTATGTAGATGTTCAATTCAGTTCTTGATGTTATGGTATCTACCTTTTCTCAGGTTTCTTTGCTAGCTAGGCTGCATCACAGAAATTTGGTAAATTTAGTTGGATACTGTGTTGATAAAGGAGAACACATGCTAGTTTATGAGTACATGAGCAACGGCAGTTTGGAAAACCTTATATATGGTAAGTTAATACATATGATCTGGTCTGCTGAATACTATTACGCATAATCACTATTATCTTATAGCATTGCCTTTGCCACTCTCACTATGTATTTGAATAATAGCCAAGTGGAAGAATAAAACTAGTTATGTCCTATTATCCATGAATTAACCAAAGACACAGTGAAGAGGATTTTGCAAAATTTGAAAGATGTGATGGTTTCCATAATGTCCAACCGCAGTAACGAGTCTTATTGACTTTGATATGGTGTTGTTTGGGGCCATATGAATAATATCAAGAGTCATGTTCATACCTAGATAAATCGATGTGGGTCATGTATCATCTTCTTGTATACTTTTATGCTCAACTGGTTTTTGATTCATCACACTTTATTTTTGTTATAAGAGCGAGAAAAGGAGGCGGTATGATGACATTAAAATTAACGTTAAAAGGTCTGTTCTTTGACTCATTATATGTTGGGTCTGTTCTATCATGACAAATTCACTTTTTTAAGTCAAATCTTCTCTGCACAAGTAATTTTATGTTATGCAACGAGTTAAATAATTTGTTTCTGATCCAGGCCATTCACATGCACAATCTATAATGGATTCTAAGCTTTTCATTTTGATACTGTGATTATGTTTTAGTTTCTTATTTAATTTTCATGTACTACGTGTTCCATATGCAGGAAAACGAAAAGCCGGAAAACGAAAAGCTTTTTAAATAGATTGCCAAACTCCATATATTCATCAAGAAATTTTTCTCTCTCCTCGTCTCTGGTTTCTTTACTTATATTGCTCTTGATGGTGGCAACTTATTTTTTTATCCACACAATTTAGGTGAAGACAAACTAGTGGACAAACTAGTGTTAAGTTGGGATGATCGGCTACAAGTAGCACTAGACATTTCACATGGGATTGAATATCTTCATGATGGGGTACGCCAAACGATATCATACTTAGTTACCTTTTTTACAATTTAGAGAACTGGCCGTTAAAATGGTTTCGGATTTCTTGTTGTGTAACAGGCAGTGCCTCCTGTCATACATCGGGATTTGAAATCAGCTAACATACTGCTGGATTCCTCCATGAGATCTAAGGTGAATCACAAGTTGCTAGAACATAGATTTCTCTATAGCAAGATATTGATATTCCGCATCTTGGCTTCCTTCATTAATAGGTTGCTGATTTTGGACTTTCCAAAGAAGAAACCTATGATGGCCGTAATTCAGGCCTTAAAGGTACATATGGGTATATTGATCCCGTGTATATATCCACGAACAAATTCACAACAAAAAGTGATGTATATAGCTTTGGTGTTATCCTTTTCGAGCTCATCACTGCCATCCATCCACACCAAAACTTGATGGAATACGTCAATCTTGTAAGACTCTTGTCATCCATTTCTCTCAGTTTTATGTGACTCTCGCATTACTTCTCACAACATAAACCTTGTATTCTAACTTTGTGTTTCCGTTTCCTTTCTAAGGCTGCCATGAGCTCAGATGGTGTAGATGAAATTATCGACGCTAAAATTACAGATTCGTATAACACAGAAGAGGTGAGGACTCTTGCCAAAATCGCTCGCAGGTGTCTACATAAAACGCCCCGAAGACGCCCCTCGATCTCAGAAGTTTCACAGGGCTATTCTAAAGGTAAAGCAAAGGCGCCTTGTCAAAGAAGATACAATGTCATTTGCCGGAGAAGATTTTTCGAGAGCTGTGAGTAGGATAGAGTGTCAGCAACTGGAATTGAACAAAATCGCCAGCATCAGTGAAAGGCTAACATAATGAGGATGGTTTGGTTTGTGATCTTATTATTACATTATTTTTGGCGAAATGATATTGGTCATGACTCGTGACGAATGTAAAGTAGGATGATAACTGCTGATAATCAACATACAAGTTCTTGATATTGGTCGTGACTCGTGACGAATGTAAAATAGGATGATAATTGCTGATAATCAACGTGCAAGATCTTGATTTACAGTTTTTGAAGAGTAGGGCTTTCATTTCCTTTGAACTAACGTGTAAAAATATCTGAAATGATGGAAATGTTGTTCGAAACTGTGGGGCAATGGTTAGTCTCTAGAAGAGGACTAATAGAATTATCTTTTTTTTTTTTCATATTCGAGATTATCAAATTTGATTACCAGTATCACTTGGATAAAGTGGCATGAACCTCTCCCTTCGAGGAAGAGACGTAAGTTTGAATCCGCACATCTGTGGTTTCTTGCGTTAAACATTAGGTTCATAACTAAAATCTGAAACAACAATGAGCCAAAAATTTACGTCAATGATATGTAGCTATTTCAGTCAAATATTGCTAGATAAGGACGAAGATACAAGATTTTATTTCACTTGCTTGCCAAAAAAAATTTCATGCATCCCACTAAGTCACAGGGTACAATTTGTATATACAAGCTGATAAACAAAAAATGTAAAAGAATCAATAATATCAGTAGAATAACGCACACAAGCTGTGTATGATCAGTGGAAACTTTCTAATCGATCATAAGACATTCATGTGGATTGGCATAGAAGTAGTATTCTTCTTTTGGCTTCTCAAAAATGACGACACGCTTCTCTGGTCGTCCCACTCGGTTTTCATGGGATAGTTTCACGGAAGATGAGAATTCGTCCCAGCTCAATAGTCCGATGTTGTATTGATCGATCAGATCAACCAAAACTCGCCGGTTTAGTAGAATGGTCTTCTTAAAATCAAGAAACCTGGAAGGATTATAGAAGTCTTACAAACGTAACTATGAAAAAGATGATATCTAGTCTAGGATTTAGTACTTGTCACTTTTACTAAAACTCATAATTGATTGTAATTGTATAATTTAAGTGTTTTTAATCTTACCATAATCAAGGCACAACATTTTGATAGTTGTGACACTGATTGTCCAACTTAATAAATCAGCTAAAACATAGAAGAAATGAAGAATTCATCACATATAAATCACAAGAATATAAATGTACCTGCGATGTCCTTCTACAACTTTAGCCATATTTCCATCATACGTCGGTACAAATATATCACTCTCCAACGAGACTAGATAATCCAAAGCTGCCATTTGAGATGAATGGTTCCGGAAAAACATTAAGTCGGAGGGTTCCAGCAATGTCTCCTTTTTTACCTATTGGTACAAACTCGATTAGTGGTCAGAAAATGATGTTTTAAAGTCCAAATACATGAAAATAGTCATTTCGGGATCAAGCATTAATGGTTCACTACTAACCATGTTAGGAAATGCCTTGACCATACTTCTCAACCTCCTTTCTCCACCATAAATTTCTCCAGCAGCAATATATATTTGAATGTTACCATCAATACCTAGTGCAGTTAGTATCAGAGCAGTTTCTTCCGGTGTCAAAGGGCATAGACCTTCCTTCCTTTTAAGTTCGGGATCTATGGCTTTCTCCTTCCATAAGGGGTTATTATATCTAATTGTTAACCATTTATGCAGTCAGCAAAAGAATCTGGTTCAGTTTTTTACATGTAGAGACGGACACTTTCTTACCTCATTGCAGTTAGCTCATTCACTTCCTCAGCGTCACAGCCTCGAGTACATCCAGAAAAAGACAGCATATCCATCTCGTATCTAAGATGGAGAACCAAGAAATGACCATTTTGCCTCAGCATCCTCACGATTTTTCGGCCCAATTCTTCTATCTGGGCAGTGAACTTCAAAGAACTAAAATTCACCCGACACCTTAGCCTCTGAATCTCTAGTGGTAACCCATTATTAGCGAGCCGAGCATCCGTTCTATTCAAGCGAACAACTTTATACTTCTTAAGAAGAGGGAGAATCTGCCAATGAAAATCACAACATGAATTCCATCATCTAAAAATATTCATTCAAGGTACCAACTCCAAATTTTCTAAGAAAAACAACCTGAGACTGGTAGTAAGAAATGTTCGACCAACTAACAGGTGGTAACTCATAGAACATTCCCAGTTCATTTCTTTGTTTAAGCCTAGGGGGAAGCTCTTTAAGTATCCGAACTTCATCCCTCAAAGATGCAATGAAATGATCAACATCAAATATGTCCTGGAAAGAACTAAATGGAGAATATATTTTTAGCAACTATAATGATGGTAGTCTAACGTTAGAACTTAGAGAAAATACCAAATTTCCATCTACCTCGTATCCGCCCAAAATGAGGTTTTATCCAATTCTGGGACAATAAGTGTGACGTTAAGGTATCTTGCAATAGAGACCATATCACATATCTGCAAAGCGAACAAGTAAAAGCAACCGATGATCAAGAAATATCTTTGGAAGATGTACAAAATCGCACCTGATTTTCAAACATCTAGTTATCATGATAATCAGCAAGAAACAACTTACAGCGGCTCGCATTTGGTTAAGGCCTCCATTGCAAGAAACAATAAGATATCCATTGTTGTTGTACACCCCTGGAAGCAATACATTCAGATTCACATTAAGAAGAAGAATTACGAAGCAATAAGGTAAATGACATACAAACAATGGACCAAATAAGTTACAAGATTCAACATCTAATGTCAAGAATGAACTCACTCTTTGGAGAATAATGAACTTTAGGTTGAACGAACGACATATTGGTCGATAAGCTCATATCATGGGAACTGGAACAAGAAGGCCAGCTTTTCAATAACCTTGGCCCCCAAACTTCTCCTATCGCCACCAATTGAATGATACATGTCCACAGCAATAATGTAGTGATTAGCCTTATAATCCAGAGCTTCATTCTACAATGAGACACCCCAAAAAACTTGGCATCTTTCACTTTCTCTCCACCTAAAAACTTCATGTTTATATCCCAATGTCCACCTTTCTTTTTTCCATTCTCATCGTTATCCTCCACTTTACACATTTTGATGATACGACCAAAAAAATTCAGGCCAAAGACATGAAATTCCGAAGACCCTTGACAAAAATTTGGTGTCGATGTGCTAATACAGTTCTAAAGAATTAAAATACTAGTTCTAATATGGTTCAAAATCAAATCTTGAGACTAATTAGAATTATTTTAAGAGAGTGATTACGCAAAACGAGGCGAATCTAAGTCTTTAATTATTATACTATCATTAAATAAAACACATCGAAGCACAGACACAGAAAATCACGATGCTAACTAACGACGATCTAACTTATTTATCTTGAAAACTACTCTTTCCAAACTCTCATTTTCATCAAAACAAGAATACAATGCGAAGCATTCAACTTAACGCCATCACAGAGTTATTTGTGAATATGAACCAGCAGCGAAAAATGGGAAAACAAAAAAAAATGTTCGCGGGGTGAACAAGGCGAATGGAGGATGAAAACTGAGAGACTGGAAGACCCTTCTCAAGATTTTGGATTCCCCTAAGACTGCTGGAAGATTTCCACGATATGAGACTCGGGGAAGAAGGTTAACACAAATAGGCAAGCGCACACAGAGGACAAAAACTTGGTGACCGTAGTTATAGCGTCGGTGTGGAAATGTTTTTCTATGAACATGATGATTAAATTTTTTATTATTTTTCTAAAAGAAAACGGCATTAAAATTTGATTCGCAAATAAATTATTTCATTAAATATCCAATAATGGCAATAATATATATATATACAATTTTGATATGCTGCATACCTACCGTGCACACCTTTATGAGCATCGATGAGGTGTCATTCACCCATTGTATGCACAATTTTTCTATATTTCATTACATCCAATAGGTGATTGACACCTCATCGATGCTCACATAAGTGTGCACGGTAAGTGTGCAGCTTATCAAAATTGTATATATATAAACCCAAATTATCTCGATATATATATATATTATTGAGATAATTGGGTTTTTATTAAAAAAAAACTAACATATTTGGCAATAATGGCATGGTCACATTTCCACGGACAAACATTATATCACGGGCAAGGCAGGCCTCCAGATTTCGAAATCCCATGTACTCCCAAATTTGAACTGTCAATTATTTGTTTGTTCCCGAGTCTAAATCTATAGTCCTGATTAATAATTATATGTACTTTATTATCAGATTAATCATCGTGAAATTGAACTTCAGTCTCCAGCTGTCGATTTTTTTTGTGTTTAATCTCAAGGATACTTTTTTAGTAGTACATTTTCACATGAAATGTATCACATTTACACATGAAGTATACCACATTTTGTATGACATAGTACCACAATTTTGTGGGTATGGAGTGAACCCAAAAAAATGTTTTGATTCGTGAATTTTTCACCAACTTCCCCATTAATCATATTCATAATTATATGTAAATTTTTAATACTGAAAAATAAGATACAAATTTATCTCAAGTTTATTCAAATTTAACTGTAAGTTTATTACAATTTTACCCACGTTTAAATGATCATAGTACTAACTACATTTTTTTTTTATCATATTACTTTCAATACAAGCAACTAATTATGAAGCATCATAAATTTTAAAAATAGTTAAGATTATTATATTCAAATAATTATTAAAAGCTCTCATAAAAATCATCTCAAACATATTATTTTGTCTACTCTATAATATTTTTTAAAAAAACAAAATCAATGGAATTAAGTCCCACCAATTTATACTAAGTTGTTCGATTTTCTTCCTCTGAAAATACAATGTGATTAATTTTTCAAATAAAAAAACTAAGTCTTGTTAAAATGTTACTCAAAAGATTTAAAATTGGTTATATGTCTGGTTCACAAAAATAACTATTATTTAACTAAAAACAATCAAATCGATAGTTGAGACGACGTTTCGAGAGTTAGAGATTTAAATGTAATAAATACATTCTCCAATAAAAATAATAATCAAATATTGGGGGAAAAAAATTTAATGGATACCTATTCAAAACCTTCTCATGATCTCATTCAACACTCAAAATAGATCAAAGTAACATTTCTCTACAACGATAGAGAAAACAGAAATATCGATGTAATACTAAAGTCGAAAGGTATAGAGCAGTTGCCCTAAGTATTCATGGTTTGATTTCTTAAAAAATTACGACGTCAAACTAATTGAATGATTCAATCAAAAATAAAAAATAGCAAACAAACTAAATCAAATTTCTAAATTCCGAATTTCCAAATTAAACCAATTTGATCCCCTATCTCAATTTAACCCCGGTAGTTGGGGGGTTTGTTTCAACCTACCCGTGCAGGCAGTGCCTGCACGGGCAATGAACGGCCCGGATCACTCCACATGAGTGATTCGGGCCCACCTCCCTGTAAAAAAAAAAAAAAAAAAACTGGTTCGAAAAAATCCGAGCCGTTGGATCGACCACTGCAGGCAATGCCCGCAGGGGTAGGGTCGACCGAACCGTAGTTGGGGTGTGTAAAAACGGTGGAAGAATGGAAGTGCTCCATTTAGTCAAAAACCTATTGGTGGACACTAAGGAATTGGTCAATTTAAAGGGAATCAGTAGGTGAATAGTCTTACTCATGTGTTTTATTTTATAAAAAAAAACTTAAAATAAAAATAAAAAATTTATTGTCTCAATTAATTTTAATTCAACCATTACTTTAGTAATGGTGGTCACAAGGACTCAATTTTATTGGACGACAAGTCATCTTTCGTGGTAGGTGTAGCCAATAAGGCTATAAAAGATTTAATTGGTTGCGTGAAAACTTGTTTCTTCTTCGGTTCTTCCACCTTTTTACTTTTTTTAAAAAAAGAAAATAAACCTATTTTCAATATAATATAAATATATATATATATATATATTAGGGGGTTGAAAAGTGGAAAATGAAAGTGATTTGTGTATTAAATAAGAAATAAATGTATTTGACTTTGATGGGAAAGTATTCGGGTGAATTTTAAAGTTTCTAATGTCAAATAATTTAGAGCTATAGTTATTTTTATTACTAATAACATTCCCCCACCCCGCAAATGCAATAACGTAGGAGCATTAACATCGATAGGTGGAGGTATTATATAGGACCATACGTACCAAATTGGTACAAGAAAATAATTTGATCACGTCCCACCGGTGCATGAATTTAATTCGAATGCTTTCAAATTATATATATTTGTCAATTATGGAATATTTATTTAAATTATCGAGCTACTTTAGAAGAGATATTTAAAAATTTATCTGAAATTTGATCGAACCTACGCGTGAAAATTTACGGTTTCGAATTTGAGTTTGAGCCCGAGTATAACAATATCTGGTTGATTGAAAAACTATGACCTAATTTACAAAATGAGGCCATCACTCAATAATTTACGACGATGTAAAGAAATTGGAGTATGGGGACTTCGCCATATGTAGCTAATGCTCAAGGCCATTGAGAAGAATTTATTTGTCTAAATAAAATAATTATGTCAAATTATAGGCCCGATTTCAATCTTATCGGCCCAATTCCTCCTCGGTTTATTCATCTTAAACTCATTGCTACGGTTTACTAGGGTTCTTGAATTTCATTTAGGGCTCGAATAATATAGGCTCATCTTTATATCGTTTTAGCCTTACTGATTTTTAAGAATGTGCTAGAAATGATTGAATTTCAATTATAAGTATACTATTTAAAACGAAATAATAGACTAATTCTTAAATTCACACTTTATTAATTTACACATTAGTAATAAAAACTAAATGAATTTCAAATAACATAATTATTGGGTGAATTGAGAGAAATTCATCATAATCAACATGAAATATCATATGAACGTGTAATGTGTAGATTTGAAATTTATGATCTTACTTCTCTAAACAATAAAAATACATTCGAAACCCATCAATTCAAACACAACATAAATATATTTTGAATTAATCTCGACTATATATATGAAGGATACCATTATATTAAACTAAAGTCATCCAACAAACAGCGTGGATTTGAAATATATGACTTCAAATACCTCAATCCAGATACGTGTTCAGTGTGCTAGAGATTTAAAATAATTTGATGGAGAGACAAAGTAGCAAATAACGAATATATATAGATGCATGCTGTAGATTTGTCATTCTTCTTTTTATCATATACTTGTGTCATCTAAACATTATATTTTCGAGTAGGTCTCTTATGAGATGGTTTTATGCATCTTTATTTGTGAAACGGATCAACCATACCGATATTCACAATAAAAAATAATATTTTAGCATAAAAAGTAATATTTTTTCATGGATGATCCAAATAAGATATCCATCTCATAAATACGATCTATGAGACCGTCTCACACAAGTTTTTGTTATATTTTGTAGGAAAAAAAACTACAGAATAAAATTTGTTATTTAATATGTCTAATCTGAAACATAAAAATAAAACCTCAAAGGTAAACAAGTATCGACGGAGTTTATTTTTTCAAAGCAGTATTTAATTATGCATGTGGTGACTGCTATATATATATATGTAAACTGTAAGATCAAGGGGAGCTTGAAACTACAGCAGGCGGCACTCCGGGAAACCCAGGCGTTGGCTGGAAGGGAAACGGAGGGAAAGAGATGTGAAAGGTGGCGGCAGTGGCGGAGCTGATGGAGTAAAACCAGATATTGGCGGCAGCTTAAAAAACGGGGGTGAAGGTGGCGCAGGGAAAACTGGAGGGAAAATAGTAGTTGGCGGGGAAGGAAATACAGGCGGAAAAATCGACGCAGGTGGCGAAGGAACAACTGAAGGAAGTAAAGATGGCGGTCGAAGAGGGTTTGGAGGAAATATATTCGGTGGGTTGAACGGATTTGGTATCAACGGGATTTTGGAAGTTGCAGGCAGATTTATCTCTTCATCAGATAATTTGGGTGGCTTTATTGCAGTTTCTATACCAGGTACGGGTGGTAAATATGGAATTCCGGGGAGTGGCGGCAGTTGGGGAAGCTGCGGCAGCGGTGGAAGCCATGGAAGCAGCGGAAGCGGCTGGAGATGGCCTAAAACAGGTGGATTATACAGCGGATCTTGAACTGGTTGCAAAAATGCGGGGTCATTAGCGTTCGAAACCATCGAAGATTTGCCACCATCAACACTTTGTTTCTTGAAATTCCCGATTCTCAGCTTCTGATCGCAAACCTGTGGCTGATTCAAAGGCTTGAACGTGAAAAATCCTGCAGAGAAAATGTGCACGCCTTCTTTTTTTGATTTAAGGTTCAACGATGTAGAAGTTGCGGTTGCAGCCACAGCACAGTAGGGTTCATTGCTGCTGATTAGCTTCACCGAACAGCCCTTGATTTTCTTGACATGTTTGCTTACAGAGAAAGGGAGATCAACTTTGAATTCTCCATGATTATCTGTCTTCACTTCTTGCCGAAAACTCGGACTTGATCTCGTGTTCATGCATTCAACCGCAACAGTTGCACCTAAAACACAACATGCAAAAAATCTAAGCAAAGTCCACCTTCGATATCGAATTGAAAATCGAAAATTTTGTTTTAATGAAGAAGTTTTAGATGAAATGAGACCTTCCATAACGTGGCTGGCTTTGAGGAAATCCTGGTGGAAGCATGTATCACAGTACACAGTTCCTACAAGAACTGCAGATGGAAGCTTCTTCTGATTCTTGGATTCTGAGCAGTTGATATGAAAAGCTAAACCAAGAAAAATCAGTGGCCAAAACAAAGACATCTTGAAACATAAAATCAGCTCTATAAAACTAAATCAAAAGTATCGATTAATTTTCGAGAGAGAGATTTTGTAAGAATTGCATGCTAAAATTCCTCTAATTAAATTTATATTTTGTGATGGAGATCTATGTTTTGTAAGAAAGGAGCTATCTTTTTATATTAGGTAAGAATAAGGGGTCTTAATGTCATTCATGAAGAAACAAGTAAACCGCAACAAACTAGCAGCAGTTATTAGTAAGTATCAAACAGGGAAATTTCATGAAGTGTAAAGAAGATAAATAAAATATTCAAATTAATGTGCAAAATTCTTCATTAGTTGAATTTTCTGATTGAAAGTTGGGGTCCAGTTAGCTCACGAGATGATCAAATCTCTCACAAAGTTCATGTGTCTTTGTCTAGGTTCACATCCCAAACGTGGCGTAGGTTACATTTGCATGAATTTGCTCATCAAATTTTTGCATGTAGTTCACTTCGTCATGTGATTTTTGTGTGGTACTTGAGTTTTGGTAGGGTCTAGATAGATTAATGGTAGAAATAACTTAATTTTTAATACGTATAAATTCATTTTATCTAAAAGAAAATTGTGTTTTTGAACCTGTACTTTTGACTATTTACGATTTTGGTAATTTATATATATATATATATATATATATATATATATACCTGAAATTGAAATTTTATAATATAAAATACAAGAATAGATAAATATACAATAATTTAACGAGATTTTGTTGTTCTACGAGTCTTTGACGAGTACAAGTGGTTGACAGTACCCATTGTTTTCTCGGGATTATTCCATCCTACCCCTCTGCAGGCACTTGCAGGCAGTGCCTGCAGGGATACATCCAAGGGCCAGAATTTTTTCTGGCCCAATTTTTTTATTTTTTATTTTCCCATGAAGTGGAATCCCAACAATTCATATGAGATGTGGGCACTGCCCCCACACCCAGGATCGAACGAACCGTTTTCTCGGGAATTCTAGTTCTTCACGGGTTCACATCCATCAATAATTCCCTTATTAGGTGATATATATAACTATATCCAATATTATATTATATAATGTTGATGTGAATCTTTGCATCTAGTCCGAGTATACAACATTCTGTCTAATAAACAAAAAAAATCATTTTTTAGCGACTGTTTTTTAAATTTGCGACGATTTATACAAAAACCGTCGCAAATAAAATATTTGCGACATTTTTATTAGCGACGGTTGTTCTCTAAACCGTCGCTAATTACGAGAAATCATTGCAACATTTAGCGATGATGACTTTAGCGACGTTGCGAGAAATCGTCGCTAAATGTCATTAGCGATGGTTTTTTCGTCGCAAAAATCGCGCAATTTTTTTTTTTTTTTGGTAGTGTAATTTAGAAATTTCATGACTAATGCTGCTTCGGTATATTTGAAATTCCAAAAATCTTGTCAAATACAATGAAATTGGGCATAGCTAAACTTTGTCTGGTGCTAATATATCAGGAAGAAATTTGTTTTTCTTGTTAATAACCCAATATGAATTTCTTTCGAATTTTTTTTAAATATGTTATATTGAATGTTTTTTTCGGAATTTTTCTGTCTAGATTTTCCTTTTTTAATATCTTCAATCAATTTACTTCATTTTGTGAAAAATAAATCAGTTCAATGTGGACCAATTCATGCTCCAATTGAAAATTGGGACCAACAATTTTCAAATATACATAAAATCAAATTCATATCTTATACGTTTATATAATATTTTATGTTAATTAGTCAATTTCACTCAATAATAATATCATTTGAAATCCATTTTATTTTATACTTCTAATGTGTAAATAAATAAGAGATTAAATTTATGATTTTGTTTATTGTTTAATTGTAAATAATAAAACTATAATCGAAATACATGTTAATCGAAATACATGTACACCCGGAAGATTTCAAATTTTAGTTGGTTACAAACATGTAAATCTATTGTATAGAAGAGTCCCTTGGGAAAATTTGGTTTGGACCCTAGTGTGAAATTTATGATCATAAGTGATTTTTTATAATTGTGTTGTTTAATCGGTAAAACTTATTTAAATTATTGTTATATCTGTGCCTCATTACTTGAAAGTTTGATTCTTATTTCAAGAATTGGTGATCACAAGATTGTGCATATGTTACTATTTTTTCAAGATCAATTAATTGAAATTTTATTTTGGTAACAATCATCAAATATGAAAATTTAATTTAATTTATATTAAAACAAAAATATATTATAACTGAATTAAATAGCGAGAAACAATAATACAAATTGTGAGGGCTAGTATTGAAAATAAAATGTGATGTCAATTTCAAGAAAAAATATCAATGTAAGGACAATTTGAAAAATAAAAGATGGTGGGAGAAAGTGTTATAGTATTGATAAAATTGTAAACTCAAGGCTACGGTTGGTTTGAGGGATAAAATAATGAAATGATTAAGAAAGAAATGATAAAAAAAATGATTGAAGTAGATAATGATAAAATAATATTATGTTTGGTATGATTGTCAAGAATGTGATAAATAATAATATTTTGATGAATCGAAAAAATTGTCTTTCTAGTTTTGTGATGGCGGTGGTCGCCGGTGGTCGGCCGGCTGGAAGCGGCGAAGGCGGCGACGGTGGTCCGGCTATCGGCCGACCGACAAGAGGAGGCGGCGACGGTCGGCCGGCGGCGGGGGTGGTCGTCCGGCGGTCGGTGGATGAAAGTGGTTGTGAGTTTGAATTTAGGAGAAGGGTAAAATTGAAAAAATAGGATGTATTAAGAGTGTGATAAATAATCCTAGAGGGTGAGTAGTGATTATTTTATCACACCTAATATAACATAATCATTCATAGGAGGGATTGACTTGGTTAAATAAAAAACGTACCAAACGTGTGATTAGGTGGGTTAAAAAAAATAAACCTACCTAATCATCCAAACCAAACGCTGCGTTGAATATAAAATAATCATTAAATTTAATTTTAAAATTTTAAAAGCACAAAATGTTGACACGTTCAATCGGGTTAAGGCACATATCGAATCTAGAAACAAGGAATAAGGCCCAAAGTAATATTCTATCCACTATAAATAACTAACCAACCCCTAATTAAGAAGCTCAGCTTCCTAAATGGAAATCTGTGGCGGCGATTTGCTTCAGCTATGTCGGAGGGGACGGCGACAAGGGATCGATGAGCCATCGGAAACATTTGGGTGGGTGTCATTTGAAAGGATTGCTTCAAAATCCCTTTCCGATTCCACCCATACCAAAGGCTTCCGATTCATCCTCCCCTTTCCTCCCCTCTCTTCCATTTTCACATCCGATTATCTTGGGTATAGATCTTCTGCGTTACGACTCCACTTCTCTGTTTTTTTAACCTTTTCTACTACAGATTATACGGTATAGAGTACGTATTTTTGTTAAAATCGGGATTTATCACTTTTTCAATTTTTCAGCTGGCTTTATCTTGTTTCCGTAGGCCACCATCACCGTGTTCTGGATTATTACTTGGAAAAATTGTTCTACAGTAGTTCTGAAAAACGGATCTGCAGAGCCACCCTGGTTCTGTCTGCTTATTTTTTATCAAGAAGCAAATTATTACTAATACCTAATTTCAAAAATTTAGATTGCGTTTGAACGAAAACAATTGGTTCATAAGATCATGGTTTTGTCATCGTGGTCGGAGAACGGAAATATAGAAATGAATGACAAGAACAGGTGCCATCGTGACAGATTAAAATGAATGTGCAACTTTAATATTGTTTTTTAGGGAGTATTGGTGAACCAATACTTTAAAATGAATGTGCAACTTTGAATGGAACAACGATTTCTCAATCGTATTTATGTCAATTTTTTTCCATTAAGGATCCTCCAACTTATCTAATTATTTATATTTTTGTTTAAAAAACGTCAATCGGCTCTAAAATGTCAATAGAACTGGTAATACTTCCGACTACGAATTGCTAAAATGATAAATTATGTAATGTTAAATTGGAAAATAATAATAAATATTTTTTAGATCCAACTGAAAAATAAGAAATTTGTCGCACAAAATACGTGAGATTGTCTCAGATAGGGATGTAATCGAGCCGAGCCAAACCGAACTCTTGAATGTTTGAGCTTGACTTGTTTATAATCGAGCCGAGCTCGAGCTTTATTTAACGAATATATTCATGGCTCACGAGCTTATTCAAACTTTTATCGAACCGAGCTTAATAAATATGAACTGTACATTTAAATATTCATTAAAAATAAATTATACATTTAAAAAAAATATAATATTCTTATTAAAATTTGTCAATTTATTATATTAAATAAACTTAATAGATTTTTCTATATATTTCATAATTAATGTGTTAAATTAATAAATTAAACATCAAAATTTTCATCTAAGATATTATTTATGAATTTACCAACGAACATGTTCACAAGCTAACGGTCCGAATATTGTAGAGCTTGAACTTGGTTCGTTTATCTTAACGAGCCTTATTAAACGAGCTCAAACGAGCTTTTATCGAATCGAACTTCGAATAGCTCATAAACGATTTGGTTCATTTACGTCCAAAGTCTCAGGCAATTTTTTTTTTAGATTTTAAACTCTAAAATTATTTGTTTTATTCAAACAAATCAATGGATGGGAAAAAAAATCCATTTATTCCTTAACCACGTTTTGTTCTTGGCCGTTTTTTTGTAAGCACGGAATCCGAGCACTCACTCCAATCATGTTGCCACACACATACAGGTAGGGTTTTTCCGCTTTCCAAATAAACCCATGTACTTGTAATTCAAAACTCCAAGAAGAAGAACCCTCCTAAAGTTCCCGAATTTTGCGCTCCTCCCTCGCCGCCAAGAGTCCAATCAATTGTAGTCCGCCGAAGAGATGGGCGGCGCTGGTGAAGTAATCGTGGATGAACGGGAAAAGCATAACGGTGCCCCTGCAGTGGAGCAGTTTGATCTCAATGATTTCATCGTGATTAAAGAAGGGAAGGCTGAAATCTTAATGCACACCAAAAATCAAGTTTTTTTCAATAAAGCCCAGGTGCCTTGTTAAATCTTGTGTCACTGTTTTTCGCTGGAAGATTGTGTTTTTCGCGGTTGTTAATCTATATTCAGTGGGTGGGAATCTAGTCGTTTGCTACATTGATTTAGTATTATATTACTGTTAATGGATTTAATATTCCATGTCCCTTGATTAATTATTTGAATTACTAGCGGTTTTCTTTCAGGCCTAAGTACTTTCTGAAAACTCTGAAGTTTTTACTCTTGCTTTCGTGAATGATCATATAATTTCTGAGAGGCTACTCCCAACTAGAGTAACTTCAGGCTTGCTCATTGCTTTAATTACCTCACTTTCCTTATTTATGATCATATTGTTGATGTAATTTGAGGTTTGCATTCATAATAATTATGACAGGTTAACAACAGAGACATGTCCATTGCGGTTTTGAGAACATTTATATCAAAACACAAACAAGAGCACGAAGCGATGATATCCAAAAGAATGAAAACTAAGCCCAAGGTTGTAGAGGAGCCTTCTGTTGAGCCAGAAGGCATTACTGATTCCATTCCTCATAATGGGAAAGATAATGTAAAGTGTGAAGTCTCTGAAGAGATTTCACAAGAGGGACCTTGCAGCATCTCCAAAAATGCGGCTGCTAATCACCTGGAGAACACTCGGAGAGAATTGACGCCACCGCGAGTTCTTGAGGTTTTTTTTATCATTTCATTTTATCATCTTGCTGAATTTTCTTTCAAGAAATTACATATGGTATGATCATTCAATCAGTTTTGTGCAATAGTGTTTTACATGAGTGCTACAATTTTGAATTCACAGGCATTGTCGGCCTCTGGACTTAGAGCTTTGAGATATGCTCTTGAAGTTGATGAAATTGGTCAAGTTGTAGCCCTGGACAATGATAAAGGCAAGTTCATTCATTGTGTGTAGAAAAGGAAAGCAAGCTAAGGTGGAAGACCCATATTTATTGCTGGTCCATTGAAATTTTGTGAAAGGATATTAATTTTCGTAGATGAGGATATTTTTCTCATTTTACGTACCCATACATGTGCTCTGAGTCCTCTTACAACCATGCACAGTTTACTTCTGGGAGAGTCTATATAATTCCTAGATAGAAGCTTCCCGTCACTTCGGCATCATTGATTTTGTGGGCCCCTCTTAAAAATTATGAGGGACCGCCGACATCATTTTTTAGGATCCAGTGGCTATGATTTAGCCACACCATAGGGGTGAATTTCACCCTTGTAGCATAGATTATTCCTGTATCATGATGCGATCTCGTCAAATGCTAATATTACTCCTTTTGCAGCATCTGTGGAAGCTTGCAGGAGAAATATAAACTTTAATGGTTCAGTAGCACGCTCGAAGGTGGAATCCCAGTTTGCTGATGCTCGAGTTTACATGCTTACCCATCCAAAAGAATTTGATGTGGTATGCTTAATAACTTCATCAAAAGATAAGTTCTTTTGTTGCATGTATTTACTGATCAGAAGGAGGACATTTGCTAAAATTCGTTTGTCATTCACATGATAAGGATAATACTTGCCCAGCTATATACACAAGCAAGAGATGCAACAGTTTTCAGTAAAAGTGATCACTGATTACATTTGAAATGAATTAGGGGTATCGTATGGAGAGTTTTTGAAGATAGTCCAACAATCCCATAATATCGATGGTGAATATATTTTGTATCAATTATAATATTGGCAATTTAGTCAGTACTCGAGCACCACATTTATGATATTTTCTCTGTAGACTGTAACATCTTTACAAAGTACATCACTCCAGGCTCGGCTTTTATTTCTGTCCCATGTTTTGGTATTTTATAGAATATAGCTGTTAAAATTCGTTGGCTTTTATTTATTTGTTTGTTTGTTATGTTTTGGTGAGATATACTCTCTGCTCACTTTGACATTATTGCAGGTTGATCTTGACCCTTATGGTTCACCATCTGTCTTCCTAGACTCTGCTGTCCAATCGGTTGCAGATGGAGGGATATTGATGTGCACAGCAACTGATATGGCTGTGCTGTGTGGGAGCAATGGTGAGGCATGCTACTCCAAGTAAGATTTTGCAATCATTGAACTCGTAGCTATGTGACCTCAAAAAGTAGCCATGATTAATAACACAACTTGTGTGGAGTAGATATGGCTCTTACCCGCTGAGAGGAAAATACTGCCATGAAATGGCTTTGAGGATTCTTCTTGCATGTATTGAGGTATGTTTTTTAAATGAAATTTTAACCTTCATATTTAATATTCACGACCAAGGCTATTTTTGAAAACAGAAAGCTGTGAATTGTGATTCTGAATTTTTGTATCAGCTCCATTTTTTGCTTACTTTCTGTGCTTGATATTATTGTTTTTCATTTGACATGGTTGCTGGTTTTAGTTGGTTGGTTTGATTATGTCTTGATCGACAACAAAGTGGAAATAGTTATGTTTTATCAAATTACCTCAAAACAGCTCCTTTATTATCTCAGTCATGTAGTGTATGTAAAATACAATTTTATTAAAGATGAAGGTCGTGTTCAATTTGGTGGTTATACAATTGGTCAACTTACTTATCTCAAGGAAGTAAGGCTTCAATGGGGTCCATGTGAAACACTTTTTTTATTGGATTGAATTTTACTTGTTACCTCATGAGCTTATATTCCAAAAATAAATTAAAGCAGTTATTCTTACTTTAATTGTCTTTTAGATTGTTGATACAGCTGATTTTATATTTCTTCCTTCATGCTGTTATTTACGACCTTCTGACACATGAATACTCTTTTGGAATACAGAGCCATGCAAACCGTCACAAGAGATGCATTGTTCCCATATTATCTGTTCAAATGGATTTTTATGTACGAGTTTTTGTTCGAATATACAGGTGAGTGTTTCTCCTCCAAGATTGTTGATCAGTATTGCCAGGTGGTTTGATTAGCAATCTGTGTAGTATTGTCTACTTTATGGAATTGTTGCTTACAGTTCAGCAAGTGCGATGAAGAACACTCCGTTGAAGCTCTCATATGTTTATCAGTGCACTGGTTGTGATTCTTTTCATCTCCAGCCAATTGGAAGGACTGTCTCGAAGGTATACAAATCTCGCCTATTATTTGTTCAACGTAATTCATCATCACATGATGCTATCCAATTCGTATCTTGAATAATGTGCATGAAATGATGTTTTCCCCCTATTTATTCCTCTAGAATAACAATGTGAAATACCATCCTGGATTTGGTCCTGTTGTTCCCCAAGTGTGCAGCGACTGCGGCAAGAAATACAACATGGGCGGGCCTGTATGGTCTGCTCCAATCCATGATCAGGAATGGGTAACTTCAATTTTGGCGGATGTTAATTCCGCGAAAGATAATTATCCTGCTTATGATAAGATTTCAGCTGTATTGACTACTATTTCAGAGGTATGCCGCCTTTACTTGGCAAACGTTTTGTTTCGCTCTAGTTGGTTAAGATTTAGATATTAATAATAAAACAAGCTACTCCACATTTCTTTGCTGATTATTGCAAGATTGTAGAAATACATTGCAAATTGTGTTGATGACTTCTCTTGTTAATGGGAATCAATCACCATCATGGGAAAATTAATTGGCTGTAAAACAATTGATCACTGCTTATGTTTGATACTTAGAACAAAGTAGCATTTTTCATATTTATTATCGTAGAATCTGTCGTGTTCTCCAGTTTTCGTGGAATTGTTTTTATGCTTTAATTTTGAATATTTTCTTGAAATCCCGAGCTTAAATAAGGATCTTTTTAGTTGAACCCTTTTAGTGAGCTGCTTTTCAGAAGTCCAAAAAAAGTTCCAAAAGGAAGCATCCTGGTTTATTTCAAGTTTACATTTGGTTTATGATCTCTTCGTGTGAACTGCCAAAGTTTTGAGGGATTTGAGCAAGATATTTTGCTGCATTCATTTCCATTCATTATTTTAAGTATTTCCAAATATTGTGAAGAGAACGAAGAGTTTGCAGCAAATTTATACCGGCAATCTCTGGTTGTGTTCTTACTTGATTCTGATCCATTTTACAGGAATTGCCTGATGTCCCTCTGTTTCTGAGTTTGCACAATCTCGGTGCAACATTAAAATGCACATCTCCTTCAGCGGTTTTATTTCGTTCCGCGGTGATCAATGCAGGGTATCGTATATCTGGAAGTCATGCCAATCCCTTGGGATTAAAAACAGATGCTCCCATGAATGTGATTTGGGACATTATGCGCTGCTGGGTAAGCATAGCATATTTCCATATTCGTGCAAATACCCTACACAGATTTATCTTCGGAAAAGATGGTTTCACAATTTTAAATTCTCGATGCTTTTTGCTTAATTTGATGTTATCCTTCTATTTAGGTCAAGAAGCATCCTGTGAAAGCTCAGCCACCTGATCAGGCCGGAAGCATAATCCTTGCCAAGGAACCTGTTTTGCAGGTAATCAGCAACACCCTCCCCCTATTTCGAATCAATTTATACGTCCCCTCATCGATTACGTTCTATAATAAGCTTGAAACAACATTCAATTTAACTGAAAAAATTACCCCCCTTTAGTGAGAAGCGTGTTAAAACTTTGTTGTACCTTCTTGCAGGCTAATTTTGTACGAGCTGTTGCTTCCCTTAGCAAGTCTCAGGTGAACAAAGTTGCTAGATTTCTTCCAAATCCTGAGCGACATTGGGGTCCTAAGCTCAGGGCCGGTCGTAAGATTACTAGCAAACACATATCTCTTCTTGGTGCAGAAGCAGTCAACGGACTAAGTAATCATAACGAAGAAGACGAGAACCCAAGCAAGCGTATCAAGACTGAATGCTCTACCCCTAATTCATGATTTTAAAAGATGTCCTTTTTATCATTTGTTCAGTGCCTATATTAACTTTGATGCGAAGATTAACTTTATAGTCACTTTGTCGTCTTTCCTCAGCTGCATTTTCGTTGCAAATTTTACCCGTCTTGAATTAAAAGTCGAGTTATTTTTGTCACATCCTTGGTTCTCTGCCAGAGTGGTTATGTTCTTTAAGAATCACATTCGTGGCACTTTGAGGACTTTAGATAAGTGGGAAAATAAAAACATATGTTAACAAAATCATTGAAAAATGTTCATTTGGATACAGCAAAAGCATGGATATTGCCTAGGATAACATCTCAGTTTGTAAGAACAGTCAAAATTCAACTTGCACACACCATTGTCTATGATCGCGACTGATAGAAAAGTAAATGAGGAAAACTCCAACACTACACTCTTTTCAACTAAACAGTAACTAATAGAGACATATATATAAATTACTAGAGGTCTAATTCAACGATGCTTCCCACTTTAAGGAACCTCGTTTACTTGGCCTTTACAGGGTTGAGCTCATCCCAAGCTTCAATCCATGTCTCCATAGCATCTGCCAGCTTCACAAAATATGGGTCTACTTCTCCAAGCTTTTTCCTCACCTGTTTAGCAAGTTCGAGGTAACACTTCTGCACAGTGGTTGACTCCTTCGAAAGGGTGGCGGATTGGAAGAATGGGATTATTTCCTCTTGCCAAAAGATTCCTTTGTACTCCTTTTTAAGATTCACAAATGGATTGCTAGCTTTGCTGTGCCATATGTAAGGGAGCCCTGTTTTCACTCCCAATCCCAAATGATCACAGATAACCTACACGATGATCAAGAACAAGGAAACAATCAGAATACCTAGCACGCTTGATGTCCTGAATCGAACAAAAGTCATGGTTCTGTTAATACGTGCTGTAAAGTGTAAAAAAATATCGTACCTTGATACACCAGCCTGCCCACATGTCGTCGTATCGCCCGATGGGCTGACCATCACCCATGAGTCCGAAGTACATTGCGGGGCCGATGAGGTCTCGATCAAATCCCAGGTTCATGCCACACATTGGAAAAAGGGTGCCTTTTGGTATGGTCAAAACTACATCAACATACCTATATATGCATATCCCACAAGACACATCAAGGGAACTCATACAGCCTACCTTTTCTGTTATAAATGTTATTACATATCTTGTTTCACGTACGTAAACGAATGTGACTGAATGGCTTCATACCTAGTGTTTCTCTCGAGAGGCTTGACAAGCTGTGTAGGAGCATCATAATCAGGGATGTTCAACCAGAGGCCGTGAGAAACGGCCGTTGGAACACCCTCTCGGAGACTGAAAGGGTACCCACGCACAAAATCCGCGCCCTCCCTGAAAGGATCATACAGCGTGTTGAAGAAATGTGGAGTTGATGGGGAAAGCAAATTCTTGATGTGTTGTTCGAGGGCGTTGATGTCTTTACCAGATGGATCTTTCGCAACCTACAAACAATTCACCATTAAATATAAGTAAAAAGTTCTAGATTATGCAGCGCACGAAGAGTTGAGTATTTATAATACAAGACACGACTCACAGATCTTTTGCTACCTAGATCTAATGCGCCATGAAACATCACACAGAGAAGGTGAAAATACTATTTCTTCCATATCACTCAGTGAACTAATCGTATAGGTTATTATGTTTTCTTTATAGACGACACTATTGTCATATTTGCTTGACAAAGGTAACGAGTGCATCCAATGTTCACTTACAAAGCAGTCATCATCAATGGTGTATATGTACTTCTTCTTGGAGACCATGTATCCGAAGCAACGGCAAGCAGAATCCTTGAAGGAAATGCAGGACGCTTTGGGGCCAAGGATCTTATTAATGTCGTTCCGATTGTAGAGTTCGTAGTCGAAGCCATCAGGGACCTTGATTGTCTTTGAAGGGTCACCATCTTGGACTATGATCAAGTGGTACGGCTCAAAGAATGGTCTCCACATCTCCAAGAAATCAAGGTTTCGGATCGTCGGTATCACGATGTCGAGCTCATTCTTCAATTGTGGTGGTGCGGTGGTGGTCATGGTGGCGGACGGTGGAGGGGATAGAGAAATTGAAGTATATGGTGGTGGTGATAGGCTTTACTAAGTGTAATGTAATAACGTGATGACAATGGACAATGTCTTTGTCCAAATTAAGACGGTACGTTATTATATGGATCATGGGTAACGTGTTTGCACGTGCGAGAGCGGCGGGATAGGCACGTGTGAAGGGTGTTTAATTTGGAGATTAACTTGTATGGTATGGGAATTGTTCAAAGTGGCAGTTGACCTATGTTTTTGGGAGACCTCAAGCATTCTCGTTTCTTCTTCTAGTCTGGTTTTTTTTTTTTTCAAATTTTTTATAATTATTTTCATATTTATTTATCTGCATTTATGTGGTGGAATTAAAAAAAAGGATATTTTTATTCATAGATATAAATAGAAATATTGGGAGGGACATCATTAAGTTCGTTCAAAATAGATACAAAATTCAAATAAATGTACCACAAAAAGCACAAAAAGCTTGCCTAATTATATTTGAGAGTAAGTCTCTTGTGAGACTGGTCTCAGCGAATCTTTATCTGTGAGACGGGTCAAACTTACCAATATTCACAATAAAAAGTAATACTCTTAGCATGAAAAGTAATAATTTTTCATGGATGATCCAAATAAGGGATCTGTCTCACAAAATACGACCCGTGAGATCGTCTCACTTACATTTTGCGTATATTTGGACAATACATTTGAATTAAATATTATCTTATTGATTTTTGTTTAAAGAAAACGAGTATCCTTTTTTTCAAATATATTAATCTGAAATGCAATTTCAACAATAATCGTAGTGTATGTCAAATAACATCGATTTTCGGTATATTGAAATTCATTATGAAATCAATTCCAAATCAACCATAATGATAATTATGAAATAATCTCAGCCTAAGTCTCATTTCAAATTCTTTGTTCTGATTCCTCCCGAGACAATCAAATCCTTTCATTAAATATGACTAAAATTATTTATTTTTATAAAATATAGTTTTTAAAATTTTATTTTGTAGTTTTTTATATATAAATGTTAAATATATGTGCATGAAAGTAAACGATGATAAGTATTGAATATGTGAAAAATATATTTTTAATAAAACTCCGAAGAAAAAAATATCACACAAAATAATCCCCAATTCGGTTGGGGCATAGGGCTGGAAGTTATCACGCTTTGATTAAACCCTAAACTCTAGATCCATTGATAAATAGAATTAGGCAAAAACTTGTGTGAGATGATCACAGATCGTATTTATCGTGACTTCTCACAAATAAAGATTCGATTTATCCAAATTTGGTAAAGTAATGAAACAGCCATGCAGGCCCGCACGGGGGATCATCGCAATCTATGACTAGATGGTGGCGCTGCCAGCACGGGCAGCACCGAAGACGTTATTCGTGGTCCGCGGTGGTCCTCGCCACCGGAAGCACCTTAATTTCTTTCAACCGAGTCTATGGTTAATGATATGGAATTCATATTGATGTAATTTTTATATAGCTTTAGCTTAATGTGAAGACAAATGGATGGATGGAACATTTGAAGAATTATTGATCTGGAAAAATGGGTTTCAAGTCTCTAATTCGATGTGTTGGTTGAAAAAAAGATAATGTACATCCCGATCGTTACTCTAATCTACCGTTGCTATTCTTCTCTCTGTACATTGTTATTGTAGATGGATATTTAGTGAGTGGAAATCTTAATGTGCAGTCCATTAGGCGCTTCAACTCTTGGGAACTTCATCAACTTGTCTCCCCCAACTTCTTCCCATTTATATTTTGTCACAAAATAATGAAGAAATGTTGATATTTCAGCCAATCCCAGTTCTTTTCCAGGGCACTGCCTCGTGCCTCCTCCGAAAATCAAAAAATGGTGTTGTTTTTCAAGGCCTTTCTCCTGCAATGTTCGATACAGTCTCAGTTAGTGCCTTTCGTCAGTGATTGCTTAGTTTATTTTTCTTTAAATGATTGATTTGTCGTTGTCTAGTATTTGAAATAATTGAATCTGGGAGTTTTGCATACTAACCATCCATCTCCATGGATTGAAAGTCAATGGATCCGGATACAATCGTGGATCGTAGTTGACCTCTCTTGTGTACACATATATTCTCCATCCTTTGGGGATGACATATCCTGAAATGGAATCAAGCAAGAGGTAAGCATTTGTAGCAACATTTGATTTCAAAATACAGCAAGATCAGGGCGGATCAGCTATCCTGATGAACGCACGACTATGTAGTATATATTGATGGCAACCTTTTTTGGGAGTTAAACTAGTGTTTCTTGTGTTAACATGAACTCTAGCATATTTTGCTGTAAACTAGATCAAATCACAATAATTGTTTGTTCTCAAGAGAAACAGAAGGTGCCAATCCTGAGTTTCTGGCTGAAGTCAGAAATTGCACTTGGAAATTTGAGATTCCTTCTTTCTTATCCACAATTATGAACAAAATAATTCATTTGGACAGAAGAGGGGACACCAATGGAATGTCTTGGGTTGGAATGGTAGGTTTTCCATGTGGATCTTGATAGGATAGGGTCCATTAAGAAAGATGATCTCTTATTCTATCATTGCTTAGGTATGCAACTGCTACTTTTATAAAATATTTTAATACAGTAAATCTTGATTTCCTATCTATTGTCACAACATTTTCTTTTTAGAAAGGCAGCCTAGGTTAAAACGTGATAGGATAAAAATCACAAAGAACACACAAGGGCATTAAACTATTAAAAATATACAGCAAAAGGAGTATTTTATATACCATTTATTTCCATATCTGTAGTTGTTTTCCTCAAAACTCCATTGACTATTGTAGCAAATCTTGATGTCTCGTATATAACCTGCATAAAACATATCAGGAAAAAAAGGGATCAGCTCCTTGAAAATTTAGCGTGCTAAATTTTCCATGCGAGACTTTACGTTACTTACCGCACGTGTGAAACGCATTGATTTGTAGTCATTGTAATCAATTGGGTCCTCTGGTTTTTTCTTTTCCCTGATTGCCATATGTTCTTTCTGAAAATTCGAAATTGAGTTAGGATAATCGGGAAATATCAAACTAAACATAAGCACGCACTTTGAATTCAAACGTTCTACACTAACCCTTAATTCTTCAAGTACTTTTGGATGATCATGAAGGTACTTGACAGCCATCATAGAAGTAGTCGAAATGGTTTCATATCCGGAATACAAGATTGTGATGATTAAGTCAATCATTTCCTCGTCACTTAACTTATATTTATTCTCTTTGTGAAGAAGGTAACCAAGCATATCATACTGAGTTTCTCCACTGGCTCGTCTCTCTTCTACTAGTTTTCTCAATAAGTTTGTAATGTTACGCCTCGCCTGGAATCCACGATGATAGTTTGTATTGGGAAGGTTAATAGGCAGCGAAAGAGTTCCCAATACAAGCTTGAAGAACTCAGGCATGAAATCGTGAGCTATTGAGTTAGCTTCATTGCTTGCTATTTGCCTCAGTGAAGATAGAAACGCCATCTGAAATAAACACGGATATTCTAGTGTCAGAAATAAGAACCACGGAGCGTAGCAAAAAACCGATTCTTTCACTGGATCTTGAGTTTCTGAAACATACCTCTTTTGTTTTTTCTTGAATGTCTATGATTTTGCTATCCCAATCACTAAGATGCGATCTCATAAAAACGTCGATTTTCGGCAGGAGTTGCTCTTTGATCATGGTGGGGGAGATGAGAGCAAGCAATGCCCCTCTCATGTACTTGTGAGCAGAGCCGTGGATTGCTGCAATATTGCATTTCCCCAATATGTCTAACATGGACTGAGGATATCCAGGTACTAGCCCTTTTGCTTCATTAACTAGAATGTATCTGTTTAGCTCTGGATCCATTGAAACAACCGTGGGACATCCCAGGATGTGGGACTTGAAGAAATTCCCATATCTGTCACAGCAGTAGAAGTTTTGTCAAAGAATGGCCAGAATCTGAACTATATTTTACTAAAAAAGAACGAAAATAACATGGAAAAATGAATCTTGCAACAAGAACCGTGAAATCTACCTTGATCTCTGGTTTTTCATGAATCCAGGACCTTGTTTGAGAAACTCAGTGGTCTCTCCAAAAACAGGCCACCCCATGGTACCTGGAGGCAATCCCTTCTTCCTGTATTTGACTTCATTCCATCTCAATAAAGCAGCACTCAAGATGCAGAGCCCCCAGAATACCCCTGCAAGTACTAGCAAGCCTGCCATTGTTTCTTCAGAGAATCTCCAATAGTGAGAAAGAGAGAGATGGAGAGAGGAGAGGTGTGATTTGCTCTTACTTAATACTGGCTGATCATGAGTTCGTGCGGGTGCTTATATAGACATAAGAAACCAGTAGGCGTTTGGATGACAGAGAGACAGAGGTAGAGAGAGGCAGAATACGTCAGAATCATGCAAACTGCAATGGTAGGACATCTTCAAACTTATGGTGAAAAAAAAATAAGAAAACAAGGTAAAGCCATTTTGGAGGTTGTTAAATTTAATGTGTAATTTTCCAACACAACCATATTATTAAGGTTTTTTTTCCTCTTTCTTTCCTTTTTTTTTTAAAAAAAAAAGAATTTTTTTTAAGAAAAGGTGACAATTTTAAAACCGAGTGTTTTTTCAAAGTTTTATAAGATAAATACTAACATACATCAGAAGTTTGGAAGTCACATTTTTTTATGTTCCGATTTCGAAAATTGGTTCAGCCGAATATGTTTTTTCTCGATTTATACATCAGCCGTGGGGAGACCGGAACTCTAGTTTGGTTTAATTATCATGAGATTTCTTAAAGAGCATTAATCAAAAAATTAGGGGGTTAGGAGGAGCACATGGACGCCACTCTATCAGAAGAAAATTAAAACTTCGGTATCGAGTAGTTCACATGTCTATCACATAGATTTGTGCATAAAATAAAGTACAAAAGTCACTCGAAAATTGAAAGGCATATTGTTTGCGGTTTTGTTCATGATCGATCCCTTTACTCATTGAATTGATTTAAACGTAAATTTCGGTTCCTGGGCACTTGCTACTCAAATTCCTCATATTAAAAGCAAAAGTGCAAGTGTTCTTTTGTGAAGAAAATGGTGCTGGTTATTAAATTGGAGACAAGGTGTTATAATGAATTGAAGGTAGTACTAATGATCGAGTCGGTCCCTCTCCTAATATTTGTACATATAATGAAAGATTATAGCATATAGGCTTGTGATTAATAGCAATTTGTTTTGCGAAATTTGACTTTTTGAGGATGTTTTCCTCTTTCCCAATGCACGCCATGTTCTAATATTTAATCATATTTCGAACAATCCTCGTCTTTATAGAGCCTTGTGTATATAGGAGACTAAACGAGCTTATAAATTTTTTACTTAGATTTGGTGCTGTCGAGCAATAAAAAGAAGTCAGATAATGAGAGGCAATCAAATTTTCTTCATTTGCAGTTGTCCACGTAGAGGACATTATTTTTAATTCCAGTTCTGCACATTTCAAGAAACTGGTGAGTGGCAACTGACTTCGATGAGATCACATTTTTTTAAAAAATGGCTAATAAATTTTTAGTATTTTGTACTATCTGTCTCGGTCCACCCTTAGTTTTATTGCCCATTTTAGATTTCATGTAACGTTTCCTCGTCTGGTAATTTGGAAGCCATACATAGGGGTAGTATAAGATGTAATTAAAATTTAGATATGTTTCATGCAATTATATTACATTAATGGTAATATGACTTGATAGATGTGCAAGTTGGTGTAGATAAACATGAGGTTAAATAATCATGAATTGACGTGATTTATAAATTATTATGTTAAGTTCGAAGGTCACTCGCATGAACTATGATATAGATGACTTGCGGTCAAAATTTTTTTAATGGAAATTTTTCAAGATTTGATGCAGTAAACATACTACTAGAAATATGACAAACTATTAGATAAATTCTAATAGGTAGCAAATACCCATTATTTTGATATATATATATATGTAAACATTTTTATATATTGATTGTACCATTCAATGTGGAGAGGGACTATTCACGCGTGTTCCTATCATATACTGCAAATTTAATTAGGGGGGCAATAGAGGGGAGTTGGCTCTTTGCTTTAGAATATTTTTTTTAATATAAAAATCACATTTTTTATAGGGTTTAAACTTATTTCAAAATATTAATTTACCCATCAAATATTTGTTGGCATTCTATTATTTTTATATTATTTTCACAATTTTTTGAATGAAAATTTGGATTTGTTTCACATTTCTATGTTTATCACATAAATTTTATTTTAAAAAATAAAAGAAAAGAAAAGAAAAAATGTGATGTGGTGATACCGTACAAAGGATTGCTACGGGCTTACATGCTTGAGTAGTCTTATCGGTTGGTAAGAAAAATATTATACATATCAATGCATGCGACAATAATACTTCTCGTGTCACAATTTTCTTGGTTTTATTTTTCTTCGTGAAATAATATTTTTTAAGACAAATTTAATTTTTTGGTCAAATCATTTATCTTTTCAACTATAAAGTGATTATCTCCGGCTTGATTTAATATATGCTTAGCTAGTATGCTAAAAAAATATAAAACAATCATGTCAGAACAATTTGAATATTCAAACTTTGACTTAACTTACAATATTATATCTTGTATGTCGTATCGGAGATAAATATTTTAATTATTTTATTTTTTTGAAATTACTTACATTTTTGAATGCTCAGGGAAAACATGCATTTTAAAGCTCGAAAGAATATTTTCTTCTACGATAATTCAATAGTCTATTAAATTGTATGTAATTGATGGAAAAATTAATTTAGCTCGAAAGATCATCTGACGTGAGATAATTACATGTTTCAATCTGTTTGGTAAAATTAATTTAAGTACATGCATGCATCGGAAGACTTTATATTATTACCATTGATTTTATCACTTTTTTGTTCATAATACATTGTAATAATGTTTGTAGAGATAATGAAGTATTGTCATAATGTGGCACAAAAAGGTAGGCTGGACAACGACTTGAAGAAAAGTGTGGATCCTTAGGCAGATCCTTCGAAAGGGATTTGACACAGTCCCTCTTTTTAATATCAAAGAAATATGCTGGTTTTCTTTCTTTTTATTTTTTATTTTTTATACAAGAGTCGTGGTAATTTATCCAATTTATTCTTATTACAAGAAACGATGTTCTGGAGATAGAACTGGTTTTTGGAATTTGTTATGTATGAACTATTGTAAATTTTGGCATTCTTGTTTCTTATTATAGCTTGTATAATTTATTTTAAATCGATAGTTTCTAATTTTTTTAAAAAAATTCATTGTATTAATTTAAGATTTTTCTAGAATATCTTTTTAGTCATATATGTGCTGAGGTATGACATTTTAATTAGTCTGGTATCTTTTGTTGAATCAATTATAGTCATTTAATTATGTGTTAGTGATCGATTTTTTTAATTAATTTTCCCAAAATCATGTGATTAAATCATTAATATCAGTGTTACATTTTTTTTAATCGCGGAATCAAAAAATCTCTTGTGACATGTAAATGTGTTTATGAATGTAAGTATCAAAATTATTAATTATATTGGTCATTTACTTACATAATTTTGGAAAAACATTACTAATTGATCTACACACACTATATTATTAAATAAGAGTCTGAGTCGAGGAAAACGAATCCATAGATTATTCAGCAAGAGATTGATTTTGATTTTCCGAAAACATCAATTTCCTCAAAATTTCCATTACCACGCTATAATAATTTTATGATTAGAATACAGAAAATAAAAGGCTAATGCACAATTAGATAGAAAAAATATTCCAGCATAGTCGGTTTAGGTTTGATAAAATTACAATATATAATATTAAAGCTTATTGTATATTTATGCATTATATTCTCTCCTTGGCATCAATTAAATATATAAACAAACTTTAAATCATTTAAACGAAAACAAGATTTCAATTTGACATTCACACATTATGTTTATTTTACAAGAATAACACAATTTTAATTCCAATTGTTTCAGTTTTTCATCTGTTTGACAACAATTAATGATTCCTAACTTTCATACTTTTGGATATCCATGTTAATTTGTTTGTAAAATCCATTAATTTCATCCACCAAAATAACTTAATTTTTTATTTAGAAAATTACATTTTTTGTGCCATGTATGTTTGTGTTTTTTTACGAATTTGATTATTTATATTATCAAATTTCAGTTTTAGTTTCATATATTTCGATTTTTGGAATTTTGATATTTATTCAAAGAGAGTGATGATATGAAAAAACTGTCGTCAGTGTTCCACCTGTGTCATATTAGCACCACATTATTAAAAATAATTAAAATTTAAAAAATATATATATATATATATATATATATATATATAAACTTATGTATAACATTATTAATGTTACGTTAGTTTAAACTTATGTAGTTGTAGCTAATTACCTATTTTAAAAATTGATAAAAAAAACTCAGTATAAATATATCACACTAGACATATATACTATATTTATATATAGAGTGATTTCATGATATACCAAAAATACTTATCCCTCTGTGTATATCCAAGACGTTCATACAAACATCTTATACAAAACAAAAAAGCACTGACAATCTCACCTAAATTGTTTTTTTTTAAAAAAAACAAAAAAATTTCAGATGTTCATCTATAAAAGTTCGCATGAAGTTAGAATCATCCTTATATATAAACACACACACTTGAAAAGCATATCATTATTGAAATAGAACATTTTGTATAAAAATACACGCAAAATTAGAATCACTCTTATATATAAACACACATTTGAAAAAACAGTATCGAACTGTTCTTTTGAGCGAAACATTGAATTTCGTATTCTATTACAATTCTCAATCTTACATGAATTCGGCTTATACTTGATTTGACCATTAATTTCATTATCTAAATTTTTCTTTGTATACTATTATAAAGGACAATTTGACAACTATTGGTAATATTGGACCAAAAAAATTAGATGGACCATATCTCTTATTAGATTTTTTTTATTACTTTAAATTTAATTTGTATATTCCATAAATTTATATATTTTTTTGTTAGTAAATTTTTATATTATACATATCTTGATGACTTGTGTCATTAGTGACGATTGATGATAACATAAACAGGAGAAGAAATGCTGCCGACAATCGATAAAAAAAATTAGGGAAAAATAAGATCCCAAAATTTATTTATTTTTAAATTAAAATTGCAATAAATCGCGGGGTTATTGAAAACGATTGGGAAATATGATTGGGTAAGCTAAGAACAAGTGCGTGGAGGGAGACTACTACACACAATTGGCTGCAAAAAGTTGCTTGCATAATTGTAATTTATAATTTCGAGAGAGAAATATATAATGCAAGGAAGGAATGTCTTGTCCACCGCACGTGCGGCATGTATTATCCCCTCTTCTTTATTTTAGCCGATATTACTTTTTCAATTATATACATTTAATTTATTGTAATTAAATATTCATATTTATATAATTTAATGCAACATGTCCATAAATTAAATATTTAAGAGAACCAAATCGATATGATGCTGGATGATTCGTTCGAGTCATATACCAGCATCTCAACAACACCCGGCCGGTTCGACCCGACTTCTACTAATTTAGGTCATTATGTATCGACTTGACTCGACTCATTCTTTATTATCACGGGTTTAACATCATTATAGCTATATGAAAAAAATGATAATTTTAAATGTATATATATGAAATTTAGAATTGAAGTGGGGGTGGGGACTGTAGAGTTATTTGCTGCAATAAATGTGTGATACACAATCAAAGCTCCAGACTTGCACGAGGGCCTCCATTTTGTTGTTTTATGCTTTTTCATAAAGTTGGCCACGGAAGACATCCTCACTTTTCTCTCCCTACAATTATTTTTTTCCTTCCATTGAATTATTGACAAGATTTTTCTCCTTCTATATAACGATAAAATGCTAGCTATTTTCAAGATATGTACAAAATTATATATATAGACTCGATTAAATTAAATTAAATTAATCAAATACGGGAATTTCACACGAGCTTTTATTCAATTCAATTTGATTCTATCTTATTTTAGATATGTACGCAAAATCTGATCGCGATTGATCGATCGATCATCATCGTTTATTAATTTTGTGCGAAAACGGGTGATACTCTCGGGATAGCCCGGGTTGTGCCCGAGTCATGGACGATTCTTGTGCCCGGGGCATGGACGACCCAAGATACTGGATGGATAGCCAGAATCAGGACAAGTCAGCAGGAAGGGTTTATCAGGAGCCGGGCAGGTGAATGCCCGAGACGTCTCCTCCTCGGGCCACCGGATGCCCGGGCTCTCGTTCAAGCTCCCGGGAACTTTCTACCCGGGCCACCTCGATATGAGCACCGGACTCGAGTATACTAGCAGAATAGGATGTGGGTGACTGTCACATCTCTGACATCGATCCAAGTGGTTGACTAAATCAGATGGGCTGGATGTGACTAGTATATGATTTGACTTGTCAGAATATAGGTTGTACTCAGCCGTCCTACTATAATTAGTAGGTAGCACGGAGAACGAGGTCATCATTACTTTTCCTACTATAAATACCAGGTTCTCTCTTTACATTTACATTCATTAATTCACACCAATATCACAACCATCACTTAGTTACATTGGTTCTTGACTTGAATCATTCACTGACTTAAGTATCGGAGTGGTCATGCCGGACACCCCTCCGGCGCCCATTCACGTGGTTACCTTCTTGAGTGCAGGAGGAAATCCTCTCCGCTCGGGAAATAAGCTTCTGGTTCAGATATCTACATTGCTCTTATTTCCTTCATCATTTTGATAGCAGATCCAGTGGAGCACCCGACCCTGCTCACTCATTTCACCAGGATCGCATCAACGGGTATTGCATGAGTATTTTTTTTTTATTATTTATGTTAGGATTATTTTGTCCGACAGATACGTAAATTAATGAGAATATCAGTATAGGATGTAAAACAGAAAATTTGTGTTTTATCAGAATTAAATGTTGTTCCAGATGTTACAACATCTCGGACAACATCCAGCGTAATATTATATTTTGTAACACAAATTGACTTTAAATAAATAGATGGACGATATTAAATCAAGTATAAATACTTGTGCGGTGCCTTATAGCAAAAATTAATCACTAGAAAAAAACAATCGTTTACAAAAAACCAATCACTAGTGATTCTCACTAAAATCAATTTCTTCAACAAGTTGAGAAAACAAATGCTTTCTAAAAACAAACAACCAGAATAAAACTAAAACAAAAAAGCAAAAACGTGTTGCCAAACAGTAGATCCACGAGAAGCAATCTTCGGTCAACTTCTTCCCAGATGTTGTCCGCAGATGTTCTCAACATTCACAGCAACACCTTATCACCACTCTTCTATACACAACACGTCTTTTGAATAAAGTTTTCTCTGAAATTCTGAACGTGCACATTTGTGTGAATATTTGACCGAGAGAAAAGATCACCACGAAAATCTCCCACGAAAATCACCTCCAGGAAAAACTATCTCCACGAAAATCTCTTCCACGAAAAATCTCTTCCACTAAAACTCTCTGAATTTTTCTTCGTCTCTCTCTCTCTCTCCTAAGCTTTTGAATCTCCATATCTTATTTATAAATGTCTCCTCTTCTATGATTTATCTTCAAGTAAATCTATAAGATATGATATACAAGAATTATATTAGAAACAAAATCAATAATATCGTATCATGTAAATCATTATCATAAATATTATATCTATAAAATCTTTATCATAAACATAATATCTAGAAAAGTAAAACACAATATTACACATAATCTTATCAAGATGAAATTAAAATTAAGGAAGATATTATATCACAATAAAATCTTAACATAATTATCTAGAAAGGCAAAACCATAATTAAATATTATACTTAATCAAATCAACAAGGAAAATATAATATTAGGAAAATCAATTTAATATGGAAATTATATTTCCCTTCAATCTCCCCATTTTTGCCTTTCTGGACAAAATCAAATCAAACTCAATTTCTCAGTTGAACTCCAGTTAACTCCCCCTTAATATGAGAATTTCTCTCTCCCTGAATAAAATCAAGTTGGTACGGGTGTTGGTCGTTGTGTTGGCAACACCTGAGACAACACCTGCAAAAATCATTAGCAGTTCATGAAAACAGAAACACATCAGGGAAGCAGAACCTTGACAAAGCAGAACATTAAAAACGAAATCAAGCAAATGTATCAGATAGATGGTATCGTTTGATCCTTTCAATTCACACTCCCTTGAGTTTGAGTCACGTTCTTCTCCCCCTTTTTGTCCAGAATGGACATATACCTCCATAGCCAGACGATCGTCAGAAACTAAGTTCTCGTAGGAGATCAGATCAGTTTTGGCCCGTACTCACATACCAAAATTACGGAGATAATTGCGTCCAAAATCATTTCAAAATAATTTCCAGAATTGGAACCCACATCGATTTTAACACCACTGAACCATCAAAAATCACAAATATTGGATTTCTAGCAAAATCCGGATTTTCATCGAATTTTATCTGTTGAAATACGCATACCCTTTTGACCAACAATATTCACCATGTTATGTTTATGCATGACCTATTCATGCCCAATAACAAAATGTAATAGAAATGGAAACATGAAAACAAATATGAGATATGTTCACAAATGAAGTGTTTTCACAAATGTTGGCAACATCTTCTGACAACACGCACAATTCCAGAAAAACAATTTTGATTTTTCTTCACATTTGGTGACTTAACAGCTTTCTGATCATAGAAGTTGTAGCTCCCACACTAGAAGAACGGTCTTCTTAAGGACTCCTCTATGTAGCTTTTTCCAGTTTCTTCTATTTGCCTTTCTGTATTGAATTCAGAAGAGGTAGCTCCACACTAAAAGCACAGTCTTCATTGGACTCTTTTAAGTAGCTTTTTCCATCTTTTCTTCTGATACAGAGCATATGCATAATTGATTTTTTTTTTATATTTTTACTTAATCTTTTCAAGTCACCTTTCGTATGGGTCAATGTCATGGAGTACATGATCATCCCTCAACTACTTTGTGATTTAAACATATCATTAATCATGTCCAAGTGTGTTAAGATTAAATAGAACAAGAAATTGTAAGTGCACCAGAAGATTGTACATCATTATGATAACACATCATATAACAATATGCATGTAATGCAGAATGCCGAAATCCTAAAAATGCACATGCATGTTAGGTGTTGTCCGAGATGTTGTAACATCTGAGACAACATCTATGTATGATTAGGCAGAACACATACTGAGAGATTTCCTAAGGTTGGAGAATATCTCAAAAACTAATGCTTTTGTGAATATGTCAGTCATTTGGTTATTTGTACCAACAAATTCAATTCGAATCAATCATTTTTCTACTAAATCTCGAATAAAGTGATGTCTAATGTCAATGTGTTTTGTTCGAGAGTATTTTACTGGATGTTTTGAAATATCAATTGTACTAGAATTATCACAGTATCCGATTTCTCTCTAATGAAACTAACCTATGAAAATTGTGAGAAATCATAAACATAAACTTGACAAATAAGACTCTCACCTTTAGACTTTCTTAATAAAAAGAGTTTTGTCTACCTCACCTCGTTTGAAGCCAATTTCCAATAGATATTCACTTAATCTGTGAGTATAATGAGCTCATGCAAATAAGTCCAGCCATCTTTCGGTAATCCACTTTTTCTTTCTTTCGAATTTGGACACCTTCATGCATACTTCCAATTATTTGAGATGATGGATGGTTTTTCTGAATTTTACATGGAATATTCTGTCCATCATCTACTGCGTCATCATCATTATTCGTTTCGTCCGCAGCTTCAGTGACTTCAGTGTCAGGTGTTGTGTCAGATGTTGCAACATCTGGGGCAACATATGCATTTTCCAGTGATATTGGAATTTTCAGAAACTCATCCACATCATCTTCAGCTGTTTTCTTTTTGAGATCTACAAGGTCATCAAAAACAACATTAATAGATTCCATAATAGTCCTAGTTCTTAAATTAAACATGCGATAGGCTCGACTATTAGTGGCATATCCCAAAAACAAACACTTATCACTATTTGAATCAAATTTTGCAAGTTGATCCCTGTCATTCAAGACATAGCACACACAACCAAAAACATGAAAATATCTAAGGTTAGGCTTCTTTTCCATAATTATCTCATACGATGTCATAGTCGAACCACTTCTCAAATACACCCTATTTGAAATATGACATGCAGTGTTAAGGGCTTCTGCCCAAAAACGCTTTGAAATGCACTTTGAAGTCAACATCACCCTTGCCATTTCTTGAAGTGTTCTATTCTTACGTTCGGCTATCCCATTTTGTTGTGGTTCCTTTGGGGCAGAAAATTCATGTGAAATACCTTTCTTGTCACAAAAAGATGAGAATGAGGAGTTTTCAAATTCCTCACCATGGTCAGTCCTTATCCTTGTCACCTTCAAATTATGAAAGTTTGTAATCCTTGTGACCAATTTTTTAAACACATTGAAAGTGTCTGATTTCTCCCTAATGAAACTTATCAATGAAAACTATGAGAAATCATCAACACAAACAAATGAATACTTCTTACCTCCAAAACTTTCCACTTCCACAGGACCCATAAGATCTATGTGTAGCAATTCGAGGCAACGTGTTGTCCCAAAGTGGGGCAACGTGTGATGTGACACGCGAGTTTGCTTACCCTTTTGACAGTCTCCAAAAATATATGGTGTACTAGATGATAGGTTAGGCATACCTCGTACAACATCGTACTTACTCAAATTCTTCAGGGTTTTGAAACTAGCATGTCCAAGTTTTTGATGCCATAGGTCGAGTTCACTAACTTCTGCATGTTTACATGAAAGTTCTTCACCTATTTGGTAGAAATTGTTCCGAAGACCTTGTACCTGTCATAATGCACAAATTAGTTTCATCAAAAACTTCACAAGTATGTTTATCAAACTTTACATGCAAATTATCATAACACAATTGGCTTATGCTTATCAAGTTTGAATTTAATCATTCGACATGAAGCACATTGTGGAGCTTTGGCAATCCTTCAACACTCAAAGTACATTTTCCAACAATTTTTCCTTTAGCTCCCCCTCCATATGTCACTCTACCACATTTTTGCTCAACATAATCGGTGAGATATTCTCATGATCCCGTCATGTGGCGTGAGCTTCCACTATCAAAGTACCAATGACATGCAATATTAGTTTTCAACGAAGTATAGACAACTTTACAGTGAGTTTTTACCTTTGGGACCCAAATTTGTCTTACTGTAGGTCGATGGTGGGAGGTGTTGCGGAAAGTGTTGGACAACATTCGGGGCAACATCTTGCTCGAATTTCAATTCATTCAGTCATCCCTGAGTTTAAAACAGTATGGCCTAATATGTCCAGGCTTAAAACAGTAATGACATACATACCCTGCGTTTTCTTTTCCTAGGAACGGGTGCAACATGTTGTTTTCTTGGTGGAGAACTTTTGATTGATGTCTCGGGTTGTGAATGTGTAGATATATCAGTTTTTTCCTTTCACAAAGACTGTTGATTTGGAACATTCACCAATTTCAAACACACCGTCTTTGAAATCTAAGCCCTTTTTGTCATCTCTTCCCATCGAGAGTATGGATTCAAGCTTTGATGTGCTCGAATTAAATTTGGACAATGTTTCAGTTGCCTTTTGAAGTTCTTCTTTGGTCTTTCCCATTTCTAAGTCCTTATTGCACAGAATTACTTCAAGTTTGGCAACAACGGCTCTTAGATCAGTGTTTTCTTTTACAAGAGTGGAGTTGAGCTTATTTCTTTTGGTCCAATCCTCAAACAATTCTTCATAAAGCTTTTGAACACTTTCAAGAGTCATCTCTTCATCATCAGCTTCTAATTCATCATCTCCACTCGAATTTCCAGAAGTTGTGGATTTCAAACACACTGAATTTTTGCAGATGTTGCGGCCAGGTGTGGCAACACCTAGGACAACACCTAAAGGATTCACTTGCAACCAGCGTTTTTCTTCATTCCTTGGTCGAAACTGTTGTTGGACAGGAGGTTTAGGAGCTGGTGGTCGAAGTGCTCCGTTTGCAAGTGACGTGTCCATTAAATATTTCTGTCAAAACAAAATAAAAACCAGAATCAGCACTTAGTATATTAAGAGTAGGCTCTGATACCACTTGTTAGGATTATTTTGTCCGACAGATACGTAAATTAATGAGAATATCAGTATAGGATGTAAAACAGAAAATTTGTGTTTTATCAGAATTAAATGTTGTTCCAGATGTTACAACATCTCGGACAACATGCAGCGGAATATTATATTTTGTAACACAAATTGACTTTAAATAAATAGATGGACGAGATTAAATTTGCACAAGTATAAATACTTGTGCGGTGCCTTATAGCAAAAATTAATCACTAGAAAAAAACAATCGTTTACAAAAAACCAATCACTAGTGATTCTCACTAAAATCAATTTCCTCAACAAGTTGAGAAAACAAATGCTTTCTAAAAACAAACAACCAGAATAAAACTAAAACAAGAAAGCAAAAATGTGTTGCCAAACAGTAGATCCACGAGAAGCAATCTTCGGTCAACTTCTTCCCAGATGTTGTCCGCAGATGTTCTCAACATTCACAGCAACACCTTATCACCACTCTTCTATACACAACACGTCTCTTGAATAAAGTTTTCTCTGAAATTCTGAATGTGCACATCTGAGTGAATATTTGACCGAGAGAAAAGACCACCACGAAAATCTCCCACGAAGAACTCCCACGAAAATCACCTCCACGTAAAACTATCTCCACGAAAATCTCTTCCACGAAAAATCTCTTCCACTAAAACTCTCTGAATTTTTCTTCTTCTCTCTCTCTCTCTCCTAAGCTTTTGAATCTCCATCTCTTATTTATAAATGTCTCCTCTTATATGATTTATCTTCAAGGAAATCTATAAGATATGATATACAAGAATTATATTAGAAACAAAATCAATAATATCGTATCATGTAAATCATTATCATAAATATTATATCTATAAAATCTTTATCATAAACATAATATCTAGAAAAGTAAAACACAATATTCCACATAATCTTATAAGATGAAATTAAAATTAAGCAAGATATTATATCACAATAAAATCTTAACATAATTATCTAGAAAGGCAAAATCATAATTAAATATTATACTCAATCAAATCAACAAGAAAAAGATAATATTAGATAAATCAATTTAATATGGAAATTATATTTCCCTTCAATTTATATAGTTGATTTTGGATTCTCGGATTCAATGAAAAATGTGAAATTGCAAGAAGAATGTTTAGGTTGACCAAGTTAAGCAATTTGAATTTTGTTGTGTCCAAAATTGTAATTGAAATAATGTGAAATGTATGATCGAAATGTTGTATGGATTGGTATTCCGTAATTAATGGGTCAAGTGATATTAATTATATTCGTCGTCTAGTCGACTGAATGTTTTTAGTAAGAAGCATCCTCACTTAATTGGTTATCATGCACATTCATTTAATTCAGTGTCTCGGAGATGATACTAAACTATAAACTTATGTGAACATCGAATTATTGTATAAATTTATACGATATATGTATAGTTTGGTACACTGAATAAGAGAGATATTGATAAATAATCCTTCTTATCTCACGTTTGGTATCTTTTAGAAAGCACATTATATTGATAAATAATTTTATACAAGAATAAAATATCACTTTTATGAGAAGTGATAATTTTAATTTAATGATAAAAAACACTACAAATGACTAAATTGCTCTCAATATATAAAAATCTTAAACCTTATATATGATCAAGTTCGAAATTAGTATCACTAAATGATAATTATATAAATGATTTTTATAATCTCTGCTAGTAGGTAAAAATTAAAATCAAATAAATATTTTTATTTATTTTTATATTATATAATATGATAATTATATAAATGAACTCGAAATAATTATATAAATGATTTTTATAAATCTTAATAAAATTATTATATCACTCGATTAACCTTAAAAATTGATATTTGTCTTGATTCACAAAATCAATTACTCAATTATCATATTATATAAAATTAAGTAAAAATAAATAAATCATTCAAGCACTGTTGGCGCATGAACAGATAATAAATATGAACTCAAGCAACAACTTTGAAATCATAAATTTTATTATGATAAAGTTAATTTTGTCATTACAATCTAATATATAAATTTAATCACTCTTATTAAAATTATACCAAATATTAAATATAATAGCCTACATCTTATTTATCATTAACTTATCCTTATATTATATATCACATGTTTATTCTATCATATGTACCAAACTATGTTTAAGTATATAATATATCAAAACGATATATATATATATATATATTATATATATATATATGGAATTCAATTTCTCTGAGCTTGTCTTATGATAATCCATATGATACAAAAGACTTAAGTTTGATATAAGATTTCAGGTTCGATCACAACTCAATATGTATATAGAATTCTATTTCTCTGAGCTCGTCTTATAATCCATGTAATACAAAAGACTCAAGTTTGAGATAAGATTTCAGGCTCGATCAGAACTCAAAACATATTTTCTACCAAGATTATGTTGTACTTACCCATCCTCACAGAGTATTTGTGCGTAGGGGACAAGTACTTTTGTGATCCATAATCAAAGTCGTGTTTGTTATTAATACCTGATCTCGCATACGTGCGTATCCTGTTTGAGGACTGAGGAGGGGGACCCACCCCCTCGGGGATGGTGGTTGCGAGGGGGGTTGGGCGGATGGGCCTCCACGCATGATTGACCGCACGTGTGGTGGTGCATCCACGTGCACTCGTTTTTATCCAGGGGAAGCTGAAATTGATTGGTTTTTGTCTTTTTATTACACCATAATTGTCGTTCCATCAAACACGCTTCTGTACCCGAAGATGGTTTCACGTAATTTAGGAAATTGCCCATTTCATCCTATGTTGCCCCCAATGCTTTGTGCGCGTGTGTCCTACCTAACAAATCGAAAATTGTTTTCTAAAAAGTTTGTATTTAAATTCGAAAATTTCTGAAGTCCTCCTACATTTTTCTTTATTCCGTAATCGTTATTAAATTAGTAATTATTTTTAAAAAAATCTTATTATCTCGTGTTACTAGCTATAAAATGGTTTAATTCTGAAATTCCCGATTTGAAATATTATTATTATTGTTTTTGTTGTTGTTTAATGGGCCAGATTTAAAAAAAAAAAGAGTGTCATTCATGGAAAGGGACAAGTTGATATGTGTTTATCTTCACGTCGATCCGAAATTGGCCTGATTTGTAATAATGTGTGTGAATTCAAATCCAAAAGATCCGTACATCTCGTATGGATTGCCAAAGCGTGGCTTTTTAAGTGATTTTTATGTTCACATGGTTCTAATTTAATGAAGTTTTCCCTATTGGGTTTCTTTATTTTCCGTTTCTGTCTCTAATATATTAAATTTATAATGAAAATAAAAACACAGTCCCGATGCATTTAGTGGGATTTCATGTAGCTTCGTCTTCTTTTTTTCCCTGACCACGGAATCAAGAAAATTAATGAAGAGGCCTATAAAGGGGGATCGAAAGAGAAAAAATTAAATGAGATGTGAATGCCTAATTGACCCGAATGGGTCTAGAACCGCCGGTTGTTGGGTTGAACCGGTGGTTTCACGTATCAGGCCTTTAACGATAGTATAGACCGGACAGGGTCGATCCGGATAATAGGAAGGTTGACTCGATGAATGATGCAGAAAGACAAGTGTAAAACAGTTAAATGTCATTTTCATAAATTAATTGTAATGGTCCTCTCTGACACTTTAAAATTCAATTTATTAATGTCATTGGCGCGAAATTCTTTAATTACTGCATGAGCTGAAACATAATAATATCCACAGGGAAAGAAAGCTGCTGCCTTTCTTTTCTAGTTTTTGCATTTTATTTACTACTGCCGCTCAGCGGGTGGCAATGGCATCAATTGCTCGTGCATTCCCCAGCCACGGCAGACCAAAAAGATAACATTATATATATATATATATATATATATATATATATATCTATTTATTTATTATAATGCAAAAACTTCTAATTGAATTGACCTATCTTTTTTACAAAATTGCAAATTCACTCCAAACAATTTACAACATTTCTGTTTGTTTTCGATTTCGATGCTTGATTTTCGCATTTTAATTTTTTTTTGCCAAATAAAATACTTTGTAAATTTCCTGAACTAGCTATTATTGATAGACAAATATTGATATTCGCCCACTACCAATTTATCGCAATTTTAATGTATACTTTAAAAAATACTTTTATATAATTGGTTCACTTTGGATTTTTTAAAACTAAGTTTTGAACCAAATCAATTGTTTCGGTTTGGTTAATTTTAAAATCAATCCAAACCATGATAGGCTAAAAACCATTCCAAACTAGCGGTTTGATATGGTTTTCTGGATTGATTCGGTTCCTGGTCACCCTAATAAAAATCATCATCAATTTCTCAATCACTTTGTCAACTTGCAAGAAACTTATTTAAATCGAAACGCAAATGACAATAATTTCTAAGCGCGATTTTGTTTACAGTAAACGGAAATCTTATCGCACTTTTCGATTATATTCTTCTTCATCAATTGGTTTCGATTTCTTGATATATTGTACGTATGGGACCATGCTTGTAATGCGGCATTTAGAGATCATTCATTACATGGTCCTGAATCTTGAACTAATAAATCAAGAATTCCAGGTCTTTATTCCACCACGGTGCAACAATAAATACATATTAAATGATATCCAGAATCAATATATGGAGATTGTTTGCTGCAAATTTTCACACGCACATGTTGATGTGAAATTGATCGCTTTCTGCTCTCAAGTACCTACTAAACATTAAATGGATTACGCCGTACCAATTCTTTTTGTAGGATTATGAAAATATTAGTACCAAAATATTTGTACAAAAAATTAATTTATATATATATATATATCTTGTTTACGCCATTTAATTATCAAGGTTAGGATGGGTAGGACGAGTTAAAATGATTGATAATCTCATCTTAAAACTCATAAGATATCGACCACTCCTTCAAATCGCCCCTGATTTTATTTTATCCAAGTTAATTTACGCGAAAAATAAACAAAATCGCTTTCCTCGCCCTCCTTCGATCCCTTGGTTTGCCTTCGATTTTATCCAACGTTGATATATGTGGATGTAGGTAAATGAAGTATCTAAATCTCATCTTCATGCATGCACATGTGACAGACAATTAGACACTGACTTCGTGCAAATAAATATCCTATCCATCCTTTATTCTCATTATATAACATATATATTAATTGTATAATAACCTTTTGTGAGCGAAGATCTTTATATATTCTCATTCGATACGCAATCGTCACTCATATATTTTTTTTTTTAAAAAAAAAAATGAATTTTAGGGTTTAAATTCGAATTATATATTTTCACAAGCATTCCCACAAATATATATGTATGTGCTCTTCCAACCAACATATGGCGAAAGAATCTTAGCTTTTGGCTGGCACCATTGCAAAAATTACTCAAAAAGCAGCCATACGGAACCCCACACCATGTGTTAATAAGGTCCCCCTTTTGATTGACGACCCTTTGATCAATTTCTTTGTCCCTGCTTTTGTTTCTTCCCATATTTCACCATTGGCACACATCGCTCTGTTGCAATCCATATATCAACTTTATATTCTCCTCTTGCATTAATTCCATATAGCCCACGTATCTATATTATATACTGGCTAGACATTGCACGGTAATGATCGCGCTTAGCAAGAACAAAATATTCTGCGAGCCAGAAATCTACTGCCATGTGATCCGGTGATTGCTTGGCCACAATAAGCAAGAAATTTAGCTCTTCCATGGATTCATTTTTTCCCTTATGTTAAATAAAGGGGTCCATGGAAAATTTTCCGATTGCATGTTACCCCTCGTAGGACTATCGTAATCGTCCTTGAACACCCACCTCTCATTATCCCTAGCCCTACGGTATTTTATTTTCATAAAATTAAAAAAAAGGAAAGAAAGAAAGAAAGGAATCCAGGAATATTTCCTCTTTGGATTGCTTGTGAATTTATATCAGTTTTGGCTATGTGTTATTTTCTATTCGGTATCTTGCATTGCGTTCTTTTCTGGCTAAATGATATTATTTGATTTGTGGCTTGATTCGGAGATGAGAGTTGTTAATTGTCCCACATCGGTTGGATAAATAACTTGGGAGTTGTATATATGGGTTTGGACAATTCTCCCCCTTGAGCTAGCCTTTGGGGTTGAGTTAGGTCCAAGTTCCAATCTTAACATGATATCAGAGCTCGGATTCCACCGTTATGTGTTGGACTGCCTATAATTAGGTCGCACGTTTTGCCCATAATTGGGTCATTTGTAAACTCCACGCTCCAGATGTTCATTCTTGGACGTGAGAGGGGTGTGTTAATTGTCCCACATCGGTTGGATAAATAACCTGGAAGTTGTATATATGGGCTTGGACAATCCTCCCCCTTTGAGCTAGCTTTTGGGATTGAGTTAGGTCCAAATTCCAATCTTAACAGGAGTAATTAAGAAGTTGTAGCTTATATATTTTAGAGAAAATTGTTTTTCCCCGTTCTCTATATATGACGTTTTGCGATTTTGGTTCGATATGTATATTATTAGCATCGGGTTTTAGCTAGTTTCATCTCTTTCTTTTTGTTTTGACAAGTTTGGTCATTTGTTTTTGCAAAAATACAAAACTTGCAAGTTTCCCTATACTTAATAAAACCCTAATGACAACATCCTTGCTTTATTTGTCTTCCTCCATTAAACTTATTTATATAAAAATAAATATTAATTAGATAGGAAACTGAAAATTTTAATTTTGGCAAACGATTTCATTCTTAGGATCCGAAGAAATTGAAAAAAAAATTGAAACTTCTTTTATTTCAAAATTATTATGGTTTAAAACAAATAATTAGACGTTTAATTATCTTTAAGCAATGTAAACTCAAGACATATTAGATGTAACACAATTGTAAGACAAAGCATATGACATTATAAAGGACATTAAATTGACTTTTTTGTATTTGCATCATACTTTTCCAGTCATAACATTCTTTAAATTAAACATTAATTAGTACTAATTTTTATTTACCACATTATTGTTCTTAAAGAAATCATGAGAGATAGGGAAAGATCATGATGATCCTCTTATTCTTTATTTTAACTAAACATAAACCCATATACAGTTTTATTTGTATTATATATAATATAATAAACTAAAGAAAAGAGTTATTTGGATTTCTTTGAGAATTTATTTTACAATTCTTTATGGTTATTTTATTACATTTTAGGATCTGGAAGCATGTGTTAGATGCCACAAAATTCACCTAATCACATGATTCCCACAAATATAATTTTAAAAAATTATTAAATTTTGATCAACTATTTATTTTGGCACGCACGCTTATTAATTATTATATATTAATATTATTTCACTAATAACACCTAATTTTTTGTATTTTCTGTGTTGCCAATAAATAGCTGACAGAATTTTCCAAACTAATATAAAAATGATTGGTCGTTTCAATAAATTATTTAATTGAATTTATATTATACCCTACAAATCAGGTTTGTTGACTGCCGTTATTACTTCAAAAATTGTAGGTTAAATCTGCTAAATAATTATTTTATGATATATGCTTTTAGTTGAGACGTTTACATTATAAAGTTAGTTAAATGACGCCACTTTAGTACAAACTAAAAGGCACAACTAAATAATACTAATTGATAATTGATGATAAAGTTCCCTCTTTGGACCCATCCACGATCATTAATGGAGTCATGTTGGGAAGTTGTGCACAATTTTTTTCCCTAACAAGTTTATTCATTGTACCGACATGACAATCGACAAAACATTAATATAGCGTTGACGTGATGTCGAAATGATGTTGATGCACAGTTCTCTCAAAAATGACTAGTTATGTTGCAAGAAATTAAAAAACATATGATTGCAACTGAAATTTCACAACGTATGAAACCAAAATCATGGTAAAACTGAAATTATAATTGTCCACACACACACACACACATATATATATATATATATATATTATAGAAAGCCCCATTGCTTAACAATCTAATTGGGCCATCTTTAAAGTACATTATATATAATTATAGAAAGCCACATTGCTTAACAATGTAATTGGGCCATATTTAAAGTACACTACATCGCAATAAATATGTATATATATATATATAAATAAATATATATATATATATTTATTTATATATATATATATATATATATATATATATTATAGAAAGCCCCATTGCTTAACAATCTAATTGGGCCATATTTAAAGTACATTATATATAATTATAGAAAGCCACATTGCTTAACAATGTAATTGGGCCATATTTAAAGTACACTACATCGCAATAAATATGGGCTCCAAATTTCTCGGAGTGACGGTCATTCACTTATAGAATATATGTTTCTAAATGGCAGATAATAAATATTTCAATATGTTCAATCTGCAGCAGTAAATTTTATTATATTATTTTGATTTTTTTATAATATATAATTAATCATCAATGTACGCAATAAAATGCCAAATTAAATAAGACGTCTAAATGATATTATAAACATTATTTGATTACTTTTAAATGTGCTAAACTATATAAATAACTTATAAAGATATTATTTTATGATGGATCACAGCTTGAAGAATTTCACTCAAATTCCAATAATACAGAAATATTGACCATATGTGTCATTTATACATAAAAAATTGAATAGTAAAAACCTTAACATAAATTTTTTTCCCCAAAATTTGCTTCCTTTATAATTTTGTCATGTTAACTTGATTACTTTTTGGTATGTATGTCATGGAAGATATATGTTAATTTGATCGATTGTAATACCTAATAAGTTTATATATATTTTAATTTATTCTAACTAATATTTTTTTTATTAACATCTAACGTACAAAATTTTTAAAATAGAGTACTCATATTACTCTTCAAAATATATTAATTTATTGTATTTATGACTCGTCTATGGTTAATTAATCTTTCCTCTCTTTTTTCACTTGCGTAAATTAAACTACACTTGGTAAACCACGATCATAACTTCGCCTTAAAAATGGAACATGATTACAGTGGAAGTGAAAATCGCAATTGTTTCGACTTTTGAAACATGACTAACCACGAGCTAGGGTTTTTATTTTACAAGTTGTGAATATAAGTTTTGAATTGAAGAAAGGGGATGATTATAACAAGTTCATTCAGTTTTCATTGGAGAAGAAGCGGTTGACAGTCGGCATGACCTCTGGTGGCCGTGTACGGAGGAACTTACGGAGGCCGTGCTCTGCGTATCTTTCGCCTTCCTCTTGGTTGTCAAGAACAGCTGTTTTGCGATGAACTTTGTTTATTCTGCCAACAACGTGGGAGTTTTAATTTTTATCATTTTATCATGCATGTAATTAATATTCCACTTACTATTATTGGGTCTAAAATATTTAATTCAATTAGCAATAATAATAATAAAATGGAAAAAAAAGGAATTTGTACCTGACATCGGGATTAAGTAGTAAATTCCTTGTAAGTTGAGATATGCACATCCCAGTAACAAAGGCCATGGCAGCCATCAGAGGGTAAACCTGTTTTCATTTATTGAATTTTTAAAATAGTTACTGTCATTCTTGAACAACATAAAATTCCTAAAACAAAATTTTAAAAGAATTATTTTAATAGGTGTTAATTAAATTATTAAAAGATAAAATGATGTATCCTAATTAAATTTGAAGGTAAAATATTACATACGAATGAGTCAAATTAATATTTTTATAATTTATAACACAATCCCACTTAATATATAGTAATGAATAACATAAAACTCGAGATATATATATACACGAAATTCATAAATATACCTCGGGTTTCATCCAACGCCCCATTTGATGTCTCTGGCCTATGTATGTATAATAATAATAAGTAAAAATATATTTCTTCTAAGATTGGAATTAATTTGTTTTAGAACAGTGTAGCTACATATTTCCCGATATTTATACATGTAGAGCATCGAAAATTGGCTACAAAATATGGACTAGACTATTCTAAACTGAAAATTACGTATATTTGAATATTATGAAATATTGTTTGGACAATTGTTAAAGTTACTATGGGCTGTTTTGACTTGAACAAAACCAATACAAGGTGCCTTGCCTCTTGTTTTCCTTTTATACCTTGTTTATTTCATGTTCATTTTAATCCATTCTAGTAAAAGAAATCTTGTTCTTCGTTACTTGTCTTCTTATTTCTATTTTTTTTATGCAGGCTATCGGGTCGAGATTGTGTCACAGATAGGTAAAAAGTCGTCTCTCCAAGTAACTTTTTCGAATTTTATTGGAAAATTATTAGTTTTATCAATTTAGAATATTGTTTATAACATTTAAAGTGTTATCATTCATCTACATTTAAGATAAACGTTAGGATGAAATTAGATTAAATTTTCTTTTTTTAGTAGGCCTATTTTTCTGCTCAGAACTTGAGGGCCAGTTCAATATATACATGCTTGATGAACCTTGGTTTACACGATACGTGGACTAGAAATCCTGGGTACAAAGCAGAAAACAAGAGAAAATTAAATGTAATAATTATTATGTATTATCAACAGGTTAGTCAAAAAGCCAAGCAAAGCCATTAAAAATATATAAATATCAATTATAACTTCTTCTTTTTGGGTTTTGCAACACTTCTTTTCATACAATGTGTGGAGAAAAGAATTTGATATTATTGACTCAATATTGGAAGAACTTCAAAATTATAATATTGATTCATAAAATACATACATACATGTGTGTAATATCATAATGATTTGACAAATATTTATTATACGACCATATTCAACCCACGAAATTCTAGAAATGGAAACTCGCATATGATGTCTCCATGAGTGGTGATATCGAAGTTTTACCAAAAACAGTTTCACTTGGTCGTACAGACAATAAAATACCAACATACTGAACAAGAAAAATGGCTTTATAATGAAACAAATATATAAATTTAGACCATAGTTTCTTCATAAATAATTATGTAGTTTAAAGTTACAAAACCACGTTAAAAATGCATTAGAAGGAAATTTCAGAGTTTCTTGAATTTTCTTTTTTAAAAAATATTTCTGGTTCCTTGCTTCAAGATACAGGAAGCGTCCAACCGCCAGTAGTTGAACGTCAAAATACTGTAAAAACCTTTCAAGTTCACGCACTCGTCGCTTACATTTATTGGAAACATAGATTAAAAATTCAGGCCTTTTAACATAGAAAAGAACATGAGATTCCTTATTGTAGCTCTCTTCTTTGGTTTGCTGTTTTCTTATATAGGTACAGTGTTGTGTCAGTCTCTCCAAATGAAGTTTGAATCTAGATATGTTTGTTCGATGAGTTGAAGTTTTTTGTTTTCTTGCAGATGCCTATGATCCGTTGGATCCAAATGGGAACTTAACAATCAAATGGGACGTGATATCTTGGACTGCAGATGGCTATGTGGTGAGCACTTATATCCAACCATAGTCAGTTACGTTAGTCGTTACGTGAATCGACTCTGATTAATTTGAGATCAAAACTTTAACAATGATCAGGAACATATCAACATGTGACAGCGTATAGAATACTTGCAATATTCCCATATTTTAGTATCCGAGCAACGCAGGGCGGCACTCTGCTATCCATAAATTTTTATAATCTAGTATGTTCTTTCTGACATCACCACTGCCAAAGATTATAGATTAGAAAGTTTAGTATGGTGAAAAATTCTAGCAACGTAGCAAGAAAGTTGATGTCTACAGAGTACGTGTAAGAAATATCTAGGATATGAACATTATAATGAACTTCGTTTTGGGTGCTTCGTAGGCTGTTGTAACAACGAACAATTTCCAAATGTATCGGCACATTATGAGCCCTGGGTGGACCATTGGGTGGACGTGGGATGAGAAAGAAGTAATATGGGATATGAAGGGTGCACAAGCTACCGAACAAGGGGACTGTTCCAAGTTCAAAGGAACTATCCCTCATTGCTGCAAGAAGAACCCAACCGTCGTGGACTTACTTCCAGGCGTGCCTTACAACCAGCAATTCAGCAACTGCTGCAAGGGTGGAGTCCTGGCTGCCTGGGGCCAAGATCCAGAGGCAGCCGTCTCCGCATTCCAAATCAGTGTTGGCCAAGCTGGAACTTCTAACAAGACGGTTAAACTTCCTAAAAACTTCGCTCTGTTAGGCCCTTTACATGGATATACTTGTGGCCCTGCCAAGATTGTGCCTCCAACGAAATTTCTCACCCCGGATAGTCGAAGAAAAACTCAGGCCCTCAGTAAGTCTTAATGCCCTGTTTCTCTGAAAGTTAGGTGATATAATTTTGTGATTTAATCGAAGCTTTCTGTGGGCAGTGACATGGAATGTAACATGCACGTATTCTCAGTTTCTGGCGCAGAAGCACCCCAGTTGCTGTGTCTCATTCTCGTCTTTCTACAATGAAACAATCACTTCCTGCCCTTCTTGTGTTTGTGGCTGTGAAAACAAAAACAAATGTGTAAAGTAAGATTTCACTTTTTTGCACCAAAACTTCTAAAATCATCCAAGTAAATCCAAGTATCATATCTTCGACCTGGTTTTGTGACAGGAGTGATTCGAAACTTCTGAGCGTGGTGGGGATAAATACTCCAAAAAAAGACAACACGCCTCTGCTCCAATGCACGCACCACATGTGCCCGATTCGGGTTCATTGGCACGTTAAGGCCAATTACAAAGATTACTGGCGTGCAAAGGTTGCGATAACTAATTTTAACTACCTGATGAACTACACGCAGTGGATTCTAGTCGTCCAGCACCCGAATCTCAATAACGTGACTCAAGTTTTTAGCTTCGATTACAAGCCTCTTGTTCCATATGGCTCCATCAGTAAGTTTCTTGATTTTTAAAGCATGTTATATTAACAAAGTTCAAACATAATATATAGTACTATAACTTGACACGCATGCAGATGACACAGGGATGTTCTATGGCATGAAATTCTTCAATGAGTTGCTAATGGAAGCTGGGCCATTTGGAAATGTGCAGTCAGAAGTACTTCTTCAGAAGGACAAGGAAACTTTTACCTTCAAGCAGGGGTGGGGGTTTCCCCGGAAAGTGTACTTCAACGGAGACGAGTGCACTTTACCCCCGCCGGACTCTTACCCCTTCTTGCCGAATTCTGCTGATTCAAATCATGCTTTCTTCCCTAAATTTGTAGTTTCTTGTGTAATTTTGTATCTCATTGTATTCTGCAGGTGAGCTTCCAGGTTTTCAAAATAATGGAAAGTTTTGATGGTCATTTAATTTGTAAGCGTGATCCGTGCCTGTTGCAAGTAACAAGAATTTGGACCCCGTTAACTAGGGGCCAAATTTTTTATTTTATTTTATTATTTAATAAATAAAATTTTAAAAATCTTCTAATTGGTTAATATCTGGTCTTAGTGCTGTATTAATTGGTTATTTTTTACGTAGTGCTGAGATCAAGCTGGGACACTGTTAATATGACAATAAAAAAGTCAGATCATTACATAGGAATTAAGGCAAAAACTTGTTTGAGACGGTCTTACGGGTCGTATTTTGTGAGACATATATCTTATTTGGGTCATCCATGAAAAGTATTACTTTTTATGCTAAGAGTACTACTTTTATTGTAAATATCGGTTGGGTTGAGCCGTCTCACAGATAAAGATTCGTGAGACCGTCTCACAAGAGACCTACTTAAGAATTAAGGTACGAAAGATTCTATAAGCTAATTTATATGAGCGATTCTTGTTTTTGCCCCTTTTTATGCACGTACACGTAATTATATGATATAAAGTCAATATATTTTAAAAGAAATTGATCATAAGTTAAATAAAGTGGATAATTATCCATCCCGATTTGTATCTATCTCCATCGGTCATGGAATGGATTTAATATTGACATATATTGTTTAAAAAATTAGTATATCAGATAACTAGTATAAAATGTTTTCGGGCCATTACTTGAAAATAATTCCTTCCAATAATAAATATATAAATAAATTGTTGGAGAGATGTTTTATGATGTAAAGAATGAGGCTATATAAATTAACATTTGTCAAAACTTTTGGTAAAATGAAATGACCATCCCTAATCTATTATATATATAAATATGTGACTTTATATGTGAATTTTCTTCTATGTCCTTATTAATTGCTTACTTTACATTAATTGTTTATTTTAATTGTGTCTTTTCTTTCTCCTTCTAATATGTTATTCATATATAATGATATCTTTTTATTATGTAAATTAGTATTTGGTTTTTTTATGCATACCCACATTATAATATGTTCTTTTTAATCCAATTATTTATATTTTTTATTTATCTTTTCATTATATAAATTAAATTAAATTACTTAAAGTTTAGAAATAACTCATTATCGAATTGTGAATTTTTTTTGGTGTTTTATTAATTTTTTCATGTCCTCAAGTGACAGTTTGCTAGAATTTATGTGTTTAAATTAAATTTTTTTGCAACCGAATTTTTTTTGCGGTTTATGATTATAATTTATTTAAATAAAACACGGTAAAAGATCGTTGTGATTTGAGCCGTCAATTTGGGTTGGGTCTGTCGGTTTGGCCTGCGCCGCCAAACAGTTTAAGTGAGTTTGATTGAAATTTTGTCGACTCATTTAAAGGTGAACCTAAATGAGTTCGCACAAGTTTATATTAAATATCTATATATATATATATAATATTATCGATTTTCAATCATGAATTCTTGATATAAAATGAAAAATATCAGTTTGATTTCAAAATGCTACTATCTTGTCCAAAAATTGTGGGTTATTGAGACATTTTGGCAGTCACTTAAAATTGAGTGTCAAAGTTGACAATTGAATTGTATTTTTGGATTCCTTACAATATGTTCGTCAACATATTATTTTTAAGTTAATTTTATCAGTATCATGAGTGTAATATGTTTATTACAATATATAAATATTATCATCTCTTTAAATTAATATTCACTTTCATGTTTGACATATTATGAGTCTTGGTAAAATGAGGAATAATAAATTCAAACGAACGAATACACAAAAGTCTGGGGCGAAACCAGAATTATATGGTAGCGGAAATTAATATATAAATTTTTAGTGAATTTATCGATGTTAAGATGTATAACAAATCTTATATCATAATATATAAAATTTCAATTTTATAAATGAAATAAATCAAACATATATGAAATATACAAAATTTTATTATATATATAATCAAGTAATTTATTATAATTGTATTTTATTCTACAAGAATTTTTGTCAAACTCAGTGATTGTAGATTTAACATCTATTAAATCAGCAAATTAAAGAGCGTGTCAATTAAACTAATTGAGCAACACATATTCCTGAATTTCTTAATTAATTTTTTATCTTGATAATTTGTTTCATTTAATATTTTAAATTATAAGACACCATTACTATAATTAAATACATATTTTTTTTAAATGTTCAATAGGAATCAATCAATAACTTATATGGAAAAACATTTATCGACATACTATATTGAAAATATTTTAATTAATTCAGCGCATATGTGACTTTATATGTGAATTTTCTTTTATGTCCTTATTAATTGCTTACTTTACATTAATTGTTTATTTTAATTGTGTCTTTTTTTCTACTTCTAATATGTTATTCTTATATAATGATATCTTTTTATTATGTAAATTAATATTTGATTTTTTTATGCATACCCACATTATAATATGTTCTTTTTAATCCAATTATTTATATTTTTTATTTATCTTTTCATTATATAAATTAAATTAAATTACTTAAAGTTTAGAAATAACTCATTATCGAATTGTGAATTTTTTTTGGTGTTTTATTAATTTTTTTCATGTCCTCAAGTGACAGTTTGCTAGAATTTATGTGTTTAAATTAAATTTTTTTGCAACCGAAATTTTTTTGCAACCGAAATTTTTTTGCGGTTTATGATTATAATTTATTTAAATAAAACACGGTAAAAGATCGTTGTGATTTGAGCCGTCAATTTGGGTTGGGTCTGTCGGTTTGGCCTGCGCCGCCAAACAGTTTAAGTGAGTTTGATTGAAATTTTGTCGACTCATTTAAAGGTGAACCTAAATGAGTTCGCACAAGTTTATATTAAATATCTATATATATAATATTATCGATTTTCAATCATGAATTCTTGATATAAAATGAAAAATATCAGTTTGATTTCAAAATGGTACTATATTGTTCAAAAATTGTGGGTTATTGAGACATTTTGGCAGTCATTCAAAATTGAGTGTCAAAATTAAAAATTGAATTGTATTTTTGGATTCCTGACAATATGTTCGTCAACATATTATTTTTAAGTTAATTTTATCAGTATCATGAGTGTAATATGTTTATTACAATATATAAATATTATCATCTCTTTAAATTAATATTCACTTTCATGTTTGACATATTATGAGTCTTGGTAAAATGAGGAATAATAAATTCAAACGAACGAATACACAAAAGTCTGGGGCGAAACCAGAATTATATGGTAGCGGAAATTAATATATAAATTTTTAGTAATTTATCGATGTTAAGATGTATAACAAATCTTATATCATAATATATAAAATTTCAATCTTATAAATGAAATAAATCAAACATATATGAAATATACAAAATTTTATTATATATATAATCAAGTAATTTATTATAATTTTATTTTATTCTACAAGAATTCTTATCAAACTCAATGATTGTGGATTTAACATCTATTAAATCAGTAAATTAAAGAGCGTGTCAATTAAACTAATTGAGCAATCACATATTCCTGAATTTCTTAATTAATTTTTATCTTGATAATTTGTATCATTTAATATTTTAAATTATAAGACACCATTACTATAACTAAATACATATTTTTTTAAAATGTTCATAAGGAATCAATCACTAACTTATATGGAAAAACATTTATCGACATACTATATTGAAAATATTTTAGTTAATTCAATAATAAATAGATCAATATATTTAAGATAGAAAAAAGTAATGTATTGAGAAGGATAAAAAAAGAATGTTAGAATTAATACTATAATTATCTAATGTCAATATTAAATTTAACATCCTACATTCGAAAATGTGTTTATTTATGTAAAAACTATTATGATAAACTAAAAATAATAATTTATTTATCATTATAACGTAATAATAATGTGATCGTTATTCGGAATCAGAAAATGATGTAATTTGACTTTTTTATTAAATTGTATAAACAATTCTTTCAATATTTTCAGTGGATAAACATGTTAAATCAATTAAACAGTAAAATTTAGTGATGAATATGATTATATGAATATGTTAATTCAACTTTCAATTTAGGTCTCGAGATTTAGCAATTAAATAAATGAAAAATGATTTTTTTTCTCTACTACTTATGTAGAATATCAATTATATATTCTACTCAAATGACTTATAAATTCATATGATATAGTAAAAGGTTACTTGCATAAACTTATTTGTTTGGATACAATAATTGATCATGTTGGGTAGAGTAATTGAAATGTTGTGCTTGAGATGTTGTACTATTTAAAATATTTGATTTGCACTGTTACCATAATATATAGTTTTGATAAAATAGTAAACGCTTGAGCCTACAATTGGTATCAGAGGCAAGATCGCGACTTTGATTGTAATTGGTGCAATTATTAGGAGATAGATTGTTTGGTACAATAATTGTCCACGATGGTTAGGATCTTGAGTTGTTGTATGATTTAATGATTCGACTTGTATATTTACCATCAGTTATAACTTTTGGTAAAGCGACAAACGCTTCATCCTATATTATTCGATTGTAAAGCTAGAAGAAACATGTTGCATCAACTTTTATTTTTGAATTGATCCCTTACATGTTACTCGATTTTTAAATTTAGAAGCATTCTACAGTTTTCAAATATTATTATATATTGAGTTATAATTTGTCCATTTCAAATTGGATAATATACAATAAAGAGTAGGTCTTTTGTGAGACAGACTCACGAATCTTTATCTGTGAGATGGGTCAACCCTACCGATATTCACAATAAAAAGTAATACTCTTAGCATAAAAAGTAATACTTTTTCATGTATGACTCAAATAAGAGACATGTCTCACAAAAGATGATCTGTGAGACCGTCTCACACAAGTTTTTTGACTACAATAAAACTCAAGTAAAAAATATTAACAAAAACCTTTAAAGGAAATATTGGATTTGTCGATAATCAAAATAAGAAATAAACAAAGTTTGATCCATGAGTGAGAAATAAGATATTTAAATAAAGTTATAATTGCCACAATAAAATAGTACACATACATGCATTTATCACTGTATTTTGCAACTAAAATGTCAAAAAAATTTCCACGTATTATTTTTATATCATATTTAAAATAATTATGAATCCTAATTTTTATTATTTAGAGTTGGCCTTTGTTATGAAAATTCATTGTGAATAAATTGAATTTGAAAATTCTTATATCTATGTATATCACATATTAATATATCAACCTAAGTCCAAGTAAAAAAAAACTACAAAATGAACTTCATCTTCAATGTACACAAATTATATAGTAAAGATATACAACAATTAAGACAATGAAGTAGAATATATGTTCACATATAACAAAATATATAGACAAGAAAAAATAAAATATTTTTATAGATATAAATACTTGTTTTATAACTTTTTACAGTGAGTAGGAGAAGATAAAAGAGAAAAAATTATTAACTCTTTTGGGTTACACAAAAAAATAGAAATGGAAGATACAGAGAGTTGGAGAAGATAAAAGAGAAAAAATTATTAATTCTTTTGAATTACACAAAAAAATAGAAATGGAAGAAGTGTTTGTCATATAATGAATTCAGTTTCCAAATTAAATGTATTATATAAAGCTATATTTACCGTTCAAACTTTATAAATGCAATGAATTTTTCTCAAGATAAGGGTACACAAATGTTCCCGTTAAGATATTTAAACAATTAAGAAAACTAAATAAATTATTTTTCTGGAGATAATACCAATATGACATTAGTAATTTGATTGTGCTAATTATACTTATGAGTTAATATGAAATATTAAAATAAGTGTCATAAGAGTCGGTAAAAAGATGATTTATTGTCAAAAATATTATTATTATAAATTGCAAATAAATGACAACATTTAATCAATATTTTTTTAAAATCAATTCATCAGTACTTTTTATGTGAAGATAGATTGTTATAATAATTAGGGATGAGCATTCGGTCGGTTCTGTTATCGATCGAACCGAATTATTCATAACCGGATGGAACCGAAATATTTAGTCGTCCAGCACCCGAATCTCAATAACGTGACTCAAGTTTTTAGCTTCGATTACAAGCCTCTTGTTCCATATGGCTCCATCAGTAAGTTTCTTGATTTTTAAAGCATGTTATATTAACAAAGTTCAAACATAATATATAGTACTATAACTTGACACGCATGCAGATGACACAGGGATGTTCTATGGCATGAAATTCTTCAATGAGTTGCTAATGGAAGCTGGGCCATTTGGAAATGTGCAGTCAGAAGTACTTCTTCAGAAGGACAAGGAAACTTTTACCTTCAAGCAGGGGTGGGGGTTTCCCCGGAAAGTGTACTTCAACGGAGACGAGTGCACTTTACCCCCGCCGGACTCTTACCCCTTCTTGCCGAATTCTGCTGATTCAAATCATGCTTTCTTCCCTAAATTTGTAGTTTCTTGTGTAATTTTGTATCTCATTGTATTCTGCAGGTGAGCTTCCAGGTTTTCAAAATAATGGAAAGTTTTGATGGTCATTTAATTTGTAAGCGTGATCCGTGCCTGTTGCAAGTAACAAGAATTTGGACCCCGTTAACTAGGGGCCAAATTTTTTATTTTATTTTATTATTTAATAAATAAAATTTTAAAAATCTTCTAATTGGTTAATATCTGGTCTTAGTGCTGTATTAATTGGTTATTTTTTACGTAGTGCTGAGATCAAGCTGGGACACTGTTAATATGACAATAAAAAAGTCAGATCATTACATAGGAATTAAGGCAAAAACTTGTTTGAGACGGTCTTACGGGTCGTATTTTGTGAGACATATATCTTATTTGGGTCATCCATGAAAAGTATTACTTTTTATGCTAAGAGTACTACTTTTATTGTAAATATCGGTTGGGTTGAGCCGTCTCACAGATAAAGATTCGTGAGACCGTCTCACAAGAGACCTACTTAAGAATTAAGGTACGAAAGATTCTATAAGCTAATTTATATGAGCGATTCTTGTTTTTGCCCCTTTTTATGCACGTACACGTAATTATATGATATAAAGTCAATATATTTTAAAAGAAATTGATCATAAGTTAAATAAAGTGGATAATTATCCATCCCGATTTGTATCTATCTCCATCGGTCATGGAATGGATTTAATATTGACATATATTGTTTAAAAAATTAGTATATCAGATAACTAGTATAAAATGTTTTCGGGCCATTACTTGAAAATAATTCCTTCCAATAATAAATATATAAATAAATTGTTGGAGAGATGTTTTATGATGTAAAGAATGAGGCTATATAAATTAACATTTGTCAAAACTTTCGGTAAAATGAAATGACCATCCCTAATCTATTATATATATAAATATGTGACTTTATATGTGAATTTTCTTCTATGTCCTTATTAATTGCTTACTTTACATTAATTGTTTATTTTAATTGTGTCTTTTCTTTCTCCTTCTAATATGTTATTCATATATAATGATATCTTTTTATTATGTAAATTAGTATTTGGTTTTTTTATGCATACCCACATTATAATATGTTCTTTTTAATCCAATTATTTATATTTTTTATTTATCTTTTCATTATATAAATTAAATTAAATTACTTAAAGTTTAGAAATAACTCATTATCGAATTGTGAATTTTTTTTGGTGTTTTATTAATTTTTTTCATGTCCTCAAGTGACAGTTTGCTAGAATTTATGTGTTTAAATTAAATTTTTTTGCAACCGAATTTTTTTTGCGGTTTATGATTATAATTTATTTAAATAAAACACGGTAAAAGATCGTTGTGATTTGAGCCGTCAATTTGGGTTGGGTCTGTCGGTTTGGCCTGCGCCGCCAAACAGTTTAAGTGAGTTTGATTGAAATTTTGTCGACTCATTTAAAGGTGAACCTAAATGAGTTCGCACAAGTTTATATTAAATATCTATATATATATATATAATATTATCGATTTTCAATCATGAATTCTTGATATAAAATGAAAAATATCAGTTTGATTTCAAAATGCTACTATCTTGTCCAAAAATTGTGGGTTATTGAGACATTTTGGCAGTCACTTAAAATTGAGTGTCAAAGTTGACAATTGAATTGTATTTTTGGATTCCTTACAATATGTTCGTCAACATATTATTTTTAAGTTAATTTTATCAGTATCATGAGTGTAATATGTTTATTACAATATATAAATATTATCATCTCTTTAAATTAATATTCACTTTCATGTTTGACATATTATGAGTCTTGGTAAAATGAGGAATAATAAATTCAAACGAACGAATACACAAAAGTCTGGGGCGAAACCAGAATTATATGGTAGCGGAAATTAATATATAAATTTTTAGTGAATTTATCGATGTTAAGATGTATAACAAATCTTATATCATAATATATAAAATTTCAATTTTATAAATGAAATAAATCAAACATATATGAAATATACAAAATTTTATTATATATATAATCAAGTAATTTATTATAATTGTATTTTATTCTACAAGAATTTTTGTCAAACTCAGTGATTGTAGATTTAACATCTATTAAATCAGCAAATTAAAGAGCGTGTCAATTAAACTAATTGAGCAACACATATTCCTGAATTTCTTAATTAATTTTTTATCTTGATAATTTGTTTCATTTAATATTTTAAATTATAAGACACCATTACTATAATTAAATACATATTTTTTTTAAATGTTCAATAGGAATCAATCAATAACTTATATGGAAAAACATTTATCGACATACTATATTGAAAATATTTTAATTAATTCAGCGCATATGTGACTTTATATGTGAATTTTCTTTTATGTCCTTATTAATTGCTTACTTTACATTAATTGTTTATTTTAATTGTGTCTTTTTTTCTACTTCTAATATGTTATTCTTATATAATGATATCTTTTTATTATGTAAATTAATATTTGATTTTTTTATGCATACCCACATTATAATATGTTCTTTTTAATCCAATTATTTATATTTTTTATTTATCTTTTCATTATATAAATTAAATTAAATTACTTAAAGTTTAGAAATAACTCATTATCGAATTGTGAATTTTTTTTGGTGTTTTATTAATTTTTTTCATGTCCTCAAGTGACAGTTTGCTAGAATTTATGTGTTTAAATTAAATTTTTTTGCAACCGAAATTTTTTTGCGGTTTATGATTATAATTTATTTAAATAAAACACGGTAAAAGATCGTTGTGATTTGAGCCGTCAATTTGGGTTGGGTCTGTCGGTTTGGCCTGCGCCGCCAAACAGTTTAAGTGAGTTTGATTGAAATTTTGTCGACTCATTTAAAGGTGAACCTAAATGAGTTCGCACAAGTTTATATTAAATATCTATATATATAATATTATCGATTTTCAATCATGAATTCTTGATATAAAATGAAAAATATCAGTTTGATTTCAAAATGGTACTATATTGTTCAAAAATTGTGGGTTATTGAGACATTTTGGCAGTCATTCAAAATTGAGTGTCAAAATTAAAAATTGAATTGTATTTTTGGATTCCTGACAATATGTTCGTCAACATATTATTTTTAAGTTAATTTTATCAGTATCATGAGTGTAATATGTTTATTACAATATATAAATATTATCATCTCTTTAAATTAATATTCACTTTCATGTTTGACATATTATGAGTCTTGGTAAAATGAGGAATAATAAATTCAAACGAACGAATACACAAAAGTCTGGGGCGAAACCAGAATTATATGGTAGCGGAAATTAATATATAAATTTTTAGTAATTTATCGATGTTAAGATGTATAACAAATCTTATATCATAATATATAAAATTTCAATCTTATAAATGAAATAAATCAAACATATATGAAATATACAAAATTTTATTATATATATAATCAAGTAATTTATTATAATTTTATTTTATTCTACAAGAATTCTTATCAAACTCAATGATTGTGGATTTAACATCTATTAAATCAGTAAATTAAAGAGCGTGTCAATTAAACTAATTGAGCAATCACATATTCCTGAATTTCTTAATTAATTTTTATCTTGATAATTTGTATCATTTAATATTTTAAATTATAAGACACCATTACTATAACTAAATACATATTTTTTTAAAATGTTCATAAGGAATCAATCACTAACTTATATGGAAAAACATTTATCGACATACTATATTGAAAATATTTTAGTTACTTCAATAATAAATAGATCAATATATTTAAGATAGAAAAAAGTAATGTATTGAGAAGGATAAAAAAAGAATGTTAGAATTAATACTATAATTATCTAATGTCAATATTAAATTTAACATCCTACATTCGAAAATGTGTTTATTTATGTAAAAACTATTATGATAAACTAAAAATAATAATTTATTTATCATTATAACGTAATAATAATGTGATCGTTATTCGGAATCAGAAAATGATGTACTTTGACTTTTTTATTAAATTGTATAAACAATTCTTTCAATATTTTCAGTGGATAAACATGTTAAATCAATTAAACAGTAAAATTTAGTGATGAATATGATTATATGAATATGTTAATTCAACTTTCAATTTAGGTCTCGAGATTTAGCAATTAAATAAATGAAAAATGATTTTTTTTCTCTACTACTTATGTAGAATATCAATTATATATTCTACTCAAATGACTTATAAATTCATATGATATAGTAAAAGGTTACTTGCATAAACTTATTTGTTTGGATACAATAATTGATCATGTTGGGTAGAGTAATTGAAATGTTGTGCTTGAGATGTTGTACTATTTAAAATATTTGATTTGCACTGTTACCATAATATATAGTTTTGATAAAATAGTAAACGCTTGAGCCTACAATTGGTATCAGAGGCAAGATCGCGACTTTGATTGTAATTGGTGCAATTATTAGGAGATAGATTGTTTGGTACAATAATTGTCCACGATGGTTAGGATCTTGAGTTGTTGTATGATTTAATGATTCGACTTGTATATTTACCATCAGTTATAACTTTTGGTAAAGCGACAAACGCTTCATCCTATATTATTCGATTGTAAAGCTAGAAGAAACATGTTGCATCAACTTTTATTTTTGAATTGATCCCTTACATGTTACTCGATTTTTAAATTTAGAAGCATTCTACAGTTTTCAAATATTATTATATATTGAGTTATAATTTGTCCATTTCAAATTGGATAATATACAATAAAGAGTAGGTCTTTTGTGAGACAGACTCACGAATCTTTATCTGTGAGATGGGTCAACCCTACCGATATTCACAATAAAAAGTAATACTCTTAGCATAAAAAGTAATACTTTTTCATGTATGACTCAAATAAGAGACATGTCTCACAAAAGATGATCTGTGAGACCGTCTCACACAAGTTTTTTGACTACAATAAAACTCAAGTAAAAAATATTAACAAAAACCTTTAAAGGAAATATTGGATTTGTCGATAATCAAAATAAGAAATAAACAAAGTTTGATCCATGAGTGAGAAATAAGATATTTAAATAAAGTTATAATTGCCACAATAAAATAGTACACATACATGCATTTATCACTGTATTTTGCAACTAAAATGTCAAAAAAATTTCCACGTATTATTTTTATATCATATTTAAAATAATTATGAATCCTAATTTTTATTATTTAGAGTTGGCCTTTGTTATGAAAATTCATTGTGAATAAATTGAATTTGAAAATTCTTATATCTATGTATATCACATATTAATATATCAACCTAAGTCCAAGTAAAAAAAAACTACAAAATGAACTTCATCTTCAATGTACACAAATTATATAGTAAAGATATACAACAATTAAGACAATGAAGTAGAATATATGTTCACATATAACAAAATATATAGACAAGAAAAAAATAAAATATTTTTATAGATATAAATACTTGTTTTATAACTTTTTACAGTGAGTAGGAGAAGATAAAAGAGAAAAAATTATTAACTCTTTTGGGTTACACAAAAAAATAGAAATGGAAGATACAGAGAGTTGGAGAAGATAAAAGAGAAAAAATTATTAATTCTTTTGAATTACACAAAAAAATAGAAATGGAAGAAGTGTTTGTCATATAATGAATTCAGTTTCCAAATTAAATGTATTATATAAAGCTATATTTACCGTTCAAACTTTATAAATGCAATGAATTTTTCTCAAGATAAGGGTACACAAATGTTCCCGTTAAGATATTTAAACAATTAAGAAAACTAAATAAATTATTTTTCTGGAGATAATACCAATATGACATTAGTAATTTGATTGTGCTAATTATACTTATGAGTTAATATGAAATATTAAAATAAGTGTCATAAGAGTCGGTAAAAAGATGATTTATTGTCAAAAATATTATTATTATAAATTGCAAATAAATGACAACATTTAATCAATATTTTTTTAAAATCAATTCATCAGTACTTTTTATGTGAAGATAGATTGTTATAATAATTAGGGATGAGCATTCGGTCGGTTCTGTTATCGATCGAACCGAATTATTCATAACCGGATGGAACCGAAATATTTAGCAATAACCGAACTGACCGAATTAATTTTTATAGCCGATGAAAACCAAACCGAATTAAAATCGGTTAATTCGGTTGGTAACCGAATTAACCGATTAGTTTTTTTAAAAAAATTTGTGATTTTACTTTAATTACATATGTAATTTTTTTGAACACTACAGTCTATATAAAGCATAAAAACATAAAATCACATACATCACAAATTTTTCTTTAGAATTAGGGCTGATTTTAATATTAAAAATATATTAAAATGATAATAATATATTTATTATATCGGTTAACTCGGTTAGCCGATTTCAAAATTATGAAAACTATAACCGAATCAAATTAACCGATATAACTGATTTTTTTAATTTGAAAACCGAATTTTCGAAAATAACCGAACCGAATTTCTTAATTGACTCGGTTCGGTCGGTTAATTCGGTTTAACCAAAATTTTGCTCACCCCTAATAATAACGTGTATTTTATATGTTATCAAGTATAAGTATCTAATAAATTAAAGGTGATTAGGAAAGTAAAAGCATCCAGTAGAAATTGTTGTCAATTTACATAAAGAGAATAATAATCAAACAACATGGTAAATAAAAAATTGCATATCATTGATTGTAAAAAAAAGTTTGTAATAATTGAATATTATAATAAAATATATGCATTATTGAGAGAATATGACAAATAATAAAAGAAAACAATATGATAAAAAAAAATATGAAAAAAATTTTAGTAGCCCAAATCTTTTTTTTTTAAAATTAAAAAAATATGTTTTTTTCCAAATTAGTTACATATGCTAATTAACACAAATTGTCAAAAGTTACAATACTATTATCATTATCTTTTGTTGAGTTAATTAATTTTATTTCAAATTTTAATTACATCAATATATGTTTTCTACGTGCAACGCACGTGCATTATTTCTAGTATATTGAAATACACTACAGAATGTCCTTTTTCAAATTTTGACCGAAGTCAGATAACACAATGTCCCTTTGTTTGCCGACGAACAAACAATTACCATTCAACAACATGCCTATGACTCATCTTAGAACTAAATCAATTTCAAAAGTTAGTTCAACTAAGGATGATTTTTAAATATATATATATACAACTCTGACTTCGACGTGAGACATTAACACTGGCGTTGAGGCATTCGGAACTCGGTGAGGAATAGCAGCGACACGACAATGAGAAACAGTGTTGCTCATCTTAACTCTTAAAGACTTGATTTATCACGTGTGAGACATTAACACTGACATTGAGACATTCAGATCTCGATGAGGAATAGCAACGACATGACAATGAAAAACAGTGTTGCATGAAGCAGCTGCTTACTACTGCTCATCTTCGTCGATCAAAGGGGAAGAATATTGAATGTTACTCCTTTTTATTGATGAATTTGCAGGTTGGCTACGATTTCATTTCTAATTCGGGTCAGAAGACTAATTGGGAACTATAATTATAAATACGGTATATTTTTAATAATTTGTCCATCACAATGTGCTAAAGGTTTGTGGCAATCTTCTCCCAATATACAACTACAACTCTTGAATAATGAGCACTCAAATATTCAAGTTCTATCACAAAGAAATGAAGAAAATCTCTCTTGTTGAAGAAGGAAGAAGAAGAAGATTCAAAATGATGTAATGTGTGTTTGATTTTCAATAATCAAACATTTAATATTTTTAATGTGAAAAGACATGATCTTTCATTCATAGTGGTGTCCCTTGGCCATTGTAACTGACCACAATCATCAAACAATGCCAAGGAAATGAAAAAATATCAGGAAAATCCGAAGGGACATGAAAAAACGCGAAAAGACGCGTGCAGGCGCCCATGCGCGCGAGCTCGGCAGGAGCGTGCGCGCTCGGCAGGCGCTCGCGGTTCCCGCCTGCGCGCAGAACCGCGCGCGGCCGCGCGCCGGGCCCTGTTCATCATTGTTCACCGAGCATTTTTTTTCGTTTCCGTCCCTTACACGTTCCGACTACTCGTTTGAAGTTCTTTCAACATTCGATGAACTCGTTTCGACTTTAATTCAGAACCACCGAACTTAATATTCGTTCATTAAGCTTCGTTCTTCGTTACTAATTTTTCCAATCAAACACATTGATTTATTTGCTTAATTTTCATTCATTAAACATCAAAATTCCAACATTTTTAACATTAAAATTATATTCTAACGAGAACAACGCAAGAACTTGGGAAAATGTAATTTAATAATTCAATGAACGCCTGACATTCTCGAATGAAACTTCAAATAAAAGAATCGCTTTAATTACGACTACTTCATAATTTTTTTTAAAAACAATAGGAATCTATTAACCTTTTTTTTTACAACTTGAGAATCCAAAATGGTCACAACATTTAGGCAAAAACTTGTGCGAGACGGTCTCACGAGTCATATTTTGTGAGACGGATCTCTTATTTGGGTCATCCATAAAAAATATTACTTTTTATTGTGAATATCGGTAGGGTTAACACGTCTCACAGATAAAGATTCGTGAGACCGTCTCATAAGATACCTATTCCAACTTTTTTGCATGTTGGGTAAGCCTCAAGTTTAGTCAAATAAATCGTACTTGACAAACTTTGTGCGACAGACTTACCTAAAAAAATGTTAATAAAGATAATCGAAATTTTGATCATTGGTCAAAATGATCAACTATTTTACTAACTCGGATAGTATTAAAATGGTTAGCCTTTCTCAAACTTGAAAAGGTAGTATGAATGCTGTATATAGTTTACACCCAATCCTGAACTTTTAAAACTCGCGCCATCACATTTTTTTCCCAGAAAAATTAATTGCATCTTAAGAGATGGAAACCACTTTAATATAGATTAGCGGATTATGACACGTGTAACGTGTATGGTTCGAAAAAAATAGAGAAAATTAAGTAGTTTTTTTGTGGCAAAATTTCAAAATGAAAGTTATCAATTTTTTGAATTAAAAATGGTATAAGAGGAAATAAGATAAAAAGAGAAAATGTTGAACATAAAAGTAATCAATTTTAAAAAAAATTAGAGAAATTTAAGTGTTTTAAAAAAAATTAGATAAAATGTTGAACATAAAAGTAATCAATTTATTTAAAAAAAAATCAAAATGAGAGTTATTAAATTAAAATAATGGAAGATGACATAAGATGAAAATAGAAAATATTGAATATGAAATTAGGTGAGTAAAAATGTCTACATGACTGCATTTTAAGAGAGGGAAACTATTTTGGAGATATCATGCACTAATGCAAATATTTTTTGCACAATGAACCTCGTTTTCGGTCCAATTTGTTTATAGACAAGCAAATGAAACTGCTCATGCTCTTGCCTAAGATGCTCGTTTCTATGCTAGCCCATTTATTTGTTTTGAGATTTCGCATTGTTTGATTAAATATTTGGATCTTTATAGGTTTTCACATGATTAATTTAATTCTTTGGAAAAAGAAAAGAAAAAAAGGGGGAGAATCCTTTTTTGTCTAGAATTTGGAACGTAATTCAAGCTTAGAATTTCGGTCTATAAAAATACATAAAAACCACATAACAGGTTGCTGTCTTTGAGCTCCACAGAAGCTACATCAAGGAGTGTAATACAAAGCAAACTACCAGCTTCCCACAGTAACATGACTAACATCATCACATTCGGATTCATTGACTTCACGTCCCAGAAGCGATTCCATCTCTTGCAGGTCCACGGATAATTTTCCGTCCAAAAGCTTAATCACATGAGGCATCGTTGGTCGGCATTCTGGTCTACTTAGGGTGCATAACAACCCAACTTTGATGCATCTAAGAACCTCTTCTTCTTCCACTGGAGTTAATGCATGACATCGAATTGATTCATCCACCAGGCCGAATGCTTTTTTATCTTGTAGCCACAGATTCCTCGCCTGAACATGCATTCATTCATTTACCAAGTATGAATAATCACATCATATATATATACATGTTTGTTTGGGTTTCCCAAGTGATCAAAATGATATCTGACCAATTTCCCAAAAGCTTTATTACCACTTACCAATCTCATTTTCAGAAAAATACTTTTCTCCCCAACACCTTATGCATGTGTGAAAAAATAGAAATTACGACCAAGCTGTGTCAAGTTCGAATTCCTTAGACGAAGTGACTTACAATGGTAACAATATAATCCTGGTCTTCGCCGCGTACTGTAATGCATCTCCTGCCTCTCACAATCTCCAGAACCACAACTCCGAAGCTGTACACGTCTGACTTTATTGAAAGCCTGCCACATCTCAAGTATTCCGGGCAAATATATCCTCTGCACAAATGTTGCAAAAAATAACTATTCCCGACTCTGAGAAATTATTGAATAAAGAGTGACCGAACGGGAAAACAGATTCTACACTTACACAGTCCCACGTATTGCTGAGGTTTTACTGGATGAATCTTCTTCCAAAGTTTTTGCGTCAAGAAAACCTGAGATTTTAGGATTCATATCGATGTCGAGTAAAATATTTCTTGGTTTTAGATCTCTGTGAATTATCCTTATTCCCGAATCTTCATGAAGATAAGCAACTCCTCGAGCAACGCCCATTATAATCTTGAAAATTTGTGTCCACCGAAGGTGTTGAAATTTCCCTACTTCAATGTGTAAGATTGTTACAAACATCCGCATATTAAAACTAACAAAGAGTAGTGTTTGTTGGGAAATTACCCCGAAGCGATGCCGACCACGAAGATAATATAGTACCCAAATTGCGGAATAAAATAATCAATCAACAAGAACACAACGATTTACGTGGTTCACCCAAAATAGGCTACGTCCACGGAGCACTGCAGATCTTTTACAGGTGACCATTCTCACCACAGCTCCAGCACTTCATATTCTTTTCAAGGATGTTTTTGTCTTTTCCATTTCTTGATTTGGATCTACCACGCCATCGGTTTGAACTCATTTCACCATTCCTGCCTCTTCCTCTGTTATCAAGATTTAGAGCAGATCTCGATGATGTTGCTTCACCCGAGTCTTTCCTGCGAACTTCTTCAGCAAGGATTTGATCTCTAACATCATTGAGTTGTAGTTTTCCTTTTCCAACAGAGTTGCTAACCGCTGCCCGCATCGGTTCCCAAATGTCTGGTAAAGACGCCAGAAGAATAAGTGCCTGAATTTCATCATCAAATTTGATGTCCACCGATGTCAGCTGAGAGACAATCGTGTTGAATTCATTGATGTGTTTAGCCACCGATGCATCCTCTCTCATCTTCAAGTTAAATAACTTCTTCATGAGATGAACTTTATTATTTGCCGATGGCTTTTCGTACATGTCCGACAAAATGGACATCATCTCCTCCGTTGTTTTTGCCTCCGCCACGTTATGTGCCACGTTCTTCGTTAGGGTCAGTCGTATCACACCTAACACCTGTCGGTCAAGGAGCTCCCAATCATCATCCTCCATCTTTTCTGGTTTCTTTCCTGATAGAGGTTGATGCAGCTTCTTACTGTACAGATAATCTCTTATCTGTAACCGCCAGAACGAAAAATCTGTTCCGTCGAACTTGTTGATTCCCGGTCCCGATCCATCATCTCCGGCCATCACTTCTCTAGCCTTAGCAAAAAATCTAAAAAATCTTTTCTGATGTGGAAGATCAGACAAGGCTGCAACCACAGAGCATACTCGGAATTTTTAAGAATTTTCACAACAAGGCTCTGATACCAGTTGTTGGGAAATTACCCCGAAGCGATGCCGACCACGAAGATAATATAGTACCCAAATTGCGGAATAAAATAATCAATCAACAAGAACACAACGATTTACGTGGTTCACCCAAAATAGGCTACGTCCACGGAGCACTGCAACTTTTATAACCGGAAGAAATATTACAACAAGTGTATACAACAATACACTAAATACCTCACACTCCCAAACCCCCGAGTATACCGAGAAAATAATTTCTCTAACTCACACAAGAGAATTCCCGCACTCAAGAAAAAAATACACTCTTTTTTCTATGCACTCTCTTTTTTTATCAAAGCTAAAAAGCTTTTGATTTTGGGATACAATAACTGAAGGAGTTGAGCTCTATTTATAACCAGAATTCTTAAGCCAAAACAGAAAATCTCCCGATGTGGGATTTCATTTTCTGATTTTTAAATTCCGCGTGGGCCCCACCTCATTAAAAACTCACCTAACAAACACCTTAGGAAACCATTTTCACTCATGAATCCATCAAACTTCTATATGTAGATGATATGCTGATAGCTGGAGCTTGTCTGGAAGAAATTGATAAATTGAAAAAAGATTTATCAAAGGAATTTGCCATGAAGGATTTGGGTGCTGCAAAGCAAATCCTTGGAATGAGGATCTTAAGAGACCGGGTGAATGGATTCTTGAAGTTGTCTCAAGAAGAGTACGTGAAAAAGGTGGTTAGCAGATTTAACATGGATGATGCTAAACATGTGAGTACTCCTTTGGCTAGTCATTTCAAACTAACCAAAGCACAATCACCATCGACGGAGCAGGAGCAGGCTTATATGAATAAAGTTCCTTATGCTTCTGCTGTCGTAAGCCTCATGTATGCAATGGTGTGTACAAGACCAGACATAGCACATGCAGTGGGAGTCGTGAGTAGATTTATGAGTAATCCAGGAAAGCAACACTGGGAAGCAGTTAAGTGGATTCTCAGGTATTTGAAAGGTACTGCTAGTTGTTCTTTATGCTTCAGGAGGTCAAAATTGGGCTTACAGGATTTTGTCGATGCCGATATGGGTGGTGACCTGGATGGCAGGAAAAGTACTACTGGATATGTGTTCACATTAGGTGGTACAGTTGTAAGCTGGGTGTCTAAGCTGCAAAAGATTGTTGCACTTTCGACTACTGAGGCTGAGTATGTTGCAGTTACAGAAGCTAGCAAGGAGATGATATGGTTGAGATCCTTTCTGGAAGAATTGGGTCAGAAGCTTGAAAATAGCACGTTACACTGTGACAGTCAGAGTGTTATTCATTTAGCAAAAAATCCTGTTTATCATGCTAGGACAAAGCATATACAGGTTAGGTACCATTTCATCAGATCAGTGCTGGAAGATGGAGTCTTGATGCTGTAGAAGATTATTGGAAGTAAAAATCCAGCTGATATGCTTACAAAGACAGTAACCATTGACAAACTGAAGTTGTGCTCAACTTCAGTCGGACTGCAAGTATAAATGGAGATATATGAGCTGCTGCAATGATGGTGTGAAGACATGATTGAAATCAAGTCTTCAAGTGAAGAATTGTTAGGTGAGTTTTTAATGAGGTGGGGCCCACGCGGAATTTAAAAATCAGAAAATGAAATCCCACATCGGGAGATTTTCTGTTTTGGCTTAAGAATTCTGGTTATAAATAGAGCTCAACTCCTTCAGTTATTGTATCCCAAAATCAAAAGCTTTTCAGCTTTGATAAAAAAAGAGAGTGCATAGAAAAAAGAGTGTATTTTTTTCTTGAGTGCTGGGAATTCTCTTGTGTGAGTTAGAGAAATTATTTTCTCGGTATACTCGGGGGTTTGGGAGTGTGAGATATTTAGTGTATTGTTGTATACACTTGTTGTAATATTTCTTCCGGTTATAAAAGTTGCAGTGCTCCGTGGACGTAGCCTATTTTGGGTGAACCACGTAAATCGTTGTGTTCTTGTTGATTGATTATTTTATTCCGCAATTTGGGTACTATATTATCTTCGTGGTCGGCATCGCTTCGGGGTAATTTCCCAACAGTGTTGAGTCTGAATTCTTAATGGGAGCCCTTTAAAAATATATGAGAAGCCCAGTTCTCAATCCAATAAAAAAATCAGTCGATGCACAATTTTGAAGAAACTGACCCACGATAAACATTCTATGTACCTATAAAAGTATAGATGATGAACAAAGTTTTTGTATTATGATTTTACTACATTGTCCAAAAACTATGAATTATTTGTATTAATTGCATGAGCATTGGTCAAAAAAAATATAAAATTTAGGGACAAAGTTTTTGCATTGTGATTTTACTACATTGCTCAAAAACTGATTGTATTAATTGCATGGCATTGGTGGAAAAAGTAAATAAAATATAGAGACAAATTTAGGATATTGAATTTGTAATATATTGATTATTTATTTAATTGATGCATTTATTTTTTTGAACTCATTAAACACATGAGTATCATAGTGTTTTTATTATTTTAATAGAAAATTGTAAAATAAGAAATTTTGAAAATAATATTACATAAAAATTGAATAGATATTCGATAAAAAAAAATATATCAGAAAAATAATATTTTCTTCGTACATAGTTCTTAGAAAAAATACTAAAAGAGTAGATTTTTTAATAAAAAAATATATTTGTCATTAAAAATATTAAAAGAATATATATGTAACTATATACTTATAAAAGTGTAAAAAGAATAACAAAATTTTTCATTGTAAATTTTCTATTATTTCCATAAATTGTGTGTTATTAGATTAATTGCATGAAAATTTTATATACAATAATTAAATACATGAGGATCATAATAGTGTTTTTTTTAATAGAAAATTGCAACATAAGAAACTCTGAAAATAATGTTACATAAAAATTGAATAGATATTTGCTAATAAAAATACATAAGAGAAATAACATTTTTTTGATACATAATTCTTAGAAAAATATATTAAAAGAATAGATCTTTTAATTTTTAAAAAAAATCATTAAAAATATTAAAAGAATATATATTTAATTATTATATTTATACACGTATAAAAAGAATAACAAAGTTTTTCATTGTAAATTTTCTACTATCTCCTTAAATTGTGTGTTGTTAGATTAATTGCATGAAAATTTTCTACACAATTTATGGGAAATCTATGCATTAAAAATTAATATATGTTTGACAATAAAAATATTTTTATATATATATACCTACAAAAATGTAGATCATTGACCATGTTTTCCAATTGTCAAAAGATAAAAACGATCTCCTCATCAATACAAATCCAAAAATTCGATAAAGATATATATGTATATTTCTATTGTTGTAAGTGTAAAAATGTATCAAATTTTTTATTTATTCCACCTAATATATAATTAATTAATAACCTAATTATTCCACATAATATATAATTAATAGTCTAACAAATGTTAATAAATAGGAAAATTTATGAATGAAAAATTATTTAGATATAAATAATAATAAAAAAATTATTATAGTTAACTCTCTAAATTTCTTATTATAGCTAACAAATGCTAAATGATACCCCATGGAAGACAGGCCCATCAAGGGCCCTATTATCCCTGGCACATCCATAGCGAAAACAAGCCCATCAAAGGCCCATGTATTCTCCTATAAATACCAGGTTTGAGCATATGATTATTCATTCACTATATTATTTTCAGCAGCACCCTTAGCTGCTCCCCCCATACATCCTCAGTCACTGACTTGAGCGTCGGAGGGGCTACGCCAGGACACCCTCCTGGCCCCCTTTAACGGTCTTTTTCGTGATTTCAGGCTCAGGACAATTTAAAAACCCTGCGTCTGTACTAGTGACATTTGCTGGGAGCGGACCCTAAATTTCCCGTGAGTATCACTTGGCGCCATCTGTGGGAAAATTTGAGTTAAGACGTAGAGATGGTAGGCAAGAGAGGGAGTAGAAGAGCTACCTCAGCATCATCGCGTCCTCAGAGGGGACCCGAACAATCTCATGTTGAGACAAGACAGGAACAACCGCATCTTGAGACGGGACAAGAACAACCTCGTCAAGAGACAAGAGCTAAGCAGCCCCTTCATGAGACAAGGGTCGAGCAAACCCGTCCCAATGAGAATGTGGGGAACTTGACCCTGGAACAGTTGGGCCAATTTATCACCCGGACAGTGGATGAGGCAATGAAGAGGAATCAAGAGTTTATGTTTGCAGAAGAGCAGGCCGCTCGCCAGGAGCAAGAGGAGAATGTGAAGGGCCACCAGAGCCGGGTTGAAGAGACGCATCCCCTCCAAAGTGGGGAGATTAGTGAGATGGGGTTGATGTGGAAGGAGATACGGAGGTTGAGGAAGCAGGTAGGAAGCAGAGCGCCGGCCCCCAATAAAGGAAGTCCTTTTTCGCTTGCCATTCTGGAAGAAGGACTTCCCCCGAATTTCCGACAACCGAATGTTGGAGAATATGATGGACATTCCGACCCCGAAGAGCATTTGGGGAGATTTGAGAATGCGGCTTTGTTGCATCAGTATACAGATGGAGTGAAATGCCGGGTGTTCTAGGGCACGTTGGTGAGGTCAGCCCAGCAGTGGTTTAACACCTTGCAGCCTAACTCCATATGTTTTTTTGAGGACTTTTCAGTCGCTTTCTTGCACCGGTTCGTCAGTAGCAAGAGACATCAGAAAAATTATTTGAGCCTGTTCGTGATGAAACAGCAAGAGTCTGAGACTTTGCGAGAATTTATCCAGCGTTTTAACAATGCAGCGCTGGAGATACCAGCGGCTATCCCGGACATCATGATAAGTGCCTTTACCCAAGGCCTGAGAGGAGGGGAGTTTTTTAAGTCGCTGGTCAAGAAGCCTCCGTCGAGCTATGATGATCTATTGGCTCGAGCTGAGAAGTATGTAAACTTGGAGGATGTCCAACGGTAAAGAAGGATGGAGAACCGGCCCGAAGGAAGTAGAGTTGATGGAGTGGAGAAAGGGGGAAGGAAGAGGGGTGCGGGGGAAAGAGAGGAGGACATAACTAGAAGTAGAGGACAATTCTCGTCACATGTTCTTCTCAATAGGAATCGTGATAAAGTAATGGAGGTAAGGAAGCCAGAGGGAAGGTGTGAGAAGTCGCAGAGAGCGGAGGGCGGAGTTAAGATGCCTCCGATGGACAGACGAGAGGGATCCTCATCCGGGGATCGACCAAAACCTCGCCCGTCTCCTAGGCGGGGTCGAGGTCCTCCTTGGATCAACCAGAGGGTCGGAGAGCCGAGAAGAGAAGGGCGGGTCAGGATGCTCCTCGGGAACCTGTCGAACCGAGGAGGAGAGCAGATGAAGATAACCACCCCACGAGAGGAATGATTCACATGATCTCGGGGGGTGCTACTGATGGAATTTCTGGGCGAGCTCGGAAGGCACATGGGAGAAGGTTGGAGAACTTTGAGATATTTAGGGGTGAAGACTTACCACAAGATCCCATCATCGGCTTTGGACCGAAAGACCTTTGAGGCGTTGTGACTCCACATAACGATGCCTTGGTGGTGACGGCCACCATTGCCAACTATGATGTGGCGATGATATTTATTGATAATGGAAGCTCCGTAAACGTCTTGTTCAAGAGCACGTTGGATCAAATGAAGCTGGAAGGATTCGAGTTTGAGCCGGTCTCCACCCCGCTGTATGGGTTTGCAGGACACGCCATCCCGCCTTTGGGTCAGATTGTGCTTCCCCTATCCTTGGGAACTGATCCTCGGCGGGTAACAAAGATGATAGCGTTCACCGTGGTGGATACTTTTTCAGCGTATAATGGAATTCTAGGACGGCCAGCCCTGAAGGATTTCAGAGCCGTAGCTTTCACTTATCATCAGAAGCTTAAGTTTCCTATGGGAAAAGGAGTTGGAGTCTTGTGCGGGGACCAAAAATTCGCGCGTCGGTGTTATGAAGGGGTAGTGAGGGGGGAGGGAAAAAGATCACGTGTGGAGCTTAACATGATTGGGAAAGGAAGAAGTGAGTAACTTTGTCCTATTGAGGTACAAGAGGAGCAGAGATGAAAGTTGGAGAATGCGTCGGGCAAGGCTCTTAAGAGGCTCGGGAACGCTTACCACCTTAAAGAATATTTATCTTGACTTGAATTTTGATGTATTTCGTTTCTGAATTTGTCTTGTATTATCAGTTGAAATTTAATAAAGTCAAGTTCTTATATTAAATTCGTGGATGTTGTTGTATTGTGAGGATGAAATGAATTATATTTTCCTGCTAAGGCATCGCCTAGCAGAGGATCAGAGTTGGGAAAGAGAAAAATTTTATCTTTCTGCTAAGACATCGCCTAGTAGAAGAGTTAGAGGGCGGGGGTGGTGAATTTTTATTTTTCCGCTAAGGCCCGACCAAGCAGAGGAGTTAGAGGGTGGAGGTGTTGAATTTTTATTTTCCTGCTAAGGCATCGCCTAGTAGAGGAGTTAGAGGGCGGGGGTGGTGAATTTTTATTTTCCTGCTAAGGCATCGCCTAGCAGAGGAGTTAGAGGGCGGAGGTGTTGAATTTTTATTTTCCTGCTAAGGCCCGGCTTAACAGAGGAGTTAGAGGGTGGAGGTGGTGAATTTTTATTTTCCTGTTAAGGCATCGCCTAGTAGAGGAGTTAGAGGGCGGGGGTGGTAAATTTTTATTTTCCTGCTAAGGCTCGACCTAGCAGAGGGCCCGGCTTAGCAGAGGAGTTAGAGGGTGGATGTGGTGAATTTTTATTTTCTTGCTAAGGCCCGGCTTAGCAGAGGAGTTAGAGGGTGGAGGTGTTGAATTTTTATTTTCCTGCTAAGGCATCGCCTAGCAGAGGAGTTAGAGGGTGGATGTGTTGAATTTTTATTTTCCTGCTAAGGTCCGGCTTAGCAGAGGAGTTAGAGGGTGGAGGTGGTGAATTTTTATTTTCCTGCTAAGGCATCGCCTAGCAGAGGAGTTAGAGGGTGGAGGTGTTGAATTTTTATTTTGCTGCTAAGGCCCGGCTTAGCAGAGGAGTTAAAGGGTGGAGGTGGTGATTTTTTATTTTCCTGCTAAGGCATCGCCTAGCAGAGGAGTTAGAGGGTGAATGTGTTGAATTTTTATTTTCCTGCTAAGGCCCGGCTTAGCAGAGGAGTTAGAGGGTGGAGGTGGTGAATTTTTATTTTCCTGCTAAGGCATTGCCTAGCAGAGGAGTTAGAGGGTGAATGTGTTGAATTTTTATTTTCCTGCTAAGGCCCGGCTTAGCAGAGGAGTTACGATATGATGAGGTAAGAGTTTTATTTTCCTGTTAAGGCATCGCCTAGCAGTGGAGTTAGAGGGTGGGGATGATGAAATTTTATTTTTCTGCTAAGGACTATTTTAGCAGAGGAATCAAGAACACGGGGAAGTGAAAATTATTTTATTTCAAAAGCTTAGTAGAGAAGCAAAGTGGAGTAGAGACAAAATTAAATTTTCCTGCTATGACATCGCCTAGCAGAGGAGCAGAGTGAAGGAGGAGAATTAAATTTAATTTTTCCTACTAAGGCATCGCCTATTAGAGGAGCAGAGTGGAGTAGAGACAAAATTAAATTTTCCTGCTATGACATCGCCTAGCAGAGGAGCAGAGTGGAGAAGGAGAATTAAATTTTATTTTTCCTACTAAGACATCGCCTAGTAGAGGAGCAGAGTGGAGTAGAGACAAAATTAAATTTTCCTGCTAAGGCACCGCCTAGCAGAGGAGCAGAGTTAGGAAGGAGAAAAGAAATCTTTATTTTCCTGCTAAGGTATCACCTAGCAGAGGAGTTAGAGGGTGGAGGTGTTGAATCTTTATTTTCCTGCAAAGGTATCACCTAGCAGAGGAGTTAGAGGGTGGAGGTGTTGAATCTTTATTTTCCTGCAAAGGTATCACCTAGCAGTGGAGTTAGAGGGTGAAGGTGTTGAATCTTTATTTTCCTGCTAAGGTATCACCTAGCAGAGGAGTTAGAGGGTGGAGGTGTTGAATCTTTATTTTCCTGTTAGAACATCGCCTAGTAGAAGAGAAGGAGAGTTGGATATTTTATTAGCCCTGATGGTTTAATAACATCAAAGATAAACTCGTGAGAAGCAGTAAATTCAAATGCAAAATACTCAAAGGACAGAACCGCAAGAACGAACAAGTGAGGAACCCCAGGCGGGAGTGCGAGCGCTCGGCTGGGGCTGGGCGAGCGTGCAGAGGAGCTTGGGCGAGCGTGCGGAGGGGCTCGGGCGATCGTGTTGTGGGCGCGCTCGGCTGGGGCGAGGCGAGCGGCAGGTATGGGCGCGCAGCGAGCTAGGCAGTGGGGCGAGAGGCGAGGCGCGAGAGGCAGCGCGCCGTGCGGGGCTGTGGGGCGAGGGGCGAGCTGGGCAGAGGGGCGAGGGGCGAGCTAGGCAGGGGGGCGGGGGGGCGAGGCGAGCGGCAGGTATGGGCTTGCGGCGAGCGGGGCAGGGGCAGCGAGGCGAGCTGGGGCGAGGGACGAGCTAGGCAGAGGGGCGAGGGGCGAGCTAGGCAGAGGGGCAGAGGGGCGAGGGGCGAGGCGCGAGGGGTAGCGCGCCGTGCGGGGCTGTCGGGCGAGTGGCGAGATGGGCAGAGGGGCGAGCTAGGCATAGGGGCGAGGGGCGAGGCGCGTGGGGTAGCGCGTCGTGCGGGGCTGTGGGGCGAGGCGCGTGGGGTAGCGCGCCGTGCGGGGCTGTGGGGCGAGTGGCGAGCTGGGCAGAGGGGCGAGCTGGGCTGTGAGGCGAGGGGCGAGGGGCGAGTTTGGTAGAGGGGCGAGGCGCGATGGGCAGCGCGCCGTGCGGAGCAGAGAGGCAAGCGACAGCTGTGGGCGAGGCGGCGCGCGGAGGGCTAGGGCGAGAGGCGGCGCACGGAGGGCTAGGGCGCGCGCGGCGGGGAGAAGGAGGGGCAGGGCGAGAGCTAGGCTGCTGGGGGCGAGGCGGCGCCCGGAGCTATAGGCGAAGGTGACGGCGGGGTGGTTGAGAGGTGGCGCTAGTGTCAACGCGCAAGTGAATTGTGTGCGGGGAAGAGCTGGCGAATAAATTACAGAAGAAATTTTTGTGGGAGAAGTGAGAAATGAAGGAGGAAATTTTTATGGGGGCGTTGCCCCCACACCCCTACGACCTGACCGGGCAGGTCGATCCTCGTGACCTGACCGGGCAGGTCGATCCCCGTAATTTTCGCAGCGATGAACATCGTTCGTTAACGGCAAACGAAGTAGATTTTTCTAGTACGGTACGTCCTCATCGTCGATAAACCAAGGACAAACCCAACTAATCGAACTTTGAACCTACGATTCAGTTCGACTTGGGAGGGGGAGACTAGTGATACCCCATGGAAGACAGGCCGATCAAGGGCCCTATTATCCCTGGCACATCCATAGCCCAAGTGGAAAACAAGCCCATCAAGGGCCCAGATATTCTCCTATAAATACCAGGTTTGAGCATATGATTATTCATTCACTATATTGTTTTCAGCAGCACCCTTAGCTGCTCCCCCCCATATATCCTCAGTCACTGACTTGAGCGTCGGAGGGGCTACGCCAGGACACCCTCCTGGCCCCCTTTAACGGTCTTTTTCGTGATTTCAGGCTCAGGACAATTTCAAAACCCTGCGTCTGTACTAGTGACACTTGCTGGGAGCGGACCCTAAATTTCCCGTGAGTATCACTAAAGATATATATGTAAAATTTTCTTAATAGTAGTCTATAACAAATCGGGACACTCAATCTTTAATAATAGAATTCATTTCATTTCATATTTGACACGATCACGTGTTTGACACGTCCACAAGTTTTCGTGATAAACTAGTAGTTTATAAACTCATGAGATTATACTATCTATTAGGCAAAAGTTTTGAAATGATATTTTTTTTGTATATGTAACTTAATATAATATTGGTGTTCTGTTTGAGAATCGACGCAACGGAAGTGATGACCTTTAAAAATAGCTATCATTAGTGCCGATAACAGAGAAAAAAAAAAGGGAAAAGAAAAGAAGGCATGCATATTATAGACTTAATTAAAATGAATGGCCTTTTGAGACGATATCCGGTTGGGTTCATAACCAAATCCAATAAAGTCATGTCAGTAAATCTCAGTGTTGATTAAAAAAAGAAAGAGAAGAGGGCGGAAAGGGATGACAGAAGAATAAATTGTTGGGCACTAACCGGATATAACGTCAGATAAACTTTTGTTTTCCATGAACTCATGTACAAGCACCAGTCTTTCTTTATGAATGCAGTACCCCAGTAGTCTAAGGATGTTTCGGTGCTGAATTTTCTGAGCTATAAAAAACTCATTAATCACGAGCTCTCGGGCATACCTTTGATCCACATCTGCTTTAAGTTTTTTAACAGCAACTATCTGTCTTGACACCGGAAGCACACCCTACCCAAAAATAGAGTTATAGTAGATAGATACATAGAGATTTTTTTAGTCCACCTCCCAATCATTTGTTTTTTAAATTATGGGGAAGTCAATAAAATTTTCAGTCTCGAGAAACTCACCTTATAAACAGAACAAAGTGCACCTTCTCCTATGAAATTTGAATTTGAGAAATCATCGGTGGCAAATGAAATCATCGACCAGTCAAATTTAGGCAAGTTTTTGTCCAATTTGCAAATTTCTGCAAGATAGTTTCATTCAATGTAAGCTCATTGTCAAAAAGTTCATGCCATTATTCAAAATTAATTAAGTCTTCTTGAGCTTGGATCCACTCAGGCTTGAGTACTTGAGGCAACGAAATTCTCCAGAAATTTTGGACCATTTCAAAAGATATATGATCAAAGACAATGTATGAGATGTTTCTTTTATTTCATTGTTCGTACCTGATAATATCGGGTCCTGGTTTTTCTTGGATGGTTTAAGTTTCTTCCATAATGCATCCCAAGGCGAATTCCGTGATGGCTTGTAAGACAAGGCTTTGCTTCCTTCTTTAATTTGATATGAAGAATAGCCATGATTGATTTGATTGTCGGTTTGTCCTTTTGGTGGAGATGTAGGAGTACGCTCATCGATGGAGGGCACCATTATCTCCTTTGGTACTGACGATTCTAGGATATCCTGCTGCTCAAGGGCAGATTCAAGTTGTAGCACAACTTGAGTCATTGTTGGTCGTTTCTTTGGTTCTTCATTTAAACATCTCTCAGCAATCTCTACAAAAGGTTTCAGACTATTTGGTGAAATTTCTTTTATCAGATTCGAATCCACAATCAGTTCAACTTTTCCTTCCCTAATTTTTTCTCGAGCCCACTGGGACAGATTTTTCTCAGCTTCGGAAAGCCTTCGATCAAGTGCCGCTCTCCCACACAATACTTCCAGCAACACCACACCAAAGGCATATGTGTCGCTTTTCCTGGTTAGTTTACCCGTCTTAATATAAGTTGGGTCGAGGTACCCAAACGTGCCCTTTACTTTTGTGCTTACATGGCTTTGTAAGTTGCTTAAATTTTCATGTTTTACCAAGCCAAAATCTGAAACCTTAGCAGTGAACTTTTCATCCAGCAGGATGTTTGAAGCCTTGACATCACGATGTATGACTCCATTTCCTGAGTGGAGATAGTCTAGTCCTCGACCAGCCCCGATGCAGATGTTAAGCCGCTGCTTCCATGTAAGAGAAGCACCACCACTACCTTTTCTGGTAGGTTTGTAAAGGTGATCCCCCAGTGTTCCACCAGCCATATACTCATAAACCAGAATCATTTCCTTTTGCTCGTTGCAATAACCAATCAAAGAGACTAGATTATTATGTCGCAGCTGTGAAAGAGTTTCAATCTCTGTCAAGAACTCGTGTTCACCTTGCTTCGAATTGGACTTTAGCTTCTTTACTGCAATCGTCTCTTTCCCCTTGTCAATGAGGCCTTTATAAACAATACCAAATCCACCTTTACCAAGGATAAGTTGAGGACTAAAATTTCTGGTGGCTAAGTGTATCTCAGCTAGTTTATAACGACGACAGAAACGTTCGGCCTTGGCTGATGGTTTGATTTCCTCCTCCATACAACTAGCTTCCCAAATTTCTCCGAGCATGTTGCTAGAGTAATTATAGTTATTGAAATAGTTACAATAGAATTTCTGTGACCAAGAACTGAGAGTAAAAATTGGACAGTTCTGGGTGGTGAATCCAAGGCAGGAGATGGATTCGGACAGGCAAGACTATTATGAAAGTTGCTCAGCTTGAGTATCTCAAATCCCGTGAAAGGAACATATCCATCTATGGATACACCGTACGGCTTAAAAGAAACCAAAATATGATGTTTAACACCTTTCGGCCCTTTTGACATTACCATGTAATCCTTGTACACAATAATATTACTTGTGTCTCTCTCTCTAACAAAATCTATACTACTGTAAGCAATCATCTCATTAATCAGGACTTTGAAATTCATGGAGCCAGTCTCTTGCACCCTCTTGAGTCCTACATCTGAGAAATGAAGCCTGGCCAAGTACCTAAATCCCACATCCACGGGTATTTTCCAAGTGATATTGTCGATCGGGTTAGCTTTTTTTTTTGGAGCAGTTTTCAAAATCCCAAACACATAACTGATATCATCACCGGACGAAACATAACCATCCCGTTTGGTATTTACTCGACGAATCATTTCAAGCACGGTGCTGTTATCAATGTAGAACCATTGAGACTTACGTCCAACTACTTGGGCTCCAATATCTCCATCATTGTGGAAATAAGTAAGGCCTAAAGGAACCGTGATTATCTCAATACCGTTTAGGAAAGCGTAAGTATCCCCTGATAGACTACTTGCAGGACTAAAAGCTATATGAAGTGGTTGATTTTCTTCTACGCTTATACAGAATTCTTTAATAGTAGAAGTCAAGCCAAGAGCATCAGTAGTTAGCGAAGCACTGAAGTTGCTGAGCAAGGTGAAAGGGCCAGCCTCAACAGTGAACAAGTCCTTGTACTTTTGAAATCCTTTGTATGGAGTGGGCTTGAAATGAAGGCGGATGAATTTCTCACCTGGGCTGACAAGAAATACGTAGGCAAATCCTGAACGAGATATTCTAGCAGCTTCGTATGGGATTGGATCAGCAGAGACGGAGTCCCGTGCAACCCTAGAGATGGTCGACTTGCCTTTGATTTGTACGGAGGAAGCCAATCTTGGGTGCGTATCTCCGAGCCATTGTCTCCCTATGTGTGCCGCGGAAGTTCCAACGGAACCGCAGTTAATTGAAACATCACCTGTGAGGTAAGCTGGATCATTAACAGAAACTGTAAATTTGAGGAAATAGCACAGACATAGCATGAAGGAGATTGAAGAAACTGGGAAAAAGTTGTGATCCATTTTGAATTGTAATTCAGAATGAAACGTGAATTATGTACAACGACAGACTATAATGTTCTTGACTGGAATAGTGGGTCTTCACGATTGGCATTTTGTGATTGATATCTATTTATTATATAAATAATTAAAAAATCAAATAACAAAATTCAGTCTAATTGTATCTCCTCCCATCAATAATAATTATAAAAATAAAATAACAAGTAAAAAACACTAAATGCCTGAATTTTTATAACATGGGAATGAAACATATTTGTTTTTTTTTAAAAAAAAAGGAAAAAGAAAAAGAAATAAAGGATGCAGTAGCTTAGTAATATTTTTAATTAACATTTTTATGTTTTTTAAAATTTTCAGTCTAACTTCGAGTCATTTCTTGTTAAATTAGAGGAAAATACATAAAATGGTCAATCTCCAGAAACTCACCTTATAATACCTGGGACCGTATCCAGATCCTCCAATCATATATGAACATGAGAACTGATTGGTGGCTTGACACAATCACTAACCAGTCATATTTTGTCAAGTTTATGTCTTTACAAATTTCTGCAAGATAATTTCATTTAAAAAATGCATGTCAGAGACCGGGCTTGTAGCCCAGTAGTCTCACCCTTGCCATATTAGTTGGCTTCCTGAGTTCAAATCCCCCTGTCGCGTGTGTTGTAATAAAAAAAAATGCATGCCAACTTTGGCGTTTCATTACTAAATGAGTCCTCCGAGTTCTAGGCCTCTTCATGAGGCTCAAGTTAAGGTACATTGATAAAAGAAATTCTCCGAAATTGGATAATTTCCGTAAGCAGACTATGGAAAAATATGTATTTTTCATGTCAATATTGTATTCACCTGATATTGAGTTTTCAATTTTCCTGGACAGTTCAACTCTTTTGCATAAGACATCCCATGGCCAAATCCGCGAGGATTTATAAGATAAAGACTTTTCTTCCTTTCTTTAATATGAAAGGTCATCATAATCAATTTGGTTGTTAGTTTGTTCTTTTGGTGGAGATGTAGGAATACGCTCGTCGATCCATGTTGCTTGCTCACCAGCATATAAATTAGTTTCATCAGTACATGAAGCATCAATTGTTATTGTGGCACCCCAAACCTTGCCACGTAATCATACAACATGTGACGTCATATTCATAAAAATTTTCTTTTCGACGACGTAATAATATAATGCATATAAGACAAAATAATGCCATCACCACACTATCTACGTCAGTGTAGCAGAAACAGTATAATAAATACATACACAACAACTCAAATAAGACAATAAGCTATATTGTTTCTATCTACTATCAACTACATGACTGTTTGATTAGACACACGTAGTACTTCACCACTATCCTGTCTCATGGCATAGTCCTGTAACCTGTCCAACAGAAACAGCCCCCAAAGGATGAGCATATACAACAATCATCATCGTAATACATAACAGTTATATTAACAACAACATAAGATATAACTGAAATGATAACAGAAATACCCCTTTTGTCGTTTCTGGACAATCAACCATCAACAACCTCAACAACATCACACTGCAACAATAACATCGACAATACGTCGCACCCCAACTCCGGCGACAGCAATATCGTCGAACGAACAACAACATCGACGATACGTCGCACCCCAACACCGGCGATAGCAATATCGTCGAACGAATAACATCAACGATACGTCGCACCCCAACTCCGGCGACAGCAATATCGTTGAACGAACAACATCAACGTGACGTCTCCCAACAACGACAGCCAACAACATCGACAATAATAAACAACAACATATATAATATCAAATCACCCATATCCAGTGATTTACCATCGTTCAACACAATAGTATTCATCAATACTAAACAATAACAACATATGCTCGTACGTCAACACGTACCTGATAATCGAGTATATATATCAAATCTGGCTACTTCTTTGATCCTGATGCTTGAATGTATCTAAATAATTCAACAATAATTATCAGATCATTGTCACCGTATCAACACAGTTATAACAGCCTCAATATATAACATCAAATAGCCCAACAACAATTAATTGAACAAAATATAAAACTTGATTATAAATTATTATCGCTCAACAATTTAATATTCTGGTGTATTTAATTCACAATACTACCATCAAATACACCTTAATTAATTTAGCATCAAATAATAGGCTATTTTACAACATCCGTCAAATTGGGAAAACTTTATATCAACGTATAGCCTATACTTCGTAGACTCCGAATATATAATCAGAATTAATAACAGCTGACAAACAACTCACCAATTTCAATTCAACGATTAAAAATTCCTAATTATAACAGATTATGAATAATTCAAAACAACATCACTATAATCATCTCTACTTCGTTAAAATCATACACTATTCAACAATCTTTAATTTGAGTATGATTTAACAATTTATCGGATTTATTCAAAAAATCGACGAATTTCAAACATCACCAAAACTATAAAATTTATACCTCAAATCGAAGATCTCGTGTCAACGATCCCAGAACTGAAGTCGGTTCGTCGATTGAATAAACCGATAAGCCGCAAGATCGAAAAGAAATCTTTGAAGCTGTATTTTTTATTCTCTCTCGTTTCTGCCTCTGATTCTCGTAAATCTCATCAATTTGGTGGAATTCATCAAAACTCAAAACATGAAACTTCTATATCTTTGAGTTTTCTACGTTATATCCAAATTTCAAATCATTTGGACTTCATATGACCAACATATGTCATATTTCATTCTTTAAAAATCATTAATTATTTAGTAATCTCATATTACTAAATCAACAACTTGTAATGATTCGACAGTATCTTGCTACTCGGGGGAAAACTCAAGTTGTATGAAACATGAAGCATCAATTGTTATCTCCTTTGGCACCGATGATTCGACAGTACCTTGCTGCTCAGGGGAAAACTCAAGTTGTGCCACAACTTGAGCCATTGTTGGCCTTTTCTTTGGTTCACTATCCAAGAATCGGCTCAACAATCTCTACAAAGGCTTCCAGGCTATTTGGTGAAATTTCTTGTTTCAGATTCGAATCCACAATCAGTTCAACTTCTCCCTCTCTAATTTTGTCTCGAGCCCACATACGCAGATTATGCTCAGCCTCAGAAACCCTTAGATCAATAACTGGTCTCCCAGACAATACTTCCAACAAAACCACACCAAAGGCATATGTGTCGCTTTTTCTAGTTAGTTTACCCGTGCTAAAATAAGTTGGGTCGAGGTACCCAAACGTGCCCTTTGCTGCTGTACTTGTATGACTTTGTAAGTTGCTTAAGTTTTCATGTTTTACCAAGCCGAAATCTGAAAACTCAGGTGTCACATATGAGGCCCGGGGCCAAAGAGGGCGGGAGTGATCGTCGATGTCATAAGATTGTACGGAAAATGAGTGGCTTCTGGAATGCTACTAAACGAAAAGAACATGAATAAACCGATCTTACAACAACAGAAGGGGAGTGATTCCAAAACTGTTTAGATATAGAAATTGGATCATTTCCAACTTCTCCTTGCAGTAACCAATCAAAGAGACTATATTAATATGCCGCAGCTCAGAAAGTGTTTCAATCCCCGCGACAAACTCGTGCGCCCCTTCGCTTTATGATGGCTTTAGAAGCTTTATGGCTATTTCTTTCCCATGATCAACGAGGCCTTTATAGACTTTACCAAATCCACCATTACCAATGATAAAGACGATGACTAAAATTTTCGGTGACTAATTGCATCTCGGTTAGTGAAAAATGACGACATGAACATGATGGTTCGTTTTCCTCCTCCGTAAAGCTAGCCTCCCAAATTTCTCGAAGCTTGTGATGATGGTGCTGACCGAAGAAATTATAATTATTGAAATAGTTACAAAGGAATTTCTGTGACCAAGAGCTGAGTGTAAAATTTGGAAACTACCGAATTGTAAATCCCGAGCAGGATGCCAAGGATTTGGACAAGCAAGACTATTGTCATGGTTGCTCAGCTTGAGTATCTCAAATCCTGTGAAAGGACCATATTCATCTATGAATTCACTGTACGTCTGCAAAGTAACCAAAATATCGTGTTTAACTCCTTATTTATGCCCATTCAACATCGCTATGTAGTCCTTGTACACCTCGATATTATTGGTATCTCGTTCTCTGTCCAATTCTAGAGCACTGTCAGCAGTCACCCAGTTAATCAGGGCATCGAAATTCACAGAACCAATCTCTTGCAGGAACTTGAGCCCTAAATTTGAGAAATAAAGCCTGATCAAGTACCTAAATCCCACATCCACTGGTATTGTCGACGTAATATTGTTGATCTGGTTTGCTTTTACTCCAGGAACAGTTCTCCACATCCCAAAAATATCAGTAATATCATCGCCCGATGAAACAGAACCAGTCGACGAACCATTTCAAACGCGGTGCTATTATCTACATAGATATGTTAAGACTTACGTACGAGCACTTGGGCTCCAATATCTCCATCAACATACAAATAAGAATGGCCTAAAGGTACTGTGATTATATCAATACCATTTAGGAAAACATAAGTATCCCCTGACTGAATACTTGTAGGAGTAAAAATTATATGCAGTGGTTAATTTTCTTGTACGATTATATAGAATTCTTTAATAATAGAAGTCAAGCCAAGAGCATCAGCAGTTAGTGAAGCACTGAAGTTGCTTAGCAGGGTGAAAGGGCCAGCCTCCTTGTACTTTTGAAAACCTTTACATGGAGTGCAGGGACTTTAGATGGTAGACTTGCCCTTGATTTGTAGCCAGGAAGCAAATATCGGGCGTGTGCCGCCGACGTTCTCCACCGAACCGCAGTAGTTGAACACGATAATCAAGATGGTGGTCACCATTTTGAATTGTATTTCAGAATGAAATATGAACTATGCACGACTCCCGAGTCTTCCTCATTTTTTCCTGCAAGTGTTGGCCCTTTTTCTTTTCTTTTTTTATGGTTCAAAATGTCGATCATAATATTGAAGCAATCCTTCGATCCACTTCCTTCTATTTGTTGGGCTTGTTATTTCATGTCGTAACTGGGCCTAAGGGTCCATTATTTTCATAGCAACTACCACGTGTGGTCCATACTCCGTATGCACAAGTCATTTTGAATAATGAATGACGTCAGAACTTGGACCAACTTGAATTTCAAGTGACCCTTTACTCATTTTACAAACTTAAAATCTTCATTATATATCCCTTAGGTTAAATATATTTAATTAATAATAATACGACCTTGTAAAACGGAATGGACTGGTTCCAAATTTCGAAATTTTTTCTATAGTTTTGGCTTGAGTTCGATGTGAGACTCAGCTCAAAATATTGAAATATGTTTATGAGTTTTTCGAAATTAAATACTCAAAATATATTTATTATAATATAAAATCATATTATTTTAATAAATATGATATCTCACTGGTTAGTCACGAGCTATCAAATGAAATAATTTAGCTCGAATTCACATTGAAAAAATTTAAACATATTCAATAACTTGAAGTTGATAATTTCAAACACGCATAAGATATTTTTATATCGTCCATAAAAGCTCATGAACCAGCTCAAATATATCCACGACTGTGTCTACAAATATAAATTCATTTTCTTCCCATATAGTCAATTATTGAAAGCACGAGAATATGTATTTATTCTAAAGATCGCAGGATTGAAAAGTCAAATGTCCACCGTGTGAACAATACAAGATTGTATAAGCCATGTTTCACATTTTAGGAGAATTTAGGTTTTGTTTGGTCAAGAATTTTAAAAATGTTTTAATGAAATTTTTTGTAACTGCAAAAAAATTTAAAGCACATGTTTGAATAGTTTTTTTGTAAAAAATTTTTGAAAAATATTTTTAAAAACGTGTTCTATATGTTTTTAGAAATAAAAAAACTATGATGGAAATCAAAACATATTATTGTTTAACTGTTAAAAAAACGTTTTTTTATAAAATAGTTGTCCAAATACATTTGTTCTTAAAACAAATTTTAAAACATTTTATAAATATTTTGTAAAAAACACTTTTATAAAAACGATTTATAAATATTTGTCCAAACATAGTTATAATTTTTCGTTAATGTTTTCTCTCTACATCCAAGACTATGATGTATTCATTATTAAGTAAACTATAATTATGGTCATATACGTTTGTTTCTTTATGATTTTAGTAACATATATATAAACAGAATTTTATTAAAATTCAAATAAGATAGTCCAAGAAAATTAAAACAGATATATTCAAAAGAGTTTCAAATATACATTAAATTATCCTCAATAAACATATTTATTATCATCAATAATCAGAAATGTTTGACACACAATGCATGCAATTCGAGATTTTCATAATTTGAAAGAGTTAATGCATGATATAATTTTATCAAAAGCACCCGCGGTGTGGGGACCCGGACGCTAATTCATTTCTTAATCTTCTGGGGAATAATTAAATCAATTATAATAAACAGGGTCTAATTTTTTTTTTTATACAAGTATCAAGTGCAGAACGTAATGGAATTCATTCGAATATATACATCGAAACAAAGTACAAGTCTTGTACCATATACAGTCATTTAAAACTAAGGTTTAACAACTACATATCAAGTGTTCAAACCCTATCTAGTATCCAAGTCCGTAGTCTCCACTCTATTCAAAATCTCTCTTCATCTCCTTGACTCTGATCCTGTCCCACCTGTTGTCATGCACACATACAAACACGACAACAGCCGGATAACTCCGGTGAGAAATACATCCCAGTATAAATCAACGAAACATGCAATCATATAAACAATGTAAAAGCATGTAACAGATAAAAATAACATGTATCAAAATATGAAACATAACCAATATAAAATCGTCGATCAGACTCGTGACTCCACGTCTCAGACTAGACTCAATCCTAGTCTAGGGATCCCGGTTTTCAGACGTTGGCATTCCATATCGAATATCAGTAATAGAAGAAACTCCAATTCTATTCATCATCGATATAACCAAACATCCGGTGTCTTGACCTATCTGTCACAGACTATGGCACTTTCGCCAAATCACTATCCTGTGACAATGTGCAATGTGCCAGTGACGATTCCCATCACTATCTGACACCTATGTCACAAGATCACTCGTCTAATACTCGTCTAATACATGCCTTCTATAAATCAATAGAACAAGCATATCAATTCAAATCAATGCACACAATAACAATAAGTATGTGATTTAGGGAAACTCAAGTATATCATACTTGAGTCGTTCTCCCGGTACCACATTGACTTATACCTTTCTTTTATTGCAGTTCTGACGTCGCTCCCGTCTGGAAATTCAAAGTCTCTCAACACTCAATCTGGCAATGACAATATCAATAATAACATATCAATATACTGCTCAAACCAATATCATTATGATCAATCTGGATTTAACTCAAAACCAACGGCATAACGGAGCAATCCCGATATCCCGGTCAATACAACATCAGCAGATAATAATTACAATCTATAGCCAATATTTCATACAATCTGTAATCAATCAATAATCCAAATCTGTCCGATATCAATCGATATACTCTGAAAAATCATAACAATTCCATAATCAATCTGTTTCTCGATTTGACTTCGATTCTACGATGTATAACATGTCAAGGACATCATATATGAATCATATCCGATTTTGGCAATATCATAATTTCAAATCATATCAAAACGTAATAAAACTTACGTCCAGTTGAAGCTCTCGTCGACAGAAACACAGTACTGAAGTCGGATTGAAATTCTGACGGGCGGATCTTTCACAAACTTCAAATTTCTAAAATAAAAGGCGTAAGGATTTTCTATAACAATTCCCTGAAGCTTTCTCGTTCTTTCGGAGTTCTGAGGAGTAAAATGGACTAATATATGTATATATTGCATGGCAAAGTACGGGTGGCTTCATGTTTATGCAGCACGTCTCGCGCATATGCGCGACCCTCCTCGGCGCATATGCGCGAGACCCACTGGTCTCGACACATTTCTCCTCGGCAGCTCGCGCATATGCGCTCCTCATCTCCGCGCATATGCGCGAGGTTCTCTGGAATTGTTCTTTGTTTCTCGCACAGCTCGCGCATATGCGCGCCCACCCTCCGCGCATATGCGCGAGGCCCTCTGCCCATCTCGCGCATATGCGCGCCTACTGGTCGCGCATATGCGCGAGGTGTATTGTCCTCGCACATTCTATATCACACGTTACCTCAAATCGTGTCTCGGTTGGCCCTTCATAATCATATCAAATCATAAACCAATAATCGCAATTTAACAGCAAATAAATCTCGGGCATTACACGCGGTATAATTTTTTTCTCTTGGGATGCATTATTTGAATTTTAAATTATAAATAATACATTGTTGCATATTATATTGAAAACCAATTTTATTCTATTTATTTCACTAAATTTATATGCTCCAAAACTGAATTCTGAAATTACTCCTCTTTTCAGCATCATTTGTGAGTTGAATCCTTCAAAGTTGCAATGTACGTTTAAACTTAGATTTGTTCGCTATTATAAACTACCTACATATGGAAACAATGAGAACAATAAGACACTAAGTTTGAAATCTGTCTTTTATGATCGAGAAGAAAAAAATATTATTATCCTATTTGCACAAACTTTTAATTATTACGCATTTGCTAATGTTATAATTTTCTTCTATATTAAAAAGTTCACGAATACAAGGTAGTATAAAATGTCCCGTAATAAAAATTATTAAACCAATTTTAAAGGAAGTACACAAATTATTAGAGGGACAACTTATAAAACTTATTGGCATTGTTTTGGAATACATATAGTAAATATTAATAAAATAACTTTTCTACTTTATATATAATTTACTTATAATCACATATTTCATTTTTATTTATGAATAATAGGTTGTTGTATACATTATGAATTTTTTTTGTGGATAAAATCACAACTTATTTGGATAAAGATATTGATGAAGCAATTGTTGTTATCCTTCAAATGTGTCAAAAACGTACAATGTCACAAAATTGTTTGTGAATGAGGATTTAGACGAAGTTACTAAATTTTGAAAAAAAAAATTTCTCATTAGATTTATTAAATTTGATTTAAAAATATTTATTTATCACATGTTAAAAAATAATAATATATATAGTTTCTCGGAAATTAAAGAATTAAATATGTATTTAGGTTGGTGGTCGACATTAATCCATTAAACACGTTAAGAACCATAACATTGCCTTATGCTAATACAATTAATCGACATACATTATATTTAAGAAAGTTTTTCAAAATTACCGAAAAAATAGTTTTTTATTTTTATTTTTTTATAATTATATTTTTTATTACAATTTAAATATATATTATTTTTTATAATAATTAATTTTTAATAATATCATCATGTGCATCGCATGGGTTAAAACTAGTGTTTTATCAAATTTGAGTTTTGGTGTGTTATCCTGATTTTTTGTTTGAGATTTTCATCGATTCCCACATAATTAACACTGATGTGATGCTAGCATGACGCTGCCGTGTGCAAAGTCACATAAACACTTTTGGAAAAAAAATTAAATTTTCAAAAATTAAAAGATGTAGAAAAAAGCCTAAATTTTTCGACACAAAGGACAGTAACCGGAAAGAAACAAACAATTGTATTCACATTTTGTGATGAGCAGTTATATATGTGTGGGCAATTTGGCCAAATCCAGCCAAATATATATCCTTGAGGATGGCTCTTTAGTATGCATAGTTTGAATTCCAAAATCTTTGTATCTCTAAAAAAATATGCGTATAAATCGTTATTCAAAAGCTCTTTGTGGAAAGTAATTATTCTCAAAGAATTTGAAGCAATAGGATGGAAAAACAATGCGGGAAATTCAGTCAACCCTAGAGTAAATTGGCTTATTTCGCCGACTGAATATAACGACAGAGACACCCCGACACCCAACAGTAGCAGCCATGGGGACCCTTCTACGAGACCTTTGCATATGGTCCCATATATATCCCATGCATGTGTACGCATAATGTGTGTGTGTATATGTATGTGTGTGTGTTTACACACATTCACATACACCAAGTGAATAAACCAAACCCTAATTAACTTTGTACCCTTCACCAGTCTTTTTCACCTTTCTCCTTTTTCTTAATTTGGACCACACGTTATCTTTTCCAGTTTTCTTTCATGCCACGGGACCTTCAAGATTAGGCTCATTTTTTTCTGCGTGTTAATTACTTCCTTGGATCTTGCGTAAAAATTGACATTTCCACGCCTATCTTATCCGCCCAAGAAACTAAAAACCCTTTTTCATTGTTTTCTTCTACTCCTGCAATTATATGATTAAGAAAATGAATATAAGCAGGCCTAAACGGATATATATGTGAAGGTTATTTAGGGTTTTTTGTTTCTATTGAGAAAGTCCCGGATTCATGGAATGAGAAAATGTTGGGGATACGTAAGTTTGAAATATTGTATCAACACCATGAATCAAACATTCAACAATACACAGCGGGAGTCAGTAAAAAAAGCTTACAGGCTTGAAATTCAAGTATCTTAGAATATATAATCACAACAGGAAATTCTGTCATTTGTCAACCATATAATTCTATGTGAAGGTCAGTACTGCAACTCATTACAATTATATTTTCAGCAACGAACAAATTTATAAATTCATCCAGTATAAAAGAAGTATAAACGCATCGAATGGTTCGAAGTGCCTCTCCCAGAACGATGAATTCGAATCGAATCTTTATTTTTAATAATAAAAAAGGCTTCACCAATAGAGCACTGGCTATCGTAACTAAGAATGTTCCCCGTTGTTTTGTGAAGGGAGAAGATTTGCAGTTACACTGGAATGAGATGGCCTTACCGGTTGAGCAGCATGGGAGTCATCAACAGTTGAAGTGATTTGAGAAACCGATAACTGTGAAGCCTGAACATTCAGTTGTTTCGGATCGAATTCTGAATTTGAAGAAGGGAAACGAGATTCATGTGTACTCGTTGCAGATTGATACACCAGAATTTGATGAGAACCTGCCATTGGCATCAGGCTGAAATTGTGCAAATCTTCCCGTGCTTGATCCGACGGTTGAGATAGAATTAAATTGGAAGGATCCCATCTGAAAACTTGATTATTAGATGTAGTATTATCGAGAAATATTGGTAATGAAGAGGGATTTGGCCTAGAAATAAGGTTGTTTGCAGCAGAAACAACAAATGCACCCTGCTTTTCGAAGTTGAATTGCCTTTCCTCTTGATTTCTTGGCCAATTCCCATCTCTATGGTCACTTTTCCCACCTGGAACATCCTTAGATTTCCCCCAGAAAACATCTGACTTAGAATATTTCATCGGATCATCCCAATTTACCGCGCTGCCTACGATCTTTAAGCCTTCTTTGTTAGATCGAGAGCCCCCAAATTCAAGAAAATCTGGATTGTGGTGAAGATTTTGTGTAAATCTTCCATCGGGGAACCGGAGTGGTGGCAATTCATCAATCTCATGTTTTGCAACATTAAGCAGCCAGTCCACCACCTTGCTTGGTTGGTTTAGCGATAACCTGTCCTGAAGATCATACAATTGTATCGCTGTCGGAATTGACAACCGCACTCGCCTGTCCCGCAAACCTCTCACAGTAAATACTTTGCTGTGTCTATCTTTGCCACCAAACGCTCGAGAAACCCGTACGAGCCGGGGATCCTTAAAGCTAGACCATGACGACGATGATGTTGAATTCGATGAGGCCATAGAGGTAGTAGTATTTGTGCTGCTGATCTCCTGAATTGTGTTATAATCTTCTTCTTTTTCCATTACGTCTCTCATCTGATAATTGTGGAACTCAAGGAAATGAATTTACTTGCTAATGAAATCGATGAAACTTTCGAAATCTTGAACCCATCCTGCAGAAAACTTCCCAATACCAGCTCCAAAACTAACTGTCATGCATATTAATATCGAGCATGAAAAAAGGTTTAAAATATATCATATCAATATTGAATAACAGAATCTTTTTCCATGAAATCTATGAATACGTAACATATGTTGAACTGCAAATGATGTGAAATTTAACTCTTATACATACCGAAAAAATGGAATTATGGAGCTCCTAATTCAGTAAACATTTCTTGATTAAGAAATCTGCCAGGAAACGTACTTGCCATAGCAAGCTATCTTCAGATAGGATAATTGATTTTTCGTACTAAGCATATTTGCAACTATGTATTTATTTATATATAACCAAGTTCTGTGCTTGGAGCAAAGAAGATGCTCGATCGGCCTGAGCCAGACCATTCTCCATTGGAAAGAATAAAAGAATGGTGCAGAGGCGGCCACGCGTACTCTTTACATGAGCTACGAATTAAATGTGTTGGTCAAAATAAACCCCGGTATTAGTCGTTACCGATAAATTTAATTTAATGGGTAAAGTTTCCTCATCGATATCTACAAAAGGAATTGAAGTGGCTAAATTTTCTAACACATGGCTTGGCAGATGGATGCACTGCAATGTTAAAAAAATAGGCTCGTACGCATAAGTTCGATGCTACTCTTTGAATATTTTCTTAAGAATGCATCAAAAAGTAAACATATATTTTGGCATGGATTGATAAATTCGATGTTATAATTTCCTACTTATGCATTCAATTGTAGCTCCACCAGTTATACAACTCGCTCTTATAAAATATAGGAGCATGCGCCACCAAAAGGAGTGGTTTTAAAATTGCTGATAAAAATTTACCAGTGTTTAAAAACAGCTCCTAAATTTATGCCGTCACGCCTCATTATGAGCTGAATTTAATGTACCTACAAGTAAATAAAATCATTTTTGCTTTATATATTTTTCTAAAAAAATTTATTCTCTAAACTAAATTAACATATATGGTTTTTGGACGGTTTTTTCAAAAAATTAAAATTTGCCCAAAAGCTAGAAAAATAATTTTAAAAAATATATTAAATGAAATATTTTTCAGCTAAATTTCAAAGATTAAAGATTGGCCAAACCAATCTTTCCCTCGATAATACAATAAAATATCGAAATCTTCAAATGCCAAAATTGTTGAACAAGTCCATTGATTTCTTAATTTTGACATAATTAATGTCTCTTGCTAATTAATATGTACAAGAAATTCAATACTCCCACGTAGTTAAAGCTATTCATTTAGCTCTTAATAACTAGCCCAACTACAAGTCGGAAAATATTCAAATTACACGTATAAAATTTGTATTTATATGGCATTTTAAATATTATAACATTTCAATTACTCAGTTGATTAAAATTGCCAACCATATTCTTGCCCTTAATTTATTTGGAGTGTATTTAATTACTATATATTATTTGCATTATTACTATATATTTTTATTTCATAAGAGGCCAGGCCCCAATTCCATAATTACTACTAATAAATAAATGGTCAGCAGATCCTATACATATTTGTCTTTTTAAATTAATACACATACCCACCTCACATGACTCAATTAGTATCCTCACTTCACAATCCTCACATTTGTTTCCAGTTACTTCTTAAATTTTAGATGTTCCAGCTTAATTTTGTATCCTTATAATAACCTATGTTCCTATACCTTAATTAATCTCGAATTTTTTTTCCATACAAAATAATAAGAAATTGTGATTTTGGTTATATGTTGTCAAATTTCTATTTAAATTTTGTATTTTTCAATTTTTGACAATTTTAATAATTTTTCTCATTAGTGTTGACATGACATGCAATCATCAGTGTTACATCAAATATTAATGATATCGTCAAGTCCAAAAAATAATAAAAAATTCAAACATAATAGAATAAAATCGAAATTTAACAATATAATGAAGACATGCTTGCAAAATACATAATTAAAATTCCTTAAAACTAAAACTAACATTAACAAAAATAAATACTAAATACTATTTAACATGTACCTACGTGATTGAGATATAATAATAATAATAAAAATATAATCTTGAAAGAATGATCACTCGGACTGGAAATGACAATTGAAATAAACGAAAAATATTTATTGGCGGATATAAAATTAAAGCATCAAACTAGCTTTTTATTGTAATTTTATGGGCAGGTGATCGCATGCAGGCCAAGGTTTTGTAGAAATTATATCTAATCGTGGCGTGCTAGCTGCGTGCACTCGGAAGCATGCATCCAAAAAAATCAATGGTAATTTCGTATGGATTCAAAATTACAATTTAAAATTTTAGCCAGGGACGCCAAAATTACATTTTTGGAACGTATATAATGTAAATTTATAAAAGCATGGCAAAAATAATACTCCATCCATCCGGGTTTATTTGTTTTTTAACACATACTTGAAAAAAATTATTAGAAAAATAAAGTTTACAGACAAATTTCTTTTCTTTTCTTTTCTTTTCTTTTTTTATTTAATTCGTTCAAAATATTGTCGCATGTTTTTCAAAACTTAATAAATTGGGACGTGAGTATAAATGAAAAGACAAACAACTACCTAAATCCACTCTTTGTAATATTTGCCTCTTATTAAAGAAGCTAACAAAACAAGACAACCGATTGTTAAGGCGATGCTGATGCTTGCTTGCATTAATTTTCCATTTCAAATCGAGGTCTCTGAAATTAGTTAGTTATCATAGTCATAATATATTTAATTTGGGTTTTTCTGAGATCTTTTAATTCTATATTAAATGTTCTTCTCAAAGGCTGAACATGCGAGAGAAGCAAGGGGAATCGGGTGCTTGCATCGAGTAAATTGGTATCGATTATGTTACTGTGTCGGATAATAATAGATAGGAGATATGTACATAGTGGCTGGTTTGTCAACAATGTCCCACGACACTATGCAGGCAATATATATCAATCACTGCAGAGAAAACGCAAAATTGCGACATCTATCGCATTTATTGTTGTCGCGACAATCTTAGGGTGAAAGATGACAAAAATAAATGAAAGATTGGTTATTTTGAATATCCAACTTACAAAATCAAAAGTCAAAACATAACAAGCCCGATTCAGTTAATATATATAGTCTATGTGTCCACCAATAAGGTGACATTCATCTATTAGATATATAATTTGGATATGTTTCATCACATCCAATAGATGAATATCACATCAAGCACATCATCACAACTTTTTGCCAAATACAATGACACATATAAAATAGTTATTTCATAAATATCATGATTCATTGATATATGGTTTTAAAATGTTATAATTAAAATTTTAAACTAGAGCTCAATGTCAATTACTTGTAGTTCATGTAAACTTAAGGTCACAAGTTTATGATAAATTCTCGAATTTGATACTTTATTATAACGAAAACTCATCCTCCACCCCAAAAAAATAATATAAATAAAGTAGAGCTCCGGTGGTTCACATCCATTCCAACTGCGTAAGGTGTCCATTTCAAACTCGTGGGCTTGCATCAAGTTCTGGGGTTTTCATCGATGCATTTCTGGACCACTTTTATAGTTACTTTGTAAGACCGAGTGCTTACCATTTTATCAAAAACTATACCTAGTGGTAATAGTGCAACTCAAATCTTTTAAACCGCACAGCAACTCAAGTATCATGGTTCGATCGTTCCACCAAGCGGGGATAATTATTACACTCAACAATCTCCCTCTCAATAATTGCATTCCTTGCAATCAACGAGAATCGAACTCGTGATCTTAGCTCTGATACTAATTGTAGACCGATTGTTTACCGCTTTACCAAAAGATATAGCTGGTGGTAATAGTGCAACTCAAATCTTTTAAACCACATAGCAGCTCAAGCACCACGGTTCGATCATTCCACCAAGCAGGAACAATTATTGCACACAACAATCTCCCTTCCAATAATTGAACTCCTTGCAATCAACGCGAATCGAACCTGTGACCTTGTCTCTGATACTAATTGTAGACCGATTGCTTACCGCTTAACCAAAAGCTATAGCTAGTGGTAATGATGCAACTCAAATCTTTTAAACCACACAGCAGCTCAAGCACCACGGTTCGATCGCTCCACCAAGCAGGGACAATTATTACACTCAAAATACTTAAATTTCATTACACATTTTTCTACTACCCCAAGTAAAATAGCTTTGAAAAATCTAAATTTCAAAAATTAAAAACTTATACTTTTATATAATTTTAATTTTAATCTTAATCAAGATAAAATTGCTCGTGTATAATATAACTAAGTAACTTATCAAAATTTGAAACAATAAATTAGATTTGACGATTTATTCACATCCAATTCCAAGAAAAACGGCTTTTTTTAACAACAGTATGTATTTGAATAAATAAACAAATTGGACAAAGTTTTATCGCGAAATTTAACTGCAAATATTATTAAATGATTATAACAAAAAAATGAATATTAGCTAAGTGATAAGTCTGTAACCATAATGCCTTTATGGTTTTTTATAAGATGTAAAGTTTATTAATTAGATGAAAATAAATTCGTGAGAAAATAACTATTTTAACATTTAATAAAGAAAACCTATATTGGACTCATAAAAGACGATGGCAGTAGATGAGAAATGGCAAATCGGGCTAATAGTCTAAAACCCTATGGACTCATACTTATAAAAATCAAGCCCGATTCAATTAATTAAAATCATGTCTAATTATCTTAAATTTAAGTCAAAAACTTGTGTGAGACGTATCTCTTATTTGAGTCATTCATAAAAAAATATTACTTTTTATTACTTTTTAATATCGACAGGATTAACCCGTCTCACAGATAAAGATTCGTGAGACCGTCTCATAAGAAACATACTCTATTCTAAATTTAATACTCGTAAAGTCGTAGCCGAGCTCAGACCCATATTACCCACCCCAAATGTACTGGGTCGGGTATGGACTAGATATGAACTTATGGTCACCTTAAATAAAATCATGTCTACTCGTTATTTATATATATATCAACGAGTTGTGGCACATAAAATATATGTGATCTTTTCAAAAATGTTTTTTAAAATTTAAAAATGAAATTTATAAATTTTTAAAATAAAATGCTAGAATCAATTTTTAAAATTGAAACGATAAAAGACAAGAGAGAGTGAAAACATATTTGTTAGTAAAATCGTATTTTAGTTTGATACGATGAAAGATATTTTATAAAAAACAAAAAATGTACAATAAGTTCATAACCTCATTATGTCAATATAGAGTGTTCATATATTATTAATATATATATATATATATATATAAATATATATATCTATAGATATATAATATGCGTCTTTAAATTTTTTTTTACGTTTATCAACTCAAATAATATATAATATGCGTCTTTAATTTTTTTTTCTTTTATTAACTCAAATAATAACCCACCCTTCATGCCACGTAAATGGAGTGTATATATCGTTCCAATGTTAATCCTATTTTTAATATGAAAAAACATTATACTGTGTTTAGTTTCCTCAAATTCTAATTTTTTTCCTTTTTCATATCAAAACTCGAAAAGTTCAGTATTCAGTATTCACCACTGGAAATGTCAATGGAACGGATATGGGGTGGATTTGGCTAAACCCAAGACCCTTCACATTAAAAAAATTTTGACCCATTACCCGCCCCACCCCGGTTAAATATTCTTCGGACCCACACCCCACCTCGAATACGAAACGGGGCCGGGTAGACCCGTGAGACCCGAATTTTTTAAAAATAAAAAAGTAATATTTCTTCTCACATGACTGGATTATGAAATAGACAAACCTCTAAATACAACATCGTGAAAAATTAATTCATGTTTTCGACCACACTAAATAATAACAAACAAAGTATTTTCACGACATAAAGAATTACATAAAAAAAAGAGTTACTAGCTCTCCAAAAAAATCTAGACATCCCCAAAAATAAGTTATAACATAATTTAAACAGATCAATATAAAATCAGCAAGTAGGCAATATTTAAGTCTACTAAGAAGAGGACCAACTATTCTTCCATTATTGCTAAAAACAGATTCAAATGCAACAGTTGACATAAGAATAACTAAGATCGTTATGGTTGAGGTGAGCCACAAAAAAAATAAAAATTAATAAAATTAAAACCCTATAATATTTATATCCACATATATGGGACGGGTATGGAGCGGGTATTATAGAACCCATGACTCGCCCCATATTCGGAAGGGTCTGAAAAATTGGACCCGAGACCCGCCGCCCATGACCCATTTAGTATGCCCAAACCCACCTCATACACACGAATCCATTATGGGTCTGGGTAAAACCCGGACCCATTAACATCCCTATTCACTAGTCCCTTTATAATTTATAAATACTATATTTTCATTATATTAATTTGTTAAAATTAAGTACCGGATAATAATTAAATTTTCAGAATAGCCATAATATCTAGTCCGATATTGTTCAAAAAAGAAAATATCCAAGTCACCTCGAAATTCCAGAGTTCGTGCGGAGATATATCTGACACGTCACATGCGTGCGAACGCCGCGTGACGTGATCATTCGGTTCTCTGATTTACACGTCAGTCCATCAGGAACTCGACACGTGTCCAAAAACGACTTATCCGGACCCACCACACATCTCCTTTATTTGCGGATATTCTCTCTATTTAATTGCGGCCTAACCCTGATTTCATTTTAGGTTTGTGCCCAGATTTCAATCTACCTATTAAATAAATTATATTTGGATCCATTTATTCGATAAACTAAATATTTTGTAAAACAAAATGTATTTTAATTATTTTGACTAAGGAAGATTGAAAATGGATAATAAATAATAATTGTATATATTAATGGTATCAGAATGCAAATTTCAGATTATTTTTTTTAAAAAAAATAAATCAGATAATGATACAAAAAGTATGAGTTTAGAAAACTGAAGACGCAATTAGTGTTGCAAGTTGAGCAATTAGGAATTAATCAATGTTCGTTGGTCAAGATGGGATTAACAAAGCTTGATTAATTAATACATCCAACTTGATCTGACTGTCCCACCAATTATCTAATTTATCTTTCGTGCTAATTGACGGGAACTATATAAAAGACGGGGATATATTTTATTACAACCCAATTTAAGGTTGTCCCAGTTAAGAATATTTTTAAAATATAAAACACCTAAAGTACTTTTAAAAATAAATTTTACGATTTAACAATGAGAAAATTTTAAGTAGATTACGGATAATATTGGATTGAGAGAGCATCATGAGAAAATTGTAAAATATGTTATGCTATTTAAGCAATTTAGAATTGACAAAAACTTGTGTGAGACGGTTTCATGGGTCATATTTTGTGAGACATATATCTTATTTGGATCATTTATGAAAAAGTATTATTTTTTTATGCTAAGAGTATCATTTTTTATTGTGAATATCGGTAGGGTTAACATGTCTCATAGATAAAGATTCGTGTGATCGTCTTACAAGAGATATACTCTTTAGAATTAAATATATTTGTTATGATCTTTTAATTAAGAGATAAATTGATATTTTAGTCTAATTCAGTTTCGGGTTCTCCTTATATACCTAATAATATTTTTTATTTGTTATAATGTTTTAGAATTACACGAAAATAAATAAAGTGTGATTCAAACTTTGGGTCGAGCAAATTTGCATTACAAAACAACCCTAATCGAGCCGTACAATTACAGTAATGCCATTGAAAGTACGCGCGATTATCGCGGTATGTAAAACGTGACAACGACGTTTATCCTAAAATGTAACCGCCGAGGAAATGGCATCTTTATGCGATGTTTCGAGATTTAACGCAGTCACGACATCGCATCTGTTGCTGAAATAAAGAATAAATCGTCCGCAATAAAAAAATTTCCTATTAAAAATTTACAGAATTTATTGTCTTGGAATATAATATGGATGGACGTAATTCAGATGAATAATTTCAATTTTTAGATTTCAAAGCGATTGTTTGACTCGAATTTCATATAATCTTCAAATTTTGTATGTAAAATTACAATAACAAAATTTTTTTTTAAAAAATAATATTTTAGTAAGTGTAAACTTAAAAAGGCCATTTAATGCAAGTGGAGACAGTTGTTTACAAGTCATCCTCGAAAACTGGTTGTCTCAACCACGTGGACGAACCCAACCTTTTTCCATTCATCACGTGTCAATTTCACACTACCATTTTTCATCCGCACCCCCTCCTTTTCAACTCCTGTTCATCTCTGTTTTGGTATTTTTCACAAACAATTTTTTACTCCTATTCCATGGCTTTTTATCCATTTCGCCTGCTGTTTCCCGTGTCTGAATAACCCGGAAAAGATGCGGATTTGACGGATTTTCCTCGTCTGGTGATTGATATGTTCATAGGAAGATAGAAAGTCTTTTGAAGTTAGCAGAGTTTTCTTGTTTCTTGGGTTTTTTTCCGTGCTTTTCCGAGGGAAAGGAGAGCACCCGTTTGAGTTTTACTTCCAAGATTGATTTTTTTTCGCTTGGGTTCCGAGAAATTTGGTGACTTTACGCTTGTTTTGTACGAGTAATTGAAAGGAGCTGAAGGGAACGGAGAAAACATGGATGGGTATTCGAATGATGTGTTAAAGAACGAATTCATGAGCCGTAATCGTTTTTCGGATGAGAATGTGAAGCTGGAAGAGGAAGAAGATGGGGAAATAGAGCTGAGTTTGGGGCTTTCGATGAACGGCAGATTCGGAGTCGACCCGGAGAGGAAGAAGCTGAGGCGCGCTTCCTCTACATCAAATTTGGTTTTCGCAGTCGGCGTCGCTGATAATGGGAGCCGCCACAAAGAGCGTGGGGCGGCGCTTGAGGCCTACGCGCCGCTGGCGAGGACATGCTCCCTCCCCATCCAGGCGGAGGAGTGGCGCCTCCGGAAGGTGTTGGATTCGACGAGGAGCATGGAGGCTAGAAAGAAGAGAATGGAGAAGTTGAAGAATGTGAGGATGTTGAAAGATACAGAGATTTCTACTGAAAATGGTAATAATGGCAATGGATCGAATGATGTTGCCACCGTGAAAGATAATGTTCGAATTATTGGTGATGGGAATCTTAATTTGGTCGAAAATGTGAAGCAAACATCGCAAGGATCAATGGGATCACAAAGGAGTGGTTCCTCTGGAATTTCCGATGGTCAGAGTCAAACCACAGAGGGTATACTTTCTTTCCTTTCTCACCTTAACTTCTTCATCTTAGGCTATTTGGGAAAACAACTTGATAAAGAAATAAACATCTTTTATATGTGATCTGATTTTTTTTGTGCTTGTTGAACTGTGTTTTGCATCTGTTGTCTTATTTAGTTTCTCCACGCATTTGTCTGGTTTACTATGTGTATGTATATTCGGCTTTATGAGATTGCCGTTTTAACTATCTTGGTGGCATCAAATGTAGCATTGGTTTGGGATGGATATTGAGAATTTATCTTTTTGTATCAATTCTCTCATCTAGTTGCGCACTCCTTTGCAACATAAACAAGCATGTGGTTTTGGCATTATAATATCACATTAGCAGGAAATGTATTTGGCTCATTTTGTTGCTCTTTCCAATGAATATATATGGCTCATTTTTTAGGCGAGATTGCGTAATGGTAAATCTGGATTTATTCCCTCATTGAACACACAATTTATGACAGGACGTTTCTACTTATCAAATCTAGAGTTTTTCCCTTGTTAATCGAGTGGCGGATCTCTGTAATTGATCCATTATAATGGCACTTGAGAACAGATTATCGGGCACCTTAAAACCGGTTAACTATGTTGATCTAAAAGCTACTATCTAAGTTGTCTTAAACTGCCAGAAATGTGGATACGAGCTACTGCTTAAATGTTTTGCCTAGGCATAGTATGTATGGAAATTATGCACCAAGTTTTATTAGAAGAGGCGGAGTTGCACAACGAAAGCCAAAGCCCATTCATTTTTCTCTTATATTTGACAGGAGCAAAACAACTAGCTGAGATGAAGAGCTCTTCTTGCAGTAAATCTGTGCTAGAACCGAATGAACAAAAAGCTACCATTGAAGCTGCTGTAAGGGAAGCAAAAGGACCAAACATATCGCATCAGAATGTAATGCAAGATATGCCCTTTGTTTCCACAAAGGCGTATGGACCAAATGGTACAAAAGTAGACGGATTCTTGTACAGATACAAGAAGGGAGAGGATGTTAGAATTGTCTGCGTTTGCCATGGTATGTTTCTCTCACCAGCTGAGTTCGTCAAGCATGGCGGCGGCGGCGGCGGCGGCGGCAATGTGGAACACCCGTTGAAGCACATTGTTGTTAACCCTTCTCCTCTCTTGTAATTGGACCTTTTTTTATTCATCTTTTGTTGTTTCAACACCATTAACACAAAGGGTTTTTCTTTAAACTCTAGTTTTATAAATTTAGGATACAATCTTGACATTGTGTTGGACGTCAACTTAGTTTCTGAAGAAACAAATGAAAACATCAGAAACTTGAATGTCATTGTGAAGTCTTCGTGCAGGTAGTGTTTTGATCTCCTTTCTAATGTAACTTCATTCCACTCACAGTTTATAATATTTGAAGATAATCCTCGTACAACAAGATTTTCCACCAAATTCTTGATGTTCCTCTCAAAGGGAGTGAAAAGACATAATAGTTAATATTTATTGAAATACAGTACTGCTGCCCCTTACTAGAATCATTTCTTGAATGCTATCTTGTATGAAAAATTAGGAGTGATGGTAATTGTTTCTCTTAGGATAATCGTTAAAAGTTATGGTGATTGGTGACTTATTTTAAACGCTCGAGTTATCTTATCTTATCGTTATAAAAGTGTAGGCTTTTATTGTTTGTTTATTAAATTGTCATCACGTCTTATATTTGTCTTTTGATATGTTTATATTTGTTTTTTGATATCATTGTGGTTATTTTACTACTTGTCTATTTAACTTTGAATTTCTTTTTTCCTTTGTTTTTGGTTAGACGATTTTATTCCAGAGTTACATATCAAGGTTCAATCTTGACATCGCCGCTTCTTTTGGCAGTATCCACTAATTCAAAACTTAATTTGAAAGTCATATTTCGAGTCAGACATTTTCGAGATGACACTAATAAACAAATGTTTTTCCTTATATGAATCTTATTTTAATGAAAACTTATGAGTCAATCTACTTACACCTATTATTTTTACTGTTATATCGTTTTTTTGTTTTTTCGGATAATTAACTTTGAATTTTCTTTTCTTTCTTTTTTTTTCATTTTTCGTTGTCTTTTGGTATGTTTTATGTTTGTCTTTTACTATGATTATAGTTATTTTGTTATTTTCTATTGATCATGACTTTTCTTCTTTTTTGGTTTTTAGTTAGACAATTTAATTCTAGAATTACATATGAGGTTATTTTGGATCACCACTCCCTTTGACAGTTGTCAAAGAGTGTTTTCCAAGTAGTCTGGTTTGCTCCGGCGGAGTTCTAGTTCTGTACTGTGTCATGAATTATTTAAGAAAAGATAGATAATCAGGTTCAAGACTTGAAATCTGTCTTTTACATTACAGTGGAAAAAAGTATTCTTCGTAAGCTGCTCCTTTGTTTTCAGTACGGTGAATTCATTGAAAGATAAACTTAACAGCACCGAGGCCAACAAAAGACGCAAGAAAACCATCTTGTTTCTGATGCTTTCGGGGTCGTTGCGTTTGGACCATGCGACTGCGTCTGAATTTTCTCTTGTTTCTCTGTTATAACCTTCAACGACCTCGATTTCCCACTCTCACTCGCAAATCTGAGACATTAAAAGAAAATAGATTGGTTTGACATCCAGTTCATTTTCTTGAAAATCTGATGCGGAAAGGTAAGCTAAAGATTCTCCTTTTATCAGCAAAGAAAAAGAAAGATCATTCAAGAAAATGCAATAGCCTTACACAGGAAATGCAAAAGAGCTGCCGCTGTTTCCACTCTCATCAGAAAGGCGAGGCAGGCTCGCAGAGGTGGCCGCAGCTGAATGACGAGCTTCTTCAACTGGAGTTATTGTCTCCTTCGCGTGATTTTTAACATTTCCACCAGCGGGAACCTTTGGAACCTTATCAGAGTCTTCTTTTTCGAGTACTTTGGGGACCTTAGCAGATTTTACATCATTCTCTTCATGTGCTGGTACTTCCATAACTGGGGGAAGGCTGCTGCTAAACTCACTAGGTTTTGGTTCAGAAGCGTAATGAAGAATGGAAGATGAATTGTTGTTCCATTCTTCAACCCAAGGCGGAAGTTCTCCGGATTTACCAAAAAGAATGGCATTATCTCTGGAGAAACTGTTGTTCCCCATATGAATACTGAATAACGACTCATTCGAGGCAACACTCCAGTCTGTGGTAGTTGTAGGTTTTGTCGAAAAAATATGGGATGGAATGCGATTGGGATCATAATTCGCTGGTTGCCCCATGGTTTGGGTTGGAGGAGACTTCATTTGCCAAGAACCTAACGGGCTAGTCTGAGACTTACTATGAGTACTAGTATCTGGTGAAGAAATGAATTCTGGCGAAGACGACAAGTTCCCATCTGATTTAGATTTTGTTGATATGTTATCAAGACTGACCTTTTCACCGGTATCGAACTCTATTGATGATCTAGAAGAAGATGATGACGAAGAAGAAGAACGAGAAGGAGAACACGGAGAGGAAACCTCATTATTCTTTCCTACAACTGGCTTTCCTTCATCATGCTTAATCTCAATGTCTTTCTTACCACGGTCATTGTTTACTTGGACATGCTCAGATTCCATAGTAACACTGCATGCATAGTGAAGTAACATTCGATTTTTAGTAATACCACGAAACGAGGCGTTCTGTTGACATACACGAGCTTAAACATAAATCTGTTGCAGAAAAAGGAACGGAGACTCCAAATTCAAACAAAAAATCTGATATTTTTCAGTCAGTTTGTTTAATTGGGAACGTGTGTTTAGAGAAACCAATAAACATAGAATATACCATGAAAGAAGCTACATACTACATTCATGCGAAACAAAAAATGACAAGATAATGGCTCAGCAAGAGATTCAAAGGGAAAAGTTATATAGAAATCGAATTAAAACCCATTCAGGATCCAGAACACATTGTCATAAAAAGAATGCCTATTAATGGAGATTCTTGATAATCAAGTTGCAAATTCATATTCATTATAATGTCGGCTGAATTATGCTTTCTTGATGGTTAAGACACTTATTCTTGGTTTTCAGGATATGAGCCATATTCTGCCATGATTGATTATTTCCAATTTCAATCAAGAGTGCTGCTGTTACCATCTTCGTGGCATGATCGATCCACGCATCAGAATCAATTGACATTACCTGAATCAAGAAACATGCGAATCAAGATTCCATATCCACCTTTCTAGTTTGGTCTGTTCCTTCTAGCCAAATATATTATGGGAGGATCATTTCACCATAAAAATTAAACCTTTTAACAAAACCCACAAAAGTGCAGATCGATCAAGAAACCTTGCAGCGAGCCCTTGATAATCAGAAAATTTGGACGGAAAACTTGATGAAATTTTTTGGGAAACGAACGATTGGTTTTAGGGTTTATTGTTGGAAGGATTGTCCTTTCTTGAAATGGAAGGCAATGCGTATGTTTCGGACATTCTGATAGATTCATATGTTTATCGACCAAATTATATATGGTATGGTTTTGCGCGGGAATGTCATTGCAAGGAGACAGGGGGACCAAAATCCTCTTCAAGGGCTTAACAGTCTTTACAGTTATTACTCAGTTTCATTTATTAAAAAAACAAGAATTATCAAATTGCCTAAAACCAAAAAAAAAAAAATATCGTGGGAGGAATATGTATTTAGTTAGTGGAAATCATTGGATATATCAAATATTTGCTAAATGAATAAAAAAAGGTTTAAGCCGTGGAACTCGGTAAATATTTATTATCTAAATATTTGCTACCGTGATTGTTTTGGTTTTCAAATTTTGAGCTTCATTAAGTTTTTAAAGTTTAATTTTGATGTATTAATTTTTAATTTTCAGTTATTTTGGTCCAATTGTTTATGAGACATTGACAAGTCGGTAATTTTCGATGCTACATCAGCATTTTTCGATGTCATGTTACCAATTTGACACCAAATTTTGAAAATTTAGTTGAACAAAACCCAAAATTGAACAAGTTAATGAAAAAAATACTTTCCCCAATATAAATCATGTAAAACGAAAAATTATTATAAAGATTCACCAACAAAACATTGTATCAGAATTCAGTAAAGGATAACTGAAATATTTTAAATTTGTATTATTGAGTTTTCCAGCCAGAACAAATGAATGCTTGATCATCTAGGTAATTTTCATGGTGAATCAATCTTACTTCAATGTAGGGTTGACTGTTGTTCTACAGAAAATAGATACTTTTCAATGTAGGATACTTTCATTTGACATTATCTTTGAACATCATTCAAAGTCGTTGAAGTGATGGGTGGTCAGATTTGCTTCAATCTAATTTAATTATATAATAAATAAAAAAGAAAAATTGGTATTAATTAATTAATTATAATACGTAATTTGGTCAACAAAAGGCTGTGGAATGTGTCAGTATTAAATCTCATCCGTATGTATGTTTTTAGCATTCTCACGAATCACACAAATCCAAGAGAAAAAAACAACAAATTAATTATGTGTGTGTGTGTGTGTGAAATTGCAGATTACCAAAAAGATTTAATTTTTTTAAGATTTAAAAATTGATTTTCAAGAAAATGGAATTGAAATTCCTAATCCTCTTCTTCTTTATTTATTTTTATTTCAAGAAAATGTTGATTTACATTTTTGCATTTATATACATATCATTTAACTTTTTGTATTCTGTCAGCTAACATGGGTTAATTGACAATAAATGTTGAAACAGGAGGAAGTTTTGGTAGGTTTCTGGATCAACAAATGGACCACTTGCTAATTCTATTATCCACCATATAAATTTTTAAAATTACACACAACTTTTTTTTTTTTTTCATTTCCAAATAATTAATGAATAGCGACCTTGACAATGCAAAATTCTTTCTTTTTTCCTTTTAATTTTTGATAAAAATGACATCCGCATTTGCTATTATTGGTACACACTAGATAACCTTGTGCTGATGCAATAGCCTGCTAATCATACTAGTCAAGTAAACCTCATTAATCAAAATTTTTGTGATAATACTCGTCCAAGAAAGTGTTGATATGAGAATGACACGAGCGCGCATAACAACACTAGTCGATCCGGCCCCTCGACTGTATCGTAACCATAAACATTTATACTTGTTGGAGTCCGACACGATCCGATTACGATTCAACTTCGTATGCATACAAAGAGATATATATTTGAATCTTTCACTCTAAAATTAGAAGAGTGAGCATATATAAAATTTTGTGGTAAGGATGATTGATGGTCATCTAAAACGGAAATTTCTAATTTGAGGAAAATAATAAAATAATGACGTTTTTTTCCTCGTGACATTCTAACAAATTTATTTGTAAAGAATGCAATTCTAAAAATAGATATGGTGAGGGCTTTGCTCGTCTTAGGAAACGTCTTACTGTTTTAACAAAAGAAATGAATCCATCCATTCTTTTCGTACACGACAAGGGACATATATCAAATGAATTCTTTCCCCAAAATTTTTAATTTATTAAAGATTAATTATTTTTTTTGACAGTGGGAACCCCTAAAATTTTGATTTGGAGTAAATATTAGTTTGTGGGAAATTGTTACATGTGGGGTTGCATTCACTTTCAATATTTTGCAATTACATACATTATATATTATTCTATCAACAGATTCATAAACATCATTTAAAAGGAAAAATCGTATTTTTAGTTATGTAAGTTTGTTAATTTTGGTCTTTATGTTGTCAAATTACAATCTTAGTTCATTACATTTTTTTGATAATTTCAGTCTTTTTACGAAGTAGTGCTGACATGAAACCAATGTAACGCTGACGTGTGTAGTGTCACGTCAGTACTTTCAAAGAAAAATGGCTGAAATTACCAAAAATCGACATATACAATACTAAGGCCGAACTTTAATAATATGGAAAACCAAAACCACAAAACAACAAATATACATGACCACACATTGGTCATGCATTTTCCGTTTTAAAGTCCATACAATATTAACCACTTGTGGTACTCTAACCAAATCAAATTTTGTGTTAAATCTTCAGTTGGGTATGATCACTAAATGGATAAAATCTATATACTTTTTATATATACGGTGCTTGTTTCTCATATATTAAATTATTATACACTATAAAATTCAATTCGAGAATTAATTATTTAAGTAATCGTATACCCATTAAACCAATAATCATGCAAAATTGCAAGGGTGCTACGAGATTTTAATTTACATACACAATTTCCAAGCAAAATGGCTTTTATTGAGCTAGATGATAATGATAATCATATATATTGTGACTATCGAAAACATCATAAATGAGTTATTTCACATGCTTATAAATATTTTGTTGTATATTGTGAATATCGAAACATCGTAAATGAGTTATCTCATTTTCTTCATTATTATTCATTTAATTATTATATATAAAGTTGAAATGGGTGTTATTATATACTATTCGGTTAATATATTCCAAATTTACTGATCTAGTCGTCCGGCCATATCAATAAGATTGATCTATTTATATCTATTTTTACGTATATACTATTATATAGTTAACTACGATATCTGTAAAGTAATTACGACTTTTCTTCAAAATATATCAATTTTTTGTCCCAAGTGCATAGTAGGATTGTTTTTATGAAAAAAAAATAAAAAATTAAATACTTGAAAATAATATCGAAAGTGTTGAGGTGACACAAAAAACTAATAATGTAACCGGAAATTTCTGACATGGCGCTTAAGTGCTGATATGACATCTGATATATCAATACTTCGGTGAAAAATAATTTAAAATGAAAAAAAAATGAAATTAGTATAACAAGATCATAAATTGAGTGATAATATGACAAAAAGACAAAAAAATATGAAAGATATAAAAAAAGTATATTTTCCAAATTAATGTAGTAAAAGAAGTAAAACATTAGCGAACCTACATATTCACCGTATCATAATCACATTGAATATATATATATATATATATACATACACAGTATTTGAGTTATTAAAATTAAAATAGCTACTCTCAAAATGTATATATCAAATAAGATAAAATTTAAAAGGAAAAAAAAATTTTGAACAAGAATTGTACTGCCTCCTTATTTATTTCAAACTGATCACCACTAAGAAACACACAGAGAGATTTAATGAAACCGCATTTCATTTTTTTTATAGTTACAACTGATACACCTCCATCTTCTTCCTCCCCTCATTTTAAATAATTCTATTTCATGGCGAGAAAATCTGAAAGAAATTATGGTCTACTTTCCGTTCTGGCTGCAGTGTTCTTTTTTCTCGCACTACTGCGTGTAACCAGTGCTTCCGCTAGCCATGAAGAAGAAGAAGCTGACCGGATTCTAGCTCTGCCCAGCCAGCCTAAGGTCGCATTTCACCAGTTCTCCGGCTACGTTACGGTCAGTGAAGCGGCGGGCAGAGCCCTCTTTTATTGGCTTACAGAGGCTGTTCAAGTACCCTCCTCAAAACCTCTTGTTATTTGGCTCAATGGAGGTAATTTTTATTATTTTTTAAATGATTATTTAATCATTTTTAAATTCATTATATATATCAAAAAAAAAAAAATCTGCATATAGAACCTAGCTTCATGCATGATTTACCTGTCCCTTGAAGTGTGCGGGGCATATATCTCAGCTCGGTTGTGAATTTGTATGAATTTATTTAGGGTCTATTGTTATAAAATAATATAAATTATTTGAATAATATTTACACAAAATGTTTCTAAAATATAATTATTTATGAGAGCATCCAGCACACGTACGAAGATGGCATGCGTCAAAAAATGACAACGAGCTTTGCCTTCAATAATTCTCAGTTCGTCGGTGGTTTTCAAAAAAACGACAACGAGCTTTGCCTTCAACGAGCTTTGATTTAGTTAATAATCTTGGTATAATTATAAATATATTCGTTCGAGATTGGTTTATAATGTGTATAAAAGGAATATTATATTGTCTAATTAGCCAATAAAGTTAGGTTTAGATAATTCTTTGGAATAAGAGTTGAAAAAACACTATTTTCTTCTTTTCCGATGGTAAATATTTTCTGAAAACATGAAATTTGAATTGAGATACGTTTTCCCTTTCTGTTATATAAAAAATAAAATGGTATGTTTTAGCACGTCATATATTGAATGCTGGGAACTAACTTTGAACAATTCTCATTTATTGGTCTCATCATCTGCTACAGTTCTGGATTGAAATTAATTTGTCAGCATGCGTGCTGCAACAATTCAGATGCCTCCCTCATTCAATTCTTGATTTATATAAAAGCAATAGTTACCAACTTCACCGATAACTTGGTACAAGATTTTATTTTACAAATTAATTATTCTAATAATTCATTGTGCTATATATATAATTTGTCGGATTATGTCAAAATATTGAGTCTCTATAATAAAAATTATATGCAAAAAATTAAGATTTATATAATGTTTAATATATTTGGCGTCGAAAAAAAAAGGTCCGGGATGCTCTTCTGTGGCATATGGTGCGTCGGAAGAAATAGGGCCATTCAGGATCAACAAAACGGCCTCGGGCTTATATCTCAACAAATATTCATGGAACAAGTTTGCCAACTTATTGTTCCTCGAAACTCCGGCTGGGGTTGGGTTTTCTTACAGCAATAAGTCGTCGGACCTCTTTGACACCGGAGATCTTCGTACCGGTAAGTGAAAGAAAAGTGCTCATGCCCAAATATGAAATAAGACATTGTTTTAAATGGAACTAAAACCTGAAATATTATAAAACTTTAGCTAAGGACTCGCTGCAATTTCTCGTCCGATGGATGGATCGTTTCCCGAGATATAAAAACAGGCCGATTTACTTGACGGGAGAGAGTTACGCGGGACATTACGTCCCCCAATTGGCCAGAGAGATCGTCCATTATAATACCAAAACCAAGCACAAGATAAATCTCAAGGGATTTATGGTAATTCACTTGTCATTAATTCAGTAGTAGTATTATATGCATTTAATTAAATTTAATTTCAAGGACCAATAGTTTTATTGGCATTATAATTTATACACATACAATAAATTTAGGTGGGGAATGCGGTGACAGACAACTACTACGACAACTTGGGGACGGTGAACTATTGGTGGAGCCACGCCATGATCTCGGACAAGACCTACCACCAACTGATGAACACTTGCGATTTCCGGCGACAGAAGGAATCGAACCAGTGTGAATCCGTATACTACTACGCCATGGATCAAGAATTTGGCAGCATTGATCAATACAACATTTACGCTCCGCCTTGCAACAAATCCGACGCCTCCACTGGACCAACTCGACACGATATGCATTTGCCCCATCGACCCCACTCGGTACGCATTCCATAAATTGATCTAATTTTTATTTTCATTTTCTATTTAGTCAAAGTTTACTATTCTCCCTTCAATAAAATAAAATTCTTCAATTTTAGGAGTAGCGCACTATGATATGAAAATTTTAAATATTCTTGGTTTGATAAAAAAATTAACTCGTATGGATTTTATTTATATTCATAGATATTTAGAAAGCTGAGGGGATATGATCCTTGCACGGAACAATATGCTGAGATCTACTACAACAGACCGGACGTGCAAAAAGCTCTCCATGCTAACACAACAGGCCGGATTCCATACAAATGGACCGCTTGCAGTGAGACGTTGAATCGCAATTGGAACGATACAGACAACTCAGTTCTCCCGATATACCATGAACTAATCGCGGCCGGATTGAGAATCTGGGTATTTAGGTATTTTTTTAAAAAAAAATTAAAGATTTATCGAAGAAACATAAGCGATGAAATTTTGATTGATTTCGCTGGTGCCTTGATTTGCAGCGGGGATGTGGACTCAGTTGTGCCCGTGACAGCCACTAGATATTCTCTAGCACAACTCAAATTAGACACCACAGTTCCTTGGTACCCTTGGTATGTCGACAAACAGGTGAGCCAAGTACCAAATAACATCCAAATCTCTAGGCTACATTATGAATTCATCTAAATCCCAATATAAATATACAAAAAAAAGGCAAGCAAAACTCAATTCAAATAGAGTTTTGTATTTGATGCAGAAATTAAGTTGTTTTAGTATTGAACTTTAAGCCGACATTCAAGATTTCATAATAAATGGATTATAAAATGACGTAGGTTGGAGGATGGAGCGAGGTGTACAAAGGGTTGACATTTGCGACAGTGAGAGGGGCGGGTCACGAAGTACCACTCTTCAAGCCGAAAGCTGCGCTTCAGCTGTTCAGATCATTTCTACGAGGGGAGCCCCTACCCAAGTCATGAATCTATCTTCTTTCTTCTTCTTTTTTCTCTGGCACAAATTAAATGCATCTGTTACTCATAATTCATGAACATGAGCTAAATTAAGTTTAAGCGCGGGATAATTCTCACACATGAAACAGAAAATTATATTTCACTCGTTCGTCTTGTGTTTTTTCGATGTTATGTTTTAGTAGTTCGTGTCGTGTTTTCTTTTAATATTATTAGTTTCACACCTTTAAATCTCTAAAAAGTTTATTTTTTTAAGATTTTATTGCGCACTTGGCTGGTTTATTGAAACTTTCTTGATTTAGTCATATAATTTAGAATTAAAGGGCGCCGTCTTCGGGGAACATAATGAAGTTTTTCAATAAATAAATAAATATATATAATATTTTATTAAAAGAGGTTGACAACCCATTATTTTGCTATGATAATATTACCGAACTAAATATTAACTTGGTTATGTAAGTGGATTTTGAGGTAGTTATTGGATACGCAACTTAAGAACATAGGACTCTCGAAATCTCAATGATCTCATTCCTTATCTTATATATTTGAATTGAATTGTCCAAGAAAAATGCCACAGGAAACCGCGCCTTCGGGGTGAATGGAGGGTTAAGTTGGCAAAGTAGATTAATTAAAATTGATAAAGTAAATTTATTTAATACCCAAATTCCAATAAACCGAAAACCATGTCTTTTTTAAATTTCAAGAAAATTGAATTTTTCCGTCTTATATATTCGATTATTTGAAAATTTCATTATCTATTATGTCAAATTTCAGTTCTAATCATTTTTTTCCTTACAATTTTAAACATTTTACTGACGTGACAAACGTCAATATAACACTTACATGTACATCATCATATCAACACTTCTTATAAAAAAAATGACAAAAATTGTTGAAATTTAGAATATACATAGCAAAAAAATTTGATAACATGAAATAAAAAAACAAAATAAATATATAAATATGCAAGACTCCTAATCTGTTTATTTTTCTGGAGCCAAATCCAATGCACCTAGGCAACACTGGGATGATCCATTAGTCCGGTTTGAAAAAGAATTCATATCATCCATCCTTATATTTATTTATTATGTTCAACTCATCAATATCATCGTCTTTATCGGATATTTAATTTCATATATATCCTTGTACTCGTTGAATGATAAAATATTTATATTTTATCCAAATATCGTAGTACTACCTATAATTATATTTTCTTAAATTTAAATTATATTTCGAGTAATATACGAATATTCACTAAATTATTGAGAAAAATAAAAAAAAAACTTAAATATAAAAATTAACAAATTAAATATTATAAACAATTTATCATAACTTCATTGTTTTAAAAAAATATAATCAACTATATATTAATAATTTTCTTCATTTCATCCTACTAATATGCATATATTTTATCAGGTATTTGGATCAGATATAGATATGATTGAGACCCCCCACCATCCTGATATCCAAAAATCCTCATACCTAATTACTAATTTATTTTATCGAGTAAAAAAATTCACATATTCTCCTCCATTCAGATCAGATATCGAATTCTCTATCCATTTCGAATGAAATTGTCATCCCTAGACAACATCAATGATTTAATGAAGCGATCACACATTATATATAGAAAAAATAAGGGGAAAAAATCTGTAAAAATTGAACGACACAATATTTTTCGAAAGGTTAATTTTAACATGAACTTGAAAGTCAAACATAACATAACTTTTTTTTATTACAACACACGTAAGGGATCCAAACTCGAAAAACCAGCTAATCCCGGTCTCACGGAACATAACTTTTTACTTGCTTTCTTTTTCTTCAACAACCAAAGTTACGGATCATGCGTCCGTCCACGCGGTAAATTGTAGAAAGTTCCGAAGTCCATTGCACATTTTCATCTCTCTTTAACGAAACGAAGCTCTGTAATGCATTTTAATTTCTTAATGCAGATTGGAATTGACTGTTTTCTCTGAGTATTTTCACGAAGACAGGAGACTGGTCAAAGATCAAAAGGCCAACAGCCAGCAGCCACGAAGCACTTCGAAGAAATTGATAATTTGGGAAGCAAAATATTCAGCCTTTTTTCCTCAGAATTCAATCTACGTGATTCATTTTTCAAAATCAAAGCACCTTTTCCAATCACTGTTCCATAATGGATCAATCGTAATTATCTCTCCTCTGTTGTTTTCCTTACCATATCTACTCAAGATACACACTTTTTTGTGCGTGTTCGTATCCGGGTTTGAAGATATTTCGAAAGATTCGTGAACCCTGAAAACTTTGTGTTGTTTCTGTGCTTTCACGAGTATTGCTACTTTAATAGATTGGTTCTGTAGTCAATCTTGCGCAAGCGTTCTCAGTTTTTAGTGTCAGCCCTCCACATTTTGTGTTGATCTAAAGTAGTAGATCTTCATGGTTGCCTTGTGGATGGTGGTCGCCGAATTGAGCTGGTTTCGCTATCTCTGCGTTCTGTAGAAATTTACTGGAAAATCATAGATTTTGGGCATTTGGAAATTCCTTGCTATTTGTAAAAATCATATTACTGGGGGTATCTTTTGGGATTTGTTAAGCTTGGGGTTATGGGGGATAGTGTAGAAACGATACCGGTGCAGTACAGCAAATCTGAAAGCAGAAGAATCAAGAAAGGATTGGACGGACAAAGCTAGGAGAATCTTGGCAAATTTAGGCTCCCATTTGTGTAATATAAGTAGAATCCATGAAATCGAAAATGAAGAATTGAAAGAGGATGGGTGTCTTGATGACTTCGAGCAGCAGCTCAATAAGATTCAAGATAAAATCATGAATTGGGAGAAGGAGCAATCTATGATACGGGATTGTGGACCTGAAGAAGCTTATGAGTATTTGAAAGCTGTTGATGAAGTTCGAAAGTTGATTGAGATGTTGGAGCATAAGAGTTTAAATAACAGCAGCGACGACTTAGCTTTTCTGCGTAGGGCTCATGATATTCTTCAGACAGCAATGGCTAGGCTAGAAGAAGAGTTCAAGATCTTACTGATTCAAAATAGGCAGCCTTTCGAGCTGGAGTATATGTCTTTTTGTTCTAATGAGGAGGATATTATCGATGCAGGCTCCGTTATTTCATCTAGGGATCATTCATTTGATGATTTAGTCCAAAGAGAGAGCATGGGCCGTGCCTCGGAAGATTACATCATTGAACTGCTGCATCCGGGTGTGATTCGTGACCTAAAATGTATCGCTCATTTGATGTATGATTCGAACTATGGTAGGGAATGCTCACAAGCGTTTATTAATGTTCAAAAAGATGCTCTGGATGAATGCCTTTTAATCCTTGAAGTGGAGAAATTTAGCATTGAAGATGTGCTGAAAATGGAGTGGAATGGATTGAACTCGAAAATCAGGAAATGGATTCGAGCCATGAAGATCTTTCTGCGGGTTTATCTCGCTAGTGAAAAGTTACTGACTGATCAGATTTTTGAGAGCTTGAATCTCTTAGTTCAGTTTGCTTTGCCGAGTCAGGAAAAACTGCCATTCTGAAGCTTCTGAATTTTGGTGAAAGCCATAGCCATCGGACCCCATCAACCTGAAAAGTTGATGCGGGTTCTCGACATGTATGAGGTTCCTGCAGATCTCATTCCAGATATTAAATGTACTCTGATGAAGCTGGATCATGTGTTAGAACCGAATGTGAATATGTCCTGCAGACTGCAGAGATTGGGAGGTTGTCCGAAGGCAACCTTTATCGAATTTGAGAAAGCTGTTGCCTCAAATCCATCAACTAATGCCTTTTCTGGCGGTGTAGTTCACCCGCTTACCAGATATGTGTTGAATTACGTCAAGAATCTTACAGATTACAGCAAGGCACTCGATGTCGTATTACAGGACGGAGAAAAAGAAGATCCTACGTCAGTTTCACCTGACTCGAGCCCAGTTAGTGAGGAGGAGAAGAATGTCAATGGGAGCTCCTACCCTTCTCCAATGGTCGTACGCTTCAGATCCCTCATCTCGAATCTTGAATCCAACCTCGACGAAAAATCTAAGTTATACAAAGACGAGGCATTGCGACACCTTTTCTTGACGAATAACATACATTATATCACCAAGAAGGTTAAGGAATCCGAACTCAGAACAGTCCTAGGCGACGACTGGATTCGAAGGCATAACTGGAGATTGCAACAGCACGCGATGAATTACGAGAGAGCTACTTGGAGCTCGATCCTCACCTTGTTAAGAGACTACGGGATCCAACATCCCGGTTCGCATTCTATTTCGAGGGCCATTCTTAAGGAGAAGCTGCAGAGCTTTTATCTCGCCTTTGAGGAGGTTTACAAGAACCAAACAGGGTGGTCTGTCCGGGATGTCCGGCTTAGAGACGGCCTGCATATCTCGTCCCTCAAAGTAGACATATCAATCATATTAGCGAAAAGCACGTCAAATACACAGCTGATGATTTGCAGGATTACCTCTTCGATAATTTTCATTACATGGTCGCCACAAGAAGTTGTCTTAGAGAGGTGTTGGAATATATTGGAAATAAAAACCGTAATTAAGCTCCATTCATGGCTTTTTGAACCATTATATTAAGATTGAGATTTTGACCTAATTCGACACAAAAACTAGCTCAAATGAGAAGATTGTCCAAATTCATACATGCAACTCAAGTGGATTTTAACTAATTAATGTGTGACAACTAACACACGCACTCAAGTCCAAGAATGAACATCTAGAATTTGAAGTTTTACAATACAAAAGGTGATTCAACTATAAGCATTATAACTCATAACAGTGGAACTTGAGCTTAGATGCCATGTTAAAATTGAGACTTGTACTTAACTCAAACCCCAAAAACTAGTTCAAGGGAGAAGATTGTCCAAGTCCATATATATATATATGACTCCTATAAATATTTATCCAATCGACGTGGACAACTACTATGTTAGGTTGTAATTGGCATAAAAATTTCATTTCTCATCACTAGTATTTTTACCGGCTAGCAATATAATCTTTGCCCATTTCAGCAAAAGGAAAGAGCTTTCTTGATATTTTTTTTGGAGGCGAGACTGCATGAGTCTGATTTTTTTAATTATTAAAATGACAAGAAATATATTGATTGTAATGAAAAAAAAATAACAATAAATTATACGATAAGGGAAAGATAATTTGGAGGAAAAAAATATTAAAATAATAAAAATACTTGATATTCAAAATTAATAAGAAGAGAAAATACTTGGTTTTGTAGTGAGGATAGGAATTTTTATAATTATTTTTAGAATGTCTCAAATTTGATATTAATATCAGAAAACTACAAGGTGTGGTAAGGAGAAATCACATCATCATATATTGTGTTTTTTTTTATATGAGATCATAAAATTTATTATATCAATTTATTTGATAACTTTTTAAATTTGTTTGAAAGGGTATGCAAGATCATCAATTAAAGATGAATAAAATCTTCCACGACAAAGAATCCAAATCCATTGAAATGACCTGTTTTTAGCTTCGCGGTAAGAACAGTGCATGTTTAATTTATTGTTCCCATGAATCTTCATGGATACTTCCAAGAAGATGTTGATGAAAAATACAAGGCCGAACAAGAAAAATACAACTTTTTGCCTTCAAATTGATCCAATTAAATTTTTGCTTCGTCCTGTTTGGGAAAAGGAAATCAAGAGGGAAGTGTTGTTTCCCTGTTTTACATGGATGACTAGAAAATGATACTGCAGCCTCATATTTTTCTTTTATATATTTTATGCATTGAAATACATGAATCCACCATGAAATTTATGATGTGTGGGGCAACAGCCCCTGTCAGCCCCCTTTTCTTTCTGCCTTTGTGAAAGTTGACTTTGAATGAATCTATCTGGTGTTCGGAATTGCTTAAGAATTGCCAGGGATATGTCACTCTTGCGGCTTGCCTCCTTGTTTTTTGTTGAACTTTCTCTTGTACTACTGCTCAGATGAAGTTCAAACATTATTATTTTTTCTTTTTTACTCAAAATCTCAATGAGCATCAATGATAGATACCAAATGATTTACCTCAAAACCAGTGTTTTAAAACGTGTATCATTGGCCTAAAGCGTTTTTCTCCTGTCATAATTTCGGTTGCAACCTTCTTTTGTCATCATTTTCAGTTCTTAAAACATAACTTCGGTAAAATTTCTTTACAGTAAATCCTATTGTTATCCTAATGGTCTATAACAACGCAAAGAAAAAAGGTATTGCCTTTCATGTACTGCGGCGATCCAATGAATGCATGGTCAAGTGCTTGGTTTGATTTAAAAATCGAACCTCACAAAATTTATAAAGAAAGCAAACATAAACCGCTCCCCTTAGGCTGTGTATATGCTCTTCTTCATGTGAACATAGATTTGTTAGATGCTGAATACTTTACGTACAGTACATAATTTCCCTAACAATTTGGTCTGATATAATTGTAGAGTTTTGAATACTTTTCAGGACCCTGACAGATAACATGGTGGTCGGTGTTTCTAAAGTATCCGAGAAAAGACTTCAATTGATAGGCGCCGGACTTCGAGCTATGGTTGAAGGGAAAGACAATGTTCTCAATCTTGGTTTTTTCTCATCCGGTAAGAATGGAAATCCCTGAGTGCATCCAGGTGAAGGTGGAAGATAACACTAGCATAGCCGTTAGCGGATATAACAAGTCGGCCTTTGGCCAATTCTCATCTTCAATTAGGAAATGGAGACCTCCAGAGCCATACAAAGGTAAAGGTGAGAAATATGCTGATGAAATATTAAGAGGGTAAAACAGGCAAAAAGAAGTAGACCAGATACACTTTGAATTTCCTTATTTCAGCATTCATTTCTTGCACGTCTCCGTAATTTTGAAGATACTTCTGAGGAGGGAAAAACAGTGATTTTTTGTTTCACTGGCAGGACCGATAGAAACTTGATGTTGTGTGAAATAGTTCAATATTAATTGATGACACTGAGTTTTCAGTTGTTCTTGACAATCATACATGTTTCAAAATATTTTGCAATTTTAAACAAATTTCCGAGGTACTGCTGTTGTCGGTACAATGAGATTATAGTCATTGTTTATAGAAAGAATGACAAATAATATGATTTTGTTTGATAGAAAAATGTAATGTGATAACACTGAGGTGTTTGGTCGAATCCAAATCTGATGTAGTCAAGAGAAATGAATAGCAATCAAAGGCCACATGCTCCATTATTGCTATTGTTGCAAGTGAGCTCCATTATTGTTTGTATTAGCCAAATAAAGGACGCTACATGAGATGCCACACTCTGGTGAAATTAAGGATAAATTTGTTTCTGTTCTTCAATTAGTTGATTTGATAATATATATGTATGCAAAATATTTATGGATTTTAATGACTTCATTAAATTCTATTAAGCACAAGAATTAAAATTTATGTACAACTATAAAATGTCAAAAATTATCTTTATTTCGGCTTAAAGATTTAGATAAAATTTAAATAAAAAATATCTCAAACTCATGTATACTCACATTCATTTTTATTAAAAATAATCTATATAGAAACTAATTTATTCTTATCTTTCTCCATATTTATTTCCTATTTTTTAGAAACGTATATTTTTTTGCTAATTTTTTATTTATGATTGTTTAAAATTAACTAACGCCGTTTATTTTTATTTTTCGAATTCTGATCACAACAACGCAAGAGATTTAAAATCATATTTGTTATTTTTAATAAAAATATTATTACATTACGTAATAAAACAATTATAACATTTAATTGGCCGTATATTTGAAGTAATTATTTTCAATAAATAAAATTTATTTATTGTATTAATTATTATGTAAATTTCGATATTTTAGTTCTTTTCTGTAATTTTTGTTAATTTGTGGCTTGATTTTGATTATGACTCAAAATTCATCAATAAGATCTTGTGTGTGTGTGTGTGTGTATATATAATGAGATAATTATATGAAATTAAATATATAAAAAATCTATAAAGTTACAATAGTTGCAAATACTTAAAAGTCTTTATTCTATATTTTCAGGTACAATTAATTTTTTATTTAATTTTGTGGTTAAATATATTATAAAAAACAAAATAGAGATGCTTTTTTACTAAAAAAAAGTTAGAATTAATGAAATTACTTTAAATTTTATTATTTATTAATATCTACATGTCATTGTTAAGTATTTTTAAAAAATATTAATTAAGTAACTAAATTTGTTGAAATGATTCGAATAATTGAAGTTGAATTGTATCAAATTTAATATTGACTTATTCTTTCATAAATAAATCGATAAAAAAATATTGATGTATAAAAATATTTTAAATAAATAGAAGTTATTCACGTTCAATTGTTAATTCAAATAAAAAACGCCTCATAAAAATTCATTAGATTCTATAAAAAAGAGTTCAGAAATATCAAAAAAATTGTGCAAAATAAATCTTCAACATTATGTAAAAATCTTTAAACTTATGTAAAGTTGTACAAAAGTAAATATAAATCTATCAACTTCATAAAAATATTTGATTTTAAAAAAGCTATCAAATCTCTAGAATGAATATACACTCTTAAGTTAACCATAAGTCAAATTAAAAGTCATTGACTAATCTACACTATACCATATTATAATAGTTGAGGAGTATGTCTCCGTGAGATTATCTCAAATATCTATATTCGTAAGATGTGTCAACTCATTTTATATCTGAAACAAAAATAATATTTTTTATGAATCAAATCAGATAAAAGATGTGTCTCACAAAATTGATACGTGAGACATCTCATTACAGATATTAAATGTCTCACTTGATATAGTTAAAGGACATATATTTATATGATTAAAAAACGACTGATATTCATGCTATAAAAAAGTTATAGACATAAATGTTTCTTTTTTTAGGAAGAGACATAAATGTTTCTAACAAGATTATCAAGGAAATGAAATAGGCTGGTACAAAGTAGCTAAAGTCTTGGGCTGGGAGGTTTTAATCAACTGAAAAAAAAAAAAAAAAAAACCCATCGAATCAGAGTTTGCTATAATTGAATTTTAAGATCGAGTTATTTTAGATATTAATTATTTTAAATTATGAAATATAAAATCATCGAGCCTACCCAATATATAAGGTAAACAATACATATAGACTTAGGGTGGCGGATTTTAATGAACTAGTTGAATCAATTCCTGCCTTGTGTTTTTGGAGATATAAATTATACCAAGAAGTTTTAATTAGGTAGAATTATCATTGCGTTATTCTTTAATTATTAATTTATTTTGTATTGAAAATATAGCATATTGTTTCGTGCATTGTCCCTATCCATCCCCTAGTCTAAAGAATCAAAAAGTAGAATGCTATTATTTTCCCTATATTTCACTTTCAAAATAAATTTAAATATTTCTAAAAATGCTGTCTTTTTACATTTTCAATCCCTAAAAAAAGTACTCAAATATGGACATGGTGGTAGGCTGGTACTGCCTGGTAGCAACTCATGTGCCATGCTTTAACAATTTCTAATTATGTTATCGAAAGCATTTTTAAATTAATTTTTCAATAAATAATATCCTTGAATATTAATGCATGAGATGATTAATAATGGAAATAATTTATTTAGGGATGTAACCCTGGTTAAATATTATCGAGCTTTGATTTGATAGAGATTTGAACTTGATTTGTCATTTCCAAGATATATTTATAAAATTGTACTAAAAAAATCAAATCACAATATTTGAGATATTATCGGCGGAGAATGGACAAAAGGTAAAGAAAAGACAATATTATTTTCATGATGTATGTATTGTGGTGTGATTTTTTTTAATACAATTTTACAATTATGTTACAAAGATTAATTTTCATAAAATGGAATTCTTTAAATGATTCTATCAGCTACTCAATTTAATTCCCAAAAATTGAGACAAAATCTCAAATTCAACAACCCCACCAAAGAAATTTGCAAGTCATTATTATTTTTCACCCAACTCAATATTTTCCAACAGTCGCTTCCCTCGTTTCAATGCATTCTATCACAGAACGGAACAAAATTCAAGTAGGACTTTAAAGGCCAAATTTAAATACCATTTTCCGATACTTTCTTCTTGCATGTGCTTTCATAAAGGATGATCCAATTTCCTTTTTCTATTTTTTTTTTCAAAGATTTTTTTTTTTTTTTGGCAATTACCTCCACTGTTACAAAATTACAGGTGTTGCCTGTGTATTTTGGGTAGTACATACTAATTTGAAGGTAGACACGCTATAAATTAGTCGGTGAAGTCACTTGGGTTGCTTTGAGGAGAAATGGTGGGAGCTTGGGCATTGGGATATCCGTTGTATCAATGCCATCTCGGAAAGCTGCTGGATTTCGGACTTTCTTGCCGCGGCGGCGGCGATCGCGGGTGTGTTGGCGATCTCAACGGAGAATTTCCATCTTTTCTGCCGAAGGAAGTGCACAAAATCAGAGACCCTTTTGCGAGGAATTTGGCTCAGAGGATACAGAGGCTCCCTGTGCAGGTTGTGCTTCGCACTTTTGCTATTGCATGAAAAAATGGCTGACATGGAACCGTATTAAGGATGGGTTCTGCTAATCAATATTTGTTTAATATTTCATTTGTTAAGCTGCTTCTTGTTGGGTATGAATTTCTTTATGTTTATCGAACTGGGAACTGATTTTACTTGAGGGCGGGTTGAAATGTTGCTTGAATTTATTAAAAAAGTGAAGAAGCTCTCTCTCTATGTTTTTCAGAGATTTGCTTCTTCTTGAGGATTAAAATAATCCCATTTTCCTTTTGCCCTCGTGGCATTCGATTTCAATGTAGTTCTGCAAACTGGTTACAAGTTTAAAGGGTCGATAGCTTGAGAGGACGATTTTAGGGGTGAAAAACTGTCCAACATGGCCCAGTCTGTACGTTTGGTTTTTAATGTTTTCCTCTGCACAATTGGTTTAGTACTTACGTTCAATCACCACCGAAAAGCGCCACTCCTCTACTCAGGAGCAGACCACCAGGGCCACAAATCGCTACCCAAATAAAAAAACTCTATGTACTTGTACAAGTTATCCCAGATTCCCGTCCGGACATCTATAATTGTGATTTGATTTATATTTTGACTCTCATGAACCATTGCGCATGATAAGGAGAATTACAGGTTGGGTTTTCCGAGAGTTGCATAATGAGTAGCTGTGTGACCCCAACGATGCGAAGCGCTGCCAATCCGGTGGTTCTTCTCCATTGTTTTGATAGGTTTGCATCAATGAAAGCCAATCACAGATTTTTTATTTTGTTCCTATATGAAGTATAATCATGTATTTTCTTGTTGCTGGAATATGGTTCCCCTTGTTTATTCAGCTCTTGTTTAGAATGGAGAAGTGCATATCCGCTGCTGGAGGATGCTGGTTTAGAGGCTTGGGCAATCGATCTTCTTGGATGGGGTTTCTCTGATTTAGGTTTGTTATACAGCCTTCACATCACACGTTACCATTGTATTAGCCATGCTGTCTGTCACCTTTTATTTCTTAATTGTATTAGAATGCCGCCCACCTTGTAACGTTGCATCTAAAAGATATCACCTTTACCAGGTATTTTTCCGAGTAACTTTGCTAGTTTTTGATGAAAAGATGTGATTTTTAGCATTAAAATAGCATGAATATCGAAAGAGATATAACTTCACTTTTTTATATTTCCGTGCAAAATAGCTATGGAAGTCTCACATCAAAAGACCAATGACTTTAGTTGGACCTAGCCTTGGTGCAGCTGCTGCAATAGATTTTGCCGTCAATTTTCCTGAAGCTGTATAAGTTTTCTTCCTCATCAAATTTCTTTGGATTTTTTGAATCTGGGGCATCATCGGTAGATAATTCGGAATCTTGTCGAGCTACGACACTGAAATTATAGCCTGTTCCTCAAGTTAAATGCTTATGATGCTTTCCACGAGGTTTTTGCAGGTCGATAGGCTCGTTTTGATTAATGCAAATGTTTATGTCAATGGGACGGGGGTTCTCACAAAATTACCCAAACCTTTAGCCTATGCGATGGTAATATGCTTGCATTTTTATCTTTCTCTAGGAGCTGGTTCTTGACGAAAATCAATCATCTTAAGCTATATTCATTAGATATAATCTGACTAGTTGCTTTTCTTTCTTCTCTTTTTCTTGTAATTTTGTCAAATGTTGTATTATTACAAGTTCATTGCCTGGCTATCTAAAGTGTCATCTTGATCAGGCCTCTGTGCTGAAGAGTGTGCCTATACGGTGGTATGCAAAGCTACTGGTTTTCGAGGGTATATCCCTATCTACGATATTCGACTATACAGAAGTAAGTTGATTATCCTGAAACAGAATATTTTGTGTTTTTACTTAATTTTCAATCCCAATTTATCAAAGCACAGTTTCTGTTTTAACCAATCAGGTGGGACGCCTTCACTGCCTCTTGCCGTGGTGGGAAGACGCTACCGTAAACTTTATGCTCAGTGGGGGATACAATGTCATGGGGCAAATCAAACGGGTAAGTAACATCCACTTGCCGCCTCCCATATTTTTTATAACAAGTTCCATTATGAAACCAAGAATCATGAATATGGCTCAGTTTGGTACCAAACAAGAACGCATTAGAAAATTTAATGGCTACAATTGACATATTTCCGTCGATTTTTTATTAACTCAGGTGAAGCAAAAAGTTCTTCTCATCAGCTGCGAGCATGATAATATTGTCGACAATAAGCTTGCAGAGGTCAGTTTAAATCTCCTCTTTCTTCTCCAGTTCAGTGAAATTTTGTGGATGCCGATTCATGACACACACACGTGCACTAATCTGAAACATTTGTCCACTTTTGACAAAAACACAGAGGCTGCAGAATGAACTGCCAAACGCGACAATTAGAAAAATATCAAACTGTGGCCATATGCCTCACATTGAGAAACCAAATGTGATCGCGAAACTGATCATCGATTTCACTCGAGGAGGCACAAATGCAGCTATTCGTGAGGCTGAGACGCCGGTTTCTTACTTTGTGGATGATAAATCTTGTAAAACAAACAGATTGTGTAGAAAGGGAGAGTGAAAAAACATCATATTATCTTCAACATGTTAAGACTTGGTGGAATACCACTTGGAGATGTACGGAATAAAGTTATTGTATGGTTATTGAATTTTAAATTACATCCAATTTTTCCCGAATTTTTCAGTTCTCATATGAACAATATTTATATTTTAGATGGACTGAATTAAAGAAAAAAAAACATCTAAATTGAAAGTCGTTCGAGGTATAGTTTTAAATTTTGTTTACAGTTTTTTTATATAAAAAAGTTTGTTTAGACTATATCACGTTTATGAGGAAATAACTTCTCCAAGGCTCCAAAAAAGTTCTGTTTCTTCTTTTTTTTTTCCTCCTGAAAATTAAAATCTTTTCGACTTTAATTTCTCATTTGTAGGAATAACCTACGATTCCAGTCTTGGAACTAAACCGACATCGAGTTTGTTTGTTTTTTTTGGTTGGTAGTCCATGGATTTGGGTTTTGCTAAACTAATCTTGGAGGACATAGATCCGAATATGGTCATAGTCTATGCATCTTTACACATACGCAGCTTTGGAATTTTTATTTATTTATTCACATATTTTTAAGATAGTTAATTTATTTATTTATTTTTGAGTTAGTAATTATGATTAACAAAGCATTTAATTATTTTAAAATTTAAGTTTTTATATATATAAAAAAATATTTATTCACGATTGTATAGTTTAGATAATATAAATTATTTTTCACGTGCGTGATTATTGTTCCGGTAACAAAAGAGTTTACTTAAACCCTAATCCGCCAGAAAGTCAGATCGCACGGTGTCTTCCTTCTTCCTCTTCACACTTGAGCGCAGCGGGAAAATGGATATAGATGGCGGAGAATCAATGTCATCAAGACAGGTGCAAGTCCGCTTCTTAACGAAGTTGAAGCCACCATATAAAGTTCCTCCAGCTTCCATATCCATTCCTGCAAACCTCGCGCGCTTTGGCCTGTCAGCTCTGTTGAACAATTTCCTTCAAGCTGGTAATCTATTTTCTAAGCTGCCTTTTTCTTTCTTTTGTTTCAATTGAATTATGCAGCGGATACAGTCAGTGAACAGATGAGGTGTCAAAATCGAAATTTGGGTCCTTTTCTGTTACCGGTATGGGAGTGTGGGTGTTGGTTACTGTTATTTATGATATCAGGTTGTCTGGATTTTCATCAGGAAATGCGGACTGGGAAGCAGAGCCATTTGATTTTCTCATTGATGGGGAGTTGGTTCGTATGTCCCTAGAAGAGTTTCTCCTTGCCAAAGGCATTTCAGCCGTAAGTATTTAGACCATGCTCTGGTAGTGGTGATTGATTATCATTGTAATAACGTCATTTTTTCTGTTCAAGTTACTTTAAAATACCTATGCGGCGAAGATTAACGATATGTAAAATGATACAAGCAGCGTTCTTTTTTGTTATACTCTGATGCCGTCTTCGTATTTTGCTTCTCTATCTTTCTTAAATCACTCTCGCCCCTCTGATTTTTATCTGCTATTTGTATCTCAATCAGGAAAAAATTCTTGAAATCGAATACATTAAAGCCATAGTTCCAAAAAGAGAGGAAGAACCTTGTTTGCATGATGATTGGGTTAGTTCAGTTGATGGTTCCAGCTACGGGTAAGTGTACAAAATTTTAGTAGTGTTCAGGCCATGTGCTGATGGAATTGTTTTTTTCCCTTTCTCCTGTGTATATTGGTTTTTATTTATGGGTGAATTGTTATTTTCCCCTTCAAATATCTTTGTCCTATCACTCAAACTCCTGTTATATGGCAGTTATATTTTGACTGGATGCTATGATGGTTTTGGAAGGTAACTCCATGAAGCTGTAATTGGGTTAGCTTTGTTTACCTTTATATCGAGTTGAACTTACAAAGAAATAATTGTTTTATGCCTTTTAGGATATGGAGAACTGGTGGAATTTGTACGCATGTACTGGCTGGGCATTCTGGTCCTGTTACTTCAGTTTGTATTTTGAAACCAAAAGGTAAGAGAGGGGAAACCTTATCTGCATGAGGCATAAATTTCTGAATGAATAATTTATTTACATCCTAATATTCTTGGCTGATTTATTTGCTCTTAGGAATATTCTTTTTTAGTTACTCCACTTTTGTTTTTTAGCCCCTATCTAGTTGTCCACGATCTTCGAATTGAGGACAAAGCAACATATAGCTATATAGTTTGTGTTTCTAGGGGATTGAGAAAACACAAACATGCCGCTTTGAAATGAAACTTTGGCCTTGTAACATGTGTTTTGGATTTGCTTTCTCTTGCTAATTAATTTGGGTCCTTAGATTGTCTTGCGATGTGGTGGCTCCATTTGATTGGCTCAAAATTTTACCACCAGTATATAAAAATATAAAATTACATGTGAATAGTGATTTATTCAATTGCAAGTATTTTACATGGCAGCCGTTCCCTCATGGGGGCTGATGTCACAAGGGATAAAAGTAATATTTGTTGTCTGTGATGTATGTATGCAGATACCGTTTAATTTACACAATGTCTGGAACCTAGCTATTTGATAACATCCTTAATATAATTTATTTTTATGATTCTTTGTGTTTTCTTCTCCGCAGCCGAGAACATTGGCGATCAAATTGTTGCCACAGCTTCTAAAGATAAGGCCTTAAGATTGTGGAAGGTACTTGCTGAAAGTTTCCTTGGTGGTTTTTCTACTTCCTGCTCAGTGGGAATTAGTTTGTGTATTAGTGCATGTTTTGATGATTTTGTGTGTTAAAGTTTGTCGTGGAGGATTCCCTAGATCAACCAAAGAATGTTAGAGCATTTAAAATATTGCGTGGTCATACTGCTGCTGTTCAGAGCATTGCACCCAAGCCTTCTGGTGAAATGGTATATGTGTTTTCTCTTGATGTGATTTATAACAATTTTGTGCTTGTGCTAAAATGTCATCTTCCTCATTCTTTTCCTATTTAATGTTTTAGGTGTGTTCAGGTTCTTGGGATTGTACAATTAACTTGTGGAACGCAAATGCTTCTCAAATTGAAGGTAATACGGTTTCATTGAAGAAGAGGAAAAAGAATACTGAAGATGAGGAACTTCAATCTGAGGTACCATTAACTCTTCATCAGTAATAGAGTTGCATTGTAAGATTCATAGGGTTGATGATTCTGAAAATTTTCTGAAGATGCTGACATTAAATGATCTGTCTGTGACCAGATAACTATGAAGTTGTGATTATCATGAGAGGAGTAAATAAAATGTGAAGTTGCTGCTCTCTTACAAAATTCGATTTTGGTTCAACTACAGAAATAGCTGGAGATTCAAGCTTGATATCTGTAAAATGTAGCAGTCTTTGAATTTCATGAGCAGAACTAAATCTAGTAGAAATTATGAATGTATTAGTTGGACAATATCCAAGTCCGACTCTTCATGCACCTGCAAGTCTGTTGTCTGTTCTCCTTATATATTAAAGAAATCCAGTATTTTTATAAAAAAATTCATGAGAAAATTTGGATTTTTGTGTGTATTAAATCTTTCAATTTATGGACTCTCTAGTTGGGTTTTTGATTAATGTAGTCAAGCTTATAAACTTTCATTTTTTTCCTTCCGTTTGCCGCAGATTCCTGTATTTGATGTAGCTGTTTTTTGTTGGTTGACAGGGAGAGGCTTTATCAACACTTGTGGGGCACACACAGTGTGTGTCTTCTGTGGTCTGGCCACAACATGAAACAGTTTATTCAGCGTCTTGGGATCATTCTATTAGAAGATGGGATGTTGAGACAGGCAAAGACAATTTGAGCATGGTAAGTGAGTGTAGGTACTCAATCTGTAAGAAAAATGAAGTTTTTCTATATGCATGGTAGGTACCCATGTATTATAATACCCGTACTTTCTTGTTTTTTTCCTTCCTTTGAATTAATTGTAGACATTTCAATCTCCATGCTTCTAATTCTCTCAACTTCTCACAAGGGCATATTTTCACATCGTAACCTTTTATCTATTTTGTTATGTGCCAGTGATTAGTTAAATTATTTAGGAAAAATTGCCTATAACTATTGGATCATCAGAGCCTTAATAACCTATAAGCCCCTGGAAACGTGGTCTCTCCCTTCAGCTAAAGAAAAATGTTTTTTGGTCATCTTGAAATCTGGTCGCTGTCGCTCGCATTTATGCAAGTTTGATATAAAGTTGTTGGGATATCTCATTTTATCTCAGCAAGATCCTCATGCTCAAAGGGATGAGGGACGCTATAGATATATGTATTTGTGCATTGCTATAATACTTTGATAAGTTACTGATTCAACTGTTTGCAAACGGAATCATTGTGAGTGATAATTGATATATATGGACATTGTCTTCCCTTCTCTCAGTCCTGTGGAAAGGTTATCAACTGTCTTGATATTGGAGGTGAAGGTTCTACCCTCATTGCAGCTGGAGGTTCTGACCCTGTTCTTAGAATATGGGATCCTCGAAAGCCAGGTCTGTCTTTAAATTTGTGTGCATCTGCTGTGACTAGGGTGCGACTCTAACCATCAATATATTTTTTGTCATTTGAATGTCTTCTGTAGGAACTTTGTCACCTATCTTCCAATTCTCATCACATAATTCTTGGATATCATCATGTAAATGGCACGAGAAATCATTGTTTCACTTGGTTTCTGCATCATATGATGGAAAAGTGATGCTATGGGATCTCAGGACTGCGGTATATAGTAACTTTAGTTTCTTTGAATTTAAATTATGCATGCAAGTATTTTCTACGGTTTCTGAATTAATGCGGTCTTCTGCAGTGGCCATTGGCTGTGATCGACTCTCACAAGGACAAGGTAATCCAAATTTGAGGCTTGATTTTTGATTTTCACCTAATGTTATAGTTGGTAAAATAAATGCATTGTTAATGTAGGTGTTTTGTGCTGACTGGTGGAAAAATGATGCTGTAATAAGTGGTGGTGCTGACTCAAAACTTTGCATATCTTCTGGAATATCAGTCCAGTGATATATAGGTATGCTCTTGCTTGTTCCCAACATTGGCTAGTTGTTTTTATTATACAATCCATTGGGTACGTTGACTTAAATTCTTTTTACCCTAATTTTGAGAGAGCCATTCCTCTCCTCGGTGACATTAAAATATAGAAAAGGGAGGGAATAGAAATACCACGTAGTAGATAGTTTTAACTTCACAAACGGTTCCATGGTACGAGTCACTGAGCTGCATCACTCTAAATATCTTATACGTACCTTTAAGACCGTAACTGAAATAATTCCACCCATTCTGGGTCAACCAAGCTAGTCATTGGGTACTCGTTTGTTTGTTGATTTGGTTATTGTCACAAACCATGTACTGTATCCCATCCCTCTGGGGCTAATTAGGAAACAAATTCTTTCAGAAGCTACTACATATTTCCCTATGATTGATTGTCTGGTTTGAATTTTTGGAAATCCTTGTTGAGTACGACTAACCAAAATTTTCTTGTTCGTCAGGCTCGAGATGGCTTTTTTTTACATCGTGGCCTGTGATTGGTCTCGAAAAAAGTTTCATCTGAAGTAATGCTAGAAATAATGGCAACACATACTTTTTATGCTCGAAAAACACCTCGCAAGGTTGGGAATCTGATACACGAACCTTATACTTTGGGAAGACATTTTTCTGGCTACTAAAATGGAGGACTGAACAGTTGATGAAACAAGTTTGTAAACAAGTAAGTCGTGACTGAAAAAATTTGGAACTATATCGTAAGACAAACGGATCGAGATTGCGTGGGCTGGAATTGAAAAACAATTTGAGGCATGTAATATTTAGCGACTTCCGCATCGAGTATTTGTTACTATTTGTCTGAAAGGATAAAATTTTGTTTGCATAATATTATTATCCTTTATAAATAACTTGGATCGATAAATTACCATTTATAGCATGCCTAATAGAGATGACCAAAACCATCACTAGAGAGGAAACCGAGAACCACGTAGTAATTTGTGACGTTGTACGTTTTTAGTTTAAACGTATAGAAGTGTAGTTTCATGTGAACACAGACTCCTCGTGTTGTGTGCAAGACGAATATCACATATGGGAACGTGTGATGAATTTTGGATCGTTCTGAATGTGTAATAAATAATGGAACTTTTCTAGTCCAATGACATCTAAGGAAAAGGGGAAAGAGGCTTTCGGAAGGCCACTTTGACTGTTAATGTCTACTGAGATGGCCATTAATCGTGAAAGTTTGGTATTCCGATTCTTAGGCCGACTCGAAGAAACAAATGTATTTCATCACATTCAAGGCTCGAAAAGTTTAGAGCAGGTGAACCGTAAAATGACAATGAAGTTTACCATAAGACCTCGTAACACATGTTTTGAAATGGTTTATTAATTTTACATCAAAAAATAAAAGCCATTCTTGATCATTTTCACCTATGTCAAAATGTTTTGCTTGAATTTTATATGAAATACATGTGAGATTTATTGTTATTATGTTTTTTTTAATCCGTAAATCAAAATATTATTACTCTTAACAAAGAGATATAGATAAATTGGACAAATTTAGACAAATACAAAAGTGATAAAAAAAAAAAATCAGTACATGACTAATCAACAGATAACATTGCCTAAAAAAATATTTGTTGGGATACAACGTTCTCTTACATAAAAAAACATGGATTTTAACTCTTTAAACCAGACAATCCGGATCCATCGTATTGTTTTCTAACATTTTTTCTTCTCCAAATAAAGTAGACAGTTGATGAAAACATAGATTTGAATATCCTGATACGGGTGGATATGATGTTAATCTTATAATTGTACTCCTTGTATATCCAATGATTTATGTCAAAAAACGTGAGTAATATCGATACTAACACGACAGACGCATGAATAATTATATCAATTGTTAATATAGCACCTAAAGTAGTTTGAACTCAAGTTCTCATACATATCAAAACATATATTATGGGGAAATGAATTGTGCAAATTCCCAAGATACCAACTGAGGAAAATCGAGCAATTAATTGGCATCCAACCTCTTTGTTGATTTAGTTTCACATCCGGTTCAGTTTTGATTTTGGGCTGGCTTGTGGGTCAACCCAGCAATCATATATACTACGCTAACATGCGAAATTGAAGCATATGTCTCAAACAGTAATATTGATCAAAATAAAAATCAAAATCAAAATATAAAATAAATAAATGGGCAAAAGATAATTTAGTCACGGCATTTAGTGACTCAATAATAGCCCATTTGGATCGGTTTAAAAACAAACCGGAGCCATATTTATAAATTTAATCTTTATATATGTATACATACATATATATAGTATAATGTAATTCCTCTTGCCATATGATTCGTGTAAATTTTAATAAAAATATAATTTTATTTACAAAATATTTTTTTAGCCATTAATAAAATAAAAAATAACAAAATTAGGAACGAAAATAATTTCTAAAGTTTTATTTTCATTATTCTTTCAAGAAAAACGACGCTTGAAAAGAATTGTCCACACCCCAGCGGAGGGATTAGGCATCTATTCTCAATCTCCACCGCCCAAAATGATAAATATCTAAATCAACGCTTGAAATTTCACCTCAATTTTAACGTACAAGCTCCGAAAATCCAAGCCTCTAGCCTCAGGTATTGACCCGAGGCTAAAGGAAATTTTCCAATTCCTTATTTTGCTCCATTTTTATCTGGGAAGAAACTTGTGTTAGGGAAGTACCTTTTTCACTGCTTAGAGAGATCTCTCAGTGAGGGACCTATAAATACGCGCTGTACAGAGGAAGAAAAAAAGGTAGAAAAAAATTTGATCGGGGGAAGTGAATTGACATGTATGATCTTCATTTAGCGAATTACGCCACATTACAGTGTAAGTTTCAAGAAAGTGTTTACACCAGCACTGGATCAACCAGTCTTCATTCTTTGAAGAAGATCACTCTTTTAGACACTTCTACTTGAATTTGCTGCTTTTCTTGTCTGAAAATGGGGTTAAGACTCAAGACCGAAGCTTTTACATTTTTATGCAATGTTTGAGTTTCACTTTGTGTACTTTCAGCTGAGATTATCCGTGATTCGTCTTTTGGTTTGGTGGACGTGGGGTTGAAGTGAATTCAATTGAGGGTTTTTTTTTTGTCTTTTCTGTTTTGTGGAATTTGAGGCCAGTTTGTCGACATGCAAGAGTCATTCAGAGTTTTCCCCCTTTTGTCATGTTTGGTTGGTGGCATCTTGGATTTGGCCCTAAATTCTTGTTTGTGCATGTTCATTTCTTTAGATTTTGAGAAAGATTTTCACTGGGTTCAGTTGAAATTATCTCCACGGCAATTTTGGTGCATTTATATGACCTCTAACTTGGTTGCTATTTGTTAATGGGGATTGTTTTAGTAGTTACTAATCAAATTTTCAGCCTACCTTCTCATTCTTTTCCCTTTTTTCTTTCGTTCTGCTATTTTCAGTTCCAGAAATTTGAATTAGATCCGTATTGCTTGTTAAATGCCGTGCAGCTAGGTCAACTTCTTTTTTGTCTGCAGTATTTTACTGCTGCATTTAAATTGTAGGAGTTTCTTGCCGTGTACTGACATCATAATCTTGAGCAGCTGCAGTAATTCGCTGTATTGTCCTCCTTTGACACAGCAGTCGAGGTATAGTAATGTAAGATGTTTCAGCGGCAAATTATGTTGAAACAGCTGCAGGAACTGCAGAGGAGGGGACAGCTTCAGGAGTTGGGTGATGCAAGATACCAGAATTATATAAATCCGCAGTCACCATTAAAACAAGCTTCAGGTGGTAAGTTTCCACCCACTGCCAATGGGACACCTATTCTTGATTCGTCACAAATGTTTATGGTTGGTAACATGCGAATGATTCAACATGATGGTTCTGGTGTTTTTGCAAGATCACCTAATGGATTGGTTCTTTCGCAAAGTCAGAATCTTGGTGTAGGCCATGTGGACATGTCTCAGCCACAGTTGGACATGTATTTATATGGAGCTCCTGCTACAAATTCTGACAAAAATTTAAATAATTATCCTTACCTCCAGGATTCAACGACCAATCCGTTGTCCAAAAACAATAATATCTCATTAGAAATGTCTGCCTTGCACCCGTCAACCTTCGGCAATGCATTTATGAGCCAACAATGTGATTTCTCCTCTGATCAGATCAGTGCGCCAGATGGGTCATTAGCGCCCAATCAATATTTTCAAGAAAAGAATTTGTTTCAGCAAATTCCTGTTCAAAGTATTAATGGAGGAGATTTAGCTGGTAGCTATCCCGAGCAAGGAAATACAACACCAAGCAATGCATTGACTCTGGAAACCGAGGGGAGGTGTGAAGATGCTGGTTGGTATGGACTTTCTACCAGAAAAGGTTCAAATCTTGGCCAGTCTTCTTTAGATCCTTTGGAACAGAAGATCTTGTACAATGCTGATGACCACAGCTGGGAATCTTCATTTAGCAGAAGTAGCAATATAGGCACCGGAGGCTTTACTGTGGAGAACACTTCTTATATCGATGCATTGTCTTCTACTCAGAGCGGTAGCTGGAGTGCTCTGATGCAGTCTGCTGTGGCTGAAACTTCAAGCAATGATACTGGCATGCAAGAAGAGTGGAGTGCATTGAGTTTCCAGAATCCTGGACCATCAGTTGATAATCAACCAACAAATTTCTTTGATAGTGACAAGCAGCATAATAATTGGGTTGATGCAAACTCACCAAATGTCGTCTCTCCTAGATTTAAACCGGAAAACTTGAATCAGAATTTTGATAGGAACTGCAGTTACCCTGGTTATCAGCAGTCAGATCACCAACATCTCAGACAGCAAGAGGAATTTCACTGTGAGTCTTCGCATACTTCCAATCAGATCTCTTCTACATATACAAGCCAGTTGGCTGATTATAGCTCTCAGCTGAAGCGTCTGACTGGAGTGAGTCATGTGATCCAAACATCTTTACCTTTATCAAATATGTGGCCTGCTCAACATAAGGAGCACGCGACAAGTGATGAACATCAGTCCTACATTCTGTTGCACGCTAAAGACAACCAGGCCAACAACGATTTCTCAGGTAATATGTACCATATTGTCATTCATTGGTTTATAGGTGGTGACTCCTAGCGAGAGTATTGGCTGAGGTTTGGAACTTTGGATCCTTACGTGATTAATTATCAAGAAACCATGTGATGCGGGTGAGAGTATTGGCTGAGGTTTGGAACTTTGGATCTTTACGTGGTTAATTATCAAGAAACCATGTGATGCTTTAATTATTTTGTGGCAAATATAAGAATAGAAATCATATAAAAAAGTCGTAAATCTACCCACCCTTTTCATGACCATAAGTTGTTTATGCTTTAAATGAAGACATTCTGTGAGAGGCAAGATAGCAGTGTCAAAGAAGAAGCCTAATGAGAGGTCTTAATATCCTGCAGGTCAGGATTTGAGAGGCACTTCATGGCTTGATGGGAGTGTATCATATCCCGTGTCTGGCAGTGTTCAAAAGCCATTTGATGATGTAATAATGGAAATTTGGTTCATCAAGCACCGTTCTGGCGGGGATTTATTTCCTGAATGGTATTTTGTAATTCTATTATTCACTTGTTGTAGGTGACCCAGCTCAATATTCCCAGGTATTCAACAGAATCAGAGAAGATGGTTCCTGGACACGATGTTGAGCCCTTATCAGCTTTCCTAAGTTCTCCGGGTTTTTACAGTCAAAGCGCAGCTGCTCAGGGGTGCGTGTCTTCAAGATGTTAGAATTTTTTGCGTTATTTATGCTTGTTATGGTGGAAAAATATCTGAGAACGTAACAAGACAAAAGTATATCTCCTTGAAAGTATAACTCCTGTTTTTAATTATATATAACCTTATTTTAGTTAGATGTTCCTGGTGGACATGTCTGTTTTTACTGTCAGCTTTCGTTCTTCTGATATACATTTTATGATATTTCATTGTAATCTTGGTGATTTCTTTACTGCAGTGAAAATATGCTTGGCCTACTGAATAAGGACGACATATCAGATTATCATACACCTGGAGTACATTTGAACTCGAAAGTCTCAAATCCCAATGAATTGTCATTAACTGAAACTTCTGCTGCAACTTTTTCTATACCGTGCAACACGTCTCCTGTTTCACTAGACTTTGACTTTAGACCCTGCCCCACAGTTCCCTGGAATCCCCAACCATACTCATTTTTCCCATCTTTGTCAATGGTGGGTTAACTACTAGTTATGTCTCAATGGTCCGCCGAGATGCAAACACACATTTCTAATTGATTTCTTAACATATGACCGTAATGCTTTATGTGTTATTATAAATGATGTTAATCTCCTATCTGCAGGGGAACTCGACTGCATCTTCAGTACGTACTGCGAAGGATAATGTAAAAAATCTAAATCCAACACCACCATTACGAAGTAACATGGCTACTAATTTTCCAACTTTAAGTGCTGCTGATGGGCAAGAATATTCCCATGTGAAAATCGCTCGTTCAGATGACCCTGAATTCCCTCTTTTGGACAATGTCCCAATCTCTCAAAGTTTTGTGACATCTACTCCAAAAACATCATACTACTCCTCTAGTTTGTTTCGGCTCCTTGATTCAGTGTCTAGCAGTCAAGAGAACAGCTCAGAGGTTCTAAATGATCAGCCCAACCAAAGTTCTTTTGAACATGAAAACAACAAGCAAGATTCGTTACCATCATCTGAAGATTATGAACAGCAGTTGGAAAAACAGAGTTCCCTCCACCACGGCTTAATTGAGATAAACAACTCAATGCCACTAAGCTGTAGTGTTGGCAAGCAAGAGATTTTGAGAAAGCAGTACTTAGAAGCAGATGCTGTATCTGATCCATTGGTGACTCACACACATCACCAGACCTCTAATCAAGCAACTCATGTGAACAAACAAACACTCGCTGTTCCTGATAGAGATATGAGAGGTCTTGGTTTGAATCAAAATTTCTCCCTGCTGCACCCAATGCATCCTCCAATTAATCCTGACACTGACAATGATTTGAGTTTGCCACTTAAATATGACAACACTTATTATCAGCAGGCGGCGAAAGGTGACGTGAATTTAGTACCGCAGCTTGGTTCATCATTTACCGGGGATACTAAGGGGTGGAACCTCTCACCAGAGGTTCAAGGACATCTGCTAGGCAAAGCTTCATCATCAACTCACCATCAAAATTTCCAACAGATGGAGGCGTTTGGCCAAAATGGTACTCATAGACAACCCACTGGGAGCAATGAAGCTTCTTGTGTAACGTATGGTTCACAGATTAGTTTGCAAATGGCTCCAACCTGGTATAAGAGTTATGAAACCTTTAAGAATGAGCAAAGGTTACCGGTCTGTGGTCCAAGCACAGCATTTAATGTTGGAAAACCACTTACTGGAATGGCTGTTGGAAGTTTGCATGAAAGAAGTTTGATGATGCAAGCAAATTCAGTCAGCCCTAGTCAAGAAACCTATGTGTGGCCATCTACAGATATCAACTTGATTGCGAGAAAACAATTATCATCCACTATTGTGTTGCCATCAGATGTCATTCGTCGAAATTTGTTGGTTTCAATGCCAAAGAAGCGTAAAATTGTTGCATTTGACATGGTGTCATGGCATAAAGAAGTAAATCACGAACAGTCAAGGCTTCAAGATATTAGGTATGTATATCTTGAGCCATTCAAAAATAGATGTCATTTTCTGCTAATTGAATGTCTGTTTAAAGACAAAATTAACTTTGTTCCCCTTGCAAGCGTCGCCCCGCCCACAGCTCTCCAAGGAAAGAAGCAAATGAATATTTTTGGCAGTGTGTTTTGGTTTTAGATAATACATGATAGCCTATTTTTTATTGGCTTTCCCTAATTAACAAATTATTGATTTGAAAGTGACCAATGTTATGCATATTATCTAACATTCTCTTTTTAATATAGCAGCACGGCTGAGTTAGAATGGGCACAAGCTTCAAATAGAAGACTAGAGGAGGTGATATAAGTCAATTATTTTTATAACGCATAACATGTGTTTAGAATTCAAAACCCATCCATAATGACATTTCCTCGAACACCACCAGGTGAAAAACAATGTTGAAATTGTGGAAGATGCATTCCCGTTAGTTCCAGCAAAAAGAAGGCTAATATTTACAACACAGCTAATGCAAAAGGTCTTTAAACCTGCGCCTGCAGCTATTCTCTGTGCAGATGCAAGTTCAAACTATGATTGTGTCGTATATTCTGCTGCCAGATTAGCATTAGGAGATGCATGCGGTTTGATTGGTCAATTATCATCAGAGACCAATGTTGTGTAAGAGTTTCTCTACAAATTTTATGCCTTTGTGTTTTCTTTTCCTCACGAAGACCTAAAATTTTGCTGGCAAAAATATCTCGACGTTTAGTTCTTCAGCACTTATTTTCTTGTTCAACCATGTTCAGGTCACCTGACGAGCAAAAGACATCAAAGAAAACAAATGGTCGTGGTTTCACTAAAGTTGTGGAAGGTTTAATATGTCGAATGAACGAACTTGATCGTGATTTATCAAGGTATGAATCCAATTTTTTTCTACATTTCTATGTTTAGATTGGCATGAACATGTTATTAAGTCATCTTGACTTTGAAACCTGTCGCTGAAGACTAAAAGTGTGTATAATGTTTCCTTATATGTTATCTAATTGCTATCTGATCTTTTGTCTATGAACTTAATTGAAAGAAACTAACCATGTGTACACCCTGGTTACCTGAAAAATGGTTGTGTATGAATGTTCATTTGGTGCAGTCTAAACTTGTAGCTCAAAGAGTTAAAATTCTCTTTTTTGAGCTACATAGTCTTGTAGCTTTAAGTAGTCAATTTTTTTGAATATTCTCTGGGGAAACTAATGTTTGTGCATGTGATATGCAGACTGCACAAAACTTCATTATTTGCGGACATCAAAGTGGAAAACCAAGAATTGGAGAAAATTTCTATAATCAACCGTTTCGCAAAGTTCCACATCAAGGCTCAGTCGAACGCAACTGATCCAGCTACTTCTTCTAGCAAATCAATTGTACAAAGAACAAACATCCAAAGATATGTAATGGCCCTTCCAATGCCTAGAACAGTACCAGATGGCATAGATTGTCTTTCCTTGTGATCTTGGAGACATCAAGCCAAACCCTCCAGTTCCTCATTCCTGTTATGCAGATCAGTGCTTTTCTTGATCCATGTAGGTGGACAGCAGAGCACATTTAGCATCATGCAAGCTAGGTAGCTGATCTTCAAGAAGCAACGGTGTATATAGTATATTGATCTTTGTATATGTGCATGAACTACTAAGGTAGATTTAGAAGCAGACTGCTAACCTTTCTTGAATTTATCAGACGACTTGTATTGAATAGCTATAGTGTTTTCCACGGATATACCTCCATCACCGACTCAATTATAATTTATACATGTATCATGCAACTAATCTTAGATATAAGATTTTGTTATTTCCTCCCTCGTTCTCTCTTTCCATGGGCGATGGAAATGTGATATCTAGCAATCAAGAAAAAACAGATATGCGGACAAGCATCTAGTGCGCGTGTGTGGTTTTTTTTTTTTTTAATACGGACAAGCATCTAGTGTGTGTGTGTGTGGGGTTTTTTTTATATATATATATAAAAAAACCCCTTCTCAGTAAAGCATAATATTTATGATTTATAGATCTTACCGATAAAAATGGCAATTCTTGAAGGGGAAGCAGTCTTGTTTCTTGCAATACCACCATGTTAGATATGACATTGCAGCTGAAAATAAGTACTTTATGAAGGGGGCGATTTATTTAATATTTATTGACTCACTTGTGATAGATATATAAATATCCGTTATACATGTATGAATTAGTGAGATCTTTATGGGGGCCAATTTTAAATATCTGCACACAATTTGAAAATCGTGGTACCTTTTTATTTTTTTTGTTCCCCGACACTGATTCTGCGGGCCCCGAAACTTGGGATAATAACAGTACAAAGACCCGGACACACTTTTATTTGTCCGTGTACAGGTAACAAAAAGATCATTTTTAGTTGGATTCTTATGTACCTTTTTAAATTGTCTACCGGTATTGGTTAGGAACATCGGATTTGGTGGCACGTCAGCAAACAGAAAGATTCACGCTGAACAAACAATATTACATTCCCCACTGTCAACATCCCCACAGGTACAGTACATCAGAACCTGATCAAATCATTTAATGATTCGTATCCATTGGCAGCTGCAGAATTGTAGAAAAAACAAAATCTTGGTCAATTTTGGGCATAACAATAGTTGTTTGTGGGGTTGGTGGGCACCAAAGGCAGTGTCTTTCTTAGACAAAATGTATAATACAAACATATCTATATAGCTTGGTTTGAACTTTCGCAATTAATGGTATTAGGACTTGCATGTTTATGTTTATGTTTTTGTTTTTGTTTTAATTATTGTTACAATATTGGGATGATGAATTATTTTGATTTACGTGGGGTCGGATTCATTCTTATCCATATAAGAAAGATTTATGTCACTTCATTCAAGTCCAAATAGTAGTGATGACTTATATAGCTTTTTGGTTACTAAAATAATAACACTCGGTGATGAGTGCCAAATATTTGTTATTAGTAGTAGTTTGGTAATTTGATTATTTAAGTGATGTGGGCTAATCCTTTTATTTTTATTTTAACTATGTGGGCTAATATTTAGTATTATGATGTAGTTACATACTTTTATCGTCAATTTATTCAAAAGTAATAAATTAAAATCAAATGAGGATATCTTCGAAATTAGAGATTTCAGTTCTGTTTACCTGCAAATCCCCTCATTCTTAAGTAGAAAACTAAACATTTTTTTGGGCATGATGATGCCGGATCCGGCCAACATGAGCTCTATCCCGAATTCCTCCGACATCGAAGTCAGTAAACGGTACTCGAAGGGTTGTATTTCATCAATATTAATACACAGCTATGAATATAAATATAATGATAGAATAAGCACAAGAGATATTAACGTTAATATAATGTCACTCGAATATCAAGAAAGTTCTCCAAATATATGTATATATATTACCTTGTTGTGCTTCTTTAGTTTAAAGTGTTGGCTAAAATGTTCCAAAATTATAATCGATTTTTGGTCCGTATGGTTCTGTTTTGTTGAATAATGAATAGCCCACTTAAATATTAATATATGCATTCACAATTGAAATCAGATTATTTATAAATAAATAGAAATTTCACGTTCATAAAATGATGTAAAAAAGTTTTCTATGAAACCGAAAACCGAAAACCGAACCGAATTTTACGGTGCCGTGGCACATTATTTGCAAGTAACGATGAATAAATTTTATGTGGCTCGTATATTTGCAAGTAACGATGAATACAGCAAAAAGTTAACAAAGTTTGTACTTGAGAGTTTCCGTCACCTAGCTAGCATAGCACATTGTAAGGCATCAACAAATCAAATCGAAGCTTGCATACTTGCATAATGCAAACATGCGAATGAAAACAGAACTGAAGAACTAAGCAACTAACACTTAGTTTACACAAGCAACTGCGACCACGTCAGAAGGAATGGACAAAGATATTATAGCAGACAATACAGATAGGACGCGTTTGATTGCAGTTGAAGCATACACACCGACGAAAAACTTCTTACACGATGCTTCTATAGATTGGAAAACATCTATAAAATTGTTGAGAACTTAGACTTGGAAGCACAAGAAAACAATGGGAAGTCCACATGTCATTGCTATACCTTATCCAGCACAAGGCCATGTGATCCCTTCGATGGAGGATTCGCTTTGGCTGGTAAATAATGGGATCAAAGTCACCTTGTGAACACGGGGTTCAATCACAAGAGGGTTGTCAAATCCTTGCAAGAGTCGGAAAAAAGAGGAATGATAAATATGATGTGTATCCCAGATAGGCTAGAGCCGTGGGAGGATAGAAATGACTTGGGGAAATTAACACTAGGGATTTCCAGGGTCATGCCTGGAGAGCTTGGGGCTCTCATTCAAAAAATAAATGTGTCGGAAGTTGATAAAATCACACGTGTTCTAGCTGATTGGGGAATGTGATGGGCGCTTGAGGTTGAGGAGGCAACGGGATTGAGAAAAAAAAAACATTCTTCTGGTCTGCGGCAGCTGCAGTGTTGGCCTTGCAGTTTAATAGCCAAAAGCTGGTGGATGATGGTGTTATAGACAGTGATGGTTAGTCTTCATCGAGGGAAATTACCTGTTTTCTTTGTCAAGAATGCTACACGAATTAATCTTTTGATTATTTTTGACAGTTTTGTTACTTGTGCAACCTTATTGATGACATACAATGCAGGAAGACCCTTAAAGAATGAGATGGTTGAGCTTTCTCCAACAATACCGCTCATGAATCCTTCGAACTTCATCTGGACCTGCATTGGTGACCAAACCACACAGAAGATTGCTTTCGATGTTCTGGTGAAAAATAACCAAGCAGTCAAATTGGCAGATTGGCTCATATGCAACTCATCTCATGATTTGGAGCCAGGGGCCTTCTCCTTGTTTCAAATATTTCACCAGTAAGCCCTCTTCTAGCAAGAAACCGGCTCGGAAAATCTGTAGGCTATTTCTGGCCAGAAGACTCCGCTTGCGTGACATGGCTTGATCAACAGCCAGCTAATTCTGTCATATATGTTGCGTTCGGAAGTTTCACTGTATTGATCAAACTCAGTTCGAGGAACTCGCTTTGGGTCTTGAACTCACCAATATGCCATTCCTGTGGGTTGTAAGGGAAGATACAGTAGCTGGTGCAGAAAAAGCTTATCAAAAGCTTTCAAAGAGACGGTGCAAGGCCGAGGGCGTACGGTGACATCAGACATGGGCACCTCAACAACAGGTCTCATCCCATCCTCTATCGCCTGCTTCGTCAGCCATTGCGGTAGGAATTCTACTATCGAAGGTTTGAGCAATGGAGTCCCTTTCCTGTGCTGGCCATACTTTGCAGAACAGTTCCTTAACCAGTTCCTCAATGAGAGCTACATTTGTGATATTTGGAAAGTTGGACTAGGTTTTAATAAAGATGAAAATGGAATCATTAAACAGGAAGAAATCAAGAATAAGGTGGAACAACTCCTGACTGGTGGAGGATACAAAGCAAGGGCATTGGAATTCCAAGCTAAGGCGAAAGCTAATGTCGCTGAAGGAGGGTGCTCCCAAAATAATTTCAACAAGTTCGTTGAATGGATCGAGGAAAATTAAGATTATGGTTTACGAAATTAGCATAGATTAAAGTATTTCTTGTTAGATTAATTGACAAGAGTGAAATTTTTACCTATCATTTTGTGGTTTTGTTTTCCGCAGTACTAATCTTGAGCATCATAACTGTTTCTGTGTGCTTCTTTCTGCTAAGGCCATACTGTTGTGTACATAACAGACGCTGCAGCAAATAGAAAATCAGTAGATTTGAACTCGACCGACATATGTGATGAATAAATCCACTTGTCTCAATAAATAATTTCACTTTTAACGTATTTTGTATGTATAAGCCAAAAATCGAAGAACACATGCTTGAAATCGGTATCCAGGGTGTACAAATGTAAGTTAATCGAATAGTAGGCAATAAATACCACCATGACCAACTAAACAAAAAAATACAAGGTTCTGCATTCCGCTGCTCTAGTATCAAATCAAAAGCTCGAGTTCATGAAAAGCAACACAATTGTTAGTTGATATTTTAACAATTGTCGGCAAATAGGAAATGCATTAATGCATTTCCTGTGATGACAAGGCACGTTGAAATTTCGGATGAAGTATTCTGAAATTTCGGATGATGCGTTCAGATGGAACGCGTTTTATACGCGGTTTCACACTTCGAAACTTTACTATAAATAGGTGCATCATTCCTTCATTTCATATCATCCCTTCTTCGAGTTTTCTCTCATCTTATTAGTTCTATAATATTTGTGAGGTATTTGTGCTCTGAGTTGTACACCACAAAATATTATAGTGGAATTCTTTTCATCTTGCCCGTGGTTTTTGCCCTAATAATTTTTAGGGATATTCCACGTAAATCTCGGTGTCCAGTTTATTCTTTATTTTCGGGTTTTATTATCTCAAATTCCGCATGTGGGACCAACAAGTGGTATCAGAGCCTTGGTTTAAAATTTCTTAAAATTCTGAATATGCTCTGTGGTTGCAGCCTAGACTGATCTTCCACGTCAGAAAAGATTTTTTGAGATTTTTTATTAAGGCGAGATTATTTTGTCCAGTCTACTAAAATTGTCGTAGACATAATGGCGGGCAGGTACGAGATAGCAAAGTTCAACGGAAGCAATTTTATGCTGTGAAAAATAAAGATACAAGCAGTTTTAAGATAGGAGAATTGCTTGGCGGCTATTGGAGATAGACCGATGGAGATTACAGATGATGGAAAGTGGAATGAGATGAATGATAATGTTGTTGCCAATTTACACTTGGCTATTGCAGACGAAGTATTGTCAAGTATCTCTGAGATAAAAACAGCAAAAGTTATCTGGGATACTCTGACAAAGATGTACGAGGTCAAGTCACTACACAACATGATTTTCCTAAAGAGAAGGCTTTATACTCTTCGGATGGCGGAATCCTCATCGATGACCGACCATATCAACACATTAAATACTCTATTTGCCCAACTCACTTCCATGGGGCATAAAATAGGGGAAAATGAACGTGCGGAGCTTGTACTTCAAATTATACCAGATTCATATGATCAACTTATCATCAACATAACCAACAATATTCTTATGGGCTTTCTAAAATTCGACGATGCCTTAACTGCGGTTCTCGGAGAAGAAAGCCGGCGCAAGAATAAAGATGATAGGTTGGTAAGATCAAAGCAGGCAGAGGCGTTACTGATGATAAGATGAAGATTTATGGACCGTGATTCAAGTGAGAATCAAAGACGAGGTATATCAAAGTCAAGAAGTAAGAAAAAAATATTTACTGCTTTTTAAATGTGGCGGTAAAGGGCACTTCAAGAAAGAGTGTACGAGTATCGAGAAAAGTTCTCAAGGAAATGTGGCCAGTACTTCAGGCGGTGGTGAAATATTATTCAGCGAAGCAGCAACGGTTACGAAAGGCAGGCACAAATTTTGTGACACATGGATTATGGATTCAGGAGCGACGTGGCACATGACGTCTCGGAGAGATTGGTTTGATCATTATGAACCAGTCTCAGGAGGATCTGTATTCATGAGAAATAATCATGTCTTGGAAATTGCTGGGGTCGGTACTATCAAAATTAAAATGTTTGATGACATCATTTGCACCATACAGGAGATACGACATGTGAAGGGACTGACGAAAAATCTTTTGTCATTGGGGCAATTGGATGATATCGGGTGCAAAACTCGGATCGAGAACGTGATCATGAAAATTGTGAAGGGTGCGCTTGTGGTTATGAAGGCGGAAAAAGTTGCTGCAAATCTGTATGTACTTTTAGGAGAAACACACAAAGAGTCAGAACTAGTTGTTGCATCAATTGGTTCAGGAGAAGAATTAACAGTGTTATGGCATAGAAAGCTCGGGTATATGTCAGAACGAGGGTTGAAAATTCTTTCATAACGGAAGCTGTTGTCGGGACTTACAAAAGTGTCACTACCCTTTTGTGAGCATTGTGTTACCAGTAAACAACACAGATTAAAGTTTGACACTTCTACTGCCAGGAGCAAAAGCATATTGGAGCTGATTCATTCGGATGTTTGGCAAGCACCGGTTGTATCCCTAGGAGGAGCGAGATACTTTGTCTCGTTCATTGATGATTTATCTAGGAGATGTTTGGTGTATCCAATCAAGAAGAAATCAGATGTTTTCTAGATCTTCAAAGATTTCAAAGCACGGGTTGAACTTGATTCAGAAAAGAAGATCAAGTGTTTGAGGACTGACAATGAAGAAGAATATACCAGTGACGAATTTGATGCATTTTGTCAACATGAGGGCATCAAAAGACAATTCACGACGGCTTACACACCTCAACAGAATGGAGTGCCGGAGCAGATGAACAGAACCTTGTTGGACAGAACAAGAGCTATGTTGAGGACTGCAGGTCTAGAAAAGTCATTTTGGGCAGAAGCAGTCAAAATCGCTTGTTATATTATCAATCGTTCTCCTTCAGTGGTGATTGATCTGAAGACTCCGATGGAGATGTGGACTGGGAAGCCGACAGATTATTCTCATTTGCATACATTTGGAAGTCCTGTGTACGTTCTGTACAATGAGCAAGAAAGATCGAAGTTGGATTCAAAATCCAGAAAATGTATCTTCTTGGGTTATGCTGATGGAGTAAAGGAGTTTCGCTTGTGGGATCCTACTGTTCACAAGCTTGTCATCAGCAGGGATGTTATCTTCGAGGAAGATAAAGTAAAGGGAGACAAATGCACACCGAATTCAGAAACTAATATTTTTCAGGTGGAAAATAAGACGGACGAAGGTCAAGTTTCTTGTGAAGCAGTACTAGAGCACGAAGAACAAGAACATGTTGAGTCTGAAGTTTCCAATGTAAGGCAGTCAACTCGAGACAGAAGACCACCAGGTTGGCTTTCAGATTATGTCACTGAAAGCAATATTGCATATTGTCTATTATCAGAGGATGGTGAGCCTTCGAGTTTCCACGAGGCTACTCAAAGTTCGGATGTATCCTTGTGGATGATAGTAATACAAGAAAAATTGGAGACATTAGACAAAAATAAAACTTGTGATCTTGTTACACTACCACGAGGGAGGAAATCCATTGGAAATAGATGGGTCTATAAGATCAAGTGTGATGGCAATAACCAAGTGGAGCGGTATCGTGCTAGATTGGTGATAAAAGGGTATGCTCAGAAAGAAGGCATAGACTTCAATGAGATATTTTCTCCTGTGGTTCGGCTTACAACAGTCAGAGTGGTGCCGGCATTATGTGTGGTGTTTGACCTACATCTAGAACAGCTAGATGTGAAAACGGCATTTCTTCATGGAGATCTTGAAGAAGAAATCTATATGCTCCAGCCAGAAGGTTTTGCGGAAATAGGCAAAGAGAACTTGGTTTGCAGGTTGAAGATATCTCTATATGGTCTCAAACAGGCGCCGAGGTGTTGGTACAAGAGATTTGATTCATATATCATGAGCATTGGATACAACAGATTGAGTGCAGACCCTTGTACATATTTCAAGAGATCTGGTGATGATTATATCATTTTGCTGTTGTATGTGGACGACATGTTGGTAGCAAGCCCCAACAAAGATCAGGTCCAAGGATTGAAGGCACAGTTGGCTAGGGAATTTGATATGAATGACTTGAGACCAGCAAACAAGATTCTAGGGATGCAAGTTCACTGAGACAGAAGTAACAGAAAGATTTGGCTTTCCCAGAAAAATTATTTGAAGAAAATCTTACAACGCTTCAACATGCAAGATAGTAAGCCAATTTCGACCCCTCTTCCTGTTAACTTCAAGTTATCCTCCGAGACGTGTCGTAGCAGTGAAACAGAGAGGATAGAGATGTCTCGAGTACCATATGCATCACCAGTGGGAAGTTTGATGTTCGCCATGATCTGTACAAGACCGGACATTGCTCAAGCAGTGTGAGCAGTTAGTCGGTATATGACGAATCCTGGACGAGAGCATTGGAGCACTGCTAAGAGGATCCTTAGATACATTAAGGGTACCCCGAATGCTGCATTATGTTATGGAGGATCGGATTTTACACTCAGGGGTTATGTCGATTCAGATTATGCAGGTGATCCTGATAAGAGGAAATCTACTACTGGTTATGTGTTTACACTTGCAGGGGGAGCAATAAGCTGGGTTTCAAAACTGTAAACAGTTGTGGCATTATCTTCAACGGAGGCAGAATATATGGCAGCTACTCAAGCTTGCACGGAGGCAATATGGATCAAAAGGCTATTGGAGGAGATCGGGCACAAACAAGAAAATGTTCCTTTGTTTTGTGACAGTCAGAATGCCTTGCACATTGCAAGGAATCCAGCCTTTCATTCCTGGACTAAACACATTGGAGTACAATTTCACTTTGTGCGGGAATTAGTAGAAGAAGGAAGCGTGGATATGCAGAAGATCCATACGAAAGAAAACATAGCTGATTTTCTGACCAAGCCACTGAACTGATAAATTTGAGTGGTGTAGATCTTCAAGTGGCCTAGCGAAAACGTAAGCAACAGGAAATGACAAGATCAAAATAATGTGTGGAGATGTGTTTGATTTTCAATCAAATCTCCAAGTGAGAGAAATGTCAGCAAATAGGCAAATAGGAAATGCATTTCCTGTGATGATAAGGCACGTTGAAATTTCAGATGAAGTATTCCGAAATTTCGGATGATGCGTTCAGACGGAACGCGTTTTATACACGGTTTCACACTTCGAAACTTTACTATAAATAGGTGTCTCATTCCTTCATTTCATATTATCACTTCTTCGAGTTTTTTCTCATCATATTAGTTCTATAATATTTGTGAGGTATTTGTTCTCCTGTATTAAGAGAGTGTGTGTTCTCTTTGGAACCACAGTGAGTGAGTTGTACACCACAAAATATTATAGTAGAATTCTTTTCATCTTGCCCGTGGTTTTTACCCTAATAATTTTTAGGGGTTTTCCAATACGTAAATCTCGGTGTCCAATTTATTCTTTATTTTCGGGTTTTATTATGTCAAATTCCGCACGTGAGATCAACAACAGTATGTATCCGTGACAACTAGTTGAGCTTAAGAGGATCGAAATTATTTAAAAGCTGATGCTTACTAAAATACCCAACAAATGTTTATAAAAATCAAGTAATGGCTCGTGATATATGTACGAACTCAACTTGATTTGCTACTCAAGAGTTGGATAGGATATTTTCTACAAGATTCAAAGGAAGACCTAGTTTTATTCAAAGTTCAAACATTAGGAAAGAAGGGACAAAAACATTCACCAATTACTGCAAAACTCTGTCCCTGCCACGCCACAACATGGCATGTGGACGCCATTACAAGGTGGGGGCCGGAGCTGTCTGTTTCATTCAGATATCATGTGAAAATTACTAATGTCCAAATTCACGGAGCATTTATTGTTTTGGAAAAATTATTAATTTGATTGCAATGCTCTCTACAGGGAGATGCTGCTGTCAAATTGTCGTGAAGAGTGAGTGATACCCCCATAAGGATCCGGGTCGTCTTTAACCCGGTTTATTAAATGGGAAGCCCAGATCATAGCCAGCTTCCCGGGCATTCCATTTCTTCCCGGGCCATCATCATAGCCCGGGCTCTCATGCAAGCTCCCGGGAACTTTCTACTCGGGCTACCTCGAGAAGCGCACCACAACTCGAGTGTATCGGTATGGGCATTCTTATCTGTCAGAACTACAGGGGTTTGGCGTGTCAGAGAAGCTATCAGAGGTAGGGTGGCTTGACAGAAAGTCAACATCAAAGGCTATGAGTGGTAGGTGTACACGAAAGTCGAAGTAATCATGATATTTCCTCCTATAAATAGCAGGTATGTTTCTCATTTAAAGGGGGGGAAAAATCCTGAGCATTGGTACTCACATATATTCGCACATATATCGCCATTTTCTCTCATCTTCAACCTGCTGACTTAAGCATCGGAGTGGCCACGCCGGACACCCCTCCGACGTCCATTCACGAGTTCCTTTTATTGTGTGCAGGTCACGATCGAAGTCATCTACTTTGCTCATTTTCCTAAACAACACTATAAATTATTGATTTGGTCCGTTGGAGCCCCGTACCCGGCTCACCCATTTTAACGGGATCACATCATTGGCGCCGTCCGTGGGAATTTGAGCTCAAGACGTAGATATGGTTTCCATTCAAAAGTAAGTCCGACCAACTCGACACACAGATCTTATATGTGGATTTCATATGGGCTCAAAGCCTAGCAGCTATCCCTGATTGGCATGAAGATCATTTACTATGCACTCAGTAGCATACATCTATATTAGTCACCTAATTTAGCTCAACCAAGAGAAGTTTCACTCTACCGAAAATGAATTCGGATTCAATATTTCCAGGTTAGTGATTTGATTTTTAATAAAACTAGTATAGCAGGAGGAGCAAAAAAGTTGAAAGTCCGGGAGGTATGAGGCCCTGGCACATTATCTTAAGTCCGGGAGACACGAGGCCCCGGCACATTATCTAAGCCCAGGGCACTACACCCTGGCTCGGGGCTCCGCACCTCGACCACTCCCAAGTCCCGGGACATGCTCCCCGGCCCAAGGCTCCGCACCCTTGTTATTCATTAGCCCAGGGCACTACACCCTGGCTCGGGACTCTGCACCTCGACCACTCTCAAGTCCCGGGACATGCTCCCCGGCCCAAGGCTCCGCACCCTGGTTATTCATTAGCCCAGGGCACTACACCCTGGCTCGGGGCTCCGCACCTCGACCACTCTCAAGTCCCGGGACATGCTCCCCGGCCCAAGGCTCCGCACCTTGGTTATTCATAAGCCCAGGGCACTACACCCTGGCTCGGGGCTCCGCACCTCGACCACTCTCAAGTCCCGGGACATGCTCCCCGGCCCAAAGCTCCGCACCTTGGTTATTCATAAGCCCAGGGCACTACACCCTGGCTCGGGGCTCCGCACCTTGACCACTCCCAAGTCCCGGGACATGCTCCCCGGCCCAAGGCTCCGCACCTTGGTTATTAATAAGCCCAGGGCACTACACCCTGGCTCGGGGCTCCGCACCTCGACCACTCTCAAGTCTCGGGACATGCTCCCCGGTCCAAGGCTCCGCACCTTGGTTATTCATAAGCCCAGGGCACTACACCCAGGCTCGGGGCTCCGCACCTCGACCACTCTCAAGTCCCGGGACATGCTCCCCGGCCCAAGGCTCCGCACCTTGGTTATTCATAAGCCCAGGGCACTACACTCTGGCTCGGGGCTCCGCACCTCGACCATTCTCAAGTCCCGGGACATGCTCCCCGGCCCAAGGCTCCGCACCTTGGTTATTCAAAAGCCCAGGGCACTACACCCTGGCTCGGAGCACCACACCTCGACCAATCTAAATCCCGGTATTTGCTTTCTTGCCCGATTTTCCCATTTTGGTTATATGCACCAATATCCGGGTTTAAGTTTGCTTACATCTGGGTCACTTACTGATTATGAGGCATTTTATTCATTATAAGGATCAAGATCCCGGGTACTCATTTGAAGTTATCGGTTAAATCACAACACTTAGAAAATTTCCTAATTATTTTGTACACAAGAAATTATATTACTCGGGTCTTTGAAGATTTATCAGGATATGACTGCAAAAATGATAAAGGAAAAATGAAGATTTCATTAAAAAAAAGAAGGCCCGAAGGAAGAGGAATTACAAGAAAGAGCAGGAAAAAGAAGAGAAACGCAAGTACAAATCCTATTCTATGTCCGGGTGCGCGGACCCTGGCTGATCTTCTTCGTCCTCAGAGTCTTCTTTCTCCTCCTCCCCGGCCTTTGGAAGTGATGCAATGGCTAGCCTAAAGTCTGGGAAGTTAGACTTATCCTTAGGCAAGAGCCCGGCCTCTTCATATTGTTTGCGACATTTGTTGAAACCAGTCTTGAAAAGAGGATAAGCCCGATCCTCAACTTCTGCCTTGAATTCTGGGGAGGTGAGGAAGGAGGTCTGAAGTTGCTCCCTCTTTCGCTCAGCCTCAGCCAGAGCCTCCTCCGCGGCATCCGCCCGGGACGTCTGCTCAGTCATACTCTCTGCCAGGGATTTATTCTTGCCTTCAAGAAACGAGACGTGTTCTTGAAGGGATTTCTCCCGGACAAGACTTTCTTGTAAATCATCCCGGGCTACATCCAGGGAGGCGTGAAGGGCAGCCTTTTCTTCTTCATGGAGCCCTTTCAGCCGGGCAATCTCTCCCTGGAGGCGATCGTGGATCTCTCTGGAAGCCCGGACTTGGGGAGCCTGCCGAGTAGCTATGGCAGCTACCTCCTCGAAGGCTGATATCAGCATTTGCATGCCCTGTTTTGTAAGAAAGAGGTTAGAAACAAACAAAAAAAAAAGAGGAAAGAAGGGTAAGGAAACTTACTGATAGAAGCCTGTTTGAGCCCTCGAGGAACCGAGGACCCGGGGTGGAGCTCTTCAGAAAAGCCTCCTCGGCAGGGATCAACATCTGCCTAATAAGATTTACCCCGAGTGCCGTAGCCCCTGCTGTGAAGATGCTGGCCCGGGTAGGCTGCTCGGATAGGAAGGGCTCTTGGAGTGGCTCCTGAAGGGCCTGTTGGAGGGAAGGGGTGTTGGATTGGCTTGCCCGGGAAGAACCTTGGTCTCCTGCCTGATCATCTTCAACCAGAATCAACTTTGGGCTTGTGGTAGCCTTTCGTTTCCTCTGCCGAAGGGGGATATGATCTTCTTCATCCTCCGGGGAGCAAGGCACCTCCCGTTCTGGCTCAGTATTTGCCCGGGCTAATTCCTTCTCCCGGGCCGCCGCCTCCTCTGGTGCTTGTTTCCTCTTTTCAGCAGCAGCCTTCCGTGCTGCCAGTTTCTTCTCCTTGGCTAGCCGCTCAGCCTCTCACTTTTTTGCGAAAGCTTCTTGCATCTTGTCTGCATTTATGAAAAAACAAAGGGTATCACCTAAGAAACATAAATAAAGAATAGGAAAGACAAGACAAGGAAAAGAGAGTTACCGGGCTGAGAGCCCGAGCCAGCCGCCTCATCAATCGCCCGATCTATGGGGTCTTCAGCCCGGGCACTCAACCCATAGGCAACCAGATTCTCCTGGGAAATAAGGATAGAGGAGGAGTATCTTTTGCCCTCTACCAAGTCTTGGCTCCGGGTATAAAAATCCTCAAATTTGTAGGCCCGGGGAAGGGTGGGTTGTTGAGGAAGGGAAGTAAGAAACTCTGTTAAACAGGAGAGAGGACCCGGGAGTCGAATATAAAAGAATCTTCCTTTCCACCCCTTCTGGGAAGAAGGAATGTCATCAAGGAACCGGGCATTTAGCCGGGCAGTGAGGGAGAAGGCATTATCTCCCAATCTACAAACGAAAAAATAGTGGAGAATAAGGGGAGTGATAAGGAGATTATTCATTTTGAAAAGAATATAGGCCGAGGCCATAATGCGGAAGGAATTCGGATGGAATTGGTTAATGGGCACGCCAAAGAATTCAGCAACCTCGATATAAAACGGAGGGAGGGGAAAACGAAGACCACTTCTGACTTGGTCCCGAAAGAAAGTGGTGTACCCGGGAGGAGGGTTATTGGCTCTATCGGAAGGACCGGGAATCAGAATGGAAAAAGCAGAAGGGATAGACCCCAGAACCCGGAGCTCCTCGTCCGCCCCTGAGCGCAAAGTGCTGCTCATTGAGGAGAACCAAGGAACTCCCGGGGCCTCAATAGAAGGATGGTCAGAAGCACGGGCTTTGCCCTTACCCTTGTCCTTCTTCAGGACCCGTGAAGTGCCCGAAGAAGAAGGTTTAGTTTGGTGGGCTGCAGGCTTTTTAGAAGTTTGAGCAAAACGATGGCGAGGAGGAGAAGGGGGGGAATCGAAGCGCATCGCGATGGACTCATACCCAGATGAGCCTCGCGCATTGGCTCCTGAGGTGGAAGAAGTAGAATTAGACATATAGAAAAGTAACTTACGAGTTTTTGAAGGGACTAGTTGCAGTGGTACCAGGTCGCCGGAGATAGAGGAGTTTACACGCCGGAAAGCTGAGAGGAAAATTTGCAAGAGCTTCGCCGCAAATTTGAATTTGAAATTAATTTTTGAAAATGAGGAGGGCTAATATATATGGGCGAGGGGAGATCTCTGTCGCTAATCTAGATACACGTGGACGATCAAGATGTCCCTCGTAAATTGTACCGGGCATATGAAAGGACGTGCACGAATGTCAATATGTCAGACTTATCGGATCCTCGGAATATGAAACGATTTTCGGCGGCAAAAATGCTAAAGCATGGGTAATAATGACAATCTTTGAACTACCCGATAATACTAAAGACACTATATTCAAAGCCCGGGAGATATGAGGCCCCGACACCATTTATTAAGCCCATGAAAAATAAGGTCCCGGCGCCTCATTCAAAACCCGGGTTGTATCAGACCCCGGTACCCCATTTCATCTATGGGACATTTGAAGCCTCCGATGCTCTTACACACTCTAAATTATGTTTCAACAAAAGTACAAAGTATAACTGATCGGGACAGCGAGTCAAGCTCTAGCCCGACTATTTTAGGGATGGGTGGTGATACCCCTATAAGGATCCGGGTCGTCTTTAACCCGGTTTATTAAATGGGAAGCCCAGATCATAGCCAGCTTCCCGGGCATTCCATTTCTTCCCGGGCCATCATCATAGCCCGGGCTCTCATGCAAGCTCCCGGGAACTTTCTACTCGGGCTACCTCGAGAAGCGCACCATACTCGAGTGTATCGGTATGGGCATTCTTATCTGTCAGAACTACAGGGGTTTGGCGTGTCAGAGAAGCTATCAGAGGTAGGGTGGCTTGACAGAAAGTCAACATCAAAGGCTATGAGTGGTAGGTGTACACGAAAGTCGAAGTAATCATGATATTTCCTCCTATAAATAGCAGATATGTTTCTCATTTAAAAGGGGGGAAAAATCCTGAGCATTGGCACTCACATATATTCGCACATATATCGCCATTTTCTCTCATCTTCAACCTGCTGACTTAAGCATCGGAGTGGCCACGCCGGACACCCCTCCGGCGTCCATTCACGAGTTCCTTTTATTGTGTGCAGGTCACGATCGAAGTCATCTGCTTTGCTCATTTTCCTAAACAACACTATAAATTATTGATTTGGTCCGTTGGAGCCCCGTACCCGGCTCACCCATTTTAACGGGATCACATCAGTGAGAAAGCGATGGTTTTGTCATGAAAAATGGGACTGAATTTTCGAGAAATTCATGAGCTGAGTTGACTCATCTTGTTTTAAAACAAGAAAGTTGAATCTACAAATTTTAATTATGATAAATTAGCCGTGAAAAATGGCACTCTCTTTTATGCTCCGATATGGTTCACTGGGCCGTAAGATATATTTCAGAAATGAAACAAGAAAACTGATGGCAGTCGAAAGTTAACACGGAGTTCTGGCATTGTACAGATTATTTCCCAAAAAGAGAACGCGAAAATAAAGATAAAGAAAGTTCATTTATTAAATTCTGAAGTGAATAGTAACTAAATCTATTCCAAAGAAAAGAAGGGAGAAACAGCAAATTCTTACAAAGAAACCCGATTCCAACTGAAAAACAACAATGGTTTCTAAGATTCTAAGAAAAGGCTCCGGGATCCAGAATGCCAAATACCAACCAAGAAACTATAATGTTTTATGGGAATAGTCGCATTCTCGAATGAAGCACACAAGGATTGACAGAATGAAGATACCCAATCCAAAGAAAAATAAGAATCGACCATCAAAATTCGTGCTTTTAATGATTAGAGGGGGAAAAGATGCTAAATTTATCGTTTTCAATGTATGATCAGCACGAATGTAAACTTATCACATAATTAATTACGTGGTACTAGCCAAGAAAAGTGAAAATAAAATCAAAATTACGACTTTTCCTTCTTCTTTTTCTCTTTTCTTTTGGATATCGATGGTGATGGAAAAATGGCACTAACTATAAAGCATTTCGATTTTCTTCGGACTCAGCCGACCCGTAGCACTCGATCAAATTCTGAAGAACAAAAATCCGAGCTTTGAGGAGTACAATGTAGTCGGATGTTTCTTGAAAAAGCTGGTCGGGCTTAATATCTGAGCTTCGGCAAGCGATGAGGTTTTTAAGGGCCTCCAGTTTGTCGGAAACCGAAGCGCCGTCGCGAATATGGGCGGTCCTGCGGTGGCAGGCTTGAGGCTTGCTTGGCTTTCTGTTCGAGTTTGATGATCTTCTCATCTCTCTCAAGGCGGCAGGCGACGAAATCCTTGCCCTCGAACCCATTTAAAAGTTGCAAGCGGCGGCGAAGGATTGTTGGGAGAGGTATTACGAAGATATCACGGCCTCACGGGATAAGAAGCGATGGCGTTATGGAGGGCATAATGTAAAGACCGTAAGCAGTAATGCCACTAGTTTGAGCAGGAATTACGACAATACCATCCTAGACTGAAAATAAATATTTTATTTCCACAACACCCGAGACAACTTTTTTTAATAAATTTATATGATATGAATTTCAATTACATCAATAAAATTTTATTAAAAAATAATGAATTAAAATTAATGAATAATAGAAATATCTTTAAAAGAAAAGTATTTATTTCGTAGATACTATTATTTAAGAACATTTTAAAAGAAACTCATATGTCCAAATCATGGCACATTGATCATTTGACTATCTTATAAATTATTTATTTTAAAATATTTCAATTCAATTTTTTTCATTATTGCTAGAAATTTAATGTGTTACACGATCATTTAACCCAATAACGTGTTGTGGAAAATAATCAATAAATTACTAGGAAACAAAAAAGAAATTCTTTATTTATTTTGAAATAATCACGTGTCCACATCATTTAATTTTTTATTTGCTCATTTTTCAAATAATAATAATATATATCTTCAATTTGTACACGAGTCATTGTCACTTTTTCATGCATGGAGGGGTGCTTTCGTAATTTCAAATTATCTCAGCTGAAAATAAACACTTAAGGCACCCACAATGGGGTGTTAAATGAGTGTTATACCCTCTCCATTGTGAGTGAGCGTTATATGGGGCGTTCAATTCTTTTTATTTTTTTAAAAAAATTGGAGCGACGGCTTTTTAGAAACCGTCGCTGATTTGCTGACACGCGGGCCCCGCGTGTTTTGAATTATTTTAATTATATTTTATGAACGCCCCTCTGTCCGGTTATTTTTTTTAATAAAATTGGACATTTAGCGACGGTTTTTTCGCTATTTGCGACGGAATTCCACAAATCGTCGCTAAACGTTGTTTCCTTATTTAATGTTATTTAATGTGTTGGTTTAAAGTAGCCGTTGGAATATAGCCGTTGCAAAGTAGCCGTTGGAATATAGCCGTTGCAAATTTCAATATACATAGACACCTTGTACTATACAATTCTTCATTCTACAAACATACCATTTGACAAACACATACACTTGAATTTGTTTACTCCAAAATGTCTCAATATTCCAGTAGTTCAACCTCTAGCTCGACAAGTGAAAACGAAGTCCAAGTTGAAGTTGATGACGAAGATTATGATCCGGGGAAAGAGCTAATGTCATTGATACTTTAACGAAGTCGACAAATAGTTGAAGCATATCAAAGTAATAACGTGATGCGGCGAAGAAGAAGGTTCATCCAAAGAAATCGTGAAGCCGGGCATGCGAGGCTCTTCATTGATTATTTCTCCACAAACCCGGTGTATCCAGATCAAATATTTCGAAGACGATTTCGCATGCGAAGAGAGTTATTCTTTCGAATAGTGAATGCACTTGTGGATCGTTCACCGTATTTCATCAAAGGGACGATGCTGCGAGAAGAAAATGCTTGTCACCACTACAAAAATGCACAGCTGCAATTCGTCAATTGGCGTATGGAGTCCCGGCCGACAATCTTGACGAGTACCTACGCATTGGTGAATCAACTGCCATCAAGTGTCTTTTCAAGTTCTGCGGATATATGGTTGAACTATTTAGTGATCGATATTTGAGAAGGCCAAATGCTGATGATGTTCAACGTCTTCTTCAAATGCATGATGAAAGGCACGGGTTCCCTGGAATGTTGGGCAGTCTTGATTGCATGCACTGGGAATGAAAAAATTGCCAGTTGCTTGAAAATGCCAGTTTACAAGAGGCCATGGGTCACCGAAAATCGTTCTTGAAGCGGTCGCGTCTCAAGACTTGTGGATATGGCATGCATTCTTTGGTGTCGCCGGTTCACGTAATGATCTTAACGTGTTGTAGAATCTCCCATATTCAATAACGTCTTGCAAGGAAATGCACCAGAGATTAATTTTATGGTCAACGAGACTCAATATACGAAGGGGTATTATTTAACAGATGAAATATATCCGGAATGGGCCACTTTCGTTAAGGCTTTTCCTTTCCCGGAGGATTCAAAGAGGAGGCTTTTTAAGGAAAGACAAGAGTCTGCAAGAAAAGATGTTGAACGAGCATTTGGGGTGCTCCAAGCTCGATGGGCAATTGTCAGAGGTCCAGCTCGTTATTGGTACAGAAAAAAGTTAAAATATATTATGTTAGCATGCATTATTTTACATGACATGATTGTCGAAGATGGGGGGATTCACGTGACAAATTGGTACAACGATGAAGGTGACGAACCCGCACAACCCATCCAGGGCTCAAACCGAGGATTTCATGAATATCTCCGAACAAATTCCGAAATACGTGACACTCATGTGCATCACCAACTTCGTGCCGACTTAGTTGAACATATTTGGTCACAATACAACAACAATCCTTGAATTAGTATTTTGCATCTTCTCTTAAGTTTAATTAATTTTTTTTATTTTTATGCAAGTGTTATTTATTATTATATGTTGTACCGTTTTATTTTAGTTTTATAATAAATTTTTAATTTTAAATAAGTGACACTCATAAAATTAAATTATTTTACGTACTAAATATATAAAAACATATTATTATTAATATAAAATAATAATAATTTAAATTTCTTAAAAAATTTGAAATTGAATTTATTTAATTTAAAGTAAGAATAAGATGAATGAGTGGACAGCAGGACCTACAAATAATGAGTGTGAATGTTAAAATGAATGTGGGAGAATAGATGTGTTAATGTAATATGTATGTGGCATGTGGACCCTACGATTTTTGATGAGGTGGTGGGTGTTATAACACCCACCATTGCGGGTGCTCTTATGGCCGAAAAACGGTACAGCTTGCGAACAATACGAAATCTACGCATAGAAAGCCTGCCCCATCTGCAATGGCACATGTGAAACCGAGGTAACCCTTTGGTTTTTTACTTAAATATCCCATTTTATATATCTAATCGAACTTCATTCTCGTTGTCTAAATAATTATCCTTTTTTTCTTTCAAATCTATGACGTCGTACAATAAGGGTATTTTAGTCATTTCACAAGAGACGGGATCGTTTTGATGATGTGTGAGGTTTGTGTTATTTACATATATACTTGATATACATATACATATATATAGTATAATATATATGTATGCTCAATATATATATACTTGATATACATATACATATATATAGTATAATGTATATGTATGTATGTATATATTGATATATATAGTATAATGTATATGTATGTATGTATATATTGATATACATATATATATATATATATGTCACATATATATATGTATATCAAGGATGGATGGCACGTGAATGTTGGTTATGGGGAAGAGTAATGTGTAACGTGAGAGTGCACATGGCGGTGGATTAATTGCATGTGAAGAAAGAAAGAAAGGCGAGACCGACAGTGAATCAGAATCAATTGTAGTAACTAAGGCAACAAAGGCAACAAATATTTTCTAAAGTAACTAAGGAAAAAAATCATGTTTCCCTAAAATGCCCTCAGCTCCATCACAATATACATGTCGGAGTATCTTCGTCTTTGGACGAGCTAGCATCTCACCCTTTTCCTTTTTTGCACATATACATATTGGTGGTTGTTCGATTCCATTTTATTATGAAGAAATGATTCGATCTGATGGGAGTTGGGAGATTTTCAGAAAGTGATGTTTTGGAGAACAAAAATCATCCAAGAATTTTAATTCTATAACCCGAAACTATCCGTTCTACATGATAAAACATCCAGATGATCGAAATATCGTAATAACAATTTTGTGTGTGTGTGTAAAGAATGTGGTTACATATAATCAAAGTCGACAAAGGCATGCCTAAACAACCCAACAAAAGCAACTTCACAACCATGTTTGAAAGAAAAAATAATTTAGTTTCTAAACAAAAAAGTTATATTAATTGAGTCAAAAACATGGGTGGAGTCTAAGAATAGGGTAAATAAAGAATGAGGTTGGCATCAAGAATTAGTAGAGCATGATTTAGTAATAACTATGTAATTATTTATATAAGGTGACTATGTAATTATTTATATAAGGTGGTCACCAAAATTAAATTATGTCACGTGCGTGTTGGCATGTGGTTTTTGGAGCCTAATTAACTCAAATCCTCATGTGTGCCACGTGACTATTGATGTGATTAAGAAAATTAATTAATAAAAAACGTAATTTATAAACTCATACCGACCACAACTTAGGGATTCGCCCTTATTTCCACTTTCAATAGTTCTTATATATATATATATATATATATATATATATATATATATATATATATGCGCGCGCGCATTAAACTCAAAATTTCAGACATATGGTAAAACTTTAATGTTTGATTCATGTATTGTTTATACGAATGAATCAAGTAGAAATTAATTTAAATTAAAATTAAACATGTTTGTTGTCAAATCATGACTATAGGCTATAACAAAAAATTTGGTTATAAATTAAACTTATTCATAATTAAGTAATTGGAAAAAGTACAATTTTAGTATTGTAAGATGATATATTTTGTGTTTCATAATGTAATTTGTTAAAATTTGCTTTTCACAAAACAAGTTGAATTTTTTTTTGTTTAAGTCTTATTTTGCCCGAAACCACTAAATCCAACGGATATTGTTTATTTAACAATAATAATATCTTACATGGCTCATGTGATAAGAATAAATCTTAATTTATGCCAATGATTAAAATATATTGTTTGGCTCGAAAATTTGCGGGCGTGCCAGCCACGTGTTCGTGCCAAATTTGTGAAATAATCCGACTTCTAATCAAACGCTGCGAATCTTGATTCGATCGTTCGTTCTAATTCCCTCAAAATGGCTCCAAAAATAAGAACTTGAAAAGACGAATATAATGAAATTAAAGGGAGAACTCATAAACAACATCAACATATGTTATGCCGTTATAAATTCGAACAAAGTTTTTACAAGAAACTGGAATAAACATCTGAAATATATGGAAGACGATTGCTGATATGAAAGTAAAGTTGCAGAGAAGTTGCTGTAGATTTTTTGTGTGAATTTGTTGGGAGCCCTTTTCTGATTTCCTTCCCTCACTTTTGTCATATTCTGCACAGCAGTTTTCCCTTCCCCCATCACTCCACGTTCTTCCACATCGGGCAATGGCAGCAACTGATACTACGTTTCTTCATTGGGCCAACTGCAATTTCACTTGGGCTTCTTATATTGGGCTGTGGTTTGGGCTTCATGGATTTTTCTTAATTAAATTGCTCCCAGCCAAGTTGGGTCCTTGTTTAGTTGATTTGGGCCAAACAATTGCCCCCCGTAGCCAATTTGGCCCATGGGCCAATTTGGCTATATACGTAATAATTCTAATGTATTAGCCCATTTATAAGTTGGGCCCAAATGCTAACACGACATATATGATGAGGAGGCAGAGGAGGAGAAAAAAGAAAAGATAGCAGTGTGGTTTTCCTCCTAAACTTCTTCCTTGCCTTCCTCCCCCAAGATCCTCCAATTCTTCACTGCTTTTCAGAACATATCCTCTTTCGCCTTGAGACAACTAATAACTGCTCACGAAGATCACATATCCCATACCACCGCCGATTATATCGTTATTGTGATGACATCCAAGTTTCTGAAAATTGCAATCGTCAACCTCCTTCGCATCAAGCCACACCTTCTCAAGGTAGGTATATTTTGTCATTTTTCTCAATCCTCCATCATAAAAACATTGTAGAATGTGTCACATTTTCATGTTGCACTCGAGGTGTTTGTGAATATGTCTGAATGAGTTTTTAATGAGCAACACTCACTGCATGATATCTTAAATAATCTACCTTCAATGTTTTCAGCTTCTCAGGATTCAAGCCTCATTTGTTCGGAGACGTTGATTCAAGTAAGAGATTTCAAAGCAGAGAAAAGGTTATCCTAACAACTCTCCAATAGAAGAATACAAACTTTGACTCCAAGGAAGAGCTGGTAAAGAAATTGGAGGCCGAACTCGCTCAACATAAAACCAACATGATGGCCCTTCTGCATGACAATGAAGCCTTGAAAGTTTTCTCCGATAAGCTCAAGGCCAATATCCAGCACTTGGGTGATGATCTGGTGCAACAAAGCATGCTTACCAGCAGTGGGAAGACCCCTTGAAAGCAGCATAACATACTCGTGCAGAGTGTCTGTCCAAGTGGGAGGAATTGCGCCATCTTGACCTTTCTTGAATGCTCACGCACCACCATTAACATTTCATTTTAGTATTTTGTTTGATGTTCGGACCAGACCACTCTGTGGTAGATCTTTTGATTGGTTGTATTTCTTTGCCATGATTTGGCGTAATGTTGGATTTTGGATGTTGGATAATACCTGGAAATCGAACTTTGTTGATGGAATTATGTTATATCTATTGCTTGGGTTTGTCCACAGGTGTTTGCACATATTTGTATTTCTGGGATGTCACGTTTACAAGGGAAGCTCTGCCCGAATTTCTGTAAAATAAATTAAAAACAACGGCTAAATAGCCTGTTTTCTTCAATATTATCACAATATGCGATCACCATTGCTCACTATCACCCATACTTTCCAAACAACATCAAAGTATCGGAATACGTAATAAACGTGCTCTACACGTCATCAATTCGACTATCAAGACAACACATAATTCCTCTCAAAAACCATATCAGCTGCAAAGGATTCCATGAGCAATGATTTTATTTATTCACAATGCTCCATCCATATTTACAAACAAATTCAGCAAAGAATGGCTTAAAAGCCTATTCCTCGCATATTTACAGAAACTTTCTACGAGTCAATATCTCAAAATTAGCCAAAGTGGCTATCCAGCCTACTTTGTACAATACTTCTCATCTATTCCATCTTTATAAAACCTATGTCTCCGGCTGTCGATCTTTCATCTGAGCCGGAGCTAAAATTAAATCCTCCATTTGTAACTTTTCTTCCTTGCTACATCCATATTCCTCCTCAAATATAGCTCCAGCCCCATCGATATCCCACAACTCTTGAGGCTGCACTTTGTTCACAAGCTGCTGCAAAGTGGCTTTCCTCTCGGAAGTTGCAGCCACTTCCATCTCTTCCTTAGTGAATTTAATCATCGACCTCCTCGATAATAGATCGAACCATGGGTCTAGGAGAGACCATGGCAGTAGGTTTGAGAACCTTCTCAACTATTTCTTTAACCTTTTGAGTATCCATGTACACTGCTCCTGGTTGTCCATGCATCTTGTAGTTACAAAACTTGATTGGACAAAATGCTCCATCATAATATCTAGCTTCCATGGCATTGGAATTCGATTGATACGGCTGTGAATCAGCCTGTACCACTTCCACCTCATCTCCTTTCCACATCAACAGCAACTGGTGCATAGATGATGGTACACAATGATTGGAGTGAATCCAATCCCTTCCTAACAAAGCGTGGAAACTTGCACTGGAATTTACCACGAAAAAGGGTGACAACGAAGATCGGGACCCTACAGTGATGTTTGCTGGCAATACTCCCAAAGTTTTTGTAGACTCCCCAGTAAAAGCCGCCACGGAAACTTCGGTGGGAATCAAATCCTCCACCTTCTTCCCCAATTTCTGAAGAATTCTGTACGACAAAATATTCACATCAGACCCATTATCTATTAACACTCTAAACAACGACTTTCCATTCACATGCGCTACAATATAGAGTGGCTTGATATGCTGAGTCATTTCATTTGTGGGTCGCTTCATCAATACTCTTTTCTCTTCATCGACAAAAAAACCGACGCTTTCATTCAAAATATCAGTCTGAACAGGTTGTGTACCATTTTGATTTCCAGCGAACACCTCGGATTCACACATCCTTTTGTGTTTGAATTCCTCTGGCAACATTAACGAGCCAGTGGCACACTCAAATGAAATCAAAATATGCCCCACTTTGAAAGTAGCCCTCTTGACTGGTTCACTGTCTTCCTCCGATAATAGATCATCATCTTCTTCCTCATTATCTTCAGTAGCCTTCCTCCCAAATTTTTTCTTCTCTTTGAACGACTCCTCCATCCCAGACCTAAGGTCAGCAGCTTTTTCTCTCAACAAACGTCGTTTTTGGGTTCTAGAAAGAGGCTTTGGGAATTTTGGATGTTCTACTCGCCTCCATACACCATCAGGGATTGCTCTGGGAGGAACAACAAAGCGGGAATTCCTCTCATATTTTTTATCGGTGCTCAGAAGAGATGGCCTCTGTGTTATCTTATGACATGACTGCTGGCCACTTCTTCTCTCGTTATTCCTCGACCAAGAATATGGGCTCCTTCTGAGGTACTGGTTCTCCGGCCTTTTGGCCATGGATTCCCTGTCATACCTCATATTCCTTCCAGTATAATGCAGATCCTCCCCACTGTAATAGCGATCTTTCCCATGAAAAGTTTCTGTTTTCTTCTCCCTAAACTCAAACATCATTTTTCGAGGCACCCAACACTTCTTTATAGTAATTCCTGGCCTAATGGACATGTCCCTGTTTCCACTCCTTCTCCTCTCATTGATCAAGAAGCGCAAATCAGTACTGCTCATGTTCACATTGGCTATCGGGGGAAAAGGATCTTCATCCACTATCATTGCTTCCTTTTTCTCGGGGAATTTCAGGATACCCTTGTTGATTCTTTCCTGCAAGACATTCTTGAAAGCCCAACAAGTATTAGTATTATGGTTGAAGGAGTTGTAGTACTTACAGTAATCCCTTCCTTTCAATTCCTCCCTAGTGGGCAGCTTGTGGTCTGAGGGGAATGTTATAAACTTTTCCTTCACCAAGTGATCGAAAATTTCCTCCGTCTTTGATGCATCAAAAGTATAGGGTGTTTGCACTGGAGGAATGTTTTTCTTGGAAAGTTCTTCACTTTTGTGTTTCAAGAAAGGGTCCGTGATCCGGAGTTTGCTACTTCTGCCAATGCAACTTCCTTCACTTCCTGGAAATAAGAGCCCACTGTAGACTTTCTTTTATGACTCTCCTCTCGTAACAATTCCTCATACTCTGATACATTGGCAGCAAGTTCATAAAAATCACGGAATTCCATCCCTTGGAACTTCTTTCTAAGTTCAAAATCGAGTCCTCGCTGTGCCATCTTCACGTATTCTGATTCGGGGAGGAAAACTCGGCATCTGCTCCTCACCTTCTTGAACTTACAAATGAAATCATCGGCAGATTCCCCCGGGTTTTGGACCACCCTTGACAGTTCCGCTATACTAATCTCAGGTACTGTCCGGAAGAATTGTGTATGGAATTGACGTTCCATATCGTGCCAAGTCATAATAGAATTTCGAGGTAATGTTGCATACCATGTGAAAGCAGTACTGGTCAGGGAATTGGGGAACAAACGTAACTTGTAATTAGAAAAGTTTTCCGAATTTGCCAATTCCCCACACTGAATTGTAAACCTGGCCACATGTTCCACGCTGGATTGACCGTCTTCCCCGGAGTATAACGTGAAGTCTGGAATGCGGTATCCTCTTGGGTAAGGGTTTTCATGATCCACAATATCAGGATACGGTTTATGGAATTCTGGTCGGTTGATTGGCCTCACTCTTGGGCCATACAACTCTTGAATCGCATCACGTACCATCTCAAAATCCAACGCTGGAGTTTGTCTCAAATGGTGAGGAGGATAGATTGCCCCCCGAGTGTTATTTCCCAAACCTGGCGCTGAATATCCACGCACTCCCCCATCAACATACATCCCTGGATGTAAGTTAGGAGACGTCACAGAGAACACGTTACCAGCCATTTGTTTACTGTTTCTACAGTTTTGGAATTTCAACCCCAACTCCTCATCCCTTTTGTGCGGAGGAGTGTATCTCCCTTCCTTGGCAGATTCAGGAACTCGTGCTTCCCCCAAGCGGCGATTTTCACCTGCTTGAGAAATCCCTGATCCTTGGCCTTGATCTTTCAGCAATTTAACGTCAGTTTCTTGAAGTTTAACATTTTCTGGTGTAACAGCCTCTCCCTTTGCAGACTTCCTCCATTCCTTCACTTCTGCCACAAATTCCATCATGATAGTAGAGAAAGTTTGGGTCATTTCTCTGAGATCACTGCGGATATTTTTCTCCATGGCCAACATAAAGTTCAGCAAAGGCCCACCACCACCAGAAACATCAATTCCTTCCTTCATATTCTCTTCCTCGAACTTGTGTACTAACCTTTCCACCGTTCTTCCATCTGCATCAGTTTCCTGAAACTCTTCTTGTGAGCGATGACATTTCCCCATTGATGGAGGAATTCCTTCACTCTTCTCAGTACGCTTTGGAGGCATTGGGTCCCACTGGGCGTGCCAACTTGTTTGGCTCGAAAATTTGCGGGCGACACGTGCCAAATTTGTGAAATAATCCGACTTCTAATCAAACGTTGTGAATCTTGATTCGATCGTTCGTTCTAATTCCCTCAAAATGGCTCCAAAAATAAGAACTTGAAAAGACGAATATAATGAAATTAAAGGGAGAACTCATAAACAACATCAACATATGTTATGCCGTTATAAATTCGAACAAAGTTTTTACAAGAAACTGGAATAAACATCTGAAATCTATGGAAGACGATTGCTGATATGAAAGTAAAGTTGCAGAGAAGTTGCTGTAGATTTTTTGTGTGAATTTGTTGGGAGCCCTTTTCTGATTTCCTTCCCTCACTTTTGTCACATTCTGCACAGCAGTTTTCCCTTCCCCCATCACTCCACGTTCTTCCACATCGGGCAATGGCAGCAACTGATACTACGTTTCTTCATTGGGCCAACTGCAATTTCACTTGGGCTTCTTATATTGGGCTGTGGTTTGGGCTTCATGGATTTTGCTTAATTAAATTGCTCCCAGCCAAGTTGGGTCCTTGTTTAGTTGATTTGGGCCAAACATATATATAAACAAAAATAAAAGAAAACGATAAAATTCTTTCCTATTGTTTTGAAGTATCGAGGGTTGTTTTGCTTCTTTTTTTTATCAGACTAATTTTAATGTGAGTGATATGCGTTTTTATTATCGCCATATATGTCACGTAGGAGAGAAATGTTGCCAAATAAATTATTTTCGATGAATTTAGTGGTTTTGGGCAAGAAAATGACAATTTGTTTTAAAAAAAACAAGTTACTGTATGAAAATCAAATTTTAAAATGTTACAAGATTAAAACTCAAAAAATGCCAATGTACAGAACTACAGTTGAAATTTTCCTAATTATTTTAACTTTTATCGTTAATTTAGGAAAAGTTTTTAAGCTTGGTTTAATCTCTATTGTAGCAAGATAAACTTTCAGAATCTATAGGGCTTAATAAATGATGATAAGATGAAAACATAATGTAAGGACCGTGTATCGTATTATCGTAAATCACATCTTGATTATCGATAATTATGAAATTGTCATGTGATTATGTATATGATGTATATCATGACAATGAAATTGAGAAAATGAATATTGAATATGAATTGACGTTGTAAGAGTTCGAGTGGAGAGGCCGAACGCCAATATAGTACAAAAATTAATATGTGTACAGAAGATGTGGCGCCCGGGCGGTAGAAAACGACCGCCCGAGCGCCAAGGTATGTAAACTTAGTGTTCGGGCAGAACTTGCGACGCCCGAGCGGTAATGTTTTACCGCCCAAGCGCGGCATAAATCACACTCGGGGATAGAATGTCTCGCGCTCGGGCGCGAGAATTCTACCGCCCGAGCGCGTGATCGGTGGGGATAAGAATAACTTCTTTCCTTCTTTTCCTTCATCATTTTTTTTCAGAAAACTTCGAGGGGAAGTTTGGAATTCGATTTCCTTCGTCCAAATCGACTTCGAAACGCTGTCTAAACGCGAAACAAATTATATATTTGTGATTGTCGCGTCGAGGGCTTCTGACTGAGGTAATTTTCTTCTAGTTCCAGCAGCTCTAAATAGCAAAGTGCTGGAATAGCCTGTATTTGAAGTTGAAATTCATGTATGTAGTAGAATAACCGACAAGAAACTCATATTCGAAGTCGGAATTGAATTATGATATGATTTGAATTTGATATGAATTTTTGAAGTTTCAAATGATATTTGAAACTCATATTAATGATTTGGAGTATGTTATTGATTGGAATGAGTATGTTATTGATGTAGATAAAGTATAATATCAATATCTTCAGGCTACATCAGTTGGAAACGAAGAATTGAGGTATGTTGCGATCGGGTAACATACGACAGATATATGTATTATATGATATATGTCGGATTGATTTGATTGATTGGAATGAGAATACATATATATATGCCTTATTTGTTGATTGATGTGGCATACATGACATTGAGATTGAGATATCGATGTATAAAATAAATGTTTTGTTAACACACATTGTTCGATGCATACATCGATACATGACATGCACGTTGAGCTATGATCCTTGGATACCCTGATATGATTTGATTGGATTCTGGGGTTTGTGAACATAATTGCTATGTTGGTATTATATGACCCGTAAAGCATAGACAATTGTGGCCCCGATGATTGGATATGAGATTTGGGATTTGATGGCGCTTTGTCGACGCTATCATACGAGTATCCCTTATTGAGGCCGGTGTGCCAGCTCGAGCATTGATTTGATAGCGATTCGATTGATTCTGACATGTGCTCAGTGGATGGGCATTTGACCTGATACCTCCACGACATACATGCATTGCATACCATATATCATTGTTTAGATATCTGTGGTATATATGATTGGTTATTCCATACGGAGCTTTGCTCACTCCCAAGGGGGGCTGTTGTTGTCTTTGTGTGTGGACAATGGCAGGTACTCCAAGATATCAGGAGACCGGAGAGGGTACTTCTGGAGGGAGCCACAGCTTGGGCTGAGGTTTTATGTTTATGTCTTGTTCCCAGTATATATGTATATGTATCTATATACCGGGACATGTCCCGAGGATATGAGATGTTTGTATGTGATTGATTTTGATTACGTGTGGGCATGTTTATGATGTGAGACTAAATACTATTTTTAGTATTCAAATAAAATGATTTGGGCTCATTGTAAAGAAAAGTTAAACTCGTTTTCCGCTGTAATTAGTTAACCCTAATCAGATTGCATTGTAATAACGATTATGAGCTAAGGACCCCACACATAATCATATTTTCAAAATGGCTGATAGGTATCATTTACTTTTCAGTTTGGGATTAGGATTGTTTGTGGAAATATATGTCTTGAGTCACAAAACCAACTTTAAAGGGTGTTATTTGTTAATAGGTAGATCCGAGTTACATACACGGAGTAAGGGTTCATCTTCGGAACAATCGACCAAGTCAAAGTGGTTCGAGCTCAAGTGTTGAGTTGAGTTAAATGACTAACAAACTTGAGGGTCTCCTCAAAGCTAACACGGTTGTAAATATGTTTATACATGTATAGCTTTGTTTATTGGCAAAAGTCAAGTACAATGTAGACATGCTAGAATGTGTCATTTTGTATAATAATATGTGTACGAAATTGTTTCTTATATATATTTATTATCTAAACAAATGTATATAATATCAAAATACCATGTTAAAATTTTATATAAAAATTAAATTAATTTTTTATTTTTTTAGAATAAAAATTGAACTGATAGGCTACGTGCATGCTTCGAAAATAACGATAAGGAATAACAATCTATTTTTGGGGGTCACATAAGCATCAAACCATGTGCTTTGTATTTTGCTTTGTTCCTTTTGTTTTTCCACAGGTCCCCGCAACCTTGCTGTATTTTCATTTTGCCCCTCTCAGAAATTGCCCAATAGCCTTTATATATTCAGATTTATTATAATCGAGTTTTAAGTCTATGATACCATCTCTAAATCCCCAAACTTTAAAGCTATGGCACAAAATATTATTCACTGGAGCAGCGAGTGTAAATTGGTTTAATATATACATACACACACGCGAGTGTAAGATACACAAATTTTTTATTTGAAAACCATGTCGCTTAATTACCTAACTTCAAAATAAAAAAAAATATATACATATTTAAAAAAAAAACAATTGTTACGCTCCTCATAATAATTAAATTCCATACAACATTCAGGAAAAAAAAAATTCCACACAAAATTTTAAAATAAAAAGAATAATTAAATGTGCTTTAGTCATGAACACTCGTTAGGAGAGTGACCTGATCATTTTGGGGTACCACAGAAACCAAACAAAGGGAAAAACAAGAGCATAGCCTAATTGTTGTTTCGGCATAAAATTGACAAATAACAAGGATCCAGTACTTGCGGAGGCAATCATTTTAGGAACATTAGAATCAACTCCCAGGAAAAATTGGTTCCCCGGTGAAAGGATCGAATTTGTAAGGCTCACCAGTAAATGGGTCAAATCTTACTCGAGGGCGAGATCCTTGCCGGTCGGCACTGGGTGTAATGTCTGAACTCAAATTTAACCCAAGTCTTGCTTGAGCTGTAGATGAACTGGGTGCTGCCTGAAATGAAGGGAGAATTTCGTCTATTCTTGATCCAATTTTTCCGTATGCCATAGACATGCTCGGGGGAACCTCATAGTGAGGACGAATTTTGTTTTCCGAAGTTACTATTTTTGGAATCTGGAAGCTTTGGGATCCAGATGGGATGGATCGGCTTGATAAACGAAAATCCGAGCCTTTCTCCTCCAATCGTCCTGCTACAGCTCCGGTTGGTAAGGGAAAATCTGGCCTTTTCTCCTCCAATCGTCCTGTTACTGCTCGGCTTGATAAGGGATAATCATACAATGATGATAAGTAACGTGGAGCACAGCTATCAGACCTATGAGAAATTAACCACAACATTAGACCTCTTGCACAAATTGTTCATCTGCTCTCTAGAAAGACCTCAATGAAAGTATGCCAACTCGCCAAATTTAAGTTAAGAGACTAACCTGCCCACGGTTGAGTGAGAAGGAAAAGAGGCAGCAGCTGGCGGAGACAGTCGGTGGGAGAAGCTTAAGAGGCTCGATTCTTTCGCAGAAGTTGCGCCAACTTTTGGCCAACTTGCCAAGCTTGGACTCAATCCCACTATGTCAACTAGGTGCTAAATTGGGGAAAGAAATGCTCAGTACAGAGTAATAAAGAATGAATGTTCCAAAGTATAATGAGCCATATCTATTCAACATATGTCAGTTACATACTCTAGAAATCAGTGCGGCAAGATATGCACTCTTATGTTGGGTACCTGGTCCTGTTAACATGAACTATGAAGGAGCAATAACGAATAATTAAAATACTGAGAGTCATAACCAAGGTGTGCATGTCACGTAAATGTAAATAAAAGAGATTTTCAAGCCATTACCTGGTCAAGGATGGAAATAGCAGTAGACTCGGGTAATTTCTTCAGATTGTATAAAGTTTTGACATCAATCTGTCACGAACAACAACGATTACACGAACATAGAAAATTGCTTCGCGTGATAAACAGGGGTGAACTAAAAGCATTGCACCGAAAATGATTATTTTCCTTCTAGAAAGAGACGAGTTAGAATTCAATTGACTTGAATCCTTGACTAAGCACAAAAACAAGCTATTGTAAATTAACTTTAGGAACCAAGAACGTGCAAGGAAGATCAAGATAGATATAAGTAAATTTCAAACTAGTTTTAATGTTTACGAGGTCAACCTCTCCTAGGTTGCCATAAAATGAGGGTATTTAAAAGGGAGGAGACACTAGGCCCATTACATGCATAGAATGCACCTATAAATCCAAATAATTGCTTCTCTCAAATGAACTGGAAGAAGGGTTTATGCAAGGCTTGATAGGGAAGACATACTTTCTATCCAAGCGTAAGACGACCAAATTCTTTCAACGTAGGTCAGCCAAGAAAGTATTGCATCAAATTTCATTATCAAACAACATGTTTTGTTAGCAACTTCAAAACTCACATCAAATCGAGTCGCAAGCCCAAGTCGAAGGATTCGAAGTAGGCGCTCTTTAACAGCTAATGGCAAAGCTATAACAGCATCCTCATAAGGATCAGGAGATAACAACTCCTGCTGAAAAAGGAAAATGTAATCAGGTAGTGAGAGTAATATAAAAATAAGGACGCCTAAAATAACAACTGCTTGAACTTAATTCTTATTTCCTAAAAATAAGGACGCCTAAAATAACAAGTGCTTGAAACTTAATTCCTATTTCCTTTTCAGTTATCATTTTTCTTAACCTAATTAGCATGCACAGAGCACCAAGTAAAACATTTTGAAGAAAAAAGAAAAGATGGGAAGTGATTGTGCAACCTATAGATTCATTCTTTTATGTTTAAATCATAGCCATAAAACATGTGCAATTCCAGATTTTACAGGCCAGGACCTATGTTTCACTTCCAGCTGTCTCTATGATGATATTTCTGGACAGCCAAGTCTCAGTCTGCTCGTTAGTGATCATTGAAATTTCGGTACAGACATTCAATGTTGGTCCAAAAAAAGTATCGAGCTAAAAACGAGGAAAATCGATAAACAGAGAAGGTAAAATCTATGAATGACCTTACATTCTGGACATGGCATTTAGGATTAATCGATGGAGCAACAATTGCTTCCTCCTTAAAAACTTTGGGATGACCCTGGACAGGATTACTTTCAGAATCCTCACGTGCTCGTTTCTTGTTCTTGTCCATAGGTCTTGCAACTTCAACCTAGTTGCAGACAATAAATATCAGATACAATAGTGAAGACTCCTTGATCTCATGACGACGCAAGCTCTCCAATTATGCTCAATACCGGTTGTCAATAATCAGGATTATTAATGCTTCGGTGGCAATTCCGAATACCTGAAGTTTATACATTGGGCCTCCCCCAGCTCCTTGAATTGCTTTCTCGTTCATTTCTTTTACAGCTCTGTCAAGATCCTGCACCACAAAAGAGTGCTGAGGGATTGGGAGCAACTACTAAAAGTCAGTGACGTCGACGAGCCAAAACAAATTTCATCACAATAAATCTAAACCGTGTTTATGACCTAGATTACAATACAGCCGTAAAGCAAGAAAAAGAATTATACAAGGTGAAGCCAAAATTAAACATGTAGAATCAGAAAATAATAAAATCCTTTAGTCTCCCCATTTCACTTACCCAGGTACAAAGGATTACAAGATATCCAGGTTTTTTTATCTTAGCATTTGTCAGTTATCACCACAGGATATGAAAATTCAGTGTGCATAAGAACGAAAATATTTATCGAATCAAAGAAACAGTTTCTAGATTGGACATTTAATACTTAATTCCTGCATTTACTGGAATTCGGATATTAGCTCCATTTGTCACCATACTTTATGATATAAAATGATTGCATAATTGCCTATGGATAAACAATACTTAATTGCCTATGGATAAACAACACAGTATTTGTTACCTGATCGAAGAAACAGTCTGGCCTATACATTTCATTTATAAAAAAAACCCATGTACCGACCGAAATTTGGATATTTGACCATCTTTTAAAATGCCGTGCAATCATGATCTCTCTTTAAAAGGTGTTTGACCGAGCTTGTAAATTAGCTCTTTGAAACAATTTATAAGCTGTTTAAGATCTCGACAGCTCTAAAAAAATAAAAAATTAAAAGGTTGGAGACTCGGCCAAAACTCCTCGAAAAAGCCATAACAACAGAGGTTAGAATCATAAAGGGAAGAAAACAGAAAAGGCCACATCCAACTACAGAAATACGGAGAAGGGAAAACCAAACTCATCCATTTCGCCAAGTCCACGAAGGTTATTGTTAAGATCACACATAGTGCCACATTGCAGAATCAACAGAAGTTCATTTCCACTCCTTATCTTTCTTCTCTGAGTTACATGCTCGTATGTAAGTACTGTAATGTTACACGACTTTAAACGGTTATTTTGAAATAGTTACTTGGAATGAAATTTGAGATTCAATGACTATTTCTCTGATAGTTAGCAAGTGCCGCACTTTAAAAAAATTATGGTGCAAACAGAATTGCATGACTTCAGAAATTGACTAGCTCTTCAAGGGAAGCTAATAATACTTAATAATTTCTTCTATCCATTAAATCACCCATTTATTTACTTTTTCAAACGCAAGAGGGGATAGCAAGAACGAAAGCAAAAGATTAGCCTAAAGATAGCTAGGGTAGTTGAATATCTATTAAATGGCTAACATCATTAAAATCAAAAGGAGTTAAAGCCCTATGTTTGATAGTAGCTGAAATCCCCTGGCAGACAAATTTTTTATCGTATACTTGCTTTTAATGAGCCTAAGCATGAAATTATCCAGAAATTAGAGTCCTCTTAACCGAAAATATTGTTTGGATATATGATAAAAATAATTATATTTCTTTTCTGTTTCGTCTTATATCATCCTCCAGAGTTTTAAGTCTTTCTATAAAGAGATTGTGCCAAAAAAAAGGAAAAAAATAAATAAAGGATATTTTGATCATATTCAATGATATTTTTAATTTAAAGTAATTTAATTTCAGGACAGTTTCAATTTTCCAGTCAATAAAAGAAGCAATTTACACAATCTAGCCAAAGTCTGAAAAAAGAAAACAATTAATTTCACAAATATAGCACATGATGGAAATGAATCAGCAGGGCTACCTTGGAATTACGATAACAAATACAAAACTGTACAAACTAACTCACCGATCTCTCAATAAAATGAACAAACCCAACTGGAATGCCACCTTTTTTTGATACCACAACTTTCTCAACCTGAGAATGCATCATCGCAATGAAAAATTAAAATGGAAATATAATCAAGGAACAGCTACATGAGACACGGGATATGTAAGACCTTGCCAAAAGGCTCAAATGTTTGCTTCAAGAAATTCTCATCAGCATTGATGGGAAGGTTTCTGACAAAAGCTATTTTTATCTGAAAATAAAAAGAAAGAACAAAAGATAAAGTGAGATACTTCAAAGATTAAATATCAAAATATGGAAGACACTAATCATGAACCTTGGCAAGCTCTTTTGGATCAATTTCAGGATCTTCCTCAGCCCACTGAACAGCTGGGTGCAAATTACCCAGACGAAAATCTGGTTGGGAACCTACTCGTTGAGCACGCGCTGCAGCCTGTGATTGATAATTTTCGAGGCGAGTTTAATTTGGATCTTATCAGCCTTCAACGACTTTTTTTGGAAGTAATTATTAAAGAACTGGTGAAGGATTACATATTGAAGGGATAACAGCGGATTGGCACAAATGAAGTCAATGTGTGATACTTCTGAATTTATTTTAACTTTGTTCAGTTGAGATTAAGAGAGTTCTATATAAGAATAGATTTCTTGAAGTTTAGAAGCCAAATTTCAGACATGGTAGACCGATATGGTTAGGACTTAGGACCAGACATGAATCAATATGTTGAATTCAGATGGACTTAGTTACTCTGGAACCAAGCTTCCTTTGGTATTATACAGACATGGAAATGGAAATTATGCTTTTAAACTTACAGTTCTCTCTTTTTTCTTGTGGTCTGACAATGTTAAAGATTGAGGTACTTGACAGTGCAAATTTAAACTCGTTATTGTCTACAAGTAAATAAATATCATATCGCACTTGTGAAGGAAAAAAAACCCTGATTTTTTTATTTTCATTGCCATGGTTCTGATTAGTCCTTGAAGTAGACAAAGGCTTGTGACAAATCTCGAGGACAAGATCATTATTCAGGTATCAGCAGTCACTGGAGCAGGAAAAGGTTCAACAGAGGAAATAAAGAGAAAATGATTCATGTCATCAAAGAGACTTGCAAGATCAACAAATTAATTTGGAATCCTAAGAAGAAAACAACAATGCTGACAATAAAAATAACTCTATGAGACCAATAAACAGTGGATAAAAAAAATATGTGAAGCAAAATGCCAAAATTTCAAGTAAGCACATTATAAAAATATATGCTGTGCTTATCTCAAATTTAGCGAGATAATGAGAAGAAAACAAAAGATAATCCAGTTATTAGAAAAAAATCAAAAAATTAAAGGAAACCCATTGAGGCTGTCAAAAACTCCAAAGACAGATAGCTAGCTCAGCTGATCTCAAGAGGAAAAGCAGACAAAAACAAATGAGAACAACAAAAGTTCTCTCAACCTAGTTAATTATACTGTTGATTGGAGTAGCATTAAAACTTCTTTATCCACCCCAACTAATTAGGAAAAATGTTTCTCTTAACAAACATCAATTGTAAATAATAATGGTAAACTTTGAAAATTTGAAAAATCTGGACGTTTCCCTGAGTTTGAAGGATGACATCTATAAATTAGAACCCATTAATATGATATAATTATCCCATTTAGGGTCAAAAGCCCAACACTCAAAAATGCTAATCATGTGATGTATTGCTCAATTGATTGGTTGATAACCCTATGATTGAATAATTCTCCAAATAAGAAGCCCAAGTTTTAAGCTCAGAGAGCACTGTTCTGGGAGAGCTCTTTATCCCACGTGTAGAGTTGCTTGATCAATAGAATAATTAATTATATTGAAAGGAACCAGGCTTTCAGTTATAGATCATAGAAAGTCCTTGGGATGTGAGTGGAAGTTGGGAAGGAAGTGGATCGCGCACGATGCTGTAAATACTGGAGCACCGTCCTTAGGAACCACATAAAAACGATAGGAAAATGTGTGGGCAGAGAACAGAATCAACCATAAAGGTTCAGTATATGAACAAGCAATTTTCATAGCAATTTAAAAGCAACTTTAGTGTAATAATTAACTTCTCCAATTTTCTAACTCCTCTTCCTAGCTTTGATCCAGTAAATTTCTTGTTTGGTTATTCCTAACAATTTCTTGTTCCAGAATATGTTATAGTTGTCTAATTTCATATATTCAAGTTCCATTTCTTTTCGGCATCAAAGAAAACCTGGGAGATTATAACTCACAATAAAACTAGAGATCCAAGACAACTGATCCCTCAAGCTTCCATAATCGTTAAATTTAAAAGGTAGGGCAAATTTCAAATGATTTGTGTACCACCAACACGCGGTATGCCAACAAATCCAATTTAAGTACTGTATTGACACACTAACAATACAAGAAAATTCTTGCCAAACATGACAAGAAATGTAGAAGATCGTTGAATTTAAATTATTGGCAAAGGAAATGAGGAGAAACCACAGAGACAAATCAAAATTATAATTATAGTTTAGTTGTAAAACCAATAAAACAGAGATGCAACAAACTAGAGATAAAATTTCACATATGCATGATTTTTTGTTCCAATTAACTCACACTATTTTGTCCACTTGTAAAGAATTCAAACTTGGAATATATGAATCCAGTTCCTTAATGAACTAGAACTGTTCACATTTTAAATTTAGGTATCAAATTGCTTGGGTTTCATTCTTCTCGTCCCTTGGGGCAAGTATTTGTTGGATGGATTTCTAATGACATGATCAATAGTTGAATCTGGAACCGAGAATCAAAACCAAGCTTTTATCCAACATTACTTCAGATGCAACAAGTCAGTCAAAATCATGGCAGTTGTTTAACAATTTCTCCCTGATATATTTTAGAGAATCCAGATTCGCAATCAAAGTCCCAGTTTCATAAGCAATATGGGTATTTCATTTTAATTTAAGGTATCACTATTTTTGGGAATTCGTTTTCCAACTAAGTATTAGGATTTTTTATGGTGGAAGAAAATAAATTTTATTTAATTAAGGTATCAAATTTTGAGGAACATATTTTGCACCTATTGTAACAGTATTTCTTTATTTTTTATTTCTTTGGATTTCCAGTAACATAAGGATCACTAGTTGATGCTGGAACTGAGAATCAAAACCACCAACCTGAGCTTTTATCCTGTATGATTTCAATACAACAGGAGAGTCAACTAAAATTCACACAATCTTTGGATAGTATGATCCAAAAATTTATTAACTAGAAGAACATATTTGAGAGTGAAAAACTTACAGCATGAGATGAGAATCTCACGAAGGCAAAACCACGATTTCGTGGCTTTTGACCTGGTTGCATGTCTTTAACCATAGGAAGGTCAACGGATACCACATCAGGGAAAACCTCCATAATGAAAAATAATTACACTTGGAGAAAGAGGCAGCAAAGGGGTTGCAGTCATAGTCAGACCAAGTATTGAACCAAACAAGAAAATACCTGGAGCACAAGTTTTTCGAACTCATCAGCACTCCATGCTGGGAGAGGGAAAGAAATCTGAGTCAGGATTGGGAACCAACAACTATCATGCATGTTACAAAGGATGCAAACAAGTGAAATCTGAAGTAGATCAATAGCTACAAGAAAGAGTAATCATGGGAAAACAAAACAAAAAAGAAGTGTTTATAATCATAAGATCTAAAAGTCAATTGCAAAAATTCACAAATAGAAAGGAAAAACGATAGCAATCAAATGGTCAAGTGATCATTTCTAGGAGACCCAATACTGTAGGCACTATGCTAGGATCCAAAACATTAAACTTTCATATATAAAAGGTAACGCTCATTTCATTAGTGTTGAGCTCTGAAACAAATTTTCATAAATCTCAAACTATCGTCACAAGATAGAATAATAAACAGTTATTAGTTATTACACAGATTCTCAATTTAGTTTGTGCGTTTAAACAGCCAAAAAACACTTGATAAAGGGCCAGGCTAACGTTAAAAAAATGGTCACTGCGCATCAACAATTATTATCTAAAATTGGGAGTGCCACAAGAAAATAAACCTTTATTAAGGTTTCCAAAGTATAAAGCATTGTGCTCAATTGATGGGAGGACACCAATAGTCTTTCCGTCAAGCTGAAAAATAAAAAATAAATAACTGAAGAGAACAACCAAGACAAACAGCATGTTGTATATCAATACATGTAAAGAAAGTACTTAAATTTTTTTATGTAAGATTCTTCAGTCCACGTTGTAACTAGCAAATTAATAAGGTAAAGTTACAAAACAGGTCCAATAAACCCAAATGATTTAATTATAACAGTAAACCAAATGCGTACAGATTTCAGACTAAGATATACATCAGATAATATTTCAAAATGAAGCTCAATAGGCCCGAATCAGTTGAAGTTTGATAGGAGTCCAAGTGAACACATTTTAAGTATTTAGGAAATGTTAACAGTGTATCACAAACAATCTTGTATCAGCTTCTCCACATTCAAATGGCACATGAATGAGTTAACAGTAAAAATAGAGGCACTCTAGCTTATTTAACATCAATAGATTAGGGATCATTTCCCAGCCCTCGCCTTCCCAATAACTACCCTAATTAAACATCGCAGAAACTAAGTGCAAGAAGATACAGATTAAAGACTCTGGGCTAGAGAAAAATATTGGGAGCTGAAGAGCTAGGCCACAAGTCATCCTTATTCATTTTCAAGCAATAATCAGTGTATCAACAAAGCAATAATTAATGATCTTGATGAGAAAACAAAATTAAGTTTCAAGGTATAAAAGTTCACACTCATAATTCTCACCAAAGTTCCAGATTTTTCTCTCACAGCTCTACCTGCAGCTTCTTTTGTTGAAAAACGCACAAAGCAAAATCCCTGAAAAATCAGAAGATAGCGACATACAGTGAAGAAACTTCTTGGTCTTCTTTCAGTACCTTTTCTTTGTTGGGTTACAGAAAATGGCATGCAGCACTAAAAATAATCATCTTCAAGGAAGCACATAAATTGTATAACTGAGAGTGACCTTCAAATTGCCATTCTGATCCTTTATCAAGCGAATTTCCACAATTTCACCACACACAGAAAATTCCTGCGAAAATGGAAGTTGATCCAGTGACAGTTCAGGTAATGTAACTCAAACCTCATAAAGTTGTTTCTATCAGTTACAGAACATACAAGGAAGACGATAACTTGATGGTTCTAAAACCAACAACTATCATGCATGTTACAAAGGATGGAAACAGATGAAATCTGAAGTAGATCAGAAGCTACAAGAAAGAGTAATCACAGGAAAACAAAACACAGAAAAAGAAGTGTTTATAATCATAATCACTCTGTCTAACATCCATATTTTGTGTTTTTATATATATTTTAGGTTGCATAGGAATACAAACTAGCAATCTACTGTCTGTAGCTGTTCAAAATGAAATAGAAATCAGACCTGACGGATTTTGTCTTCAGAAATGGTTCGGGGCAAACCACCAACAAAAACTTCGGTTCCTTTTATTGCATGCTCTTCTCACATGGAAAATGTGTATGTTATCAGGCGAAAACAAAATTTGTGAAATATATCTAACAAGCCAATTCTATAAAATTAATAAATAATGGTGGAAGCTAGAGAGAAGAATCATGCAACCAATTTTTAAGACATGTCATACAACTACTATATCCTTAATAGCTTCAAACTATAATGTTGTATGTTACCATACTAAAAGATTTTAATGGGGAGTAAACTTACTGCGATCAGTCTCGGATGGCTGGGTCATCTGTAGTTGAGTAGAGAAAAAAGAGATAGCTAGTTAATTATGATAAACAAATAACTGAAATCTTCAAACAATCAATCCTGTCAGTTTCTACCAACTTGGCCACAATATATGTATGAATTTCAGCCGCATCATCTTCCTTCACCCAAAAAAAATTGATGCCCTTGAAAAAATTTAATCTTTCTACCTCCCACCAACAATGGCAAAAGCCATTAGTATAAAAAAACAAAATTAATAAACAAACATCAAGGAAAGAAGTCTTCTCGCTGTGCATATAGGAGGGAAACTAACTACTAGTGGAGGGAGAAGTCTACAGCTATGCATTTGAAATTTTGATATTAAGTTCGTTCAAACTGAATTTGAGTCGCTCGAGCACTCTTTCATGATAAAGCGTTGTTATCTCACTCTTGAGTAGTCATCCTAATCTCAAACTTGACAATTTTATTTAATTTATATATTTTTAAAATATTATTTAAATCATCATTTCATTCAAATTTTATTTTTATAAAATTTCAAGTGTTTTTTAAAATTAATATTAATATTGAGCTTAAGCAACATTGTTATTTGTTAGGTCAAGTGGCACCTCGAGTAGGGTTTTACTCGAGCTCAACTACACACATTCCTAAAGGTTTTTTTTATCTCGTAAGATTCTTTATTGTGGAAAGCCATAAATATACTGGATCTGGATGAACTAATCAATGAATTGGAAGTCCTTTTACCATCAAACTTTTTTACGGAAAATTCAAGTGCTTCCCCCATTGATCTGTATCTTCAACTGAGTGACTAGAATTTTGATTTCACTATTCTTCTTGGAAAACGGTCTGAGTGTCTGACACGCGTCAAGCACTTTAACAATGGACAAATAGTCACTAAATTCCCCCTCTATCCAGATATTCATGGAATAATACATTTAATAAACAAATGGCAACAAAGCTCTCTTTTCCATCTTCCATATAGAACAGTCAATCCCCATCTTTAAATGTTCAATTTAAACAGTTTAATTATCCCTTTTGATTTCATTTCTGAGGCGTGTCTGACACGCGTCAAACGCTTTAACAATGGAAAAATAGTCAGTAAATGCCCCCTCCATCCAAATAAATATTCGTGGAATAACACATTTAATAAACAAATGCCGACAAAGCTCTCTTTTTTTGTTGTCCAAATAGAACAGTTAACAATCCCCATCTTAAAATGTTCAATTTTAACAGTTTGATTCTCCACGGGATTCGCGTGAATCTTTTTTCTTGTCAAATGAAAAAACGTTGCCTCTAACTAGTAACTAGTGATGAGCTACGACATCAAATAGTTAAATTTATACGAAACCAATATACACGGAGAGGGAAACTTAATTCACACAAGCGAATCGAATCAAGTAGAAACCCTCAAGATAAAGCAATTTCTATCCTCGAATGGAAAATTTTAATAGTTCTAACTTCAGGAGATTCGCGTAAATATTTTTTTAAAAAAAAAAAACCTTGGCTACAACTGTTCAGAAATTTGCGTGTCAAATAAAATCAATTGTTCTTAGAAACGAGAAAATACCTGTGCTGTCAAGGAATTGAATTTCGCTGGACGAAGCAATGGTACCAATAGGAAACCCTAGATGCGTGAATTGTGCTGATTTTGGGATTTTTATTATTTTTTTATAATTTTGATTTAGTATTTATATATGATATGTCTATTTTATCCTTCAACATGTGTTTTATTATTCATGTTTGGACTTGAATCGAGTCAAAAATAATTCGATGGTTTCTATTTTAAAATGGGAATTAGACTAAAAATTTTAACATTTCTTCAATTTTTATAAAAGAAATGTATAATATAATTAGCAGTTTGATTAGTCTTATTATTTTTTCTCCTTTTGCACAAGTTCAACCAATATCAAATATATATTCAACTTCAGTTTGAATTATTAGTTTCGTCATTCTTTGGCTCTATTTTAGTAACAATCAAAAAATAAACAAAAGCTTTGTAGTTCATTGGAATGTGCCTAAAACTTTAAACTTTGGATTCCAAAAGTCGATGGATGCTATTTTTAAAAATTAAATTTTAGCCATTTTATATAATGATTAATGGAAGAAAGAAATGGAAAAATCACATTCTAAAAACACATTCAAAAAGTTCGAATACTTTGTTATATAGACAGGGCAAAAAATTCCTCGGCTGGTAAACTATTTGGCCTCAAATAACTTCAAGAATCAAGAATATTGTAGTGTATTCTTGAACACTTTGTTTGGTTTCTATATATTCTTTATCATGTTTTCCTTGATGATCCTTCTCATTATTTTCCCAGAAGGCGCTTAGGGACAGAGTTGACAAACTGGAGCACCTTCACTCGTTTGTAGCTGGCCACATTGGATGAAATGTAGTTCATTATATCCTCTTCACTTTCTTTGGCTTTCGAATTTAATACGACAGATGCTGCTGCTATCTCTTCGGATTCTTCGTCGAGTAACCTGAATTAGATTCGTTTTGTAATGGTCAATGTATCCATTTCTAGACGGTAACTTAAAGATTTTGTTGATAATACCCCACTACAGCAGCATCTTCAACTCAAGGGTGGGTTAGAAGGATGGCCTCTGATTCAGCTGGAGCAACCTGCCAAGTCATTTGCAAAAAGCGTTGGTTAGAAAATTTTCATGTTTTCAATGCTGCCACTGATTTTTTTTATGAGATGTGTGGTATTGTGGTCTATTTTGCGCTCAACTATGTATGTGGGACAATGATTGGGACATGACATTTGATTTTGACACAGTTTAAAGTATTGAAGTCATACCACTTCAACTATATTTTTTTGAGTGACGATCCTACAATTTTATGTATATATTATCATAATTACCTGAAAACCTTTGTATTTGATCAATTCTTTGATTCGATCCACAAGGAAAATGTCCCCATCATCGTCAATGTAGCCTATATCTCCAGTATGAAGCCACCCGTCTTTGTCAATGGTGAGAGTGGTTTCATATTCATTCTTGTAGTATCCTGAAGTTATTTTTCCATATAATGTTACAACTACAATACAAGAAACGATAAAAGTTATATGTTATCGTCCTTTTGCTTGGCTAGTTCACCTTTCATCACACACTGGCTTCGCACACAGATTTCTCCTGGTGTGTTCTTGGGAAGTGAGTGACCTGTTTCGGGATCGATGAATTTCACTTCCAAATTTGGAAGAATGAATCCTACTGAATTCCTCTTTGCAATTCCACGTCCCTTGTTTGGATCCCCGTGAGTTAGTGTAATGCAGCTATGCTCAGTCATTCCATATGCCTAAAATCATATATAATAGACAAATCATCAAGATTTCTGGGATTTTGAGATTGGACAGATTTTAGAATAGTACTTTACCTCTTGGACTTCAACACCAGGAAACTTCTTTTCAAATTCTTTAAGAATTTCTGGAGTGAGGGGAGCTGCAGCAGTCATGAGGATCTAAGCTTGAGCTTACTAAGATCAAATTCATCCACGATAGGGTTCTTGACCAATCCCAGAATAATGGGTGGGACAATAGGCGCAAACGTGACCTCATGTGTGATCAGTTTATTGAGAAATGTTCGGAGCTCATACCGACGCATCAATACAACTTTCCCTTTGTTCCTTATGGTGGCACATCATATTCCAATTAGGTCATATATGTGAAAAAATGGAATTAGGCCTAGAATGGTGATCTGACCAATTAGTTCAGGTCCAACACTGAATATGGACGAGCAGAGGTTAGCCACCAGGTTTCGGTGTGTCAACATCACACCCTTTGACAATCCAGTGGTGCCTGATAATAAGAACTGAAACTCGATCATTGATGGAAAGATCTCAAGTTTGGTTTAAGCTATGTTGGACCAGTGACAAATCCAAGTTTAAGTCTCTTGTTTCTCTGAAATTATTACCTGATGAGAATGGGAGAGCACATAGATCAGTCTGTTTCACTTTTTCATCAATAGTATCAGTATTTGCCTTGTCCGCTGCCTCAAGCAGTTCATCCCAGTATATATTTCCATCCACACGGTCTATACCTTGTATTATAATGGGCAATCCCAAATCCTTTACCTGTCTGGACAAAAATTCATATGGCAAATTCATCAGAATACATATTATCCAACATAAAATCAATTGTAATGATGTCGACCTTGTGATAGGTTGATCCATCTGTCACAAGGAGCTTTGCATCAGCAGCCTCAACTTGCTTCTGTATTTCTGATGCATGAGCACTCGGGTTCGCACCAGGAAAAACGCCCCCTGCAGCCACGACTCCAAGTGCAATGATGGCATACTCCGCCACATTGGGAAGGAGCACCACCACGACTCTGCCTTTCCTCAGCCCGAGTGACCTGACAGCCTTGGAGAATCTCTTGATATATCTGCTCGCTTCCCTGTAAGTGTAGCCTTTCCCAGTGACTGCATCCACAAATGCCGTCTTGTCAAGATATAAGTCCACATTGGAAAGCACAAATTCGGGCAGCGTTGTGTCATCCGGAACAGAAACTGGTTGGCATTTGCTTCAGAAAATATATTCGTCTTCTTCCCAGTTCTTAGCATCGGTTCCCATGGTCGGTTTATTTGTCTGCATGAACTGGCTTTTCTTGAATTTATAGGTGATGCCCTATGAATAGGCCCCTCAATATCAGGCCCAAATCCCCCGACCCATCCCTAGCCCAAGTTCTCAGTCTCTGACTTGAGCGTCGAAGGGGTACGTCGGGACACCTTCTTGCACCTTCTAACGGTTTTCTTCGTGATTTCGGGCTTAAAGCTCATTCGAAGCCTACGCTGGGACTAGCGTCTTCAACCCTTGAAAATTTATTTGTGGGGAGTACAATACCTATTTTCTTCTTCAATCAAAAGCAAATGATAAACTACTGAAGCAAAAAATATTTGGATGGCATGAGAAGAAAAATGGCTGCACATCCGTCCATGGAATCCTTCATTTAAATGTTGAAGTCTGGTTTGTCATTATGATAAACTTACCGATGGTCACAGCTAAATTTAATCCATTAGCCGGAAATGTTACAAAAAACGAGCAAATTTAGTCGTCCGAAATCAAGATGAGCGACCATCACGGGTAAGTGATTCTTACCGGTCAAATGACAGAAAACTGGGTTCGTTTTGCAAAGATTAGGAAACTAATATCGGAGCCAGTAGGTCCTGCGTCTGAACCAATTGTAGTCGAGTAAGCTCTGGATAAGTCGAGTAAGTTTTGAGGTACAACCTGAAGCTCACCACTTAGGCTATTGGTACATATTATCCTACTACTCATACCAATTAGTGATGCAAGAATTTCATTCATATGAATCCAGAATATTATATACCTGTGGTTTGTGCAACATACTGACAAAGATGAATATTAAACTAGTGTTTTCAAGTATTTGTCTGGAAATTCCAGCAACGTTCAGAAGAATTTAAGCTTAACTCAACCCGTAATTAAAGGGGACAAAATCTATATCTGCATTGGCTACATATAATTTATTCCAGTAAAATATCCGATTCTTAAAAGCCAATCTATGTACCTGACGGCCCAATATCTTCAGCAACTGGACTGGTTCCATCGACGTGGAGTAACAGAGAAGATTTCAACTGCACATCACAAACATCGATGATTCACAATAAGTATGGATAAGAAAAACATATAAAAAAGACGAGAACTTGAGGTCCACAGAACCCGAATTTGTTATACCAAAAAAAATTTTGATGCAAATCCAACTGGGTAGCTACTCCTAAAAAAATCTCTAGAAAATGAAAAATTTATAAATTGACTTTAACTACCTGGTTACGAGCACGAATAACATCAGCTTCCGAGACTCGATAACATAGCTTGGTGACCTCGTACATAATTGCATAGGCCAAATCATCCAAACAATCAGGCTGCAAACAGTTCGCACGAGTAATGAATAGTAAGTAGACTGAGTACAAGTCTTGAATAAACAAACCAACCACCCAAGATGAAAAAATAGGATTAAAATGCTTTTTTTTTTTGGCGAAACATGGAAGGAGACGAAATTCCAAGGTGCACGCACGGGCCAATGGACTGAGTGAAAGGAGGGATACTTGCACAGATAAATAGCGAACTATACTGCTATAGTAAGAATAATTGATGAAGCAAAGATTTCATGATCTAGTATCTGTGTTAATTCAAGAGTCGAGTAAAAAAAGTTCTTCTGTGCCCACCTTAGCAATAGCATAAACACCGAATAAACCAGTGTCTTTGTAATTGGTATTGAAAGCCATCATGCTCTGCATCATGCTCTCCGCTATTTCGTTGATACCAACCCTCTCTGCAAGCTCAGTTCTGCAATCAAAGTTGGACACATTTCATGAATGCAAATAGTGAAGATCAAAATTGTTATACAATTAAATTAGATGAGTAGTTTGGATGTTATGCAGCAAACATTGACCCCATATGCTTCCCACCTCCAGCACTCTTGTTCCAAGAACCAAACATCGATTGCATGGCCATTAAAGCAATGGAATCTGGATTTGTCCAAGAAGCCCCTTCAAAAGCAACTGAAAAATGGGCAAGAGGCACGTCGTCATTCAGCATCCTTATCGACACATTCCCAATATCAGAAACCAAAATGAGGTTGCTGCCCATGGAAAGTATCAATCACAATTACTTCAACATGATTCAAGCACTACTCAAACACAACAAGCATACCTCTGAGCCGGTGAAGATTGCAGGTTCCTTCGCAACTAACTCAGAAGCTGTCGTTGCATCTGTTGACAACTTAGTAAATAATTTCTTCACTTGCTCAACTATATCTTCATGCTTAACAGCACCAGCAGCCGAAACTATCTATGATGAAAGAAAATAAGAAAAGGAGTAACAAACATCAAATACGAATCTAAATATGGCATATTATCAAACAAAATTAGCATTTGATCAGATGCAATATGAAATAATTCTTGCATCGATTACAGTAATAATTATATTATAACTAACATTATTATCTTATAATAAAAAGGAGATTAGAGTAACTAATTTTAAAATCATAATATAATTTTTTATCAACTGAAAATATCTCTATGAAATTAGAAAAATATTTTATCTCCATTTAATCTATATCTATATAAATATACGAATGTGAATTGTGAATTTACATAAATATCCTTACCTTCATTTAATAATAATCATTAATACATGTTTTTTTTTCATATATTCTTTTAATAATAATAATTAATATATTTTTATTTTTTTCCATATATTCTTTTAATAATAATCATTAATACATTTTTATTTTTAAATTTAAAATTTACCTTTTTCATATATTCTTTTAATAATATTCTATATCTATATCTCTATTATCCTTAACTTCATTTAATAATAATCATTAATACATGTTTTCTTTTTCATATATTCTTTTAATAATAATCATTAATATATTTTTATTTTTAAATTTAAAATTTACATAAATTAATACATGTTTTCTTTTTCATATATTCTTTTAACAATAATCTATATCTATATTCTTTTAATAATAATCATTAATACATTTTTATTTTTAAATTTAAAATTTACCTTTTTCATATATTCTTTTAATAATATTCTATATCTATATCTCTATTATCCTTACCTTCATTTAATAATAATCATTAATACATGTTTTCTTTTTCATATATTCTTTTAATAATAATCATTAATATATTTTTATTTTTAAATTTAAAATTTACATAAATTAATACATGTTTTCTTTTTCACATATTCTTTTAACAATAATCTATATCTATATAAATATATGAATATGAATTGTGAATCTAAATATATCTACAATTCACATTCGAGATCAAATTCACAGAAAATCACTATCATAATGTTATAAATTGTTAGTATTACGAACATTAAGGTAATAATGAGAAGACGAATAGAGATAGGTGTGATTAAATAAAATTAAATTATTAATAAATATTAAGGTCATATAACACATTTTTTTCACATTTAGAATGTAGATATATTTAGATTACTTATGTATCAACAAAAATACATGATTGATAGAAAATATTTGTATGTAAGTGATTTCATTGCAAACATTTAAGTTATTTAATCAATTTTCAATATATGATGCTAAATACATATTACTAAAAAATATATTATCTATTAATCTATTAAATATATGACTTTCATTTGTGAGCTTACTATTATATTATTTTTTTGTTTTACAATTTGTCATGTTAATGGTGTTATTTGAGTCATTTTTTATTTTAGTTTAATAAGATCATTAATAGTGTATTTAACTCAATCAAACTAATTATTATTTTAATTTACTTTTAAATTTAATTTTAATTACTTAAATTTATACATTGCCGTCAAATAATAATAGGAAGACAAAGGGAGATGAGTCGGATTGAATAAAAATAAATTATTAATAAATATTTAGTCAATTTTTTTATAAATGATGCTAAATAAATATTACTAAATAATATGCTCCATTTGACCACTTTGTATTCTTGCAATGAGAGGAGTTTTTTTACCCTAGCGTTAACATGTTTGATTGTTATATGTCATTTGTATTGATCATGTAATTGTGTTTGAATTGTTTATGTGATTTGTTTGTTTGCACAAAGAAAAGAGAGAACAAAATCAAATATTCAACAAAAATGGTTATTTTTCAAATTTTTATTGTTGAGATATTTTGTTAATTTTTAAACACATAATGCATGTTTTCTGTTTGCTTAGATTACTTGGTTTGAACTGACTTAGAAAATATTAAAAAAATTGAAATATTTCTTCGTTTTTACCTTATGTATCAGAATATCAAGAGATAATATTTTTTATTTATTGGGGCAATTGCAATTAGAGGAGTTTTTTTACCCTAGCGTTAACATGTTTGATTGTTATATGTCATTTGTATTGATCATGTAATTGTGTTTGGATTGTTTATGTGATTTGTTTGTTTGCACAAAAAAAAGAGAAAACAAAATCAAATATCCAACAAAAATGGTTATGTTTCAATTTTTTATTGTTGAGATATTTTGTTAATTTTTAAACACATAATGCATGTTTTCTGTTTGCTTAGATTACTTGGTTTGAAGTGACTTAGAAAATATTAAAAAATTTGAAATATTTCTTCGTTTTTACCTTATGTCTCAGAATATCAAGAGATAATATTTTTTATTTATTGGGGCAAATGTATTTCCAAACTTCTGTCTATAAATCAATATTTAAAATTTTTACGACATTATTATATTCTCTAATCAATTTGTTTTACTTAGATTGATAGAAGACATTTTAGTTTGAGTTTTTATGTATTTGCTTATATTATTTTTGTAATATTATTTATTATGAAAATAATAGGTGAACTACAAAATTTGGTAGGTCTAAGAGTCCTCTGGTGAACGACAAATATGGATAAATTATTAAAATATATAATATCCAGTAGATTTTTGGCATGCGATTTTGTTCTAATTCAATGATTATGCATGATTCTAAATTTTTATTATATCACAAGTTAACACATGCCTAATATTTTTTTCTATGGTTTAAGAAAAATTGTGTGACTTCCTCCAATATTATCTCGATATATTTCGAGGTGACAACAAGATTGTTTTTGTCTCTTTTTTTAGTCAAAGTGTCTAACCAGCTAATTCATAACATATATGATGGTAGCATAGAAAACCCCTCGTCAAATAAATTCACTTAGCCAAATATTGAAATTCAAATAAAATTCTACAATATTTCATCAAATTAATTTTGACTATCATAAAATGCTCATGAAATCTAAATGGTTATATTATTAGATGAGAATCATGAGATATTGAATGATACACTTACTTTGACAGATATTTGAATGATATCTCATATGCATATCTTAATTACATTATTCGTATCTCTTCTCAAGATTTTTAAAATACAATAATTAATTTTGTATATCGTTCCACAAGATATAAAATATTATAAAACAAAATATAAACTCGATAGAAGAAAATTTGTTTAGTTTCAATGAATAATATAATATTATGTTCTAAACGCAACAAATGAGATTGAAACTATATCATCCTAATGACATGATGCACGCAATCATTATTTCAAAGCTTCAAAAAAATGACGATCAAGATGACTTTCTTCAATTGCGTCAAATTAAATGAGGACACAATTCTAAGATATAGTCATTTGAAGAGATTTCAAGTATTTTTCTCACAGTGATTGAGAAATAGTTGTTAAAAATTTATTAACCTTATAGCTATATGTTGATAATATTGATACTAAATTTATAAAAATGATATCACAAATATCACAATATTTGAAGAAGGTGCAACATCATTCATTGGTTATGTTGTTGAAGAATATATAGGTTATACATATTTTTAGTCACAAGTGAAAACTTATCACGAGTAAAGCATATTTTCTTAAGAGTTATAGTTGATGATTGTCAAAAGCGGAAAAATCATTTAACAATAAAAAAATAGTCGGGAAAATAAGATTATCAGATAAAAACAATGTAGAAAACAGAAAAAATGGCGTGATAAAGAAGCAAACTACGAGCATGTCAGATCCCCGATAAAGATTGTAAATAACATAATAGATGTTAAAGACGATCAGATACTTGCTGAACATACCAAAATAGTTATATGCATATTATAACAAACTACGACAAAGAGTTGTTGAGTTGTCAAAATCAACCAAGAAGCATATTGGAAAGTGTGTCAAGTGGATAAGATAATTTATCTTATTCATATACCGTCTATGGTCATGATTTTTTATTTTTTATGGCTTAGTTTGTTTCAGTTGATAAATGTTATTAACCATGTTTTAATTCATTTAAATATTATCAAAATTTCGTACATATATTTTCAACAGTTTAGATTTTTACGTGCAAAGCACGTACATTTTTCTAGTTAATAGAAAAGTGGTGATATCGTCGTCTGCTCGAGATTTGAGATAAATTCAAATTATTTCAATAAAATTTAACATGATTTTTCTTTATTTTGAACCGAATAAAGGATTTGATAATTTTGTTTAATCCAGGTAGAAAATGATGGGCCAGGAAAAAATTGTTGGGCCTGTTTACAAACAGGCCTAAGCCCACCAATAACACCAAGCAGGGCCTTTGCCCAGTATTCCATTTATATATATCACGCAAACCCTAAATCTTTAACATCTTTCACTAGCGACTGCTGCCACGCTGAGTCGTCATATTCGGCAGAGGTGATATCGTGGTCTGCGCGAGATTTGAGATCTTCAGCTATGGCGACTGCGAAGACTGTCAAAGATGTCTCCCCTCTCGAGTTCGTCAAGGCATACGCCGCTCATCTCAAGCGCTCCGGCAAGGTACGAGGCTCGGTATTCAGATTTTTTTTATCGCGATTAGAGATTAGACAATTGTGGTTTTTTATTAAAGTTAAGTACTTTGTTAAGCAAATTACGGAGAGTTGGTGATTTTGATTTGAGAAGAATTTGTTAACCATCTCGTGGTTGTGTTCTCTTCCTATTCTCCTGCTTTGTTTTTTTGCTCGTGGATGCATGTATGGAGTCATAGAGTTGAAGATAACTTAACCATACGGTGTTATCTGAAAAAATCAAAAATGTGTTTATTTTCCTTTTTTATTTTTGCAAAAAATAGATGGAGCTTCCGGAGTGGACTGATATCGTGAAAACTGGTGTGCACAAAGAGCTTGCTCCTTATGATCCGGACTGGTACTACATCAGGGCTGGTAAACTGCTCTTTCTTTTCTTTTTCTATTTTTGCTTACCTGTTCTGGCTAGTCATTCATCTTTCAATTTGGAATATGCAACTCCAAAATGATCCAGTTTCTAAGTTGTGGTAATTTCTGACATTTGTTCAGTACTCGTTTGAGGTTACCTGTTTGTGGTATCATGTTTATACAAAAGGACTTTCTTGATTTAGATGTTATTGAAGTTTTGCTTTATGTACTATATCTGCTTCAGATTGTTGTGTTTGAAATCCAAATGGTATGTTGAATTATACAGCTTCCATGGCTAGGAAGATTTATTTGAGGGGAGGTCTCGGTGTTGGTGCTTTCCGGAGAATTTATGGTGGGAGCAAGAGGAATGGGAGTCGTCCCCCTCATTTCTGCAAAAGCAGTGGGTCCATTGCTCGCAACATACTTCAACAGTTGCAGGTTATGGGCATTGTTGAGATGGAACCAAGGGGGTGAGTTTTTAAAAATTTATCATTATGGTACCTTAGAACTCGACACAATTTGGTGTCAAGCTATATCAAACTGATGAAGTAAAGTGAAACTTTGTATTATGTCTCATCACATTTCTAATTACTCATATAAAAATAAGCCACTAGCCACTATGAGTCTAGTTCATATACTTATGTATATAATATATGTGCATATAGATATTTTATCTACATAGCGAGCCGTTGAGGAATAGAATATATTCATAAACCAGGTAGGCTGAATTTATGGTAAATGTTTTATGGAACAGTCAGCATTCAGTTGCATCCAGCATTGTTTTGAACTTTCTGATGTAATGTTCCTTTCTTTTTTGTGTGTCCTTGTATTTAACAGCGGAAGAAGAATCACTTCCAACGGACAAAGGGATCTTGATCAAGTTGCTGGAAGGATTGTTGTTGTTGCACCGTAGGTTATTTGAGTGTGAAAGCATGTCTCCTATCTGTTGAGAATTTTTGTCTGAAGAAGTTGTCGAACTATTTTGGTTGGGAATTTCTCCTTGTACTCTCGAAATTGGTTTACATTTTCATATGATTTAGTTAATTACTTTTTGGATATGATATCGGATGCTTTGTAGCCTGTACCTGTTGTCTTTTTTTCTTGACTGAATTGGTTCCCATTGCTCGTTTTCCGTGGGAAGGCTTGATCATTCTAAATGAGTGATAAGTTTTCTATATTAGCATTTGGTTGATTTATGCCCAACTTAAAAATAACAAAAAAAATGTACAAGAAGAAAAGAGGAACACTTCTTTTTTTAAAGAAGAAAAACTTAAAACTTTTTTGTTTTATCTGCTTCTGTGTGTGGTAAGTTGGCATTTAGTACTGTATAGCGAGGTTAAAAAGAAAGAAAAGAATAAAATGGCACATCGTTACATTATTGTGCCGGCAATTCATGTAATCTGCTTACCAAAATTGAGTGTTTAGTTGCCGCGGATACAGTTTCCGACGATTGAATAAAACAAATGAGATATATACAAATGGTAAAGAATAAAATTCAATGATGACTCGGCACCATAGAAGTATCAGCTATGATCGTGAAAGACGCGATACATTACATTTCTCCTTGGATGAAACCCGACATTCGACCATTCACCCTTCATATTCAATGCAATTGTCATCCCAGGACATGCAGCACTTTATCTTCTTTTGTTGGGGTGCATGGAACTTTGGTTCCCTGGGTTTGGTGGGCTGCTTTGTAGATCTGCACACACACGGAAGTGTATATTAGGCCGACTTCTAGGTATGTTTTTTCATTAGATATTAGATATTTGTTATGCGGCTCAAAAATTAATTAGATAGCCACCATGTGCTTTTTTCTGCTGTCTTATTACATATTTGTTATGTATGAGGCTCACGCTGATTTAGACATTCATCTTGTATTTTAGTTTAGCAACAAACAAATTGAGTTGAATCCAATGTGACAAAGCGTATATGAGGCTACCTTCTGGGGATGAATGGTCTGTTAAAATATGGCATAGGTTGAGCTTTTGGAACAATCTCTTTCCTCAGTCTTCTGATTTCCTCTTCTTCGGCAAGCTGCAAAAGAGGTGTCAATTAAGGATAACCTCTGTCATTACACTCCTTTGACTCGAACATTTCTTTGTGGAATTACCTTCTGCTGTCTGTCCCTTTCCATCCTGTATTCTTCAATTAAACTCATTTTCTTGGCAACCTTCATGGACAAATGAAATGGTTATATGAAATGTGAACACATTGAACAAGAATCTGTAACGATTCCATAAGAAATAAATTAGCTTCTATATAAGACAATGAAAGAAGATTTTGGAAACGATTTTTTAATGAGTTGATTTTAATCACAACTAGACCTAAATAATCATATGTGAGATGTTTCTCTTATAAGTGTCAACTGGTTTGTCCAAATGTGGAGCCTGAAGGCTGTGCTTTACCTACCTGATGATCAAATTCAGCCCGCTCCTCTGCCCTTATATCACTATGCAAGACCAGATTCGTGGGCCTCGTATTTTCTTTAACTGGAGGTTTCATCAAACACTGAAAAGAAAGAAATTAACACTATCAACTTTTCACTGAAATATATACACAAACAACAATGGAACACGTAAGTAATAAAATACAGGATGGTGTCAACTGGACATGCCAACTTGCTCCAAAATTAATTCACTCAAGTTATAAACCAGGATCATGAAAATTTGAAAGCCTTGGTGCTCATATTATTTGCCCGAAGCCAAAAGAAAAAAGACAAGTCAAAATTATGAAATGAAATCAAGGTGGCATAAGCATTTAACACGAGAAAACCTCAATTCACACGAAAAAGCTTCCCTCAGGGGGTAAATGTTACCTCTGGTTCATCAGTGGTCCAAGGTAGACCTTGAGCAATAGGTATTCGCAATCTTTTCTCTTCTTCCATCACTTGTTTCAACTTCTTCATGAATTCTTCTTCCTTGCATTTTCCTCTTTGCTAAAGCATAAACAATTGCTAGAATTAGTGTTATTCGTAAAGAGACAAAAAATACGAAGCACCACACATGTATAATAATGTATTCATTTGTTGTAGTAGTTTTGACTCAACTAAGTATGGCACCAAAATCGGCAAATCACCTTCAGGCACAAATAACAGTGGAACTGAGATAGAGATCGTGTCCACAATCCACTCATCAAGCGAGTTGGTTTAATTATTGGAAATACGTTTGAGGCAGGATTTTGATACAGAAAACTCTAGGTCAAGTATGTGTCGTTTTATAAAAGTCGTATTTGATGTTAATGATGCTACTGGTATCTTAAATGAGTAGTGAATCAAGCATCGCGTTTCGACACATCTATATCTGATGACAATTATTAGTACTTGACAATCTCATATCAATAATTACAAGTTCTTGTAACTAATGATAATCAAACACACGATCATAGCTCTGGAACCAATTGTAAAACAAATTACTTTCTGATTTACCAAAATTGTAGCTGGTGGCAATTATTGATATGGAAAAAGAAAATATAGCTCATCTTTCCTTTCATTCTCAAACTTTTATTTGGCTAGCAAAGAATTTGTGTTACTTAACATGTGCCAAAATGTGCTGAAGCAAAACACCTTCCCTTTCAATCCAGTAAATACCTACATAAGCATGACTAAAAGTTCTAACTTCCCTGCCAAATATCTACATGTCTTTTATGCTTGTCTGCTGTTAATTTCTTGATTTCCTTCCAATGTGAGAATTGCAGGGAAAAGAATGGATCCACCGCTTAATGTCATCTAGGAAGAACCAGTGGCACTGTCTGGGAAGATCCAATTTATGATGGAATTTCAATAATCTCTCCACAAACTGTTAATATACTTACTGGGATTTGACCAGGGCACAGAGTTGAGAATGGTTTCTTTTATAGAAGGACGATATCTGTTAAATATCCTTCTAAAATTTACAGTTCGATCGTTGTATGTCAACTTTCCCTACACCAAAGGCTTTAAAAAAAAAACTATGTCGAGATGAAATGGTGTTTGACTTAAAACTCAGCTACGAGAATCATGTGTACAATAAAACGTTGCCAGTGTTTGAACTTCGCAAACCAATTAAACTGCCAGATGTGAAGGATATGATTTGCAACAAACCTCAGTTCTGAGCGTGAAGGGCTTTTGAGAGGTTGGTTTGAGCTGTTTTCTCTTACAATGTCTTCCAGAAAAGGTTAGAGATGATTCGGCACTCTGCAGAAGTAAAACGTTTGTAAGCTCACCTGTATTGACTAAATGAATCATCTCTAGGAATATACATATGAATAAAAGTTCTCACTTGCCGCCTGCTTGTTCTACCATCCGCAGAAGACCTGACTGAAATGCTAACGCTTCAGAAGAGCACAAAATAAAATTCAGAACCAATACAAGAATAGCAAAACATCAAAGTATTTAGTTGTGCAGATGTTTAGAACGGTAGCTTGGCTACCGACCTTCCTTGGCTGCGGTCAAGTGAATAAGATCGATTTGAATCTAAACCTAAGCTCTCCGATGTAAGGAGAAGGTCTGGTGGACTGAACGGAGAGATTGAGACCACCGTTTTAGAAAACTTAGGAGGCTGTTGAAGTCCAGTCGACTCCCATTTTAGCCCCTGACTTTCGTCCTTCACTTCTTCCCCCACTTCTTTTTCATTCAAATTATCTGAATTGGGAATCAAATTGAATTTTTCAAATGCCTTCACCAATTGCATCACCCTTCCGGATCCTGGCTCTTGTTCACTGGCCTTTGCTTCTTCCAACAACCTATCCCTGCTCCTCTTCAACCCAGATTCACCCTCTTCCCCACCTGCGTCATTTACCTTTATTTTCCCTCCATTGACAATACTAGAGTCTTGACTAATGGAGTTTACTTTTATCTGCGCCTTCACAGTTTCATCATCGTACTCTTTTAGCTTCTCAAACTCAACGTCATTATCTATTTGCCCCCGATCCATACAAAAATCTTCCTGAGAAGCCCTCAAACTCTGATAAGCCACACACAGGCACTTGGATTTCCCAGTGCTCTTCTTACACTTCTGACAAACCACCGCGGAGGTCGGAGAGTTCACTTCCTCATTTCGAGATTTCTTCTTTGCTATCACGAACCTCCTATCACGAATCTTGCTCTTCAGCAAAGGTGAAGCCATTTGGTTAGGATTGGGGCTTCTGATGAAAGCCTTTCGGGCACTTTTTTCAGAATCGGTAACCGACTGAGAACTGGAGGACTTCAATTTGGGGCTCGACAAATTTGGATTAAAATTCTCCGAACATTTGTTGGAATCGTTTGTTTTGGATGGATTTGATAAGCTGGATTTCTCTTTCCCAGGAGTAACCATTGCAGCAGCAGTCTTCGAACTCGAATCCATGGTGAAATTCCTGGAGAAAGAGAGGAAGAGGAGCGATTCAGTATGAAAAATTCGCGACCTTATGTTTTGCTATTTGATTTTGTTAGATTTCATTGATTGAAAGAGGAGGGAGGGAGGAAAAAGAAAACGTTGAGCTTTGGACGCTCGGAATGTAACGGCTAGTTTCCATGTGAGGGGTTCTACACCGTTGGATTTATTCACGGGATTTTAGATAGTGTGTAGTAGTAGCAAAAAATGTGAACTGTGAGACGGTCAACCTACTGATATTCACAATAAAAAATAATACTCTTAATATAAAAAAGTAATATTTTTTATGGATGACCCAAATAAGAGATATTTATCACAAAATACGATCCGTGAGACCGTATCACACAAAGTTTTGTCTTAATCCAAATATAATCTAGATGAATTTCGAACGTATATTAAGTTGGGTATACGGTAAACAATTTCATAAAATAATATAATATACAATACTCGAGTATAACACTTCACTCGAGGGTCTTTTACCAGATTATAGCAATTTTTATTCTCCATTAACAATCTACGATAGTTTTCAAAAACTTATTAAAATATTGTAAAAAAAATTTAAAAAAAGTAAAACTTTTACTCCCTAATTGTTTCACCTCCCCCGCCTGTAGGGGAGGCGGGGGAGGGTAGAAATTAATTTTAAATTCTCCCCCGCCTGTCGTACAGGCGAGGGAGAGATAATTATTTTTAAAATATTGTCCGCCTCTGCAGGAGGCATGGCAGAAAAATTAATTATAAATTTTATCCGCCTTTTGTATAGGCGGGGGAATATATTTTTAAATTATTAAATTTCAAATGCTTGCCCGCCTATTGCAGTGGCGGGCGAATTTAAATAGCGTTTATTTTTTAGATATAATAATTTTGTTTTTTGTGTAATTATTGGTGGGTAATGGAAACCGACGAAACTAATATAATTTATTTTATCTAAAAAAATGATTTAACATTACTATACAAAAAGATGGATTTGACCTCACGTGCAGAGACCATTATTATTGTCCTTCTGTATGAATTGATATTGTTAAACACTTATTGATGTATATTTGATTGATAATTTTGGCTGTATCGTCATGAATATCGTGAATTTGTGTCGAATAATTAATGTTTTGTATTTATTTGAATCACGAGTTGTCTTTAATTTTTTTTTTAAATATAGGCAATAAAGAATTCATGTATTGTTTCTCTATATATGTCTGAAGTTATTTTTCTTGTTTTGCATCTGATAATAAGTATTCTTTCCCGAGTTATTGTTCCGTCGGTGAATTTAAGGAGTGAAGAAATATTTGGCATTAATCAGTCCTGATTGAGGTATATCGCTAATTTTTCAAATATGATATATCAAATTTTGTTTTGAAAATTACATCGATCTAAAAAATAATTTTCATACAAATAATTTATATTCATAATTATTTTTTGTTGTAGATTGAACGACGAACGAAAGATTTATTCACGATAAATGACATCTTTTTCGAGGTATCTATCATAATTTCATAATTTAAATCTTATTAGATAAATACTTCTATTATTTTTATTGAACGAACCTAATTATATAGAATACAACCATCAAAAAAATTAATAGAATACAAATAATTTTAACAACACTTAGAAATATTACTTACCTTTTAATAAGATAGGCACGATAATACCAATATCTACACTTCCTGAAATAAATCAAGAGATAGAAGGTATAAAAATTATTAGAATTCAAAATTTTATTAAAAAAAACTTGAGACGAAAAATAAATCAAATCCATACCGACAAACCTTTGAACACAATATAAGTGACAAACCTTTGAATACAAAATGCAAGTGAACTTCTCATGTATATATATAGAAGAATTCTACTTTAAAAATATTTAAATACGCCCGTCACTGCAATAGGCGAGCAAGCATTTGAAATTTTATTATTTAAAAATATATCCCCCGCCTATGCGAAAGGCGGGTAAAATTTAAAATTAATTTTTCTGCCCCGCCTCCTGCAGAGGCAGGCAATATTTTTAGAGGTGAAACAATTACTCCCCCCCAACATTTGGAAGGGCGGGGGAGTAAAAGTTTTACTTTTTTTTCTTTTTTTAATTTTTTTTACAATATTTTAATAAGTTTTTGAAAACTACCGTAGATTGTTAATGGAGAATAAAAATTGCTATAATCTGGCAAAAGACCCCTTCACTCGAGGTTGCTCTTAATTATAAAACTTCTTTTTTTTTTAGTTTGGTTTGAAGTTCCAACTTTTGGGGGATTTGTAAATGTAGAGGCATGGATTATTTTGGTGCCTTGATGATCACTAAACATATTTATTTTTATTGATTTCACTCTTTGTAAGTTTTTTTTTTCCATTTTGATGAGTTTCATTAAACTTTATGAATATGTTAGTTAAAGTTCTAAAAATTATGTTGATGATTAAGAATGCTTAATTAATGCATTTTGGAGATGGTAGGATACCTTTTTGGTTATTATAGATATTATACTTTGGCTTGCATTTGAATTGATTAATCAATTTTGAGCTAAGAATTTCAATTTTATAATAATAATTTTATAATAATAATGATTTGATTTATTTGAGTCAATCTAATTGACAATTTATTCAAATCATCTATTAGTTATATTTTTTTAGCAATTGTTGTGTATTTCAAATTCATCATAATATGTATTTGTTTTGAAACTCCTACAAATCCAAATCCTCCAATCCAAACACAATCTTATGGAGTTCTTATATTATGTTTGTATTGATTAGATTTCAGATTTCTTGTATTGTTTGAATTGACAAAATTTCACTGAATTTCAAATTTACTTCATATCAAATAATTTCAATAATAATCGTAATTGATCTCAAGTACACTCCAGATATATTGGAAATGCATTCCTCAATTTCTTTCCCGATGATGAGCTTGGGTCGAGAGGGTCATAAAATCACGAAGTTCAAGTCCAATTAATTATTTAGATGAATTTTAAATCAATGGTTTCATCATAAATTGATAATTTTGAGTGTATTTTAAAATTTTTCCTTCCAAATCAAATCATTTCCAACTTGAGTATACCACAAATTTTTTCCGATATTTTCATTGAATATCTGGTCCATTATTGATTATTTTTGGTATCATTGTTGAAAATCATTGTTGAATTTATTGAAAATGGGCTTAAATATCTTCTTAGCTACAATAATCAACATTTAATTAATTTCTTGATTGCGTGTGTTTGTTAGGAAAAAACCTTCTCTCAATCATTTAATCAATATTTAAAAAATATTGAACTCATCTTTTTTTTTTTCCATATATTTTTATAGTGTATAATAATTGTTTTTTACAGGTAACGAGCCAAACCCATGTTGACCAAAGATAATTATATATCAGCTATTCGGCATTAATCATTACCTATTTAATTAATTATTATTTATTTCTATTTTATTTTTATGCCTATGTTAAATTTATTTAGTAATAATAATATTCAGAGTGTAAAAACGGTCAAAAAATTGGAATAGTATAGATAGGGCCGATCAGCCAATCAAATTTAAGAGTTTACAATATACCTGAATTTATTCTCTCTCTCTCCCATTTACCTTTCCGACCCAGAGAATTCAGAAGGAAATCAAGTCTCTGCAATTAATAGAGAGGCGATAATTTGGGGCAGAATTTATTGCTTGATTTGCCTTGACGATGATTTGGTTCGTGTAATTTATAAATCGTTCGCATTCATTCATGTGTGTGTGTGTGTGTTCGCAGAAAAGTTGTTATTGTGTGCACATATTGATTGAGAAATCAAATCGAGTTGCGGAGGGACAATCATAGGGCTGCTGGATTGTGATTTATACGGATAATCGTGGATTCCAATGCGATGGATACACCGCCGGAGAGGAACAAGATCGTTGAATAGCTGCTGCGGCAGATCTGATGGTGAGGAGTTCATTATCGTTTTCGGAGGATTGTTTGGAGCTGTGTTTTCGTTTTAGGAAGGTGATTATTAGCTGTAATAGTGGTGGCGGTGGCGGTGGTGGTGGTGGAAGAGATTATTTGTTGAAGCATAGGAGGGCAGAAGGGGAAAAAAGGAGGAGAGTGGCGGCGGAGGAAGATGCAGCTGCACTTCTCACCTAGCATGAGAAGTATAACAATATCATCGAGCAGCAGCGGAGGAAATGTCAATGGAGGAGTCGGAGATTTGATGAAGATCAAGGTCGCAGCTCGCCACATTCCGTACCGCACTCTCTTCCATACGATTTTGATTCTTGCTTTTTTGTTGCCTTTTGTCTTCATTCTCACCGCGGTCGTCACCCTTGAAGGTGTCAACAAGTGCTCCTCAATCGGTACTTTTCTGCATCTTGCCTATAAACCCCGATGGAAACCGTGCTTTCATGATTATTTATGCGATGATGTTTGTTACATCTTCAGACATTTGTTTCCATATACTCTGCTGATTGGATTTGAGGATTTCTTTAGGGCGACTGATTTTTTTATTTTGGTTCTCTCTGATTTTTAGCTTTTATATGATTTATGGGTGTTCATTACATGGTTCTTTTGCCCCTTTTATTATGAAACTCAAATAGCAATATAAAAATAAACTACTGGTGAAAATGTTCAAATTCAACGTTAACAGCATCAGGCATGCTTTTCTCTCTGAAGATTGTGATTTTATTTTGCCACTAAAGGTTGTGCTGATGGCTTGTGATATCCCAATTTATGTAGTTCTCTTTTCATGTTCTCTGTGGATCACTTTTTTCTCTGCTATGATTGGTGATATATAATTGAAGACTTTGTGTAAAGTGTAAGTTTCGGAGTCGGCTTATAGTTAAATATTGGAAGTGATCACTAAATTATCAAAAATTAAGTTTTTGGCATGTAGATCTCGGTGCATAAATGTTAGTCTCATGCCTGTAGTAGATCTTTCATGGTTTATACGACTTATTAATTGCATAAAAGTACCTAGCTGACCACGACCGATATAGAAGAAACTTCACTTGGCCCTTTATGGCGATGGTCATTATACCATGAAATGATACTCACTGGATTGGTAATTTTCTGTTCATTCTGTATAAATCATGTAAACAAAATCTCTCACGCAGAACTCACCAGGAAGATCTTTTTACAGCAAGTCTTCTGTATGTTCTCCCTATTCTTCCATTTGGAACCATAATTTATTCTTCTGCGTTCTTCAAACTGTGCATAAATTTTGTCCTCTTTTCATTATCTATCTGTGATACGTGGTCTTTATTTTCTCCAACGGGTCATCACACCTCGTCACCTTACGGAATTATTTCTGTCTAAATCTACTTCTTCTAATTGCTCTCTTAAGTGACCGAGAAACTGATGCCACGTACCTCTCCTCAGTCTTTCTCAATATGTCACTGAACTGGAAATGTTTTATGCTTTGGATAGAAATAAGTGGCAACTTAACTTCCATGCTGTGAAGATTTGCTGCCATTTCAAAACTTTACTTGATCTTTTGGATTCCCCTTTGATGAAACTCCTTCCGTTGTTTTTAGTTTTGTTTCCACTTTGGGCCTCTAAGTATTGGTCCAGCGTTGTGGTGTAGTTTTCTACTATAATTTAGTTTTGTTTCCACTTTGGTCCTCTAAGTATTGGTCCAGCGTTGTGGTGTAGTTTTCTACTATTATGTTGATTATTAAATTGGTGACTGTAAGGAAGATGAAAGAAAATAGTGACTGTGTGGGTAGAAATCTAGTTGTGAGGATCATTTTATTATTAGCATGTGTCAATCCTTAATCTTACATTTTTCGTCTTCTTTCTTTATAATCTGGGACTTTTTAAGATGTCAAAGTTTTAATATTTGTGTATGTATATATACCGTTTCAAATGAAAGTTATGGTTTCAAATTTTGTTTATTACTGTTTCTCTGTTTCAGATTGTTTAGGACGGCGTTTGGGCCCAAAGCTTTTGGGTAGAAATGATGATTATGGGGTAAACATCTTTTTTCTTTCTCTGAATTCGTATGCATAGTTATTTTAATTTTGATATATCACGGTTTAACTATGATACATTTTTTATGGTATTGCTGAAATTTTGTTGTTGTTATGGAAGAGGATGGTCAAGGACTTTGTTAAGATCCTGAATCAAGTGAACTCTGAGAAAGTCCCCGACAGTTTGAAGATTCCAGACTCTTTTAGTCAACTTGTTTCTGAAATGAAAAACAACAAGCACAGTTCGAAAGAGTTTGCTTTGATTTTGAAAGGAATGGTAGGTGTTTCTGACTGCTGTCTATTTTAATTTGCCAAGTTTCATATTGCTGTGTCCGTTTTCATCACCCTCATGTCCTTAATTATTATGGAACATGATGTTTTTTGCTATACAATACCAGATTACAAATTCCTAATCATGTACCTAATAATGCCTCTCTTTACTCTATGTTAATCTCCTTTTAGGTTTTGCTTTACATAAAAATAATTCATTTAATGGTGCTTCACATTAAAAAAAAATATTAATGGTGCTTCACGTTTTTGTTGAGATAGAAGTTTGTATTCACTATACTAGCTCTTAAGATCTCTGGTTTACTTTTATTCATTCTTCCTGTTTAATCGACCCCATAGAGGGACATATTTTTTTCTACATATTTTGAGCTATAATTGTATGTGGTACCAGTAAAATGTGACGATTTACTGAGAATCTGAGATGATTACAATCTTCACATGCTGCATTTTAAGTGCATATTTTATGGATTTTCCTAGGTGAGGCTAACCTTTTAAAGTGGAATTTGTGTTATCCACCAACAGATGGAGAGATATGAAAGGGAGATAAGAGAGTCCAAGTTTGCAGAGCTAATGCATAAACACTTTGCAGCCAGTGCAATTCCTAAGGGCATTCACTGCCTTTCGTTAAGGCTGACAGATGAATATTCTTCCAATGCTCATGCACGAAAACAGTTACCTTCTCCAGAGTTACTTCCTTTGCTATCCGACAACTCCTATCATCACTTTGTGTTATCCACAGACAACGTTCTTGCCGCTGCGGTTGTTGTCACGTCTGCTGTCCAATCATCTGTGAACCCAGAAAGGATTGTTTTTCATGTCATAACTGACAAAAAAACATATGCAGGCATGCATTCATGGTTTGCCTTAAATCCTGTGTCTCCAGCTTTAGTTGAAGTAAAAGGTGTTCATCAATTTGATTGGTTAACAAGAGAGAATGTCCCAGTTCTTGAAGCTGTGGAGAACCATTACGGGATTCGGAATTACTATCATGGGAATCACATTGCTGGGGCCAATTTAAGTGACACCACCCCACGAACATTTGCCTCTAAATTACAAGCTAGAAGTCCAAAGTATATTTCATTGCTGAACCATCTTCGCATATACCTTCCAGAGGTGATAATTTGGCTGTTGAATATGTATAACTCTATACGTATATTAAAATCAGGAAAAAAAATCTTGTGACATTGAGAAGGGGAAGTGTGGCATGCCACCATAGAACATGGCTGATGGCTTGCATTTATACCATTCCCTCACAAAAATTACCATCTGCCTCCGTGTGCTGAAAGTGACATTTAATCTGGTCATTATGTGGGTGCAGAGGAATGCAAAAGTGTTGCAAATTAATCATATATAAGCAGATAGAGGCAATTAACTTAGTCACCAAATTTAATCTGATCATAACCGATTTTAGTAGTCAATTCATATTCTTTACAGCTTGAACTGGAAATTGGTATAAATTATAATCATTGTTTCTTCGGCATTACTTTTCACCTTTCATTTGGTTTTTCTGTTTCAAGGCTGAGATTTGGTTTTTCTGTTTCAAGGCTGAGATAATGCTTCCTTGTATCTTGCAGCTATTCCCAAACCTTGACAAGGTGGTGTTCTTAGATGATGATGTTGTGATCCAACTTGATTTATCTCCGCTCTGGAACATCAACCTCAATGGAAAAGTTAACGGAGCTGTTGAAACCTGTAAAGGTGAAGATGAGTGGGTCATGTCCAAGCATTTTAGGAACTATTTCAACTTCTCTCATCCACTAATTGCTAGGAATTTGAATCCTGATGAATGCGCATGGGCATATGGAATGAATATATTTGACTTGCGTGCATGGCGGAAAACAAATATAAGAGATGCTTATCATACCTGGCTTAAGGAGGTACAGTAAAATTTCCTTTTCATTTACTTATCGGGACATTTGCCTTATTATGTATTGTTGGGCTGAATCATGAACTTTATGTTTTACCATATGAAAATGAATGGATGGTTCATCATTATTGGCCATAATTTTAGATTTTGTATTCATCTCTTAACTTTAATATCATTACTCCATAACTGACTACAAAATTTGTCTGTGTTCTACTATTGAGTTAGGGCAGGGTTTTTGCCATGTTTCATACATAAAGCTCGTAACAAGCTATGTTGTGGGTTTCATATCTTTTTGTTTTGTGCCATTTCACCTCCGTTGTACATGCAGGCTTTCTTTAGGTTTCGTTAATGTATTATGCTTTATGAAGGGATCATATGACAATTTTGATATTATGCTTGTATTTTTCTTCAATGGATTCGCTGTTATTGCAGAATCTGAAGTCAAACCTGACATTATGGAAACTTGGAACTCTTCCTCCTGCTTTGATTGCGTTTAGGGGTCATGTTCACCCAATTGATGCTTCCTGGCACATGCTTGGGTTGGGTTATCAGAACAAGACTGACGTTGAAAAGGTGAAAAAGGCGGCAGTTATTCACTACAACGGCCAGTCAAAACCATGGTTGGAGATTGGTTTTGAGCATCTTCGCCCATTTTGGACCAAGTATGTTAACTACTCAAACGAATTTGTTAGAAATTGCCACATCTTGGAGTAGCTATCAACCAATGAAGTGTGCACCAGTGAAAATGGCTCGATAATATGTATGGATCATTGTTGGCGTTCGTGACGTATATAAATTTGTTGCTATTCGGTTGAGCAAGAATGAAAAACTTGTGTCTGTTCATAGCGGAGAACATAATCTTGATTTGCATTTTGTGCTCGAAGGCCTATGAAAGGGAAACTGTTCAGCGATATTGGGATTCTCATTCCTTCTAGTGTTTATTAGACAAGTACATTAGTTTGACCTCCATGATGGTGAAACCCCTGCACCTGCTCGGAAGGGAATAACAGCACATTATGATTGATGCATGGAAGGACATAGCTGATGTGCAGATCCTATGTGAGGTTCCCACTCTGGCCCCATTGGCCGTGGATACGACTCTTTTCTTTTAATTTTGTATTTGTTTTCCATTCAGATTTTGTTGCCGGTTCCCAATTTTTACGACATTTCATCATTGCGGTGATTATAGTGGGTCATCAGGTTGTCATTAAGAGTTAGGGAATATGATAGGCTATTTGTTGCTATTTGTTATGTATCACTCGTGCAAAACAAAATAGATATGCAGATGATTCTTTAATCAAATTCTATGATTTTATATTCACTCTAGCTTTTGTTCTGGGTTGGTCTCTTAATTAGCGTAGTGATTTACAAGTTCATTATATAAACATTCATCTACGTTAGCAGAACTTGAAATAATGCCCCAAATCATTCCTCAAATCTGATACATTTTGGAAGATCACGTAATGTTACAAAAAGGTAAAGGTTTGTAGAAACTTAAACACCACGGATGGGAAGGAAAAGATTACAAGGCAGTAACATTGATGGTGTTTGGAACTTAATCAACACAGTTAGTCTCGATGAATGGGCTCCGATATCTGGATCACACAACTCTTCATAGCATTGGCCAAGTTTCAAGAATACAGATGAATCAACATGTTCCTAGCAAATAAAATACATCACATCAAGCCAAAAGGCAGAAAAGAATAAAACCAATTCAGTTGAATGGATCAAACAATGGTGCTAAATACCTGGTTTATGGCAGCATTCATTCCTCCGACGGTTCATCTGTATCCGATAAGGGCAAGAGTGTACAAATCCCAAGAACATGCCCATTAAGGCATACATAATACTCAATGCTGTCTTCATATGCGCCCAATCGACAAGTAGCACTCGGTGGTATCATATTAGCCGCCAGCATGTTCCATAGCTTAGCCTTGCAATAGGGACACACCTCAGTTGGATGAAGAGGAGCGACCCTCTGAATCAGCATTTTCCTAACCTTCGATGATGCAAAAGATTTAAATATCCCACGAAAAAAACCAATGTCCCCTTCGTCCCCTTGGTCTAGATGTTCGCAAGGATCGGAGACATATAAAACATCTGTCCGACATTGTGGTAATAGGAAGCTCTTTCCAGATGTTCTCGAGAATCGTGTTCTGTAGACAAAATGGCCAGGGATTTGAATATTATTGAACAAACCATCTTTTTCACACCCGAAACAGTACACAAGTAGCTTGCCAAGTGCCCTCCAGTTACCATCCACACTATGACTTCCCCTAGACTGCAAATCAATCATCATCTTTGGGGCTCGTGTCTTACAGAACTCTTTCCAAAGAACACGTTTAGCTAGATCATCAAACCATTTACAAGCACAAGAGAGTGCTGCAATCAATTTTGGGTTCCAATTCAACTGATTGAAAACTAGGAATATGACTTCTTCGCTAAGATGCCCTTTCGTGCAAGCACAAGATGATGAATGTAAGCAGCGCAATTGCTTTGTGAGATACATAATCCTCTCCTGGTAATAGGGACAGAAAGAATAACAGATATCTCAACACAGCAAATCGGAATGTAACCCATACAGATAACTTTGTAAGTGGTAAAACATACAAATTTCCATTGGTAGGATTACATCATCCCACAAGTATAAAACAAGAGAAGATGATTAATAAAGTCTAGTACAACTGACAACAACTAACAGCAGAGACATCTTAAATGTAAACGAATGAGTTGGAGAATATAACAGGTGAAGGGAGTTGGAGAATATAACAGGTGAAGGGCGAACCACAATGAAAATTGAAATGTTTAAGTTTATTTTTTAAAAATTCAAGTTCCACCCTCCAAATTTTAATGAGCCGTTCCCCTCTCCCTGTTTAGCTCCCACCCCAAGAAATCCCGAGCCCCTTGAACTTATGCATGACTAATAAATAAACATCCGGGATGGGAAAAAAGAATTCCTCGAACCATTACACATAAGAACGACTGCAAGTAAATCATGAAGCAAGATCCAACACCATGAAAGTCCCATCTCTTCAGAATTTATCTCCGATGAAGGTGACACAACCAATTTTTAAAGTCAGTCAGTCCCAAACATGACGGCAAACATTTTCAAGGAACAAAGTGGAAAGTGGACATAACAATCTTTATATTGATTGACACCAAATGCGTATATATAACGGCAAAAATATAAGAATTGGAAATTTCCCGCAAGAGTCACAATGCTACTAAATACATAACCAACCACAAACCAGAAAATAATATCAAATCACACTCCACAACGTGCAACCAGCAGTTAAAGAAAATATTGGTTACAAAATACGGGACAACAAAATGGTGAGAAACTTAACACATGAAATTTTGTAATTTGTACAAGGCATCCATGAAAACTCTAATACAACATAATCATGTGGATTTGTAAAAGTTGAGAAATAATATATTTCATCAAACTAAAGCGAAAGATTTAAGAGAACCTCCCATATATTGCAGTACGATTCAGCTCCCAATCACAAACCTAAGCTACAAAAAACTAAAACCCTCTTCAAGTTTCGGAAAATCACGATGAACCATCACTAAAAAATCATCCCAATAAGTATAAAATTGCAGAACACGTAATGCTTGCAAACTTGTTTTCCTGAAAACAAGACCTTGATTTCAAGAAAATTTAGTCAATTAATTAACTAGATCGTACAATCACGACCACAAATCCAAACCTCAGTTGGAAATCAAACTACTTTCAGCAACTGTCCCCAAATCTCAGCTGCATGGACAAGAAACCAAGATTTTAGGGATTTGCATGTAATGGAATCTGAGACATCACCAATCCACACGCACGATTCACGAAACGATCGATATTTTAACCATTTCCAAGAAACGATTTCAGCCAATAATGTGAAAAAAAAATTATATCAAATTTGTGGTCGAAAGTAGGCGTAGAGATTTTGCCTAGTAAAGTATTGCGTCAAGAAAGGGGCTTCTTTGAAGTAACGATCTGGAAACACAAGAAAATATAAAATACTCCTCAATTTTGTGGTAAATGATATCCTCAACGGCTGTCACTTAAGAGTAAAACACAGACGAATAATTTTAAATCTCGTACGTTTGGAATGGCTACGGGGTCCACCCGTTAAATTTTCGAATCCATAGCCCATGCAACCCATTAATACTTCAAGTCCATACACGATTTGACATATATCCAAACTTTAATAGATTGAACATGCTGGATTTGATTATATTTTATAATATATTTTAAATTTTTTTATTAAACAACCATGAAAAAATAGCTTAAGTTAAGATACTATCTTTCCCACGTATCGATTAACATTAGGGAGAAAACATTAAGAGCTTATGAGGCATATATGATGAAGCAATGTGCATCGTCTTCTAACATGGCACACATGCACTAGGAATTTTTAGGCAAGTTGGTAAATTGAAAGATGCAAATGAAAATCAAGATCATGTATTAAAGGTTGATGAGATAAAACAACATTTAGTCTCTATGATGATGGTTAGATATGTTGTGGCGACTAATCTTTTGTTTCAAACCAACTTACGGTTGATTTAGGTTTCAAACTCAACTTACTCGAGTTTGGCTCGAAAAGAAATTCGAATTCGACTCAAAATATTCAAACATATTTGTGAGCTATTTAAACTCTTGTTTGGATAGTAAGGTTCGAGAATGAATGTTCGAAATCTCGAAATATATAAATAATTGATATTATATTAATAAAATATTAATGTTCGCAAGCCGCTCGTAAATCAAAATAACTTAGGCTTAAGATCGACTCGAAAAAAGTTCGAATATTTTAGAGTTTGATAAATTCGAATACAAATCAAATATTTATCGAGCCGACCCGATTCGTTTACAATCCTACACGGAATATATTTAGAATAAGGGTAATAATTTTGGGCATCTTGTTGTAGTGAGGATTGAATTGAAGTATCGTTGCGCGCTGCACTCGAGTTTTTGGAAGCAAAAACTATGAGTTATTTGTAACAAGAACTACAAATCAAAAATAAAATTCTTATATGTATGTACAAGTTAACCACATAGAAAATGAAAGCACCAACGAAAATATCCCACGAGAAAATGCCGACATGATTCAGCAGAATTTCCAATGGATGGAATCGACGTCGACGACTGTGTGGGGGATGGAACGGACACGGTGTCGAGAAGATGGAATGGAGATTTTACAGGAAAAAAATCGTGATTCAGAATTGGAGCGTGTTTTGAATTTGAGATCTGACCAAGTTAGTAGACCAACCATGGTTTCTTACAGAATAAAAACAATTCAAAAATAACAATTAAATATATGACACATGTGGCTCATTGGCTGGCTTAGAGCACTGCCTTAAGCCAACATCGAAATTAAACCAAACAATAATGTATTTTTATCTATTTTTAAAACCGGTATCATCATTTTCATTGACCAAACTCAAATTTTATATACTAAATATATCATATTGTCACTCAAGACAGAGAATATAATGTCAAATGGTGTCCGAGTTGATGCTATAAATTATTACTTGAATAATTGTTATGAGTTCGATTCTCTTTACAATACATTATCGGGTGAGTCAATTGCGTAAGATTTGTCTATAGTACAATTTACTTTATTAACATGATTCGTATTATAGTCCTATAATATTTTCGGGGGTTTACTTAATATGCACTAAAAAGTAGCGGCCATGAGATCTTTAAGTCATCAAAAGAAAAATAAAGAATATAAAGCTAGGGAGTGATTTTACAACAAAAAGTTTGAGAATTATCAGGTTATTGTGCATTAAAAAAAATCACAAGAATACATGTAAAAAGACAAGTACATATCAATGAATTGAAGACAGGAACACATTTTAAATCATCCGGAAAACCAACATTGTCAATCCCAAAACAAGTATACACCAATTTTACAAAGAATGTAACACAGCATGAATACATACAAATTTTGTTGTTCTCATGCCTCTCTTCCATCACTCTAAAATTCAAGAAAACACAAACAACAAACCTTCTAAGCACCGGGTACGAAGCGAGCACAAGAAGGAATCAGACCTCCCCGATTTCCTATTTCTAACCTCGCTTCAACAAATATACTCGTGTATATTTACAGTGCTAGAGTCCTGCAAAAGCAGTTCCTCGCGTCTTATTATTCTCCCAAAACTAGTCTATACAGTCCGAAACACAATGAAAGTTATTGTTATTCGCCACTTTTAACTCACAGGGTGTGAAGAAGGTATCCTTTCTTGGAGAGAGATCACAGTTTCAAAAGCGCCCACCAAGGCCTTAACTTTGCTTTTCCTGCTTTTAACAAGTTTGCTCGCGGTTTCTTCGATTACATTATTGAATAAAAGTTGATCATCTTTCTTGCCCTGCACATCTTGGTGCTTTAAGACAACCTTCTCAGAGGACAGCTTTGCATCAGTTGCACCATCGTCTCCAGTCTTTTTATAAGTTCTTGAGCTAACATCAGCCTTGCTGTTTGCTGCCCCCACAATGTTCCGTTTTCGAAATTTAAGTCTCCTGGGATTGTTATTGTCTGACATAAGGTCCACTACCTTTCCACTTCGGAACTTTAGCTTCACTGGTGAGCGATATTTATCTTCTGAAAGTATCACCCTATTCTTTGTCAGAGTCTTCTTGCCATTTTCTGTCACAGATTCCACTTCTTCATTCTTCGCAGGTCCATTGTCAGACAAGACAAGTTCATATGCGTCACCGCTATTGTGATCACTCTCATCGTCATGTTTCTCACGAGACAACAAAGATGGAGACTTTCCACGAGACAGGTCATCTGAGATGGAATCCAAGGAATCACTCCGAGTTCCTGTTTCAATGACATGCAAGGTTTTCTCAGGCACATTCTCATTGTCAGATGTCTCTGTCTCAACCCTGAGTAACCTATTTTGATCCTTCATAGGAGACGCCAACTTTAAGCTTCTGGTTTTTCTGGTTATAACGGACGCTTTCTTATTACGAGTAACTTTAGGAGAGAAAGGAGCAGCCGAAGATTTTAAAGCCTTTTTAGCTGAAGCTTTCAAGTCTGTCATCTTTCTGCCAGTTTCGACATCACCATTCCGTCTCCCCTTCCCATCCGAATTCTCACCAGAAGATAATGGTACCTTAACCTTAACTAGTTTTGACCTCAGAGAAGGGGGCCGCTTATCAGATTGATAACCTGTCCTCTTCTCAGTTCTTGATGGTTTCGTATCAGTCAAGGAAACTTCTTGAACTGGAAGTTCAACTTGTTTTGATGGAGGTAATATTTCCCGCTTGATAACTTCAGGGGGATCAGGTGAAAATGATTTTCTAACAAATGAAGATTTAAATTTCGGCAACTTTTTATTATCTCCAGATGAAGCATTTGGTATTGGGGAATGAGTTTTAGCAACCAAGGATATCTTGGGTTTTGGAGATAAGGATTTGATACCAGGAGAAAGCTTCTGGTTAAGTGAAAGCTTGTTAGTATCTATAGACAGCTTGTGTTTCAAAAGCTTTTCCTTCTTTGGCTCGCCCGAAATGATAATCTCTACAGGAGCAAGCTCACTATGTGAAGGTTTTCCCATTCTTTTTCGTGAAGATTTCCAAGGCTTCTCTTCAAAGACATGCTTTCTGCCGTATTTACAGAGATCATGGCAAGAACCAGAGGAAGGTCTGAGATAACGAGGAACCACTTCATTCTTTTTAGGAGTTACCGATGGATCAGTTCTTTGTTCAGCCATGAAAATGGATGACGAATGAAAAAAAGAAAATCCAATATCCTGAACACAAAAGTTCCATACAGGATATCAATACTTGCAACAAATCATCAGGCAAACACATAATAAATAAATCATAATACCCATAACTCTATCTCAATTCAAAGAGAAGGCGAACACGAAAGTTACAGTACATGACCGTTCCTAATTATACCCTTCCCAGCCACAAAAGATCATTCTCGCAAATGAAAGAAACAGTATCCGAATGAAATGATTCGTAAATTCCTTCTTCTTCCCATAATTCTTCCAGCCATGTCAAACAACTTTATTCAGTCAAAGTATAATGAAAGAAAAAAGGATTTTTTTTTTACAGGCTTCAATAAACACCAAATCAAGAGTTTGATCTGTATTGCAAGAAATTCTTTATCCCATAAAAAAGAATCTTCACATCACCATATTCAACCTCACCATTCACAAGTATTTCACGACCTTTTGATGATCCAATCTAAATATGCACTCGAATAAGTCGAAACATAACAAAAACCATACCTTTTTCCTCAATAAATCAAAATCAAGTCTATGAACACATCATTTACAGATCAAGGCGCAAAAAACTAAAAACGCGTCAAAAAGTGAAAGAAAAAGCCCACCATCCCTGTCCCAAAAGAAACAACCCACAATTTACACCAAAAAACAATTCTTTCAAATTACGCATACCTTTCCCCTTCCCTTCTTTTGAAAGCCTTTTTTCCTCACAGCTTCCCCACAAAGCCAACAACAAAAGCGTCAAGAAAGAATGAATCTGTCTGAAAGATATTAAAGAAAGGGGTTAGAATCAGAAACATGAAGAGAAGCCCACCTCGGAATTCAGTTACTTTAATCTTTTATAAACTTTATTTTCCATTTTCAAAGTTTTTCTTAAAGAGAAAGAGAGAGAGAGATCGTGCAAGCAACGCTTGTAGTTTTGAACAATTGTGGGAATTTGAAAGGGGGAGCTATATACGAAAGTTTGCGCGTTTTGTTAGTTAAAAAATCTTCGGTGGAGAGTAAGGTTGGCGGCGGCCCGTGTGATTTGTCCTTTTTTAGTGGATAGTTTTTTGTTTTTTGGTTTAATAAAAAATTAAAAAATAAATCCAAAAACCATATTTTCTAAATTCTAAAAATATTTTCTCGATTTCTTTTGAAGATTTTTCCAATTTCAAATATCTGTTTTATTATAAGAAAGGGTTTTTTTCCGGAAAAATATTATATTAATGGTAGATTTCTAAAATGTGGACTTGTGAGTGACCCCTTTGGATATTTCTCAATTGGATGACAAATTAAATTTAAAAAACATTTAGTAAAGTTATACAACAAACACTGAAATATGTATCAAGTAAAAAAGATCAAAACCAACTATTAAAGAAGATTTCGCTTTAAATATCAAAATCATGACACATGAAAGTGGAAAGATAATATATATAATAATAAATTAGTAGCTCTCTTGCGCTCAACGCTGCTCATATATACAATAATAATTAATATTTTTGACATAAAAATTATATAAGTGACTTAAATAGTAGATCATTCTCACAAAATTGATTAGTAATATCGTCTCACAAAAGTTTTTGTGAATACCAGATCATGGTTCTTAGTAACCATAAAACCAAAATGGGAACCGAATCCTAAAATTTTGAATCAAAACTAATTTTTTTGGACTTAACAATTGGCTCTGGTTTTCAAAGGGATCGAAACCAGAACCGTAAATTTTTTAATATATCTAAACACATAAAATTATGTAATAGAGACATTTGATATATAGATTAATTTCAACCCCTTTTCTTAAAAATAAAAACTAAATACTAATATTATCTATGATATAATTTTTAAACAATTAGTTTCATATATCCACATATTGTATTGTTATTTTTACATCTCCTTCTGGGGCGTGATGCCACCGGCCGTATGGCCTGGGATTTGTTGAGAACTTGAATGGTAAATATTAAATTCTATAGGGGCCACATTGTAAATATTTTACAGCATTAGTTGCAACAATAAAGAACCAATAGTCTAATTTGGTAGTTATTCAAGCCAACAAATCGTATTGTTTATCTTTAAAGAGTCACCTCGTTATCAGTTTATCACTCAAAAACAGTATTAATTATCCCACGATATATTTAATTTTATTCATTTGATTTGATCATCCAATATTTATAGAATCCATTCGAGTTTCCTATTTAAATTATCTTTCAATTATTATGATTTGATTAATAGGTAGAAAAATGTATTTGGACCCACCAAATTCAACATTTAGTATATTAATATGAGTAGGTCTCTTGTGAGACGGTCTCATGAATTTTTATGACGGATCAACCCTATCGATATTCACAATAAAAAGTAATATTCTTAACATAAAAAGTAATATTTTTTCATGGATGACCCAAATAAGATAAACATCTCACAAAATACGACCCGTGAGACCGTCTCACACAAGTTTTTGCCTATTAATATTTATTTTGAAGAAGAAATTAGACCTGGTAGGTGAGACTTGTAAAGGTTAGGATTAGTGGGTAGCCACCTTCTTGTTTTAATATTAGTATATCGATATTTACTTTGAGAGAAGATTTATCAAGATGTAAAAATAAGCATTTGATCCAAGAATATCTCACAAGACAAAGTTCTAACGTGTGCATTTGATTGTTGGCAACATACTAAAATAAGCATGAGAGTTTGAATTAGCTGAAAACAGGTAAAACAAAAGACCATGTAACACAAGAATCATATATTATAAACCATTATTTATTGTCCTATGAAGTATACTAAATCTAACTAAGAGATATACCAGGAATTGGGACGGGTATTTGATCGTTGCTTACGGCCCGATACAGTCTTCTTAACAACTCCTACGGAGACCAAGAACTGATCAAGTGATGATAAGGTTCTCATGTCATCTGGAGGGAAATAGCTAGCTGCCTTTCCCAAAAGAGAAGTGAAAAGGAGGGATAGTGAAGGAAGTGTAACTTTGCGTTCACCTAAAAGTTCGTCAAGAAATGCAAACGCAGCTAACAAATCCAATCTGGTTGCGTTGATTGGAGCAGCAAAATGTGCAGGGATTATTCTCTTGAACCTCCAGTCCCGCACGATTCGGTTGATCCAATCTCTCACCTGAAATTTGAGAAAATAACAGGCATGTGAGAGGGATGAGTACATTTCAGCTTATTATAGACCGATAATTGACTTGCCTTTTCGGGAACTTTGTTGAAAACCAAAGTTTTTACAATGGGAGAGACGATTAGCTTCTGTGACATTTGAGTAAAGCTACCATTTGGCTCCAACAGATTCGAGGGACCGAGAAACAAGATCTGCAGAACCATTCTCTCCCAACCTGTGTCCAAAAACGAAGTGTTCCACCAAGAGTATCATAATATGCTATTAGAGTTCATGTTTATAAATATCAGCATATAATCACTCACCCTTTTGTTGGTTCCTTTTGTTATCAATAACTGGTTCTTCAGGGACTTCTTTCCCTTTACTAAGAAGTTTTACGGCCAAACCATTCTTTGCAGATGACAATAACGACTCCTTGCTGATACATTCAGGAGGCTGCCTAGGGACATAAATCACGGCATCCGTCACTAGAAGTGTACGTGTGCGCTTGTGATAGAATGCCACCTCAACATAAGGTCCAATTCCTGAAATATTTCATAAACAAGTTAACTAAGCTTCCGTTTTGTAAAGTCGAGCAAATGTAAAGCACGACTTTGAATTCTAGTGTACATAGGAGAAAATGCATACCAACTTCAGGAGAGCTCAGTGTTTTTTGTTCAATATCATCAGCCCATGGGGTTGATAAGTCCTCGTCTAATAATGTTTTGGAACCAAAAATCCCAAAAAACTCAAGGGGCAAGTTAAGAGGCCAGCTCCATTGCCTGGGAGCTACCCATACCTGAGCCCGAGGGAACTTTCTAGAAAATGGGCCAACAAATATTTTGTGCTCATAAGCAAATGTAGGCAGAACTATATACTCAACAGGAGCCCCTAATTCTTTTACAAGCTGCATAAACGACAGAAAAAGGTTAGTGATCTTTGCTTGCCTGAGGAAAAAATTTGCAAGAAATGGTTCATTTCACAACACATTAAAAAAAAGGTCAAGTAAATTGATATCAAAATACACCAATATGACCGAATGAATATACATTTAGTTTTTCAAAAATAGACAATCGAGCAAACACTAATGACCTGGATGCATTCTTTGGTTGGAGCAATCGGGGCATGCACCCACAATCCCCCAGACTTCAACTTTATAACAGTCATTCGAATATTTGTTGAGACACTGCTGAAACCAAGTGCTTGCTCTTGTTCGAAAAGCCATATGCTATCTTTCACTGCCTGAAATTCTAACAATTGTATAAGTTCAAAAATACATTTAAAAACTGATAATGCAGTCTTGCAGCTAAGCCTCATAAGTCATAGCTCTACAAAAGTTTTGTTGTTTTTTCATTCATTGAGAATGTCAAGGACGTGGGCATTTCCAAATCATAAGAAGATATGTAAATCTGAAAGAACCACCTCTTATCCTGCTCGGCATAAGATTTAACACCATCGCAGTAACAAAAAAAAAAAAAAGATATGAGTGATCTTTATGCAGAGGTGGACATAGGATTCTGACAGAGAGGGGGGTTAAATGAACCAAGAAAGACGATCAAATATATTTGGTGGGTAAAATATGAAGTTCTCGGACAATCACGCATGAAACTTCAGAATCTTTCAGCCTCCGTTTGGTTCGTCCCTGTCCTTATAAGATGCAACAAGTAAATTCTCATAGGCTGGGGTGGGGAATTATTTACATGACATCTTGGTATAAATGGAATCAATTTTGATCCACAATTCCGAATATTTTCATGATTTACTACGCGTAAGATCCTTTTTGACTAATAGATAGCCTCGACAAGCTTAATTTTTCACCAAATTCGGAAATTTTGCCGGGTAATCCCAACTTAAGGGGCATCATTGCTATTTCAGTCCAAAGCCAAGAATCCCCATGCTTAGTAATATCCAAGTATTTTAAACTATGGGTCAATATGTATTCAGAAAATGGTAGCAAATATTTTACAAGAAGTATACTCCATCAAACCAGGATAAAAATCACCCAAAAAACAGAAGGAAAAAAAAAGCCTTGTCAAGATAACAACACAAAGTAATACTGACGTTTATACTGACCTCATATCTAACAGTACTGCGGTTAAAAAAAGGACCAAGGGGGAATGGAAACCCGGTGATGTTGAAATAAAACATTCCTCCGCCACCAGCATCACCACCGCTTTCGGCGGCGGCAACCACCGAACTCACTCTCCTCCTCCTCCTTTTGGGTTTCACTTGATAGCAGATACCCTTCAACGGAGACCCACTTAGGACACAAGAATCTAGCTTCCTAGAAACAGATGGGTTCTGCAAAATTGAAGATTTTGGTAAAGGAACGACAATGGCCGCTGCCATCTTACCGACCGAACAAAAACCACTTGACAGTCCGAGTCGAAGATACGAAATTGAAATGTATACTCCATAGATCCGAGGTGTATGTCACTACACGTGGACTGTCCTGGTTGAATGTGATTTTTCTTATTATTACAATTTTATGAGAGTCGTCGTTAATTTTTGTGGGCAATCGAAAGTCCTTAAATATATATATATATATATATATATATATATATATATATATTATATATAAACAAATAAACTCCTGGACGCAAAGTTTAATATTTGTTTATTTTATAAACAAATATATTTGATCATTTGATCATTGTTATTTACCCTTCTAGAGTGACTTAGATATAATGTTATGTCCAGATATATTGGAGTTTTTAGGTTTGGAACTCACATATTATATGAGTATTTTAAACATATAATAACTTGTCTCGGCATGAAGATTGTACAGAGAATGTGAAATAATACTGTAAAAAGTAATTGTTTGCTTATAACGAATGAATATAAAAAATGAACCCACAAGTAAATATGAAAATATCCTTTTGCCGAAAAAAAATTATATAATAAATTTATTTGTATTAGAAAATAAAAGTATTTCCAACGTCCAACGTAAATGGCAAGATATTTGCAAAAAAATTCCATTAAAATCTACATCACATATAAGAAGGCAAAATATAAAGTTGTGTTCTTCATTACTAAACCCACCACGATCGACTTCGAACGTTTGCTCTCAGCCAACACGTTTTCGCTACAGACAGCAAGATATACAGGAAACAACACTCATTGGCAGAGCACCAGAACTGAAGTAACAACACAGTGATTCCAACTAGTACTACAATCCGGAGACGGATACTAAACCTTACATAGATTCTCGACTTGTACTTTGAATTTGTCGGCTTCTTGCAGATGATGTAGCAGTTAAATAGTCAGATTGTGTAGGGCACATTACACTGAAGGTACACATATTGGTGACAAATGCAGAGAGGCAGAACATCATGTGATGATCTCCCTCACTAACCAATCCAAACTGGGATTAGCGAAGTACAGAATGAGAAAAGATGGGAGAGCAAAGGTAATTGTGATGAGTATGTACAGGGCCAAGATGGCTGCACTGGCAGGTATTGCATAGAAACTGATGAGAAGAAAAATAAAGACCAATGGAAACTTGGATGTCAAATGAACGAAGAAGACGAGGGACTTTCTAAGAGTGGAATGCACTCTCTCAATGGCGAGATAATTGTTGACTTGATGGTCGTCATGATTTGATTCTGATAAATGAGAATGATGAATGAGGGGGACCCTCCTAAGGTTATTGACCGTTTGGCCTCTTGGGTGTTTTGTGTTTAACGGCCAAACTACTCGATGATCCCAACAGACGGTGGAATGAGATTTCACTCTGTCGCCATTCATGCTCTCGAGCATCGAAAGAAGAAAGAAGTTTTTACGAGGAAATTTCAGGTTCCCCCAATAAACCAGGCGCAGTAATAAAAGATTGCACCAGGGGCAAGATATAAAGAGTGGCAGCTGAAGAGGTAAAGTAGGACATTTCACAACAGCCCATTGTAGTTCTAGGATGCAGTTCTTACACAATGTATGTCCACACCACAAAACATAGGGAATGTTTTCGACAAGATTAAAAAATTCCCAGCATGTTGGGCATTCTAGTCCCTCCTCCTCGCTGGTCATTGAAGTAACTTCATCATCTGAGTAAACTGTTGAGTCTTGTCCGGGATTTGGTGAATCCTTCAGCCCTACACTTCCAGCTACACAAGTGGATGTGAAATTCCACATCATGTAAACCAGGACCACTATAAGATGAACATTTCACAGAAGATACTCCAGTACGTAAGAGATAAAATTCCCAGCATATTGGGCATTCTAGTCCCTCCTCCTCGCTGGTCATTGAAGTAATTTCATCATCTGAGTAAACTGTTGAGTCTTGTTCGGAATTTGGTGAATCCTTCAACCCTACACTTCCAGCTACACAACTGGATGTGAAATTCCACATCATGTAAACCAGGACCGCTATAAGATGAACATTTCATAGAAGATACTCCAGTACGTAAGAGATCAAATAAAAAATTTAATATAACAAAACATAAGAGTGGTCATTAGACATAAACTCCAAGTGCAACCAACAAGCTATGAGCTTCTCCGATCATATATTTCTTGACAAAAGAAAGATAGAACTTAATTTAATTTTAAAAATATAAGAAGAGCGAAAACCAAGTATTTTCCATAGCTTGTTGGTGAAGATAACAGCAGAATATACTGAGAAAGTTTCCCATTTACAAAAATTCTCAACCACTTGTTCATCTTTTAACAGGTAACAACATTTCAATCATCCGACTTCTTATGATCTGTTGAAATAGAATAGATATTATTTTTCACTACCCTTTCAAGATATCCATCTCTGATCCTCCCCACATGATCAAATTCTTCACAAATGCAACATTAAATCTGATTTAGCTGTATCCAGACTGATCTTAAACCTTGATCCATTCTCTTTCTTTGTTTAAACAAAACTCTGATTTCAACAACTGATACCACTCAGAGCTTACATATTCAGAGGAGACAAGCAATAGAATCACTAACAAAGATACAGAAAAATCAAAAACAAAATTTCAACTTGAAAACAACCGATTAAGTTAACAATGATCACAAGCAACATAAAACCAATCACTGAACTTTTCGGCCCCCATAACAAACCAAACCTTACCACATACTGAATAAACAAAAGAACGAGAATAAATCACACACACATATACATACATACATCTGAAATCATCACAGAGACTATGAATCCAAAGGGACTGAAAATCAGATTGTTTTACCGATCAACTGGGGTTGAGATCGAGAAGGTGAATAGCTTAGCTACAATAATTTCTGTCCAGTGTGCAGTCGCCTGTAAGAGGCTGAGATGGAACCAAAGGTCACCCGCGTTTTTACCTACGCTTTCTCCCGTATTATTGGATCTAATATCGATAGATCGGTTTCTCACTAAAATTCTGGTTTTACTCTTATTCTTTTACCCAATTGGCTATTTGACCTCTAAGTAACTAAGTTTGCCAGGGTAAAATTTTAAATTCCACTCCTTCTTTAATGTTCCTGTTAACATTGATTTTTCTTCATTCAAGTATAAATTTTAATAATCTTCTTTAAAATTATTATTTTCTTCCTAACTCTTTATTATTTTCAAAACAACTGTCTCATTATGTTACACCAACAACACATTGTATGCTTAAAGAATAGATCTTCGATTATACGGTCTTACATATCTATGTCCGTGATATGTGTTAATATGATTTATATTTATATTGAAAATTAATATTTTTGTCAAAAAAATTATATTTTTTTAATGAGTTGGGCTGGGTCAGCTAGTTGCTCACAAATTTGATTTGTGAGATAGTTTCAAATAAAATTTTAAGGTTTTTGAAATAATAGATAAAGTATGGTTTGATATAATATTTGAACATATTAAAATCCATTAAAATAAAATTTATTAATGAAAAGCATAGATTAGAAGAAAAAAATAAATTAGAAAATAAAAAAGGGAAGGTAAATTTATTTTTGATTGATTTTTTTTAAAAAAATATCAAATTTCTCTTATCTAAAAATATTAAATATTAAAATAATACAGTTATTACGGGAAAAAAAAAAATCATAAATTAGAACACATCATGGAGGGTTTTATGCTTTATTAATAACATTACTATTATCATGTTGAGTTTGAATCAATTATTTTATATTTTAATTTAGGTCGAATAACATTTAGTTCCCTTATGAGAACCCAAAAAAACCGATACATTAAATTAATGATCTTCGAAGCGTAAAACCCCCTTAAAATTAGGTAAACGTGTCTTCTTTTTAAAAGAAATTATATAAAATACTTTTATTTTTATATAAGGGTTTTATACTTCATAAAAATTCGATATAAAACAATCTCATAAGTCAATTTTATGATACATATATTTTATTTAGATCATCCGTGAAAAAATATTATTATTATATCAATAATATTAATTTTTAGTGCATACATGAATAAAATTACACCGTCACGAAAATAAAAATATATGGAATTCCACAAACGATTTTAACAAATAGCGAAGGGCTGTAAACATTAATTTAATATAATATAGTATCGGTTAACAAAAATATTTACATTAAAAAAAATATTTACATTAAATGAGAGAGAAAGTGAAAACAGAAACCGACAGATTATTACAGCAAAAGAAAACGAAGAGGGTGGTGTACGGAACCCGGAGGAGGACCACATGGTTTATGCACATTTGAAACCCACTTGTCCCATACTTTCTCCCAACTTGACAAATTAATCAAATCTCTTTGGATCTCTCTTGCCCGTGCCCCGTTCCTTGGTGTGGCGCTCGTGATTTTAAATCTCTTGATTTACTCAAATTGAAGGATTTTTTTTGTACTAAGTGCGTATATAAATATTTATTTAAAAAAAAAAGAAATTAGGCTAAGGAGAATTTTTTTACAAATCAAACATATATTCGACAACATTTTTATGATTGATTGCAAAAAGATTGAATTATATGCCTGATAATTAAGTTGGAGAATCTTTGAATATCACGAGGAATTAATGAGCATAGGCAAGCCACATGAATATATCGCAATCAGTAGGGTACAAATATTGCAATCACTGACCCGATCAAGTGGAAAGACATTGATTGAGTGAGTGGCTCTTCGATTTTTAGAGACATACGGTTAATAATAATAACAGTAGTAGACGTCTAAATAGTAAAAGTTATGATTCTATGTAGGTTATGAAAATCTGATTATTTTTTTTTTTTAAAAAAAAAAAGAGTAAGAAAATTATGACGAATTTTGTGTTTTGTTTTTAAAAATAATATTCTCATGTGTATTGAAATACTAGAAAGATAATTGTTTTTTTTTTAAAAAAATCATATTGTCAAAAAAAAAAGAAAAAGAAAAGAGGTTAATACGAGTACGAATAAAATTATCTATTATATCGGTTTTTATCTATTTTTGGAGTGACTGGAAACTTCAACTAAACATATATGCCAAAGATGGTAGCCCTCTCCTACTCCAAAATATATCTAATTTTGTTTGCTAGATTTCCGTTCAAGACAAAAATTATTTCTCTTTAATGCTTAGATTTGAATTTAATTTTTTTAAATAAACTAGAGTTTGAATAAATACTTGAAAATAAATAATTGTTATCAATTCGAATTTGAATTCATTTATTAATCAAGAGATGATTGAATTTTATATATTTTTATGTTAACATCCTATTGAAATTTTATGTTTCAAATATCTATTTATAAATAATATACAATGAAATATATATATATATATATAGATATACATATTATAACATATTGATTAATAAATTTTTTTATTACTGCTATTTGCATGTGATTTTTATCTATCAAAGAGGTGGTAAGGGGCCAGCCGTACGATAAAGCTGATATATATTCCACGTCAGTTCTCGTACTATCACTTTCTTTTCTCAATCTCTCTGCAACACCCACGACCTTTCTTTGATCTCCCATGGTGTCGGTCCCCGGAACATGGCCTCTCACAATCCAGACCCCCGTTTCTTCCTCTCAAGGATTGTTTATTTCTTCTTTTACAGATTTCTCAATTTGGGTTTGTTTTGATCAATTAATTATATAGTGTTGTCTTCCTCGGGATGCAGGTGGTTTGGAATATTCCGGCGAGATTCGGTTCAAACTGGAATCAGTGACGACGCTGAAGACAATCAAATATCGGGTGGCGCAGGTGAATGTTACGCATGTAGTACCCAACTGGGAGCCCCTGTTTTCCACTCCACCAGCTGCGACAGAGCGGACAAGCCGGAGTGGGAAGCTTCCGCCGGTTCTTCCTTAATCCCGATAAGAAACCGGCCGAGAAAAGCCCAAAACACCCTGCCCGACGCAGGCCGACTGAGAGCATTCGGAAGAGTGTTGGACCCCCGGAGCAAAGGTGTGCAGCGATGGAACCGAGTGATCCTGTTGGCGCGTGGGGTGGCGCTGGCGGTGGACCCTCTGTTCTTCTACACGCTGTCCATTGGACGCGGCGACTCGCCGTGTCTGTACATGAACGGCGGTATGGCGATTATTGTGACGTTGCTGCGAACCTGCGTCGATGGGGTTCACTTGTTCCACCTGTGGCTGCAGTTTCGGCTGGCTTACATCTCCAGGGAGTCGTTGGTTGTCGGATGTGGGAAGCTAGTCTGGGATGCACGCGCCATCGCCACTCACTACGTGCGGTCCTTCCGGGGTTTCTGGCTTGATGTTTTTGTGATTCTTCCCATTCCTCAGGTGAGAGATTCAGTTCAACCAAATAAATTATTAATTTTTCTATTACTTTACAAAACTTTGTACTAATCCATGGATTTAAAACATAAAATATTCAAATCAATATCTGACTTATTTATACTATTATTATACAAATCACAATCATTTACTAGGATATGGATTTCATTTTAAATCTATTGTGATATGCTAATTATAAAGTTGATGTACTTGAGTTTCGAATGTTTATTTAATTTATTTATCAATAAAAATAAATTCAAAATCCATGTATTTCAGACTTGTCATTGTAAATACATCCTTAGATAATTTTTTTCCCAAAATTTATGTTGTCTCAAATCAAATATTTTTTTAAAAATGTTTTTTTTATCATATGTATCAACAAAATTCTGCGTCCATTGATGTTAATATATTCATGGTGCTATTGCAGGCTGTTTTTTGGTTAGTGGTGCCAAGATTAATCAAAGAGGAGAGGATAAAGCTTATAATGACAATTCTCTTGCTGATCTTCTTGTTCCAGTTCCTCCCTAAGGTCTATCACAGCATATATCTAATGAGAAGAATGCAAAAGGTGACAGGCTTCATCTTCGGCACGATTTGGTGGGGTTTCGGCCTTAATCTTTTAGCATATTTCATCGCTTCCCATGTGAGTACTGCTATACTCGTTCATGCTCAATTTCTTGAAATATATGCGTCTCTCGTGGTTAATTCAATCTATTTACAGGTTGCGGGTGGATGTTGGTATGTTCTTGCAATACAGCGTGTAGCATCTTGCCTGCAACATCATTGTGTCCAAACCAATTCGTGCAATCTACCTCTATCCTGCTCTGAGGAGGTTTGTTATCAGTTTCTACTGTCGTCGGGTACTGTGGCGAATCCGTGTGGGAGTAACACCACCGTGTTGGTCAGAAAGCCGTTGTGCTTGGATGTAAATGGGCCTTATCGTTATGGGATATATGAATGGGCTCTTCCTGTGGTATCCAGCAACTCTGTTTCTGTCAAGATTCTTTATCCCATTTTCTGGGGATTGATGACTCTTAGGTATACCAAGATAGCTTGAAAATTAATTCGTTCCGCTATCCGATGTATTCGTGACTCATTGGTATTTGTTTGCAGCACTTTTGGGAATGATTTGGAACCGACGAGCAACAGGTTGGAAGTAATGTTCAGTATATGCACTGTACTTAGTGGGTTGATGTTATTCACTCTGTTGATAGGAAATATTCAGGTGATTTTCTTTTTAGTCATTAATTTGGCCATGATGGATATTTCACTAAATCATCGTGCCGTGTTGGGGTTGTGTTAGGTGTTTCTGCACGCGGTTATGGCAAAGAAGAGAAAGATGCAACTGAGATGCCGAGACATGGAATGGTGGATGAAGAGAAGGCAATTGCCTGCGCTTCTTAGGCAAAGAGTTAGACGTTATGAAAGACAGAGATTGACGGCTCTGGATGGTGACGATGAGATGGATTTAATTTCCCACTTACCAGATGGACTTAGGAGGGACATTAAACGATTTCTCTGTCTTGATCTGGTTAAAAAGGTATTGTAAAGGTTCTACTTTTTAGTTTTTTTGTATTTGGAAAAATATAAGATCTTGTTAAGTTCCTAGATAAAGAAGAGTTTTGGCGATCTTTAGGTGCCCTTGTTTGATAGCTTGGACGATCTCATTTTGGACAACATATGCGACCGTGTTAAGCCACTTGTTTTCTCCAAAGACGAAACGGTATGAAGAGACTGCTTGTGACACCTATGTACCATGTCGATTTATGGGAGTTGTTCGATACTATTTATGTGGTGCAAAGTCTCATTCACGATCTTATGAACCATCAACAGATAATACGAGAGGGAGACCCTGTGCAACGGATGGTGTTCATCGTGCGTGGCCGTGTAAAAAGCAGCCAAAATCTCAGCAGAGGGATGGTGGCTACGAGTCTGCTAGAGCCCGGTGGATTCTTTGGGGACGAGCTTTTACATTGGTGCCTTCGACGCCCTTTTATGGACAGACTTCCTGCTTCTTCTTCAACATTTACCTGCATTGAATCGGCTGAAGCATATGCTCTATACTCCAAAGATCTTCGCTACATCACGGATCATTTTCGTTACAAATTCGCCAATGAGAGGCTCAAGCGAACCGCGAGGTACTATTCCTCTAATTGGAGAACATGGGCTGCTGTTAATATCCAGTTGGCCTGGAAGCGTTACATGCAGAGGACCAACCATTATGCGCTCAGTTCAGGCAGTGGTGACAGTGACAGGCTGCTTCGGCGGTATGCTGCATTCTTTTTGTCAATTCGACCACATGATCATCTTGAATGAGAGCAACTTGTTCAAGGCTCAGGGACTTTCAGTATTTTTTCATCTGTCTACATTGATTAAATGATTCATAAGTTTACTTTAAGGGGATGTGTTGTAATATGTGTCGTGAATGTGATGGCGTCGATCTTTCCCAATAATTTGTTTGTGTAAGGCTGTGCTGCTTATGGAAGCAGTTGTGTGCACTTCTTTTTTGCATGAAGTTTTCAGTTATGAAATCTCATTTAATTTGCTTTGTCACAAAACTTAAAATCCCATTTAAATGCATTGCCTGATCCCCAACGTTGAATGAATATGGCTCAGATAATTTTACAACGTTGTTTTAATAAAATAAAAATCTTAAAATATGCAATATTTTAATTCATGACTCATGTGAATACGTTCTCGTACAATTGAGTGAACAAACAAACATTATATGAAAGTTATGGAATGATAAACACGAAATTTGTTTGATGTTAAAATGCATGATACCACAGAACAATTTCCATCGCAAGTAACTGAACGTGCTCCAACCCTGAAGCGTTTGATGAGGTGGACTGATCTCGTGGTGCATCCATCACCGCCACCGCCACCCTAATTACTCCGCGACTGGCCAACATTCACATGCACTCACCCGGCAGAAGCATGTACTTGAGATTGATCCTGACGATTTACTCACCTCATGGATCATTTCCATCGTCGTTTGCGACCAATGCCCTCAAGAGAACCGCCATGTATGTTGGCTTGCTTGCCGTTGGAGAAAATCTGGGAATCCCGGTGTATTAAAGGATGGTGCGGTGGCAGCGACGCAAGCCTACAACCGCGCACCTCTATGTTCATGTCGCCCAGGCCAAATGATAATATTGAATGAAGTTGAACTATTTTTTTGGAAGAATAATGGAATTCAAGTAGGGGGTGTCAAAATCAGACACGACTCATTAACCTGATACGGTTTAATCCAAAAAAATGAGGTTTGGGCTGGGGGTTTTTGGGTTCGAGTCAGATCGAGTTGGACCCGAAAAAATATCGGGTTATTGTATATTTATATTATACATTTTCATAATTTAATATTTAATTTGAATTTTTTTAAAACAATTATTTATTTGATTTAGTAAATATACTTTATTTTTTTACAGTTAGAAAATTTTGTTATTATTTGTTTAACTTAATTTTTTTAAATTTTATTCAAAAAAAATTTAAAAAAAATTCAAAATTAGGTTGATCGGGTTGATTCGGATTTGGATTGAGAGTTTTCGGGTTCGGTTCATGTTGAGCAATTTTTGAATAGTACTAATGCCCAACCCGAATGGCAAAAACTTGTGTGATACGGTCTCACGGGTCGTATTTTGTGAGACGTGTCTCTTATTTGGGTCATCCATGAAAAAATATTACTTTTTATGCTAAGAGTATTATTTTTTATTGTGAATATCGGTAGGATTGACCCGTTTCACAGATAAAGATTCGTGAGACGTCTCACAGACCTACTCAACCCAAATTGACTATTCTAAATTCAAGTTGATAAAAGATTTTCTATAACAGATAAAGATAATTTTGAGCTAGATGAATTAGATGCTTTTAGATTCCAAATTTTCGGTTTAACACAATGAGTGCATCCTGTTTTTAGCTAGAATAATATGACAATTTTTTTTAGATATTCTGTTAAAATTGTTCTATTGTCAATCATCAATTAGTGCCTAGTGACGTGATCAAATAATTATGCATGTTTAATATAATCCCAACACAGAAAAGTGTTCCAGTAATCAATAATCATTAATAAATAAATAAATGTGCACGCACGTATATGTATACATACATACCCGGTGATGCGGCTTCATTTTCTCCCAAGTTTAAGGCCGCCTGGATTGTGGACAGAAACACCAAATATAGCACAAAATATTTGTTCCCCTCACCACATCTGGTCATGAGCCCGTTCATCTCCTCATTTTGTCCCCCTTAAGAAACAGCCTCAGATTTTCAAAAGGGCCCCCCATTTCTGCATTTTCTTGACTCTTGGACCAAATTTATTGGCTTTTGATTCACTTTGGTTGGTTCAAGAAGGATTCTTGAATCAAACTGTAAGGCAAATATTTTGTGCTACTTTTATTTGGTTGGCACTATAGGAGCGTTTGTGTATGTTCTTGGGATTTTCTTTATTGTTTCTGCCAAATATTCCACGTTCGGTTCTCATCATAATATATATTGCGACGTTAGACTGGTCTCGTGATTTGTGTAGGTCTCTCGCTCAATTCATGTAGCGGCTAGATGGGGTTAAAGTTTTCAAGAAAAGAGCAACAAAGGGCTGAAATTGTGAATCTGAAGCATGTTCAGAATCGACTGGTGAATTGTCTATGGAGGAATTACATACGAAATTTGGTGTCGAAGAAAAGGAGGAGAATGCTAGTTGCGGGGTATGATCTTGACATGACCTACATAACTGATAGATTATTAGCAATGTCGTTCCCCGCAGAACATATGCGAGCCATGTATCGTAATCCCATATGGCAGGTCAAGTCTGTGCTGGAAACGAGACATTCTGGTCATTATAAGGTATACATTACATGTTCAGAATCGGTTCTTCAAAATTTCGAAACTGTCATTCACGTTAGTCTGATGTTTGATATATTAAGGTGTATAACTTGTGCATAGAAGAAAATTACGATGCATCCCATTTTGACGGCCGTGTAGAGAGATACCCCTTTGATGATAACCATGTTCCTCCGATTTCAATGATCAAGGCCTTCTGTGAAGATGTCCATTCTTGGTTATCTAGTGATCCAAAGAATATTGCAGTTGTGCACTGCATGGTAAGTAGAAACCTCTAGTACTTTTCAATCATAGAAATGCGACATGATTCCATATCAACTGCATAAGAGGTTTGTGGAAAGACTCCTAAATCTGTAATATTTCCTTGTCTAAAACACTAGTTTTTCGGATGTTGAGTTGGGTATTCATTAGTTTGTGTCATTTTGAAAAGAAACAGTTGTAGAAAAAATCAGGTGGGAATTTTCTTTATCCATTTTCGGCTAACTTATGTGCAGGCAGGAAAGGGACGAACTGGGCTAATGATATCTTCTTATCTAGTTTACACTGGCATGTCAGCAGAGAAAGCTATGGAAGTATATGCTGAGAGACGAACCACGAATAACGAAGGAGTAAGTTTCATAGGTATATATATTTCAGTAGTCGAGTTCTTCATGAAAACTTAAAAGGAACAAAAAGAAAGAGCTTGGCAATTCTATTGCGGAATAATTGATTTTTGTTTGAACAAAAATATAGTTACAAATAACCACTACGGACACAGTAAATCCTACTTCATTGGATATTTTTGATTCTTTAAGCATTGTAGGTCTCAATACCAAGCCAACGTAGGTATGTTGGATACTGGGAAAAGTTACTTTCTTTTCCCAGAGGAGTTAACCTTGGTCATCTTCATGTCAATTTACCTAAACCATGTGGAAGAGAGCTGCTGCATATTCGATTATATGACACACTCGACATTGATCAGATCTTTGTCGTGGTCTCTGAGTTGCAAGAGGTACCTGCACTCCAAAAAAAAATTATCATTTTGGCTGGACCTAAGCTCTTATGATGTTTTCTTGTTTTTTTTTTTTATCTATTCAACCTTCGTCTTGCAGAATCCTGGGAAGCGGTATTGCCCTCCAGCAGAAATCTCCAAGAGCTGTTGCAGAAAAATTAGAAAAAGTTACGAAAGACCAAATATCCCACGATATTATTACTCATTTCTCAAGTGTGAAGGACAGGAAGAAGCAGTAAAGCCTCGGCTGGTAGCTCAAATGGACACTGAAAGGTCCATAATTTACCAAAAGAATTGTCTTGGTTGTGATTATGAGAAACCAGTACACGTACGATTTCCTGCTATTTTTTAACACGGTCTACTGTTTTGGCACTTCAACCCCAGAACAACTGATTCATTTTGAGATTCTGGCAGATTAGAGGAGATATTCGAATAATTTTCTATGAAAAATTAATTGGAGGGCGTCTCTTCTATGCTTGCTTCAACACAGCTTTCATTACTAGCAGTTTGTTGCAGGTACCTTCTTCACAGGTACTTCTTACATTCCCAACAGACTCTAATTTTCACTAAAAGTTTGTGATGTTTTTGTTTCAGTTCTCTCTTAGAGATTTAGACAAAGTTGGAAAAAAAGGCAGATCAATCTGTGGTTCTTCATTCTGCTTGGAGCTCTTCTTCGGTCCATCAAACGCCAACTGCTTGCTTGTGCCTTCATCAAATGCCTGACTTAGATTTGATTCGATATATCAGATAATTGAATTGTAACTGATTTTTTTAGGCGCCCTTCCTGCTTAGAGGTTTCTAATAATCAGAAGTAGTCATCAGAATTTGTTGGAATTATGAGAGTCCATTCCTGTAAATTTACCCGTTTTTTTGTCAAGTTTTTTGAGATAGAAAGACTTGCGGAATGGCTAGAAATGTTGGAAAGATATACCTGGGAATCATATCCAAGAATTCAACACACTTGTCTTATCCACAAGTTACATACTGAAACTTTAATTATAAAATTCAATACAGTTTCTTAGGACTATTTGGCCCCTTTTTCATGTAGAGTTGAACAAATCCTGACAGCTAAGTAAGTGTGACACGTTGCACTAATGGATGGTTACAAAACAAGAACCACAGTGAAAGTGTATTAGCTATGGGGATCAATAGTAGAAATTGAAAAAGTACCTGTTTGAAGCCTGCAGTAATTATTCGACACTTGTACAATACAACATCAGTGCAATGAGCCGATAAAAGGCCTTAAAGTTTTGACATTGTCCTCGTTAACTTCCTTGCGGCAAATTCATTTGCAATGCTCAAAGCGCTATTACTGTGGCGCAGATAAAACTCGGCTAGTAGGATCTGTCGTTCTTCTTCCGTTAGATCCCCATGACAACCCTACACCATAAGTTTAAAAATAAAATGAAAGACATTCGAGATATTACAATATAAAAGTGTTTGTAAGACAGCTCGACATATTTTACAGTAATAATTTTATCCAAGTAAATGGGTTGTGGGAGAAGGTGACATTACCATGCGTAAAGTCCTGTCAAGTACAGCTTGGTGCATAACAAGTCCTGCAGCTACAGAGACATTGAATGAATCTACCATGCCTCTCATAGGAATACTGCAGTGCACATCTGATAGCTCCAGAGCCTCAGTGCTTATGCCCCTGAAATTAATAACATCAACACGCAAACTTTCTACCTAAGGTTTCTGACCCCAAAAATGGTGTGATGTTCAATAAAAAAAATCAAGAGTTTATTAGGTGAAGCACTTTATTCTCATTATAAAGAAAAAAACCGATTACACATATATAAATGCCACAAAGCTGGAGGGTAGAAAAGAAATACTTGAGTTCATTTCCAACGATTATTGCGGTAGGCCATGACCAGTCAATGTCATAGACAGATACCTGGAGAAAGTTCCAGATGTTATACTATGTTACTGAAATTTAAAGAATTTCTTTCCACCAAAAGCAATATCAAAATTAAAGTAGAAAACAAATTGATATTTATCAATTTATTGTACTCGTTTACTTATACCGCATCGATCCCCAAATGAGTTGTGGCAATTCTATAACCGCGTGATTTTAGAATTCCAAAACACTCTTTGACAGAACCCCAAAGTTCGATATCCAACCATTTTTCAGCTCCCATGCTAACATGTCGGTTGTCTCTATATCTGCATTGTAGACAAGAGAGTGTTTATTATAAGAGGAAGCAGCCACAATGAATCAAGGACAACGTTTTATTATGCAAAGATGAAGTCAATGGTAAATTATTGAATGAATGTTCTCAAGTTATGGGGTGGAGACACACGACTTAAGTTCGAGTACTATAAAAAAAGATATAAGCAATCCAAGCATGAGAAAGACCAAGTAAACCATCTGCTTAATAATAAAAAAAGAGTTTTCTGCTTCAAGCAGTGGTGCACCTTCTTGAGTTGCCACAGGACACAACATGGACAGACTGAAAACCAAGGGCATCAGCAGAACGAAAAGCAGCTGAAACATTGCCAAAATCGGTTAATCCTTCGACCACCAAACACACGGAATAGGTGCGGTTTATCACCGCATTCCTAAACTTCTCCTTTCTCGCGTCCATTATATACGGATCCATCGCTTCCAACACTTCAGTACTGCTTAAATATCCATCTCCTGTTTTGAATCTATTCAAATACGGAAACCAACGACTCCCATGTTCATAATCATTTTCGGGCCGTCGTTCCAGTTTCATCAATCTTAAAACATCGTCCTTGTTTTTTGAAAGCAACTCCACCACATTATCCTTGTTCGAAAATTGAGGCAGTTCCGGGGTCTGTAATGAACTAGCGCAACTCAAACAACCAAAGCTTCTGGAAATTGAAAAGGTCTTGTGAGATTTGAACCTAAGCCCTACATTAACGGGGAAAAATCAAAACTTGGTTCAAACAGCACGAATTTGAAACCTAAAAAACACAGATATTCAATGGATGTTACCGGAATGCAGTGGAAGATAGCGAAGGAAAGTTGAATTGGGTATAAATGCTCTGAATTCCACGAATGATACCGAAGAACGGATTAGGGTTTGCAGCAGCTCATTTGTCTTGAGAAACACACAGAGGAACCAGGTCGGAGTCGAGTGAAGTGGGAGGGAAGAGGTTTTCTTTAATTAAATTATGCCTAAATATATATAAATTTACCAAAATATTAAATAATTCTTCCTCCAAAAAAATCAAATAATTCTTTTAAATAATTTCTTTTCAAAAACCCTGATAATAAATAATAAAAATAAAGTGTTATTAATAATAGTATACTGGTAAAATTTTAAAATTTACAACAACAATAATATTACCAAATCAGGGTTGAACAAATTCTTTAAGTTATACCAAAATATCAGCAAAATTGATTTAATTAAAAAATTAAAATCAAACAGATCGAAACGATAATTTTGGTTTGTATTCATACTAACCATTATTTTGAAAAAAAACAATATTTAAAATTACTAAAATTAAATTTATAACTGAAACCCAAATAACCAAGCTCCTGAGCAATACACCTATCTTCCCTGATGCTCGGTTTCGGTTCAGTTCAATTTAGTTCGGTTATTTGAAATTTAATTTTTTGAAAAAATAAATCAAATAATCTCATGCTTACCACCAACCAAAACGTGTAAATCTATGCTTAAAAAATTATGTACAGCAGGTCTCTAGTGAGACGGTCTCACGAATCTTTATCTGTGAGAATGATCAGTTCTACCGATATTCACAATAAAAAGTAATACTCTTAGCATAAAAAATAATACTTTTTTATTTATTACTCAAATAAGATATCTGTCTCACAAAATACGACCCGTAAAATCGTCTCACGTAAATTTTTGTCAAAATATAATGCTTGCCACGGGGATTGGGACTGGGGACTTATTTTAAAGGCCACAAATATTTATTTGCGCACCTTTTTTTTTCAAGTTTCCATTCATAAAAAAAAAAAGTATTATTCTGAAATACATAATTATAGTTTACTGGTATTCAAATTTTGAGAGAAGAATAACCTTGTTCTAGCTTAGTAAACCAATTGTTAATTAAATTTATTTACCTATACAAAAATAAACCAACTATTAATTTATATATATTATTCAAATAACAAAACTGAAACCAAATACACTTTACAATCCCAAAACATCAACTTGGAGTAAATATTTCACCAAATAAATTGCTTGGATAGGAAGCTGTTGCCAAGAAGAACACTCACTCGAAGAAATATTGTTGAATATAGATGCATGTTTGTATATTTGGGAGAAACAAAAATAGAAAAAATGACCTATTGGATTTAGAATTATTAATACCATATAAAAAAACTATAAAATAATCTCAAATCACTCGATTAATCCGCCGGATTTAGAATTCTTTATATCATATCAAAAACTACAAAATAATTTTAAAACTCTCAATTAATCCGCCGTATATAAAGGATCCTCACCAAACACTCATAAATTTAAACTAAAGGCCACATATCCTACCAATCAAATCAAATCAAATCAAATCAATTATTTACACAGTAAATTAATAACTCGACAATTGCCACCCACCAACATTAGCATGAATGAGTAGACACGGAAACATTTATAAAATTGTGTTATAATGATTGTTTTTCCATCTGAATATTATATTTTATGTTAAAAAATATTATTTATAAACCAAATAAATTAAAGTTGTTTGCAATGCGTTCTTTCTTGGTTATATAGTTAAGGATATTAAAATTACAAGAATCTTATATTAAATAAATTCAAGATTATATATATATATATATTTGAAAATTTTAATTAACAGGGGTATCTATTTAAATTGTTATTTAAAATTTTGTTTGAATCGAGAGAAAAATTAGTTATCGTAATTGGTATTAAATTAAAGATCTTTTATGAATTTAACATTCGGTTGGGCAAATCTCCGCCAAACGAAGACTCTCTCGTCACATCTCACCTACTACACTCTACACCCCCTCTGCCTGCCACCCAAGCCACAATGACAACGTGGTTGGTTTTACGGAAAATCAACTACTTTTCAACATTGTTTGTCTGCCTTTAAAATAATAATTATTTTCGTTTTCCTTGAAAAATGGAGGCGAAGCTGTTGAGGACCGTCAGTTCGAAGGTTTCATTGCCCAATACTCAATTTGCCGCCCCTCCAACATGGCGCAAGAATGGCAACTTTCGAGTACTCAACTCCAGATTTCAGGAGCGTGGCATTCTGGCAATACAAGTTCCTGCAGCTCCCGTTGGGTAACAAACGAATTCCATTTTCTTTTTCCTTTTTTTTTTATTTCCCTTTTTGTTTTTAGCCATTTTCATGATTGTTTCAACGGAGACATTCATTTTAATGGATATTGTCATTTTGCTTTCAGTGTGCAGTTTCTCAGTTGTTGAATTGGTTTATTTATTCGCAGTTAAGGGAGGGTTGCTATTAAATTTGGCATTTTTGTGTCGAAAGCTCCTTATTTTAGGCCCTAAAATAAGGATTAAGCCTTTGAGGTGGTTGATATATTGTTCATGTTAGTTGGCTGTTCTTGTTAATCAGATGAAGTAATTGAACCTGATTATTTGAACTTTATGCTTTGGACAATTGGTGGTCTACTTTCTTTTTCAAATTTATTTTTTTTTTCCGGTTCATTTTGGATGACTGTGATACATTTTACTCTCTTGCGTGCATTCACGCCCTGAGGAGTGTACCATAAGTTCTTAGTCTGGTGTGCGAAAATTTTATTTGAAAATACATATATAAAAGACAGAATATTTTTTTTTTAATTTGTCACAAGTTGCCTTCAAAATATTGCTGTATGGAATGATCTCAAGAAGACATGATACACAAGAAGTTTTGGTAGTCGATTTAACACGAGAAACCATAATTAGCACATTTGTGCGGCAAAAATAAATGGGAGTGCAATAGAAATTTCTACAAAGGACATCAATTAGTTGACTTTCTTTGTTAAACACATGTTTCTTTCCGGTTCCTTTGCGATGCTTGTGATACATTTTACTCTCATGCGTGCATTCATGTCCCATTCAGTCGAACTTGTCTTTAGGCCGGTTTCATTTCCTTTCAGATTGGCACCAAAAACCAGGGTAGATGAGACTCAAAGCTATACGCTTGAAGGTATCAGAAACTCCTTAATTCAGCAAGAGGATAGCATCATATTTAGTCTGGTTGAGAGAGCTCAATTCCGTTACAATGAAGAGACATATGATTCCAATGGTTCCTTGAATGGGTTCCAAGGTTCTCTGGTCGAGTATATTGTCCGAGAAACTGAAAAACTTCATGCAAAGGTATATTTGATCTTTTTTGAACCTTTTAGCTGTAAAAATTCGTGCAGTTTCTGAACTTGGTTTGTTGTAGGTTGGAAGATACGAAAGCCCTGATGAGCACCCTTTCTTCCCTGATGATCTACCAGAGCCAATATTACCCCCATTGCAGTATCCAAAGGTAAGCTATAGAGGTCTCGTCTTTTCTAGGAGTTGATTGACATGAAGTTCACCATTCTTTCTTACCGCCACATTTTCTGCATCAAATATTAAAATGATTTCTCTCTTGGCGTTACAGGTTCTGCAACCTGCAGCCGATGCAATCAACATTAATGTCCAAATATGGGAGATGTACTTCAGAAGTTTTCTCCCAATATTAGCTAAAGAAGGCGATGATGGTAATCATGGATCGGCAGCGACTTGTGACATAATTTGCTTGCAGGTATACAATTTGTCAAGTCACTGGGAGATATTCCCTTAATGTAAAATCAAATCCACCCACATAGTTTACACTTCACTTTTCTTTTTTCACCGTGACATGGCTGTTCAAGCTAGTTAGCACATACATAAATTCGAGTATGTGACTCTTTTATTACATTTTTTGGTCTGTTATCTTGGGGCAATTGTGTTTGATGGTTAAAGTTTGAATATTTTTCATTTACTTTTTACTTACACTTCAAAAGCTACTTACGGGCTTTTTTTCAAAAATTAGAGTTTGTCGGTGGATATCTAGATTGACAGGCACTTCAAGTTGAATGTTAGATACCAAGTTGGCACTTAAACCATGTGAAACCTGTTAAAACTGCAGAAACGTGGCATTTCAATGTTGAAAGGCTTAAAGTTGTATGGTTTTTCTTTCTTTTTTGATTCACGAATATTCTTTGTAGGCTCTATCAAAGAGAATTCATTATGGTAAGTTTGTAGCAGAAGCGAAATTTCGAGCATCCCAAGATGCTTACAAGTCTGCCATTAGAGCACAAGTAAGTCGATAATAAAATTAAATATGAAAATTGTTCATGCACACTAAATATTAGTGTTGAATTTTATGATGTTGGTTCAATATGTATTTGTAGGACCGAGCCCAATTGATGGATTTGTTGACGCATCCTGCAGTGGAAGAGACTGTGAAAAGAAGGGTAGAACAAAAAACCAGAAGATTCGGACAAGAATTGACGGTTGATGGAGGCGAAGATGTCAACAACCCTGTTTACAAGATAAATCCATGTTTAGTTTCTGATCTATATGATAATTGGATCATGCCGCTAACAAAGCAAGTCCAGGTTGAATATTTATTGAGAAGGCTTGATTAGATGAAAATTAAAGATGTTAATAGAATATATATTTCCTGTACCCATCTGTTAATGAGACCGATATTTGAGATTGTCTTTGATTGTTATCAAGAGAGTGTTGATTATTAATGTGTCATGTGATGATTAAATAGTTGTATATTCCATCCTCTCGATTTTAAAAAACTCATGTTGTACAATCTCACGGGAGTTTGTGATATGAATATTCTATTTGTGTGATTCATAAAAAAATTTATTTTTTATGTCAAATATTAATTTTTATTGTAAATATAAATAAGATTCTTAATTGGTGATACATGATATTACATGGATAGCCAAAATCAAGGTAAATATGTAGGAATAGTTCGTCCGAAGCTTGGTCATTTCTCTTGATATTGGTTTTGGGAGCCAAGGATCACTTGAAATTGGTGAACGAGTGTTTCTCGAATCAATTTGATGTTTGTTAATGTGTTGGTTGGGGTGGGGAATGGTTGAAGTGTATAAATATATATTGAATATGAGAGTGAGGATTGGAAGAGGAATAGTTGCGCCGGATGCTATTGGAAATTTCTTCAAACCAAATATCCCAATGGCAATAATATGCATCAATATCCAGGCAAATCGTTGCGTCGTGTGCCACAGTCCAAAATTTTCCTCCAATTTCAAACTTGGGTTTTTAAACATTGAATAGCTGTTCCAACACCACCAAATGAAATGAATAGATACAAACCTTACCACTAATTGTCCTAAACAGAAAAAAGAGATCAAAAGATCCAGCAAACAGTTTAAATTCTTAGGAACAAGCATGAGCGCCATAGACAGAACTGGTTACGGTAGATGATATATCCAAACTCTTTTAATATAGAATACAATCAGCACCCGTTCAAGTAGGCGAAATTATCTTGTGAAATCATTGTATGAGATCTCTACCATAGTTAAATTACCATCAATTTATATCTTCGTAATTTTAATAATATCAAATCTGATGGTAGAGTATATTCTTTGATTTTTACATATTCATAAGATGAATATTGCTAGCAAAGTTTCCCTGCGATGTCATTAACAAGCTCTGATACGCTAAAATTGATTTTGGGCTGCTTTGATTGGTAGTGACAATGCTAGGGTCTCAACACTTGATCCAAATCCATACAGCATGCGCCGTCCATCCTCAAATTATATTCCACGACAGGTTCAACCATATGTCAGGCTCGTTCTTGAACTATTGATCGTGCACACTAATCATGTCTGTTACACAAAGTCACATACCAGGTCAAGTCAATTCAGTTCTTCCTTCTGATATGTTTTGTGGCGCTAGCTTCAATTATGTTGTACCATAAGTGAGAGTAATTGAGATGCTATAAACCACTTCAGCTAATAAAAAACTCCGATCAACCATATATTTTCATTGAACTATTACACTAAAAATAAATTGATTTTCAGATTGAACATATGACATATATCATTCCAGAGAAAACTTGACAGTGTCCATAATAAGATGACTAGTGTGTCATGCCTCGGAATAGAGAGCGCATATATCAAAGTTGACACACGTGGACAATGGAATACTATTGATTCGATCAAGAAACGTCATCAATTCATGTATAATGACAAAGATACAACCAAGTGGCACATTTAGTTTTAGCCATATCCATTGTGTTTAAAAATATACTATCATTTGTAAACAGAGTGTGTTACATTTCCAACAATAGCAGATCGTTCTGTGTTCCATATCTTCTAGTGACTTTTCATATTCGTCTATGGCAAGTGTTCGTCCAAAAAGCCCATGACAAACTGATGGCGGTGAGCATTTCTTGGCTGGTTTATCAGAATAGAGTAGAGGATCAAGAAAAGTAAATGAAGTGCAACGTCTATTCTAACTGAAGTCAAAAGAGAAGAAAGAATCATTCCTTCAATCTCTCAAATTCTCACTTCCACAAACTAACTCTGTCGATAATAAGCTGCAAGATTGAAAAAAATCTACCAAAACATGCATAAAATCAATAAATAAAAAAAGTAATAAAACTTCACATCAGAAAATAGCTTATGTTATATCAGAGATTCAGAAGGCTATAGAAACGATTCCTCTTACTCTTCAGCTGAGAAAAAGATTTGAACTTGTAACGTATTGTCCAAAATTAACTCACAAGGTTAATCAATCGAAGAAAACACGTTAATGATGGAGTGTGTCATATATCCTATTCTTCAAACTGTATTTCATTTTCAAAACAAATAAAACGTAGTCAACATTGATTAGCGAAAATAGAAACGTTTTTTCAAGCGCTAAAGATATTATTTTGACCAAAATAAATTTTCGAATTACCAAAACTGTCCCCCTCTGTGAAAGCAGGCAGTGGCAGCGATGGAGAATTGGAGATGACTTCCTGCAGAGAAAGAAAACCAAACACCCATTTAACTCCTCGCTGTGATCTTCAATCGATCTGGTACTAGTCTCTTCATTTCTTTTTTATCTGTTCCTACAATTCGGATGATGAGCCATTCGTCTGTAAGCTCACGGTTGTTAAATCGTATTGCATTTCGCTTTGTGGATTTTTGATGCTATAGATCTTGCTGTGAGTTGATTTGAATGCTGGATTTAGGTTCCAATTGGTGTAGATCTGCCACTCGATGCTATACGCATCTTTTTTCTATTTTGTTTTGTTTTCTCGTTCTAGAAATGCAGTCATGTGTGATTGAATTTCATTTTGAACATTTGTTTTTGTCTCTTGCTAGCTGATTTCATGGGTTTTTTTTTCATATTTCATATACTGGCTGATTAACACAGAGTCGTTATTGTACTTGTTACACTATCCATTCAGTAGAATTATATCAACTAGTTTTGCTGTATCAATCGTAAATGGAGTTTAACCTGCTTTTATAGGTATAACTGCCATATCTCATTGTATGTCAATCGTACTGATCTCTATGTAAAATCAGGAAGGGAATTCTTTAGCCTGACTTTCAGGCTTTCTTTATGTGCGCATTACGCAGAAGTTTCTGAGAGTTTAAATAAGCAGGATCAGTATGAATTCTCTTAATGGGCAGCAGGAAGTTGATGTGTTGGTTGAGAAACTGAACGGTTTTTCCAATCCTTCTGGTGGTACCTTAGCATGTATGTTGAATTCAGAAATTGGTGCCGTTTTGGCTGTGATGAGGAGAAATGTGAGATGGGGTGTTCATTATGCTGCTGATGAGGAGCAGACTGAGCATTCTCTCATTATATCTTTTAAGGAACTCAGAAAAAAGATATTTTCTTGGCAAAACCAGTGGCGTCGTGTTGATCCAGTTCTGTACCTTCAGCCGTTTTTGGATGTCATCAAATCAGATGAAACTGGTGCACCAATTACTGGTGTCGCATTATCATCTGTTTACAAAATCTTAAATTTAGATATAATTGATTCGAAAACTGGTAATATAGATAATGCTTTACATCCAATTGTTGATGCTGTGACAAGCTGCCGTTTTGAGGTGACTGATCCTGCCTCTGAGGAAGTTGCACTGATGAAGATTCTTCAAGTTCTTTTGGCATGCATGAAAACTAAAGCATCAGTTAGCTTGAACAACAATCATGTATGTGGGATTGTGACTACTTGCTTTCGGATAGTTCATCAGGCAAGTTCTAAAAGTGAACTACTGCAAAGGATTTCTCGTCATACGATGCATGAACTCATCAGGTGTATTTTTTTACACCTTCCTTCTATAGATGGAAATTGTCACAGATTGGCGCCTGGAAGCCAATCTCACACAGAGGTAACAAAGGAGTTCTTCTCATTTTATTAAACATCTTTTATGCAGATTTACATCTGCTGGATGTGTTTGCCACTCTGATAAATATTGGTCCCAAGTCAAATTTATATTTTGTTAATTGTATCATAAATTGGAATATGCTGCTCTTCGATATTGGATATGAAGAGAGATCTTGGATAGACTAAACTATGCAATAGAATATAATTTTTTCTTGGACACCCGATACCCGTATAGGTGCAGGAATTTTGGCTTTCAAAGGTAGTGTTAGCAGTTAAAATCAAAGTATTTTTCAAAGTTGTGTGGCCTCTTCATGTTTGATGAAAACTTTTACTTTCCTAAAGATTATTATTTAAGACTCTCAACTATCGTCTGTAAGATTCAGACGATTAATTCAACTCTGTACATGGTTGAGCGGTATTAGTACACTGATTCTTGATCCTGTATTCTTTTAAATTTGTGACTGTGACCCACTTTCTTATTCCTCCATTCACTTGTGAAAGTGTTACTGCGGTGCTGCTCCATTTTGTAATTCCTTGAAAAGTGTGATCTCGGTCCACTTTCTTATTTCTCCATTCGTTTGCGATTCTACTTGCAGGATGCTGTGTTTGCACATACTCAGTCTCTGCAGGGTAATAAACATGTCAATGGTTACCATAGAGCCGAATCAGGCAATGAGCCTCTTGCAGTTTCTTCAGATGTTCCAATGGACACAGTAGCAGTGCAAACGAATGATAAAACAACAGAGACTGTTCATGGAAAAATTAGCTCCATTAGTTCTGATTCTTCTATGACAGATCCTTATGGGATTCCGGCAATGGTTGAAATATTCCATTTCTTGTGCTCTCTTTTAAATGTGATGGAGAATATTGATATGGGTCCCAGATCAAATCCTATAGCATATGATGAAGATGTTCCTCTGTTTGCTCTAGGTTTGATTAATTCCGCTATAGAGTTAGGTGGGGCTTCTTTTGGAAACCATCCTAAACTATTGATGTTGATACAGGAGGAATTACTATACAACCTGATGCATTTCGGTTTGTCAATGAGTCCACTAATTCTTTCCACAGTATGTAGCATTGTTCTGAATCTTTATCATCATCTTAGAACCAAGTTAAGACTACAGCTTGCAGAATTTATTTCTGGTGTGTTGTTGAGAATTTCACAAAGCAAGTATGGAGCTTCTTACCAACAACAGGAGGTTGCTATGGAGGCTCTTGTTGACTTTTGCAGGCAACCTATGTTTGTCACTGAATTGTATGTCAACTATGATTGTGACATATCCTGCATCAACGTGTTCGAGGACCTTGCCAACCTGTTATCAAAGAGTGCCTTTCCAGTGAACAGCCCTTTATCTTCAATGAACACCCTTGCGCTAGATGGTCTGATTGCCTTGGTTCAGGGTATGGCTGAAAGAATAGGTCATGATTCATTAGGTTTTGGGGAAGCCTCCCCCTCCCTAGAGCTTAACGACTATGAGCCATTTTGGACAGCTAAATGTAATGACTATGTTCGACCTCATCACTGGGTTCCATTTGTACATAACATGAAGCACATAAAGAGGAAGTTATTGATTGGCGTTGATCACTTCAACAGGGATCCCAAAAAAGGCCTGGAATATCTTCAAGAATTACATTTGTTGCCTAGTAAACTAGACCCGATCAGTATAGCATATTTCTTCAGATATACAGCTGGATTGGATAAAAATCTTATTGGGGATTTTCTGGGGAGTCATGATGAATTTAACATACAAGTGCTGCATGAATTCGCAAGAATATTTGAATTTCGGGGCATGAATTTGGACACTGCTTTGCGCATTTTCTTGGAAGCTTTCAGATTACCTGGTGAGTCTCAGAAGATACAGAGAGTGCTAGAAGCATTTTCCGAGAGCTATTTTGAGCAATCACCCCATATTTTGGCCAACAAAGATGCTGCTCTCCTGTTGTCATATTCTTTGATAATGCTAAATACGGATCAACACAATGCACAGGTCAAGAAGAAGATGAGTGAAGATGATTTTATTCGCAACAACCGGAAAATCAATGGGGGAGATGATCTTCCTCGAGATTTTTTATCTAATCTTTATCACTCTATCTGTGAAAACGAAATCCGTATGCTTCCAGATCAAGGAGGTGTTGCAGTTTTCACGAGAAGTCATTGGATTGGCTTAATGTACAAAGCAAAGCACGCGGCACCTTTTATTTTCTGTGATCCTGGATCCTACTTTGACTATGACATGTTTGCTATTTTGTCTGGCCCATCAGTTGCTGCTATATCTGTGATATTTGATCATGCAGAGCAGGAAGGTGTTTTGCAGTCATGTATCAATGGATTTTTGGCCATTGCTAAACTTTCTGCCACTTACAGTTTTGGTAAAGTATTGGATGATTTAGTTGTATCCCTTTGCAAATTTACAACCTTGTTGAATCCCTTGTTTAATGAAAGATCGATTCTTAGTTTTGGAAATGATATAAAAGCTAGGATGGCAACTGTGGGAGTTTTTACCATTGGTAACTGTTATGGTGACCATATTCGCTCAGGCTGGAGAAACATGTTAGATTGCATTTTGAGTTTGCAGAAGATGGGCCTTCTTCCCGCTCGTCTTGCCAGGGATGCGGCTGATGATTTGGAGGCTTATCCTGATAATGATCACGTGAAACCTTCAGAATCACCTGCTTCTCAGGTGCCAGCAACTATTCCTTCCAGAAAATCATCTGGCATTATGGGCCGGTTTAGCCTACTCCTATCTCTTGATGCAGAAGAACCTGCACCCCAGCCCTCGGAAGAACAGCTTGCTGCTCGTCAGGTTTCCCTCCAGACTGTGAAAAATTGTCACATTGATGATATTTTTGCTGAGAGTAAGTTCTTGCAAGCAGATTCTCTATCCCAGCTTGTCCGCGCCCTTGTTGTGGCAGCAGGACGTCCTCTCAAAGGTAACAGCTCATTGGAAGATGAAGTCACAGCTGTTTTTTGTCTGGATTTGCTGATTGCAATCACTCTAAACAACCGGGACAGAATCATGCTTCTATGGCAAAACGTGTATGAGCACATTGCCAATGTTGTTCAGTCATCTGTAATGCCTGGTACTCTTGTAGAGAAGGCTGTCTTTGGGCTCCTTTGTATCTGCCGGCGACTACTTCCTTACAAAGAAAACCTCACTGATGAGCTTCTCAAGTCTCTGCAACTAGTATTGAAACTTGATGCCCGGGTTGCTGATGCTTACTGTGAACAAATCACACAGGAAGTGATGCATCTCGTGAAAGCAAATGCTATGCAGATAAGATCTCATATGGGCTGGCGGACAATCATATCTTTACTTTCCATCACAGCTCGGCATCCAGAAGCATCCGAAGCTGGGTTTGAGACCCTATCATTTGTCATGTCTGAGGGGGCTCACTTGTTGCCTACAAATTACGTGCTTTGCTTGAATGCTGCCAGGCAGTTTGCCGAGTCTCGCGTAGGTCAAGTTGATCGCTCAGTGAGATCTTTAGACCTGATGGCTGGTTCAGTTGTGTGTCTGGTAAGATGGTTTAACCACACCAAGGAAGCTGTGAACCAGGAGACGACTATAAAGATATCTCAGGATATACTCGAAATGTGGATGAGGCTTGTTCGGGGGCTGAGAAAAGTATGTTTGGATCCGAGAGAAGAGGTCAGGAATCATGCTATTTTGCTGTTACAAAGATGCTTGGCCTCAGATGGTATCTGTTTAACGACTGATCTATGGCTAGAATGTTTTGATCCAGTGATCTTCACGTTGCTTGATGAACTACTGGAAACGGCCCAACAAAGTTCTCCGAAGGACTATAGAAGCATAGAAGGATCGATTATTCTTTCGCTCAAGGTCTTAGCCAAAGCATTTCTACAGTCCCTGCGAGATATCTCGCAGTCAACATCATTCTGCCAACTCTGGTTGAAGGTTCTTAGCTGCATGGAAAGGCACATGAAGCTGCGATTCAGAGGAAAACGAAGCGAGAAGATTCACGAATTAGTTCCCGAGCTTCTCAAGAACGTACTCCTAGTCATGAAGACAAGTGGGATTCTTGTGCCGAGCGATCCTGTCAGGGGAGACAGCTTTTGGCAACTTACTTGGCTGCACGTTAAAAATATCACCCCAGATATGCAATCTGAAGTTTTTCACAGAGAAGAAATGGAAAAGTTGCAAGAAAAACAACCCAAAGGTGGGTGCAGTCCTTTCCCCGATGGAAACCTCGTCGTTTCACCTAACAAAACCACAGCCTGAGGATAGTTATTTTTCCATCCAAAGGTAAGGCTCTGTTGAAGGAGGGTCTAAGATTCCTGCGTCTCTCTCTTTTTTTTGGCTTCATTTACAGCATTGATACTGATATAGGATTTTATAGCTTTGCACGATATCATTTGTATAATAACACTTTTCAAGCGTTTGAGTATAGCATAGCATCGTAGTTGAGAGTTGATTAACTCGATGATTATATTTTCCAAAGCATGATTATTATCGTCAATTTTTTTATTTTTTTTCTTGTTTTCATTTACTGCTTTTCCTTGAACAATTTGCAAATTTCGTGACGATTATAATGTCCATGATTGCAACCATATCTTTTGTGAAACATTAATGTTACCTGTGAATTAAAAATTGAGTTGTAAAATGTATTTAAAATGATAAAATTATCTTAATTATATTTTTGAAAAAAAAATTCAAATAAAATATAAATTATACTTTTTATCATTTCAAATATATTTAATACTTCATTATACATATAACATTTATATCAATTTGATAAAAATTTGTGTGAGACGATCTTACAGATCATATTTTGTGAGACAGATCTTTTATTTGGGTTATTCATGAAAAAGTATTACTTTCATGTTAAATTTATTATTTTTTATTGTGAATATCGATAAAATTGATCCATTAAAGATTCATGAAATCGTGTCACAAAATCTGTCACTTGCTCTCTTAATTTAAAGCGATGTCCTCGAGGAAATTATTTTACTCATGAATAAAATTATTAGAAATGATAGAACGGACCTCTCGTGAGGCCGTTGGGGTCCTTATCTCTGAAGAATACATAATCGTCAGACCTTAGATCGGATTTTCATTTTATCTCAGTTTAATCGGGAACGGCTACGATGAGTGATGTGTTTGACGGTTACGAGCGCCAATACTGCGAGCTTTCCGCGATTTATCGAAGAAATGCTCATCGGTCAGCGTACTCGATGGAGGTTAGCTTAATTCCTTAGCCTTAGAGCCCGTTTGGTATCAAAAGTTTTTTGATTAAAAAGTGTTTTTTTTAAGTTGGCTTTTAAAAGTGCTTTTTTAAGTAAAAGTTGTGTTAATATTGTGTTTGGATGAATAGATAAAAAGCACTTTTTAAATTAATAAATGTGTTTGGATACATATCATTAAAATGCTTTTTTAACTCATTAATTTATATATATATATTTTATAACAGATTTCTAAATAAGTGTGATGTATAAATATAAATAATTAAATCCATATCAAAACAATAAAATATTGAAATCTTAAAAATCATAAAAACAATTGTTAATAACAATTGTTAATGTTTACATTCTACTTTAATTTATTTAAATAAAAACTAATAGTTCAATGTCGACCTTGTATTGGCAGTGAATTTCTTATGTCATCTCTCAATTCTTTCATTTCCGTAATATTTTCTTGTGTTGGCTCTTGTCATCTCGTACCTCTGTCATGGACATAAACATTTTCACCATCTTGCTCGATTTCTTGTAAATCATCAATATTTTCGAGTTGTTCAAGAATATCTCCAGCCACATCGTATCGCCTTATGAAATTGTGTAAAGCAAAACATGTCACTATAATTTTAAATTGAGTATCTAGACAAAATGTGAGCATATTTTGTAATACCTTCCATCGTGCTTTGCACACTCCAAATGTTCTTTCGATAACCGTCCTTAAACTGGAATGATGATAATTAAATACTTCATTTTTTGATCTGAACTTTGGAGCCAATCGAAATTGAGGTAAATGATATCTAGTATCTTTATACGGTCCCATAAAGCCTTTGAAAGTAGGATAACCTGCATCAACTAAATAATATTTACCTGCAAAAAATAAGAGTTAAAGTGTAAATATTTATCTAACAATTATTTAAAAAACATATAAGATATATTAATATCAAACCTTCAGGTGGGAGTGGAAAATGCAATATCTCTCTGCGCATAGCCTCTTTAAAAATTTTAGAATCATGAGCAGAACCTTCCCAACCAGCCCATACAAAAGTAAAGCACATGTCGAAGTCGCATACAGCCATAACATTTGTTGAAGTATACCCTTTTCTTCCAATGAAATCTATTTGCTTGCTAGGCGAAACACGAATGCATATATGTGTGCCATCAATAGCCCCTATACAATCTTTAAAATAAGGCCAATATCTTTTGTCATTCTTAATATATTCAGGGACATCTGTAAAATTAAGATCGATAGGTTTGATGATATCTCTCGACAACTTCCATATGGACTCTAAAACGCTGTGAAACTGTCTTGAAACAGTTTCCCCCGAGTGTTGAAAACGCTCTTGAACATTTCTAACTGAAGCAGGTTGACCCATCATGTACAAAAATAATCCCACCTTTTCATAGATATCAACTCCTTTTGTTGGCTGTAAGCTATATTTTTGGAGTAGATCGTCACATAGTTTATAAAAAACATGTTTCCTCATTCTAAACATTTCAAAGCATCGTGTCTCATTACCATTCAATATCTCTGCCACCCATTGAGACCCTGATAACCACGATGTCCTACATTTTTCTTTAACAATATATTTCAAAACATAATTCGTAACACCACACAAGGATAACAAAACCATTCTTTTCTTAGAGACATGTGTATTTCTAATAGAATCAACGAAAATATCGGAATCACTTGATGCATCAGAGTTATCTGATATAGTGGAGCCTGAACTCGCAGACATCCTGTGAAAATATATGAATAAAAATAAATATATAAAAAAATAATAAACATTGAAAGTTTTAGATTATTGCATTAAAAATTTAAACATACTACTTAGTAAAGTTGACTCATCAATCAATAAAAGAAAAAAACAAGTGCATTATTCAAGTATTTTTCCTAAAAACATAACTCATGTTAATAACGCTTCAAATCATCTTTAGTGAATGTCTTTGCCCAACCAAGCTGCAGTTCCGAGTCCTTCAATCCGATAAATGTTTGTCTATTATGCTTTTTACCCAAAACTCTAGTAACTATGAAGAATTGCTCACTGCCAACCACCATACCAGGCAAACTACGATGAACATCCAGACAATTTTCAATGCTACATGGATCATCTTTTGGTGTTTCGTGTATAGACTTTTGAGTCTCAAATTCTTGAAGGACACGATCAAGTTGATCGGCTAACCTAGTGGCAATGAGACCTCTTTTTTCCCCACTCTCCCTTCTTTTTCTCTTCCTTTGCTGCATAGAGTTGTCAGCTCCCATTGTTGAGTTTTCCATAAATTCTTGGCTTTCAACATTAATATAAACATCACTTTGAAACTCTCCATCTAACTGAACATCCCAATCATTTGTATCATCGTTGAAATTATTATGAATTGGTTGATCCTCTGATGGTGCTATTGCAGCATAGCCAGTTGCTATGGAACCTTTAAATATATTTTCCAATAAATCTAAATTCTTAGGTCCTCTCAATCTAAACTTTGCATACTCGGGATTTTCCTGTAATTTGCAACGTAACAAAAAATAAATAAAAATAATTGATTAAAAATTTAAAATGTAGTATATAAATTATGTACCTTAATCTTATCCTCCCACCAACTATTATCAGCTTGCACGGTCATCTTGTTATGATCTCAACCAAGGTCAGTCTCATTATTTCCAATAAGTTGTGCCCACAGTGCAAAATATTTTCTCATAGAATCCCATTTATTTTGAATTGTTTTTTATTCAAAGAAAGTCTCGTTCTCTCATGAAATTTTGAAACTAAATTTGTGTACCCCGTTTTGTTTAAATGTTCGGTAGGCTTATTGCCGGATTCAATTTCTTCCTCACAAATTTTTAAAAATATTTCGGTATTCTGATCAGTCCAATCCGCCTTATTATTCCCATCAGCAACAAATCCAGGTTCAACAGTCTCAATCGTATATCTAGGTAATTGACTTGGATTTGATAATCCTCGTTTAGGAGCTAACTTCGAATATATTCTATATTCAAAAAATAAAACATAAAAAAACAATAGATTATCTAATTCACAATATCATAAATGAAAAAGTAATACAAACAAGCATTAAATAATATTACAGTAATATTATGGTATATAACATATTTTAATTAATATAATATTATATACGTAATACACAAGAATTGATGAATATTATATACGTAGTTGTAAAAAAATGGAATAAGCAAATACTTTTCCTTTCCCGACTTTCTGGATTTATCGGATCATTAACCGAATTGTAACATAATTATCTAATTCACAATACGTAATACAAACGTAAATGAATAGGGAGTGTAGATTCTGCAGCAAAAAGAAAGCAGAAAAAAATGAACGAACAAAAACCTCGACGTAAAAAAAAATTGTACCTTGTAGAAGAATGGAGAAAAGATTGAGAGGAGGCTACTGGTCGATGTTTTTTTTAAGGTTATTAAAAAAGCTAGTGAAAAAAGCTCTAAAATAGGGCTTTTAAAAAAGCTCTAATTTCAATTTAAATAAGTGTTTTTTTAAGAATTAGAAGTCCACCCAAACAAATTAAAAATTAAAAAAACACTTTTTAAAAAAAAAAATTTTTTTAATTGTAGCTTCTTGTGACAAACGGGCTCATAGATTTATTTGTTTATTTTTTGTTTGACAATGAAGGGCAAAGTATGGAGATGATTCAGGAAGTTGAGATGAGTAACGAGGGAACTTCAGGAGATCAACGGATAAGTCGGAAAAAGGAAACTGATGGATATAAGCCCGCTTCGTTAGATGTCTTGGGACAGGTCATGATAAACATTGATCCTGAAACTCCGGTCTCGACTTTGAGAAATTGTATAATTAGTTCAAAAGCAGACGTATCATTCAGCGAGGAAGAGCTTAGGGAGGTAGAAGAGAAATTGAGACGAGCCTTGGTCGAATTTTATCAACGGCTTCGACTCTTGAAAAGTTATTGGTGACAATTCTTTTTCGAGTCGTAAATTTTTTGGCACTTTTACCTGCGACAGAATTATGGTTAACATGGTCTTACATTATATGACAGTTTCTTGAAAATGCTTGATTTTCCAAGATTATGCAGAAATGTGACAAGGTACACTGTAGCTCCCATTGCCCATGTAATCCAAGGATGCTATTTTCTATGACTCTGTATCCTCATCTTCGACTCTTTTCTTGCAGATTACTTAAAGAAATGCTTCAAAATCTTACTTGGAGATGGTCGTTAAGTCGTATCTAGGCAGCTCCGAAGAGGTTAGAATATGCTGTGTGGCTTTAGGCTTCATATTGTAGATCGTCTCATTTTGGTCCTAATTAATTTCACCTTTTTTGTTCAGGTTAACAAACTTATAGAAAGACCAGAGTCCACATTTATTAAGCACTTCGCAAATGGAAATCGTGGGAATGGTATGAAATCTTTGAGGCATAAACATTAACAAGAAAGGCAGAGAACGACATTTTTCCTTGGTAAGCTAGCTTGTTCATAAGGACCGAGGAGCCTGTCATTTGTATTGATTCCACATTTTTAAAATTTTCAATTCATTAATTCCGAAAAGACGACACTTTCTTGCATATGTAAGTCATTTTGAACATAACTCCACCTGTAGGTCTTCTTGGGTATGTAAGTCGTTTTGAATATGCCTCCACCTGTAGGTCTATTCACTGGTTGCTCAGTAGCACTTGTTGCTGGTATTATTGTCTCCGTACATGCGCCGGAACTTCTAAATCATCCGGGACGAGGACAGTATTTGGACGCTATATTCCCACTGTACAGGTACCTTGAGAAATTCTTTTTCCTTCACTAATTCATACCAAGAGTTCAACATACCTAATAATTCTCGTTAATGCAGTTTGTTTGCATACATTTTTCTGCACATGCTCCTTGATTCATAAATTGTCATACTATTTGATGATGTACTTTTGATGAATGTAATATGTTGTGCTGCTTTTTACCTTCTGTCCCCTCAACATTATATACCGTTCGAGTCATTTCTTTCTCGTTGGAAGTGCATGGCACTGCATCCTTGCACCACTCTATAAGTATATATGCAGATAAAGATCAGAAATGACATGTAAAAAAAGGAATAATTACTTATCATGAACGGTGATGATGATTGTCTCCTCTTGGATGCCTTTTGCAAGTTACTGTACCTGATTTCTTGTTGGCAGATCAGCTAACTAGCCAGGTTTGAAATTTTCCTCGTTGTAACCAATCAATTGATACTAACGAGACACCGTTGAGTAAACTAGAATTCACATATTTCAGGTTCAGGCCATTCGGTGTATTCAATTCTACATCTGCTATTATATGTGGGTTGACTTCACTACGAGATCAACTACATTTGTTGAAAGCAACACCTTTGAGATTTTCTACATTGTTGTTGCTATAATTCCATTCTGGTGATGTGTTTTTCAGGTAAGATTGATCTGAATCTTCTGTTTAATGTTGCCCTTCTCAATGATAATAATATTCTAACTTCTGTTTCATGAATAAACTCAGTGCCTACGCCTTTTATTTGAGCGAAAAGATATATCACAAGGCTTTAATAGCCTCAAATACTTTTTGACAGTCATTGCACTCGTTTTAAGGACAATCCATGATCTCGGATGAGGACCGTTTTGGAGAATCTTGGTTTCTTCAAGCTCTAGTTTTACCACGATATATAACACGTAATGGGATATTGTTATCCAGTAGGGTCTTTTGCAAAGAAACTCCAAGAACCGATGGTTGGGAGACAAGCTTTTGGTGTCAAACAAGGCTGTGTACTTCGTTGTATCGCACTTTCAAGCATGTTTCGTTGCAATTTCACTATGCAGACGACAAGATAATGTGACAAAACACTACACAGAACCTCAGATTTTTTTAAAGAATTTTTTGTATATTTACATGTCCAAAACACTGGATGATTCTTTTCTACTTTGGCATCTAAAGTGCTTGTGTCAACAGAGTGCAGATATAGATAAACAGTATGCAAACTGATTGAGTTCAATTTTCAATAATTACAATACAATATTTAATAATCATTTCATTTTATACTAAAAAGAAGGTTGAATTTTATTATGTTAATGAAATAATTCAAAGCATACGTTTATACTTTGCATTTTGAAGCTTGAAATAGGTTCACTTTCGGATTATCATTTTATACAACTCTGGTTCTGATAAGCTTTTGATTTCGATTTAGAGTTTAGAACCAAAATCCAAGAACGATATCGATCTCGATTTTGGAGAGACAAATCAAGTTTTGTTTTACTGTTTGAAGTTCGATCATAATTGCAAAGCACTTGAGATATCATCGTTTCGTGACTTGATCAAAGAGTAAGAAACTAAAATAAAAGAAATCAGCTTACGAGACTAAATAATAAGCAATCTGAACACTACAAATCACCTTCCCAAAACATCAATTATACCAAAAGAAAACAGTACAAGACTTGTCGTATCACTCAATACAACAAAAACTGTAATTGAGACGTAGGCAACGAATTACATTCAGTTGACAGATTATTACATAAGCTTTATTGTGTCACTCAGCTGCAAGAAAAGTAATGTTACATTTAGACAATGTACCAACAAAATTCACAAGGTCCGTGATCATTTTGGGGGACCAATATCTTTATTTTCGTCTTCCCCATCATGTAAGGTTACGAAAGATTCACAAGGCGAGTTTTCTGCCGTTACGTCACCCATACTACCATGATCCTGGTTTCCGAATAGATATGACAATGACAGAGGATTATAGGTTGAGCTCTCCTTTTTAAGCCCCTGCAGCGCTCTCCTAGCGGCACAGATGCTTCGAGATATATCTACCATTTCTTCCCCGAGTGGCGATGTTGTTTCCAAACGAGCATTCGAAATATCACCCGGCATCAGTTCTTGTGCTAAGACGGTGGATTCAACAACCTCGGCTTCCAGTGGGAACAGGACCTCAAGATTTTCCTCACATTCACGTACTAATCTTGTCAGAGGTTCTGTTGTGAAGAAGGGCTGATGAACAGCAAGCTGAGTGAAAGGCAGACTCAGCAATTCCCCAGTTCTTTTATCGTATTTCTTCAAGATTTTAATTAAACCTGATATGCAAGACATTTCCATGGAAGTAGCTATACCTCTGGTACTTGGAACAAAAGGACTTGAATAATAAGGAAAAAACGAAAACAAGAATGGGCTCCTTTACCTGCAAGATTAAGGGAGCTGTAGTTCTTGAGAAGAACCATTTCTCCATGAATAGCAACAAAATCCCTGCGTATCTCCATCATCTCTTCACCGAACTCGGTCTCTACGGGAAAGACTCCGTCTCTACTTTCCTTCTCTTTTACTCGCTCAATAATTTCCTTAAGTGCCTGAGAAAACAGCATCAGACGACAATCACACGCTTCAATGTATCATTCTGGTATAAGCAGGGGTCTGAATGGAATTCGGACCACAAAACTTGAATTTTTTGTGTGCAGAATTCCAAGTTTCAGCCTTAATTGCAAGTTTATGAATTTCATCATTCACGAGTGTAAGCCCAATGAAGTTAAACAAGGTCGTAAATTTGAAAAGACAATCTGAGAGTTCTAATTCATTTCCTTAAACAAGCAGCAGATCTATACATATAGTACAAAACACCACACAACTTTCAAGCAATTGTGCATGTCACCATGATGCTGCTTTCATTCGATTCTGATAATTTCCAATGGTCATTACCAATTCCAACATTGTATCAACGAAGTCTCATATTCTATCAGAATGCTACACATGGCCATCTGATGCACTCGAAAAGTTCCTTGACAAATTAGCCAACTGTGAGTCTCTCTCTGTCTAACTCGAGTCGAAATATAATCGCATTTACAAAAAGTGAATAAAAGCCTCCCCAATTGGCGCGAAACAAATTTCAAGATAACATTTCTCTTTCCGTTGATATAATATGTATTCTCAAAAGCATACCACTCAGATAGATTAAACAAATCCAATGAAACTGGAATATACCATATAGATTCTTTTAAACCATTCAACTTCATAGATATTAATATACACTCACCAATGCAACATCTTCAACATTTTACAAGCGAAATACCTCGAAAAATCTTGATTTTTCGCATCGAATCTATATAGATCTCACCCCATCTTCATCTTTCATCTTCAACTAGCTTTCTCTTTTTGTTTTCCAATTCAAGAACCTAAGACGGCATTTCTCATACCAGTTTATGTTGGGAATTAAAAGTTCTTGGTACGAAAAGTTCGACGATTTCTATGTTGATAAGCAAGATAGAGACATCTGAGTTTCAGAATCAGAGAAACAATGTCTGAGTACGTGAAAAGGGATAACATTTTTTATCCACCATAAGTTTTCTATTTTGATTTCACCACGATATTCACAGGCCATGATCAATTTCATATTAAATTGTATCAAACTGGATCAGATTCAAGCATACAAAGTAAAAATACTTCACTAATGGAATAGGGGCAGCACAAAGTTTTTCCCACAAACATAAACTTCCCAACTTTATTCTCAATCAAAAATAATTCCTTGCAACACGTATTTGTGAAAAATCTAAATGTTAAAAATTAGAACGCAACCACAAAGATCATATACAGAAGTGAATCAAAAACAAAAACCTGGAATCTGATGATGAAATCCTCCTCCTTATCGACGTAGAAATCGTTGAACTTTTCGAGTTCCTCGTTGAGAATCCCAACAAACCATTCCTGAAGCTGCGGCAGCGGCGGAGCCTCAGCTGCCCCATCAGGTCCAGTTGGCGGGAGAGTCACGGCGGCGGGTTCCGGAATATTCTTGAGGAGCTTCTTCAACAACTTGTAGCATAGGTACTTGTCCCTCCATTCCGGTAGGGTTTCTTCCAAATGAATCCTAAATTCTTTCCCGAATTTCATATGTTTTTCGATGAATCCGACGTCCGATCGTTAGACGCAGAAGTTGATGCTTGATACCTTTGTCGCACGCACTCCTGTTATTATTGTTCTGTCACAATTTAGATGATGCGAGAATATTTTTATAATTTTCTTTAGATAAAATTATTTTTATAATTTCAAAAAATTAAATCTAATGTCCAAAAAAATTAAATCAGGTAGTAATATAAATTATTTCCGATCGAATTTCTTAAATAAATAACTTATTCTGAATTTCAAGTTGAAATGGTGGAAACGAGAATTTGTGCCACGTTTGCAATTTTTGGTAATATTTTAGATATACGTACATATTCATACATAGAACAAATTAGTATATTCTTTAGAATTTTTTTATGAAAATGCTAATTTTAGTTATATATATATTAGTGTGTGATATTTTTAGTTATGTATGTTTTCTTGAATTAATTGTAATCATATAATTACGTTTTTTTGATCAATTTTAATTTTTTCGTCAAAATCATGTCAATAAATTACAAATATCTCGTAAAATTTATAATTACGTTGTTAAACACATGTATATATCTCGATAATTTTGTCAACCACGTATTTACAAAATTTTAACAATATAATTGAGTATTTAATTATATTATTTAATGGCTAAATTAATAATAAAAAAAAAAATCAGAACATAGTCATGTAACTAAAATTGATTCAACTAAACAGAAAAAAAATATGACACCCTAAAAATTGATATTTCGTTTAATCTCATTTCTTGACTTTATGAATTTTTCTTAATAAACCCATATTATGATATAAAATTACCCTCAAACACTGGGAATTTGGAGTTAGCTAGCAATTTTGCTTCTTTCATGAAACTGCGCGACATTTTAGTGCTTTTTTTGAGATGGCAACATTTTAGTTTTTGGTTAAATTACAATAGAAAAATTACAAATAAATATTTTTGTAAAACGAATATCTATTCTTTCTAAAAGTCACGAGTCTTGTTTGTTTGTTGACATTGACGAGCAAAATATATCCTTTCACACTGAAATGAAATTGAATTTGAGGGAAACGACTGATTCAATATGTACCTATAGTAGTTGCAAAGACTCTGGCTGGCGGCACCTCTCTCTATACCTCAAGATTGGTTGATGAAGTACGAAACTAATCGAGTCAAACTCCATAATATAAAGACATAGAGGTAGGAAAATGACGACGAAAGTGACAGAAACCTGGAAATTTTAAAGAATATCCTTTATGGGAATAAAGGATGAGAAGGAATATTTTCAGGTAAGACTTCGAATTTATTGTATTTAGGCTGAAATTACGATTTCTGCTTTGGTTTTTAGTGTGTTTTAAATTAACTATTGCAAATTGCAGTGGAGAAGTTGGTATAATTTATTCGTTGCGTTGGCATGAAACAGACGACCAAAAGACCATGTCTAAAACTAGCTGTATTATAGAAATGCAACTAGATTGGACAAGAGAGCTGGACCAATAATTATACAGAGATTTTAGTTGGTGAATTTGAAATGATTGAATTATAATTATTCTTAATGACATTTTTTCGGTGTCAACTTCAAAACTTGCAATCGTAAAGTTCTGTATGTTGTTCGAACGAGCATGCCCAATTTATTTGTAGAATGGTTTTTTTCATCAACGAATTTACTTTTTACTGATCCAAAAAATAAATTGTAGGACCCAAGAATAATGAGACTCGTTTCCACAATCTTAAATTTTGGGCATTGAGACTCGAACTCGATAACATCAGTCGTGTCTGGGAAGATTTCTTTTCTTAAATCGTAAGACCGTCTAACGAGACTGGTAATCCATGTACTTTAAAAGATATTGAACTTCAATTTCAAATGCCACCTTCAGCCTCTGAACTGGCTTGAGGTTTCATGATCAACGACAGCTTTCGAATACCATTGATTCAGATTATTAGACTGAAATGCAAAAAAAACAGAGAAGAAAAACAATTGAACAGCGGGTCAGCTGCGGCCTTATATGGTCTCCAGGGCCTGAAGAATGTCAGCCTTCAGGTCTTCAAAGTCTTCCACTCCAAAACTGAAGCGAACCAAGTTGTCCAATATGCCATACTCGGCCCTCCCGGACTGAGGAAGATCCCTGCACATCGAATTTAGAGCGTGTTATTGTGGCATTCGTACCAATTAGAATCGTGTATTCAAAAAGTTTTAATCACAAATACAGACACTGAATGTATAATAAAACTAGCATGGTTGAAAAAGTGAATGACTTGAAGGATTTATCAATCTTCAAGTTAAGTTGTAAAAATGCTTAAAAAACGCACCAGTAAGACATTATGGCAGGTTGATCAACGATGCTTTCGCAGCCTCCAAAAGATGGAGCTATGTAAGGGATTTTCAGTGCGTCAACAAATTTTGCAGTGGTGTGCAGGTCTCCATCAACCTAACCAATCGCATAATGATGAATATCATCACAGGAACTGATCACCCATAAACACTAGTTACTCTGCACATACGATGCGTGTGTACAGTCTTTTTTATCATTATCGATGGACTAAAATGAAATTCGATAAATTATGAAAGGACTAAATTGATATTTTAATTGTTGAAATAAAAAATAAAAATAAAAGTGAATGTTGAAATTTAAAAAAAAAAAAACAAAAGTGTAATATTAGTATCATATGAGTGTAAAGTTGGAAAAAAAAGTTGGTGTGTTTACTATCATGCCCTCACTCTTAATAAAATAGAATAGATATATAAACTTCTAAAGAAAAACAGCTTGCTGTGGCTTCGTAAAATTACTAACCTCAAAACTGACGACGCCACCGAAACCAGTCATTTGTTTCTTAGCAAGCTGATGTTCTGGATGACTAACCAAGCCTGGATAATAGACACGACTAACCTGCAATTCATTTTTTGTTATCACTCGTTCTGTGCAGGTGTACACAAAACAGTAGTAAACAATGCAAAGAAGATGAAGATGGATATTCCCTCAGAAACATGCCCTAACAGTCCGTTAATTTGGGAATCCAGCTCAAAATCTACTTGTTCCAAAGAATATGAATCAGCGATGATAATCGTACAATATAAATATAAGTATGTAAATAATCAACTAGATCATGATATAGATATCATGCCCTAACAACCTAGCTAGGGACACAAGAAAACAAGGATTAAATAGTCGCTTAGTCAAACTAATACGATAGACTGCTTATAGTGAATATGACCTCTGCTGCTCTGCTATAAAGGAAATCAGACTGAAAGGAACCATTAGTAAAAAGAACAGCAGCAAATAGGCATACCAAGATTCCTACTCTGAGTGACAAAAAAGTTTATATGAGCTTCTTCAGGCGTCAAACAGATATATTACGCATCAATACCTTAGGATGTGCCTCTAAAATCTCGGCCATCTTCTGTGCTGTTGAGTTTTGTTGCCGTACACGAAGATGCAGCGTCTTCATGCCTCTGATGATCAGATATGCAGCATTCTGAAGAAAAGGGGCACAATAGACTTTGCTTAATTATAACAAAAGATGACGCTGCAAAAGGCCAGAAGTGCTCAATCTTACAGTAACCATGCTCAATGCTTCAAGATTTATTAGCACAGAAAACAGTAAATGAAAAAATGCAAGAAAATTACATTGACTAAGACAAAATTATTGAGCCAACAAAACTCACAGGATTGAGAACACCCCCCAGAATATGATGCAAATTGCGAGCAGCTGAAATCAACTTCTCAGGACCACTAATGGACCCAGCAAGAACCTACAAGCAAATACAACAGTTTAACATCAAATGTGTAACTTTAAAAATGTTAATGATATCAATAAGTATCAAATTGCAATATCGGAGTAAACATACATCATTATGACCCCCGATAAATTTTGTTGCAGAGTGTAAAACAATATCAGCACCAAGAGCCAGTGCCTTCTGGTTAAGGGGTGTAGCAAACGTCCCATCTATGCACACCAAGGCTCCTTTCTCGTGGCAAAGCTTCGAAACCATCTCAACATCAACGCATCTCAAAAATGGATTGGTAGGAGACTCAGTAAAAAAGAGTGACACCTGCATGAAGGTAATATAGTCTCTTTTCAGTACGTCTTCTAAGAAGAAAACACAATGAGCGCATAAAAGTAGAAGACAAGATATACTGATACTAACATTGTTATTCTCCAAAGCAGATTTCAGACCTCCAATATCTGCAGGATCAATCACTGTGGCCTGCATTTCATTAGCATAAAAAACGTCAGATCTCTTAGGTCCCTATGAGAGCCAAAATATTTATTGTGCCCTGCACACAAAAATGATAAAGAGTCAAAATACTAACCTAATTTACCACACGTTTCCTCTTTTTTTCCTTTCTTTTTATCTCAACATAATCAATAATTTGCTTATGCTAGCATATAATGGTCATGAACTTACAACATTTTGTTCCCGAATTTGATGAGTAAGAATGCCTTGCTCCAAAGTAAAAGTTAAAACTCAAAGTTGCCCACATTATTTCCCATTAAAATTAAAAATAATTACATGACTGAGCTAGATAGACATACAGTGATTCCCATTTTGGGAAGAATAGTCTCAATGAATATTCGAGTCTTCCTATAACAGTCAGTGGTCGTCACCAAATGCCCTCCAGCAGGAACCAGTGCCATCAACAGGACGGTGCTAGCACACATTCCAGATGCCATCAGAAGGGTTGATTCAGCTCCTTCCAGTGCACTGTTACAATTTTTTTAAAGACAGAATGCAGTTGATGTGATCCACCAGACAATCGTTTCCAATTGAAAGCTAGAAGAGAATTAAACAGGAGAATCAATTTCACCTTATCTTTTCCTCGGCAACAATAGTAGTGTAATTTCCATATCGTCCATATTCAAAACTTGCACGTCTTTTTTCCTGCAAACCAAACAAAGATAGACTAATTTTGTCAAATCCATCTCAATCTTTATGGTCAAATTTTGGTACACTTCAGGTTTTTTGGAAATGTTCACTATAGGAAATATTTGATTTGGGGATGGATTTTAAATGATATTCATCTCGGGTGTTTTTGAGATCCACCATAAATACTATTAAAATTGTTTAACTTCATGTAGAGTAGATTTGAAATTTACTTGAGTTTTGTTAATGCAAACAAACCGAGCAAATTGAAATCATGGATTTGAAACTCATCATTTCAAATATATAAATCCAAGCAGACCTAAGGGTAAAATGGCACAAATTTCCTTAGGTATATGCTATGTATAAGAGGCACAAGCAAATTATTTCTAATCCTGTACAAAAATACTAAATCAGACAATGAAATTTAGAGCAAGCTGGTCTCATTTTATTCTAACTCCTAGCAGAGCTGGTCCATTTATTATCCTTTCAAACTAATTCGATACATTTAGGGTAGACTTCGAGAAGTAATATTAGTTCTGTGGTCGACTAATCACAATCATCATAATAATTGACCTTAGGTGGGTCAACAATTTTCAAAAGCAAGTCCTTTCAATGAGCTGACAAATCATGTACTTAGGTCAATCTCCAGAAAATAATTGAACATACCTTAAAATCAATGAGATCAGCTGTTTTCTTGAAGAAATAGGCAGATGTATTAACTACTGGGGTAGTAATTGCATCAGTAACAATAGCACGACCCAATCTTTCACCTGGACAAATTAATGTAAACATAAAAATAAAGTACAATCCACTTCGATAAACAAAATCGATTCAACGAAATCCATCTAGGATTCGGACGTTCAACAAATAAGGCAAGAGACTTCTTACAATGCCATGTAGACTTTTCCACAATAATCAATATACCGAAAATTTCTTATAAATGATTAGGCATCGATAAAAACTGCTTTTCTTCCAAAATTGTTTCACAATAATCAAGAAAATAAGAATATGCAAGAAGAAGCACCCAAATGAGATTTCACAACGGATAAATTAAGAAAAGAAAACCGAAAATCCAAGAATATTTTAAAATAATTAAAAATATACCGGCATGAATCGCGACGCTGCCATCGGAATTCAAAAAGGAAGCGTATTTGAAAGGAGGCGAAACCTCAAACTGTACATTTTCCCGATCAAAAGTGGTATTTTCAGCCACAACCACCTCATCAACGCCGGTCTCAACCGGTGCGGCGGCGGCATCGACAGCCTTAGCCGCCGGCTTGGGGATCGACGCGCCTTGGTTGTTCGACCACGAAGCCGCCACGACCTGCGCCACACCAATGTTGCTGCAGTTCCGTCGCGCCTTGTTGCTCAGCTGCCTCACAAAATTCGGTGGGAACTTCAAAATCATCGAGGAGAGGCCGTAGGCCGACACCGCGCCGTGGAGCATCGGAGGCTTGATCTTCCTGGCGGAAGGCCCATCCGTCCGCGAGAAATCGGGATCTGACCGGCACTCGAAGGCCGGAAACGCCATTGCGCAGCTGGAAACGGCCATTAGGTCTAGAAATGAAAGGTTAGCGGATTATCGAATATTTCGAAGAGGAGACTCCAATCTCGCCCTCCTCTTTGTTATACGCAGAAAAAGTAGCGACTACAGGGTTTCTTTGGGGTTGCTGCGGTTGTATATAAAACAACAATAAAATTTTTATTATTTTTTTATTTGATAACCGAACATATTTAAAATAACCTCTTTTCATAATTTTTACTGAAAATGTAAAGAAATATCTTTATTATTATTAATATTAATATTAATATTAACTAACAAATATAAATAAATGTCAGAAGTTAATATGTTTAATCCAAACACGCTTAACAACTTTTGAAGTTCTTTTTCTTTTATTATTTATTTATTTATTTATTTTATTAAAAAAATATGTTTTGAATATTTTATTTAAGATATTTTGGTTAGGTAGATGCACTTCATTTAATGGCTTATGCCTTTGTGTTAAGTTACGTCTCCTTTTAGATATGTAAAATCAACAACGGCCTCGTGTGTTGTTTTAAATAAATTTGAATAATTCAAATGATATGTGGAGAAGAAGAAAAATATATTTAAAAAAAGAAGAAGCAGATAGAGGTATTTTGTATCAAAGTCTTAAAATTAAATCTGGGCTTCGGGTTTGAGTTGCACTTGACAAGTTCAAATATAATTATAATATAATAAAAATGGCCAAAAATCAAGTTGATAAAATTTTATATTAAAAGTTGAATGATGTAATTCATGTACATACTAAACTTTGAAGTATAAAAGTTATGAAAAGTAATAATTGAAAATCGATCATAGGAGAGATTGGGCTTCTAAGCCCAATTGGTCTCACACAATACCCTTTTCGGGTTTGAATTTCTCATCCTCCGTCGTACTAATAATAAGTTAAGTGTAATTACTTTTTCCTTCTTATTAATGGCAAAAACTGATTTAATTCCCTTTTATTTGTGACGTGTCAAAAAATTCCTTAATTAATGAATTTTAAAGGTTTTACGTTCCCAATAATAAATAATCATCATTGTAAATTGGTTTGATATATAACAGGGATCGAAATTAATTTGGGTACACACACATTTTCTGTTCATTTTAAAATTTGAATATTTATGGATATAAAAAAAACTTCGAATTTTATAAATCGATATATATTTTTAGTATATCATACATAAATAAATAAGAGAGGCTAAAATGGTTTCAGGCATAAAAAGACTATCTCTTTGTCTTGCTTCAAAAATATTGTATTAATATAATTATTTTTATGAATTAGCAGGGAACGCACATTGAGCGAGATATTATTGTTGATAATGGAAAGTAATTATAGTTTTGTAGTGCTTTTTTCTTTTTGGGGTATATGCATAATTAAGTCGATATTGAATTTATTACTGTGACGACGATTAAGGATTGTAAGTGAACAAATGTTATTTGGACTTCCTTGATGCGATAAGCATCATTAATGTAACAATAAAGACAAAATATCTGTCAAACTCATCGAGGAGAGATTTAATTTTGAGTGGAAATCTGTGTCATTATACATATTCAATCGCCGCCCTCCCCCTAAATTAGCAGCTTGCAAGAGGGTCATGATTCATGTCTGTATGTATATTTTTTAATATCACCTTCTTAACTAATTTGAGACAATAATAATAAGAAGAAGAAGAAGCAGCAGCAGCAGCATGAAATGCCAGTTTTGGGTTAGTTGAACATGCAAAGAGATTGATATCAAGGTCTCAAATTCGAATCTCACAAAGATCTATTATCTTTGTGTTTTTCTTTAGTATTTTAAGGGTTTACTTAAAGTCTGTGATCATATGTCGAATATTTACTCGATCGAACGATAGTTGGTGGTGAGTTTCTTAGTGTATTTGAGATAATTATTCATTAATTAATTTAGTTGAGTTTTTTTATAATTACAATAAACCTCAAGATAAATATATGTAATTAACTCTTTTCTGTTTATTAAACTAATTTTTTTATATAATTCTCAAAAATAAATAAACATGAAAAAATTAAAAAAATAGAAAGTCCCGCCAAATTTGACGCAGAAGGTTTTGATGCCGAGAAATTTGACACAGATCGAATGAATCATCTTCACTTTCTTTCTTTCTTTACTTTTTTTTTATTTATTTACATTTTAGCTCGAAACTCACTCTATTTAAAGATAGAGAGTGTGATGTATTTAATTTCGTTGCCCCAGATTGTGACTGCTCACGATGTGGTCTTGCATAAATCAGACGTGAAAAATAATTTTGACTATTATATGACGTCAACTACATATTAATGCTAATAATCCCTATAATATATATATCTGTATATATAATAAAGTTATTAAACCCTATAATAACTAGATTTTTTTTTTCTAAAACATATAATATACCAAATATTCTTTGCTAAAGTAATTCATTCTCCACTTGTTAGCAAAAAAATAACAAGATAAAAGCTCAAGCACAAATTAAATAAGAATTAGCAAAATTAATTTAGCATAATTCAATATTATATATATATATATATGTCTTTGTACATAAAATTATTTTTAAATATTTAAATTCAATATATATGTATGCATCGAGATCCCCTACTATATATAGCATATAAGCTAGTTTTGTTCGGTTTATATATAAATAACTATATATATATAAATTTTTATTGTTATTTTATTTTAGGAAAAATTGTTTTCGTGTTATTTTGTTTTATTTTTTGTGATTGTGATCCGTCATGTTATCAAAATTGATTTTTAGTCATGTATATTTTATTGTTCAATAATTTGGTTGTTCATTTTAGGGATCCAGGCTCATCTAGGAGTAGGTTACTTGATTGTGTGTGTGTGTGTATATATATATATATATATATAAATACACTAAATGTTTGGTATTTTTTAACAATTATTATTGCACGATACCTGCGTGATTCTAGATTTTAAAACGATTTTTCAAGAATTAGTAATAATTAATTAATTTATGGATGAAGTTGAAAAGTCATCTGACACGAATTTTGTGACGATACACGTCATTTGAAAAGGCAAAATAGTAAATGCAATTGGTCCTCACTCTCAATTATTCCATATTTAATTCGATGGTACCCAAAACTTTATCGCCAATTAATATATGTTTCATTTTTTTTTAGGTTGCTCAAATTTATAGTTCGCTTTCTGTATTTAGTTAGTTTTTTAAATGATATATTCTTATTAACTATGTTTAGAAAACAATCATCTATTATTTTGAAAAAAAATAAACGACGACAAAATATAAAATAAGTTTGTAAACCAAAAAATAATTATTTCCACATTCATTTTAATCAATTTTTGATTGAATGAATCGATCTAAATAAAGTATTACAGCATTATATATTAGAGAACATATAATTATATTAATAAAAAAATTTAGATTGTTACTTCAAGTTATATTTTATGTATTTCTCACATTTGTCCGAAATATTGTAATTAGTTATTCTATTTTTTGACAAGTCTAAATCTCACTATAACAATCAAATTTAATTTCACATAAATGTTTATTAAAAATTAAATATTACTACATTACAATTATTTACATTATAAATTAAATTTATTTTTATGACAACTATAATTTATAATATGACAGGACATGTGAGTTAATTTATAAGCTGATATATGACGGAAGACAGTATATATTGTGTAATAACGATGATGATATGTGTGTGTGTATATTATTTATAATTTAATCGGAACAGAGACGAAGCTCATGATTAATGGGTATGGTCGCATTTTATGCATATTATAATATAATATAGTCATATTTATTATTATTATTATTATTATTATTATTATTATTATTATTATTATTATTATTATTATTATAAAAAAGGAGAATGAAAAAAATACATCTGAAATTGCGCAATTAAATGAACATTGATGGAGAAGGTGGAAATGGAATATGTGTACGTAATACTTGCTCCACATTAATTACTGTAAACTCTCAAAACATGGGTGAAACAGAAGGCGAAGAATTCACCAAATGGAGAATGCTGTTCCAGTAATTCTTGTTCTCTTCACAGTAATCGCCGCCGCCTCCGTTCATGTCCGAGTCTCCGCCGTCATCGGAGAAGCGTCTGTCGGAAGACGTACTGAGCAAAAGGTTCGTGAAGTTTTCCACGAAACTCCCACAAGGAACTTGCTCTGCAGAGTTATCCGTCCCTGGAAATGGCGGATCCTGTAATTCGGACGGGAACTGATCAGTTGGGTTCTCAGCCTCGTTCGTGTGTACGGGGAAAAATTTCCACTCTTCTCCGGTTTCTTTCATGATACCAGCGTCATACGACTCCGAGCAGTTTCCTAGAGACTCGATGAAGGCGGTGGAGTGCTGTCCAGTTACGGCGGAGGAGCTGAGCGTTGAAGTTGGGGATTCGAGCTCTCTGCCGCCTATCCCTGTCGTGGAAGTGCCGCCACTGGCTCCACCTATTTCACTTACTTTACCCCAAAAGTCGCCTTTCCATGCTTTCAACACGTCGAGACATCGGAGAGTGACGACCGGATTCTTGTTCTGGCATGAATTCCTGGCCTGTTTGCAGTTAATTAAAACCATTAACATGCTGCAAATAGTTGCAAATAAGATCATAATTCGAATTTTCGTACTGTAACGATCAATAGTATATATCAGTGCAGTAACATTTTATTTTCAGTTCTACTTCGTCTGAGACTCTGAATGCTAACATTGCATAAGATAAGTGAACAATGTTCGATGTTCCAGCAATATCTGGTGTAGTGCGAGCAATTTTCGGCACCATATTATAATCACATAGGCACATAGGTGAAATATGGCTAAAAAAATTGTTGAGATCAAACTGACTATTTTTCATTACCAAAACCTAAAATCGACAAGATATAGGACGAATTTGACTGCTTTTCTCGTGTTATCCTAGCTAGTAAAAATTAGTGAGCATAAAACTCCACCTGAAATGAAATGCCCGTGGCTGACCGGAGTTTGGATTGCCGGGCCAATCTTGCTTCAGCTTCGAGACGAGCGCTTTCCCACTGAGCCATGTGGCTGAGATTGGCCGCATTCTTGGACTGGCCATCGCTGGATAACAAAGCATCGTTCTTGGTCTTGTGGGTCACGGGGTCGATACCCATTTTAACCAATCTTTTCTTCAGATGAGTGTTCCAGTAATTCTTGATCTCGTTGTCTGTTCTCTTAGGCAGATGAGTGGCTATGGCGGACCACCTGAGAAGAAGACAATCAAAGGCGACACACAAACGACATAGGGCAATCAATCATCTGTCTCAGAAGATGACAGAAGAACTTGTTGTAAAGTGTAAATTCACCCCGAACATGTTAATTGTGCTATTCCACAAAGTTTTAGATTCATTTAGAAAATTGACTGTCCAGCAACCCATTCTTGCATGGCATAATATAGTAAAAGCTGGGCACATAAAACCCATCACAACTGGAAATAAAACCATAAAGATTTATTTTTCACAACAACTTAACTTCAGGAAAGGTTGAATTGACTGACAGTACAGGAGTTGGAAGAAATTGATCGTGGAACTGTAGAAACTAGACCGAATTCTACCTGTTTCCTAAAAGGGCATGGAGCTGAATGATGCTTTGCTCTTCCTGTAAACTGAACTTGCCTCTTTTAATATCAGGCCTTAAATAATTCGTCCACCTCAATCTGCAACTCTTCCCGCATCTCTGCAACCCTGTTTCACAGAAAAACCTAATTTCAAAGCCAGATATTTACAGAGTACATGCAAACTTCATTTGAAAACGGATACTGTACCAGATTTTGTGGGCAATGCTCGCCAGCTTCCATGGCCATATAGGTCGATATAAGCCAAAAGCTTCTGATCTTCTTCAGGAGTCCAGGGCCCTTTCTTCAAACCGATTTTATCGCAGCACGGGGAACGACCCATTAGCGGAGTCCGTACGAAAAATGGATCAAGAAACAGTAGTGTAATTTCTTGCTCTTGGTAAGTTACTGATCAGGGGGGAAGGGATTACTGAAGTGAAGTGGATACATGAGATGAGAGAGCAGCTAGCAGTAAATAAGGGAGGGAAAAGGCGTTGGGTCAGCGACAGAGATGGGATGAGGGTACTTAATGGTTTGATGATGACAATATATATATTATTTGTTTAAATTTATATTTTGTTCAAGGAAAAATTTAAGAAAGCAATTTACACTCACCGGCCATAGCATCATAATTTAACCAGTTTCGACTTCATTAACGGAACATGCATGTTTTTAATATATATACTGATTTCAAGTGTTAATTTAAAGCCTCAATTTATATGTTTGTATATGTGTGTATATATTTTATAGTTGTCCGAAGTACTTATTTTTTGTTATTTGTATTTCATTTGTGAATAAATTTAATATATATTTTATACATAAAGTTGAGTGTGGATAACAGAAAATAAAACGTGAATATCAATTTGCGTACTTTTTGTGTATTAATATTTGTGTTAATATGAACACACAAGATACCCTTCTACCTACTATTTTTATAACCTTTTCTATCCTCTGGTAGTTAATTAGCTATGTGCCTATGTTACTTTTCTGATTTTCAAACATACTCGTACTTGCGAAATTATTAATCTTTATGTTTGAATATACAAAAAATGTTGTTGTCAAAATTATGGATTTGAGTCCAACTTCACTCAATTTAATATTACAATATTATCCAAGCTCATATACACAATTATTGATAATTTAATCAAGCATAATCATCAGTGGGTAACTCATAAAGGCAGTTCAACACATAAGAACTGAGATAAAATATCATGTTAAGATCATGGATTTGTGTCTAACTCTACCCCAAAAACTAGCTCGGGGAAGAGATTGTCCAAGTCGATATATTCAACTGCCAAGAAGTAATCAAGTCAATGTGTGATTTCTAGCATTTGTGAAATTGTGAAGAGAGTCTTATTAAATCTTGGTTTCAAATTGAAGCGTGTTAAGATATTTACTTGGACATAACTTCATCCCAAAACTAGTTCAAATTGGGATTGTCTAACTCTACGTATATAATTCTCAAAATTTAATCCAGCTGAGACGTGATATTTTACACTCAAGAAAGGAGGATGTAGGTCTAAATCCATCTTTAATCTAATACCAGAGCTCAATCTCATCGTTATATGTTGAATTGCCCTCGTGGAGCATCTGCTAATGTCTTGTGAATTTTACGCTCCAGTTGTTAATTCACGAACGTGGAGGAGTGTGTTACTTATCTCGCATTGAATGGATTAAAACTCTTGAGAATCGTATATATGAACTTAGACAATCATTTTCATTGAGTTAGCATTTGAACTTAGACCAAAAGTGAAAAAATTACACATCAAGAAATTAAAGAAATGTAGTCGGTGGATATATAAGACAATTTGGTTCCACGCTGAACTAATGTCATGTATTCGGTTAAATAGATTTTATTCTATGTATCTCAAGTAAGGTCGGTGATAATACAATGAATCAAATATATTAGTAATACAAAAATCTAGTTTTTAGTCATAAAAGAAATGTCTCCCTGTTCCAATTAACAATTGCACCAATTCTGTGTTTTGCTAAGCAAATTAGTTTTCTAACTCACCAAAGCCATAAAAAAAAAAAACTCAGGGAAATTGTGATTTTGACCAGGTATTTTTCTTTTCTTTTCTTTTTTTGATATGTTATCAAATTTCAAATAGTCTCATATCTAATAATTTTTTTTTATATAATTTTAGTTCTTTCATTTGTAATGTTGATGTAGCATCACACAATCACTCGGGAAAAATACTAAAATTGGGGAAAGAAAACATATTAAGACTTAAATCTGAAACAGAAAGACCAAAATCAAAAACAGACAAATTTACGATATAAAAAATACAATTTTCCAAAAAAAAATCAAGGAAAGATAACCCAAGTAATAGTATATATGAGAATTAATTCCTTCAATAAATTTTAGATATTTTGGAGAGTACACATATATAATTTTGATACGTCCATTGCTGCTAGACATCCGCGATGCCGCGAGACCCATATGTCTGTTTTTAAAATGAGAGAAATCGCCCAATTGTAAAAACATCCATATCATATTTTATTTCACAACGTCGAATTTAACATTTTAGCAAGTTTGTCTATGGATGAAAAATCGTTTGAGCAATTAAGAATAATTATGATTTGGCATTACTTTTGTTTTTTTAAACATGGAGCCTAATTTTTTATTTTTTTCCCCACAATTTTACGCTTGATGCTAAGTTGGTGAATAATTGCTAGCTCTTGTCAATAAAAATATTTATATAAAAAATCGAATTTTTTTAAAACTGGATTTTATTTATTAGTTAAAATAACATTTTAATTTTTTTTTATATAGTTTTATTACCTTTTGCAACCCTCAAATAATTTCTTACAACAATATCCCCCGATGGGAAATTCTAAATACTTAAATACCACGTGACACTTTGATTTGTCTGTTATTTTTTAAAATTGTTTATTCAAAGTGCGGCCGATATCATTTTTAAAAAGTTATTATTTTCCTTGAATTTGGAGTTCGTTTGTTGCATTTGGTGAGTTCATTTTATTTTATTTTGAAATTATATATTTTAATAACTAGCCGACAAGAAATCACTTTCATTAGATCGAGCCTTCGGGGCAGAGTTAAGGGTTGGCTGGCTACGTATGGTTTCGGTAAAAAGACTTTTTGAGATATCTAGAATATCATCGTAGCTCATCACTTGGATTATTTGAAATGCTTATCAACTTTTACGTATGATTTTCAAATATTTTATTAACAAAAATAAATTGAAAATACTTAAAATAAACTCGTACAAATACTACTTATTTTGATAGTTCGTTCCATACAAAGTGTGCCCGACGAAAATATTTCTTAGGACATCGACTCTAGTTTGTTTTTAAAAATTAACATATATGTTTTCAATTGTTCTTACTGTTGCTTTCTTGCTATTGTATATTACGGTGATTTAGTGGTACGTCTATTTCTATGGTTTGTATTGTTTGATATTTATCTTTTGGTATGCCCATCATAATTATATTGTATCATTTGCTCTACAAATTTTTAAATTACGGATTTTAAAAAATGTCGTGACTAAGAAGAAAGGAGAAGGTTCATGCCTCAGTGGAGGGTATTTTCGGAAGTTCGACCAGGCAGAAGGACCATTTAATTTTGTGGGCCTCGCAAATTATATTAGTCATGATTGATATGGGTTAGATAAGACAAATAGGCCCACATGGACCAAAAAATTTTAAAATAAAAATTTGAGGGGCTGAAAGATTTTGCTCAAAGCCCAAATTGTTGTTTAATAGTAGCCGACGAATGGGCCAGCTTTAATAAATTGTCTGGAAATGATGCCAGCTAACACCCATTCGTGTGGTCCAACTTAAATTCGATAAAATTCTAAGAGTAGTATGACGTATCGTAACGAAAAATATATTATATATTGTATTAAAAAAAATTATATTGACACCGTATCCATTTTCGGCGTGTATAATTAGTATATCAATTATATCGAAATGTTGCGATATACCGAGATCTTTGTACGATATGAGTATATACTATTTTATACATAAAAAATAACTTTTTCAAGAAAATTACTTTTATTATTTAATTTTTACATTATATATATTATTTCGAAATATATCAAAAAAATTCAAAATTTATATTGTTATCGCTTCGAAAATTTTGATATCAAATTGATATTGTACAAATTTTTTTGATAAATCAGCTCAATATACTAAAAAATAGATATTTTTTTCACAAACCTAAATAAATTACTGACCACACGTGAAAACTATTCATTCTTAGTTTGACGATATGATTCCCCTATGGAGTTTGATGCGCAATAAATTTGTTATTACATCATACTAATAGACATCCCATCATGCCAAATCATTCAATGTTATATAACTGCTGACGTAATATTAACGGTTTTTACGGAACAAACACATTTACCCAATTTATAGGAAGTTTTACACTTAGATTTTCATAGTGTAGTTGAATACTATCTGTTTTGTGAGACGAGCGATCTGATCTATTGGATGTATAACTATAAAACAGATTATATATTTTTAATATTAGATGAATCACATAAAAAAGGAGTATGTTTAATGTGTAACTGTCTTATAAATTTATTTTATTTAGACGGTCGATTAATTTTTTAAATGTCGCGAAAAGTAATATTTTTTACTTAAAAAATATTAATTTTCATTCAAATTAAAAATCAAATATTATCCAATATTAATTATACATAATTAACAAAAGTGAAAATAATACTACATAAAAAATAATATTTTTCATGAGTCGGGTTAAGTTAGAGACTTGTTTCACAAAATTGATATGTGAAAACGTTACACATGAGTTTTTGTGTTTGATAAAACTCAATCTAGATTGTAAATATAATATTAAAAGCAGTGAACAAAATTTTTGAAAGAAAAATATCTTCATATCATGGCATGTACATTAATTATCGTAAGATTTGAAGTCTATTGTAACCGTTGTAAGATTTTTCTTTTAATCACACATTGAGGAGTTGGACTTTTTTTTTTTTTTTTTTGTTAGCAAACAATGAGGGCTCGAGTTACATATGCTTAATTGAATTCAAGTACTCATTATTTAAACACAAAAATTTATGTGAGACGATTTCACGAGTCAATTTTTTATACGCATATTTTATTTGGGTTACTCATAAAAGATATTACTTTTTATGTCAAAATATTATTTTTTATTATAAACATGAACATAGTTCTCAAAGGTGGAATCATTGATGATGTTGTCTCTCTTTTTTTTTTCTTTTTTTTTTTCGTCTCATTGTTTTCTTATTTTACTTTAACATTTTTGTTAAACGTTTTCACACCATCCATATTAATTTAAATAATATTAAAATTTTCAATTTTTAATATTCATATTAAATCTTTTTATAGAACAAGCGTCGAGGAGGATAGACATTTTTCTCCCGAAATATTTACTTATACAATTTCAAAAAATAAAATGTAAAAATGAAATTTAAAATAAAGTATAGGTGATTAATCTCAAATATATTCATTATTCATAAATATTTCATTTTAAAGGTGATTAATGTCAAATATATTCATTATTCATAAATATTTCATTTTAAAAGGTAATTTATTGTACAAAATATATGTCTACTTTACTAAACAATTATTTTGAAGATTGTTCGGCCCATATTATTCTTTGATTGAAGAGGACATCAGACAAGTGTGAATTGCAGCCCAGGCCCAAGGACTGCAACATTCTTAAACCTCATAAAAATTAAAATAATTATAAATTTGCATTCAAAGATTTGGATTTGAGAAAAAAATTGAGAAATGATTTCGTATGGCTTCATTTTATGAGAATTTGAAATCTATTGCATTAGTTGATAAACAATAAGAAATGTATGTTGATAGTTTTCAAGAGCCAAAAAAAAAAAAAGAAGATAAATTTATTATTACCGATATAAAACCTAAGCCGGAAATCCAACTATTCAAATGCAGCGTAACATATTTATGATAACTGGCCAAATCAAGAATTTTATGTAAACGTAAAAATAAAGTAATAAATTATAATACCAATGACTCAGTCACGTCAATATTTGTATGGTTACAAAAAAGGTGTAAACCCGTTTAAATTTTATATGAAATCAAATGTGTATATCTTTTCTTTAAAATATGAATTTACGAGATATTTTGTTATTTAATCTTATTGAATGACTATTTTTAAAAATGAGTTTTTCCGATGTATTTCAAATACATTTGGAGAACTCAGTTTTTTTTAAAAAAATTATTGACCAAATTCATTTTCAATTCCTCTTGGGGAATCAGAAAATGAACAAACATTCAATCTCAATTATTATGAAAAGCACGTGCAAACGCGCTAAATGGTTGACGTTGCAGGAAATGACGGCGGGTCAACCTCCTAAGCGAAAAGCGAAGCTGGTTGGTTTGGTGAGCTTATTTGTCGTATAGCGGATCACAGACATGGGCCATGGGCCCATATGATGAGATTGGATAATTGATTGAAGAAACCAATTCCAGTGGGGCCCTGCTTCATCTGCTAGCGGCCCATTATATTGTTCTGATTATATTTCATTTTCTAAAATAATATATATATATATTAAAAAAATATTCGAACAAAATCATTTTTCGAATTATCTCTCGCTTGACACCACAGGTCGTAAGTCTCTTGAATTTTCATCGACCCCATAAAATGTTAATTTTTTTATTTTTAAAATTTTTTGACCTCTTCGGAACTTTGCACCATTATCTTCATCTTCGAATAGGATAAATATTGGGATATCTGAGGAAATAATTTTGGTCAAACTTCATTTTTCAAAAAATGACCGTCTCTAAATGTATTTTATTTGAGTGTTTTCAAATACCCTGAAAATGTCATTTTTTCTAAAAAAAATATCCGATCAAAATTATTCTGCTAACTACCTCAAGAATATTCTGATTTATGGAGCAATTAAGATTTAGCATATAACAAAATGAAAAAGGACGGGAATTCATTAGAGGGACTTCAAATCTTTTACTAAAAATCTTGATTTTTCAAATGGTCACATACATACTATGTGCCACGAGGCTTGGTTGGTTACCTAATAATAATATATATATATATATATATATATATATATATATATACACGCATCAATCTACAACGAGAACAACTAAATTATGACAAGCACGATAAACTTCAAAAAATCGAATTATTATTGAAGAAAAATAACTCTGTTTGAGTGGGAACTAAGGGTTGGGATTTGATGTACTTTTGTCACATAATCGAATTCAGAAACAAGTTGAAATAATAATTTATACTAATACAGTTTTGTAAAATTTCTAATTGAAAACTTAATAATGGTTCCACAAGCAATCAAGGTCTATTGAACAAGTTGACATATCTGCGAATTCTTGGTCCTCGAAAGGCATGAATCCAACCTCAAGATTGCCACTTTCCTGTAAGAATCCTGGCTTAGCATGTTCCTTCATGCTTGGTCCATTATTCTCCAGCAAAAGCTTTACTATGGACTGATCTTGGATCATGGTCGAATCCGGGTAATGCGTATTGTGATGAAATTGAGACGAAATGTAAGATTTTGGAGTTGATACTTGGGAGAAATGAGATGCAAGTGGCGAGAAGTTTGAATGATCCTCCGTTTGAGTCGAGAAGCTAGGCAAGTTCGACATTTGGGCTTCGGAGAATCTCCTTGCCTGGTTCTCATCATAAGATATCTCCATCAGTGAAGGTAAAGCCGAGGACTGTGAGTCTGCACCGTGATCGAGACCGGATACGTGGATCTTCTTCACACCGGAACTCTTCTTGAAGATTCTGCATATCACCCATTCATTCTGCAAAAATTCAATTAGAGAAGAAATATTAGACATAAGTAACCAAGAATCATACAAAAAACAGGGGAAAACCGAGGCAGCTTGGACCTTAGCACTTTTGGGGAGATTGCACATGGAATTCTTGCCCTCCAGTCTATATTCATGCATAACCCAGTCACTCTTTTCACCTCTTGGAGCCCTTCCTCCATAGAAAACCAGAGTCTTCTTCATCCCGACCAACGTCTCCGCTCGAAAGATCTCCTTATCCTTTCCGGTGGCCTTCCAGTATCCCGACTCCGTGGCTCTATTCGTCCTCAATCCGGTCGGGTACTTCATATCCTTCAAACAGAAAAAATACCACTCCTTTTCTCCCATTTTCGCCTTCCCTTTAATCCAGAATAATAATGATAAAAAATCAACACGACACGCAAAAACAAACATCGACATATCTATCTATTAACTATCACAACACTTACATGGCAAATCCCAAGGCTCCACCTTGTTCAAATCAACCTGCCCAATGGCTATGGCGCTGAAGTTAAAATCAAGAACTTTAGCAGACAGATAATGAGTTATAAGCTCTTCGTCCGTCGGATGGAAACGAAAACCCGGTGGCAGTTCAATCTGCTCATCAGAACCACAAATATCTTCCATTATTTTTTGCCTTTTTAGATTAAACAATTCTTTTTTTCTTACAAGAACAGAGATGTAATACTCAAATGGCGCATTTTATATAGAGTTTTTAAATGATTATTTGGGTGTGTATGAGAGAAGGATATGGGAGGAAAGAAACAGGATGAGGTCTCATAACAGAAAGATCGAGAGGTTTTGTAGAACACAACTCCTAAAATAGTTGTTTTTTGAGGAGATATAAAACGTGGGAATCATGCAACCAAAACTTTTCTTATGTAATGTTAATTGTTGGTTTCTTGGATTTATATTCAGCAATTTGTTCCGTTATTTTGCTTTAAAATATAGATATATTAAATAAATATAAGCTCAAAACATATTAGGGGTTTTCGAAAAGTAATTTAAAAAGTCTTGTTAGTTACAATTTGTTTAACCATATTTATCTACTTGTAAAGTTGCTATATGTCAAACACCCCCAATTCAGTTTAATAATTATTTCAAATTATCATAATTTTTACTTCACGGATACGATTAATCTAATAATCTGTGGCGCGAAATGCCAAGTATTTTAAGGTTTTATGTTGCGATATTCCATAGTGTGTGGATGCTAAATTCAGTTCACAAAATCAATCTTGTCTTTCTTCGGCCAAAGTACGTTCTACTCAAGAGTTTCGATTTGTCTTCCAACTTAGAAGGACCACAACAAAAGGGTAGTTTCTGTTGGGGCTTGGTTGGTGCATTATTCTCATGATTTAGGTTCGCATGATGCAATTGTTAGAATAATAATAATAATATTATTATTATTATTATTTTTTATTATTACATTTTATGTTGTAAGGGTCTTTTTTTCTTTTAATCTAGACGAATATAACTCGTTTTTTTTTTTTTTATTTTATTTGTTCACTTGTAATTATTGAGAAGGGATTGTGGATTCTTTGTACCCGTCTTCCTCTTTTCTGCATCTACTTTTCTTGATCCCTAGAACTTTGCTCTTGTATCATGTATTCTAGCAAAAACAGCATGTTCTTTTTTCTTATTTCTCGCTATAAAAACGATTAATCTATTCTCTCTCTTTTTGTGTTTAAGTAAATAATTATATAACAAATTAATTATAATCCGATTCCAACACATAGTTAAATATATCGGATAGCTCCTATCCGATATATTTTCGAAGCCAAAAAAAACCGAACCAGCGTAAATTACCAATATGATAGAATCCAAACATATGTCATTAATCAATGATGATAGTTTAGTTACCGCATTTTTTTGTTTTAACATGGATACGAACACACGTCGCTCCCTGATTGAAGAGAAGGTTATCTATGTTGTCGATGTAAAAATATTTTTTTTTGTGATATTTAGAAAGTTCTCGCAAAAAATAATATGTTAATTTATTCACTAACCGCATTAAATATTTGAAAACAAATAAAAAATAAATATTTGATTAAATATGATTTTTTTTCAATTTCTTTTTTAATATCGGAAATTTATTTTGGTGTCTCTTGAAAATATAAACTACATTTAATTGTTTGTATTGATTATATGATTTCATTTAATTTCAATTATCACCACAAGAAAAATTGTGTTTAACGACGGAAATTAAATATGTTGTCATTAATTAACGACGGAAATAAAAAATCTGTCATAAATATAATATAACGATATAATTTATTTTTCTGTCACAACTAACGACGGATTTGTAAAAATTGTGGTTAATTTACCGACAATTAATTTTTTAGTCATTAATTAACAACAAAAATTTTTAAGTTGTCGTTCATTAATTAAGCCCCAAAGTCCAAATTTTTCTTTGCAGATACAAACCCGTCGCCCTTCTTCCCAAAAACGGCAATAACCCCTTTTCTTCCCCAAACCCGTCGCCCTTCTTTCCTCGCCAGAAACGGATCGTGCATTTACCGGAATCGGAGCAGCAACCTTTGTAGAGGCTGGAACGGGAAGAAAGGAGCAGATCGAGCCCTGTTAGCAAGCCGTGCGTGAGCTTCCTCTGCTTGTGCTTCTTGGTTCGCATTAGGTGAGCTTGTGCTTGTAACTTAGTAGTTTTGCTGTTTTTTGAGGTAGTATTTGAAGCCATTTCAGTTCCCTTGTTTTTCCAGCTTAGTTTCGGTCGCAAGTTCTGGTAAACGCACCTAACAAGGGACTAAATATATTTTACTCGGGTGCGGTACTGCCCGAGATTTTAGAATGATAAATAAGAATTTAGAATAGTATTCACATTGACATAGTGGTGTCTTGGAGGACATCACAATTCACGACTTCATGTTTCTTAAAATCGAGAAAATTTGTAAAATAATTTTGATCAATTATTGTTTCAGAAAAATATAAATGTAATTGAGAAAAAATAATAATTGATTCAGATACATTTGAAGTGATGTTTTTTGGGATGTCATTTACTGCGTGTGTGTAAACACTGGAGTAAGATTGGTATCAACTTTTTTTAAGGAGAGATTGGTGTAGTAAACTTTAAGCTTTTGTTTGGTTGTTGAAGAGGCGTTTCAACTTATTATAAGATTTCCTTTATGATTCCAATTGATGTCGTAAATGAAGCAAGATTATCGAGCCATGCTCGTCCCAGTTTTCGTTCTTGACGAACTCTAGTTGAATTCCACATAGCTTTTTAGATAATTCCCAAGTTCTGAGCGAGCCAATTTGATATTCTGTTCAATATTATTGAAGATAGGGTCATTTAATTTATTGTTCTTGCTAAACTTCGATGAGTTGAATCTTAACTCGTAGATGAACTTAAGAAGCTTTTAGTAGCCATTATGTTTAGCATCATAAGAAAGATTGTTGAATTATGCATTTTATCTATGACTGATGCAATTGTTGTAAATCAATTAATTTCTCTTTGTTATCCTAGGCCGAGATGAATGCTCGGTTTCTTGAAGCATCACAACTTGATGCTGATTGTGAGTCACCACAGAATCCAACCCCAGAGGTTCAAAATGAACTCTATATATTGGCTGTTGGTGGGATTAAAAAGAGAAAATTGTATGGTGTTGGCTCGCAGGCTGAGGTGTTGTATCCTGAAGCTATGTCGGGACGTGCAACACACACACGTGCTAACTCTATGGATGTGGCTGCCGCTAAAGCTGTGGCTGCCGCTGCGACTTCTAAAGTAGAGGAACTTACAAGGGAGTTGACTAGCTTGAGGCAGCAAGTTCGTTACTTGATGGCGCATGCACTTATTGACCCCCAATCCATCTCTTCTTCGAGTGCTCAAGATTATGACGATGATAGCACACAACCATAGTCCCCTTATATATGTCATGGTTAATAGGCTTTTTTTGTACGTATTGAAGCCACTTTGTCTCCATATTTTGGTCAATGAATTATGATTCGTTTGGAAATGTGGCCACTCTTTTTGGAAATGTGGCTACTGATTTTGTAATTAAGCCGGGGATGTGTTGATATTTTTGGATATGGATGGATTAATATGTTTTGAATGTTAATAGGTGGAATGAAGGTGTTTATTTTAATTTGATGTGATTTTATTATGTATATTGTTGGTTGAAAAATTGACACTGTATTGGATTTGTTGAATTAGAAATTGTGTTGGATAAAAGGGAATTAATAAAAAAAAGGGATCAGGGGGCTGCCCAATTCAACATTTAACGACGGAAATTAAAAATCCGTCACTAAAATTAGTGACGAAAACTATCATTTTGTCACTAATTTTAGAGACAGATTTATAATTTTTGTCGCAAATATCAACGACTAAAACATATTTCCGTCGCTGGATTTAATGACGGATTTATAATTTCTGTCGCAAATATCAACGACAGAAACTTAAATCTGTCGCTAAATTTACCGACGCTTTTATAATTTTGGTCGCTGCTTTAGTGACGGATATATAATTTCTGTCACAAATTTAGCGACGAAATATTTTTCGGTCACTAAAATATTGCGACAAAATTTAAATTTTCGTCGTTATTATTTAACGACAAACATAAATATTCCGTAGTAAATAACGACAGAATTGAAGTTTCCGTCGTTATACAAGTCCGCGACGCTAAATTCTTTGACGATCGATATTCCGTCGCTATTATGTCGCTAAAAGTATTTAGCGACATAATAGCGACAATGCCGTCGTTATTTGTAATTTTTTTGTAGTGTATGATTTTGAGTTTTTTTTTTTATATATTTAATTCTCACTACTATCCATAATATAAAATAAAATATAAATTTTTATATAATATATATTTCAAATATTTTGAAAAATGTCGTCGCGAAATTATAGTATATTGACGGTCCGTAAATTGCTATTATTATTATTATACAACTTAATTAGAACTTTAATATAAACATTTTTTAACATATCCTCAAAAATAATCCAATAAATGACAAAAAAAATTGATTTTTTTGAAAAATATTTATTTATTATCAAAATTTTGATAAAAATAATATATGATTTTTAAAATTTCTATTATTTATATTATTAACAGTTCCACTCAACCAAGAAAAAAAAATTATTTTAACGACACAAAATTGTTATCCTCAATTACACGTTATCTCAAATGAAACAAACTTTTTTTATGTAATATTTTTATAATAATATTTAAAATTTTAATGTATTCATTATATTATATCAATAATTTTAAATATTTATTCAAATACTAATACTTATTAATTTTAATAATTAATTACATAAACACTTTGAGCACTGTACCATTGAAATAATATTATTAACTTTGTCGTAAATTTCAGTGATTTTTTTTATTCACAATAAAAAATAATACTCTTAGCATAAAACAGATCTAGTTTTGCATGGAAAATTAACTGAGCTAGTGATTTTTTTAACATATATTATTGGTTTGCAACTACAATCATAACCCAGGGGCCCTATTTTACACAGGGCTAAAAATCGTGCATTCAACTAAAAAATGATTATATAAAATCATGCATTTATTTAACATATTTTTTTTAAAATAATATAAATTACTCATAAAATATGTTTTTATTGATAATTAGGAGTTTTAAAAATTATATTTTGCCGTTTCAACTTTGAGTCGGAGTAAAAAAAATAATTCAACGAAACAATCAAACGCCAGTCAATGGGAGAACGCGTTGTGATTAATATCTGAGAAATTTTTCCAAAGTTTCACTTCATTTCTTTTACTGGGTGTAAATATCCTAATTGTCAACATGGTAGAAAAATTTGTTTTGGAAATTTTCTCTTTTTATATACCCAATGTATGTTTTAAATTTCACATTTTTTAACTTTATTTATTCAAGCAACTTCCAATTTCATTTGGTGCTGATACGTCATGATATACACGATGTGTGCAATCAATAACAAACACGAAGAAGAGCGTAATTTTTTTTATAAATAAATATTGAAATGAAAGTTATTTTTTTTGAGTAGGTCTCTTGTGAGACGGTCTCACGAATCTTTACCTGTGAGTCAGGTCAACCCTAAAAAGCAATACTCTTAGCATAAAAAGTAATACTTTTTCATAGATAATCCAAATAAGAGATCTGTCTCACAAATACGACCCGACCATCTCACACAAGTTTTTGTCATCTTTATTATATTGAAATGATAGGAAATAAGATTTTTTTTTTTTGATTATGTAGTTGGGTGGTTATAAAATATTTTTGGAATTATATACAACTTAACCAACATACCAATATTTAGATAGTGAAAAGTGATTATGAACTTCTTTTTTTTTTTTACAAATTTGCGAAAGTTTATAAAGAAGATTCTATAATGTTTTTTTAAATCTACTAAAGGGGTTTAAGTTTAATTAAGGTAATGCTTAATAATTTAATACCATAAAATGTCTTGTTGCAATAGTATATATTGATCATTTATCCAAAATCAATCAAATCATTATATGTTATTCTCATATCAATCAAATCATTAAATAAAAATTATACTGTTAGTATTCATATATATAATTTATTCACATTTATTAGTTATTGAATAGAATAAAAATTGAAATTTAGAATTTTATCCCAAATTAATTAGTTCATATTATTATTTATTTAATATTATTCCACTTCAAACTCAAATATTTTAATAAACAAACTTTTTTTTATCCACGTAATCCCATCAACCAAGTAAACAGACTCTACCATAGATATAATATAATTTGAAACTTAATTAAATAATAAATATACTAAATGTTAAAAAAAATTTAATTAATATTTTTAAAAAATGTGTATAAAATCAAATATTTTAAATACTGAAGTCTAATCGTACGGATGTCGAAAGGGAAGTAACAAAGATAATCCGAAATCTGAATGCTGTCTTAGTTCTGATTGGTTCATGATTAGAGTTTGATGTTAAAATCGGCCAAACTTAATTTTGACTAATGACTTTTCATTAAGCTAATTTCAGGATAACCACCACTAACAGTGGGCCATGTTTCATCTGTTCCGACAGGGTGCCACGACAGGAGGCATCCACGCGCAGGAGACATCCACGCGGCACATCCTGTCTCGTAGGATTCTCCATGTGTGCATCCATATCAGTTTGGCTACCAATTAAGTTTATTTATTATTATTGATAACCAAAGTTAATCTTATTTCAGGTTTGAATGGAAATGGTAACACATGCAAGTGGTATGAAAGAGTTAGGCATATAAAGTGTTGAAAAATGTGTGATATACTTTTGTATTTTTAAGTCTTTCGGATGATTAGAGGTTGAAATGTAATAACTAATAATGCGTTTAGAGTGAGATATTTCAAAATGACAGAGCATTTGAAACTCGTCACAATTACTGTTAAAAATTCTTACATGTACATAAAAAATTCCCTTGAATTTTCTAAATCCAAACAAGTCAGAAAAATTGGAATCATTGATTTGAAATCTATGCATCCAAGAACAAAACATTTTGAGAACATGGAATAATGTGGGGAATATTTGTTTATCAAGATCTATGGCCCATGAAATGTGAGATATCATTGATAAAAATGGAATACAAAATATAAGATTTAACATTATCCTACACAAATGGGCATTTAATTTTATGTAATGGTTAAGCATATGGATTAGGTTACGGCCAACTGAATGTTTCTGCCTATTATTAATTCCAAATTAGTGTCAAGCATGTCGTCTTGAAACATTATGGAACAATAAACCTACCATATGTCTTGAATTATTAATCCTACGTAAATATCTGAATTGTTTCATGAAAAATTATAACATATGATAATGATATTAATTAAAAAAATTAACTTTGTTTTAATTGATGGTTACCATCTTCCTAATAATTATACCAATATTTAATTCATAAAAATCGAACCTTATGTTGGAGGTAGTACTGCTTGAAGTTGTTAGTAAAGTTACAACTTAAGCATGCAATTTAAATCCTTTAAAATAGCAAAAATAACTATTGCTCCTCAATTTGCCGAAGAAACTAAACATCCATAAACTTAAGATATGGATGTCGTAGATATATCTAACGTTGTGTTTGAATTGATAGATTTAAATCTATTCTTTATTTTGGTTAATGAACGAACAAAATTGAAGTGAATTTCTAATCTACTGCATATTAAGTTATAAAGCTTCAATAATAATAGTCGTGGATTTCAAATATACAAAAAATAAATGTCATTTGAAATCAATCTATCAAATCTATCTCTCCAAATATGTATTATTTTACGGATCAATTGCTGACCATATGACATCCACGCATGTGTTTATCAATCCTATTTCATATACACGTTGTCCAAAAAATAAGCAAATATTAAAATTTTAAATACATAAAAATATCGGGCATTCAAATATGCAATGATTACTCTTCAGTATAATTTAAATTACAATAAAACTGTTGGCTTATAAGGGAACTCTATGCTCGATCCTCCTAGAATGATAGAGCTCCTCTCTTGCAGTACTGTTCCCACACAAAAAAACAAGAGTTCTAGCTAGTTTTACTTTATATCGTTCCAATAATTCACAGATGTGATAGTAAAATGAACCAGACATTTAGGTATGTATACAACTCACAATTATATGCTACGGATTCAATGAACACAAATTGAATCTTGACATGAGATAGATATTGGGATTAGATACATTTAATCGAAGCCACCTAAAAAAACGAGTGAAGAGACATCCCATTGTTGTCTTTCCAAAATTAGAAACTGTAATTATTCCCATTTTGACCATATAAATGAGACATGGTTGTGATGTATGTCTAGAGTACTTAGCATTATATTTTATATTCTGGGGTGGGAGGTTTATAAGATTTCAAACTCGAGACGTGTCTTATTTTTGGGACACACAGTGGTATTAGACCAAGAGGTTCGATCGCGGAAACATTAAAGATATATGAGAAAATAGTCGAAAATCAAAAGTTATTGTAAGTGGCGGAGCTAGAAATATGGCTCTGCCCGGGCTGTAATTTTAAACTATAGAATCTTTTAATATTTTAAATTGATCTACCCGGACTAATATCATATTATTTCAAAATTATACAAAATTTACATATACATTTAAAAAAAAAAATTAGACCACCTGGGCTTAAAGGAGCATGTGGCTCCGCCACTTAGTGTAACAAAAACAAAATTTGACACTTGTGATTAAAGTAACGTTGCGTCCTCAAATTTGTATATTTGATTTTGTTTTCAGTAATTTTGTAGCATAAAAAAGATTCAATAATATAACATGTGACAAGTTTTGTTTGTTAATTATCTTTTATTAGTATGAATTTATGTGTGTATTTAAAAATTTAAGAAATATTGTTGAGGTGACAAATTTCTCCTAAAAAGAAAGTGACTTAAAATCAGAGAAATTTGAATTCGATCTCAAATACGCCCACATCCCCAATGTTACTAACTGATTATGATCACAAGGCTCTTATCGAAACTTGGTGCGTAAAAATAGGAAAACTTGCTAAAACAAATGGTGGGGAAATTTAACGTAAGTCCCAGAATTCAGAGTTTAGCCACCGAGTTCTCTTTAAGCTTATTTTTACTCTTGACAAGTCTTAATGAAAGGTTGTTTTAACCATAATTCAAAGAATTACCTCCTTTCTTCGTCCCTCAGATAAATCCGGACACGGGCAAAATACATACAAATTGGAAGGTAAGTAACATTTAGTTTTTCATTGGAATCTGAACTTGTGACTTTCACTTTGTTTTCTAAAAACTTTACCGCATGTCAGAGATGATATATGTGGCCATGTATCAGACAAAAATTAAATACCGATATAAACTATTTAAATTATGATTTCGATATTTTGTTGAAAGCGAAATCGAGTGATACTTTAACCCAATCGTGATGATGGAAATAGCCCATCAAGGTAGAGGTTTACAAGAGGACTGGCCCAATATCATTAGCGTTGGAAGTAATGGTTTAGTATACAAAATTACAACCTTCACGAGTTTGGGTGGGTGAAAACGAAAGTAGAATTTTTACGAAAAAAATATACATAAAATTTCTTTTTTTTCCCCATTTGAAAGGAAGTGATTATCTGCGGTTTCTACTGGGTCAGTTACATTTTCGTGATTCATGTAGGTCCACAACTCAACCTATTTTGCGTTCATCAGTTCACGCGAGTCGCCTCTTGTTTTGATATTAAAAGAGTGAGTTTCAATTTAATTTTCGATGGATTTTGCGCACTGAGGTGGATAAAAGTTTGAGATAACTCAAACGCACATAGCTAAGAGGTACTACATTGCCAATAGAGCAATTGATTCAAAGACAAACACCATGCTACATATGATTTTTCATTTGGGTCGTGCATTCGACAACGTGAGAAATAAGATTTCCTTGTTGTAATGATTGTTCTGTGTTGTTTGCTACTGATCTCTCAGCTGTTTTATTTTTTTATTTGTATTGATCTCACTTGCATCAAATTGGTAGGTCCACTCTTTATCATAAACTCAGGCAGCTAGCTGCCTTTCAATATATTGGATGCGGATTGTGTTTTCTCTCGTTAATCGGTTTTAATATGGACATTGTTTCACTCGATCGAGAAGAACTCGTTAATTGTCGAAAATTTAAGATAAGTTATCCTTCTCTTGATCCACTGTCTCCCCGGCCAATATATATTTTTTTCACCACTTACTGCATACGAGCTTATGTTTTACAAGTGCAACCTCTTGTATATTTTCTCCTTTTACTAAATCTCAAAGAAAATGTACCGTGTTAAATATTTCACACATGTTATCTGGCACTAAATCAGAGTTCATAGCATACAAACTCAAAGAGTTGGGCACTAAATCAGAGTTCATAGCATCACTGGCTCAAAAGCATGGGAACCGTCCGTGGATCCTGAAAGGACTTCCTTTTGTTGCTAACCAAGATGAAGGTCGTTGTTCGGCATTGAAGTTGTACTTGAAATATCTTGGAACAAAGATGACAAGCGACACTTCAATCTTCCAAGTTCTTTACAAAGTTACAAATGCAGTTGCACGCGCACGACATTGACTTATAAGTATGAACTGCTTCTCTACATCAGGTACGTTCTTGATGATAAACGTCTATGTTAGTTTTAAGCCACAAAAATTCATGGAAAAATATTAAGATGTCATACTATTCTTTGCTGGTTCAGCCCCATGAGAACCGTGAACTGGTGTATTCACTGCGCGAGAAGTGGCAACTATATTTGCATTTCACATGTACATTGGTTTGGTATTGCATAGAAAGAGAAGTATACTGCTTCTTGTGTATCTTCAAAAGTAGCGAATTAATGGAGTTCTGTATGAAATCTTGAAGTTGGCTGGATAATTCTGTAGTTTGATCTGTTCAATTTATTGCCAGTGTTTTTGAGTTGAACAAAAATTAGTGATACCATAATATTCTTTGCATCAGTTCTTAATATAACTCAATTTCATGGCCGTACCTCCTATGAGGCGAGAGAGGTCATCGCCTCAGGGCCCGGCCCTCACAGGGGTCCAAAAAAAATCATAAGTCTCATGTTATTTATGTATGCACCTAAATAGTATGTGTAATGGACATTTAAAAAAATTCGGACATTGATCCATTGAAAATATGATTAAATATGATGATTGTGTTATTGTGGATTTAATCAAATTATGTAGAGCCCAAACAATAAAACTACACGGCTCATTGATTAAATTTTTAAAAATTTTGTATGCATAAAATGGTAATGTTTATCCAATATATTTATTATTTTATCTTGTGTCAACACATGTGTTAAACTTTTATACTTTACTTGTCGATTATTTGGCCTCTTTTCTTGAATTTACGTAGTTGGACCCATTTCAAAAAAATAAAACACAAAAAATTGTGATACTTACCTATTTTACATATCTTTATTTTCTATTTTTTGAGTAAAATATTATATTTATTATTTAAAACAAATCATATATTTTTACAATATTGGTTCATTATATTTATCATTTTGTTATTTTGATAGTTTATATTGATAAATTTCAATTTTGGCAACTTATCTTACATTTTTTGTCAATTTCAATCTTTTCTCAATATAATTAATGATACTGCATTACGTTAGAGCTATGTTGATGTTGTGGCGCACGAAGAAAAAAATCTCAAAGAGATAAATATATAACTCGTAAATTATATTTTTCTTATATTTATTTTTTGGTTATTTTTAATTTGCAAAATGAGCTTTACGATTATTTATCACAACAAGATTATTTTAACATATTGGCTCAGGTCCTGTGAACCACAGGTACGACTCTGCAGTCAATTTATATGAACTAATCTGTAGATACCTATTCTATCAACCATGAGAGAATTAAGATATATGTAAAAATTCTAAAACACACAAAATTTTCCCGGATAACATATTAAATTAAAACGAAAATAAATGCATGGATACAATACAAAGACAGCTAAACTCAATCTTCATCCGCTGAGGTTTTTAATACAGTACTGTAAAATATTAAACCATATATAATAATACTCCACAAACAGCAAACATGCATTCTTCAAAACACTGAAATAACATGCAATATAAAAATCACACGGCTGGTTTGAATCAACGTCTCGAGAGAGCAGCAGCGGACAGCAAGATCAGGAGTATGAGAACAACCATGCCTGCAAATGATCCGATCAGTGACCCCGAAATTCGTTCGCAGAAGGAGTTGAACTGTTGGCAAATAGCGAACCAATTTGTCCTTGTGTTCCCCTTGTGTGCCAAGTATACTATTGCTGCTGCTGCTGATGCCCCAGCACTCAGAAGTGCCAACATTCCCTTCACAAAATCATTTTAAGAAAATCCCTTTTCATTTGAATATTTAATCATATATAGTTATTAAAGTTACATAGTCTGGATATGGACAAGAATTATGAATGTAATGAAATAAAGAAAGGGGTCTTACTGCGTCGAAGAAAATCAGGACAACCCTACTGTTTTGTGCACCACTTCTTACAATGTGGAAGATCGACAGTGCCAAAGAGAGAACAAGATACGCACTTACTATAGAATTCGCCACAACGAAAAACCTGCAGAAATTAATTCATTAATACTACGATCAAGATTATATTCATGCATGCATGCATAAAAAAATTATCATCATAAATTCTTCCAGATGAATAAATAACTAACGTGAACATGGGAAGATCGTTGTATTCAGCCCGAAACTGAATGAACTGAGTGAAAAACGGAAGCGTTTCATCAGTTGTCCCCATGGAAATAGCACTTGATAAAGTTGCAATAAGCGCAATAATTCTCAGGATAAAATCTATAACAGCCACTCCACGATTCACCCCAGCTCTTGGAGCTGAAGATTCCTTCACACCGAGTTCGAGCACGCCTCCCTTCATCTTTATCGAGTATAAATGTTGCTAGTTGTTGGGAAAAAAATAAGTTTCTTTTAGTTAACAAAAATTGCTGTAACATTCAATGCCTTACCTGATATGATAATTTATATGCGTGGAAGAGTGATAAGAAATGCGTAGCAGGTTAGTATTTGTGCAGAATCTCGAAACAAGATGTGGAGTAGTAAATAATTTACTTGCTAAAGCTGCTACAGAACCATATTAAGTTAAGTCTACCTGCTGTACTTTTCCAACTCCATTAGAAGTTCTAAGCTTGAAAAAGGAAAAGGAAAAGGTTTGGTCCAATACCTAAAATGGAAATAATTGGTTCTACACTTCTACTTCTACTTCTATACATCTATGTATATATACTAATTCCAATCTTCTCACACACACACACGCACACACAGAGACAATATGTGTTATCTATATATCTTATTATTTGATGTACATATGATAAGTATTTATTCAGTATTTACAATATTTATAAAGGAAGAAATTAATGCTACACATAAAAATGATGGAGCAAACATGCATAAATTGTTGGGAGGATGTTTCTCTCTTTGATAAGGATTGTGCGTAATACGTGTGTGAACCGTGTATCACTTTTCTATTATTTTATTATCGACAATCTGTACTTAAACCATTATATATTTCTTGCCAATCGCGAGTCGGTTTGGTGTATCAATCTGCCGTGAAAAGACCATGACCTTTTTTTTTAATAATTAAATTCGTTTATAACTTAGTATATTTAGTTTTCTAACTAATGATTATATCAAAACCTCCCGTCGAAATTTGTATTGGTTGCTTATGTGAACATAATTGAGAAGTGTTAAATTATATTGTGCATTGAGTTAGAAAAAATATCGAATTTTCGGTACATCGAGGTTACAGTAATAAAAAATATTGAATTACCGAAATTTTCGTTAGAGTATTAATGGATATGAAATTTGAAATTTTCGGTATATAACAAAATATCAAAATAATATATATAACATTTTTCAATAATAAAGTGAAATTTAAAAAATATAATGTATTTTTCGGTAAAAACAATATATACTAATATCGTACCATAATATTTCTTTATAATCGATATGCTAATTATTCATATAGAAAATTTTCGGTACGGTAAATATTTTTAATGATCTAATTTTCGTTACGGTATATATTATGTATTTTTCGTTAGAGTACGGTATACACCCCTAAATTTGGGCATTCATATTTACCTAGCTCTTCTCCGAGAAAATCGCGGGGTGATGTTTAAGGATATATGGTAAGTTGTCTAATCAACAGACATAAAATCAAGCGACATTTTTATTAAAAAAAAACAAATATTCTTATAGCATATTCCATGTACATTTACGGAAAATAAAAAGAACAAAATCTAAGCATAATTGGAGTAAGCTTTATTACATACAAAACCCATATTCTTATATTGTATTTTGAATCCGCAAGTGTTTTGGGAATCTAATGGCTCTAAACACATCTAAACTTTATATATATATATATATATATATATATATATTAGACTAAGATGAATTTTAACGATTTCACATGAAAATCACCTAATAAAAATAAATGATGAATTTATTAAAATCCTTCACATCATCAGAATCCATACCAAAACCTTCATTTTCGACGTTGCTACGACTATCACGGCACCAGCCCAATTCGTGCTTTGTTTCTCCTAAATCAAATCCGTCGCATAACCAAATAATAAACTTACAATTTCATTACACTGGTTTGTGATGGGGAAATATAAAGCTTAGAGGAAAAGTCAACTATGACAAGGAGAAAACAGTCATTTCGCCCGAGCCAAACCATTTAATGGACTAAATTCGAGATTCATAGCTCCCAAAGAGTTGACTTTCAGACAACTTTTTAAGTCCCGATTCTTCATCTTCCGCTATAAATTCCCCTCCCTTCTACTTGTGATCTTGATATTAATCCAGGAGCCAGAGGGAAAGAGATGGATCAAAACAAAAGCGCGTTTCTGATCGGAATCGTAGGTGCGGTGATCACGCTTTCTGCTTATTCCCAGACCTTCATATCTCCCACACAGTGTATCACGGTTGGATTACTAGTTCTGATCTTTGGTCTTCTTGTTAGAGAAGGTATTCTCTCTGTTTGACGAGCTTGTTCTCGAAGGATATTCTTATTTTCTATCATTCGAAAATAGATAATAATTTTAGTTTTATTGCGTTTGTTCTCCATTTTGTGCCTCTAACTTGAGATTCTTGGAAGCCAGATATTTGACCACCAAATGTTTTGTTCATGCTTATGTTTTACTAAAGTTCAGTTCTAACTTGTGGTATATTTGGTTTCGAAATAATATTACAAGCCGCTACGGAGAGTTACCCGACTATTATTTTAGACCCTCACGTTATATCACATGAAAGGGTAATTTATATTCGCGCAAGTCTTTGGTTTGTGGTTTGTGTAACATAATATAAACAAGAATTAACTTCGTTTGTTACGATGAGTACTTAAAAATTTGTAGGATTTCAACCATAACTCGTGCTCACATTTGTTACCCAGAAAAAAGGTGTTTAATTTATATCTATAGGTGTCGATTTTGATCGATATGATATCACATGATCAAGCAATAATGAATTATATTCACCAAAATCGATAGTAATTGTTTGAAAAATTAATCAGTAAACACTAGAACCAAATAAAGACAGTCTCTTTCAGCTTGCTTCTAATCAATCACCTCTTTCAAAATTTATGTAATATCCGCGGTTACAGAAGTATCACCCGTTGAATGTAAAAATGGCCGACATTCAACTCGCTCAGAGCTATCAAAAGAATACGACGACCCCGCAAACTAAGACAAAACTAGACACAGGAAAAACTATTGATCAATACCTCGAGAAAGAAATAAATATCAATCGCGATTTGAGTATATGGCCAAGCAACTTCAAGAACAATTTGATCTGAGAACAAGTGTATCGATCATCTCAGGTTGCAAGCACTCCAACTATTTTTTTCCCACTGCATTGTTCTTTGCTTTAACTGAATATCCACAACCAGGATATTCACCATGAATCTCATAGAAACATACAAGGTAAACATCCTCAGTGTGGCAGCCGAATTATGCAATTTGATGCCGTAAATATACCACCACCTTCGTACGAGTATTATATGCACACATACACATGTAATATACAATATAATACAAGTCCTCAGTGTGGCAGCCGATGTATGCAATTTGAATCCGAAAATAGACAACCTCCTTCGTACGAATATTATATGCACACATATGCATGAAATATACAAGATTACTAGAATGAAAATAAGCTCATACATGCATATATCCACAGCTTCAGACATGCAGGAATGGTGTACCAAAACCCCATTTGGGTGGGAGTCGGGGTTGTTAACAACTTACCAGGCCTATGGTGGACACTAGAAGAGACAAAACTGTGATGGGTAAGACGCGTGCGTGATAATATTGAGGCAAGTTTACCTGCTGACATCACAACCGGTCTCTACAGTCCATTAACCCCAAAACGCAGATATATATTTTGAGTAATTAGAAGACAGGTAACGATTTGTTTTTTAAAAGACTGAATGTTGATGAGATCCTGAGCCAAACATAGCCTAATTCTTCTCAAATCCATCTTGGAAATCCTTTTTGACATAACAAGAATTACCTTGACGCTCAAACAAAATAGACAAAAAGCTTCCCAAGAATAAACAACAATAATGATTAGTTTCAAATTGAGCAATGCCAATAGTTCAAATGCAATTCAATGCAAAAACGCTCAAGATATAAGATGCAATCATATAAGCCGACACATGACATGAGAAATAACTAGTATTGACTCTACAGGAAACCACAAGTATCATCCTAAACATACAGCTGAGAAGAATGAAGTCATCTGATACATCAGTTGGAAAACGTAAAATAGAGAGTGGCAGCAGGTTCTTGGGAGCACTACAGATTAAGCTTGGTGATGTTTGGTACCAATACGTGTTTTAAGGGGAGAGTCTTCAGGTATTGGTCCTCATATAAAAAAGCATCAAGGTGGGCCATCAGTTAATCAAAACCCTCTATCAACTGGTCTTTGGGTTAAGGCAGGTGGCTTCATCAATATAGGCAAGTGGTTGACTTCAGGCTTCAGATATCTCAGCTGTTATATTGCGAAGGGAAATGAAACAAAGGTAAAATAATAGCATCAGTCAACTGGATCAGGGGTGTGACAATCGAGGCAATTTGTCAAAATGCTTCATTGCAATGTTACTTCAAATACATATAAGCGCAACGGAAGCAAGTGGAGACATAATATGAAAAATGATATCATGTTCTACCTGTAATTTTACTACAATGCTCTAGTAGTCGTAGGTTCTCCCACGTGAAACAGGACTACGTGCAGAAAACCTGGTTAAGGAAATGGAAAATCAAGTATTGGGAACATTTAAACGTTTCAAATGACAGACAAGGCAGTTATTCATTTTAAGATGATTGAAAGTCAACTTCCCTAGTGAGAATTTAAAAAAAAAACAGAGCCCATAACAACAGAGAACATGAAATAATCAGGTCATTTAGGTAATCTAATCTAGCACAATCTCAAGGACAGAAACTCTTGATAAAGTCCATGCCAGTAAATAATTTTCCTTGTAAAGTTTCAAGGAGAACACAATCAATACTCTTGAACTGGTTACACCTCTGATACAAAAACCAAAAAAGGTAAAGACGTTGAGTGAATAAACAAAAAAGAATGCAACAAGTCTCACCCAGAACCAACAGATCGCCCTGAGGAATAGCTTCCATATGCTCCATATGCATTGCCGCCGCTACCACTCTGCAGATGGCGGAAAAATGTGATAACAATGCAGAACAACAAAATAAATGGACAAGCTGTATGCTCATGCTTTAGTTATTTATGAGGTAAAAAAATTTTTACCCGGGAACCGCCATAACTACCATAATTATCCGCTGGTGCCAAATCAGCAGAACGACCATATACACCAGAATAAGAATACCCTCGCTCACGGTTCTTAGCATCCCTGTTTCCATATTTCAAGCTGTCTGAACCATCTGCTGATATTGGAAGATATGGGACAAAAGGCATAAATGTAGACATAGCGCCCTCCTTCTCAAAAACATTAGCCCTCAAACGTGACATTACTTGTATAAGAGCATCCTTGGCAATATCAGGATCTCCAGAAATCTGCGAAAGGTAAAGCACAACATTAGCTACATTCAATTATTTCTTTTACGGTCCTAGATGATCCATTGCTTGTGCTTCTGCTTCCTCATTTGCATGGCTAATTTTTATTTTACACTAGTTCTGCTAAGGATGGGGAGAGACCAGAGACATTAAAAGCATACACCGAATTTATCTTCTCATAATTACTCTAGCAATTGACATAATCTTAAGAAACTTAAAATAGAGTAATGCAATAGCAATCACACATATTCCAAAGAAGATACCAGTTACTTAACAAGTAGAAAGGGTACATGCTGACACCCATTACGCTTAAACGTAGAAAGTGCACTTGATGCTAATTATTAAAAACCACAACAATTCCTATCAGTTCACCTGAACCATTTCATCATCTTCAGAAGCAACCTTAGGCAGGTTTTCTTTCGACACAATGCGAATATTAGCCTTGGTCACTTTCCTCATCTCCGAAATTATGGACCCTCCTTTTCCAATGAGACAGCCAATTCGAGAAGTAGGAACAAGTAACCTGGTCATAAAAGAAACAAGACCAGAGTCTCTTTCGACTTTTTCACTGCACCTGGGCTGCAATCGTATAGCAGCATCGATTGCCGGAGAAAACGTATCTTCAAAAATCTGAACCAACACAGCACAAGAATATATGTGAATAAAAGCTAATACACCAAAACCTCGATTCAGATGATTAAACTAAAAATTACCTCTTTTGCAGAGATAGATATCAAGCAATCATCTCCCTCAGCAGCAGAGCTATCAACTTTAACAGTTGCCCCAGAATCTTGCCTTACTTGGTTGATTACCGTGCCTCCCTTGCCAATGACACCCCCTATATTAGCAGTTGGACACACCAAGCGAATTGAGAATTCTCTTGAAGATGTTTCATTCCTAGGAGCTGAGTAAAGAGACTGAGGCCACTCAGATCTTTCACCCTTGTATCCCCCATAGAGCCCAACAAGTGGAGTTAATCCCATTATTGGAGCACCAGCACTGGAACCCAATACTGAACCACCAGAAGGATACCCAGTACGAGCAGAAGAAGAAAGTAAATGCTGAGATCGAGAAGGATTGTCATGTAGGCGAGATGCAATCTCATACAGAGCTTTCTTCACCACAGAAGCATCACCTGATATCTACAAGGCAAGGAAAGAGGAAGGATAATTGGACTCAAATATGGTTTGAGTTGAATTGTAAGCATTTATCAAGAACGACAAGGAATGACAATGAATAGTGCACTGGAACCAATTGAAACTCGACTGCAACTCAGAACATCATCGATCTACAATCTAAAAATTAGCATTGCAAACGAGAATAAGAAACAACATGGCGCTAAAAAAATAAAAACTGAAATAAATCACCCAATCATCCTAAGGTAACATAGTAACTTCCAAGAATATGAAAAGTGTTACGGCCATATGGCTCTTAACTATAAAAGAATATTTAACCAAGATATGAACAAAAGAATATATGGCTTTATGTAGGCCACCGCATTCCACAGTACCTGGACAAGTTCATCTGAACGCAATGCACATGCTGGCAAATGATCATCCTTTACAATTCGAATCTGTGCCCCAGTTTCACTGCGGATGTTTTGAACTATCTGTCCACCCTTCCCAATTATGCAACCAATCTGATCAGAAGGTACCAGAAGTCGAACTGTAACTTGTGCGTACTCTTCTGAGTCCTCAACCATCGCATCCTCAGCAATGATCCTATCATGTACCCTAAAAAGGGCATCTTGAGCAGGACAAAGATGACTATCGAATCCATCAGAGTCATTACTCTCCTTGCTAGCACTGTATATGGTAATGACTCGTTCCTCGCATCCTGCAACAGACTCACCAATTTGGATCTTTGATTTAGTGTCAATTCTTAATTGTTTAACAATTTCTCCTCCCCTTCCAATAATACTTCCAATTTTCTTCCCTGGGCACAAATAGCGATACACTGTGTCATCATAACCAATATGAAATGAATCTTTATCGCTTCCAGAATTTCTTCTTTTATTCCCGTTATTTTCAGCATAATCAGAATGGGAATGAGGCCGTTTGCCATAGTTATTCCTCTGACCGGTCATCCTGATATTAGATATTAATAACATTCAAATAAGCACATGATTAGCAGATAAAGAAAAATAACCATATGTAAACATTAAAGCATTGAGAAGGTTGATAACATATCCATATAAGGGAATCTCAATCCAAGAATTACTTATAACCCAAAGAACACCAAATTAAGGTTTTCAAGAGCCCAAACTGTTACGACAAGCAACAGCCGACCAAGATCACAACTTTTCACCAGCGCAGAAAAGTCAATAATCTCCATTGCACCGAGAAAGTCATGAGAGTATTGGGGCGTACCTATGCAAAGGCTCCTGTCTTGCTGGATATTGGGAAGAGAAAAAACAGGCACGTAATTCTAGAAACTACAATTTATAGATTGATTAAAAAAATCAGCAATCTTTTCTCTCGACTGAAAACAAATGAGTATTGCCCAAATTTCGGAGAGCACAAAACTACGAATCGACTCAGCGCCCTCTAGTGGTAATACCCAAAAGTCATAAGCGGATGACCCACAATAGAACAGAGAAGAATAATTAAAGAAGAAGCACAATTGTTAGCATCGCATAAAGATAACAACTCGAGAATTCTGGGGTGAAAAGATCCAAGAGTCACAGGATGACGTGAACCAGGGATCCAAAATTTAATAATAATGATAATAAGCAGCAATAATCGATGTACACGCGAAGTTACATGTAGATTGAAACTATTGCAACATTATACCTCTGGATCGCACAAAAATTCTGGAGGGTTGAATTCGGGAGCGAGATAGGGATTTCAGCAAGTTCAGCAATGGTGCGAGAAAGTACCTAGGGTTTTGACCGGACCAGTCATTAACAAAATTATACTTACTATTATATTTAAAAAAAAAAAAAAAAACTAGGCCAATTCTCATAATTCTACATTTAGAATTAATTATTTTAGAAATGGTTTTTATAAAATTTTATAATTAACTAGAATAGATTGAAGTTGCATGATTTTTATTACTTAAAATATTTATAGAATTTCATAACAAAATTCTTAATTTGAGGTATTGTAATCATTCTATGAATATTTATATCTATACTATCTATTTATATTATATATACTATATATATTTATATACTATATTATTAAATTTGAGACTTTTTAATATATGTTGGGACTTTTAGTAATTCGATTTTGTAACACCTATTAGTTTTTACGAAAATAACATATTCATTTAGATAGTAATATTTTTCATATAATTTACACATAACCACAATATCTAATTCAATTTCAAAATTAACATATTATCTCTAAAAATAACTTAACATAATTATATTATGTTTAATTACTTATCCAAATAATAATACAAATTATAACAAAAATTCATGAATCAGTTTGATCTATTTTAAGATTTATAAATATAAAAAGTTATAATTCGAAGTTTTTAATTTTTGGCGGTTTTTGAGTGAGATGCATTTCCCATGTGCGAGATAAATAAAATGAATTTAAAATTCTTAAACGAACCGTGCCCAGGCTGTTTTCTATCTACAAAAAATGGGCTGGCCCAGTAGTATAAAAATAAACCCGTAACGGATTAAAATATCGACCCAGAATTGATAAGTTACGGTCAACGTCCCGACCCGAACCCGCATTAGACGGATCATGTCGAACAATTTAAACATTTTTGGCATCTCTAATTTTAAAACAAGTAAATACATACTAAAAATTAAATAAAATACTTCGAATGAAGAGATATGATTGTAAAGCTCCGTTGTATATAAACACTATAAATTAAAGTATCATTATTTTCCAAGAAATATATACTGTTAAATTCACACATTTTATAGTATAGTAAATAATTTAAAAATTTATTTCAAAATATTTTTATCGAAAACAGTAGCTAGCCTTACGTACTCTATAATATATATCATTTTATTGAAATAAATATGAGATCAATTCGAGTAAGTCTCTTGTGAGACGGTCTCACGAATTTTTATCTGTGAGACGGGTCAAGTCTACCGATATTCAAAATAAAAAGTAATACTCTTAGCATAAAAAGTAAAACTTTTTCATGTATGACCCAAATAGGAGATTCGTCTTACAAAATACAACCCGTAAGACTATCTCACACAAATTTTTGTCGATCAATAAATGGGAAATTAGTTGGATGTGACTTTGAATATCTATTATAGTGTGTGTGAAGAAAGAATCGACGTATTTAAAAAAAAAAAAAAGAATCGATGTATTTATGACTATCGATGTAGATTTTCTATTATCTTTTTTCCTCTAACAAAGATCAAGTAAATTCAATTTTTTATCTCTATAAAAAAATTCAAAAATAATATTTAAAATGTATAATAATACAATTATGTTTTATATAAAAATATGATATACATAAAATAAATTTTATTTTTAAATGTATTATTACACATATATGTGTGCAAATATCCCATGTAAAAGATCTTAAACGATAACTAAAGTTAAACATCTAGACTAATTAAATTTTTCAAAAATTGATATTTTTTATTTAAATTTTTTTTATAAAAAATACCTATTTCTTATTCTTTTATAGACCACATGTATTGTTTTGTATCACGACGTTCTAGTGATTATAATAGTTGTTGTTGTATATGTTGGTAAGAGAAATATGGTATAAAATCGTAGTCTAGCGATAATCACTGCGCCAATTTACTTTCGTAGAAATTATATTACTGTGCAGAAATCGTATTTAATTAAACAAGAAAATTCTGAAAGCAAAATTTTAAATTAAATTATTTAAAAATATTAAATGTTGCAGCTTCCGTAGTTTAATCCAAATTTAACTGCTGAAATTTTAAAGGAAAAATAGCTTGAAGATTAGAAGTTAAAATAGTGTATTGTTTTGGACAATGAAATTATACTGTTACCACAACATAGTTAGCGTTAGAGAATAATATTATAGGAGTAAATCAAATTAAATATGTAAATTTTTTTTTAAAAAAAAAAGCTAAAAGGAAAATTGGCATGTTTTTTCTATTTTTGTTTTTTTTATTAATGATTTAAAGTTATATTTTGATATCTGCATATTTTAAAAAAAATATATCATATTCTAGCTGGTCTTAATTTTTATAAATATTTTTGGAGATTTTGTAAAACGTTAAATTTTATTTATATATTAATTTTTAAGAGTTTTGAAGGGAACTTATAAATTTTCAAGCATTCATATTATAAAAAAATAAATTAATTTTGATACAAAATATTCAAAATGTAATAATAATTATATAAATATACTGCCAATGATGTGGATACAAAACTTTAAATAATTAAAAAATAAATGATGTATAGATTAAGGATATAGTTGTCATTTTGCAAAAATTATGTTTGGTAATAATTCTTCTCCAACAACTCAAATTTCAGCTTATATCAGTTTTATATTTTTATTTACAAATACTTTTTATTTTTACTTATCATCTACTTCAAAATAATATATATAAAAATAGCTTAAAAATAAGCAAAAATGCTCTCAACCATTCTCTAAATCAGGCAAACAACATACTGATTAATCAAACAGACCCTTTCAGATATGTCTGACTTGTGCTTTGGTGGATTATATTAGTACTCGATCAATTATTATGAGTTCGATTATTCGTATCAAACAATTTTGTCGTACTAATTGTGGTCTATTTTGATTAAATTGATTTGAAAATTTTTACATTAAAGTAAATTTACTCATATATATCGAAAGATAACGATGGCTAGCTAGTTCCAGCTTCGTTAAAAAAAATTAATCACACAGGAAAATGACCGCTTGAAAACTGGTGAAAACCTCAAAAAGGGGAACCGATATCGTGTGAAATCCAAAAATTTAAGAAGACTGCACCCATTTTTGGTACACATTGCATTAATGGAGTCCGTAATAATAAGTCAAACTAGGGGTCATACCTACTGCCCACTGGGTAGAGCCATGTAGGTGGCAGACCCTCCTCTCCGCAGATGGAGCTAAGTATTCGTGTGGATTTCTGTGAATAAATCTCCTTCTCTTTCTCAAATAATTCCATCTTTGTTTTCGTGCTCTTAAACAAGCCGGTTTTTCGTGTCTTTTTTAGCTCAACCCTTTTCCATCTTTTCTGTGCGCGTATAATTTCATCTCCATGCCGCGGCAACGCTACAAAGAAAATGGTTGCTCCGCCGCCAACAGCCAACGTTGTGAAATGGGTTTTCCTGTCGATGCTTTCAACGATTCTGAACAAGTTGCGGACTTTCGAAGGAGATGTGGAGGCGGTTTGAAGGGAGGGGAATTAGGAATTTTTGATGATGCTGCAATGGAAGCCTGCGGCGAGAAATCTAAGAAAAATGGTTTCGTCTACCTGATCGATGGGCAAAACTCAGATGGAAATTGCAAAAAATTCAAAAATAAGCAGTCGAAATTATGTTGTAGAGGGCACTGGAAACCTTCAGAAGACACCAAACTGAGAGAACTAGTAGCCATGTACGGCCCGCAGAACTGGAACCTCATAGCTGAAACACTAAAAGGAAGATCAGGTAATGATCTTCTAATCATATTTTTCAAAACAATGTTACTCACTTGTTTTCTCTGTAATCTTTTACTTGATTTTTTGAGAAGGAAAAAGCTGCAGATTAAGATGGCATAATCGGCTGGACCCAAAGATCAATAAAGGAGCTTTCAGTGAAGAAGAAGAGGAAAGATTAATGGCGGCTCAAACACAACACGGCAACAAATGGGCGCTGATTTCCAGGCTTTTTCCAGGTAGAACAGATAATGCAGTGAAGAATCACTGGAACGTTGCGATGGCCAGGAGACAGAGGGAGCTATCAAAATCATGCATGAAACTCGGAAAAAGGAGTTCTCATTGTACAAATTATTACAGAAGAAGATTCAATACGGATGAATTTCTGCAACAATATCTGGTTTGCATCTTTCCACCTATTTTCACTGAATAAATTGCATGCATGCCTCTTTAATATATCGATTTTCTATAAATATGATACTTATAATATTCAGAATATCATAAGTTCTCAGTTCATAATTAAATCAAACCAAAGCATAAATAAAAGGAATCTTGTTCATATATTTGCAGGTCGGGAAAGGAGATGGCGTATGAAAAGAGAAATATTGTTGCAGGATTCAATAACAAAGAACAATTTGTCAACATCTGAAATATCATATACCGATCAGCCATCATCGACTGGAGAGAGCCATTGTGATCAGAACAGTGCAACAATACCTACTTTCATAGATTTTCTTGGAGTTGGAGCCTCTTAATCAACCCAAAAATAACGACTATATTTACGTTGTTTATTACATCGTGTGAGCCGGAGGGTGGATAAGTTGCAATTTCAAGTTTCAAGTTCATGGTTTTTGTGATTATTATCTTTTGATTTGTCTAGCAGTAGATTTTAAGTGGGAATGGGGGAGAAGCGTCAATCTTCTTGAAAAAAGTTTAAATTTTTGAAAATTTTAATATTCAATCCTCCTAAATTTATCATAGCGCGCTTTTCCTCTGTCTGGATCCTGGATTTGGACACGCCTTTGTGATAAACTAGATAGGTATTATTAAAATAGTATTCATCAAATATTTTTTTTAAAAAAAATGATCTTCTGTATTTGAAAACACTCAATTGCATTTAGATATTGTTATTTTTTAAAAATAAAGTTTGATCAAAATTATTTCCCCAAATATCCCTAAACGAGATAAGTCTATACACATCTAAAGTAACAATATTTTTTATGTAATGATACAATATGTTCAATTCATCGATTTAAATATATTATATTAAAATATAGGAAGAATGTTATTTCAAATGTAACATAAATTCAAACAATAAACTCTACTCTAAAAAAATATCAATACAAACAAATCAAGAAAGTGAGTTCGGTTGTATTAATGTCTGAATGTAGACAAAGAAAAAATAAATATATACATATATTATACATATTAGTGGATAATGAGCTTGACATTAATTATCTGTTGGAAATTTGAATCAAATTTAGAGTTTGAATAAAAATTATATTTCATGAATGTGGGAGTGTCTTTTGGCTCTCCACATTCTTGGTTTAGTTATGGCTCATTATTGTGGAAGTGTCTTTTGACTTTCGACATTATTGAGTTAATTGAAGACTTTTGGCTCTTCATAGTTTTAAGTTAATGGAAAATTAATTGAATTAACTAATCCTTCATGAATTTTGATGTGCATTTTGAGGCTTATAAATAGTGTTTATTTCATCATTTCATATACATGAAAATCTTATATTTTTCAAGCATTTTCTTGCATATCATATTGTTAGCTTTCCATTTGACCTCCGTTAAATTTAGGTGATAAAGTGAAGGTACGTTTTCAATTCGCCATAGTAGTACGTCGTGTCAAGTCACTGCTGATTGTTCCGTTGTATCCTGAAAAATAGACGTCCAAGACGATCATCGAAGCACATACAAGACGAATATGGTTTAAGAACACTGTAGTTCGAACATGCCTCAATTTGGTTTTATATATATATATATATATATATATCAAATCTAGCCATGTCAAAGTATAATATTGTGTATTGAATATCTTCAGGTATAATATTTATTTTATGTATTTAAAAAATTGCATGAATTGACTGAGAATTTCGAGAAACTTGTAGCTTTAAACTATAATAGCTCAACCAAACACACAACCTCCAATTGCTTGTGTAAAAAAGATCAAGCTTCACCGTAAATTCTAACTTCTAACAACACACGATTTGAAAGTTCTCTTACAATGTTAATCAAAGAATGTTTCATCATAAACTAAACTCCAAGAATCTAACAAATTCTCCGAAATCCAATCTCCCATCTCCATTATCGTCGAAAACATCGATCATCCTCTTGAAACTATCCATCCCCAATCCTTTATCCAATCCCAGAGAACACAAAACTTTCTGCAAGTCCTTTGGATCGATAAACCCATCTCCGTTACAGTCAAACACATCAAAAGCATCCTTCACTTCATCCGGGCTCGGATCTTTCTCCTCGAAAAGGCTAAATATTTCATGGGATTCCACATCAAATCTTGCTTCTTCGGGATTGCTCATCAATCTTAAACTTCCTATGACGATATCCTCTGCATCTCCTCCGTGCAAGATTGGATCGACCCTTTTGTCTTTCTTGACAGATGAATTGATACCGCCCTTCTTTGTTCCATCCCGCTGTTTGGATTCGGAATCCACGGGATTCATTAACAACTGGGATCGGATTGCAGACTGGAAAAATCCCAATAAAAAGATGTGTACCCTTTTCTTGTCAAGGAATATAACAAAGAGGAAGTTAAATATCAATCCCGTAATCAACGTGATCAACTGCAGGCCTTTAAAATTTAAAGAAACATTCTCGATTGAGAATTGATTCAGATAAGCGGGAGACATGGCTAATAATAGTATCTTTCTTCTCTCGACGAGAAATCTAAATATTTATAAGTATTAAAGATAATTTATTCTTGCATGAATCTTGTGTAGAAATTTTTTTCTGGGGAATTTGATGCTGGGGTTCTCTTTATATATAGTGTAGGTAGGAGTGGCTCAAAATCTTGGAAATTTGGTAGTATTTTCAACGAGGAGGAAGTTTCGTGGTGAGCGCGTGTAATTTAGATGGCGCCACGTTCCGAGAATGAAGAATGTGTGGGAAATTTCTCGTAGCGACCGCGCCTTTTAAAAGACATTTCGAGGAATTGAGGTTGTCTTGGTAAGCCACCTTACTTAGTCAAAAGGAGAATTCAGATTGATGTTACATCCTCGTAGAAATTACCTTTTTTTTAATATATTGGGTTAAATTGACCAAAACTTTTTGGCTGCTGTTTTCCTGAAGTTATCATTTATATAACAACTCGCTGTACATTATCATTCCTCGTGATAGAACAATTTTGAACATTAATATCTTGTACTAAATTAATGTCATGGTGAATTTTTTCCATCCTCAAAATACCTCATTTTATTCGAATAACATATTAACTTTATATATATATATATATATATATATATATATATATATATATATATAATTTTAAAAAAAACTTATTAAAACTAGAAAGTTTTAAATTAATTTACAATTAGTGACATGGTGAATTTTTTCCATCGCCAAAATCTCATATATACGCTTTTGTGCATGACAAATTGATTTTATGTAATTTTTTTAATAAAACTAATTAAAACTCAGAACATTTTTAATTTTAAAATTTTAATTTTTCTATTTTGTTAAGAAGAGAATATATACCAGAAAAATTCTAGTGGACACCATTATTTTATACTATATAATAATGCATCAACCCCTTATATTTAGAATAACTATCTTGGTCATTTTAGTACATGAACAATAATGTCTTTTCTTCCATATTTCAATAAATTTATTATTTACCATTTATAAATATATTTATTTTTTCGGTTTCTAAATAATTAAGCTATCTTGGATAAATTCGCGTTGCGTGATTGCTAGTATAACTAATAAAGAACGGATGAATTCTTAGAAAATAAAATGGGTGAAATATATGGGCCTTATTCTTTCGCTTGCAGTCATGATTTTTTCCTGCCCATATCTTAAGTCCAATTTCTGAAAAGTCCAAAACAACTTATCAGGACTCAGGAGCAACTCCGAAAAGCATTCACGTTCAGTTAGCGATACATAAAGTGCATCCAGAATTTACTTTGAGAAATCTATGCCCGAATATTTAGGTGTTATCTACAATAATCATGGTTCATTGAGGAAATATACTCAGAGAAAGATATTTTGACATGCTCGGTGGGGAAAATCCTACGGTTTATCGTGAGTTTGAATCTAATTTTACCTCAAAAACTAGTTCAAGAAGAAAGATTGTTCAATTACATATATACAACTCTAAAAAACTTAATCAATCTGATGTACGACATCTAACACACCCTCTCACGCACAGAAATAAAAATCCAGAGTGTGAAGCTTATAAAACATTTTGGCGTGTGTCTCATATGTGCGATCTAATACATAACGATGAGCATGTGATCTGATACCATATTAAAATTATGAATTTGAACCTAATTAATTCATTGCAAAAGTTAGTTCATTGGGAGGAAAGTTGTCCAAGTACATATATATAACTCCAAAGAGCTTAATCCAACCAATTTGGAACATATGACACACATCCACGGAAGATTGTCTAAGTTCATATATATAAATCTAAAAAACTTAATTTTCATAATATGATACATCTAACACATTCCTTCGTGTTATGAATAAACATTTGGAGCATGGAGTTTTACTAGACATAAGCAGGTATCTCATGTTCAGGGCAATTCAACACATAACGATTAGGCTGGTTTTTATATCATTTTAGATCATGGACTAGTTGATATCATGTAAACTTCAATAACATTCCATATATAGTTTATATATACCACGCATATTGCCACGAGTTTATATGTACGATACCTCTCTTAAAAAAATCATATTAATAATTATATAATAAAAGTCATGAATATAAGCAAAGGAAATAGAGAAAACAAAAACACAGAAAACGTGAAAACCTACTGTCTAAGAAACTTTTCTCACTTTTGTGTATAGATAAAAATATAAATCATAATATCTAAATTTTCTGCAAACCAATTTTTTTTATCCTCGTTTCAGCCACGTAAGCAGAAGATTTTATCATTATTTAAACCACCTCCGATTCAGATTCTTGAGTGAAGCTCTGCATTAATCAAAATCCCAATCCAGGGGGTGGAGCAGTAGGAGGCAAAATAAAGCTCGATTTTGAATTGAAGTTTGGCCCAGCATACACGTAATCCAACTCTATTTCCCTTAAATTCTCCTGAAATAATTTCATAAATTTAGATTATATATATATATGTATGTATTAAAAAAAAGAATGGATCTCAAAATATATAAACGTAAAATAACAAAAAATGGGAAGAATGTAGATGAAACCTGCTCCACCGAAGCATTCACAACTTCTTCTCTGCCATAGTAATCCGCCATTTCTCTCGAAAACCCTATTCCAATAATAAATTTAGTTTCATTACATATCATTTATTACGCACTATAAAAAAACAGAGATCAGATCAGATTAGCGGCCGCAACCGGAAGAAAAAGGAAGAAAAAGTTTTGCTACGTACCATTGGAGATAAGGGTGACAAAAAAGACCGAGAGAAGAAGAACCCTAGTAAAATAAAGTTTGCCCATATTTTTTCTTTGAAATTTTGGTAATGGGAAGCTTTCTGATTTCACCAGCGGTGGAAGTTGAGCATGATCCTCTATATAATCTCGAATAAATAATTTCTTTTTTGGCTAAAACACATCAATTAATTAATATTAGAAGTCGTCGGGTTAATGCTTGTGATGGGTTTTAGGTTTTCACTTTTTTATTTACTCACTGGTTTTTTTAAAATTATAAAATCACGCTGTTATTATTTAACTGCCTCCCAAATTCGGGGTCAATGAAGGAGTATGGCTTAAAATAAGGTGTTATGTCGAATAATTTAATTTTTGATATTTTCGTGAAACTTTATCTATTTTAGAAAATTCTAGAAATATCTCTCACATTTTTTTAAAAAAGATAAAATATATTACAATTTTAATTAAATATTTTCTCACTTCTTATTCAATTTTCCATCCAAATTAGATTAACACACCTTTTTTTTGATTTTACATCCAAATAAATAACAAATGCATCAAATATTTATGCTTCAGATTTATCATTAATTTTACACATGCATCGTGTGTGTCTCGTCGATCGACAATGTGTGTGTGTATATATATATACATACATACATACATATATATGAGCATGTAGCAATTAATGATTGTATTCAAGCAAAAATGATTTGTTTCGAAAGTTTATACCTTCTTTTTTATATGCTAAAAAAGAAAACAAATATTTTCAGGAAACACGGAAATTTCAAACCAAAATGTATCTGATAAAAGAATGTGCAAGTGGATGCATAGTGATTTGTGATCCATTTTTAAATAAGTTGCCTCTGTTATTTTTACAAATCTAACTACAATAACTAATTCATTAGTCACAAAAAAGTCAACTATTATTATTAAAGTGAGAGTTGAGACTTCGAGCTCCAAAACCCAACAACGTGCATACTGATTTGAATTTGATGAAGGATTAACATAATTTCATCAATATGTTTTTTTTTTGGGGGGGGGGGGAAAGAAAAAAGTCAAAAAGCTAAACGTAAATCAACCTCAAACGTGTCCACCATGTAAGCATAATGATGCATTTTTAGTTAATTTTCAAGTGCAAAAGAATATTAGTCCTCTTGACTTATATATATATACACATATATAATGCTAAAAATTCGAGTGATTTATTAATTTTATTTTTAATTTTTATTTGGGGTGGGAAAAACTCGAATTTTTTTTATTTGGATGCGACGAAGACTCGACCCTGAATCTCTCGCACATTTGTGAGAATATGATATCACTAAGACTAATTGGCTGGAGCAAAAGTTCGAGCGATTTGAGAAGTAAATTGATCAGTTGGCTAAACAATCGATCGCTGTATAAAAAGGGCTACTTAGTTATTTAACTCTAGATTTTTTTTAACAGGCTTTTATGTTTTTCGTTCTTTAACAGTCTCTTCAATAAAAATATATAACATCTCATATCGTAATTGAAACCATGTTTGAATCTGAAAAGGTCGATATAAACATATAATCCCAAATGTGGGACAATGTTGAAGAAAATAATGTCTAATGAAATTGTACGTATATCTAAAGCTTCGAGCTAAATACCATTTGATCTAACACCCTATTATATCATCACAAAACTCTAGTGAGATGGTCTCACGGGTCAATTTTGTGTACATATATTCTATTTGGGTCACTCATAAAAATTATTACTTTTTATCGCAAAAATATTATTTTTTATCGTAAATATGTACACAGTTGATCCGTTTCACGAATAAAGATCTGTAAGACCGTCTCACAAGAAACCTAATCTTATATCATTAATTACCCAAAACTTCAACGGAACATGGATCAAAGAGAGCAAAACATGTACTGGAAATTGGAAAAAAATCTAACATTGACTAGTGTAGAGTTTTTGTCGGTGGAATAAATTTATGATTATGATACCTTTAGAAAATCAATTTATATTTGATACATGTGAATCAATTTATTGGTGTAACATGGAAATGTCATAGAAGATTTCAAAAATAATATATTAAGGTTCAAATCTGAGGTGACTCAAGTTACGTTGCTTTCCATGTTATAGCAGGACCGAAATGGTGAGAGTTGACTTCAAACTCGATCCAAAGCACAAAGGTATTTAATATCAGTATCTTGGTCAGCTTGGAATTCTTGATTTATGTAAAATTTCGAGAAAATAATTTGTTTCATTATTTTCTTAGAAAAAATTATGGAAATTTCAAAACTATTAAAAATTTGTTGCGGTCAAAAGGGCTATAAGGTGTTAGAAAAGTAATGGAATAGACAATTTGGATTAATCTACTCCCTTCACCAATTTGATATTGGAAAATTTACAACGAAATATCATATTATATTTCAAATTTTGGGGATATTAAGAAATTTTTGCTAATTATTTTAAATTAGTTAAAGTACTTCAAACTATTTACCCTATAAAAATCCGAAATTTCAAGAGATTGGCCTAAATTTAAAAACCACTCATTTTGCCACAAAAATCAAAGAAATCTCATTCAAGAAGAAGATGCATTTTGAGATGACCTGATAAGGCATAAGATAAAATTCTCAACGTTGCTCTTTATTTTTACGCATGTTACACTCAATCACATAAAACATTCTAGCTCTTAAGTATCTCATAAAATTATGCACAAACACTATGAAAACAAGCTAAAAGACGAAGCCCAACTACCACTGCAATCTAATCTATCGATTTCATTCAACTTGAGCTTGTGTGATGCATGGAGTTCGAGATGGACAAGCTCACGAGCTCTCCTGAAAGGTTAATACCCTGGACAGTGCTGCTGGATTGGCATGTAATACTGAAGAGGATTCAAGAACATTAGATTTTTCATTACTTTTGGATTGGCTTTGGAAGGGCTTGAAAAGTCGAGCTCCACCTGGAGAACCAACAGAGTCATGTTTTATCCCCAATGTTTCCCATATAGAACTTTTTGCCGCTTCCTCTGGGTCATCAATTCGCAACGTTTCGGAATCCACAGACTCTTTTCAGAACTGCTCTTTTTTTGTGTCTCTGCCTCATTTCCATTTGGCGATTTTAGAAGGTTGACATCCCTCGAATGTTTCCCCAGTGTAGGGGAATTTGGATCAGTGGAACTTCGAGGTGTGTCGCATCGAATGGCAGTAGGCATTGGTGGAAAAACCCAAGGAACATTCCATGTACTGGGTACATCACAACCCCAATATGGTAGTGTTGTAGAGAAGAATGGCACAGGAAAACTAGCAGGACTGAAAGTAGTTGGAGATATTGGAGAGCTCCAAGGATCAGAGTGCCATGAGAAAGGCCAGGGGGCTCCAGGAAAGCATGGTACTTGTGGAGGAACAGGAGGAAAATTTGAGGTCGATTCTGGCAATACAGATTTACTCCTGTCACCCGTTGAACTTGCAGTACTAGCAAAAGTTCCAACCGAGGGATCATCTTGGTTCACTTTACTTCCATGAGAAACAGATATATTCACTTCAGCTATGTGGAATCCATTTCTTGTACTGTTAATGATTGACTCATCCGCAATATTCAAAGCTGAGGTCATTGATTCATATAGAGGTGCATCTGAATTAAATGTAAGGACAGTGCTGTCATTGGGGTTCAGAACGGCGGGGTGAATTACATTTATTATATCCACTTGGGCACCCTGAAGAGCTTCTTGAACAGTTAGATGTCGGAACTGGGACACAGTGTTCTTGTTCTTACGGCGGCCAGCACCTACTGGAACATTCCTCATTGTCCCACCAGCTGTCCAGTATCGGTGACAAGTCTTGCAGAAATGCCTAGGCTGGTTGACATTGTAATTATTGAAATAACAAAATTTTGTATCCATGCTATTACATCGTGGGCATGGAAGTATCTTGTCTGGCTTCTTTAAGGTTTTATCCTGTGAATTACCTGACCCACTCGAGTCTTCTTCAGTTTTCGAGGTTTTCATAGCCACAGCACCGTCATCAGCGGAAGGTGTCATCGAGTCCTCAGTTATTGGTGGGATCCTGTTAGAATCTCTTAATTCCTCTGACATCAAAGGTTGGCCTAGATCTCCATCTTTCGCTGCATCTTGTTTTGTGTCTGATAGACTCTGCATGCTCATAATGATCATCCATTAGAGAGATGTATGGAATTTTTTTCCTTCTAATTTCATATAATAATTTATATTGCAAGAAATACGCCATGAAGCAACTACCATCATGTGTCAACAAGGACAGGTTGAAACTCGGGCGAGACATTCAATTTCATTGTAATCTTTTTTAAAAACTATAAGTCAAAAGAATGTAATGACTAATGAGCCATTCCCCCCTTCATTTTGTCTCCCCTTCTCCCGAATTGCTAAATCCACCCTTATGTATCAATCATTTAAACCAAACAACAAGAATTCCGGGACACATTGACCTTAGACAAGAAGTAAATTGAAACTCCTCAAACTGTATACTGTAGATACAAAAGCAAACTCGTTATCTATCCATGAAGCGAAGAATCACGGGTTAGTCTCGATAAGAATCAATTCAACCATTTGTTAATCAACAATATGAACTATGAAGCATGGAATATTTTATTGAAACCTTTTAGTTTTCAATCATAGAAGTGATTTCCATGAATAAATCTACAGTAAATGTTCCAGCTCCATTCTTGAAGGTTTATTTTTGGGAAAAAGTGGCTTTTGCAGAGAAATACTGACATCTTCCAAGTACAAATAAAGAAAATCCGGATGGCCACGAGTAAAATTTCATTTTCAAAGTCCTTAAAACCTATCGCACTATCCTAATCAAGACTCCAGCTCCCCTTTAAGCAATAATAAATCCCTCAACTTCATGGCTCAACCAAATAATTCTTCAATCCAAAATAATAAAACTACCGTCACAAACTAAGTTCCAATTTACACATCCTAAAATGGCATCAAGCAAAAGCTTTCACATCAATCCTAACATTAAAATCATTTTACTTCTACAAACTACAGTATCAAGCTTACCTAAACGAAAGTTTAAGCAGGAACCTACCCTGGAAGTCCACAAAGTCTAGCAAAACAACCAAAACTAAAACGGACCCATTATATTTCACACAAAATCAAGAAAAGGGTCGTCTTCCAATTCATACCTTGGCTGATTCCTGTTCCTCTGCATCTAAATCCAAGTTCCTATCTTCAAGCATAGAATTAGAAGAACAAGGGGGATCTTGGTGAGAGCCATCCTCTTCAGCAGCAACAAAGGAGGGAGTTGGAACAGGCAAAATCGTAACCGCTGGAACTGCCGCGGCGTCCAGTAGTTCAATGGTCTTACCAAAAAGTTTTATGCTGGGGTCTTTTTCTACGAACATATTTCCTTCTTCTCTCTGTCTTCTGTTCTTATAATCCAACTACATGATAAAATTCAGCAAAATGAACAGAAAAAGAAAATCAAGTGCAAGGGAATTGGGATTGGGAATTGGGAAATATGACAACACACAATGAGTGCTAGTTTGGGCAACAAAGTAGCTTGTTAAAGAAATACCTAACTATCGATTTCTTGATAGTGTGTTAAAAAAAATAGCTTCAATACCTAAATATATTTGTGGAAAAAAAAAATCTTTTTTTATTTTTTTAAAAAAGTGAAGTTTTAAAAAATATCCCAAAAACCAAATTTTATTGGACTCTTTTTTTAGATTAGATTAGAAAAACACTCTTTCATTTTATAGTTATCTTGTTTAAATAATATAAAATTTACAACTTGAAATAAGTGGTGTAGTAGACAAGGAAGGATGAAACTGCCATGTCAGCCAACAATAAATGAATTTTGAGCCACAAGTTATATTGAGATCTCCACCCTCTCTCTCTTTTCCCCTTTTGTTTTCTTTCTTTTTGATTCTGTTGTGCTACACTGGACTCTACTCTTTAATCTGATCTGGCCCAGCCCTCTCTCTTTTCCTTTTTTTAACTCTCTTTTTTGTATTTTCTTTCAAAAAGTGGCCTAACTTTTAGTGTTCTATTTAATATTCCCATTTTTGTGGTTGGCAACGCAGGTTTGTTAAAGTGAAGAAAAAGTTCAAGAAAAGTGTGGCCACCCCATCAATGCGTGTGGAATCAGCGATACAAGATGGTTCATTAATCTTGGTTATACGCCACTAGCTATGAATAATTTGAACAAGATTTACCAATACTTTATAAAACCAGAAGTTTTAAATTTGACAGCATGACATTTTTTTATAAGTAATGAAACGAATTAGTTGGGTCCGAATCGTGGTATGCTTTGCCAAATTGTCACCGTCATCCTATGCTTTTAGGTTTCGTTGTATCTAATATTTAAACGGTAGTTTTGCACTCATTTTGAACCGCATACCAATGATGTGGTCACAATTTGTGTTTCCTATATGCTTTACTTACATGAACGAGTATATATATGACTACCCTACCAATTTTTGGATTTCTAAAAAGTTCTCCTTTTCAATTATATGGATCCCTTGGTTCGACGGCAAGAGTGAGGCTCAATATCCCAAACGTGTTGTGTTAGAAAGCTAGGTTTATTGGTTGAATATGTGAAATTTAGGGGTAAAAAACTTCAACTTTGTTTGAGCTTATTTGCCGTGTTATGCAAGTTTACCTGCTGCATGTGTGATTTTTATAGGTCACCTGAGAGATATTATTTTCGAGCTCTTTGTCGTTAAAATGTTTTTACTCACTTCAAAAAAAATGTATGTTATGATGTGATAAAAATGGAAATTAATCGTCGATATTTTAAAATTATTCGGACTAATTCATTCATTATGTATCATGATCCGATCCAAACAGGATCCATGATACAAAATGTTCTAAAAAAAACTAGTCTAATTTACAGTCCATTTGAAAGAGTACGGAAGATAAATACAATTGAAAGCAGAATATAACCCATGTTGCGATAGTCCACATTCTAGGCCCAACTAAATGACCTCTAATATAATTGGACCAGAGGATTTTAAGGGGAGGGTCGTCCCTAAAAGATGAAAAATTGTCCCAAAGAAACATGATGCTAAATAATTTATAACCACTAAACCAAGCATTGATAGTGAAATATCTACTATGCCAAAAAATGCAATATCATGCACTGGTAAGGAATCTCCTTAATAAAAGAAGTGAATTTCGAATCTCCAACTCAAGACAGTTGAATCAATTTCTTGTAGGGTTATACTCCTAATATAATTATCGACTCGTCTGTTATTAACATGTTGCACATGACTCTAAAAGCGGCGTAAATAATCTACTTCGGCCGATCAAATTTAAAAGGAAGAAGTCTTGACGAATCCATGATGTAATGATACTCATAATGTGTATCATAACAATCTTTCCTGTTATATTAAGATTGAGACTTGATATTTGGACATAACTCATTCCTAAGGACTAGCTCAAAGAAGAGGATTGACCAAGTTCATATATGCAATTTTCGTGAATTTTATTCAATCGATATGAAATAACTAACATGATATAACAATAACTATATCAATAATAAGGCTCGTATCTTAATGTGAACTTGTAGACAAGTAAATCATGTCCAGATAATCTGTGTATGCGCGCGCGCACACATTCAAAGCTACCAAGGTCCAAGGATCCATGGCTAATATGTGATTGATGTTACACTTTATGAATTACATCGATCATTTTGGTCTCAATTCAAAATTATAGTTTAACTATCAAATATCAAAACTCGAAACGTCCAAATGCTCAATGTATATCTATCTATGTGCATTTAGGTCAATAAATGACTACAAATGTTTAAAAGATTTGAAATATGTTAGAATATTTTTTAAAATTAAATTTATTTTATTTGATAGTTCATGAATCGATCAAGGACTTTAATATTTGATTATTTGAATTTTAATTAAAATTAAAGTTCATGTCATGAACTATCAAATAAAATAAATTTAATTTAAAAAAAATTTGAACATATTTCAAATCTTTTAAACATTTGTAGTCATTCGTTGACCTAAATGCACACCTGGCAGAATAGAAGGTACCACTGTAATCACATCTAATTGGCTTCGTTGCCTCTCGCCTCTGCTTCTCACAATCACCAGCCGGTTGAGATTTCTTGTCCTCTTGCCTTTGGATTTCGAATTTTTTTATCTCTATCATCTGTAGTTAGATTTTTTTTATCCTTGATCATATCGATGTAGCGAACTGTGGGACGATTTTGAGTTGTTTCATGAATAACACCGACGAATTACGATCTTGTCGTGCGTTGAAAACCAAATATCTCTCCGATTCATGAAGTGGGTTGATCTGAAAACATACTGTTTTGTTGTGGGTCTGATTCAAAATTTGGTCTTGATTGGTTGGTTCTTGAGAAAGAGTCGATCTAGGGCTTGATTCGGTGTAATCACAATCCAAATGGTCTTTTTTCAAAGCTCGATTTCGGTTGAGCAGCATATAGAGATGGCCAAATCTGTGAACTCAACCGACCCTTGCTTGAAACTTCGGCAAATTAATCAGTTCCACAAGAACAAAAGGATATCGAACGCTACGAATCAATTGAACATCCCGGCTTGTGAGCAATCTCGTTCTGCTGTAATTGATGTTGTAATCTTGATTGCTGTTGTAGGCGCATGTGGATTCTTGCTCTATCCTTACGCTCAGATTTTAACGCGTAAAAGTATTGAACTTGGTGAAGAAGTTGTGGATGTTGTAACTGAGGAGATTGTTCATTCCCCTTTGTTATTTGGGTGCTTAGGACTTAGCATTTTGTTCTCAGCAATGGCACTTGTGGGGATCATGGTGTGTACAGATAGGAGATGTGGTAAACATGGCTGTCATGGTCTGCATAATGCCCCCGAATTTGATATTCAAATAGAGACGGAGGATTGCCTCAAGAAACCTGATTATCTAGAAAAGGCTGCATTAAATAGGGGTCTGTTTGAATTGCATCGTGATCACCATAGAGAATTGGAGGCAGAGCTAAAGAAGATGGCTCCACCTAATGGGAAAGCGGTTCTTGTCTTTCGAGCAAGATGTGGGTGTCCTGTCGGCAGAATGGAGGTTCCGGGACCGAGGAAATATCGAAAGGTAAAGAAATAATGTCAATAGAATCGTTAGGATTATGTTCAATAACGAAGTGGCTATAGCGATGAGAGATATTAGGTTAGTCTCCATTGAACAATATACATTTGAATAAGCTCATTAAAACCTATTGGAATAAGTTATCTGAACAATATAATATACAAACTGGTTATTTGAAGGTTACCTGTAACATTCTAAAACCATATTCTGTGATATTTAATAGTTCAAATTTGTTTAATCTTTACCGGTACTTGATGGCTTTGCATTTTGATGATTTTTGAAATGTGAAACAAAGATCTAGTTTTGCAGTTTACTATCATTCGAGTCTTACTTCATGTTCCACTCATATGAGTGCAAACCTCTGTTTTTTTGTCTCAGGACATCAAATCTTAAATTCAAAAGTGAGTTTCGTCTATATGCAGGACAAATAAGTACAGCCTCAAGTTTCTAAAATACAAAGTCTAAAATATTCACAAAATCATTTTGAGACGTACCCGAAGCAAGATTGGTGAATTCTTTTATTGGTTTTTGCTGTAGATCGTGTCAAGTACTGCCTACAAATATACAACCGCTTATCTGAAAAGATTGGATTTCCAACCTCTTAAATTTTTGGACAAGGAAACAGGATTGCAGATAGACTTACATAGAGCACCTTAGCACTTTGATAGACATAATCTTGATAAACGAGTGGAGTAGTGCACCAACAAATGAATTTAAGGGAGCCATAAAGTAAATTAAATTATCTCTGTTTGATGTGCATCCATCCACACTTTCAGTACCTGTCGCTGGGAGCTGTATGAGCAGTAATGTCCAGCACAGCTCCATGAGAATAAGGTGGTTTTATGGGGTCCTTAGATGCAGCTTACATAGCAATGGCTCGATGCCACTGGCCAAGTGATCTAGGTGGGAATAGTGAAAGAGAGAGGGAAGCACCAGGCTAGAGAGGTATTATTGGGTCACGGATGAGGCAATATCCACATTAGCTAACCCCTACCTTTCCGCCATGTTTTTGGATTTATATTTTGTTTATACACATTGAACAGAGAAATTTTTATGTCTGTTTCAATACGGCGCTCTTATTTGGTTCGAGCCATCCGATTTGGTCTTTTGAATTCCTTGTTGCCGTGAGGAACAAAGTGACAAATACACTCAATACCTCCATTCAAGTCGTATTTTCTTCTTGTTCTTGTTCCTAAATTTTCCCTGGGTTCCCAATGTTTGGCAAAAAAATAATAATTTTCTCTACTGAAGCTTACATTCAAACGGGTCTTTATCTTTTGAATTATTTGTTGCTGTGAGGAACAAAGTAGCAAATACAATCAATACCTCCATTTAAGACGTATTTGCTTCTTGTTCTCGTTCCTAAATTTTCCCTGGGTTCCCAATTTTTGGCGCCAAGCAAAACATTCATAATTTTCTCTACTGAACCTTACATTCAAACGGGTCTTTATTTGGTTAAGAAAGAGAGGACAAAATCCCAGAAATGATTTCTTGGGAAAAGAAAACGCTCCGACCCTTGAATGCGAGTTTCCGGGAGTCCAAAGAAAATGACAGAGAACTGAACTTTTCGTTCAATAACAGATGGCCTTTCCAGTTTGTACGTATTACTGGTTGTTTTTATCAAGTTGACGTAACCTAATTGCACAAGTATTCCAAGTATTTAATCAAAGTTATCGTGTAGCGGATTTTGGTTGGAAAAAAAAAAAACTAAGGTATTCATCAGTCGATTCGATTTTTATTTTTTATTTTAGTTTTTTCGGTTTTCGAAATGTAAATTCAAAATCCGAACCATTTTTTTCGATTCGATTTTCTATCAAATCGGTTCGATTATTTCAATCGATTAAATTGGTTTTGATATAATTATTTAAATTAATAATATAAATATATTGTAAAATGTAATATGTTATTTTTTTATATAATTTTTTAAGTAAAACATTTAAATATAAAATTTCAATGAAGTAAGGGGGGTGTATTCAATATAGGAAATTTATTGACTTTTAATTACTTTTGTAGATTTTAAAAGTCTAGATGTATTCAATTAAGACTTTTACATAATCTATAGAAGTCTAGTGATATTCAAAATAGACTTTCATAGAGTTTTAAAAAGTCAAGTGGTATTCAACATTGACTTTTAAAAACTCTATAAAAGTCTATAGATATTCAAATTTTCCATAGACTTTTCATAACTTCATGGAATTCATTAACATGCAAACATTAAAGCCTAAGGTACAACTATAAATTGTACAAAATTGTATTTGGTTCAATCCAAGATTTGGATGGATTTTTAAAACTTTTAACTCACGCACAAGCTATTTATTTGTCTCTCTGTCGCTTCACATCACCTCTCTTCTTATCTTCTCTCCTCTCATCTATTTCTATCACTCTCTTAAATTTTCGAAGTGTATCTCTATATATATTTCATATTTCCTTTTCAAATTTTTATTTTTTTGGCTGATTGTTAATTTAATAATTTTTTATTTAATATCACAGGAAATTTTGAATTCTAGAATTGATTTTGTGATTTTTAATTTATTATTTATACAAATTAATGTAATATTCAATAATAATAAAATATGATCCAAAAAAAATATTGCTTAATTCTTAATAATTGAACAGTCTCGTAACAACTATGATTTTTTAAATTCATTTTAGCATTTTCAATTAATATGTAAGCTATGATATTTTTATACAAAATTATATTCACACAATACTAAATAATATTCGTTTCACATGTATATTATCAATTTAAAAACAAGGTTACATGTTAATCAATTGCTGTATTTTAAAAAATGTACAAACATGCATACAAACCCACATATATAAACATGTAGATATTAAATGATTTAACTTTTAAATAAGTAAATTTATTTAGTGAATATGTTACATATGTCAATTAATTATTGATTCAAAGAAATTAATAAAAAATAATATGTTATAATTAAGTACAAAATTTATAAAATTCTATAAAAAAGTCCACAAATGTCTATAAAAATCTTGCAAAAAAGTCTACATAAATCCACATAAATATGTTTATAAATCTGTGAGATTCTGTAAAAGTCAATAAAATATATCAAATCCATAAAAGTCTATCATTTGAAAAAGTTATTAAAAATCGTCAAAACTCTAAATTGAATACACCCCACTAATAAACATCAGTCTACTAAAAATTATTCTTCATTCACTAAATATCATCTATAAAATATATCAAAAAATAAAAAATTAATTTAATGAAATTTTAATTTTTTTCGGTCGATTTGATTTTGACATATTTAATCTAAAATCAATCCAAATAAACTTCATATTTAACATTTATATTCAAATTACAAAATTCGACCTTCGGTTCAACATTTGATTTTTTCGGTTTTAAACAATTTTATCCTAAGTTTGAATATCTCAACACAACCTCTTCTTTTCATCCTTACCCAATCGTTCATACCAAACTTAAGTTGCCAGTCCATTCATGCCAAATCAAATACTCTTCCACATTGTCACGCCTGTAAAAATCATCAAATATCATCTTTCTTCGTAATCGCTCGAAAAAAAATCCGTCTTTCATCTGAATGTAAATACAAACAAAAATTAAATCGTATTCAAATTTTTATTTTGGACAGGCAACATTCATTGATATCAAAAAGGTAGGAATATCCCTTTGCTTTGCAATAGATATGGAGAAAATTTTTTATTGAATCCAATCAAAATGAGTTATTCATACGAAAAATCTACTTTAACAAATGTTCAATTATCTCATCCAAAGCGGTGTAAGTCCCGAAAACTAGAATTACAAAACCTACCAACACAATTACCCATATCAACACCATCTCAAACCCAAATCTCCGATAACTTCCAGAAATCTTCAAGAAGCAAACACATGGTAGTATAATTGAGGCCGAAACACTCAAAAATGCGCCAACGAGTGACATGAGATATCCGAAAAAAGGGATGGCCACGGCCACTATGATCGTGCTAAGTACCAATCCGGTTCTAATCAAGATGCTAAGTCCTCTATTAGGGCCTGATGTGAGACGATTTTCAAGTGCACTTATGACTGGCTTTAGCATCAAAGCATACTTGGCAAATGGATTCACGAGCGTGGTGTAAATTGCTACTTTCGAGCTGGTTTTACTTGTCGGAAGATTTAACGTTACTTGAGAGGCCACTTTTGAACCGAACATCAGATACCCCAGAACTGCCATAATTGCGTAGCTAGTTGTTGTAACAAGAAAGCAAACGAGCATGACCTGCGATCGAAGTCACAATTTCACAATCAGAACTAACGAAATAGGAAACTCAAGTTATCATAACTGAAATCTTGTTTACTATGTAGTACCTTAGAGAATTTCTTTTGGTCTTTCATCGAATTATATAATATTGGGAAGACTGGATGAGCACAATAACAGAAGGCGTACAGACTCAAAGCAATGGGAAATCCTTTCAAATTTACAAATGTTCCCTTTCCACGAAATCCAATTCCATCGAACACAGCAGCCCATAGAACTGAGCCAATAAGCACAAATGAAGACATTACTCCTGTAGCAGATATATAGGATAGAATGCTCATATTGTTTAACCAAACCGTGGGAAGTATAAGGAAGCCTATTATGACAATAAAGCTTTTTCTTCCTCCCAAAATTAGCCCGCCGATATTGTATTCGATGTCTGGAAATAAGTCATACAAATTATCTCCCTCTAATATCAAAAAACCTGTTGCCACCAAGTAGAGCTCAATGTTCGTGGCTATGGATACGATTGCTCGTCCTTTAGACCCGAACGCCCGGCCACCGATATCGGAATAGCTTCTTAAGTTTTTATCCATGTCCAAGCATCTTTGAATCAACAAAGCGGTATAGTAAGTTGAGCCCGCTATAAGGAAGAAAAATATCAAACTCAACCAGCCCCCCGACGATACGGCATGAGGAAGTGATAATATTCCGACACCTGATAAACCAAAAGTAAAGTAGCAATTCACTATGATATTTTCGCTGTCCCAAATTTAAATTCAAAACGAGGTTAAAACCTCGTTGTAACGATCTCTCCCAGGAAAAAAATTCATCTGTATATCCGAGAAAATTTAACAATATATTCGAGATATAGGAGACATTATTTGGAAGAAAATATTCTCAAAGAGAAGTAAAGAGACCAGAAACTACGAGTAAAACTTTGATTCCGCCACCCAGAAATCCAGTAAAAAGAGGAATTCATGATTCTCGCTTTCCTCGGTCAAAGCTTGGATCCAGGCGCAACCCACAAACAAACAGAAAAAAGAGATCGACGGGATATGCTAGTGGAAAAAATACCTGCTAAAGCATTAACGCTATTGAAGCAGGTTTTGAAGAAAGACGTAGAGCCTGAAACGAAGCCATGATCGTCGTCCTTACAGTCGACTATCCCGTCTCCGTCTCTGTGTCCGACCAGGAGCGGCACGATGATTGCTCCATCGCCGCCGTCGTCTACGCCGGCTTTCATGGGATTTGTGAAAGATTTTATGGAGTGTGTCCAGGAATCTGGAGAGAGGTCTAGTTCTGTGTGCTGCGAGGGAAGCTTATTATATCCAGCGCTTAGCCGGTGGCATACGGCTCCTGAGATATTGTTAGGGTTCTGCTTTATAATTTTTTTATAGTATTTATTTATAATTTCGAAATAATAAATTTGTATTATTATAATAAATATAAAAGAAATAAGTTGGTACCTGATATAAATTATATAATTGAGTGTTGAAAAAAATCTCGTTTTGAAATTTCAATCTTGACGTTAGGTGAAGTAAACAATTTTTAAATTTAAAGAGTGTCTAAATTTTCAATATTGGAAGAAAAAAATGGAGATAAATACGGCCAGCTTACATTCTACGTGTTTTTGGAGATTCAGTATGCGATTTTTCCACTTTTATTAATCTTTCAGTTGATATCGTTCAAGTTTTTAATGAAAAAAAACATATAAATTATCAAGTGCATATCAATCTATAAGCTGTCAGACGGGCCCGTCCGTAATCGACCGGGATGGTCCACCAAAAACTCCTCATTTTGCCACACTTGGAAAATCTTCCACCATACAAATCGAGGTAGGTTGTAGGTCAGGCGAAGCTCAAAAAAAAATAAAAAGTTCTATATATATGAATCCCAACAATTAATTGAATTTTTAATTTCATAAATAAATTTCTAAAAAATCACAATAAAATTCATAATTTTTGCTTTCATATTTATACATATTAGCCAAACCAATTGACGTTAAAAATGCACTTCTTCTGCTAAAAAATACATATAACATCATAATAAATAAAAATTCACGTTTTTTATTCGCTTCTCAACCCACGGACAGACCCGAGCCAACACCGTCTAGACTCGCAACCTGCTGCCTATTTATGTTCTTTTTTAAATGGGTTAGTAAATTTTCAATTCAACCTACTTAAATTGTTTGGTGGGATGGGCAGCGTGACGAGCTCAATCCAAGTTGACGGCTATAATTATGTTAAATGAGAGACCTGATATTGACAGAATTTGGTATGACTTTGTTACACCATTAAATTTTTACGGAAATACTCTTAAAATTTAGAAAATAATATGTTTCCATTTATTATTCACTTTCAAAATCCTAATATTCACACATTATATCCAAAATTCAAATATGCACACAATTATTTCTTACGAATATACACACATTATTTTCTTACGAAATACATATTTACTATAGTTGCATAATTTTTATCCAAATTAAAATTAAAATTATAAGGAAATAATCACAAACCATAACAAAAAATCAGCCATAAAAACATAATGTTGGACTATCGTTTTCTCGCACTCAAGGCGCAGCGAAATTTTTTTAAAAAATTTGTTTTGGTGTTCAATACGTTCTTGGACATCGTAAAATTTAAATCATTTATAAAATATTATATTTGATTTACCTTTACGTTTAAAAACGCTGGACACCAAACCAATGCAGGATTAACGGAGTTGTACATTCTTGTAAATCCCATTGAATTTTTTTTAACATTTTAATGAGGCTCACGATCAAAGAATTTGTCCGTCACATATATTGCAGTATAAATCAACATGAAATTTGTGTTGAGATGATCAATAACCGGAAATAATAGGATTTCAACATAACGACGGCCGCTCTACCGCATCGTCATGGTGGTGGAAGAGAGATGATCTGCCGAGACACTCTAAGGGTGGTAGACGAAAATTGATCTGGTGTGGAGAGAGAGAATCAAAATCTTGGTGTAAATTTTCTAGTTGTGAATTGAAATAATTGTGTGCTATCAACTTTTTTATAACCTTTATTTAATCAACACAGTCTTTCAGTCAAACGAGGATTCTCCTTGATCAGATAATAATTACTTAACCAATTAATTAACTAGTTCTAGAATCCTTATAAAATATTCCATAAGCCTGCGTTTTGGTTGGAGGATAAAACTATGAAATGATTAAAAGATAAATAATAAAAAAATGATTGAATTAGAAATATATTATATAAAGATAAAATAATATTATGTTTGGTATGATTGTTAAGAATGAGATAATTAAAAATATTTTGATGAATTGACAAAATTGCTCATCCACTTCGGCGGCGGCATGGTGGCCAGCGGCGGGCGGTTTGTCGGCGGCGGCGACGGAGGTCTGCCGGCGTTCGGCTGGCATTCGGCGGCAGAAAGTGGTGGTGAGTTTGGATATAGGAGATAGGTAAAATTGAAAAAATATGATGTATTAAGAGTTAGATAAATAATCATAGAAGTGAGGAGTGATTATTTTTTCTCAGTTAATATAACCTAATCATTTATATGAGTGATTGATTTGGTTAAATAAAAATCCTACCAAAAATGGGATTATGTGGGTTAAAAAATCACAAACCCACCTAATCACTTATACCAAACATAGCCTAAGAATATTATATAGCAATCATTAGTTCTAAATTATTATTTAATTATTATATTCTAAATTCACTAATTGAATAATTATGAACTTATTATAAATCTGATCGACGATCAAACAACATCAATGTATCGAGGGTACAAATCTCGTTCATATAATTAAGAGTGATTGAAATTTTTTCATTATTTCATTTTTTGTAATTTCAAGTTTTGTGAACTTGTTAACTAAATTTGACAGTTGTATTTTTCTTACTTAATTAACAGTTAAGCTAATTTATATTCCAATGATTGAATCTGTTTATACACTCTTTTATAAGTAATATATTTGATCTCCATCAAACTACAGTCATCAACCCCTTGAATTTGACTATCTGAACGCGAACAGGAGAATCCAATACTTGTGTCATCCTAAATGATTCATGGATATAGCAAACAATGTGTTCACAACTTCATGTAATTCATAACATTTGTTCTTATTCTGGCTTACTCTAATTAGACTCATTATTTTCGAAAACTCCTTTATCTAGAACATTAGAATTAAGTCTGATTGCACCCATCGGATTATGGTAAAATATTCTAGTAGCATCGTCCCATAATTCCCTATGTATAACCGATAGTGATTGCAAGAACAAATAAGTTGTGGTTAGCGTACAATACAGTCCTTTCAACTCATATATCCCGATCAAATCTACAACAATTGATAAACTTTCTATAATGCACACGTCTTACTCTGGCCAGAGATTTCTTGCACTATTAAATTATCAGATCACATATGATATCTATTTATGTGATTTAGCGGTGAATCCCCAACTACAATACATTGGCTCCTACATATTTTGAAACTACATCAAACCTCGCCACCTGATGACCCTCGATGAAGTCGATAAACGGATCAAAGTGCATGCTAGTACGCAGAGCCTCCATGTTATCTCGAGTCTAAGGCTAATGATGTATGATCATGACCGTGAACTCACAACAAGAAATTTTTAAATCAACAACACCTCTACGACAACGGTTTTAACTAAAACCGTTGTTAAAACCGTTGTCGTAGAGCGTTTTTTTAAGCAAAAGACAACGGTTTTATAAAACTGTTGTCTTTTGAAGAAAAAAGACAACGGTTTTATAAAAATAAAACCGTTGTCGTAGAGCGTTTTTTTAAGCAAAAGACAACGGTTTTATAAAACTGTTGTCTTTTGAAGAAAAAAGACAACGGTTTTATAAAAATAAAACCGTTGTCTTTTGGGGGTCAAAGACAACGGTTTTCAGGGTCAATGACAACGGTTCTATAAACCGTTATCTTTGAGCATTTATGACAAAGGTTCTGCGAACTGTTGATTATTAGCGTGTTTTTTGGACACTGTTGTCATATTTAGCGACGGTTTCGAGAAATCCGTCGCTAAATTTAGCGACGGTTTCTTCAAATTCGTCGCTTTTTCACATTTACGACGGTTTAAAATACAACCTTCGCTATAATTAGCGACGGTTTTACTAAAGCCGTCGCTACATTTAGCGACATGTTAAGTTAAACCGTCGCATGTTTTCATTTAGCGATAGTTTTACTAAAGCCGTCGCTAATATTAGCGACAATTATAGCTTTATCATCGCTAAATATAGCAACAGTCAAAGGACAAACCGTCGCAAATTTAAATTTTGAAAATACCGCCATTATTAGCGACGATTTTGTCAATAACCGTCGCTATTAGCGATGGTTTAACCAATAACCGTCGCACAATTTTCTATAAATACCGTCACTTTGGATCCATTTTCTTACCCCTCCCTCACAACACTTAAAATTTTTCTCTCTTACACAATTTTACCACTTCACAACACTAAAATTTTTCTCGCTTACACGATTTTTTTTTTTGATTTAATGTAAACTTTATCTCTTTAATTTTTGATAAATTTTTAAATATTAGTTAAGATCAGGAATTATGTTATCATAGTAATATTGTAAGCTTGTTTAGATTTATTAAATTATTAAAAGTAAATTTTTTTTATTTTACCGAAAATATTAGCGACGGAACCTATGATACAACCGTCGCTAAAATAGCGACGGAATGCATGAACAAATTGTCGCTAATTTTAGCGACGGTTTTTTAATTCCGTCGCTACATTTATAGGTGACGGTTTTTAAATCCGTCGCTAAATTTGTCGCTAATGTTGTAAGCAACGTCGCAAATGGTAGCTACAACAACGGAAAAAAACCGTTGTCTTTGAGTGCACCCTTTAACAACAGTGGCTTTAACAACAGTTTTAAAAGACCCACGACAACGGTTACCGTTGTCGTAGGCTTTTTTTCTTGTAGTGACTATTTCACTGTATCAAACATAATCACTTGGAAAGTCCGATAGAGGGTTGTTTTATGTCTCATCAAATGAGCGTTCATTTGAATAATGAACATATACATGACCTTACCAAAAAAACGACGTTTACATTACAGATGCTTATGTCACTACACTTGTGGACCTCCAAGTACTTATAGTATATTTAAGGAGTTCATCTATGAAGCTTGCACGAGTATACATATAAAGTAAATATTATAATCGAATAAACCGTAAAATATTATTAAAATAAATATTATTTTTATATAAAAATCAATAAAACTCAAACCATAAGTTGGCTTACTGAACACATACTTTAACATATACAACGAAAAAACACTAATATAAAGTAAACTCAAAACAATATTAGTTTGACTACATCCTTACAAAAGTTCTCATCTTTTTTCCCTTAAACAATAATATAACGTTATAAAGTTAAAATCTCAACTGAAATATAGTCTTTGGTTTATTAGGAGAAAATCCACGTATAAACATTGATTACAAATAAAAGTTTTTTGTGTCGGATTTAGAATTATATCGCCATCACTTCACCCAATCTAGGCAGGCTAGAAAACAGATAAATTGATGAAATACAAGTTCAACGTAGCCTTGTGAAAATGAGTTGGTCTTCCGCAACCCGCCAATTTAGACTGTTGGGAAAATCTGAACAATAAAGCATTTTGTCTTCTCTACGGTCTTTCATTTTCTTCATCAATAATCTGATATACTTGATCTCTCTCACCCTCGCCGGATAAATTTATCTCAACTCTGCATATAAAATGCATAAAAATAGAAATATGTAAAATCTAAAATCACAACAAAGATAGATTAATATAAATTTTATTTTTAAAAATAAATAGATAATCAATCCGTCGCAACCCATAACCCAAAGATTTTGATCCACATTCTAACCACTAACGAGTTCCTAAAATCATAACTCAGCTCACCTTTACTTCTACGGCGGATTTGACTAAATTAACTGCTTTATTTGAGAGGGTGATTTTATTATTATTATTATTATTATTAATTTGAGAGGGTGATTTTATTATTATTATTATTATTATTATTATTTTATTTTATTTTAATAAATAGGAGATGTGAGATAATTAATTTGGTCTTCGAGTGTCGACTTGTCGAGTCATAATTGGATGGGGCTTTTGACTTGGCCAATAGAATTCCAAGGAATATGATGCTTCCAGAAGGTCAACTATATATGATCTAGTAAAAGATTATCCCGAACCTACACCGAGATATCGACAATCATTTTAGGTTGAAACATATTTTAGCTTTAAAATTATCCTCTAATTGTGTGTTTTAAAATTAGCTTTAAAACATATCAAAACTGAGTATAAGTTTTGATATGCTGCACAGCTACCGTGCACACTTATGTGAGCACTGATGAAGTGTTACTCACCTATTGGATGTGCAATTTTTCTATATTTAATCACATCTAATAGGTGAGTGACACCTCATCGATGCTCACATAAGTATACACAGTAGATATGCAGCATATCAAAACATCTTTATACTTTCATCCTAAATATAAATTTTCATTTCATTTTTAATATATCTCAAATATTTATTCTAATGTTTAAGTATTATTTTTTCTATTTTTTTACCAACATGCCATATCATTAAATATATTGTTGTAAAAAGTAAAAATTTATGGTAAAAAGTAAAAATCTCAAACTCTCAAAATTTACCAAACTACACACTTTATAATATTTTTCTCTCTACTCAATTGTGAATTTCTTCACAAATGGTGAGGCTATTTATAGAATTTCTTTACAAATAATCCAAAAATAAAATACATCATTACCTACATCATCACACACTAATTTTCAATATTTACAACTCTTATTTTCAACATTCAAATATTCAACATTCAAATATTCAATACACACATTTTAAATATTATTTTTCAACATTTAAATATATTATTTTCAACACTCCCCCTTGTGATGATGATCATGATACGATGATGTCTTCATTACGTGTTTTTGTACTGGCTCGTTAAAAACAATACTAGGAAAAACCCATTGGGATAAAAACCATAGTAAGGGAAAAAGAGTGCAGTCACGTAAACTTCCCCTCATGTTGACACGAACAATTCTTCACAAATTTCGTAGATTGCGCATCCCAATATTATATATGTGCTTTCTGAATATTGACGTAGGGGTGTTCATCGGTCGGTTCGGTTTGGTTTTCGGTTTTTTTATTTCGGTTTTCGGTTTTAGAAATATATAATCCGAATCCGAACCATTTTTCTTCGGTTCGGTTCGGTTTTCTACCAAAACGGTTCGGTTATTTCGATCGGTTGTTTCGGTTTTGGTATAATTATTTAAATTAATAATATAAATATATTGTAAAATATAATATGTTAACTTTCTATATTATTTTTTTAGTAAAATATTTATATATAAAGTCTAAATTAATTAAACAAACAACAATCAACTAAAAATTGTTCAAAATGGTTTTGCATTAACTAAATATCATATAAAAATATATAATATAAATAAAAATATAAAAAAATTATTAATTTAATGAAATTTCGGTTTTTTCGGTTTTGATATATATAATCCAAAATCGAACCAAATAAACTTCGGTTTTAACATTTATATCCAAATTATAAAATTCGGCTTTCGGTTCGGTTCGGTGTTCGGTTTTTCGGTTTGGATTTTCGGTTTTTTCGGTTTTATCCGAAGTTTGAACACCCCTACGTAGGAAGTGTCTTTGTGAAGAGATCTGATGAGTTTTCACTTGATTGAATGTGACGAACATCAATACACTTATTCTTCTCTAGTTCTTTGGTGAATGCGAAGAACTTAGGAGGAATATGTTTAGTTCTGTCGCTTTTTATGTATCCCTCTTTCATTTGAGCAACACATGCAGCATTATCTTCATATAGTATCACAGGCTTCTCGTCGAATGATAATCCGCATGAGATTTGGATATGTTGGGTCATTGATTTTAACCACACACATTCACGGCTTGCTTCATGTAGTGCAATAATCTCGGCATGGTTTGATGAAGTTGTTACGAGTGTTTGTTTCTGTGAACGGCAAGAAATTGCAGTGCTTCCACGAGTAAATACATATCCAGTTTGAGAACGTGCCTTGTGTGGATCAGATAAGTATCCAGCATCAGCATAACAAATTATACTTGGATTAGCATCTTTTGAATATAAAAGTCCCAAGTCTGTCGTTCCTCGTAGATAACGGAATATATGTTTAATTCCGTTCCAGTGTCTCTTTGTTGGATATGTGCTAAATCTTGCCAACAAATTTACGGCAAAAGATATATCAGGCCTTGTACAATTTGTAAAATACATAAGGGCACCGATAACACTTAGATATGGTACTTCTGGACCAAGAATATTTTCATCATCTTTACACGGACGGAATGGATCCTTTTCTATGTTTAATGATCTAACAACCATTGGAGTACTTAAAGGATTTGATTTATCCATATTAAAATGTTTAAGGATCTTTTTTGTATAATTTATCTGGTGAACAAACATTCCACATTCTTTTTGTTCAATTTGTAAACCCAGACAATAATTGGTTTTTCCAAGATCCTTCATTTCAAATTCTTCCTTCAAGTAGGACACAACTTCTTGAATTTCCTTATTCGTTCCAATGATGTTTAAAGCATCAACATATACAGCAATAATTACGCATCCTGATGTTGTTTTCTTAATGAAAACACAAGGGCATATTGAATTATTTACATATCCCTTTTTCATCAAGTGATCACTTAGTCGATTATACCACATTCGACCGGATTGCTTTAACTCATATAATGATCTTTGTAATTTCACAGAATAACATTCTCTGGGTTTTGAACTTTGTGCTTCAGGTATCTTAAATCCTTCAGGGATTTTCATATATATATTACTATCAAGTGATCCATATAAGTAAGCTGTAACAACATCCATAAGACGCATTTCTAAATTTTCAGATACCGCCAAGCTAAGCAAATACCGAAACGTAATTGCATCCATCACGGGAGAATACGTTTCTTCATAATCAATTCCAGGCCTTTGAGAAAAACTTTGTGGAACAAGTCGAGCTTTATATCTTACTATTTCATTTTTCTCATTTCGCTTTCTAATAAAAACCCATATGTATCCAACAGGTTTTACACCTTCAGGTGTAAGGACTATAGGTCCAAAAACATTACGTTTATTTAACGAATCCAATTCAACCTGGATGGCTTCTTTCCATTTTATCCAATCCTGTCGATTTTTATATTCACCAAAAGATTTTGGTTCATGATCTTCATTATCATTTATGATGTCGATTGCCACATTATAAGAAAATATATCATCAATTTCTTCTATATCTTTTCGGTTCCATATTTTTCCAGTATTAATATAATTGATAGAGATTTCATGATTCTCGTCAGTTTGTGGTTCTGACAGAACATTTTCATCATCATGTGTTTCTTCAGGAACACCATTCTCTATTTTGTGATCATCGTGTTTCTTCAGAAACATCATTCTTTATTTTGTGATCATCGTGTTTCTCTATGAATTTTCTTTTTCGAGGATTTTTATCCTTTGAACCGACTGGCCTTCCATGCTTCAGGCGTTTAATGACATCATGAGTATTTTCAATTTGTTTCTTCGGAATTTCAATTAGAGCAGGGGCATTTGCCGCATGTATATATGATTAAGTTACCCCTTTTGTGTCTACAAATGCATTTGATATTTGATTTGCTATTCTTTGCAAGTGCACAATTTGCTGTACATCTTTTTCACATTGTTTTGTTCTTGGATCCAGATGTAACAATGATGATACATACCATGTAATTTTCTTTTCGGTATGTTTTTGTTCTCCTCCTAACATTGGGAAGATTTCCTCATTAAAATGACAATCAGCAAAACGTGCTGTGAACAAGTCGCCTGTCTGAGGTTCAAGATATCGAATGATTGATGGACTATCATAACCGATATAAATTCCAACCTTTCTTTGAGGTCTCATTTTCTTTCATTGCGGTGGTGCAATAGACACATACACCATACATCCAAAAATTCTCAGATGAGAAATGTCTGGTTCTTTACCAAATGCAAGCTGCAATGGGGAGTATTTATGATATGCACTTGGTCTGATGCGAATTAATGAATCATCATGTAAAATTGCATGTCCCCATATAGAAATAGGGAGCTTTGTTTTCATAATCATTGGTCTAGCAATCATTTGCAGACGTTTAATCAATGATTCAGCCAATCCATTCTGTGTATATACATGAGCAACATGATGCTCAACAATGATTCCCACAGACATACAATAATCATTGAAAGTTTGGGAAGTAAATTCACCAGCATTATCAAGTCTAATTCTCTTGATTGTATAATCGAGAAATTGATTACTCAATTTTATTATTTGAGCAAGTAATCTTGCAAATGCAACATTTCGAGTAGACAATAAACATACATGTGACCATCTGCTAGAGGCATCAATTAATACCATAAAGTATCTGAATGGTCCACATGGTGGATGGATTGGTCCACAAATATCACCCTGGTGATGGTCTTATAATAAGTTTTCAAAGAGAACATGCTTTACATTGAAACTTATTATTCTGAAAGATCTTCTGGTCTTTCAGTGGATGACCATGTGTATTTTCTATAATTCTTCGCATCATTGTTGAACCAGGATGTCCTAATCGATCATGCCAATTGGTTAATATTGAAGAATTATCTACTACCATGTTTGATTCAATGAGACTTATATGTGTATAATGCAATCCAGTAGGGATCATTGGTAGTTTTTCAATCACATATTTCTTTCCTGATTTATATGTGATAAGACACATATATTTCTCATTCCCTTCATTCATTGTTTGAGTATCATACCCATGGGAATATATATCATTAAAACTCAACAAATTTCTTTTCGATTGTGGTGAATATAAAGCATCATTGATAAAAAATTTTGTACCATTAGGTAACAAAAATTGTGCTTTACCATATCCTTCAATCAAGTCTACAGGACCTGATATTGTATTCACCGTTGTTTTTGTTGGTTTTAGTTCCAAGAAATATCTTTTATCTCAGAGGATATTGTGCATTGTATCACTATCGGGTATGCAAACTTCAGCTTTGCTCATAGCATTTCCATATTTGAACTGCAAAAAAAATATGCAATGAAATAAGATTACTGACAATACATATGTAAATATAACACATATCATAATTGTACAATAAAACATTATTATATGAATACATGAAAAATAAATTATTGTACATTTATATTCTACCATTATATTGTTTATTCTCAGAGAAATCATTGAGAAAATCAGTAGCATCGATATTGTTCATTTCTATCCCACCAACATATTGATCATTTCCAGAGAAATCATTCATAAAATCAGCACATCAAAATGAGTTGAATCACTCAAACGGTCACTACGTTCAGTGAAATTGGTCTCTTTTTCTTTCCCCTTTATCGATTCTTTATCGAGCTTGCAAAGGTGCTCAGGGGCTCGACAAATACGAGACCAATGTCCTGGAGTGCCGCATCTGAAACAAGAACTTTCAAATCTTTTCGAGTGATTTTCATTAACACTCATGTTCTCATGATGCCTTTTCTGTGGGTGGTTCGTGACGTCCTTTTGAGATGAGTTATAAAAATAACTATCTCTATTGTTTTCAAAACCACGGCCTCGACCACGACCACGACCAATTCCACGTCCACGTCCACGACCTCGACCTCGACCTCGACCAAAACCTTGTCTTTGAATTTGATTTTGGTTTCCAGGTTTAAATTTATTTTTACTCACAGCATTTACTTCTGGAAATGCTATTGATCCAGTGGGTCGGGACTGATGATTTCTCATTAGCAGCTCGTTGTTCTTTTCCGCCACAAGATGACAGGCGATGAGTTCAGAATATCTCGCAAATCCACGCACTCTATATTATTGCTGTAAAGTTATATTTGATGCGTGAAACGTGGAAAATATTTTTTCAAGCATTTTCGATTCTGTAACCTCATGTCCACAAAATTTTAGCTGTGAGATTATTCGATACATCGTTGAATTATAATCACTGACTTTCTTAAAATCTTGGAATCTTAACATATTCCATTCATCACGGGCGGTCGGAAGTATAACTTCCCTTATATGTTCAAATCTTTCTTTCAATCCTTTCCACAGAGCCATGTGATTTTTTTCGATGAGATATTCACATTTTAAACCTTCATCGAGATGTCGACTCAAAAATATTATAGCTTTTACTTTTTCTTGTGATGAAGATATACCATTTTCTTTAATGGTCTCGCTTAAACCCAATGACTCAAGATGCATTTCTACATCGAGAGTCCATGTCATATAATTTTTTCCTGTGATGTCGAGCGCAACAAATTCGAGCTTTGTCAAATTTGACATGGTGGTACTAAAAAAATTACGATGCATTTTATTAGTTAATGAATATTGCAATATAAAGTAATGGATAAACAACAAGTACAAGCATTTGTAAAAATAAAGAAAACACACGAGGAGGATATTCTCCGATAAATAAAAAACTCGTGAGTATGATAACCAAAATAATTAAAAATAACCTTGAGAAAGTCATCTTCTTTTTTCTTCGAAAAATTTGATGAAGAATAATTTTTAGAGAATAGGAGAAAGTTGGAGTGATTGAAAGAGTTTGTGAGATCATATTTATAGGGCAAAAACTAGCCGTTTTGTTACCGTTTATGACCGTTGGTGTACAAAAAAATAAATGTATGTATTTGTATAATTTTATGGTAATAATATGGTGTATATAATATTAGTCATGTTTAAATAATTATGTATATCATATCACATTATTATAATGATGTGTCATAAGTTATTTTGTTTAAAAATCTTATAGGCTTTTATACTTGTCGTATCCCTTACCGGAAATGTGGGATGTCGTCTTAACATCCTCCCAGGATTTATAACAAGTTTTTGAAAAATTTATTTTTATTATTTCTAATAATAACATTATATTATATATTAAATATATACACAATAAATAAATAACAGTAAAATAAATATTATTACTTTTGTTACCTTTTTCTTCTGTTTGGACCTTGGACCTTGGAAAAGTATGGAGGACTTTTAGAGCTTCGTGCTGATAACGTGTTGTGAAAAGTAAAAATTTATGGTAAAAAGTAAAAATCTCAAACTCTCAAAATTTACCAAACTACACACTTTATAATATTTTTCTCTCTACTCAATTGTGAATTTCTTCACAAATGGCTAGGCTATTTATTGAATTTCTTTACAAATAATCCAAAAATAAAATACATCATTACCTACATCATCACACACTAATTTTTAATATTTACAACTCTTATTTTCAACATTAAAATATTCAATACACACATTTTAAATTTTATTTTTCAACATTTAAATATATTATTTTCAACGTATACGACTATCTCCAACATTTTTTGTCATATTAAAACAATTGGTAAAATAGAAATTTCCTTCCTAAAATTTACTTCTAAATAAATTTCTTATTAATTTGTGTGAAAATATACAGACGCCTATATATATTTGTCAGGAAATGCTGAGCAGAACTGGCAAACAAATTGTTGATAGCCGTGCATGTACTCGTCACTTCAAGCCAACCTGCAAGCATATTAATCACACTACTCTTCCGTCACTTCATGGACCAATATTTATTAATTTTTATCTCAACGTTGTTTTATTTTATTAAATGCCAGCCCTACCACATGATGTGGAATCTGAATTTAGTAAACGAAATGAAATAATATATTATTGCACCAGACTTTTAGATGGATTTGAATTTCTGCTGTGGGATAAGCATAATATTGTACATTTGTAATCTCAATTCATTTCAAATTCATGAATACGAGGCCTTCCCTCAGACAAATGCAAAACCTACTTTCTTCACATCTATGACTAATAAGGAAGTAAAGGATTTTGATAACATGAAAAGAGCTTCTACACCTCCAAGAACCGACATTTAGTCAAGATAGAGTAAGATATTTGGAAACTTTTCCAAATACACAATGAGGTAATATACAACGTCAAAGTAAAAACTGATGAATACATTTTTTTTAACATTGATGCGCAAGAGAACGATAATTTCAGCATACTGAGAACGGGTGCACGCCTGCTATTGTTCACCGATAATTTTTTTTTTTAAATTCGGTTTCCGTCCTTTACATGTTCTGACTACTCGTTTGAAGTTCTTTCAACATTTGATGAACGCGTTTCGAGTTTAATTAAGAACCATCGAACTTAATATTCGTTCATTAAGCTTCGTTCTTCGTTTTGAATTTTTCCAATCAAACACATTGATCAGTTTGCTTAGTTTTCATTCATTAAGCATCAAAATTATCAACTCTAATAACATCAACAAGAAACACATCACGATCTACTTCCTCAAGTACATTAGATCCAAGAAAAAAAAAAAACTAGAGAGTATTGCTGGAAATTTGAAATTATTTTAGGAGAAAGAATTCAGTGTTAGAACAATTTTTCATAATTTATTTTGTTGATAACGAACAAAGTTTACCGCTGCAAAAATTACGGGTATCTTTCGCAAGGGGTAAGGCAACTATTTAGAAACAAAACCTTGTTTCATGATTCATTTTCATGCAAAAGTACATTGTTTCATGAAGAGTCGCGTCTGTTCTGAATCAAATTTCGTTTCTATATATATGACATCATTAGTTCAAGAAAGGTATTCAGATTCTGATTTGATTTAGTGACCACAAATATAGAATATATCCATTGTATCCTGAGAGAAATTTTTCTTATATACATGTGACTAAAGCGAGGGAGAAAACATTTCTTAAAAGAAAGCGTTGTAAACGTGCCTTAGAATTCATTTATTTATATTCGAAATATTATTTCAACATTCAGGTCGCTCAAAATTGATCTCAAAGCTGTAAATTTTTATTTTATTTCATGGAATGAGATGTTATTCAATATACATATTGTAAATGTGGAAAGCAAAAAAAAAATTCGCCTCATTGAGCATCAGACTTGTTCAGGGAGCGATTTTAATTATTTTCAGGTTGGTTTAAAAAAACCAATTTTGTGCGTTTTTTAATTCAAATTATGTTTTAACTTCTTAATTTAATTAAATCAAAAAGTTGACGGAACGCATTTTAAAAAAATGATTTTGGTTAAAAATTATTATTAGAATTACTTATTTATCAAAAAACTATCTACTTATTATATTCAACTTTCAAATTTTATTTTCAAATACTTTCGATTTCTAATTTTTCTTTACGTCTTCTTGACGGATAAATAATCATTCATACAAAAAAAAAATTGTTACACGCTCACTCCTTTGACTAGTTTTCACGTTTTGGGTAGTTCCAATATATAAATATGTTGAGGTCCAATTAAAGTATGGCCCAATAGCAGTTTCAAGTGTTAAGTTTTATATAGGGTTAGGTCCAATAAGCAGTTCAGATAAGAGAGCATAACTATATTTAGCAAAACTACATAAAAATCTATTTAAAATATGTCGTAATTATTATTTATTCTGTACAAAAACCGTTTCTAACAACTATTAATATTAGAAAACAAAATCCCAGTTTGCTATAACTATACATGTCAAAATGGGTTGGCGGGGCGGGCCAGCCCGCCACCCGCTGCAACCCGCCATTAGACGGGACGGGCCAGCCCGTCATTTTGGCGGGCCTCTAAATGATCAACACAGCCCAACCCACTTTGGGCCGCGGATTAGACGGGCCGACCCGCTTATTTTTTCAAGAAAAAAATTATAAACATATTTTAGTCAAATAGTTTCATAAAATAATTAAAAATATTGAAATAAGAAATTAAGAAAGCATACAACATAATCCATAAAAAGTAAAGTGTTTAAACCAAACATGAAGATTGAGACATGGTACAACATAAAGTCGAGGAAAGAGACGGTTGTAAATTTTAAAAAATATTATGTCTTCAACAATACACATAATTAGCAAACCTTCATCGGGTCCACAAAATTTCACTGCAACTCGTCGGACTTCAAACGAAACCACTCTTTGGTTCACAAACAACTGCTATGCTTAAAAATTATTTTAAGATTCATGAATAAAATTTACAGGAATTTCTTCCTTTTTGTTTTCTTTATGTATATTTGTAAATTTTTTTTTATTTTCTTTATGTGTATTTGTTGTAAGAGTAAATTATCAATAAATTTGTTCTAAGAGTAAATTATCAATATATTTGTTCTAAGACATGGAGGCGCATGAAAATTATTCCAATTTTTATATAAAACTTAAAACTTAAAAATATAAAATTTTATCCTAATTTGACGGGCCAGCCCGCCCCGCTTGGGCTCGACCCGTGTTGGCCCGCCTCCAAACGGGCTCAACCCATTTGGTCCGCCTCCAAACGGGCTGCTATTTTATCAACCCAACACGTTTAATTTTTATAGCGGGGCGGGTTGGCCCGACGGACCTAACCCAATTTAACAAGTGTAGCTATAACTTTTCACGGGTAAATTTAGCCTAAATATAATATTTCAGTGTTCCGATATATGGACGATTATCCATCACTTATCGTTTAGGTAGTTGTTTTTTTAACCTAAATATATAATTTTTGTTGGTTATCTTCATATTTCTCCAATAATTCTACAGTATTTGATTCAAACTCAAAATCAATGATTTGTTCTCCTTCTACCTTCAATGATTGAAAAATATGCTGAAAAAAGTTTTATTTTAAAATAAAAAATTATATATATTAAATTAAGAGACCTCCTAGAAGAATTTTGAGCAGCTTAAGTGGAAACTAAACATATCAGACGACAGATTCTTTTAATAGCTTTAAAAGACGTCATTTTCCTAATAGTCGAGACGGTGGGCACACGCTGCTTAGACTCTTAGAAAATGAGATTCAGAACATCGAAATAACTTGAATCTTAAATCATAGTTATGATTTGACCATCTCTCCTTGCACCAAAACAATTATTGGTTTCCGACAGTTACCTCCCCATTAATTGCAGCAACTTACAACTAGGATAGGATGAATCCGATTTAAAAATGTGAAAAACAAAAGATGATGAGTACTAAACCTTGAAATGGCATTATTGGTTGGATGATCTCATCAATTGAATGCCTCCCATCCTTTACTTATTAATTCCTAGACACCTATTTTGCTGCAATCGTGTACGTAACCATAATATTTTATCCCACATTTATTAAAAACGTCCTTGTTTTTTTTTTAATCACCTCTTAAAAATAATATGTATTTTTTCTTTCACTCTATACTCTTTTTTTTGGTGGTTTGTCCTATGTCGATTTAGGACAATACGCATATTTTTTATTTTCCTATGAACTTTTGATGAGTCAAATTTATTAGATTTTGAATAACCCACCCGATAGTATGATGGTGCAAGCACAAAGGGAAGGGGTCACCCAATGTGTGTAATAATTCAAATTCAAAACAAGCCAAAAGAGAACAGAGGGTTCACGTTAAATTCGGGTCAGGGACATTGCCAAATTAAGACGGGGCTCAGAAATCGCAGCAGGCCCTGCTGCTCCTTATATACGTCGAATTGGTAAATAAAATAAATAAACAATGTAACTCTCACGCAACCATTTATGTACTCTCTATTCAATTTATTTTTTATTCTTATTACTGCCCATTTTCTCTCCATAATACCATTACATTTTGAGCAAAACTATGAGAGATGATTATATATCTGTATTGCAGGATTTGAGCAGACTAATATAATTCCCATCTCAAATGTTACGATGAAATATGGTCTTCAAAATGGGTGAATAGGACAGTGTGATGTGTGTCCATTAACGTTGTTATTATGAAGTGTTTAAAATGGTCCAAAGGGAAGTGTCAAATAAGCAGAAGAGGAGGCAAGTGGGTTAAGAAGCAACCACACAAATCAAGATTTCTTTATTATCTCCTCATTTATCCTCTTCTTCATCATCCAAACAAACCCTTACTCCATGGTTACCCTTTTTCTCCACCCTGCCTAAACAAAACATTACGTTCTTTACTTAATTCTAACCCTAAACACTCACTGTTAAATTATTACACATTAAACCCCTTTCTTTGTCTCTGCTGGCTATGGACCTCAGCAATTCAACAGTCAAAACCCCGGAAGCTGAGACCGAGACTCCTACGCGGATCCCACCAGCCAAGTTGTCGCCTTTCAGCAACGGCTTGCTCAGGCGCCACGCGCCGCTGCAGCTGCAGCTTCACCACCATCCGGTGGTGGTCACGTACAAGGAATGCCTGAAGAACCACGCCGCGGCACTCGGTGGGCATGCTGTCGACGGATGCGGGGAGTTCATGCCCTCTTCTAACTCCAGCAGCTCCGATCCCACCTCGTTTAAATGCGCCGCGTGCGGATGCCACCGGAATTTCCACCGCCGTGATCCGGATGAGCCGCCGCTCCTGCAGCCGCCTAATGCTGTCCCCGCGCTTGAATTCCACCCCCACCACCGCCACCACCCCCCGCGCGCTAACAGCGGCGACAGCCCGAATGATTCGCCTTCGCCCCCGCCGATCTCTTCCTCGTACTACCCATCGGCGCCGCACATGCTGCTCGCCCTCAGCCACGGCCTGACCACCACTCCCGACAGCAGTATCACTCATATCACCGCCGCCATCAACCCCACTTCCACCCCGGTATCGAATCCCGGCAGCAGGAAGCGTTTCCGCACTAGATTCACGCAAGATCAGAAGGAAAAAATGCAGGAGCTAGCCGACAGGCTGGGTTGGAGAATGCAGAGGAAAGAAGAAGATTTGATAAATGAATTCTGCACTGAAATCGGTGTTGATAAAGGGGTTTTCAAAGTGTGGATGCATAACAACAAGAACACTTCTGGTAAAAATAAAGATCATCAACTCACATTATCTAACAACAGCACCGCCATGTCCTCCCCGCCGGCCGCAGCCACCAGCAATAGCGTCAATTACAGCGATTTCAGCTCCCCCACCGCCGCGCTCTACCACCAGCAAGAGGACAATAACAATGGCAGCAAGCAAATTGTTGGTGGCCAAGAAATGAATCATCAGCTTCATCTTCAAGATTAGGGCTCTGGTACTAACTAGTCTTCTTGATCTTTCTTAGAATCTCGTATTTGTGCTGATTTAGATCTTCTTTTGTCTTAATCTTGTATTAATTAGCTACTAATATGGTTAATATCCAATCAGTTTATTTTCTGTGGCCTCGATTAATCATGCATTCGCTTTATTTTTATTAATTTGCAACCAATTTCCAAGATCGATCCCACCTTTTTGCAATTACACATGAACTTGAAATGATCTGAGTTGTGTATTAAGAAACAATGGAGTTGTTTGTCTGGGGATGAAGCAACAAAAAGTGAGGTGCGTTTTATTATTATTTTTTAAATTCTAGTACTGGCTAATTAATAACAACGATTATGTTCAATTTCCATGTTTACAGCATAATTATTATTATTCTTATGATTAGGTACTCTCATCCGTTGCCTATCAGTATTAAATACATTTTAATATAAGAAATAGTCCTTCCCCCTAATTTTTAAATGGATTTTTGGAATTTAATTAGAAAAAGTGCCATGTAAATGTTTCTTTTAACATTTCTCCAGAAAACAGAATAATTTGGTGGATTCCATGTAACATACATAATTGGCCCCACATGATATATCTTGTTCGAACAATATGTTGTTTAAGGGTACGAAGTTAGTTTTAGGATGAGGGGAAAAACCCTTAATCTTAGGAAAAGAATTGGATTAACTAACAGCATGGCTTTTGTAACCAACTCTTGTTGATCCCAATGGAAAACAATCTTAAAATAATGTATATTGGCTTAATTTGACTGAGAATCTCTATTATAGTCTCTGGATAGATATGAAATCTCTCAGAGTAAACGGTAGAGCGTCCATTTTCCGGAGAATGGTAGATCTTTGACATGCGTGTGGCACTTAAAATTATTGTGTTTAAGGTAGATGATGTAAGCTCTTTATCTTATAAAGTAAATCCAAGGCTTTTGTACTAAGATATGCTTGGTGGGCTTAATTTAGTAATAAAGCTTTCCCCATTAGCGGAATCTATCAGGTGCATCTAACCACGGGGGTTTATTAATTAGCGAAGCTTCGAGAATTATTGCTTCCTTTTAAAGGGGAAAACAACTTCAAATAATGTGTGTGATAATATAATTATGGAAAGGGCAAATTTCTTTTCCATCGATCCCAATTTCCGCGTGTTTCTTGGTGGTCATAGGTGAAAGTCATTAATCTTGTTCTGTTAGAGGGGTGCATGCCATCCTCTCTACTGCTCATTATTCATTTCATTTCACCAACCAAAAACAGTGGGGGCATTATTAAATTATAATATTATATTATATATAAAATAATTATGATAATAATTGTCATACGCGTTACACAAATATCAATAATTTTTTAAACAAAAAATCGGTTATTAGACTTTATCCCAAACATACCTGATTTTTAAAAAATCAGACATAAAAATAAGAAATGAAACTCTTCTGATAACGTGAAATGAGTTTCTTGATATGTATGACCATATTTTAATTAGTAAATTAATGTCTGACCTTGATCTACAATGTGGTACAAGCTCATTTGCTAAAGAATTGATTCATTTAATGAGATTTATAAATTGATTTGAACGAAATTTGGTTTATGATTAAATTGAAATTAAAGGTGAATGAGCAAAACCCCACGAAGGAAATTAAAAGGGATATCACGTGGTGTAGCATTAAATTGGTAGCTGATATTGAAATTGATGTGTTTAAAATTCATCTCTAACCTATAATGTCGAAATATCATGGCATTTAGAGCATATTCAATGGTAGGAGTAGGGATGACAATGTGGTGTGTTTGACCAAATCCAATTGACCTACTAATTTAACTAGTATCAACATTTTTAGAATCTAAGTACTTAAATTTGGAGGTCATGAGTTCGAATATTGAGCGAGGAGAAAAAAATCACTTTTCAGATGTGAGATATTTTATGAGTGATGGTGCATGATCATGAACTACGACTCATGCTGGACCAATATAATGCTCATGACCAGTAATTATACATGTGTATGGACTGAGACTTATGTTGAGTCATCTTATAACCTATGATTGTTAGGTCAATGCACATATGTTCAAGCATTCATCAACAACATTGCATGCTACATCAAATGCAATCAGTCGAACCACAGCCATACTACCCAAGCATACCGGTTGGGTCTCTTTGTTGCACAAAGTAAGACACGATGCTTTGTTAAGCTTCCACAATTCTAAAAAACAATGATCTCCTCATTTGAAATCGTTTTCGAAAATATTTCTCGTTGTAGATGATACTTTCAGTGAATTAATCTTTATATAATCTCTCAGTTCCGACAATATGTTCTTCATTGTTTTTGTTTCCTTTCGTAGCCATGTTTACAGCTCGTCTCCCCCACTTGATGCAAACAAGCGGTGTGTTCGAAGAATTGATAGTTTGTTGTGAAGAGAAATTGATCAATAATGGGATTGGAAATTTAATTGTTCGATGATGGTGGAGTTTATGATGAAGAAGAACTCTTGTATTAGATTAAACTTTGTAAGACAGAACTGTTGTTTTAGATAAAATAGAAAATTTTCGGTCCAGCAATCGGGATTAGAGTCAGTATTACATGTTTGATTATCATGAATTACAACTATTAAAAAAAATATTATTGAGAGTCAATAATTTTCTTTGTCGGAAAACGATTGAAATGTAGTGCTCGATGCTTACGTAATTTATAGTTGATTTTATTCCCGGGGAAACAAACTTTTATTATGTTATTTAACGAGGCACGTGGTACATATTAGTATTTGTATAGAACGTGAGATATTCATAGTTTAGAAATATAAAAACACAAAGTTAAATCGAAAATTATAATTTCACCAACAAAAAAAAAAGAAATTTTGTAAAACTTTATTTTTTGAGAGAAAACAAAAACAAAATAGATGTTAATTTATTAAATAGAGTTTGATTCTAGCCCAACGATCTTTACTATCTCAAGCTTGATATCAATAATAATTCTTTTAACTTGAGATATTATCTAAAATTAGGGGGTGTATTGATTCTATACTTTCAAAGATTTTTAATGACTTTTTTTAAATGATGGACTTTTGTGGAATTGATAGATTTTTATTGACTTTTATGGAATCTCATAGAATTGTAAAACAAATTTCATAGACTCTTATAGACTTTTTTTCAAAATTTTTGTAGACTTTTGTAAACTTTTTCATAGAATTATGTGAATTTTGTAGTTTATAATTGTTATTTATTTTTTATTAATTTTTTTAAAATAATTATTGGACATAGATAACCTCTTCAATTTTAAATTATTTTTTTATTTATTAATGTAAATGAATTTTACCTACTTAAAAGTTAAATCAATTTAATTTGTGAAAAACGACAAATGAACTATCAAATTTATTGAAATCAAAATTTCAATTCTTTATGTCAATTCAACATATTAATGAATAATATTTTTATAAGTTCATAATAAAATTTTATTAAAAGAACACTCAAAATAATGAGTAGTTTTTTATAAAAAAAATCTAATCATTACTGACAATTTGATCAACATCGTTCTACATTTCATTGGCTATGATATCCCTCCATGCATTAGCATTTGCTCGTTGTTGTTTTTGAGTATTAAATAACCGATAAAAGTCGTCACCTTCATAAACTTGTGCTGATGAAGACAATTGAGCTTCATTATCTAGTTCAATTTGAAATTCATCAAATTGACACTTTTTTCAAAGAGAATTGTGTAATATAGCACATGCCAATACAAACCCTGTTAGGGGTGGGAAAAAATACCAAATTTTCGTTATACCGATATTACCATATCAAAAAAATATCGAATTTACCGAATTTTAAGTATACCGAAGATTTCGATACGGTGCGGTAACAATACCGAATTTTTCGGTACGGTAACGATATCCAATTTGAAAATTTTGGTATATACCGAAATACCGGAAAAATATACAAAAATTTTAAAATATATAATATTTTAAAACAATAAATTATAATTTTTTTTAAAATGTAAGTTTTTTTTGGTTCGGTATACCGAAAATTTTGGTATAGTATCGGTATGAATTTGTTTATACAATAATTTAATATATAGATTAACTAAAATTAAAGAAAATAATTAAAAATAAAATGTTATATAATAATTAATAAAAAATTAAATTTTAATTATGTTTTTAAAAAGTATAAATAAAAGGAAAAATAAATAGATGAGAAAAGAATGAAAGTTTGTATTGAATTTGGGAGATTTCTCAATTAAATGTACATCCAAATCTTTAGGTTGAATCAAAGATTTTTGTTGACATTTTATTGTTGTACCTTAGACTATAATTCTTGTGCTTAATAGAATTCCATAGAGTCATTAAAAGTCTATTGACATTTTGAATACCTATAGACTTTTGTAGAGTTTTTAAAAGTCAATTTTGAATACCACATGACTTTTTAAAATTCTACAAAAGTTTACATTGAATACCACTAAACTTTTATAGAGTATATAAAAGTCTAGTTTGAATACCTCTAGATTTTTAAACTCCATAAAAGTCATTAAAAGTCTATAACCAATACACACCCTTAATTTTTTCTTTTCATGTCTTGTCTTTTACAAACGCGTATTGATATATACATAAAAAACAAAGTATATTTTGCGATTCTAAATCAAGCTTGAGCTTTGATCTCAATTCGATCAAGTTCAACCAAAAGCTCGGACGGAAAAAAAAAATTTCATCTAATCTGACTCCGGTGGGGGTGCTAGTGCTTACTCAGCCGAGCTCGAACACAAACGAGTTAATCATCATATAATATTTTATATTTGTTTTTATTTTTTCGACAAATATTATGTTACTCGGGGTGAATTAGACTCGATGTAAACTTTGGATTGGTAGACCTCCACAAAATGCGTTGGTGGGCACCAATGAACGGGTGAGGCGTATCTTCCCCATTTCTTCTGTGGTAGATTGGAGATGATTGCCTCGTCAAATGTCTAATTAATTATTCTTATTTTAAAATAAAAAAAAATGACGATCATTATTATATGACCAAAATCTTTTGTATTCATCGTATAACATGTTGAATGTGAAATTGTCTTCAAAATAAATTGGCCCAAAAGACCTAATTCTGCGTCTACTGGATCCGGGTTTACGGGACTTTGAAAATGGGCCAATTCAAAGTAACAGAAACCAATTTATCGGCCTAACTCTAATATCTATATAAATTTCGAGCCTTCTCAAAATAAATATAATTTTCTATATTATTTTCTCATAAACAGATCCCACTGATAAAAATGTATATATATATATATTAGCAGAATTTTTTGAGTCAATAAAAACCTGTATTTTTTTCAATTTTTTTGGGTTGGGGGGGGGGGGGGGGGGGGGGGGTGTTTGGGATATCCATATACAATGGATGACCGCCCAAGTATTCCCGACTAGTCTACTACATCACACACCACGTAAATATATTATACATTACAATAGGATGTGTAGAGACGTTTGATCTCTCAAAGTCACTGGTTTGGATACTTGACTAAACCTCGAGTCCGTAATCCACAACCGTAACCCCTGCCTTGCTAGCTGATACTAAGACCTTCGAGCATCAGAAATAACTAATTACGTATGATTTTATGAACAGATCCGAATCCAAAACTAGGAAATTGACATTAACCTATAAGATCGACTACATATACATACACTATTATTATTATTCTAAAAGCACGATAAATAGAGGATATATCAAGGAAGAAAAACCTCAAAAACACAAACACGAGTAAAAGGGCACGTACGTAGTAAGGCAAATAAGTCAAGAACACTAACTTTTTATCCTCAAAACGCTTTATATAATAACAAACATAGCGAGTCATCATGTCCATTCTCCATTCGGTATCGAGCTACTCTTTCTAATAGTCTCGTTATATTTATTTGACCCCAAAGGCATGTACTCTCTATGCTCCAAAACTATGAAATCGGTGCGCTTTGGATTTGACAAGCACCCAATTAAATTAACATATACCTAAAAGTTTGCTCCCTATATATTCAATACCTAACATTTATAACCACTTTGCTCGTATCCATCGCACATGAGATTTTGATGGGTCATGGTTTTGGAGGAGCACAAATTTAGTTCGAGTTTTCCCTTTGCTTCATTACCAATTCTATATGTGTACAAAGTGAACAATAATACCCTTCGACTCCCTTGCGTTGCATAAATGCAGGTCATATACAAACTTTCTGTGGCACATCGCATGGATAGATTGATTAATCGATCTCGTTTCATGCTTCTTATAACTTCTAGTTTTATGGTTTTTATTCTAATACAATGTATAAGATAGATTGATCTTCAAAATCTTTAAATTAATTCACAAAATTGGAAATCGTTTACTCTTGTTACCATAATCATGGGATCATGGGTAAATCACCAGGAAAATATTCTTAAAAAAACACACATGTTATTTCCACGCTTCGTAGAAAATCACCATTTTCTCGATTAATTCCTCACGTCATATATTAGATATCGGATTTAGTACTTTCTTATATATATAATCATCAATCAAACCATAAAAGCTCGTACAATAATCCTATATCACGTAATTAAACGATACCAATAATCGCATAAAAAAACAAAGTGAAAAAAAAAACACGCACACACACACAAAACAAGCACAAAACACACTATACCATATTCGCACTTACTCTTTGCATGTGGTGTTGTTTTCAAGCACACCAGCTAGGGGAACATCACTCAAAACCAATCTGCCCCTCCACCTCTCCCTCACCCTCCTCCACCCTCCGGTGGAAGTTCCGGTGGCAGCCGCAGGCGGCGCAGGTGAGTGCGCCGCTTGTTCCCTCCTCCCCGGAGGCCATGAATTCCCTGCACCCGTCCACCGCATATCCTCCCACGTTAGCTGCATGGTTTTTCTGGCACTCTACGTATCTCACAGTTCTCACCGGAAGAGATGAATTTTCAGAGTTTCTCGGAGACTGATCGTTCCTCCTTAAAACCATCTGTCGTTTCTTCATCTCCTCTTCGACTTATAACCGATTTTTCGGCGTTAATTATGATGATCGATTAGGTGAAAGTCGTAATTAAAAACAACAGTTTCAAGTTGGAAAAAGTGGAAGAGAAAGAGTTGGATTGGAGTGGGAGTTATGCCATATTTAGTGCAGAGTGAAAACCCTAACCCTTTGAAGCTTATTTATACTCTCTTTTGATGTAATAACACCTAATGCTGAAATTATTACGAGCAATTATCAGAGGAATCACGAATGAATTCATTTTGAAACTTCTTTAGTGCACATGATATTGTTGTGGCCAATTACAGTCTCTTGTTTATATGTATTATTACTATAATTACACTTTTAATAATTAAAAGTTTTACTAAACTCTATGTCCCATTAAATGATTAATAAATCATCACCACAATATTTCTAAATCTGTGTTTTGTCTCAATATCAAATAAATAAAATAAGGTGAGAGTTTTACAAATTAAATCCATGTGAAATTTTACTTGGCAAATTGCTTCCTTGAGATTTGCAAAAGAAACTTATGTATCAATAATGGTGTCATTAGGGGGTCATTGATTGCGAATTATTTTCCTTATATATATATATATATATATATGCCAAATTATATATAATTATAATATTTGAGCTCAAAATCATTTTTCTTGTGTTGCTAGCCAGTCTATGCAATGTGTTAGCCACCACTCGTGAATCGAATGGCCCCGTATTGGTTTGAACAATAACAAATTAATCGCTATAATTTTATAGTCGATCGGACTCCTTTTATAGGAACCAACTCAGTATCGCTTTTCATGTTGTCAATGGTTTGTTCCAATTCGATGTATTATTACCAAACTCTACTGGCTTCCAAATTTAACCTAACTGGTCACACCAAATTCATAGCACCCTTTTGCATTTTTTTCTAATTTCTAAAATGAACCTCTAACAAAATACAGTTACTTTTTAGCTTTTGATCAATGAAGGTTGAATTCTTGTCGATAAAAGTTATCTTTAATCGCGAATCAATTTATAAACGACCATGAATCTGATTTGTATTCACATCCTCATGATCACAGTGTTTATGATTGATTTTGCATGGCCGGGAAAATGAGCAGTTAACGTCCGACATTAGCTTTGATATCTGAATTTCAAGTGTATAAATATGAAGTCCGTCTCCATAATCCATATATAAAAATTTTCAAGCTATCGCTATGAATTAATTCTCTGTGAATTTGCTGCTTGGTAATTTCCATTTTGGTTTGCTTGGTTTTTGTATCCTAAAAAAGGTGCGACCATCAAATCACAGCTCTTTTTATTGGTATTTCAGAAAGTATATATTGCAAATTATGAATAAATTCATTGTACAAGGACATGTAAGTATGTAACCCTAAATATTTGATATATGAAATGCATCAAAATATATATAGTGCATGGCCTAGTGTAGTGCAAAAGAAGAAGCTAAAGTGGCTGAAAAATATAATCAAATAATTTTAATTTTTTTTTAAAATTTAAAGGAATATTTCCTAATCAAGAATTTTATTCGAATTAATTGGATTGATTGGGACTTAATGGAATTATGAGTCTGATTTGCAGAAGGAAAATGAAAAATGAAGCACTCTGCTTCTCACCAACCCAACCCATGATATTTAATTATTAGTCATTGGGACCATTAACACACCATCTTAAGCTTATGATTAAATAATTTTCCTCTTTCAGAGAATAAAGACCAAAAATCTCAAGTCCCCAAAATAGAACACTATATATTTTAGAATTGATTATTGGTGATAATTAATTGAAATGTCTAAGTAATTTAGGAAAATTATTGTTGATTGATGCGTACATTTCAATCAGGAGGACAAATTATGCGGGTTTTGAGATAAAAATGGTGATTCCTGTCATTAATAGATTTCATTTGATTTAATCAAAAAATCGTGAAAGATTCTATGTTCAAACTTTTATTTATTTTATGACGATAAGATTCGCATCGAGTAAACCTTGAAGCTAATACAGTGACTTGTAAATTATGTTAGTCAGTTAAACCATATTGGACAAACCATGTAGTATATATGCCCAACCGATAAAGTATTGGTATGAAGATCAAAGTCTTGATCATTGTTCAAACGTTTATTTACTCTACTAACTCGTACATCTCGTCTGTGACATCCATGCGCAAACTTTTATTTATCATTAAATTTCGATTAAAATTAATTAATTAATTAATTAATCGGATTAAATAAATATTTTATCGTAAATCTAATTTTTTTTTTAAAAAAAAGCACATATAAAAATTTATTTATTTTTAATTCGAAACAGACATCACCTTTATATATCTATATATACCCTTCGCATTTAAGTAGTTCGAAAACAAACATCAACAAGGGTTCTTAATTGAAATGTGGCGATAATTTAATAAATTATAATTTATTTACAAATAATATAGATAAATTTAGGGAAATATGTGATATTCTTATAATCTCCTCCTATAACTTGTATATTTTCATTTTTGTTCATGTTGGCTGTCAATTTACGATTTTACTATAATAACATGCAGTTTTTTTCTTCAATTTTATTTTAGTTTTCTATCGGAATGCTGACATGTAATCGGATACGACAACATTCCAATGAACAAATAATAAAATAGAAAAAAATGTAAATTAACGAATTAAGATAATAAAAAATATAATTAAAAATTGAAAAATATACAAATTACTAACCAGAAATATATTTCTCTTGTTTTTGGTTGTCTGAAAAGACCATTAATGCTACTTGCGCCTCAACTACTACAACTATTATATTGTATATACATTTCATAATCTTTTTATCTTGCGCACTAACATAGCAAATAACATAAAAATTAAATATTTAATCAATCTCATTCTGTAACATGTTTTCAAAGCTATTTCCAAATATTTTAAAAATTAAATATACATTTCGTTAAATAATGGAAACTGAGACGGTTTCACAGATACAGATCCGTAAAACTGGTTGATCATCTTTATACCTGCAATGACAAAATAATTTTGATTTTGAGGGTATGTTTAGTAGCCATGATAAGGGAATGATTATTAAATAATCATCCCTTATCTCATGTTTGTTTCATTTTTAATTTAGCATGGATGCCTTTGATTATGATTGAAAGCCCTCACTATTTATGTTATTTGTTTGATTAAATATACCTTCTCAAAGATGTGATAATTTATAATTCTTGAATAGTGATAATGTTAAATTAATATAATATTTGAATTTTTATTATATATTTTTTTATAAATTAATTTCATATATTTTTACTATTTTCAATCATTTTAAAGAAAATAAATTATGCAAATCTATCTTAAATTAAATTTTTATAAATTTCTAATCTTGTTAATTAATTCTTTTATGAAAATAAATATTTATTAAATTCTAATTTATTTTGTTTAATGATTACCGTAATATTTTCAAATATATTTCTAATAAATATATTTAAATTAATTTTAATAAATGTAAATTATAATTATAAATATTTAATTATCTATCAAATTATTTTAAGAATATTTATAATTATTTAAAAAATAATAATATTGTAATTATTATTAAACTTTATTTAACATTAACATTCAAAATATTATTGTTATTTTAATTTTTAAAGTAAATGAATATTTACAAATATATTTCTAATAAATATATTTAAATTAATTTTAATAAATGTAAATTATAATTATAAATATTTAATTATCTATCCAATTATTTTAAAAATATATATTTAATTAAAACTTGGAGCATTTTGGTCATTGTAATAAAATTTACAAAATTAATCCATCATTTTAAAATTATACCAAATACCATGTTATTTATCCCCCATACTATTAATCCATATATCTCATTTTTTAATCAGTCTAATTACTAATCATTTACTTATCTCATCACACGTACCAAACAGAGCCTGAAAGTAATATTTCATAGGTCAAGTTGGTTCAGAGATCCATATCACAAAATTATCTTATGATACAATCACTAAGTTTACGTGGTTAAATATGGTATAGCGTTAAAATAGGATAAATTTTTGGAGTGATTTTGCCATTAAAAAAAAATCAGTTTCTCTTTTTTTTTCTTTATTATTAATAATATATAAGATATCTCGGAGTGCAAAAATTATTTAAACAAATAAAAGAAAACCTCCCGAAGCTTCAAGGCCTATAAATAATGGGCTAAGCATTTGCCTCCAAAAAGAGAGTAATAAAGTTCTAAAGTTCAATCAAACTTTGGGCTTTAGATTTAATATTGGGCCTTCAGAAAATTGTAATAGTAGTGAAAAGTTTAGATATCTTTTTTCAATTTTTAGATAGAAAATAAATAATAATATTTAATTAAAAATGAAAAATAATGATGAGCAAATATTATTACTTTTGTAATATAATTAATTTAATATTCTTTTATTAAATTGACCAAATATTACACTAATTCATACTAAACATTCATCATTTATTAATGCATCTTTGTTCTATAATGTTTTGTTTTATTATGGTACATGATATATCGAATCGGATTATGTATTTCGGTCCAATGACACTGATGTAAAAGAAGCAAATTTCCTAACTATTGACAGGATTTGACCATTAATCATTGCATCCAAAAATTTTAAACTCAGTTGTATTAAAAAAATATGACTGAATTAAAAAAAAAAGATATTTTTTATTTTCGTTTTCCACTTTTACCTATTTTACCTATTTTCTTCTCCTACCCAAGGATAATGATGCACACTTACTATTTTACCTTTGTAATTAACTACAAACGAGAAATTTTGGTTAAATGGAAAATCAAGAAATTAAATACATTGTATTTTCTTCTCCTACCCATCCATTTTGTTTGTCATTAATATAATTGTTGAGATGCACACATAATCTCTCCCTAGCACCTGAGTAGACTTAGATACAATGCAGGATAAGATTAATAAAATTGGATTTTAAACCGGGTCAAAATGATTATTAAAACATCTTAAAATTTTAACGATAAATATTTGACTATTAATCTATCCTTATTTAATCCACTTAACCAACCAAACACATCGATATTAGTATCATTATTATCATTGATATAATATTACTTACTATTCTTCTTGTTAATACTAGCGGTTGTGAGTTTTATCATGAATACTTGCGGTTGTGAGTTTTATCGTCATAAAAAATATTATTAAGAAAATATTTTTATAAACTGAAATTTAGAAGTAAAAAAAGATCGGATATTCGTTTCTAAATACATACACAATACGTGGGTTCCCGGTGTTAAAAATTGAAAAATGGAACATATGAAAGCTAGGCGCATGCAGGGTCCAAAACCATTTTATTTGAACAACGAAGTTCAATGTAGTCTTATCCGCCAGATATTGTCCATTTGTCCCGGCTAGCTGTACGCCATCACTCGTTCTTTTTATTTGTATTTTCTAAAAACAAAAATAGAAATTTTTCGATAAATATCTAGGAAGGTTTTTTGAATAATAAAAAGATATGTGACATTAACGTGGTACCAAACTAGAAGTTAATCGATCTTTGAAAATAACAATAAAGAATTGTCCGATAGACGATTAACGGATTTTATTTAAAACTGTGGTCTTCTTTGTTTCCTTTCCAGGCTAAAAGATTGCAACACTTCACATGTAGCATTTAAGGCAAATCCTGCAGATTTCCAAAATGGATTCCTGCCCACATATAAACTTCGATATTTTGCTAAATAAATTTAGTCAATGTCAATATATATTATATACGCACAATATCTTGTTACTTTGATAGCAACACACACAAATTTTTAAGTATAATTGGGAGACATATGAACTGGAATGACGTATCGCCAAGCATTTAATGTAATGAGGTTAGTTTTTATCATCGACTCTCCGCTCAAAAAAGTGTTAAATAATTTGGGGATTCAATTTTCCATCATGAATTTTCAAAGGGAGGAAACATATGTTTTCTCAATTTTCAAAGGGTTGAAACAATAATAGCATATATATGTGTGTGTACATTTTTTCCTGGAAAAATTTTGGTATTCCGTTTTCCCTTCTCCCAAATTGGCTGCATTTATATATTCCACATATTGCCTACCTTAGCTGAGACCAATATGAGCGAATGGAATTTTTTGTTCACTAATATATCTAATTTTAGGTTTTAGTACTCCAAAGTTTGGCTTTGATACAATAAATTTCATTTTTTTTTTTTGCAATTTTGATTCCATTACTGGTGTGACATTAGAAAAATTAACAATTTTGGATGACACATTAGCATTTTTCGATCTCACATTAGCGCTACGACAAAATAAAAATGAAAGCCAAAAAAACAAATTTAATTAATCAAAACCAAACTTTGATAAATAGTGGACCAAAGTCCAAAATTCAAAAAGTTAATTGACCAAAAAATTTATTTTCCTTTTTGATTTTGGTGCAATAAATATTATTTTTAGCTATTTTTTTTTTCAAACTGCCGACGTAATATTAGGCATATCAACAATTTCTGATGTCATGTCAGTATTTTCAGTGTCACATCATCAATTTATAATGTCATGTTAGCACTTTGATGAAATATTAATAAACGTTGTTGTACATAAACCAACTTTGAATACTTAGCATATCAAAACCACAAATAAAACAAGTTAGTATATCAAAAATGTTATTTTCCCAGTTCGTAGATCAAGAGAACGAGAATTTAACAAAACTAGCACTATTTATTTATACTTTTTAATCCTTCTTGAAATTCCTTATCTAGCAATATTCTACCGATATATCAATGAAAAGTTTAAGCGGACACCGATTCCTTTAATTATCGGGCCGTTTTCCGATAATTGCCAAATATTTATTATCGACAAAAGTAAAAATAAACCAGCATTTAATAACTACTTGAAAACAATTATTACTCATCTTGGAAAAAAACAATTATTAATATTCAGAGACCAAATAAACTTGCTAGGGGAGAACGAACTTAATTGCTTGTTCCCAAGTAAAATTAAATTTTACTTTAACGTAGTATTCGTTAGTTGAGCTATGTGAGTCGGATTAAGATTTGGCGTGAGTCTGTCGATTTAAAATTTTATTATTTCGGCCTAGCTCAATTCGGTAAGGCTAGCAGCTACAAAAACCATTCTGGCCCAGGTTGGCTGAACAAGAGTATACAAAATTAGGATAATTTATGGAGTAATTTTCATATTTGGTATGTTTGTCTTGTTACAAACTTAGTCATCGATCTGACATATCGAAATTGAGTTTTAGTCATATATATTTCAATTTTTACAATTTTTGGTCTCGTTTCACCAGAAAAAAACTCTTCACTTGCCAAAATCACATTGGCATTTGGGCATTTGGCGCTAGGTCAGTAATGCTAACATATATATTAATAGTAAAAATATTAAATTCACATCATATAATAGAAAATTACAATTTCATCATTTTTTAAATAAATTAATAATAGATTAAGCTAGTAAAAATAAATAAAATTAAACTACATATCACAATCCATATGAAGTAAAAAAAAAAGAAGATGATGAAAATAACATCAAAACTGTACATAATTGTTGGTGAAATAAATTAGTAGATTATTATGGCATCAACATTTAACATCAAATTCTTTTCAGCCCCATACATGGAAAAAAACTGAAGAAAATAAGTGCTGAATCAACGTCACGTTCCTGGAAAATTAAGTAGAAATTATGAAACCTAGAGATTTCCGAAGAACACAAAACCTCCCCTATAATTAATAATAACTCGCAATCCTCCTATAACATATTGGGATTTCATCAAATGAGAAGTTGTTCAAAAAATCCTTCCCTCGATCATGCTCAAGCAGTAACTTTTCCAGCACAGATAGCGGGGCCAATTCAAGCCGGTTGGCTTTTCTTTCGCCATGAACGTAACTAGCATCCGGAGAAGTAGATCTCGAGAACTCGGAAGTCGAAGATTCGAAAGACTCGAAACCGAACAGAGATTCGAATGATTCAGACAAATCGATCCCATTTTTGTTCTCATCACTAGGATGAGTCCCTTCGCTAAGATTAGAATCAGTTCCCACGGCATTGTTGGATGAATCTTGGATACTGGAACACTTGGATTCTTCAGATTTCGGCTTCTTTTTGTCCCAGTCTTTCAGTAATATCGCGATGTTCTCGGTGCTGGATGCGTAAGAAAAGGCCTGGCCAGGTTTTGTGCCTGGAATCAGCTCGTCGTTCAGCATCAATTGTTCGGAGAGCAGGCTCTTGTTTTCTAACGATAATGCATCTTTAAGAGCTTGTTTGGCTGTGTTGATATCCGCCTGTAACCTTCTCTCCCACTGGCCTCTGGAAATGGAGTTAGAATTTGTTGAGAAAACATCTGTGCCAGATTCATGCTGGACATTACAACCGATTTGAAGCTTTTTTAGCTTCTTTTTCAAATGGGTGTTCCAGTAGTTTTTAATATCATTGTCTGTTCTTTCTGGGAGATAAGAAGCTATGGCTGCCCATCTGCACTCAAAAATTACAAATCCCAGATTCAGAATTTTATTACTACTCTCAATCAGATCAGACCAGTTTCATAAACAAATCATTACTTGTTTCCAAGAAGAGCTTGAAGCTGAATAATCATCTTCTCTTCTTGATCCGTGAAACTTCCCCTCTTAATCCCAGGTCGGAGATAGTTAGTCCATCGCAGCCTGCAACTCTTGCTGCATCTCGTTAGACCTGTAAAATCATACCCATGAAGAAGCTAGCAAAAGGTTCAGTAAACTACAAAACCCACTATTTTTTTAACACGACTTTTCCAGGGAAACAACACGTACCAATCTGAACAAAACTACAAAAACAGCACAGAATCAAAACAAAAACAGAAAATTTATAAACCTGTATGTGTTGGAACAGCCTTCCAATTCCCGGGGCCATGTTCTTGAACATAAGACACCAAAAGTATATCTTCGTCAGGAGTCCACGGCCCTTTCTTCATACCAATTTTATCGCAGCATGGTGGCCTGCCCATATCCCTTTAACTGCCCCTCTTCTTTTTCTTGGTTTAATTCGACTTGTAAATAAAGCTCAGAAAAATGTGTGTTTCTTTTTTCTTACAACTACTATTCCCACTCTATCTTTTCCTTAATTTCTTCTCTCCTCCTTTAATTTCTTCTTCGAAACAGCTCATCAGACAATGGTCTAATGGGCTAATGTTTGTTGTTTCATCTGCATATATATGAAATCGAAACTATTTATAAGCTATATTTTTCTCCTCCCCTAATTTCTCGACGCTGACCTTAGAAAAGACAGAACTCTACCAAAGAGTCAAAAGTTGACAGCAATTGCATTTACTCAATGCAGCATCGGACTCTCTAAAGTCAGCTTTATATCAGTTGCACTTTCTTTTGATTTATTTCATCCTATCCACGTGGTATTATCTCGTAATGAGATGGATGGCTAAGATTTGTCAATGCATATATATGACCCACTTTTTTTTTTGAAATTGTACGTGTGACAATATGTTATCCGTTGAAATGAAGTGAGAATAGTACCCACATAAGTAGAATCTCGTTAACCTTGTTATATGATGTATTAGTAGCGAAACCGCGTCCTATTTAATGTTTACTTTAATTTGCATCACCATCCGAAACCCTAATTTAATTAGGGCCTCTCTTTTGCATTAATAATATGGTTTTATATATCTAAACTATATTACTTATAACTAGATATGATTTCTAAGTAAAGTGTGTGTGGATATAATAAATAGCATTATGACAAAAAGTTAAACATACAAATTACTTAAATTAATTCATTTTATCTAACAAATCATTCATTCTCTCTGATTATCATACATATATAACTTCATCTTTTCATTTTGATTCAAGTTTTACAATAATTAACTTTTTAAAAAGACGTTTGACTCAAGTTTTACAATAATTAACTTTTTAAAAAACAATTATACTTGTCTTTGAATTTATTATCACATCATTCGTCATCTTATTTTACGAGAAAATCAGTACATTACTAAGAATTAGATTATTTTGATTAATATTATAAAACATATACTTTAAAAAATATATGATAATTAAATTATACTCGTGGCCCTAGTATTCTCTCTATTGACAGACTTGGGGTGGTAATATAACAAATGACTGAGTTATTATAATTAAATACTCATTGACTGCCTTGACCTTCCATTTTAATTGGGGAATTGTTTTCAAGAAATAACTCTTCTCTTCCAAATGGAGTATTGTATAAATTGTGACAGTCTGCAGATTCTTGAAGATGAGGTTGCTGAGATGATTTCTATATACTAATTAATTATTAATTTTATGGAATATTTAATGTTAAACAATTTTTGAATCAACCAGAAACGAATCAATTTATATAGTTATTTGTGGCAAAGTTATTACATCAAAACCTATTTATAAATAATTAGATAATCAAAATAAAAATTCAAGCCACTACACAAAACAAAATTTACTTTTTACCCTATCAAATATTACATTTATCTTCTTTAAAAATTATACACAAAATTGTTGAGGGTGTGGTGGCAGCTACGATGAACCATCTCATGAATTTGATCATGCTATATATTGTACTTTCCTTTTCCATGAATGTAGCATGTGGCGTAATAAATGAGAAATTATGGAGGTGGGGGACCTTCCTTAATTTCTTCGAGTTGGAAATTAATTACAAACCCTTCGTCTCTGTGCGTAATAATTAATTAATAAAAAATATTGATTATGGGATTATTGCAAACCCTAAAAAAGTTGGCCAGATATTCAATCTCAGGAAAAAAAGGTTGCTTATTCAAGGGACAGAAGCGGTGCAATAAATCATGGCCGCATGGGGTTGTTGTGATAAAGATAATTGTACCATTATTACTTCAACGATTAATTAATTGCTGGATCCCCTTTCAATTTAGATCTACCCCTTCATTTATTTTTATAGACGACGTGTTGCAAAAATACTCTCATTTTTACATTCACTATTTATAATAATTATGGTAATAATTCAGAATTAGCACTTTTGACGTTCCTCAATTTTTAATAATAGTGGTACTTTTTAGAATAATTATATTATTGTTTTTGATTTTTTTAAATGTTGTGCTGATGTTATCGACGTGGTGTTGATTTGATATTCACGCTGTGCTCACAAGTGTGCAATGTCATTGCATGTTAATATCCGTGATAAAACAGGACTAAAAATGCAACAATTTAAAGAAATATGAATGAAACTCGGATTTTACAACATTTAGTATTACAAAGGGAAGAATGACGTGATTAACTTGCAATTTTTCCTAAATATTGGAACTTTCTAAAGCATCAAATTAGAAAAACTTTATAAAACGACACTGTCTATAAAATTATCTTAAAAATTTAATGCAGTGAACAAAACATGTCAAGTGATCATCATATAGCTGCTATTTTATTGATCAAGATAAAACTATTGGATCTGAAATTCGAATCTGAAACTTTCACATATCTTGAGATTAAAGCTAGGTTATGAATGAGACCAAAACAATAATAAATTTTATTTTTTAAAAATAAAATATATTAAATTGAAATTAAAAGTCATGCATTAATTTTGCGGTCCATGCATGCTTGATGTGCCGAGTGATCTAACTTTCAATGTTGCCTCATTATTTATCTTTATGAATTTTAATTGTATCTGGAAAATAAACTTGTGTGAGACGGTCTCATGAGTCGTATTTTGTGAGATAGATTTCTTATTTGGGTCATCAATGAAAAAATATTATTTTTCATGCCAAGGGTATTACTTTTTATTGTGAATCTCGGTAGGATTGACCCCTCTCATAGATAAATATTCGTAAGACCATCTCACGAGAGACCAACTTGTATCTGAGAAGCATGTGCTTAAAATTTCGATTAAAACACATATTTCTACCGTTCTTGGTTCATTCCATGTTACCCTCACTAGCTGGTCTTTGTATTTTTCCCAATTTTCTCTCCTTAATTTGTTATATTTCCTCTATTAAGCGTGATTCTAACAAAATAGGTTTTGCCACTTCAATAAAAAATACATGTCACTGTTTTTATTAAAAGAATATAATATTTGTTGTTCAAATTATGTTCTTCCTTACCGATAGAAGTCATACAAAATTAATTTTATAATGCAAATTACTAAGTTTCGTCCCCACTGGTTGAATTTGCTGCATGGAACATGGCCGGCTAGTCGGCAGCATTAGGATTCAAACCCAAATAATTCAGATTTCACCATTTAAAAATTATAATTCCATTAATTGATGAGTAAAGATTTCAGCAACAAAAAATATCTTAACAAAATCATTTGTGACCAGGTCAACCAAACAAATTAAGGAGACATGCAGACAATTAGCAGCTGGTTTAATGGTAAGATATTACAGTAAACTAGATCTAATGACGGTTCCGAAAACGACGATTCTGATTCCTACTTAACGTGAAACCCTAACCAAACTGCTTGGATACTGTTCCAAATCGAACCGATTTGAAATCAAATTATTATTTTAAATTTAAAGCCGAAATAAACAAGTAATGATGCTATATGTGAGGTATTGAAACCAAGTACTCTATAATTATACTATAAAATAATATTAATATTTAGTTTTATTTAAATTATTATTTTAAATTTAAGGGTCCGATTATTGGGCTTCTGATTTCTGAAGCCTACTTCAAAAAAATAAAAATGAGATTTTCTACTCTTGAAGCCCAGCTGAACAAATTGCCCAATGAAGTCCAAAGCAAGCCTCCTATTCCTTGACGAGTAGTTGCCTATTGGATTGGGACCATAGCACTTTAAAAGCCTTATTTTATTACAAAAGAAATATATATATATATATATATATATATAGGAAATATGAAATTTTTAATATCAAATCTTAAGCATGTGGTTCTTCATTTTCGATTATCTATTAAATGGGATTTAAAATATATGTATAGTGAATCCGGGGATGTTAGAACCAACCAACAAACAAGCCGAGAATTCACATAGTCTAGACTAATAGTTAGAATTTATTTTCTTTCAATTTTTTTTATTTAGTAGTCATCAATGAAATAAATATATTCAAGAGTTAAAAGGAACTCAGTTGAAATTGTGTGTGTGTGTGTTTTTTTATATAGATTGATGGGATTAATTAAAATAAATAAGTATAGTGTATTTGTAAAGTAAGTTTGTGGAAATTTCTAGATCATTTTGTATCTTTTTCAACAGAATAATTTATAAACTTTAATGATTTTATCAAATAAAAAAGGTAAATTTTTTTCAGACTTTATGTTTTAGTATAAAAAAATGCTGAAAATGCAGTATGCTTTTGTGTGATTTTTGTATGACGGAAATCCTTCATTGGGAATATTTTTAGGGTTTTTTTATTAAAAAAAATTGAATAAATAGATTTTGATTTTGATTTTGAGTTTATGCTATCCTGAGGATATTTATTATAATCGTTGATTTTTTTATTTTTTTTTAAATGAATAATCGTTGATATAATAATAACTATGTACTCATGTGGAGTTACCTAAATTTTGTAGTCATCTGTATCATCATTAAATAAGAATATGTGACTTTTATTAGCTATCTTTATCACCAAATATCAATTGTCTAAAATAACCTCCCTTTAATTTTGCAATTATGTGTATTTTTTAAAATTATGCATAATTTATTAATTATTATTTTTAATTTTGTGTAATTTTTAATTATGTTTTAAAATTTAATTACGTATAACCGTATTTTTTAATTATTTTATTTTTCAAAAATCAAATTATTAAACTGAATAAAAAAAATCATATTTCAACATTATCTCATCACTATAAGAAAGTTATTAACATAAACATGAATCTCACGAAATTCCTCACACCATTAAACATGCCTTTATATATGTCGTTCACACACAAACACACATGTATATATGTGCCAAATATTGTTAAATTTTTGTAATAATAAAATTTATTATTATATATATCTCTTAAAAAACTTTAACTGGTATATATATTAAATAAAATACAAGTTTAAAATTTATTAAATTTTATATAAAAATATAATATTTCAGTGCGTGTGGTAAGTGGAATGATTCCTAATTTTTTGTGAACCAAGTGCCATCTTGCCGAAGAAGAAAACCATGTTTCCATTCCATTTTGTTGACTTTAATCGGTCATGCAATCCGGCGGTCCCCTCGCGTTCCGTTATTTTCTTTGTAGTTTTCTGAAATGTTCCAAGTTATTGTGTTGTTTTTTAAAAGTGTATTTGAGAAGTTGAAAAGTGTAAAATTACCAAAGAACATTGATTCATTCTCGTATTAATATGAAGTTGTATGCAATTTAGTCAACGGAAATATATAAGTTAGTGTTTCTTGTTATGATAAATATATGATTATGTCAATAATCCGATTAATATAATGTTTATTTGATTTTTTTTTTATAATCGTTTTTGATAGAGATGTCAATGGAGCGGGTATGGGCGGGTTTGTTTATCATAACATGTAAACACAACTTATATATTTTCTTAGACTAAGTTACATATATGTTTCATATTAATAAGAGAATGAAAAATATATTCTTTCCAATTGAGAACAATTAGGTTAATACTTTTTACTTCAAAAAAATAATATACGCAAAAATTATTTGAAAATATTATAAAACATGAATAAAAAAATCAAATAATTTAAGATATTATTTAATATATTTTATTTGATGAATGATATATCACTAATTATCTTTATTAATGGAAACTTTTTTACTCGATTTATTAATTTTTTTATATAAAAAATTAATAATATTCATACCAAAATAATTTTGGTAATTGAAAATAACTTACATATGAATTAATAATAAGTTACATTCTGCAATAAAAATTACAATCTTAATTTTATCAATACAAACTAAAAATAAAATTATTTCTCACAGATAAATGATAAAATTATAATCAGTCATTTAATCATAATTTCAATCATAAAATTAATCAATCAAATTAATCATATTATTATTTATCCATTATTATTATACATCTAAAATTATTTTAATAGTCGATTTATACACATATAATTATGCCTCACCAATTAAACCCAAAGTAGGTGTCTTGTGATGACTCATATAAAAGATCCGTATCATAAAATACGATCCGTGAGATCGTCTCACACAAATTTTTACCTTAAACCCAATTATAGTAACCCAATCGGAAAACGTTGGTTTCATTTATAAACTTTATTGTACAATTCAAACATACAAAGATTATGACAAATGGAACCATTGTGTTTTTCTTTTTATAAACAGTCTCCCGTATATTGAAATTCGAAGACGACTATTTAAAAATAATAAATAAATAAACATACTAAAATCTTTTTTTAAAAAATTATGACAAACCAGAAATACGACCATTCCACCATGGGAATCCAATCGAAAATCTTACCCTGACTTTATTTAACTGATATAACCCAAAATAATAATTTCTTACATGTAAATTAAAATCCCAAAATTAATCCGACCAATTTTTTTATATATATAAATCGTCACAGACTTAAATGGATGTGGAAATTGGAATCAATTTGAACAATTATGGAGTGGAAGAATACAACCTCCACCTTCTCATTTCTCCTCCCACGCGTGCTCAAATTTCTCATTTAGTCCTCAGGAAAACGCTTATTTACAATTACACCCTGTCTCTGCCTCCCAAACGGCACATACCGACCAACCTATCCAGAGCTCTCACAGAAACACACTTCTTGTTCATTCGTGTCTGATGAAGATGCAAATGTAGAGTAACAGTCTCTCTTTAATTCTTGCTTGAAAATCTCATTTCTCCGTAGATTTCTCCCATTTGTTCGGATTTAAGTGCCGGATATTTGGTTCTAATCTAGGCGAGGAGTCTCCTTTTTACTCGTTCAAACCCCATTTATGGTTTTGAAATATTCAAAGAGGACGTTAGATTCGAAACACCTGCATTTCCCATGTTTTTCTTCGTTTTTGACTGAATTTACGGCACCTTCAATTTTACGGGTTCCTCATGAAAAGGAAAAAAAAGGTCTTCTCTATTCTGAACATGGGTTCTGTGATTAAGTTGGTGAGCCAAAGATTGGTTCCTTTTGCATATGCGTTCTTGTTCTCTGTTTCCATGTGTCTGCTCCCACTCTTCAACTTTGTCTCTGCTTTTTTCTTCAGGTGAGAAGAACTTTTAACGCCTTTTTTCTGTTTATTTAGCTCCATTATTTGATAATTTGTTAGTTTCTGATATGTTTTTTTTAATCGAAATCCAGGCTGCATAGAGATGAGAGTTCCGTGGACAAGAATGGTGAAGAAATAGAATTTCTTGAAGCAGAGACAGAGTTGTCGTCCGAGTGTATCGCCGAGAAAGATGTTACCCAGTTTATAGGATTTGATGGTGATGATGGAGAAGAGAAAGAAGAGGTATTTCTGAAATTCAAGTTTCCAACTTTTGAAGAATTTCGTAGAATTCATGTAAAACCAGACAATTTATCGACTTCTGAAGTGTCCTCTTTTCGAAGTACTAGTAAATATGATTTCACGTCTGGTGAAAAATCCGCCAGCGCTTTTATATATGAACTGGGGACTTTTCCTGTGGAAGAAATTAATGGAAACAGAAAATGCGAATCGGGGAAATCGGGACAAGATTATAATGAAATTTCGGTATGCAACGGAGAAGGAAACGATAATACTGAGGCAGAGGAATCAGTGGAGAAGTTGGAGGAAACCGTTCATTCGGGTGAAGAAGATGCCAAATTCGAGGAAAACCAAGATTTTCTTGATGAACCGCAGTGTTTTTCTGAGAAAATTTCCATGTGTAGTGGCTCGGATTCGGATTCAATCGAAGTCAATCATATTCCTTCCGCAATCGACAGTTCAGTGTATTCACACGGAGATGCTTTCATGTCTGATGAAGATTTTGGGCTAGAATCAATGCAAGAATCATCTTCGGGCTTCTACGAAGACGTGGAATCATCAAAACATCTCCATGGCGGCGATGAAATGGATACTTTGAACGAAGATCACGATCAATCAAAAGAACTTGATGGTTTGCACAATGCCGACGAATTTAACACAGATTTCTTATCCGAGGAAGATTTCACAGGCGCTGGATTTCTTACCAATTATGAAAAAACAGAGACCAAGGATTCAGCAATGACCGATTCCGCAGATGAACTGGAATCATTGTGGGAACATCAAGATTTGATAGACCATTTGAAAATGGAGCTTAAGAAGGTGAGGGACACAGGTTTGCCCACCATTTTAGAAGAATCTGAGTTTCCTAAGATAATGGAGGATTTGAAGCCATGGAAGATTGATGAAAAATCCCAGCGTGGAGATGGAATGGGTGAGCTTCACAAATTCTACAAGAGATACAGAGAAAAAATGCGCAAATTGGATATCTTGAATTACCAGAAGATGTACGCAATGGGTTAGTCCACATTTCCATTCTTCCTTTCACTCATCATTCCGGTACTCGTTGGCAAATATATTTAAAATTAAACTAGCTACCGAATTCGATACGAAGTCGAACATAAAATGAGTTTTAAGTCTGCTAAAAAATTTCAATCTACAACTAGAAGATTAAAAAGACCAGTATTCGACTGGAATCTACCTTCTCGATTACTCTTTTATTTTTATCTTTAAAATTTTAATCATCCCATATGATCTTGAAATACAAAACTTTCAATTCTAAAAACCTAAATTTTCCAACGAGTTAATTGATGACCTACCACCAGTAATTATTTTAAGCCCAACCAATCACCAGTAGGATAGATCTACACTGCATTGATTATTGAAAATTAATATTTCTTATTATAACTTTTTTCATTTGAACATATTTTAGTTGGTGTGCCAAGAGACCTTTCATTCTTTAATCATATTTTTTAATTAATAATTGTTCAAGTTTTTTTATATGTTTTATTAATTATTTATTAGCACTATTACTAAATTAATAATCCGTGGGTGTTTTTAGAGGACCCATAAGATCTTGTCCGTGGGGTTCTCCAAAAACAGAAATAACATGGGACTTGGTCTGGTACAAGGCACGATGAGGATGAGTCGGTGGTGTTGCGCCATTTTATGTGTGCATTTAATTCGTGTATTTAATTAATTGGGGCATTAAAAGTCTTTTTGACTAAACTAGACGATCCTTTCCCAACAGAATGACCAAACTAGCTAGTGACATAATATAGTATTTGTTAATTGTCCAACGTCGGTTGGATAAATAACCTGGTAGTTGTATATATGGGCTTGGACAATCCTCCCCTTTTGAGCTAGCTTTTGGGGTTGAGTTAGGTCCAAGTTCCAATCTTAACGGTATTTATATTTTACCGACATATATAAAATGCAAAATATAAAAATAAATTATTTTCCAATTACTCAAATATTGTACTACCATTCTAAAAAAAAAAAAAAAAAAATTGTTCGGTGCTACGATGCAAGAGTGTGGCATCATGATTTAAAAGAATTTATTAGGAATTCAAAAGCAAATGGCTTGAAAAACGAGCCTATGCATTTGTGGTCGTTGTAATTTATGAGGTTTCATTCGGGTCAACTTAATTTATTGATCGACCTTGTCACAAATTTATTTCCTTTTGTCCTAGAGCAAAATTCAAAGTAAAGTGTAGGTCTTAAGATATCTCACTCCCTCCGACTTATATTTTTTTCTTTGTTTCGCTTGTTTCACATTTAGTAGCATTATTTTTCAGTTTTAATTTGGGATTTTATCAAATGTTTGTTCATCTTTTCTGAATATATATATATATATACTCAGTAATCATAAAAATAAGAATCTTATCAATAATAATAGGTAAACCATAACCTATATCTTGGACAACCCTCATGCATCATTTGTGTGCAACATGCATGGCAGGTCTACTGCAGCTAAAGGTTCCCCTCCAATCTACGGCAAACAAGAAACCTTCGGTGCCAACACTAAAATCCTTGGTTTCGCAAAATCTTTGGATGTCGAAACATAAAATCCACGGAAGCGATCCCAAGAAGAAGTTTATAGATGAATTGGAAGGTGACGTTGAAGTAGTATACGTGGGACAGATGTGTGCTTCGTGGGAGATGTTGTATTGGCAGTACGAGAAAGCCTTGGATTTATGGGATTCAGACCCCCGTGGGATCAATAGATACAATGAAGTTGCTGGGGAGTTCCAACAGTTTCAAGTGCTCATGCAACGGTTCACAGAAGACGAGCAATTTCAAGGGCCAAGGGTTCAAAATTATGCGAAAACTAGGTGTGTTCTTCGCAATCTTCTTCAAGTTCCAGTTATTAGAGGTAAGAATTTGTTCCCTCAGTTTTGAGTGCATGAATCGATAGAAGTTGTCATTGAGATCATATTAGAATATTAATATAAACGGGTTTAGTGATTCGCAATAGTAGAGAAGTTTTGCTTTGTAGTTTTACGGCATTTATATTGAAGCTAAAGGTGTACTTTTGGCAGTGGATAATATGAAGGACAAAAAGTGGAGGGTGTGGACCAAAGACAGAGATGAAAACGTTATTACCATCGAAACGTTAGTCGAAATTGTTGAAGAGTCGATTCGAATATTTTGGCGATTTGTTAAAGCTGATAAGGACTGCACCAGTGCTCCACCACCCAGTATGCACAACAAGATCGTTCCGCAGCTTCAGGATCCAGAAGACCTCAGCCTATCACTAGCTGTCCGAAAAATTCTTCGAAAGGTCCCTAAATTTTCCACTAACTTGTCGAAAGCTGTTTTAGATGTTAGGCTTTATTCTATTTGCTAATGCAAGTTTGTGGGTTTTCTATTGGAATTCAGAAGGAAAGAAAGCTGAAAGACATTTTGAGGAGCGAGAACTGCATTTTGAAGAAATTTCGACGGTGTAGGGACGATGGTGAAGACGAGTGGGATCAAGTTCTTTCGTTTTTCTGTCAAGTAGATATGAGATTAGTTTCTAGGGTTCTGAGGATGCCAAGAATAACAAGAGACCAGTTGATTTGGTGTCATGACAAACTAAACAGAATTAGTTTTGTGGATAGGAAGATGCGTGTAGAACCTGGCTTTTTGCTCTTCCCATGTTAGGATTTGGGATTTGTACATGTAACTTTGATAATATGTGCTAGAAAGTTTTGATTCACAGTTTTTTTTCCTAGCATGTTTGAATGCATTCTTTATTGCTATACAAAATCATTTTTATCTAAGTCTTATAAATAATAGACAATTTTTAACATTTTTAAAAAAATGTTCATTTGTATACAGTCCCACTCGTATAGTTTTAACATTTTCGCAAGAATGAGAATGGATACAGAGTACGTAATTAGTAGGAAGGCTCAATTGGACACAGAAGATTTCATAGAAACGCGTAGTACGTACTCGTTTATCTTACAATATGATCAAATTTATTTGAAAAATCTGGGGATCAATTACCTTAGAATAAGGTCAAGTTTGCAATAATTGAATACTTGATTTCGTATAGGTATTTCATAGATATGATCGGAGAGTAATTAGAAAAGGAAATGGGACAGCTGCCCTTTTTATGGGCTTAGTTTTGTTAGGCAAAGGGTCCCGTAGTGAGCTAATATAGAGGCGACCATTCATGGGTTTATCTTGTGTTTTTATCCAAAGCCTCACCATTCTTGCCTGCCATCTGAATGCTCACTTTCACGCATTCAATTGCTTCCGTTTAATATTTGATGTGTATCATTCTAACTATATTTTGGTTCGGTTTTATATTAAAATTAGAATCAAATCATATTATATCGATTTTATTAAATTTTAAAAGGAACCAAACCATTAATCTTTGTTGCTCCATTAGACCCCTAACTCCTAATTATGGCCACAATGATATTACAAGTTTAAAATCTAAAGCACGTATTTTAAAATTTTTACAAACTGCAAAATATTATTTTAAAATAAGAAGTTAAAAAGGTTTGGATAAATTATAGTAATTGGTCTTATACATGTCGATATGTTTAGTATTGTACGATCTTTGATAAATAATAACGAAAAATGTAATGATAAAAAAGAGTTGAAGAAAATAATAGAGATTACATGGGGTGGGTTGCTCGTGAACACTTTCTTTTATCCTTTGATTATTGTTATTTTGATTGGAATCGTCCCATTTATGAGCAAAAACATGTCTCAAGGTAATATGAGAGAATATGTCAAGAGTGGGATTTGAACCCACGCCCTTTCGGACCAGTACCTGAAACTGGCGCCTTAGACCGCTCGGCCATCTTGACTTTTGTTTAGAAGTTTTGGAATTATTAAATTTATTCCTTAATATAATTTTTTTTAGTAAACAGGATCTAGAATAAGATGAATTAAATTTTAAATAATGTTTTTTGATGGTATTATATATTTTATTATAGATTAAACGTTTATATATATAATAAATATTTGCAAATTCTTTTGCGTAAGGTCCAATGCACCCATGAAACCGAGAAAGAGTGAAATCAACTTCTACAAAATTATACAACCATGAATCAAGAATTGTTAAGTTGTTATGAATGCTAAAACAAATGAATTTAAGTAAAAATGATTGTGAAATTCAAGGAACAATTCCTATACGTACGCAGATTTGTTGATTGAGTGATTATCTTGGGAGAGTTACTTCCTTGCCTATTCATAAGCAGAGAATTTTTGTAGACGAGTTAATAATTTTAGCTCATGAAAAAGATCTTTATTGGTCAATATTTGACGGGTTTCTCAGATTTTATTTTTAGCCCAAACAAGCAAAAGCAAGCAAAGTTGAGGAAAATGAGAGAAAAGTGAGGTATGTTCCAAGTAAAATAATTCACTAGGAATAATAATGTATGATAAGGGATACTATTTACATATGCCATGCTAGGTTGCTCAAAGCAGAGCAGCAAATGAAGCCATCATCCTATACATAACACTTGTCATCACAATAAGCCGTGGAGGATGATATTTCACTAGGACAAGAAGGAGAATCCCACGTCTCCGCCGATTGAAAACTGAACGGAAATCCCATCGCTCGGATGTCTCCCCACGGGTTTTTCGGACTAAAACCCTTTCTCAGATCCGCTTGTTCATCTTCCAAGTCTATACTTTCTTGGATCACCTGCGAGGAGCCAAGTAGTGACGCGTTGAACTGCTGCTGTGGCCCGTCAAAGTCGATGCAGTCCGGAGTTTTGACGGGCTCGTTCATGAAACCGGAGGACGAACTGAAATTTTGTGGAGGGGAGAAAATGGGGAAGAAATCATTAGATGGTTTGGTGGTGGGGATAGGTTTGTAGAAGGGGGCGTAGAGTGCAGGGAAACTGGCGTGCTGTAGTCCATTTTCGGAGGGGGAAGAAGAGAGATTATCTGAACTGAAATGAGTTTGGTTTGTAGTTTGAGTGAATACATCGGGTGATGTGGTTTCGGTCAACGAAGGAGCCCATGAGTTGCAAAGAGCTCTGTGTGCCATCGAATTGATCTTCTTGAATATCCTGCATATTGCCCATGAATCCTGTATTCGTCGAACAGCAAAATAATCAGTATAAAATTCAGATATTTTTTGAGGATTGCACGTGACCAATTCATAAATAAATCGAGTAGACATGATCTTGGCCGAAACTTCTAAGCCTAATCTGTGTAAGCAACAAAAGACTTACATTTGCAGGAAGATTATTGTCCAAGATCTTCTTGGAAGGAGACACAGCGTCCGGGATGGATGGAAGTCGGAATTCATGCATCATCCAATCTGTTTTTATGCCTTTGGCAGCTCTACCCCTGTAGAACACCAAGGATTTCTTCAGACCTATGCATTTAGTTCCATCAGAAGAGTATATAGGCCTATCGGTTCCGGTTGCTTTCCAGAACCCTGATCCCGTGACACGGTTCGGCCTCGAGCTGTTCCTATATTTACGATCCCTTGGACAATAGAAGTACCATTCTTTCTCTCCTGTGGTTACCAGCTCTGTTTCATATCAAGAAAAGTTAAAACTTGTTACGTTTGATGATTGATAATGACGTCCAGAATATCAACATATATATAAAATAAATTATAGCAACAGGTAATTTGTTTGGTAATAAAAGCATATGATAAATAAAATAAATGTAACTGTAAGATGATTTTAACATCAACATTTTGTTCTTTAGATATTTAGCATTCAAGCCTATGAGTAAAGCTCACCATGCGTAACAAATATTGTTAGATTGAACTATATTCATATGAACATATATGTTTTGAGTTCCATTTACCAGTTTATGCTCAAGATTTGTGCAAAGTTATGAATCTATGATATGAAAGCCAAGAGGATGTAATGAGGGGATCCTCATTTGAGTAAGGGCAGTCTTCGATCAATTAAATTTTTGTGTTCGACAAATCGTACAGACTTACTTGGAAGATCCCATGGATCGTATTTGTATATATCAACTTGCTTAATAAGCTCGATAGGAAGGGGTCTCTGCTCGAGCTTCCTCTTGAGATAGAACCCGACAAGCTCTTCATCCGTGGGATGAAACCGGAATCCGGGCAACATAAGATCATCGATATTATTCTTGTCCAGATCATTGTTGTCATCCATGTTGGCTTGATTATTTACAATATGATCTCTATTTTTCAAGAAAGAGATCTGAAAAGTACGGAGGAAATGCTACTTGCTAGGACTAAATTTTCTTGGAGCAAAGCCCTCTCCTTAAAAGTGGAGGCAGAAGAACCCAAGTCAAGGCCATTGACTAGTAATGAAGCTTGCTCTTTGAGACTCCAGATTTGTGTTGTGTGGATGAAGCATATATCTTTTTCCTAATCCTCACGCCCTTAAATTGGATTCTTCCCTTCGTATCTTTATGTAACAATCAAAACTATATGACAAAACAACCTTCTCCTTCAATTAATATATGATCATGTAATTGTCATATGTTTGCAAAAAATTAGGAGGCCCAAGTTAAATAGTATATCAATCAATAAAATTTTCTCGATTTCATGCTCGATTTTAAAGCTTGTAAGTAAAGAATCCAATATTCCTTTGTCCTTCGAGATGATGCATGGATGTTGAATCAAATTCGTCTCATAAAATGTTTAAAAAACTTTTATTTCGGTGGGATCCTAGGCATATATCAGCTCGAACTGAATGTGAAAGCTTGAAATTGACGGTGTGGTTATAAGTTGAATTCTTGTTAAAATATTGAACAAATTGTGAATGCAGACGTTACAGATAATATTTATTTTGAGATTTGGTTCGTTTGATGCCGCTGGGGAAGTTAATAGACATTCTTGATTTACTAATAGTTGGTTCATGAATTTGAATGAAACAATTGATTGAGAGACAATTAACTATATTAACTGATCGATCGTTCATATAATATATTGTTGATGGGATCTTGGAAACAAAATAACTTTTATTGGTGAACATCAATCACTAATTAGATTCCGTCATGGCAATTACACTATTTTATTGAATTGTAGACGATGTTTATTACAATTAAATTTTGAATATGAGATTTTATCTAAAACTTAAAAACTTGATAACAGATAAACTATAAGTCATCGATATTTTATATTATCTCTTCTTTCAATATAAAAACATTTGAATTATTTGATAACGTAAAAAAATAAATATTAAAAACAAACTGAAATAATGGAAGGATTCTATACTTTTATTAATATAAAACAACTTACAAAATATTATGGATATTTGACGTTTGGTATGAATACGGTGCCTAAATCTCAATTCTTATTCACATTTATCCACACCAAAAAATATTATCTTTGAACGTCATGTCAACATGTATAGGAATATACAACTATACTCGAAAATCTTGTCAACAAATGCCACACGCCTAACACACCAATTGGGTGGTCATTCTCATTATTAGAGCATACATCAAATTTTGATTGATTATTTATCCGCTTACGTAGCTCAATATTTGTAAATAAAGGTAAAATTTTTTTAAAAAAAAATAGACGAAAACCGAAAGATTTAGTGAAATTTTCCTGATAAATTTGAGAAAAACTCGTGATTCCAACATCATAATATATAATAAAGAAGAATATGAAATTATCTTCTTCTTCTTCTTTGTTAGAGACTAATATTTCTTAATTTTATTACATCAACTTGTGAAAGCACATGTATTTGTTTATTAATGCTCTAGTTCTTACATGAAAATGGATTGAACAAGAAAATCACCAAGTTAGCTGGTTTCCGAATCAAAAAGATCATCGAAGTAACAAATAAAATTGAAGTCTGTGAATTTTAAAATTCAATAAATTGAAGAATTCGCGGAGTCAGGATTGCCTAATAGAAAATGAGCCATGCTTTCCCTTCCTTTTTTGGTGTAGAGGTGCGTGTCAAGAAATGATGAATATCCCACATCGGATCATATTCGTTGTAAAGACAATTAATATTGGGAAATGTGAAACAACGATATCGCCGAGCTCTGTAACGCGAGCTTGTTACCTGAGTAGGGGCAATAGGTTGATTGAACAATTTGGGCTTGCCCATATGTCTGGTCCATGGCACGCACTGCTCGGCCCACCCGTTCCAAGCAGTGAGTTGATCAACGTGTCCCATTCGAAAGTGTTGGTCACGATGCTCCTAGAGCGGAGGGCAATGCGTTAGGCTGGCTTCACAGAGCAGCGACTACCTCCCGCTCATTGCAGTGGAAGGATAATGGGCCGGCGCATGCTTGGGCCGTATGGATAGATGTGACTGGTTTCAATTGGACAATCAATCTTTTTGTTTTTGAATTTTCCAAATAAAAAAAGCCCAATTATAATAGTGTTTACGTGGCAAGGCATATCGAATGCACCATCTATGTTATAATTATCTATCTTTCCGATGGCAAAATATCGTACGTAAACAAAATTTAAATCTCTCTCTAGTTTCTACCTACTAACAACAAATGAATGTTCAAATGGTCTTCTGCTGTTAAATAAATAATTTGTAGGATTTAATATAATTTTGAATCATGGTAATTATTTAATTACATATGTGTTTTCGCTTAATGTAAAGAAAGATATTTTCGATAGATAAAATTTGATTTACCTATTGAAAGATATTATCAAACTTTTATGTGGAGTTTTTTAGAAAAAAAGCTGGTAGATTTATCAGAAACTAAAATACAAGAATACTGAAATAAGTGAATATATATATATATATATATATATATATATATATATATATCATATTGATCAAATCTGCTGCTAACTAAATCCTCCCCACCCCCACACCTCTCCGCAATTATAAAACTTACCTAAATACAGTAACTAAAGGACAATTACATTCAATCAATAATCCAAAATATCAACCACTTCCCATGTCGTCATCATTTAGACCACATTTGTCATTTCTCACACATTCGCGCCTATAAATTCACACACCCACCGTAACCCATGCAATTCATTCCAGTTTCATCATATAAGTAATCGATTAAACATGAAAGGAATGTTCGGGGTGATATTGCTTGTGGTTCTTGCGGTGGTCTCAGTGGCGGTGTGGCCAGGGGAGGCCATTTCTTGCGGCGACGTGCAGGGCTCACTTTCTCCATGCTTGGGGTACCTGACTTCTGGCGGGGACCCCTCGTCTCAGTGCTGTAGCGGAGTGTCAAGCTTGAGCAACAGTCTTCAGTCTCAGCAGGATAGGCAGACGGCGTGCTACTGCATCAAGTCCGCCGCCTCCAGCTACTCTGTGAGGCCGGATGCCGCTGCCAACCTCCCCGGAAGATGTGGTGTTTCCGTTGGATATTCCATTTCTCCCGGCGTAGACTGCAGCACGTGAGCATTCAATTTCTCAGCGATGCAAAATTGCTATAGCCTCTTACATGCACGCACATGATGACACGCCTTTATTTAGATATTCGCACAATTATTTTTGCATTATCCTAATCTTTTATATTTTGAATTTGGCGCAGGGTTTCTTGAGCTGAGATATTGAGCATGATACTATAGGAATAAATAAAATAATGAGGAGGCTTTGTCATCAAATCTCTCCCCATTGTAATATATATTGTGCCCTCGGCTTTTGTATGGAATAAAAATATTCTTATTTACCTTCTTTTTACGATGTTTATCATTCAAAGTTATCTAATGCATGCACAAAACGTTAATAAATTTTGTGCTATAAGTACAGATATGTCATCATTCAAATTTTATAGACAAAACTCATTCAGATTCGTATATCAAACTTTATCAACTCGCTTATAAAGTATCCAATTAACTTGCAAGAAGAATCCACCATGTAATATAACCTCAAGAAAGTCGAGTCTAACAAATTTCATGTGTAATTTTTTGAATGATTACATAAATGTGTAACAAAGCGTTCAAGAGAGTGAACTAACTCATCAGTTGGAATCTCCGACACTTTGGAAACTTCTATATTTACTTTGGTATGAAGTATGAACTCAACAAGAACGGATTCAATATGTGAATCTTCATCATCAAGCGAGCTCATGTTCTAAATCAAGAGATATCCAAGCCAGTCTCGATTTACTCTACCATTTTGGTTCCTACAGCTGGCCGAAACAACTGTCAAATATCCTCCGACACATTTGCCTGTTTGGTAAGAGTATGCAGCGGCCATGAGTCGGAAGATGATGGGTAACGGGGTTGTGGCCTGCTCACACTCGAAACCATGCTTGTATTAGTCTCAGAGTAGGGGCTGGGATATAATTGGGAGTCAGTACGAAGTGGCATGACATATATGGGACCTAAAACCGTGGTCGAATCCGATGAATTATGAAGTAAAGGCATTGCAACTTGATCTTCTGATGCTGGTGTCAGACCATTGCTCTGAGGCCGTGAATAATCAGAGTTTGAGCTATTCTCCCTCTCGTCTATTTCACTCTGCAGTTTCTTGATCTGAGCATCTAGAGCAGAATTCTCCTCTAGGAGTTCATTTTTCTCAATTGTAACCTATCCATAGAATTAAAAATCATGAATCCCTTATATATCTTTTCATAGGACAGTGGTAAATTCCATTTACATAATGCTGTTAACTGTAAAAAAACAAGCACACTTAATCTCCAATATGAAAAGTTGCAAATTAGAACATACATAATTAGATTCGGACAAGAGCGCGTCATTTTCCTTTTTCAGGTGGTCAACCTGAGCCAGCAATTCTCCTAGAAGCCGGACGGTCTCTCTCAACATGGAGGCTTTCCCATTACTTGGATGATTCAGATCTGTAAATATAATTTCCATGCATTATAAACATGTATCAAACAAGAAAAAACAGTTATATTGAGTCACTAAAAGAAGCTCACAAAGTAAACGCGAAAAAATGTTTGTCGATTATAAACGATAGCAGATTCTGAACTCAGGATTGCAGGAGCATTACCAAGAGCTTTGCTTAGATCCACGAATAAATCATTCATGTGGTCACGCTTCAGCTTTTCCCTTTCAGCTTTGTGATTTTTTCTTGGAACTTTATCCGGGTTCTTCTTTCTGGGGCACAACCTGCAGCATCAAGAATCGGTGCACTTGTAAGAACAAGGTAAGTTTATCACAACTTTACTAATTCCTCTACCAAAAATTGGAAAACAAAATAAGGAAACCAATCATGGACAGAGCCGAAACAGCATAGTATAGATAACATTTCCCATATACCTACACAAATCTTCGGTCTGGATTACTATAGCATATCAACAATTAAGCATGAAATTTAAATTATTTCATTTGACTAAACGTTATATGCACATATCTTTGTTCTCAGAGGAAAGCTCGTTATCAGCTAAAGAAGAAGAACACATGAATGAATTCAATGTCAATCATCTTATAAATTGCAATGTAGCATAAAGCCATAAATTTTCTTCAGTTTTCATAATTTCGATCAACAAGACCAATCATATAAAAACTATCTCCAGCAATTCTTAACCTATAAAACAAGTTTAATGGGGAAAAAAAAACCCATAAAAATGCACGAACAGAATATTCATCTACAACAGAGCTCCGGTCACCTCATGCGCGTAAACGAACCTTGTTGTTACATTGACTCGATCACTGACGGAATCGCCAGTAGAATCCATTATCTGAACCTTTAATTCCAATCACACAAATCATCAACCAAAAAGAAAACAAACAAATCTTCGACAGTCAACAAAAGAAAATTCCATTTTGCAACAGATAACTAAGAAAATACATAGAAATTCCTCTGAAATTACTCAAACGGGGAACCGAATTCGGTAATTAATAAATTATACGAAGGAATGTGGGCGCTTGTTAAATTGCATGAGTGGGCGTGTGGCCGGCGTCTTCCCCGAATGGGGATGGCGTGAGTCAGCCACGAGGCGTATATCAGTCAAATTACTTAATGCCCTCTGCAATTTGAAGTATTTACACCTCTACAACTTGGTACTCACCGATAATTGAGACAAATAATGAGGGTAAATATGTCTGTTCGAAATGTTCTGACAAAACGATATCGTCTCGGGGTTGCTTCGGATGAGCCCCGGAACCTCGAGGCACGTGTACAGTCAACTTTGGGACTCCGCCAGTATGCATTCAAACATGAGACAAAAAAATTTACGATACATTTTTCTCTTAAATTAGTAATAATAAATTTATATATTTAATTGAAGATTTAAAAATACACCCCAATAAATAAATAAATTACTGAAACACTTGCATGGGAGCACGTGAACAGTCAACTTCTAGGACCCCACTTTTGGAACTAAAACATACAGGCATTTTGAGAATCATTTCTAATGGGTATTTTAAGTATAATTAAAATTTTTGTGGAAGACGAGTTAATTGTGTTAATTGTGTGAGAGATATTTTTTACCCGATTTAATTCATTAAAAAACATTATTTTTTACGTCAAAAATATTATTTTTCATGGTAAATATGAATCAGATCGATACATCTTACATATATAAATTTGTGAGATTGTTTAATAAGACATCTATTTTTAAGCATTTATTTAGTTTTTTTAGTGTGTATATATATATATATATATATATATATTCATTCTTATGAGTACAAAACCAGACATCACATAGCAGCCAATATAAAATACATATTACAAACTATTCTTTAGAACAAAAACAAATGGAATTCAATCATTATAAGCTTTCTACGTCGGATCTCTGTATCGAAACCGTATATCTTTGCCGGTCAAACTCTTTTCAACTAATAAATTTTAAATAAAAAATTTTATTGGACGATCAATTTTTCGAGATATTATATATTTGGATCATTAATAAAAAAATTTATTTTTTATATGAAAATATTATTTATTATTATTAATATGAACAATATTAATTTGTTTTATAAATAAAGATACGCGAAAATATATCACAAAAAACCTACTATAAATTATATTCCATCTCCTGCTATACAAGCAACTTCACTTCCGCTTGTGTTGTGGTACTACTTCAAATTTAGACAGAATATTTATTTATATTAGTAAAATATGCACATGTGTTGCATGTGTTATTATTATTTTTAATTTGATGAAATAATACTAAACAATCAACATTAAATTATTTTCAATTTAGAAGAGTTGTTCGATTTAAAATTGAAGTTTTACTTAGATTTTTTTCTATGTACAATATTGAGTGACTTGAAGATGTTTTTAGTATGATAAGAAAGGTAATTATGAAATTAAATATTTTGATGTCCTCTAAGATAAATAAGGGTCTAATAATTAATAATATAATATAGATATATTAGCATCACTAATAACACTATTATTTACGAAAATAATTATAATAGTCACATTATGATGTCAATATTATTAGCTATATTTACACCTATAATCAATTAATAGGTCATTTCAAAAAAAAAAAAAAAAATCAATTAATAGGTGAATAAGAACTGTCTAACATATATATTTACAAGCTTTGATTTTCCGGAAAATATTCAATATTATGATTTGAAATTAACTTTTACTAATTAAATAAACATGTTAATATTTGCCTCATTTAATGATGACCTATCTTCACGAGATTATAAAAATAAATCAGTAGAGTCGCCCGATCCGTAAGTAATTGGGTTTGGGCAAATTAATTGACCCGGACAAGAATTATATTGGGTCTGCACCGATACCACACTTTTACTTTACTATTTGTAAATACAAATTATGCTATGAAATTAGTTGAATTTCTAATTGTTATGATATTCGACTTTTAGTTTAATTTTATATATTCATTTGATTTTGAGTATAATTTAAAATAGCCAGAAACACACGTGTTGGGCGACATAATAATTATATATTAAAATAATAGTTTTTATTAGGTCATAAATATTTATAACTCTGTTAAGTAATAAATAATATGTAGTGTTGAAAATGAAAATTAGAGAGATATATTTATGGAATTGAAATAAAAAAATACTGCATCAATACATTGTGTGTATATCGATTATTCTCTATTTCCACGATTATTTTCATATATTGGGTAAGAAATGTATAAAAATTATTTTTTTAAAAGAGGAAAAATGTGTTATGGGAACCATTTCACTGTCGGGGCTCGGGAAAAAGGAGAAGGGCGTAGGTTAGAAAAATTATGCGAGCGGAACGAGAATAAGAAATCGAGCTTGAATCCGAGCTGTTTGATTTCCTTCATTGAACCTGAATTCGATTTGGAGTAATCGGCTAGTTCGAATACGTTTGCTGGATTCGATTTGTCGTTTTGATTGAAAATTTTGGGGAATTAAGATGAGCGGACCGAAGAAGAGGAATGTTCAGATTGAGGCGTTTAAGCATCGGGTGGTGGTGGACCCAAAGTACGCGGACAAGACTTGGGCTATTCTGGAGCATGCGATTCACGAGATTTACAATCACAATGCTAGTGGTCTCAGCTTTGAGGAGTTGTACAGGTTTCCTTCTCGTTAATCATGTGGTTGAATTGTTTCTGACATTTCATTTGCTTTTTGTCTTCAGCCACCAACGTCTGTTGGAAATATAATTCCTAAGATACAACCTACGAAGCACTGCAAATTTTAAAGTCATGCGAACCTCAAAATGGTTAGATCGTTGTATAATTTTATGATGTAAATCCCGAGTCTTGAATTCTAGGAGTTGGGATTCTTAAAAATTCAAATTCAAGATATTTTATACCTTGTAAAATTGGATTAAGTATCTATCTTTTTACGCTAGTCATGGATGAACTCAAGGAAGAGGGAGACCAACGAAGAGGTGGTCAGCAACGATAAAACATTATAAAATTTATTGAAATATAGATGAAGATGTATGATGAAATGGAGCATAATGATTTGTAGGAGGATACATATACAACTTAGTGGGATATTGGAAAAAAGTTGAAACCAGAAGAAACTCTTGAATTTAATTTGAATATCCAATTAAAGCGTAGGATATTTTGAAAATTTAAATTCAATATTTTATAACTCGGAAATTTGGATTTTCGGTTTAAATACTTAAAAATTCAAATAAGAATGAAACTAGAGAATAGGAGAGGAAATGATGAAAAGTCACTAATTTGGAATTCTGGGGGTGTATTTATATATTTTTTTCAAATTTTTTGTACTGGAAAGTTTTGTTTTCACAAAGGGGGGCATCTGTAAAATACTTGTGTTGCAGTGCTATCCTTTAATTTTCATGGCTGATGGCTGTAGACCAGGCACTGTGATGCCAAAGAATGGAATGTTACCATTTTCTTCTTTCCATCAAAAGCACGTTGCAGCAGTTTTGAATTCTAATGAGCCGTTTCAGACTGTAACCATTTCCGCTTCCGATTTTGTTTGTGCCTGTGATTTTTGGTTTGGACATGGAGAAATGTGAAAGATGTCACTTCCATTTCATCATTAAAGTAACAGAAAAGGGAGAAATAGTATGAACTGTACTTGTTGCAATACAAAAGAAATGTTTCTTCTCAAATTTTTGCTGGCTTTTGGCTAATTGATTTTTTGCAGACTTTTGGCCTCCTCGATATTTTAACAATCACCTATTTGCCTGTTTGTTGTTGTCAGGAATGCATATAATATGGTCTTGCACAAGTATGGAGATAAGCTTTATTCCGGCCTTGTCTCTACTATGACTAAACATTTAAAAAAATTAGCCGAGTCTATAGAGGCTGCTCAAGGTGATACATTTCTCGAGGAGCTCAATCGGAAATGGACCGAGCATAACAAAGCATTGCAAATGATCAGGGACATATTAATGTACATGGACAGAACTTACATACCAAGTATGCGTAAAATTCCTGTTCACGAGCTTGGGTTGAATTTATGGAGAGACAACGTTCTCCACTCTAGCAAGATCCAAACACGGCTTCAAGACACTCTTCTTGAACTCGTGCAACATGAGAGGAACGGTGATGTTATTAATAGGGGTCTAATGAGGAATATAACCAAAATGCTAATTGATTTGGGCCCTTCAGTGTACCATGAAAACTTTGAAAAGCCGTTCCTTGATGTATCAGCCAATTTTTATGGTGCGGAGTCTCAACAGCTTATTGAGAACTGTGATTGTGGGGATTATCTGAAGAAAGCTGATAAACGTCTTAATGAAGAGATAGACAGAGTATCACATTACTTGGATGCAAGAAGTGAATCCAAAATAACCAATGTGGTAGAAAAAGAGTTGATTGAAAGCCACATGCATAGATTAGTTCACATGGAGAACTCTGGCTTGGTCTGTATGATCGTGGATGAAAAATTCGAGGATTTGGGGAGAATGTACAGTTTGTTTCAGAGAGTGGCAAATGGACTCACATTAATCAAAGATGTCATGACTTCACATATTCGAGAAACTGGAAAGGATCTAATTTCTGATCCAGAAAGGTTGAAGGAACCTCTTAGTTTTGTTGAAGAGCTTTTGAATCGAAAGGACAGATTTGACAAGATCATCAGCTTAGCTTTCAATAACGACAAAATATTCCAGAATGCTTTGAATTCTTCCTTTGAGTATTTCATAAATCTTAATCCACGATCTCCTGAATTCATTTCTTTGTTTGTGGATGACAAGCTTCGAAATGGGTTAAAAAAGGACAAGGAAGATGATATAGAGACTGTATTGGATAAGGTGATGATTCTTTTTCGCTACCTCCAAGAGAAAGATGTTTTCGAGAAGTACTACAAGCAGCATTTGGCAAAGAGGCTTCTTTCAGGGAAAACTGCATCTGATGATGCAGAGAGAAGCTTGATTGTAAAGCTCAAAACCGAATGTGGCTATCAGTTCACCTCAAAGCTGGAAGGAATGTTTACTGATATGAAGACTTCTCAAGATACAATGCAGGAGTTTCATGCTGCCATGGGTGCTGAGCTAACCGACGGACCGACACTTTCAGTTCAGGTCCTTACTACTGGATCGTGGCCAACTCAATCCATCTCAACTTGCAATCTTCCTTCAGAAATCCTCGGAGTCTGCGATAAGTTCAGGACATACTATCTTGGAACTCATTCAGGGCGTAGATTGACGTGGCAAACTAACATGGGCAGTGCTGTTTTGGGTGCAACATTTGGAAATGTCCAAAAGGAGCTTAGCGTGTCCACTTATCAAATGTGCATCCTTATGCTATTCAATAACTCCGATTGCCTAAGTTACAAAGAAATAGAGCAAGCTACTGAGATTCCGCCCTCGGATTTGAAGAGGTGCTTGCAGTCATTAGCTTGTGTCAAGGGGAAAATTATCATTAAAAAAGAACCAATGAGCAAAGATATTGGTGAGGACGACACCTTTTTCTTTAATGATAAATTCACGTCCAAATTGTACAGGGTAAAGATAGGCACTGTTGTTGCACAAAAGGAGTCTGAACCTGAGAAGCAGGAGACGCGACAAAGAGTGGAAGAGGACAGAAAACCTCAAATCGAAGCAGCCATTGTCAGGATCATGAAGTCGAGACGGGTGCTAGATCACAACAACATTGTATCAGAGGTTACTAAACAACTACAACCACGATTCCTCCCGAACCCAGTTGTTATCAAGAAACGAATTGAATCTCTAATCGAGCGTGAGTTTTTGGAGAGGGACAAAACGGATAGGAAGATGTATCGTTACCTAGCTTGAAGAAGCAAACCCTCTTCTCATATGCAATTTGTCTAATTTGGTCTGGATTCTTTCAGCTTCGAATTTCTGAAAGACTGGAAACATCCGCTGTAGTACTGGTGAGAAACAGTGAGCATTTGTTCACATTACAGCATACTTTCTCGAATGTTTTTTTTTAAATGGTATGATGGACTTTTGCTCTGGGCTCGATCGGATAATACTCATGTTGTTCAAGTTCAGATTGAATTTTGTTATATTTTTTTCCACAGAAAAAATATTTATTCTCTCCACATAAGCTTTTCCTAATAAATCGAAATCCTTCGCCTCTCAAGATTTGTCTGTTAATTATGGGAGTCTGAAGGTTCCGAAAAATCATTCCTCGATTATTCTAAAGCATGGATTTGATTGAACACGACAAATTCCAAACAATAATAAGACCAATTTTTTAGCATATAAAATAGCATTCAAAAGTTTAGAAAGAACACACAGCAAGCAAATTGTCATTTATGTAGGCAAACAAGCAACACAAGTAGAAAAGGAACCAATGAGACCATTGGTTTCGCAATATTGAGTCAAAGTAGCCATACTGACAACCCAGACCCAGCAGCTTATTCTAGTAATCCTCATTGTCTTCGTCTTCTCCCTCCCCGGACTCAGCCCCGACTTCTTCATAATCCTTCTCAAGTGCAGCCAAATCCTCCCTAGCCTCGGAAAACTCACCTTCCTCCATTCCTTCACCAACATACCAATGCACAAATGCACGCTTAGAATACATCAGATCGAACTTAATATCAATCCTCGAGAACACCTCAGCAACACTGGTCGAGTTGGAAATCATGCAGACGGCCCTCTGCACCTTAGCCAAGTCGCCACCTGGCACAACTGTTGGAGGCTGGTAGTTGATGCCACATTTGAAACCAGTTGGACACCAGTCCACAAATTGGATAGTCCTCTTTGTTTTGATTGTTGCAACAGCAGCATTAACGTCCTTGGGGACGACATCACCCCTGTACATCAGGCAGCAGGCCATATACTTCCCATGGCGTGGATCACACTTTACCATCATGGATGATGGTTCAAATGCTGTGTTTGTGATTTCGGCAACAGAGAGTTGCTCATGGTATGCTTTCTCAGCTGAGATCACCGGGGCATAGGATGAAAGCATGAAGTGAATTCTAGGGTATGGGACCAAGTTGGTTTGGAACTCATTCACATCCACGTTCAGTGCCCCATCAAAACGTAAGGAGGCAGTCAAAGAAGAGATCACCTGGACAAACAAACATACAGTTTTAGAACCATAACATTATTTTATAAAATGTCATGAAATTAGATAATGCATCTCAAATACTTACCTGAGAAATTAGTCTGTTCAGATTTGTATAAGTAGGCCTCTCAATGTCTAGCGATTTCCGGCAAATATCATAGATAGCCTCGTTATCAAGCAGCACAGCAACATCAGTGTGTTCTAAAAGTGAATGTGTAGAAAGAACAGAATTGTATGGCTCTACGACAGCAGTCGAGACCTGGGGAGAAGGGTAAATTGTAAAACCCAATTTGGACTTCTTGCCATAGTCAACAGACAACCTCTCGAGCAATAGAGATCCAAGCCCAGATCCCGTACCACCACCCACAGCATGAAAAACAAGAAATCCTTGCAAACCAGTGCAGTTATCTGCAAGCTTGCGGATCCTATCAAGGCATAGATCCACGATTTCTTTGCCAATAGTGTAGTGTCCTCTAGCAAAGTTGTTGGCAGCATCTTCCTTGCCGCTAATCAGCTGTTCAGGGTGGAATAGCTGGCGATATGCACCAGTGCGCACCTCATCGATAACAGTTGGCTCTAGATCTAGAAATACTGCACGAGGCACATGCTTTCCTGCTCCTGTTTCGCTGAAGAATGTGTTGAAGGCGTCATCCCCACCCCCAACAGTTTTATCACCGGGCATTTGTCCATCAGGCTGCGACGATTGTCAATTGAATCATACAAACATATCGATCTCAGAATATCTATCGGTAAATATATATTAGATCAGATCTAGTATTCAAACAACGAGAATGAAGCAAGGGAAAAAAATTGTTAAAATCCAAATCTCACGTATTTTTCTCAGATCTACGTGAATTCTCAAATCATTTTCATTTATAAAATCACCCTAAAAATCGTAGATCGAACTAAAACACAAATCAACCAGATATTTTTTTAAAAAACGCAGAGAATTCCGAGATCTGATTACACCTAGATCGAACTAAAACACAAATCAACCAGAAATTTTTTAAAAAAAATCCGAGATCTGAAAAAATCTAAGATCTAGCACATTATTCATTCGATCTAACAAATTAGACAGAAAATGTGGAACAAAACAAACCTTAATTCCATGTTCAAGGCAGTAGAGCTCCCAGCAAGCATTTCCCACTTGAATACCAGCCTGGCCAATGTGGATCGAGATGCATTCCCTCATTTTGACGTACGGAAGAAAAAGATTAAAAATGGAGACGGGTAGAGAACACAAATACAGAGGCGTATACGAAGACGTCCCTGGAGGAGAGCGAAGAGATACTGTGATAGAGATCCAAATAGCGAATTAGGAATTTTATAATAAAGATGGTGGGTGGTTGGGTACAGAATTTCTTGGGTTGAGGATTTTTTTGAATTTTGAAAAAAACTATACAGCTGGCTGGTGACCGTTGCTTCCTCATTTCATGGGCTTTTTCAAATTGAAACCTCGATAGATTCTGGACAGGCCCCATATATTGTAGATCGGCCGGGAACCATAAATTCAATCCATGGGCCCAAAGTGAATAATTTGGGTGTATTCGAGCCTTTAATTAGTCCCCATTTGGAAATTATTCCCACAAATTGTTAGATCATTCCAATCTTCTTAAGGTTTGAAAAACCAAAATCAATCAATTTTATTTCTTTTCCTCCAACTATTTGAGTCATTTCAAATGCACTCATAACTAGATCCTAATGCACTCTAAATTAAAATGATTTATCCAAACAAATCTGATTTATTTATTATTATATATTTGGAAACCTAATATCCAAATATGTTGATCCATTTATGTGGTCTTTCATTTACATTTTTTTCTGAAAAGTAAATGTACATTCACATTATGGTAAAATTCAAGATCCAATCCATTAATGTTTATGTCACATAACATTGTAAACGTGTTTGATGCTCACTTCCTTATCTAGAAATCCAACCTCTATATTTTTTATGCTCATAAAAAAATGGGCGTGGGTGGAGATACGACATCGAAGCGTAGCAAAAGAAAGCTCCTCACATGAAATGGACCCAAACCTAGTCAAATCACCAAGGTGGGTACCTACTTAAATCTCAAAGCAAAAAATGATGGGCCAAATTGCATCACCAATCATAGAATTTGAGTTTCTTGAATTGGCTAAGGCAAATATCTTATGATTGCATTAATGCAACTTTAGTAAAAATATTTCCAACTTATGTTTTCTAAAATTTTTTTAACTATGGAAATCACATCCGTCACTTCTAGGAGCGCACTATATTGTGCACTCTTTGTGTGACAGATTCGTCCGGAAAAATGTAAATATGAGATATCGAACTCATTGTGATTGCCAGGAGCTCACCTATTATATCAATTCAGACACACCGAGAAGCCAACTTATGTATTCTACTTTTCAATATTGCATGTGGACACAAAAATAAAGGGCAAAAGAGATGTTTGATGCAACTGTAATTAATAAGTGTTTGGTGGAGTGTCAAAAAAGAAGTCCACCCAATAGTTATATACATCACCCACAAAAGGTACATCACAATGACTATTGCTCATGTCCACTAATGTAACTTGCATCTTTTGTGTCCTACATGTCAAAAGGTATACATACATTTCATGACTTGGTGCTTTGTATCATTTATCGTAGCAGTTGGAATGATCTTTGTTGGGGAATGCATAAAAAAAAATCATGTATATATATGCATTAACAAAATGAATAAAAATTACAAAATGTTGCATATTTAGAAATTATTATATTATTTGTCTATAAAACTTGAGTTCAACTACAAGAGATAAAAGAATATATCGATGGATACTAGGCGCTGTGCGTATTGACCCGTGCAATGCTGTAGCTAACACGTTAAGTATCCCGCCTAGGGAGTAAGTTCGCAAGAATGAAACTCAAATAAATTGACGGGGGCCCGCAAAAGCGGTGGAGCATGTGGTTTAATTCGATGCAAAGCGAAGAACTTTACCAGGGCTTGACATGCCGCGAATCCTCTTGAAAGAGAGGGGTACAGTTTGTCGCGAATGATAATACATTAAATGATTACGCATTCTTGTTTTATTCAGCTTTTTGAATCGGGTTTTAAAAATAACTAGAGTCGTGCATATTTTTATTTATATATAAACTTATTTATAATTCTTATATTATACATCATTAGTTATCTCATGACACGAATAAAATGACCCATTAAAGCAAAATATATTCTTATTTATTAATATGCAAAATGACAGGCAAACGTCACATTAGATGAAATTTTATGTATTTTAGATAATTGTTATAATTTGATTTGATAATCCACCTGCAGGATTCCATGGAAACATGCACTTTAAAATTACAGCTAAATTTGTTCCCACTCTAATGGCTCTTTCTAATACTCCATAATTAATATTAGACTTTCAATACTTTTAAAAATTAGTTTAATATTTTAATCTCACCAAAACTTGAAGTTCTTGGGAAATTATAAATGGAAGGGGTACCCACAAAAGCTCTTGAAAAAAGTGTGTGTGTATATATATATATATACACACACATATACCTATTAGGCATGATGAATTTTATCAAAATTGTACATCTACTATGTTTTAAATATTAAATCGGATAGATACAAAAGTCGACACGATTGGTGCAAAACATATCAAAATTTTCGCTAAAAAATGATGTTTTTTTTGCTCTCTTTTTAGGTTATCGATGACCTAGATAACTACATGATGCATTATGAGTATTGTAAATAAGGAGGGCTCACGCCAAGGAATCATTTCGCACAACAAGCATCATTGATTGATTTGGAAAGATAATTAGAATTATTATTTTTAATGTGTTAAATAGTGTACATATATACTCTAAAGATTATATTCATATACAAATAATTAAACTAAAAATTTTATTTTTCTTCATCCGACTCGTCGAGGACTAATTAAGAATTTTATTTTTGGGTAATCATATAATTAAATATATGCCTAATTAAGCTGAAACTAAAACTTGGACATAATAATGTATAGTTGGGGGGAGGTTTTAGATTACTATATTCGGTGTATCATTGGATTAATCTTGTTAATTATTAAGTATCAGTGGGTGTAATTTAAATTCAAGCTAAGCACATGCCTGCAAATAGTTAGCCCAGCGAAAGCTAATCAAAAAATATGCTAAGCCTTCATTAATGGATCCACAGTGTCCCCAAAAGCAAATACAACAAAACCAAAGCCACTTCATTTCATCATTTTAAAATCTCATAATGTGAAACCATATTAATTATGATTATATATACCTTTAGTTATTATTATTATTATTTTTTGGGTATGGATGAAAGTATACATTTATATAATAATAATAAGTGGGTTGTTTTGGCGGAAAACTGGCAATATATTTTCGTTATATGTAGTTTATTTTTTGTGATAAATTATTGTTTTATTCGTTAGATGAGACGATGAATCGATATATATATATATATATATATATATATATATATATATAATTAATTAATTAATTAATTAATTACGAATCTTATAATTTTGTGGTTATGGATCTGCACTATTGAAGAAAACAAGAGATCCATACAGGATAGTTGGATACCTCAAATTCGACATACATGTGTGTATTTGTTTTCAAGAACATATATAGTTTCTAATTTATACATTAAAAATAAAAATTGCACGAAAAAAAATCCTTTTTAAAAAATAAATTTACATGTATATAAGTAGTTAAAAAAAGGTTTTCCTTTAAAACAATGTATATTGACAATTAGGTTTCTACTTTCTATATGCTTAATACATCCGTCCCATTTTTTGACCATTCATCTAACCAGATATGTTGTAGACTTATCCGAAGCAAGCAACAATGGCTGAACCTCATCGCATATATATACACAAACATGCATGTATATTCACATAAGTATGTGTGGGTATGTGTTTCGTATGTATGTGTATAACGTTGCACCGCCGAACCTCGCCGTGGACATGATCTGTGTGTCTATATATAATATATGTGTGTGTGGGCAGGCACAAAATTTTTAATGGAATTTGCATGATCGATCCCAACGTGCTAAAGGAGTATTAATACACCAACTTAATTTTCCAGATGCATGTAGCATTTAAATATTGTAAGATTACACGGTTATATTCGTACGTGAAATCATTAATTGCATGCATGATGAAGATAATTTCACAACCTTTCGCTTCATGGAATATAATATACATTATCTACGTATACGAAAATTTAAGATTATAAAATTAAATTAGTTACATGCATGCATCCCAATTAAAAGGATAAATTAGCCTATTCGATCCGTAGGTTCTCTCTTTGGACCATGCAGCCTATTTTGGGACCATACTATGTATATTCCCCTTCAATCTATGCTACATACGTACTTTATACTAGCACGAATCTACATCATTTAAAAGGTTAACTTTAATTTAAAGTTGTAAAATCTTGCAAAGTTTGAGAATTAATTCTTCATTCTTGTGTAACGAATTCACTTTTATTAATTGTATCGTATAAGATTAGTTGACTACAAACCCTACAATATGTTCGGGTTGCGCCCGAATATAAGTTACGGGTCGGATCCTAGCAAAAGGATAATGAGGAAACCAATTAATCATTTCAAAGTCTTAAATATATATATATATATATATATATATATAGTTGTAAATTCTATAATATTTTTAAAAATAAAAGAATTTATCATGATTCATAATTGGAAAGAAATTAAAATTGGGAGATTCCACCGGTGTGATCAAACCTAAGCAAAAATCCTACTATAAGCACATACACGCACTGATTCAACTCACACATGTTAAAGGGAAAAAAGAAGATGCATGCTTCCAAGGCATTGAATGAACTACACACATTTGAATAAAAATAGAATTGTTTATGTTGATTTTGTTACTTCACCTAATTATTTGATTAATATATATATGGATTTATGCATATATAAATAAAAAAAACTGTACAAAAATATAATTTTTTAAATTATTTTAAAACAAAAATTAATTAATGTATTTTGTTGTAGATAGATTCGATTTCCCCATCAAATCTTCGCATTTTTGTTACTGAAATTTTCGATAACTATAAAATTTCATGTATTATCCTAATTTTCCGACTCAATTAAATAATTATCAACGCACAAGATAGATTTACTAGCATTCTTGTAATCAGAATAATTTTTTGGGGATCGAAATTATTGTGAAAATGAAAGCTTATAAGATGAATGATGGAGTACGATACATCACATCTTTAGGTTTTCATTATACTACCGTTCGATGTATATGTTTTCTAGTGTCACAACGGACGCGACGACGCCTCGACAATTTAATAATTTTTATAAAAAGAATTACTGTCGTTTCATTATGTGGAATTATACATGAAATATGTAAAAAGTAGCGTAAATAATAAGGGGAAAATTAGAAGGAAAACCATTATATTGCGATTGAGAAGAAAATATATTTGTTGACATATTATAACGAATCGATTATTGTATAATTGGACTGATTTAATTGGCTAGTGATATACAAATTGCTGTAGACAGTAGATTCTTACCGTGCAAAGAATTAAAACCTTGTAAAATCTGTGTAATTACCAGTTCTTGATCCGTCTGATTTAAAAATTTACCTGCGGCACATGCGACTCGCAATACTTTGGGAAAATAAAAAGAATTCTATAATATATACTTTCAATCGTTGGGAAAATAAAATAAAATAAAACAGAATTCTTCAACTTAATAAATAATAACAGTGGAAGGACAATTGGCATTAAAGTTTTACACATGCTTTAAACTGAAAAGGATCAGAATTTACTCCGGCTTAGTGTTGAGGCTGGCACGAGCATATATATTATATATAACTTATATTTCAGTCTTAGTGATATATTTTTCGATTTTTTTGCAACTTTAGTTTTTTTATCGTTGAAAATATTGACATGATACTACACGTCAGTATTACATTAGTGATGAGTTGATATCACATCAATATTAAGTCCGAAAAAATATTAAAATTTCAAAATAAAAAACAAAAATAACATACTAAAATTGAAATTTAAAAACATGAAAAATTCAAAATTAAAATTTGATAATATAGAAAACCCATATCGCAATATAGCAAACATGATAAGTCAAAAATGTAATTTTCACGTGAAAAAATTTACAACTCAATATTTTTTTAAAAATAAAAATGCCTCTTGGTAAATTAAATTACGATATCTTGTAATAAAATCTGTTAATATTATATTGTGTTTACGAGTAATTAAATTCATGTCTATCATTCAAAATTTTTTAAAAATTAAGACAAAATCTATACTATTTATTATATTAACCACATTTACTAACTAATTTTGATTTGGGGATGAAACTTTTTAATATCATAATTTCTTTATATTTCCTTTTTTTCCTACTTTTTCAATTTCAAAAATTAATAACTTTCGTGTTCAATTTTTTAAAAAAAACTACTTCACCGTCTATTTTTTTACAGAAAACATGCATGGTAAGTCTTTGTTAATGGTAAATGGAAGCGTAACCCATGCTTACACTTTTTAGAATAATAAATAAATAGAATAAATTAATATAAAAACCCATATAAGAATATGAAAAAAGCAATTAGGACAGGCGATCGTCTTCTTCGGCTAAACATGCATCACTATTTAAAATAACTACGTTACATATACTATATTTGTTTTGTGGCAAACGATTCGTGACATATTGATTTTTTTTTTTGGATAATTTTTGAGTAAAAAAATAAATTATTTTATTATGATATGATATTTATAGATTAATGATTCGATAAAATTTATTGAAATAATTTGAAATTTTAAATAAGTTAGAGATAAGTTGGAGAAAAAATAAAAAAAAAATAGAGAGTTGTATAAAAACTACTAACAAATAGACACTAATAAAGTTAACTAACATATATTATGAAAAGTAAAACTGTAAAAGAACTTTTGTGTCATATTCTTATACAAAAATTAGTTAATATGATGGGTTGAAATTTAATAATATAGTATAAATAAAACAATAGATAAATTATAGACCTGAATTATGAAATAACTATATTTTTTTAGTAAAAAAAGAAAAAATATTTTAAAGGTCTAGATGAAATATAAGTTAACAAATTTTAGTTACTCATTTTTTTCTTTAAAATATTATTAAAATTAAAAAATAGTGATGCTAATGCTTTTTTTTTAAAATATATAATGAAAACAAGAAGAAAAAGCTCCACCAAAGATGATCATTAAGGTCCGTTGGCTCAGAAACGATATTCCATCCATAATATATATTTAGGCTTAATTTTTTCATCATATTCCAGTTTTTGTATTTAATATTATTTTCTCTATTATTTTACAAATATAGCTTTATTTAAAATTTTAAAATTATAACTGTTTTAATTAAATTAATAAAGCAATTATTAAATAAGATGTAAAATATTTTTTTCATAAAATTTAATTTTGTAATAATTTTATTAATATATGTGAAAATACGCACATACCTAAATCTATGTGATCAAGAGAGTTTACCTATAAATATTTACTTTATTTTGAGATAAAATGATAAATTAAAACTAATTTTCATATATCCGATAAAAAAAAAAGAAGTAGATATGCTAAAATTTTATTTATTTTTTCTTCTTATATGTCTAGAATTTTGTATCTTATTTTTTTGAATGTGATAAAAACTTATTAAATAATATAAATTTGTCCATTTTATTTCTCCATCGTCTCGATTAAAGCATATTAGTTGATTATATTAATATTTAACAAATTAAATATAAAGCTTAATTTAATTGATTTTGTATATTAAGTTGTGGATTTATATTTATGAAATCGTATTTTTTTTATCATAAAATTTATCGAAGGCAATTACCAGAATTAGTTATCTCACCTCGTGTAAGCCCAAACAAACTTTACACCCCCTTCCTTCAACACAAGTACATTACCCGTCCCTCACTCACACACACACACTCGTAGCTCTTTCTCTCTCACACAGTCAATCACTCACTCTTCCTCTCTCAAGCTGGGCTTTTATTAATAAGGCCATTGAATCGTCAAACTCACTACCCATTGTTTACAAAAATATGTACACAGACAGCTACAAGTACTTGAGGACGGAGTCTGTGTTCTAGGATCCCCCGTTTCATATGTTACTCATAGCCAAGAAGCCAATTTTCTCCCCTTTTTGAGGTTGATTCTTCAGGGGTGATTCCAAGCTTGCTGCTTTTTTTTCTTTTTCTTTTTTTTTTCAAATTTGAGTTTTCTTGAAAATGGCGGAGGCTTCCGAGGGGAAAGCAATGCCAGAGCCCGAGAAGAAGAAGGAGCAGAGCCTGCCATTTTACCAGCTGTTTTCATTTGCTGATAAGTATGATTATGTTCTGATGATCTCTGGCAGCGTCGGGGCCATTATTCACGGGTCTTCGATGCCTGTTTTCTTTCTACTGTTTGGGGAGATGGTCAATGGTTTTGGCAAGAACCAAATGGATTTGCCCAAGATGACTCACGAAGTTTCCAAGGTGTGGACTTTTTCAAATCGTTTCATGCATCTCAATCTAAATGTTTCGAATATGTGTAGTATTAATCCAGATCTGACTGTGATTTTCGTGATTTAATGCAGTATGCTCTGTACTTCGTCTACCTTGGATTGATTGTGTGCATTTCTTCCTATGGAGGTGGGATTTGTGACCTGGGCTTATTTTTCAGCTGAATTCACCCCGATTCCTGGGATTTTTTGGGTGTTTTGATAATGGTTCTAAATTTAATCTTAGGTAGATCGTGGAAATTAATTTTAAATTTTATTTTTGGTTCACAGTGTTTTAAGACCGTTCACTTAGAATCAGTCGCACGTGGTCCGTGGACCGTCTGTCTTTTTCCTCTTCAACCTGTCGATTTCTTTAAATGTTTCCCTATTTCTTTATTATCTAATCACACATCCCTATCACTTTCGCTTTGAAATTAATATTTAGCCATTATCTTTTCTGGGAGTTAAAATTTAACGTCTTGTTTGTGGCGCATATTTTTATATTAAAAAAAAAACAGAAATTGCTTGTTGGATGTACTCTGGGGAAAGACAAGTGGGTGCATTGAGGAAGAAATACTTGGAAGCGGTTCTGAAACAAGATGTGGGATTCTTCGACACAGACGCAAGAACAGGGGACATTGTATTTAGTGTCTCCACAGATACACTCCTTGTCCAAGATGCCATTAGCGAGAAGGTCCTGTTTCATGATTTCGAGTTTTTTTTAAAAAATTATTAAATTTCATGGTGTTTTTTGTTTTAAAAAAGGGTTTCTTTTTCCTCTCAATCCAAGAAAGCGAGAGAACACAGTGTAATGACAAGGAGTGTGTTTTCAGATGGATAACGGTGTAATCTAGTATTAGACAAGTGTTGCCCTAAAGAAGGAAAATCGGATCATTCATTGGACGGGACAGTTAGCTGGTGCCATTATTGCGGGCCCGTTTCCAAAAGGCTCACCTTCTTAACCCGCGCACGTTAGCAAAACTTTGTTAAATTGCACCACATCTTCCCGCTCTGCTAGCTAGTTACTAATTGTAGGACAATGGACGTCGGTTTACTTTTTCTGTTTCATTCGTATATTGATATATGTATATATATGTTGCTGAATGTGTTGGTTTTTTGTGCGTGGGATACCAGGTTGGTAATTTCATTCATTATCTGTCAACATTTTTGGCGGGATTGGTTGTCGGTTTTGTGTGTTCATGGAGGCTAGCTCTACTCAGTGTGGCTGTGATTCCTGGAATCGCCTTTGCCGGGGGTTTATATGCGTATACCCTCACGGGACTCACCTCCAAGAGCCGCGAATCCTACGCAAGTGCTGGTATAATCGCGGAGCAGGTAAAAGCTTCACGAGTTATTGAACTTTAAATGGGGTGAAATGTATTTCGATTCTCATGATATCGCCACTGTTTTGCTAACTAACGGCATGCTCGTTGAATGCAGTCGATTGCACAAGTGAGGATTGTTTATTCTTATGTTGGTGAGGCGAAGGCCTTGAGTTCGTATTCGGATTTGATACAAAATACGCTAAAGTTGGGTTACAAGGCTGGAATGGCGAAAGGGCTGGGATTAGGATGTACATACGGTATAGCGTGCATGTCGTGGGCTCTTGTTTTCTGGTACGCTGGTGTTTTTATTCGAAACGGGCAGACGGATGGTGGCAAGGCATTCACTGCTATTTTCTCCGCCATTGTTGGTGGCATGTAAGATTTGATAATGCTAGTTTTTCCAGTTCTTTTTTCTTGAACATGTGTGGCGAATCAAGGGTTCTTATGTGTTTGATACGAACAGGAGTTTGGGGCAGTCCTTTTCTAATCTGGGAGCGTTCAGTAAAGGTAAAGCCGCTGGATACAAGTTGATGGAGATAATGAAGCAAAAGCCGACCATAGTTCCAGACGCGGCGGGTGCAAAGTGTTTGACTGATGTTAATGGAAACATTGAGTTTAATAATGTAACTTTTAGCTATCCATCTAGACCCGATGTTCTAATCTTCAAAGATTTCTCCATTTTCTTTCCCGCTGGAAAAACCATGGCAGTAGTTGGTGGTAGTGGTTCCGGGAAAAGCACTGTAGTTTCCTTGATAGAAAGATTCTATGATCCGAATCAGGGTAACTAATTAACTTTCTTACCTTTTCGAGACTGAATACGCAAGGAAGTTTTAAACTAATTGTCCTTCTTCATAATGGAACTGGTATGTAGGAGCAATTTTGCTTGATGGCGAGGACATCAAGACGCTGCAGCTGAGGTGGCTTCGGAATCAAATTGGTTTGGTGAACCAAGAACCAGCACTCTTTGCGACCACAATTCTTGAAAACATTCTCTATGGAAAACCTGACGCGACCATGGTAGAAGTGGAAGCTGCTGCCTCGGCTGCTAATGCTCACAGCTATATCGCTTTGCTCCCAAACGGCTACAATACTCAGGTTGATTTCATAAGCAATGTTCTCTGAACTCCTATTGTTCTGTGTAGTTAGTTGTTTATGTGCCAGTAACTGTGACATGCTACTTGAACTGCTGCACCGGGTATATTTTGAGTTGCACTATGAATATAGATAAATAAACTGGTTCCGTATAAATATAGGTTGGAGAACGTGGTGTTCAACTCTCTGGTGGCCAGAAACAAAGAATAGCTATTGCAAGAGCTATGCTGAAGGACCCGAAGATTCTTCTGCTTGACGAAGCGACCAGTGCGCTAGATGCGGGCTCAGAAAGCATAGTTCAGGAGGCTTTGGATCGTCTGATGGTGGGGAGAACTACGATAGTTATCGCCCATCGAATCTCGACAATAAGAAATGTTGACTCTATAGCAGTTATAAAGCAAGGGCAAGTTGTCGAAACTGGAACACATGAAGAACTCATTGCCAAAGCTGGGGCATATGCTTCCTTGATTCGATTCCAAGAAATGGTAGGAAATAGGGATTTTTCAAACCCATCAACTCGTCGAACACGATCGTCTCGGCTGAGCCATTCATTGTCAACTAAATCTCTCAGCCTCCGTTCAGGGAGTTTAAGAAATTTGAGCTACTCCTACAGCACAGGTGCCGATGGTCGTATAGAGATGATATCAAATGCTGAAACGGAAAGGAAAAGTCCAGCGCCAGCTGGGTATTTCTGCCGACTGCTTAAGCTAAATGCTCCCGAGTGGCCTTACTCAATCATGGGCGCAGTAGGATCAGTTCTTTCTGGGTTCATTGGTCCTACATTTGCCATAGTGATGAGTAATATGATTGAGGTGTTCTATTATAGAAATCCAGCCGTCATGGAACGAAAAACGAAGGAGTATGTTTTCATATATATTGGAGCGGGCCTTTATGCCGTTGTTGCATATCTAATTCAGCACTACTTCTTCAGTATCATGGGAGAGAACCTTACCACCCGAGTGAGGCGGATGATGCTTGCGGGTAAAAGGGATCTTAATACGGCAATTTGCCTTCATTAAAAATTTCATCAAATTATGAAATATTAATTTTCTTTATTTATTTCAGCGATCTTGAGGAATGAAGTTGGCTGGTTCGACGAGGAGGAGAACAATTCCTGCCTTCTTGCATCCCGTTTAGCCACCGATGCCTCGGACGTAAAATCAGCCATCGCTGAGAGGATATCGGTGATACTACAGAACATGACTTCTCTTCTTACATCTTTCATTGTAGCCTTCATAGTCGAATGGAGGGTCTCACTGCTGATATTGGCCACATTTCCTCTTCTAGTCCTTGCAAATTTTGCCCAGGTAAACCTTTTAATCCATCCACAAACCACACTTACTTTGTTATGAACGCTCCAAAAGTTTGTGGGGGACTAGGTCGTTTTAGGCATTTGCATTGAAGTAGGGGCCAACCCAATTGAGATTTTTTTCAAAAATACAAGCTCTGCAGTCAATACTAGTCTTTGGGGGCGATGGCTTTATAGCCTATCTGGCAATGAGATCCCAAATTCGAGGTGAGGGGTTGGATTCGAGACACAACTATAACTAAGCAAAAAGTCATTCCGTAAAAGATGCTAATTAAGACCGGTTTAAAAAATGCCCATGAAATCTGGACAGGCACATATGGGAAGAAATAAAATATCTTCACTTCAATTAAATTTATCCGGGGCCACTATATTGAGAAGATAAATTTATTACTGAAAATGTTTGAATCTTGGAACCCAATTTCACTTTTTTCTTGGCACTAGAGGACAAGATGTGTAATTACAACATAGTGCCCTGCATGTGCTCCTTCACCTCGTCTACATGACTCTTTGAAACTCACACAGCCAAACATTAAATAAACAAAAGCATTAATGTAGTACAGTAGTGCCTGAGGAAAAGTATGTAAGAATCTATTATTGATCATCAACTTCGATGTCACTGAAAATTTTGAGTTTTTTTTTTTAATTAGAGTGATACCTGGAGGAATAAGTGTACTTTCTCGATTCCAGATTACTCAAATCTTTGGGTTGCGTGTGTTTTATTTTTCTATTGGTACTTTATATCTAATCTAAAGGTGTAAATCAGTAGAGCTCGGATCAAGTTTTCAAAATTTTGACTTATGTCTCGACTAGTGGTTCTTCAAGTGGAGCTAGTTTGATAGTTTATCTAACTTAGATAGAGTGTAAATAAATGTAAATTCAATATGTAAATATAATAAATAATAATAATATTAATGAAAAGATTGAGTAGAATGTGGCTCACAATCCACAGATTGAATTATCTTGGACTCCAAAATTTGTTTATACTGGTCTAAACCGTTCCACCAAGAACAAACATTTATATTTATGGAAGCAAATATAGAGGTTGAGGATTTGGGGAAGGGGATAAATATGGTCGACCAGGGGTAGGTCGAGATAGTTCAAAATGCTATTATAATTTTCTTCGCATATGAACTCGAAACTCGTCTGCAATTAAGTGTTTATGAACATTCATAATGGATTTAAAATCTCTTGATTCTTTTTTAACGATCTTGTATTGGTTCTGCTGCTATTGAATATTGCAGCAACTGTCTCTCAAAGGGTTTGCTGGAGACACCGCTAAGGCGCATGCGAAAACTAGTATGATTGCCGGTGAAGGGGTAAGCAACATTAGGACAGTCGCGGCATTCAATGCCCAAGAAAAAATCCTATCTTTGTTTCACCATCAACTACGTGTGCCTCAACGTCAAAGCCTACGTCGTAGCCAATGCTCGGGTTTTCTATTCGGTCTCTCTCAGCTTGCCCTTTATGCATCCGAAGCTTTAATCTTATGGTATGGCGCACACCTTGTCAGCAAAGGAGTCTCTACGTTTTCTAAGGTCATTAAGGTGTTTGTAGTCTTGGTCATCACTGCCAATTCCGTTGCTGAAACCGTGAGCCTTGCTCCCGAAATAATAAGAGGTGGAGAGGCTGTTGGTTCCGTTTTCTCGATTCTTGATCGCCCCACAAGGATAGATCCGGACGATTCTGAAGCGGAGATGGTTGAGTCCATTCGTGGTGAGATTGAGCTGCGTCATGTTGACTTTGCTTATCCATCTCGGCCGGATGTGATCATTTTTAAGGACTTTAGTCTAAGAATTCGAGCCGGGCAGAGCCAGGCTCTTGTTGGTGCAAGCGGATCAGGGAAGAGTTCTGTAATTGCATTGATAGAGCGATTTTATGACCCCATGTCTGGGAAAGTTATGATCGATGGAAAAGATATCAGGAGATTAAACTTGAAGTCTCTTCGTCTCAAAATCGGTTTGGTGCAGCAAGAACCCGCACTTTTCGCGTCAAGCATTCTCGAGAACATAGCTTACGGAAGAGAAGGAGCAACCGAGGCAGAAGTGATCGAAGCAGCACGAGCAGCGAACGTGCACACATTCGTCAGTGGATTACCCGAAGGTTACAAAACTCCAGTCGGTGAACGAGGTGTGCAGCTCTCTGGAGGACAGAAACAGCGCATTGCCATAGCACGGGCGGTTCTTAAAAACCCGTCTATACTTCTGCTCGACGAGGCCACAAGTGCCCTTGACGCCGAGTCTGAGTGCGTGCTACAAGAAGCCCTCGAAAGGCTTATGAGAGGGCGAACCACCATTCTCGTCGCCCATCGGTTATCTACAATACGTGGGGTGGACAGCATCGGTGTCATTCAAGATGGGCGAATCGTAGAGCAAGGCAGCCATGGCGACCTAATCAGTCGACCCGATGGCGCCTATGCGAGACTCCTACAACTACAGAACCATCGAATGTGAAACAAAAAAAGAAAAGTTTGATAAAAACAAGTATGGGTCGATTAAAACCATTGTTTTTGTTTCTTCCTTCTTTTGTACGATGATGACAGTTGATAAGTGATTCTGAAGAATGCGTTGCAACACCACGACTCCATTATAATCGGAGGATTATGTGCTAAAATTTTAAATAATTTTGATGCATGAACTTGTGTTGGCAGATTTGATATCTCTTTTTTCAACCTTTTTTCCTTTGTCGGTCCAAGTTCTTTCTAAAACTTGAAAACAGCTACTTTCTTATTCCTTCGAGTCCGGCATACAATTATTTGAATGTGGGGGCTAAAATGTCATTTTCCATAGTTGAGGATATAGAGTTTTTTCTAAAGATAATTAGATAGAATTCTTTTTAATTAGATTCAAGTTTTAAAGATGATCGGAATTATAAATCATTATATAATTTTTATATATTAATTTATCATTTATATATGACAAAAACTTGTGTGAGACAGTTTCACTTTTTATGCTAAGAATATTTTTTTTATTGTGAATATCGGTAGGATTGAATATTCTCACAGATAAAGATTCGCGAGACCGTATGTTGTTCAGGTCATTTTGAAACTTACTTGATTCGCACTCACAATTATTGTACTCAAACCGAGATTTATTATTTTGTGGAAATTCGAATTCAAATATAGTGATATGATTATTGTTTATGGTTTATTGTCTTACAAACATTGGCATGAAATATCTTGGTAAAAAAAGAAAAATAAAACAAAGTAGGAAGAATCTTTAAAGAAAATTGGAAAATGAAAAATTAAAATGTGTTTGGATTGAGATTTTTGAAGTGTTTAATGAATTTATGTTCGAAATATTTCAAACACATGCTTTTTATATAAATAAATTTACACAAATATAATAATAATTATGATAAATTTAAAATACAACCAAAACAAATATCATCTCAAATATTTTTTAAAAAAAATATATCTCCAATTCAATTTTTTTCAAATAATCTGAAAAATAAAGAACATATGGGCCATGGATGGTCCACCAAAGCGCTGATTTTACATCTGTAAAGAGAGCAATAATTATATCTTACACTGGGCTTGGCCTACCTACCGTACCGCACTGCTCCTTTTCACGTGAAAATGAATTAAAATATCCACATTCTTTTAAGGGAGAGACTTGTCAAAAAATCCTTATACTCATTTTTAACTTTTTCTTTATTTCCTATCATACTAAAACTTTGTTTCAACTCCTCATTTCTTTTAAATTTCCAAATTTACCCTTATATCTTTATTTTAAATAATTGATTTTTTTTTGTAAATAATGGCTCATCATGCTTCCGAAAATAAACTAAATCTTTTACCTCTTTGACCGGAATACCACCGGGTTATACCCACCGTATTTTACAAACTGCTCCTCACAGTCCAACCACACGATCGCAACCGATGGTTACTGACGCAGATTTCTTCAGCAGCACTTGGCACAACCCTAATTCGTTTCCTACCTTAGGGTGTACAATAAAAGATAAAATTTTGAAAATAATACATGAGAGGGGCTAGAGCAAAGATTTCTTTTATTTAAACACAAACATTTTATTAATACATGGTAACCTCCTGTAGAGGAGGAGAAACTTGTTTAACTACTGATAGTAGCTGAACTCACTACACACATAAACTTGAAAGAGAATTATTACAAATGTTTTGAAGAAAAACGAAGAGGTTGATCGATGTCTTCATCTTCCTTCTGCTTCTTTATTTATAGAAGGCTCCTTCGGATTTGAAACTTCGGACTTCAAATCTTCATAAACCTTTACAGCTTGCACATGGACCATGTAATAGTTGAGTGGTCCATTAGGTTGGTCCCTCCACCTTTCTTGATTTGTCTTTTTCTAGATTATTAATCTAGAAACCGCCCCTTCTTGGATTTTTATCTGCCTGCATAAATCGTATATATGCGTTTGGATCAGATCAGCTTGTATCTCATTTCCTTCTTTTTTGAGCTGTTTATAATAATCTTTGGAAATTTTCAGCTCTTTTCTTGTTGCCTTAATCCTTATTCTGGAAACTCTGAGATAATTGAAATACATTTTCTTGTTTCCAGTTTTGGTTTAAGTCTGGTATGGTTTACTGGTTCCTTTACTCTTATTTATAGTGTAAAGTTTGGGTCCAGTTTTCTTGTTTTCTTTATTGGATTCCCTTTTAAAGGATCCAATGTTCTTTCGTCTTTTACCACTTATTATTAGTGGTCCTGTTGTCCTTGTCCACCGATTATTGGTGGTCCTGTCTTTCCTCTTACATGGTGGGTTTTTTTTTTGTTAGTGGACTAGTCATATGTCCACTTTCAATTTTGTCGAGGAATCTTTGGCTTTCGGTTTCCTCGAGGAAAACGTGAATGTGGTCCATCTCCACTTGTGCTTGTGTCGGTAAAGTGTTTCCGATCAGATCTCGGTTTGAATCCTTTACCGAATTCAGGTTCCTTCTGGTTTTGGCATTCAAGGCAGATGTTTTGACCATCTTCCTATATGTGCCATGTTACAGAATTTTCGGCGAGTTTCTTTACTGGCCGGCAGCTTGTTATTCCACAAAAGATTTCTCTTTTTCTCGAATAAATCTTCTTCAAAACTTGTGGTTTTTCCTGTCATGGTGTTTAACAGGAATGATCCGTTCACTGAATGATTATAAAATTTGAACGGAAACTTGACTTTGTCCATTTCAGTGAGACAGACCCATAGACCCCAAGCTCTTCTGGTAGACATATCATCTTCAGAAATTGAAGCAACCAGGGGTGTTTCTTCTGTTGGAGGGTCTTTGATAAATTTTTGGATATTTGTATCCGGCCTCCTTAACTTGATGAAATGAAGGGCTTCGTGAGAACCTTTCCCTGCTGGTTCTGGTGCTGCACTAAAAAAGTATAGCTTCAAAACATCTCCTCTGGACAAATAATCATTATTCGCCCAAGTTTCATGAACAGCTTCCTGGATCCACTTTGGTAATCCTGAAATTTCCGGAAAGCTGGGTGATGTAGTATAAACTGAGGCAAGAGCCCCGAATTCATACCATGCTTTAACCTCCTTTGGATATGAATTTGGTTTCATCCATACCCTTGGATATTTTCCTGAGACATCAACCCTGTTAGTAGCTGGGTTGATTCCAATTCTTGTTTTCAATTTCTCCCAATTCTGTTGATAAACCTGAAATGGAGAGATTATTGCTTCGTTAGTACCAACCTTAGATTTGCCTTTGTCAATACGAGGCCTAAGGTTGATCACTCCCTCTTCAATCCCCGAGGTGAAGGGTTGACTTGAAGACTCAAGATAAGGATCAGGAGTCTCAATTTTTGTTTCAGCCGACTCATCTGGTGATGATCCCGACTTAACACTTGTGCAAGGGGTATTTGAATCCCCTGCTACAGGTATAGAGTCATGTACTCAAAAACTCTCCATTTGGGAAACCAATGGCTTCTCAATGCCTTGGAGGATAGGCCTTTGCATTACAGACCATAACTGAGTATATGCCTGTAAACATCCTGTAATTCGATCAGAGACAACTCTCTTATCGGCTTGTTGTAGTCTTCCCGCAACTTCTGCGCTTACGACTAGCTTGTTAAACTCATTTTGAAGCATTTCAAGGTGTTCCCTCAAATGCCTCTGCATCTTGATGATGGAATTGATATCACTACTGTCCATCTCTTGTTAAAAAATCTGCAAGAATATTTTCATGAGATTTTATTATCACAATATCAAAAATATAATTCTGACATAATGCATGCCATCTTAATAATCTAGCCTTCTCTGGTTTAGATTCAATTCTATTCCTTAAGAATGCTTTTACCTGTGTATTATCAACTTTCAAAGTAAATTTCTTTGCAAGTAAAAATAATGGCCATTTTTCAAAAGCTCTTTTTACTGCATAAAATTCATTTTCATTGATATGCCATCTAATGACTTCTGCATCTGAGAATAACCCACTACAATATCTGCATGGTTGTTCTCCATCTGGTGTAAGCTTAGTAAGAACTGCTGCCCACCAATGATCACTGGCATCGGTATATAATACCAGATCATCTTCGTCTTGAGGAATCGCCATTTTTGGAAGATTTTTACAAACCTTCTTTAAATGGATAAGTCCTTCTGTGTGTTCTTTTCTCCATATAAATCTTGCATCTTTTTTCAATAATGGACTGAACACCTTCATGTGTTTTTCTAGGTTTTTTATAAACATCCCAGCAAAATTAACAACTCCTAAAAAGCTTTGAAGTTGTTTCTTGTCTTTGAGATTTTCTGGAAAATTCTGCACCTTTTCAACTATGTGGTCTTGCAGAATTATTCTTGACTCATCGATTTCAATTCCGAGGAATTCAATCTTTCTTGTTGCAATGACTGCTTTCTTTTCAAATAAAACCAGTCCTTCTTTCTTGCAAATATTAGAGAAAATCTCCAAATGCTTAACATGTTCATTCATATCTTTAGATGCTATTAAAACATCATCAATATAAACAAACATAAATTTAAAATAATCCTTAAAAAGATTATCCATTTTTCTTTGAAATATCTGGGGTGAATTAGCCAATCCCATTGGTAATACTTCCCAAATATAATGTCCTTGAGGTGTGGAGAAAGCTGTGAATTTCTTGCTTCCTTCCTCCATCCTAATCTGATAAAATCCAGACTTACAATCAAATTTAGAGAATATCTTGGCGTTGCGTATACAACTAATCAAGTGTTCTCTACTAGGTATAAAATACCCATCAAATTCCAGAATTTTATTAATTTCTTGATAATTAATAACAAGTCTGGGTTTTCCTCGTTTTATCTCACCATTGTTTCTTACCAAGAAACCTGGACTGCTATATGGTGACATACCTGCTTTGATTAAACCAAGGTCTAAATGTTCCTTGATTATAATCTGCATATCCCTTTGATCAATGATATTCATTGGAATAGGCTTACAACGGACAAATTCATACTCTTTGCCTTCCTTAATCTTAAGACAAGCTTTGAGTTGATTTCTGTCCCACCATGCCAAGGGATCCTCATTATAATTTTCTCTGATCCTTTTCTTGACATCTTCCAATGATACCTTAGCTTCAAACTCTACTTCATTTGTTTGTAGAGTTATCTTAAGGCATTCTATATCTTCTTGTTGGAGTTCTTTATCAGCTCTCAACTGGAGCATTGTTTCTCCAAACCGTCTTGAATCCTTCATTTTTGGGTTCAGAAGTTTTCCTGAATCACCATGCTTGCTGCGAAACTGGATCGGCAATTTTCTATAAAATGCTTCTCTTAGTCTCTGGATTGTGATTTTGTGATCACATGGTGTTGTGAACACTAATCTTCTAGTATCATTTTCTTGAGTATAGGATTTGAACATTTGTAGGAAATTATTTCCTAATAATATGTCAGCTCCTGTATCATGAAAATAAATCGGTGGTGTCTTTACCTTGTACCAAGGTGTTTGTCCAGCACCGCCAATCATAATTTCAGTCATCTTAATCCCTTTACATAAGATTAAGATTCGTCTGGAAAAATCTCTTCCAGCAATTTTGGTAGTTCTTCTTCCAAATTATTTGGAAAAACTCCTCGTTTTGCTGTACATATTCCAGCTCCTGAATCAATATATACAGCAAAGTATTCTGCCTTATATTGTTCATACAACATTCCTACTGGAATGTATATGGAGAATGGGCTTGTGGTCATTGGATTTTCCATATCTTATCATTTGCCATAAACTCCATTCCATACTCTAGACGTTTCCAAGGTTTGTGTTCATTGGAATAGGCTTACAACGGACAAATTCATACTCTTTGTCTTCCTTAATCTTAAGACAAGCTTTGAGTTGATTTCTGTCCCACCATGCCAAGGGATCCTCATTATAATTTTCTCTGATCCTTTTCTTGACATCTTCCAATGATACCTTAGCTTCAAACTCTACTTCATTTGTTTGTAGAATTATCTTAAGGCATTCTATATCTTCTTGTTGGAGTTCTTTATCAGCTCTCAACTGGAGCATTGTTTCTCCAAACTGTCTTGAATCCTTCATTTTTGGGTTCAGAAGTTTTCCTGAATCACCATGCTTGCTGCGAAACTGGATCGGCAATTTTCTATAAAATGCTTCTCTTAGTCTCTGGATTATGATTTTGTGATCACATGGTGTTGTGAACACTAATCTTCTAGTCTCATTTTCTTGAGTATAGGATTTGAACATTTGTAGGAAATTATTTCCTAATAATATGTCAGCTCCTGTATCATGAAAATAAATTGGTGGTGTCTTTACCTTGTACCAAGGTGTTTGTCCAGCACTGCCAATCATAATTTCAGTCATCTTAATCCCTTTACATAAGATTAAGATTCGTCTGAAAAAATCTCTTCCAGCAATCTTTGGTAGTTCTGGAATAACTCCTCGTTTTGCTGTACATATTCCAGCTCCTGAATCAATATATGCAGCAAAGTATTCTGCCTTATATTGTTCATACAACATTCCTACTGGAATGTATATGGAGAATGGGCTTGTGGTCATTGGATTTTCCATATCTTATCATTTGCCATAAACTCCATTCCATACTCTAGACGTTTCCAAGGTTTGTGTTCCTCGAGAAACTCTAATCCAAGAATCATTCGATCCGATTCTTTCCCTGGAGTTCCTTGAATGTGAACTTCCAGTTCTCCGATATTAATCAGTCCTTGGTAAGTTCCTATCATCGGTTGTTCCAAATAGTATATTGAATTACAAGGAAATTGATTCCTTTGTTTTGTAATATCAAATACTATTTCTACTTCCTTCCAACCTTTTGGGCATCTAAGTTTTCCCATTATAGAAAAACTTTTTGGCTCCTGTTGGGTTTCTATGACAGGCGTTTTTCCCCATCTGTAACTCGTAATTCTATCTCCTTGAAAAGATAGTCTTCTTGATTCCAATTTAAGACTTTGATTCCTTTGTAGAATCGGTTTGTCTTGTATTTGGATATCTGTTTCCTGTATCAAAGGAAACTCTACTCGTTCTGGATAAACTGCCTGAGCAACTTTGCCGAATATTTCAGGGATTTCAATAAACTCATTTCTAATAAACAGTTCAGAATGATGTGTATTAGACAGAGCATATGAAATTTGATAGGTAATAGAATATGGCCTATTACCTTCTTTCATCAGCCTTTTTTCCTTGAAGTTTTGATGCAAAGTCAAGGCTCGGCTGAAATCTCGATCTGCCAGGTTGTAGGCTATCCTTGGATAGATCACTCCTACAATCTTTCCACTGAATCTTGAAGATTCCCCATTCTTTTATCGCATATAGCAATATCAATAGGTGAATCTATTCCTTCTTTAAAAGTAGCTTTTATCATAATTTGGATTGCTCCAATATGAATCCAAGACATAGTCCTTGCTACTTCTATCTTTAGTTTTTGTAATTCTTCCTTAATTTCTTCGGAAGGAATTAACTGCATCTCCATTCTATTTCATGTAAGTTCCATCGGGATTGCTATTTCCCTTCTAGATACTTTATAAATTAGATGATGCTTTATGTTTCTTAGACCAAGACTTCCTAAGAATTTTTCTATCTGTCCTGCAGAGAAACCTTGATATCTCTGTAGACTCGGATTTTCTCTCATGATTCTTTGAATCATGTTATGAGATATTGTTGTCTGGCTGAAAAACCCAGACAGATCTTCATGTGTTTCGTGTCGAAACACTTCGTCTTCAGTCAGATTCCGATTCTGTTCCATCAGATTCTTCCTGACTTAAGACTTTTTCTTCTTCATATATACTTTCATCTGAGGCGATGTTCTCAAATCGGTATACTTGAATAAGATCTTGATAATAAACTGCTTCTTCAATATCCGGAGTAGGATCAAAGCGTTTAATACCTCTTTTTTCATTTTCTGGACAGTTGGTCGAAATATGACCTCTTGCTCCACATGTCCAGCAATTACAGTCCTTGAAACTTTCATTAGCCCGAGTATGAGCTCTTCTGAAAGTTTTCTTAGTAGGTGTTCTTCCTGTGCTTCGAGATGTACTTGATGCTTGGGATGATATCCTACTTCTCGATGGTCCGCTTCTTTGTCCAGATTTATAAGATCTGGCTTTCTGTCTAGACCATACAGTTTTTGGTTTCCAAGAACTTCTCCCACTTCGGGCATAAGGATGAGTCCTGAAACTTTTCCTTTTATGCTTCTGTGGTTTACTTCCAATAATTGTTGGAAGATCATTTTCCTTACAACACAAAGGAGTTCTTTTGTTGATACCCCTTAAGCGTTTATAATTCTTTTGTAATGCTGCCATATGGCACCATTCTGCCAACTTTCTTTTGAGGAAAGAGGCTCTTCTTGCCAGCGTATCTGGATTACCAGGTACGTATTCCTTTATGAGCATCTCTCTCCAAGGGCTTGGCATTTTTGCGAAGAAAAGCTGCATAGCTATATCTTCTTTGACTCCTGAATTCCATCTATATTTAGTGAATAACATAATATATTCATCCATCAAACATATATCATGTAATTCAAGACTATACAGAGCCTGAGTATATTTCTTCCTCTTCTCTGTATCTTGAATATTAAAATAGTCTACCCCTATAAATTGTGCTTTAAATAGGGTAGCCATTTTTCCGGCTATTTCGCTCAAAGATTCTCCGGCCAGGACTGACTCTTTCATTTCTGATGAAGTCATGTCCCAAGCAATTTTCACTGATCCCATTAGACTCATTTCTAAAAGTTTAATGAATCCTTCTTTATTGAGATCAAGTGTTCCTGCTACGATTCTCATAGCAGATGTCCAATCATCTATGAGATCTTCTCTGTTTTTGAAATCTAATACATCAAGGTTAAGCATAACCCCATAAGGATGTATAGGATCTAAAACAGTCTTCCCGTAGGGTGTTTGGTGCAAGGGAATTTGACTTCTCCTTGTTCTTGTACCCGCTGGGTGTGATCCTCCACCAGTATGGAAATCTGATTGGGATTCTCTCATGTTAACATTATGAGATCCCATACTTTCCCTTGGTGGTTCCTGAGTAGATGACCAGGTTATAGCAGGTACTTCACTCCCTGCTGTATTCATCTTTAGATCTACAACTTTGAGATTTGCGAAAGATTCCGCAAGCTCTTGTAGATCCTCTAAACCCATCCTTTCTAAAGTTGTCATCAGATCAATTTCTTTTCTGAGACAGACTTGATTAGATTGATCATCTTTTCTTCTTCAGTCAAAGGTTTTGACACCACTCTGGCCTTCCCTTGTTGGTGTAACAAGGGTTCAGTACCAAAGAATGGTGGTAACCAACCTCCTGAAGTTCGTTTACTGGAACTGGGTTGTTGTTCCAGTTTCTGAATTCTTGTTTGAATATCTTTTAATATTCCAAGAATTTCTTCCCGGGTTTCAAGGATTTTCTCAACTCGTTGTTGTACAAAATATAGCATATTGACATAATTTTGTACTGTCTTCTGAATTTCTCTAAGATCTGAAGAGAGCTTAGAGGAATCTGGAACTATCTCCAAAAACTTATTTGTTTGAATCATAAGTTTACCTAAGATTTTACCTGAGAGTGCAGTAGCTTCCCTTGCTGTTTCTGATATCTAACAATAGTTAGATGCACTTGTTTATATTCCAAAATATTGGAATATTCCTTGTGAATTAATTTTCTCGAACCGTAGTTCGGAGTCATAATTTTTTCAAAATTCTTCTTCTCATACAATTAGTTACTTAGTAAAAATAAAATTTGTGTTTAAATAAATCCACCTAAGGCTCTGATACCATTTTGAAAGCGTGATGATCAATTGAAATTAAAATAGTAATAAGGGTATTTTTGTCCATTTTAAGGTATTAGGGAGTTAAAAGAAAGGTTTTGAGGTGTAGGGAGTTTGGATAAAGTTGAGTTTGGGTTTGGGGATTTATGAGCAATGTACCCTTCTTTTAATCAGTTTAATTAGAATGGTCTTTTTCAATTTAACGCTCATGCAATTTAATCCAGAAAATCCTTTTACAAATGCACCCAAATTTCAAACTTCCAAATATTTCAAGTCTGGTTTATCTCTTCGACATATTGGGTGTGAGAATAATTCAGCTACGTATCCATTCTTAAAATGAAAGATTCAATAATATTACATCCAATTGTGTAGTAGGACAATCCAGTTGAGTAATACTTAAAAGATTTGATATATACTGTTCATATCAAGAAAGCGCATCTTCTTTTTGGTAGTTCATCACATAAAAACTCCAAGATGCTCGACTTGGGAAAATTCTGAGATGAGTGACCTTCTGATAAGTTTCCTAGGGTGTATGTAAATGAGAGGACATAAATACACTGAAAAAACTCGTCTTAATACAGTGAGAACAATCGTCGAATCTGAAACATTATAATATATATAATTGAATTCATGACAAACTAACGAGTGCGTGAGATTGGACTTATGGTCATAGGGAAAAGGAGAATTCACGTGGAGATTTGATGGTGCGGAGAGCCCCCACCCCAAATTGGCCATCATGTGTGGTGATTCAGGGTGTTCTCTTTTTAGATATTTCCTAAGACTCGTTAAAAAAATAAAGGACAACAGTGTCGTGTTTCAGTTATTTTTGTGGGGTGGAGCCACTCGTTTTGACTCACTCCGCATTGCTTTGTTTGCTGGTGTGATGAAATCGAACTACTCTCGCTCTCGCCTCTGTTTTTGTGTGTAAGACCGATAATTGGTGGGGGTCACAAATTCATTTCTACTGCCACAAGTTCGTAGGAATGAGAATTTGATCCATAAACATCGTAAATTACGTTCGATAAAAAAAATAAACTTTTTTTATATAAATGGTTTTAGTTACAAAGTGAATCAATAAAAAAAAATATAGTACAAACTGTTAATTGTCCCACATCAGTTGGATAAATAATCTGAGAGTTGTATATATAGCTTGGACAATCCTCCCCCCCTCGAGCTAGCTTTTGGGGTTGAGTTAGGTCCAAGTTCCAATATTAACATGGTATCAGAGCCCGGGTTACACTTTTATGTGTTGGACTGACTACAATTAGACCACCCGTTCTGCCCATAATTGGGTCATTTGTAAACTCCACGCTCTAGATGTTCATTCCTGGACATGAGAGGTAGGGGTGTGCAACGGTCGGTTCGGTTCGATTTTAATAAACTTCGGTTCGGTTTTTAGGTTTACGGTTTTTCGAATGCCTAATCCTAAACCAAACCATTATAATTCGCTCCGGTTTGATTTTTTTGTATTACGGTTTGCTTATTACGGTCAGTTATTACGGTTTGTTCAAATGGGTATCCTTCATTTTTTTTAAATGATTAAAAAAAAACTTCATACATTTGTTTCAATATTTTAAGAAGAAAACAACAAAGAAGTTAAGAACTTTGATATTTGATATGGTGGTTGTAGAGAGATTGGAGTGGAAGGTAAAAAGTTTAGAAGAAAGACAAGGCGGTAAAATAGTAAACCTAATGAGATTACTTATATTAATTATTTTATTATTTATTATATTTTAAATAGTCGGTTCGGTTTTTTCGGTTTTAAATTTTCAAAAACCGATAATCGAACCGAAAAAGTACAAAAAATCAAAACCATAACCGACCGAAAAACCATTTAAACTTAACCAAAAAAATCGAAATTTATGGTCTGGTCGATTTTTCGGTGTAAACCGTTTAATGAACACCCCTAGTGAGAAAGGTGTGTTAATTGCCCCACATCGGTTGGATAAATAACCTGTGAGTTTTATATATGGGCTTGGACAATCATCTCCCCTTGAGCTAGCTTTTGGGGTTGAGTTAGGTCCAAGTTCCAATCTTAACATGGTATCAGAGCCCGGGTTCCACCGTTATGTGTTGGACTGCCTATAATTAGGTCATCTGTTCTGCCCATAATTGGGTCATTTGTAAACTCCCCGCTCCAGATGTTCATTCCTGAGCGTGAGAGGGGTGTGTTAATTGTCCCACATCGGTTGGATAAATAACCTGTGAGTTGTATATATTGACTTGGACAATCCTCCCCCCTTGTGCTAGCTTTTGGGGTTGAGTTAGGTTCAAGTTCCAATCTCAACACAAACATGTAATACTTGAATTGATATAATGCTATTTATTATTGTTGTGCCCATATTTTGGTTCAAGTTCATCACAAGGTAAGCTCGGTCCTTGATATTATTGAGTCACGGCCCAAATCTTTGGGCCTACAATTTATTAATGGATAGTCTGGCGTTTCATACTATGGGCTAAGGTGGCCTTTAAGATGTTAATCTACATTATATGCCCAACCCAGTTAGTTGAGAGGCCCAACTAAAATTGACCCAATAACCGTATTGGGCTAGAGTTGTTGATTTCATTACTCATAGAAAAGACAAACAATTAATAAGTATCTAAAAAATAAAAAATAAAAAATCATCCTTTATTCATCTTTACCAATTATAATATATATACAGATGGGAAAATTCAAATTTTTAGTTTGTTAATAAAGATGACCTTTCTTGAAGTGATAATTTCATAAGAGATGCCTACAATTCCGAATTTTGGAGCACAATTATTTTTTTGATTAATCGATCAAATATTCTTTAGTTGTCGTCTTACATAAAATAAATTATTATTTAAAGATTATGCATGCAACATAATCTAACAAAGTTTAAGGTTGCATTTGATTTGATTGATTGATTTCAAATGTATTCAAATATATTTTTGTAGTTTTAAATAATCAAAATAATAAACTTCAAATTCACACATTTTATGTTCATATAATGTTTCATATTAATTAGGATGAATTTCAAATGTAGGTAATATTGGAATCATTTGAAATTCATTATACTTTGTGTACATCAGTAATATTAAATTTAAGATTTCATCCATTATTTCATTGTTAACAATAAAAACATAATCGAAATCCATTGATTTCAAATCCATTCATCTAAATGCAAACTAAATGTCAATTTTTGTCATGTATATATGTGGGTGTGATATTTATAATAATGAATATTTCGTTGAATATATACAGTCATGTAACTATATTACAAATATCAATTTCAGTCGTTTTCATCAAAATCATGTAACTAAATGACTAATATCACTGTTAAGTTTGTATAATTACGTGGTTAGAAAAAATCTCTCGAGACATGTAAGTGTATTTGACAACATAATTCTAAAAATAACTTCATTTTGACGTTAATGAATAAATTTAATTGTCATAACATAGTTAAAAGACTATAATTGATTCAAAAAAAAAATATATGACTAAAAATATCCCACTTTAATCCATAACATACAAGACTGAAATTAAATTTGGTACAAAAAAATGTGGAAACATAATTATACTGAGGAAATATATTTACAGCCGTTGTAACATATTTGTTGGAAATTTGGGATGAGATCAACATTATTTTTAACATAATGAATTGATTTTTAATGTTATATTCACCTTATTCGGAATTTTAACATGATTGTTTTTTGGAATGAAATTATATTATAATATCTGAATTTAAATGCAAGCTATTTCAGAAAAAGTACATTTAATTGGCTATTAAGAAAAGTAACTAAACACGTCTCAAACAGTTTACTTGTGTATTATTGTCTCGTATAAATAAACATAAAAGAGAGTTAATTTTTTATTTTTATTTTTTTAAAGACAAGGGTTTGGTTAAGAAAAAGGCACTTGAAAAGACCAAAGTAAAAAATGCAAAACTAATTATATTAACAATTATATGTTTCAACTTTTCGTTCAGAAAATCATTTTATAATCTTATTGAAAAATAAAAGCGATTATTTTCTAAGGAAAATAAAAGGAAAGCGTAAAAAAAAATTAATTTTGATAAAATGTATTTTAAAGAAAGGATTTCCCGTTTTCTGTTAAAACTTTTTGTTAAATTAATTGAGACATATATGCAAATCTAAACTAATGAGATAATATAACATTGGATATATATTTTTAATGTATTCCCTAAAATTCTTTCACGAAATAACCCGTCGTTTTGTCCAATCTATTTGTTTTGGGTTGAAAATCACCATTTTATCAACTGTTGTTCAATCAAACATGATATTAGTAAATGAAACGTTTATTTATAAAGAGAAATCAATCCAATTCGTAGTTGTTGATATTTGTATCGATGGATTAGAAAGAGAAAAATTATGATTCATTTCGACCAAACTTCCTTGTAATTCATCGAATGAAAGGCTAGATAACACAGTGTTGTGTGGCATGACATCTTTTATAATTCTATTTCTTGAATATCTATCGTGCCCAAAATGAAAACCGCCCACATGTCTTATATTCGAATAAAGTAGTCCACGTATTTTTATATTATACTATGACTTATTGACTTGTCGACACTTTTATACTTTTACACAAAAATATTTAAATAAAAACAATAAGAAGAACAACAATTTCGACGAAACACGAGTTTAAAATTTTAGTTTTAATATAGAATAAATCAATAAGTACCAAGCTTGAATTCCTTGCATAAATGCATTCTATGTATTCATCTAGAATCAATCAAAAGTTATCATAGACAAATGAATAACACGATATTTTTTTATCATATCATATCGTATCGATATGGTCATATTAATATTTTAAAATCCTATTTTGCTGCCACTTGTTCAAAATATTTCCAAATTATAACTTTTGGATTGATCCACTTGTATACAATGAGCCACATAAGATTTTTTTAATGTAGGTTTATACATTAAACAAGGTCAAAAAATCATATATAACACATTAAATGTCGTTGGAACAACTTTTAAAACAATACCCTAAAAGGAAAGATATAGTAAATCCATAACGTAACAGATGATAATTCTAGACTCCAATTTTGCTACCACTTGTTGAACATATTTCCCCACACACACACAAATATATATATATATACACACACACACACACACACACTATGATATTTTCTTTTTATTTATTAACTTAAATTTTATATATATACATATATATATATACACACACACACTATGATATTTTCTTTTTATTTATTAACTTAAATTATATATATATATATATATAGTATTGGGTCGCCCAACTAAGTGATATTGGTCAGCAAAATTGCTTTTGACATGTGAGTAAGGGTCGACAATAGTAAAGGTTATTTAATGCTGTTGCCTCTTTAAGTAATAATATTTCCTTACTAATAAATATGTTACTGTGCCACGTATCATGTCGTGGGTGGAGTACCGAAAACTCGTGTGACATCCTTTTTTTACATTTAAACACACTCGTCATGTCATCTCCAACCTATAAATCTACTGCACCAAAATAGTGTAGTTTCTGCATCAAATATAACATTCATCTCCAATCCATTTACTTCAAATCTTACACTAAAAAATATATTCTTAGAATATTTTATTTGTTTACTATTTATTTATAAATTTAACAATATAATTATAATTAATGTTAATATTAGTTATTAAATGTAAAATTTTTAAATTTAGTGATATACTTATAATTACATTTTATAATTATTGATGATTTAGTTTGTTTATCTTTTATTATAGTTACATATTCTCGGATCCGATTTTCTAAATTATTGATGATTTAGTTTGTTTATCATTTATTTTATTTGTATTTAAATTATCTGAATTTGAATTTGTATTTTTATTTTAATTGTGTACTTGAATGTTTAAATATTATTCAATAAATTTGTGTGTTAGATGTTTAATTATAAAATTATTTAAAAATATATTTATAAATTTATATAATTAAATATTTTAATTTGTATTATTAAATATCTAATTATTAAAATAATAAAAAAATATTATTTAAATATATCTAATTATTAAATTAATATACTAATAATATCATATTATTATATAAATAATATTTATAATTCTTAAATATTTATAATTAAAAAAAAACTTCCCTGCGGTCTCTAACTCGGATTTATAAGTGTAAAATATCCTATAAAAGTTTTAATTTTGGGTGGATCTTCCAAAATTCACATTATTCAGCGATCACTGGACTAAGTATTTGTGATCCAACACATAGTATTCTTCTAATGTTATGTTATACTATGTAGAAAAATGATTTTTCTGTCATATACAATTCAATGAATGCGAAACTCTGAAATAAAATATGTGGACTTAAAGCATTTGACCTATTGAGTTGTTTTTTTTTTTTTTTTTTTTTGAATGAGAAATTAAACAAACAAAGTCTAGATAAGTGGATGGTAAGTGATCCAAGTGCCTATATATAGAGGCAGCATCAAGTCCTTCGGAAGTACCTATCACACTCTCATGTATTCTCATTCTTTCTGCACTCTTCTTTGTTATCCCCACAACTACTCTTCTGCCCTCGTGATAAAGTTCAAGTACTGAAAGTTATTCTGTTGTATCCTGAGAAACAGACGTCCAAGTATATCCTCGAAGCACATATCGGAAGGGACGAATCTGTTTTAAGGACACTGTACTTCGTAGAGACCTCGATTTGGATCATTTCAAGCTTTTCACTGCTGTTTCCTTCACCATATCATTCTTTGGTTCTCTTTTCAAAAGCTTACTGTACTATATCATTCGATATATTATGTATCAGAGTTTTCATAATTACCCCAAGTCTGATAATAGTATGGACAGTGACTGTAATCATGTGCTAATCATGTGCCTATCATGTGATAATATTACCAAATATTAATGTCATACAACATGTACAAACAGTCCACTTGATTGGGAATTCTCTGTTCTTTATCGCTATCAGTGTGTTTCCACAAATAATATTTTTTTGGGGCATAAATTTATTTAAAAGAATACAAAAATATAATAATTGTGCTCCTATATATTATCACTTCAAGAAAGGCCATTTTTATTAGCAAACTAGAATTTTCAAATTTCCCGTCTATCTATAAAATTATAATTGGTAAAGATGAAAAAAGGGTGCCGTATTTTTCAACTTTTTGTTTTGGAAATGTATATATGATTACTTCAATATTATCTTTATAGCAATACTCTAAAAGTTGATCTATAATAGACCACATATGATTTTTCATGTGGTACCATACGTTTGACAACATGAAAAATCAGTTATAATTCGTAGTACACTATTGAATTAACACTTAGGACATACTTTGTAGGAGAGAATTATGTGAGAATGAAATGGTACCAAATATTAATGTCATACAACATGTACATACACTCTCACTCTCAATTCTTACTTATTTTATCTTATTTAGTTTAACTAATTTTAAATCTATATGAATATGTCTTCATAATACTAATAATAAATATATATTATGATTATTATTTTAGGTACTTTTATTTTTTTTTAAAATAAAATGATGATATTTTAATAATGATGCTAATATTAATAATTAAAATAATAATGATATAGTTATATAACAACGTTAATTTTAAATAATAGAGCATCATTAATTATAATTTTAACAACAACAATAATAATAATAATAGTTCTTGAGCAATCTATTATTTTGAATTAAATATTCAATTTTTTATTTCTTTTTATATCAATTTCATTTCATTTCATTCACGTCTCTATTTCATTATAAGAACGATTATATTCGTATCTTATTTCATTTATTCGTATCAATCATGTCATTAGTGTATAAATATATATTTATATATGCAAATGATTGATATTGGATTAATATGAAACACAAGTACTGTCACACCAAATTAATTTGATTGAAGGTTGGGTTAATAAGGGGTGATAAGTGTCCAATGATCACATGGTCTTGCGGTTTGAGACATACACATAAAGGCCCACTTGTCAGTACAATTACAAGCACCTTACATTAACTTTGAAAGCCAACTTGACCTATCAACCCCAAACATTGCCAACATAGAAAATTAATTTTAAAGATTTTCTGTATGTAACAATACATTCCCAATTACTATCTTCTTTCAAAAATAAAACATACACCACTACTTTTTCCCATTTCTCTTACCATAAAATTATATATATTACTTATTGCTATAATTAAATTGTAGGACCTTAAAAAAATTATTCAGCCTTCAAGGATTTTTTTTTTCTATATACACTTGCTCGTTTTTCTTGATATGATCGGTCGACCAATTTTGTTTGACAAGGTTTCCATACATACAAATGACTATGAACTCGTAAAGTTCGAACTTAAACTCAATCAAACACTGGTGAGCCCAATTGGTGTACGTACAATAATATGCATAACAAATCCTCCATGGGACGTGCGTCTCCCATATGATATCCAATATTTATACGTTTATCTTTTATATATTCTTACAAGAATATTTAAAGCAAACAAGTTATAACTTAATGATTTAGGTTATAAAAAACTGACATAAATTAAAGGAACATTTGTGAAATATATATACTTACGTGAGATGAATTCTCCAAACAATCTTTATCCTTGATTCACTAAGTCGTATTAACTAGTTGAGTAGAAATTTTGAGTTAAATTTGTTCATCATTAATTTTCACGACCCAAGAAACTATCATCGCATTAATAGATACGTACGCACTAGACTTTGGCTTGTTTTCTAACTCGATGAGGTCAGAATTAATATATCATGTCTGATATGTAGTTTTAGTCCGAATATGAGTTTGTGCCCTAGATCTTGATGGAGATTTACCATTTGTATATGTGTGGATAAGCCTATATGTTATGTAAAGTGAATAACTGAGAATTTCTAGCTAGAGTAGTAAAATATATGTTGTATAAGAAGAAAAAAAGTTTTGTTAACTATATGTGTGGACGAGTTATGTGTTGTAGAGCACACACGTAGATGTTGAATACATTTTGTTGCTTCGACAAATCAAAAACCAAAGATTCAGTCGGGACATATGAATTGAAAGTACTGTGTGTGGTTGTGGAAAAGTTCTAATTATTATTTTTTTTGGATCCGCAATTCATTCTAACTACTGATTATCTCTAACGCAAATTATTTGGATGAAAATCCATTCTGCATTCATGAAAGGAATGACGATTTACCTCTATTCTTTGTATCGAATTCTATTCACTTATATGAACCGGACAATTTTTTTCCCTTAATTAATTAATTATAATCGGCTCCAATTTCGTTTTTTTTCCTTTTTCTGTCAAATGAAAAATAATCCAAGTTTCACTTCCATGCAAGGTTAAAAAAAGAATTACATTTTTCCAGCTCCATGAATATAATTAGATATATGGATCTTGAATCGAAAATTCATGGGTGGGCATTGAATGAAAGCATTATAATTGAATTCTCAATTTGGTGGTGTGTAGACCACATCTTTCCCCAGTGCATTTGTCTTCTTCATATCCAACATCACTTTCTATGTTTTTGTGTACTCTCCATTGAATCCCTTCTCCTTTCCTTCACTAATTAATCTCTTTCATGTGGTCCTTTCCACTTTATCACTTGTTCATTACCCATCATTTTCTTTATTTTCTCATCGCCTAGCCAAGCTAAGCTAAGCTAATCCATGATCTAATTAGCAATTTTATTTATTTATTCATTCTTTTTTTTGTTTTGTGTGTGTGTGTGTGTGTGTGTGTGTGTATACACGCTTTATCTTCCTCTTGTTTCCCATACAATCTGCAAACTTTCCTCCCAAGTTTTCTTTTCGCTTTCTTGCTTTTATAGTACTACCTTTTTTTTCAGTTTCTAAAACATCCCACAAAGTTACATACTATAAGAATGTCCGGGAGAAGGTCGAGGCAGCCGAGCAGCTCGAACACGAGGATAACAGATGAACAGATAATTGAACTTGTGTCCAAATTGCATCAACTCCTACCGGAGATTCGCAACAGTTCTAGACGCTCCAACAAGGTATACATTGCATTGATATTGAAGCTGTTAGGGTTTATGTGTACATGCGTGTGTTTCTGTGTATAATCGTAGTTAATTGTTGTTTTTGAAACCCAGTTTACGTACTAATAATTAATGTGTAGTCCATATGTTGATTGGTTTCCATCATTTTGAGGGTTAAATAAAGTATCTCACCATATGTTTAATTAGCTAAATCATGTTGCACTACGGAGGTCAATAAATTGATTCATGAATGTTTGTCCTTCCAAGAAGTCACTATTGTTCATCCCATGAAGGAAAAAATGTTAAACGTACACAAAAATCTATCAACAAAGACTGCTTAAACCCTTTTACACTTTCTACGTCAACGTGTTATGCACGGCGACAAACGGAAACAAAATATAAATATTTCCACATTTCACACACACACACAAAAGTTTGATGATTTAGAATTTTGATATTTTGTATTTTATATGCATGTATCATACCCTTTAAAAAAAAAATAAAAAAATAAAACACCACCGGTCAGTGTTGGGTGTTAGGCAAACCTCTGCTTGTCCATAAGACAAAAAGTAAGAGGACTAGGCCAAGACTTCCGGCAGAGTGCGTGGAACTACTTTTTACAACGTAAATAAGGTAAACAAGTTCAATCAAGTTTCTTGATATATCAACACAAAAACTCGTATGAGGAGTGTTGAGCCAATTTTGTTAGACATGTCTCATACCCTACTTGACCCAAGAGAAAATATTATTTTTTATATCAAAAATATTAATTTTTACTTCAGGTATGGATCAGATCGACCCGTTTCACGGATATAGTTCGTGGAACCATTTCATATGAGACCTACTCCATGATCAAATCTTTGTGAGCACGTGATTGACTTGTGAAAAAATAGAAATATAATGGTTTGATCATGGAGTAGGTCTCATATAAAATGCTTCCACGAACTATATCTATGAGACGGGTCGACTATTACATATAAAAATTCGAAATTGTTACAAATTATAAATTAAATAAAAAAATATTTATAAATGTTTTGTTTAATTTAAAACAGGCATCAGCTAATAAGGTGCTTGAGGAGACTTGCAACTATATCAGAAACCTCAACAAAGAAGTGGATGATTTGAGCCAGAGGCTATCCCAGCTGCTGTCTACTATAGAAGTTAACAGCCCGGAGGCTGCAATAATTAGGAGTTTAATTTAATTAATTAATATTATCATATATATATATATGGAATAAATAATTATCAAGTCATTAATTATATATTAAGATATTATATTAAATTGAACCTTCCTTAGAATTAACTAAGATAATTATAGGTTCATTGTATTTAGTAATCACGCGTATCAATTGTAATAAAGGAACCGAAGATAGTCTTACATTGCTGCTAATTAAGGTTCCTTGTATTAATAATGTGTATCGTATTTTTAATGTTCAATTGTAACCATGTCGAATTGTAATATTCAAGAGCTTGTTTTCTTACTTGGAATTAATTTCAAAGTCTGGCTTAATTATTTCTTTCTAATAAAGTTTTTAAAATTTAAATATATTCACAAGTTCTTAAATCTTATCTTATATCTCCAATAAACTAAGATTACATATATTTGAATCGAGACCAAAAACCTAGTAAACACCAAACAACTGCATCTCTAGGGTTTGTCTATTGCAAGCTCCAACGAGACACTCAAATATTTAAATTTGTCGATGATCCATAACTCATCTGACACCAATATCTCAAGTTTAGGATGAAGAATTGGGCTCGATATCCTATTATAATAACCCTTAAATTCAAAAACAAAAAAAGGCTAAATATAAATCATAAATTTTGAAGAGATCTCTATAAATATATATAGTAAAAAAAATAAATTTTTTAGCTACTGACGACATATAATTAACAGTTATATTACCATAACGATGATTAGCAAGTCGTCGTATGTAAACCGTAGGAAAAAAACATACTCCCCATATTTGCCCGACTAACAAACTAATAAAAAAGTTGATATGTAATCAAACCCGATTTCTTTTACGTACACAAAATGTATATATTAATATGCAGCCTAAGTAAGAAAGAAAAGGACATTGCCTTTTGGCTTGAATTCGTGTCTTAATCAAAAAAGGCATCTTAATTAATTCCAATAATTAAAAGGCTAGCTAATAGACCTATATAATAATATGACTTTTAAAAAGCAGTGTAATTTATTTATTTTTTGAACCAAATATACATATTTATTTATTACGGTCACCTCAGGGGGGATGACATGAAATTCAGTGTCTGTCCTTTTGGTTTTGTGGATTGGAAATGAGGGGATGTGATAATTAATTAAATTGTGGTTATTTAATGGAAACTAAGACGTTAATGCATGGAAATGAGGGGATGGGATAATTAATCAAATCGACTTTTGGATTATTGCAATATTTAAATTATGGTTTTTGTCCAAATCATTGATGTGTTTGGTGGAAAATAATTTAAATGGGGCGTGTAACTAAATATTTGAAAAATCATTCAACCGATGCTTCTCGCGCGTATCTTGAATATTATGTGTACAATTGACATTATCAATAACAAGAATAAAAATCCTATATATCTGAATTGATAAATAGGGTTGATAAAAAATATTGAATTTTCAAAATTCAAGATTACTGTACCGTAAAAATATTTCGAATTTTCGGTATACTAAAGATTTTGATATTGTACGATAACGATACATGGTTATAACTAGAGATGGTATATCGTACCGTATAGAAAATTACAGTATACGAAATTATCATCACAAGTATTTGAGTTGAGAGAAAAAGTTATTATAATTGAATATCAAATATGAGATTTCGTCCTAAACTTAAAATTTCGGTATCATATTGACTATAATTAGTCATTAGCTCCTTCCAATCTAATTCAAAATGTTTTTTAAAAAAGAAGAGAGATTTTAACCAGTGTTGTTCCCAAAATTTCGCTGCTTTGAAAGACGAAATAAGCATAATCAGTTGTATTTAAATCACATCTAACTGCAACCTCAGAGTCGGAGGATTTTAAACTTGTATTTAAGAAATAGAGGATATACTACAAACAATATGGATTTATGACATGGACCGAATGAGATTAGCCCTAATAGTTACAAACGTCAGTGGAATTTAGTAAATTTCGAAATGATATTTCGAATACAAATTGAGAAGTCCATGTTGGATAAGCCCCGATAACACTTAAATAATAACAACCCAAAATATAAATTTAAGTAAGCCCAATAAAAATAACTCAAAAAGTAAAGTCAAGAATAAGGACCAACGTAAAACTTTAATTTTTTTACATTTTTTTTTTCGCTTTTTCACAAATTTAAGATACAATATATCCACGTATTACGCATTTCGATAAGTTATGAAATCTAAATTTTTTAAAAAAATTCTATAAAAAACCATTGACATAAAATCTCTATTCAATATAATTAATTAATTATATATATATATATATATATATATATATATATATATATATATATATATATATAATATATAACTCCTGATGATGTCCATGCTAAATTGGGTGATTTGGGTGGACAATTTACTGGGTCGAGTTACATTCATTTCTTGCGAATGCTTGTGACTGGGCAAAAAAAGCTCACAAGTTGGGTAATATGTACACTTGAAGAACAAAAAAATTAGTGCGGCGTCAGAATAGTTTATGACATAGTCACTTCGACTGACTTGTGCGCAAAAGAAAGTGTTGTATAGAGAATGTATAGCGGGTGTTTGTTAAAATGCTGAGTGAATATCTCTAGTGATCGAGAAAACCTGAGTATTTATAGGAGAAAAAATAATGATGATCTTATTTTCAGTGTTCGACCACTCCTCATGATCAGAAAGCTGCCAACGCCCTTTCCTCTGACATTGTTACAACTGACAACTCATATTGCATATAATCTTGTCACATTTCCCCTATGTGCGTTGATTGATATACTGATGAATTCGAGACATGGTAATCCATACTTGTGGGCCGAGAGCCGATGCTTGACTAGATATGCTCCGACAGTGGTCATGATATGAGAGCACAGATAGAGTCTCTGATCCATTATCTTACCCTTCTTATATAGCTCGGGCTAGGCTGGGAGCCCAGGCTTGTATGAGTATCTGCTGATCTAATTAGCTTTTTTATTTGTTGCATGCCCAGAGATGATTTATATAAAAGTACTTTATTTATCTGGGACCAGGCTATTTCTATCCTCGGTAGCCCCAGGATATTGATCTCTAACTTTTCCTAGAGCTGTCAAGGCAGGCGCCCCGCCCCGGGTTGCGGTCTGTTTGGGTTGGTCCGTTTAGGCCCAACTCCAAACGGGCCTCCTAAATTTCAACCCAATCAGCCCCGAGTCTGCCCGAGTTCAAGGATGACCCAAGCTCTTTTCGGGACATTACCACTCCCTGATCAGATTGGACTTGGGCGGGAGATCGATTAAATTTTGAATTTTAGGAGGGCTAGGGCTGATGAAAACATTACGTAAGCCCTAGCACTTGAAAAGATAGAAATCTGTCAGACATCACTTTGGATTCATGACCGACTTTTCATCTTCTCGAGTGACCTTGTTCAATTGACGAGGTGCATCTCATCCGTCCATTTACTTTGATATCAACGTCTAGAATTGCTCTTCTCCTGCTCATTAATACTAACCGCCTAACCTCATGTTACAATTTTGCATAATCGTGTTCTTGTTCTCCTGTTCCTATGATTCCGGCATCCTTTGTTTCTCTACGGCAAATGTGTTTCCTCAATTCTGGTCACTTTCTTCTCTTCTTCATTTTCGTAAGTTTTTTTTCCTTCTAAACATGTCAAGCTCTACATCCTCCACTTCATGTGCCAATGCACATGGCTCCTCGGACCTAGAGTCTGCCACATTGCACTCTTACTCTAACCCCTCTGCATCCCTTAATATCCTCTCCCCCACTATCTTTAAAAAACCAGTCATCACCCTTCCTTCCGAGAAATCCCAAAAATTCAAAAATGTCCACCAAGCTATCGGGCGTTCCAATGCCCAAGAGAAGGGTAAGGGCAAAGTCTATGAACCGAGGCCCCAGGTACCCTATGACTTTCTACTATGACAGTACTCTATGTCCGGGGGTCGACGAGGACCTTCAGTTCTCGGATCTCTCATTTCTTCTTACTAACTTCTCATTCCTGGTCCCTCGAACAGAGCTGACAAGCCCCTGGAAGGGTTCTATACTTTTTTCGGGACCAAGTCCGTAGTGGTCATCAGTTTCTCATCCCTTCTTTCTATATCGAGGTGGCCTGCTTTCTCGAGGTCCCTTGAAATCAACTTCATGCCAACTCCTTCCGCATAATGGCATTGGCCTATGCGCTCTTTAAAATGCATAATATCTTAAATAATCCATTCCATTACTTCTTTCTATGTGTTTTGGCGACCATGCCTTTTCTCTGACTGCTCGAGTAAACAATCGATTCCTTGATGACAACTCATCTTCTACGAAAGGCCAGAAAGGACTATACTTTTCATTCCGAGATAGTAGATCTTCAAAATCCAAGGGCAATTTCTTTACTAGAGACCAGAAAAAATCTCTTTCTTAGAGTCTCCGTGTAAAAGCTCTGATTTTAATTTTAGGAACACATGATGATACTTCCAGAGCTACTTTGTTAAACTTGTGGATATACACCCACAATAACTCGTCCCCACTCTTCTCCACCTCGAACATTCTAAAATCGTTCTTATATTCCTTGCAGCTACTGAGGTGATGCAACAAAATGCTATTGAAATCGTCGAAACAGTGGAAACTCTATGGTTCGATTTTGTCAAACCATCATTGGGCCGAGTCTAACAATGTGATCAAGAAAGCTTTACACTTTGATTTTGTCATCGTAGCAATGCAGCATGACCATGTTCTCGAACCGAACCAAATATTCCTTTGGATTAGTGTTCCCGTCATATTCTCTAATTTTGGCTGACTTGTAATGGACACGCGAGGGTTCATCCACTATTTGTATGAATAATGGACAACCTTTTGGTTGGACCATGGGAACTCGAGACGACTTGATTTGTCCTTCAAATTTCTTAACCTTTTTCTTAAATCTTCCAATTCTTCGGTCATGATAAGGGCTTTGAACCTTCTCGAGAGCTTTCTTCTTTCTTTTCCTTGTCCCGGGGATGAGATTCATCCTCATATCTTTTTCTCTCGGTGTACGTGACAGTTGCTGGGAGGCAACTTCTATGCTCGTGTTCACCATGAACTTTTCACCTGCTAGTTAACAACTCTTTAAGCATCATATGTATTACGCTTATGTTTTTATGGATGAATATTTTTACTAAAATATAAACTTGTGCATGGACTTATTTAAGAACGGGGCAACGAACACCCTTGCACGAATTAATAATCCTACCTACCATCCAGTAAAGTTCGAAAATTGTATATTATTCTATAATCTTTTCTTTTTCTTCTCAAATGTTTACATGTGCTTATGTTTTCATACCAATTAAAAAAATTATTGAAAAAATAAAATTATAAATATTTTGTTAATTAGTATAAAAAATAGTTGTACATTTTCCAAAATTTAATTAACATAAAAAATCATATGAAACGGTTTCAAAACTCAATTTTGTAAAATAAATATTTGATCTGACTTATAAAAAAATATTACTTTTCAATCTAATGTTTTCACGGATATTTACTCAAATTTTGAAATGTTTAACCTGTCTTGTTGGCTCTAGTCCGATCGATGCATTTAATTTTCATAAACCTAAAAAATAAATAGAAAAGCATGCTTCTCAAACTGGGAAACATGGTATAGAGAAATCATCGCAAGGCTTAAACAACAGCCAAGAACTAGAAGAAACTAAATATTTTTATAACAGAAAATCTTATTCTCCTGCCCAAAATCAATCAATACTCCGCGCTGTACAACAAACAAACTCACAAAAGGGAAACCAAAATCCTTGACACCGAAAGAACTCATTCACTGAACAAGAACTCAATCACAACAAACCGGACACAGTACAAGTCCATTTTCATTACACTCTTGACATCTACGAAAACCGTATTCCTGCTCGTTTTCTTCAGTTTCTTCTTCGTCATCGTCTCCCTCGTAATAGATTTTACAACTCCCCGAACACGTCTCACAAGGAACAAATCTAATATCTCCACATACTTCACAAACATGACCATTTCCACTACCTCCTTTACTATAGTCTACAAACTCGCACTTTTCCACCATCTTTTCGAGCTTTCCCTCCTCGTTTAAACGCCGTATTTCATCGGCCCCGCCAATGTAATTCTCCCCCAGAAAAACTCTAGGCAAGCCAACACTGTGACCAAACTCCCCTCTTAACAACTCCTTTAACTCATCCTTGAATCTTGAATGCATTGATACATCTCTTTCATCAACTTTAACTCCTAATCCCTTTAAAATCACTCGAACATGACAACAATCCTCATACGTCTTCCTCACCCCTCTAAGGCTCGTAAAATATACAATCAGCTTGTGTTTACCACGAGGCACGCTGTTGTTCATAGCCTTTTCATACTTTTCGTCATCCGTTACATCCAAAGCACGATCCTTACCAGCCAAGGCCTGTTCTTTTTTACTACCCAAGGACCTGAGATAAAATGGATTGGCCGGAGGGAGATCCTCTAGAGATTTTCTGAATTCCGCAATCACCTCAGTATCGAATTCAGATACCATAGAAGTGTCATTGGAATTAGAATCATTATCAGCCAAGTTCAACCACGAGGGCTTAGGTGATGCAGTGCCATTTTCTTGCACTCTAGGAGTGGGTTGATCATCCATAGGAGACAAACCAGAATTTCGAGGGACGTTGAACGAAAAGCTGCGAAAATGATGAACCGAGCGAGGAGGACTGACATCTTCAAGACCCTCCATCATCTCCCAAGCATTGATCATCTCTGGCTCTCCCGGAGGCGTTCTGACTGGTGTTTTAGGAATAAATTTCGGGATTTTTGCATTGAGCGTTCTAGACCAAGTCTTGGCCTCAATCATACCCATCGCAAATGCATCTTTAGCTGATCCTTCTGAGCAAATTTTGCCCCCATTTGGTCCATTGCTAATCAAGGCCTTATCCGCTATAACACTATGATTATGTATCAACAGAGCCTGATCCTCGTTTCCAACATTTACAATACGATTCTGAATCGAAGGATCAAGCTTCAAAGAACCCAACGTGGATGACTTAAGAGCCACCAGATGATAGCTATCCCCTGTTCCATTAGGTGGATGGTGAACGTGCATTGAATACGTTCTCCTCACCGGAATATAAGGCGCCTGGCAGTTCTGGCAGACCTTTTCTTTCGAAGATCCACAACCCATTATCAGAAAAAGAAAAATATCACACAACAATAAATGATCAAGGCAATGTAAAAAAAATAAAAACTTTAAAAATCGACAGTTTTATCGAAAGTTGTAAGTAAAAAGATTAGAGGATGAAGAAACATTCCCATAAGAACTAGCTGGCTGTACGTAATATATTTGTTAAATATTCCAACAAGCCTTTTGAAAAATTTATAAAAATAATCCGGGGAACAGAGATTTACGCGCCTGGAATCGAAGGATTAAGAAAGAAACACTAATAAAATACTTAACATCTTAGAGGGAAGAAACTGGGTTTGCAATTCTCTGCAAAACACGGCATTGAATGATGTAATCATCATGGGAAAACGAAAACTCGTCACACCGAGAGAAAAAAAAAAGAAGAGAAACCTTTCGATCAAAGGAAAACACCAAAAATTGAAACTTCAGATCATGATCAACAAGAAGAGACAGGAGATCTTCGATGGGCAATAGATAACAATACTGAATCAGATAATTTGAATCGAGAAGCAAAAAAAAAAAAAAGGAAGTCAAAAAACCAAGAAGCTGATGAAGAAGAGGCTCTTTATCCAGCAACTTGTTCCTTTTTTCACCTCCCTTTTGGTTTCACTTTTTCGTCGCCGTGGAAGAATAGGGAATGGGAAGGTAAAGAAATGGGATTAACTGAAAAGATACAGCGATGAGTGCAATGAGTGGTGCTGCACAAATTGCAATAGAAAGATTCAAAGAAAGCCGTCGGCTTGGTGGATAATAATTTATTGATTTTTGTAGGTGTGAAATAAAGAAATTACGAAGCACCAAAGAGCCGGCGATTGTGGGTGAGCGTGGAGAGAGAGTTCCATTTTGTAGTTTTATTTCTAGAAATCTCATAAATTTACATTACCCACGCTTCTTATTATTCATTAGTTTTTATCTTCAAGGTACACAACTTTACGGGGTCCAAACAAATCGAGCGTGAGTTGGCTCGAAAAACATGGTTTGAAATTATCAAATTCGAAAATGTTAAAACTAATTTTGAGTTAACTAAAATATTTTATTCGATAGTTTGATAATCGTTCGTGAATTTTAATAATTTTTTAATTTAATATATATATCTAATTTCTTAAGTATTTATTTTCGATTAATAGTTCTAGCATTCCAACAACATATTCAAATATTTTGAGATAAGCAAAAACTTGCGTGACACGGTCTCACGGATCGTATTTTGTGAGACAAATTTTTTATTTGGGTCATCCATGAAAAACTATTACTTTTTATGCTAAGACTATTACTTTTTATTGTGAATATCGGTAGGGTTGATCCGTCTCATAGATAAAGATTCGTGAGACTGTCTCACATGAGACTTACTCTATTAGATAAACTCAAACTCGAGCAAATTTTTTTGAACTATTCGAGCTTGAATAAATCAAATTCAAACCATAAATTTTTCTCTAGATTCAATTTGCTTATATAATATCCAACAAAAATAAATACATGCTAACTTAGGCAATACCTGAATTAAGAGTGTATTTTTCAATTAAATATCTGAAGGAGTTATAAATTATTAATACATAGCTAGCGTAAGCATATGTGAGATAATAATTTAATTGGCGTTATTCATAGGGGTGGGTACGGTACGGTATATCGGTATGGAAAAATTCCATACCGATACCGATACCGAAATTTCGGTATACCGCACATTCGGTATACCGAATTTTCGGTATGGAAAAAGTTCATATCGGTATCATACCGACATCGAAAATTTTGTCGATATACCGACATTTTTTAGGTATACCGAACTTAAATTTTTAAAAAAAATAATAAAAATTATTTTTGGTATTTCAGTATATACCGAAATACCGAAAAAAATATATTTCATACCGATTTTTTTGGTAAGTACTGTATTTTTTTCGGTACGATTTTTCAATATCTCATTATTTCGATATTTTTTCCCACCCCTAGTTATTCACTGTCCTTCCTAAATTTCAATAACGCAACTGGCCTCATTTATTGCCCCCAATACCTGTAAATATTAAATAATCTGATAACGTATATCATAGTATCGGCCCGTGACACACTATGCCAAAACTTTATCTGATAATAATTATAACTAGCACCAAGTATACGCTTTACATGCATGTCAATATAATATCAATATATATATATATATATATATATAGAACAATTTTGAAATTAAAACTGAAAATTTTAAGATTTTTAAAGTTTCTTAGATTTTTTTACATAAATTGATTTTTCATGGAAAAAAGAAATGACGGTTAAGGAAAAAGAAAGAAAGTGTTTCAAGGATTCTAAAATTACATCAAAACACTATTTTTTTTCCCTATATTATGACTGTATAGGATAAATGTAACTCGAAACATTTAAAACTAATAAGTGAATAACCTAATCAACGTATTTAGATGAGTGATGCTACATATACGTCAATTTGTACGACACAAAAAATTAATTTGTCAAAATCTCATTATACATTGCATACAAAATATCGCGATATAAAATAATTGTAAATATCGATGTAACGATATATTGACTGTACCTTTAACATTATTCTATTTTAGTGATGCTACATGTACAACAAACAATTTTTACATTAGAAAAAATTCAATACAAAAATTCAATTTATCACAATCTTATTATACATTGAATACAAACTCTCATATAAAATAGTAAAATCTCATTATATAATACTAAAATATCACGATACAATTGATATAAATATCGTTATAACTTATATGATATATTGGTCGTACCTTTCGCATTATCCAGATTTAATCTATGTATTTTCCTTATACAACGTGGAATAGATTATTTGAACAAGCCTACTTTTCCGAATGAAAATTTCACAAAAAAAGGAAAAATCAATTTAAACCATAGGTTGAGAAACATTAATTAACATAATAATTCATGTAACATAGACACTGATAGTTTGCATTTAGCATTGAGTCCATCCATATATATTCTATTCCCAGTTTAGCTGCGTTAGTCCTCACCCAATTTTCGTAGGTTTTCTTTGTTGAGGAATGGATCTCCGATGAATCGGTCCTAGAACTTGAAGTTTAAATATTTCTGTCTTTTGCCAAACAATGCCTTTGTGCACAAGGTTTTTATTCAGTAAATGGTTAATTAAGCACAATTGTTACCAAAGAAGATTAAAAAATATATTCTACCATAACCAGTAGCCTTGCCGGACAAGCTTGATCATAAAAAAGTTGCTATCATAAATCGAATCCGTGATCATTCGACCCTCGTGTTCACCTATTACACAAACTTGGACATCTCGTAAAGACAACATGAACTCTTTTTGTATTTCGAGCTGATGATTTTAATCTCTGTCACTAAATAGTATAAACATAAATACATTGGAGTAAAATATGGAACTTAATATATCTAAAGAAATTATTTGCCCAAACATACACAACATATTTTGATTGAGAATTTAAAATCCACATATCCAACCAGATGCAATGTAATGGGATGCGATTCTGGTTCAAAATTAAATATGAAAAACAGACCAAATATACACCCTTAATTTGCAACCATGATTTTACATATATAATGTTAAAATAAGGGGTATAATCCGAAATCACATGCAACAGTATCTTTGAAAAATGACGTTTTATTTAATATAATGCAGCCAGCCAAGTAAACATTATTATGAATATAATTTAGTTCTATATGCAAGTAAACATTATTTTGAGCATTATATAATTAACAGTTCACGTTTCTCTCCCTCTCTCTTTGTCTCAACTGTGATTATCGCTGGCTACCCATGTTCCCACTTCAAAATCTCTACTTATAAACTAAGAAATTCTTTTACTTATATATTGAGCTTTCACACACAAACACGAGTAAAAAGTGTGATTTTCTTGGTTTTGATCCATGTTTGGGAACAATGAAGATAGCCATTTGGCCTCATCGTCATCCTTTGCTCCACAAGACTACCATGGCACTTTATTTTTGGCGATATTTTAGTAACTGAAAACCAAATTTTATTGCTAAATCTTGTCGAATTTTTTCAGTAGGTGTTGCACAGTTCATGATGAGAAATCCGTGTCATATCCGGGGATGGATAGGGCTGAGGAATTGCAGCCGGAGGATGATATGTCGGACGACGAATCGCTGTCTCTTGGAGAGGTTAAGAAGAGGAGGCTGAGCCTGGACCGGGTGAAGGCCCTGGAGAAGAGCTTCGAGTCGAGAAACAAACTGGAGCCCAAGAGGAAAATGCGGCTCTCTCGGGCTTTGGGGCTGAAGCCCAGGCAGATTGCTATATGGTTTCAAAACAGGAGGGCTCGATTGAAAACTAAGCAAATGGAGAAGGATTACAATATCTTGAAGAAACAGTTTGAGGCCATTAAAGCTGAGAATCGTGACCTTAAATCCCTGAACAAGAAACTTCAGGCTCAGGTTTCATTTATATGGTTGTAAATGCATTACAATAATTTGGCCTTTCATGATCATATGTTCTAAGTTTTTCTACTGCATGGTTTCATCATGTTCGGGGACGAATCCGACACAAAACCAGGAGGATGATCCCTTTTCTTGAAATGAAAAAATTTAGAATTATATGTGTGTTTTTGTCCAAAGGTTTAAATATTTCTACCAAATTCAAATGAGGGAGACTTGGTTTAATGAGTAGGTCTCTTGTGAGACAGTCTCACGAATCTTTATCTGTGAGAAGGGTCAACCCTACCAATATTCACAATAAAAAGTAATATTTTTTCATGAATAACTCAAATAAGAGATCCGTCTCACAAAATACGACATATAAGACCGTCTCACACAAATTTTTACCTGGTTTAATATCCCTGAGTCATGCAATGTTTTACTCTTTACCTCATTCTTATTTTCTTCGAAAAAATTATGACCGTTGGGTTACAATTTTTATTGATTCATGCATAATGGTTGGACTATATATTTGCAGTTGTTGGCTCTCAAAAGTGGAGACTCAATCGGGTCGGGTGCTGCAGACCTCAACAGCACATTATATACTTGTAAAGGTAACCAAAAAGCTGTCATTTTGCCGTCGTCGAATGTTGTACCTTGGTGATACCCTCTGTAGGCTCGAGCCATGGGAACTGGATGATCCCGAGTCATGTATTAGGTCCTGACAAATGTTGGGCCGGTTCGATAATAGCCGAACAAATGACTGCCAGATATATCATCTCCCTAGGCTTCCAAAAGCCAGGCTTCCAAACGAGTCCCTAGGTGATGGCTCTCTATTCAGGTTATCTCGATAATAACACCTCACTCGAGTGCACAAGTATGTGATAACTTATCTTGGTAATCATTAGTGTCAGAATCGCATGGCTTTGATAAGACGAAAGGGACAAATTGACGTGTCAGAGAAGTTGGTGTCAGAAACCAGGGTATTAGCAATCATTTTGTCATAATTAGTAAGTGATAACTGAAAACAATGTTATCACTGACTTTCTTTCTTTAAATAACTTCATATCATTTACTTTATAGATTTTCTTACACCATTGGCACAACATTTATTTTTGCTACATTGATTTTCCTCATTCACCTGCTGTCTATAGCATCGGAGTGGCCACATCGGACATTCCTCCGACGCCCATTCACGTGGTCATCTTCGTGTTTGCAGATCAACACCAACTTTGCTCGGGAGCAAGACATCTAGTCTTGATATATCTCGATGTGCTCTCATCTCTTATCATTTACATAACCTGACCCAGTAAAATTGCGTACGTATCTTGCACCCATTTTTACCCGGTCACATCATATCTCCTTCTGGTAGCTTAGCTTGACACAATTACTACTCCACAGCATATCAAGGCGAGATCATCATCTCTAGGGCCCGACCGCAGCTACGAACGAAGGTTTTTGCAATGTTTTTGGTGGCATAGACGAAAACCCGGAAATTTGCCCTTGGCCCGAACTACAAAATTTATTACAATAATCGAACACAAAATTGGCAAGTTGTCTGTTCATGGATTGTATACCAAAATGTTATATATGCATTTTTTACACAGAAGTAATCAAGAACTGATTAATTATGCAGTTTTAATTTTGCTTTCTTGATATGTGTGTGTGTGTTTTTTTTTCCTGAGAGAATTGATAAATATGTTTTGGAATACTTAAAAAAGATCACACAAACGATTGTTGTATCATATAATGATAATTATTTATTCGTTTATTAGTAAAGATCCATGTTGTTTTTGCAAATAGCAAAGGCATCCGTCGTTGATTTCTGGCGGTCTACTCTGGGAATGAAGTAGAATGATGATGCCCCTCTGCCGCAACATCAATGACCATAGAATTTTTTTAAAAAAAAATTGCATTAAAGAATGTAGCCTTCAGGGGAGGTGACTATAGCAACCGTTACAGCATTTTGTAGAAGAATGTTGTAAGTTTGGTTATCCTGATCTCCTTTCATATATCCCCAAGATGTCTGTTAGCTAATACCCAATAAAAAAACTTTTCAAGTTCACGTAAGACCAAATATTTGTTCCTACGCCAAAAATTATAACTGAGAGACAATTAAAATTCAATTTTTTAATCCGTAGATTGGAGCAAACATTACGTTCCAATACTTATCAGTAATCACAGAATATTGCAGAAAATTATTGCCCCAAATTGCATAATCGAAATTTACGGGGGTCGGACATGTATGTATGGATCTTGTACTAATTGTAGATCCAGGTGTTTGTTACTGGGAAAAAAAAAAAAACTATCGCTTATGATAAAAGAGCAATTCGGATTTTCTACTAGTAATATAATATTTAAAATCTGTCTAAAAAATTGATATTTTAAAAATTAGATGTGTAACGAATAAAGTGAAAGTAGATCTATTTTCTTTTTAGTTATTTATTCGAGAATATTTTATTATTTATAGCAAAAGAAATATTTGTGCCTAAAAATCACATTTCTTGAGGAACAATACACCTTACTGGCATTATCTTTTTGCCGGATAAAAATTACAGCGCATACCACAAGTGCCACGTGTCCCTTAAACCCCTCTAAATTGAAATCTCAAAACTCAACGGTCCATAAACAACCGCTGCCCATCAACGGCTCAGATTCTCAGAAAGACTTGCCCTGCGGAAAAGAAACACAAAATATAATGATTTTGGCAAATAAATAATAAATCAATTCTCTCTCTCGCCATATTTGTTTTTCAAAATTTTCATCTGAGGTCGAAGAATCATGGGCAAGGGACCGGGGCTGTACTCTGATATTGGCAAAAGAGCTCGAGGTTCTTTATTTTGATTCTTGTTTCTTTTGTTTTTTGATGTGGATTAGCTGTGATTTTTTTTTTTTTTGTGGAATTAGATCTTCTGAACAAGGATTACTTGAGCAGCGACCAGAAGTTTACGATCACCACCTGTTCTCCTACTGGAGTTGTAAGTGTTTTGTGAGCATTTATGGTGTTATTTTACAGATCTAGCTTTGGATTCGTTTTTACGGGTCTCGTGATTTTATTTTGGGAAATAGTTAGTGTGGTGCATGTTGTTTTAGCTATGTATTTGGATTTTTAAATAATCAATCTCATTCTGCTATGTTATAGTGTGTGTGTGATTATTTTTTTTTTCTTTTTCGTTTTTTAAAAATAAATCTTCTGTGCGTTTTGTAGATGTTCTGTCTGTTGATAGACATTTTTATTTTTTTTGTTTGGTGCAGCGTTTTGTCTGTGTATATCGCAGTTTGCTTTTCTTCTCTAAACGTTTCTGAGGTCTATAGTTGAATGTCTGTGGGGTATGAGTGCCTCTACTAGGTTGTTGATTTCGTGGAAGTCATATTTGTGAAGCTAGTTTTTTTTTTATTGAATCTCGGTTGAAAATGTTGTACTGAAATAACGGATCAATTTCTTACTTAAAACATCGGTTATAGTAGTGCATGTGTCTGTTGTGGGGTTCGTTCTAGTTTTTACGTCGGATTGGGTGAGAAAGGCGTTTTTCTTTGTCAAGTTCAATCGAAACTTGAAGAAAATGTTGTGTGTTTTTTTGTCTTTCTTATTATCGTACGCAGTCGCACGTATTTAAATGTATTTATATATAATTTTGATTCGTATTAACTTGTACATATGCTGCATTACTTTTCCTAGTATTAGCCTTTGTTTTAAAACATTTGAAAATTGTATTTCACAAACAAATATACTGTGGGAATTAATTAATCATTTCCTTTGCATCTCACTCTTCTCCTTTGAGTTCTGAACTAAGATGTGTATCATTTGTGGTAGCTGGTGTGCAGATTATTTGGTAGTTTATATTTAGTGTTTTGATGTGTTTAGTGCAACTGTAATCACAGATGGGCTTGTATGCACATGTTTTGTTTCGTTGGTTAATTCGATGTATCAATGGTTTTGTTGGAGTGTCCGGATATATTTTTTACCTTGCAGTTATTGTTAATTTCTTGTTTTGTCGCAGACTCTCACTTCAACGGTAACGAAGAAAGGTGAATTGTTTTTGGCAGACATTAATACCCAATTGAAGCATAAAAATGTCACAACCGATATTAAAGTGGATACAGCCGCTAATGTATGCTTTACTTTTACCTTGGTTCACTTGGATTGTGCTGTACTCATCTTCTATTTACATTAGATTTTGGAATCCATGCCAGCTCTTTACCACTTTCACTATTGATGAGCCAGCACCTGGTTTGAAGACAATCTTAAGCTTTAAAGTTCCTGATCAAAGGTCTGGGAAGGTAAATTAAAGTGGACAATGTTTTACTATATGAAATCTGATGTGCTAAATATTTGATCCTTCTTTAATTATGGATTTTCGTTGCCATTTGTAGTTGGAGCTTCAGTACCTGCATGAGCGTGCTGGTATTAGCTCAAGCATTGGGTTGACTGTCAACCCCATTGTGAACTTTTCTTGTGTTCTGGGAAGCGATAAAATTGCTATTGGGACTGATATGTCTTTTGATACCAAGGAAGGTGCTTTAACCAAATGCAACTTTGGTGCAAGCTTCACAAATTCTGATCTCATCGCCTCGTTGACTCTGTGAGTAGTCTGCTAATTACTTGTTTTAAATTTACTTTGTTCCTTGCAGATCAAGATTCAAGACGATAATTAGTCTGCAATGCAACGGTTGGGCATATGTGTCGTATGTATTCTTAACAGATTTTTGAGAAATTTAATGACTGTCATCCTGCTTTAGGAATGACAAGGGTGACACCTTGACTGGATCTTACTACCACACAGTGAACCCAGTGACCAGCACTGCAGTTGGTGCTGAGGTGGCACACAGTTTTACGAGTAATGAGAATACCATCACCGTCGGCACTCAACATTTGTTGGACCCCTTGACCACTGTGAAGGCTCGACTGAATAACTTTGGCAAGGCAAGCGCCCTGATCCAGCATGAATGGCGCCCCAGATCACTTATCACCGTGTCAACTGAGGTGGACACCAAGTCTATAGACAAGAGTGCAAAGTTTGGTTTGGCATTAGCCCTCAAGCCTTGAGTTGATATTAAAGAGCGTTCTTCTACGGTTTGCTTAACACCCAGTTCTTTTGGCAGCTTATATGGTTCTTTCAGAAACAATTTAAGGTGTTTTTTGGAACTTGATTTCTTGGTGCCTCCTATTCCGATTTTATCTTAGGTTGAAATAGTATATGTTTGGTTTTTGGACTGGATTTTACTTTTTATGTCTTGAATTTGTTCGGGGAGAGGATGTCTAACGAGACTACTTTGTCATCGTCGTTTTATATTCTGCACGTCAACATACCCCAGTGGCCGTCATCTTGTTTGGGACAAATAACCCAATCAAAATTGACAATCGATTAATATCAATTTTTCGGCACCTAGACCAGAGATTCAGAATAACTCGATCTTCAAATCACAAGTACTAGATTTAGTTTTTTTAATATATATACCTATCGCTACGTGAGAAACAACTCCGCTTCGAGCTTCAAAATTTGTAACGTGATTTGCATTTGGAATTACCAAAATTAAATCCAGAGTGGGTTTCCGCCAGCAACGGGCCTGTTTCCCCACACCTCAAAGGGAAAGTTGAAATCCCATTTCCTCTGAAGGCCCAATTGCCATTTGAGAGACATTTTTGGTTTCTGAATACTGACCCACAAGTTAACACATAATGAAGCTAGATTTACATACAGAGGCGAGGCGTTACATTCAAGTGTTGGGGAGTACCAATCCTTCCAAATGCGTCTATAACATATCAAAGTATTTACAGCTCGACTACAAGATCTTGAACTGGATTGCAAAGATGATTGTGGTAGAGAGCCACATATGATCTGGATTCAAAGAGTAGGAATATGCGTTGTAGAGACAGAAGAACGACCTGTTGCTTGCAAAGATCACGCACCTTCAAAGTCAATGGTCATGGCTGAGAGGCAGCTGAAGCAAATTTGAAAAACCCAAAGTTTTTCATATAATGGAAAAAAAAATACTCGAGTGCTTGCATGAAAGTGAGATTCAATAGTTTCGTTCGTATTTCCATTAGGTGGGGGTGAGTATTGTTAGTAGAAAGACTTCCATCGGAAAAGAGCCTCACAATTATGTCCGACTACTGAATACTATACACAAGAACCGAATGAAGACCACAAACTGCAACAAAAGGTAAAAGAAAATGAATATAATGGCCAGTTTTGTGGGCGTTGTTTCTTCTCATATTTCCTTCAGATTCTTTTGTACCGATGCCTTTAGACTCTAAGTAGATGAAACTCGGACAAGACCCTAAAAAGTTGAAGTTAATGTGAACGTACTATTTCCCGTTAGCGTTTCCATACTTGTGAAAGGGCCAAAGATTTACGAGGCGTTCTAAAACTGCTGCAGCTTTTGGAAAAATAGCCTGAGAATCCCTGAGGAATCGATGGAGGGGGGAAATCTTCCGCTGGCATAGCAAATGGACGAAACATCTTCTCCATCATCTCTAAGGTCAAACACGATCCGACTTCTTGCAACCTCTCAGGACCCATAATTGGTAATGTGTGCTCCTGATGCAGTGAAGCTGCCTCGCTATCATTGCTCTGCCAAAAATGAAACAAAAAGCTAGCTCACCGAGAAACTCCAAGAATTCCCAATTGCTCACGCCACGACCAGAAAGTGCAAAACAGAAGCATGATGTTGTCAGAAGGATTTCCATAATAATAATGTCACAAATTAACGTTACCTCCAAAGGGGATAAATCTGCACCACGGCTAAAAGTCATCTCTATCCTAAATCTCTTGGGATCTTCTAAAGCCACCTGCATTCGAGTTTAGATACAACCAAAGATGAGCAAACTATCAGCCAACAGAACTAGTTTTGAACATGGGATGACATTTTTCAACACTATGGGAATTCAGTGATTCAGTATCGGATCTGTCATAATCCCATTCAAACTGAGTAAAAGAAATTGTCACTTTAAGACTGCAAAAATATATGGAGCACAGTTTATGCCCCCTAATTCAAAGTCGGCGATTGCTGCCAAACTATGTCATAACTCGACAGGTAAACGTTAGTAAAATTACTATAGTTCTACCATCTTAAATCTCTCTTTGTAGGATGCACAATTCTGAACATGCGTCGTAATTACGAGTGCAATGTTGCTCTCGTCTAATGAGACAAATTCTAAGTACCAAAAATAAAATGAAAGCTATTTTTGTGGTTCCATTCAGAAAAAAAATGATGATAATAATCTTTACAGGTCAATCTGTGAAATGAAATGATGACATGTAAACAGGTTGCATACAATTCCACTCAAACAACAAGAGAAAATTAGATTCCAGACACCAACCTCCGTGTCCTCGAACAATCTCAAAACAATGTAACTCATGTAATCAAGCTCCTTAGTCCTACACAAACGCTCCAATCCATTATCACAAACAATGCCAGGTTCTCCTTGAAGAGATTCATCCAGATTGCAATAACGAAGAACATTCATCAAGGAATGGATATGAGATTCCTACCATTTCAAAATAAAAAAGTCAATATAATTTGAATGGAATATTAAAGAAGTAAACTAAAGCACAAAGAAACTGAACAAATCTTCTACAATTATAAATCTCTTTAGGATGGAAGCACATGCAAGTCGCAAACAGAAGCTGCCTCACAGGAAAAAAAATAACCAAATATAGATTAACATGCTTTGCAAAAAAATAGACCTAGATCTTGTCCCCATCAACTCTGATACTATTAGTAACAAGCACCACACTGCACTGCACATGAAACAATATTCTTGATAGTATGCCAGGACTAATCCAATTAGACCGAAAAACACATCAGCACATACTTGATCTCTCTCCTCGACTTTTCATATGTTAAATCACATAATACACTCGCCCTATTTTTCCCAATTTCATTTTATTTATGATGCATGTGTGTACTTGGATTCACATTGATGTTTGATTTTAAAACTGAGGATATAAACACTATTTTTCAGATTAAATATTTACTCGGTCCACTTTTGAAGCCTTCTATAATCACGAGTTAATAAATACAACTAAAGTAGAAACAAATTGTACAGCTGGAATAATTCACTCACAGATGTAAAGTAGAGCCGTGTTCGCACATGGCGGTCCGGTGTTCTCACATTCGCGTATCTGAAGATGAAGCAAAAGCTAATAAATTGAACAGAAGATATCTCTATTATAAAACATTCCAAAATTGAGATTCAATTTTCCTGGACAAATGTGAATAACAAAATCCATCAGAACATATACTTTGGATCCAAACGGTATTTAGTTTCTTTGTCATCATCATCATCTTGATCCAGTGACATATCACTAGTAAAACTAGCTCTTCTGGCGCCTTCAAATTTACCGTTACACTTTGAATGATAATCTGTATCGTCTTTTCCAGTGATAGGAAATGTAGGATCATTGTCCTGATTATTCTTCAATTCTGCAACATTGACTGCTTCTTCACGTGTATTTCTCAGGTCGATCAAAATTTTTCCCAACAATCGACGAGCAATCTGAAATTTCATTGACACAGTTTTACTAGTATGAATGATTTGCAAAGATACGAAGTAGAACAATGCACGCATGTTTTGAGGCAAAAAAAAGTTACTTTATCAACAATAAGTTCGTTCATTTAAGCAACAAGCAAAACCTGCCACCACTCTCTTCTACATCAACCTAGGTTTATGGAAAAAATGTCGTTTGCCCAGCTCTATACAATTTATCCAGATAAATTGTACGAAAACTATGAAATTTCACGAGCAAGATAGAAAGTATATTGAAATAGGTAAAGATGTAAACACTTGAATTACCTTGGATCCAATCTTTAGTTTCTGCCTCGGATTGATTCCATACTCATTTGGAATAACACCATCAGCAAGTAACTGCAAAAAATTTTGTGGAATTATCAAAATTTTGAGTATCAGTGTAATGGGCAAGAATTAAGGACAAACGGTTGAAATGAAGGATGAAGTGGTGGAAGATTCAGAAATAAAGAATTAATTAGAAGGATTTTATATAGTTTTCTTTTTTAATATTGCATGCATTTTAGCCATAATTACGGCAGATTTCTAGCTAGGGAAATTAATTGTCTTCCTTGTATTTAAATGGCTAATGTTGCAAGGAATAAGCATATCCAGAATTCTAAAATCAAATATTGAATGTGAGATTGCAAGGCTCTCTCAAAACGAGCCGCGAAACCCTATCCCAAATACATTTATCATCCCATAACATGATTCAAACCTAAGACCATAACAAAGTTGGTATCAAAGCCAGCCTACATGGGGGGATTCCAAGCACTACAGCCACAATTCAGAGCTTTTGTAAAATTTATTAAGAGAACATGGCAGCCAATAAAAGAAGGCAGCAAGCTCTTCTTGATCAATTGGATGAGATATCCAAATGTCTGTCAACCATGCGATAGGAAGATCGGGGCAAAGACAGCAGCAATCAACAGGGCCCCACCGACCAGCATTCTGAAGGACATCGAGACAGTGAGGATGACTTATCAAAAGTACCTCAAAATTTGAAGCTAGATTTCCCCCTACAATAGCCAATTAGACCTGATCTTAGTCAATGTGACAAGTTTGTTTAACACCAACACAAACCGGAGAAAGAAAGGAAGGATTGGCCTCTTTCCACTTTGAGTGTGATGGGGTTCTCAAATGGGAACAAGATCGTCCAAAGTTAAAACTGAGGAGAATTTATGAATTATTGTCCTTTGCTCTTAATCCTTGAGATACTCCTACAACAATTGTTCTTGAAGTGGTGGAGAATTTTTCAGAATAGAAAGAGAGGATCAACAATTTGGAAGATCCCGGAATCTCTCTTTTTCGTGCTTGAGGACAAGCACGATTTCCAAGGGTAAGCAGATGGGATGGGCAAGAATTAAAGACAAACTGCTGAAATCAAAGATGAAGTGGTGGAAGATTCAGAAATAAAGAATTAATTAGAAGATATTATTTAATTTTTAAAAAATATTACTTGCATTCTAGTCACGGACAGGGGAATTACGGCACTAGGGAAATTAATTTTCTTCCTTGTCTTTAAATGACCATTGTTGCAAGGAATAAAAATATCCAGAGTTCTAAAATCAAACAGTGAATGTCAGATCGCGAGATTATCTTAAAACGAGCTTCGAAACCCTATCCCAATTACATTGATCATCCCATAACATGATCAAAACTTGGGACCATAACGCACAGGCCCCAATACTCCAAAAGGATAATTTTGTACAAAAATCAGTTGTAACAACACATCTAACTGCAGATAAATATCTACAGAAACTCTGGAAATCCTGATAATTAGTGGACACACAACACCAACTGAATAGTTGTTTTGCCTTCACAGAGAAACACAAGAGAGTGTGGTCTGAAGTTTATGGCATCACAAAAAGAAGAGAAATTACTTATTCTTTTTATTTTTTCCGTTTGATTTTTCTTCTCAGACTGTGGGGAGGAGGTGAGGGGGATTGGGGTTATTTTCCCTCTAGAGCAAGTACGTATTACAATCGTTAACAATTCCACACCTGGGCAACTTTAAAGAGCTCGTCTAGTCCTTTCAAATTTAAATGTGCATTGTGCAGAAGATCATATCTGTCAAGAGGTAAAGGAAAAATTTCAGAGCCACAGGAGGGACATGATCAGCAAGTCCTCGATTACGATGTCAAACGCAAACAACCCAACAGAACAAATTTTTCTGTCATGAATCCAAAATATGCAGAAAGATCGTGTTGTTCATAGTCATGCACAATCCAAATGAATTCAAGTTATATAGAAGTAAAGCCACATAAATCACGAATTCCCATCACCCCAGTCCCATCCTCTTTTTATAGCAGCCTATGTAAAGCAAAAGCTACAAGCAAATAACAGAAAGGCAGTGATCCTAAAAATAATAGAGCCCAAAAAATATTTTCCACACATCACAAGCATATTGTCTCATTGTTTCATTTCGTGAGAAAGCTTCTTTACCCAGAAGACACCAGTGATAATATGATCATACGACATATATACTTACTTGCATGAATCATAAACATCTGGAATTTGAGTTATGTCAAACCGCCTGCAGTTAAAAAAATTGGTGGTTGATTAAATTCAAGAAATGGAGATATTGGCCAAATATGGTAAGAAGGAATGAGTTGCAAAATTATATCATAGGTGAGAAGGAGAGAAGGAAAAAAATTTAAATAGAATATTTACTCTTTGCGCTCATTATACAGATCTCTCTCAAGTTTTCTCCACCGAGCAAACATGAGAAGAAATCCCTCACTGCCACAAGGTAACCCCGCAGCAATCCGGTCAACATCTATATTGGTTTTACCAAGTGCCTTAGCTTGATCATACGGAAGGTATACATTGTAAGAACAACTTGTATCTGCAAGTTCCTCATCCTCATCTATGGCTAGAAGTCTAACTTGTTCAGTGACCATCTTGGTCAGTTCCACCTAATAGTAGTGAATCATGCTTAGCAAATTAACACAAAAGTAGAAAAAATAAAATGAAGCTCCCTGAACACCAAGGAGTGCAGCAGCTAATGGAATTAAAAAGAGAGAGAGAGCTGAGAGAGCAGAGCTTGGTAAGAAAAAACATGAAACAGTGAATTTTCCAAGAGTAACATTTACAGGATGCGAACACTTTATACCAATTTGGGTAGAAGCTCGGATGCATTTGGAGGAACTCCAGCTCCATCAACCATCCAAGGTTTTTCTGGCAAGACACTGTTGTGATCAGCTTTTGTTGCAGAAGTTATAATTTCATTTAACCTAGCCTGTCAAAGAGGCAAACAAAAATGTGTTGAAGGGAAAAAGTGAAATTTCAGGACTCTGAAAATTGTTTTCCTTTCGATAAATTCGATTGCAAAACTTGGATTTTCTTAAATTTAATACAATTTCCATTACTTTCCATAACACAGGTATAGAAATAACACCTTGAAATGAAGCAGCCTCAAATTTTTAGGGGTGAATCAAAAGAGAGTAAAATGCTTTAAAATACAAATACGTGTAAATGATGACATAAGGCAAAAAGAAATTTAATAACAGAATATGGAAAATAAATTTCTATGCTAGCGACATAATCTTCATGTGCCATATCATGGTATCTAATACAAAGCATCAAATTAACCACATAACAATATGAATCATCCAGCATTGAGATATCAAATTAACTTAAGAAAACATGAAATTCTTATGGTTGCTGAGCTAGGTCAAACAATTAAAGCAGAGGTCCTAAAAGAACTAGATAACACTGCATTGAACCCATGAATGTGGCAGTATTTTATTGTGATACTTAGAGATACATATACCAAACTGAAATTGCGATAATCTCATGCTTATTATAAGTGAAAGATCGAGCATTGCACCGATGGCCGTGGCTGCATTCAAATTATTAAATCTGTTAAATACTACTAGCTGTGTTCTCGACCTTGGTTCTGACCTTCCAAAAGCATACCGTAAAACCAAAGTTCGAGCTTTCAGGACAAACCTTAGCTTCGTCCATCTCAATACTCGCGTTCTCAAGCCCATCCAACATTGAGGAGTCTTTGCTAACGAGTGAAACCTTAAAAACGAACAATACAGTAAAAAGGCATCTACAGGAAACAACTCAGGAAATGGTGATAAGAGAATTCAAGTCACCCACCAAAATAGGTGTCAACGGTCCTTCCAAGTCAAGAAGACCTTTAGCAAAAGCAGCAGCAGACATCTGACACGTATAAAGTAAACGATCATAAAGCAAGACACATAACATTTAAATATTTTTTATCACACGCGAGCGAGCCAGAATGGATTTTGGAAACTGTTGGAGATTTTGTGAAGATATTCTGAACTTATTGAAATTATATTCTGATTGTGTTATTCCTTAGTTGATTAGTCAGGATAGGAAAGTAGAATTAGCAGGATTTGGATGTGTGAATATATTCCGGTCAAATATCCTCATACTGATGATTGACAGGAATATTTTTCACAAAAATTCTGTCAATATTTGGGGGATCATGGAATACATCATCAAACTTCTTGTGTAGACACACCTAAACAAAATGGAGCTTCCGAGAGGAAGAAAAGTCATTTGTTAGAAGTATCCCGCCTAATGTTCACAATTTATGTTCCTAACTCTTATTGGGGAAGGCAATTCTTACTTCAACCTATTTAATTCCTTGTCCCCAAAAGTGTTTGGTTCCACAATAAACAACCCCACCACAACAAACTCCACCCTCGAGCATTTAAGTGTGTCTTTGAGGGATACTCTCCCACCCAAAAGGGCTACAAATGCTACTCGCCGCTTTTCATGAAAATTGTCTTGTGCGACTTAACTTTTTTGAACATATGATGTTTTATCCCCACACCGTCTCCAGGGGGGAGTCTTGATGAAACCGGTCATTGGAATCCCACTGTGTCGCTTCCTATCTCACAAAATCTATCTTTTTGCACACTACGTGATGACTCAAATGCACCACTTACCTACTTGAATCTAAGTCCAGTTCCTACTCCTATCTCACTTCAAGATTCAGGGGGAGAACTAGGACTTTAGGAACCACTTCACACCTAATGTCGAAGGCCACGAGCTCCTCAGCAAAATCAATCGTTGAACCAAGGATCGGATACTATTGAGATTCAGAGGCTTAAAGAGAAATTGAAAGAAGAATTCCAAGTTAAAGGTCTGAAATATTTCCTTGGCATGGAAGTTGCAAGAAGTAAAGAAGGCATTTTCGTTTTTCAGAGGAAATTTTCGTTTTTCAGAGGAAATACATCCTTGAGCTATTAGAAGGAACCGGGAAGTTGGGATGCAAACTAGTAGGAACCCCAGTTTAAAGGAACTAGAAGAGCAAGATCAAAGATGCCGAGCCTCATGTGGACAAGGGAAGATACCCAATGACTAGTTGGTAGGCTGATTTATTTGTCTCTTACACGACCTGGCATTGCATATGCTGTGAGTGTAGTGAGTCAGTACATGCATTCACCTACTCAGAGACATCTAGAGGCTATAGGTATAATGTTTCAAAAGAACGAGAACGAAGTATTGAAGGATATGTGGATGCTGATTGGGCAGAAAGTGAAGATTTGCAGGTTGACTTCAGGAACCAATTTGTAGGGCAACCTGGTTACAAGTAGTAAAAAACAAACAGTGTGGCAAGGAGAAGTGCTAAAGCAGAGTTTTAGGCCATTGCTCAAGGGGTTTGTGAAGTTATATGGCTTGAAAGACTCATGCAAGACTTGGAAATCCCTATTCTCAAACCCATCACATCAAGTTGCGTAGTGACAGCAAATCTGCCATCACCATTGTTAAAAATCCAGTTCAGCATGATAGAATGAAACATGCAAGGATCGGTCGAAGTTTTGTCAAGAATGAAATTGAGGAAGGTGGCATCGTTCTATGCTACATACAACTCTTGAACAAGAAACAGATATCCTCACGAAAGGCCTCACCAAGCAAAGTCAAGAAAGCCTACTTATCAAGCTTAGAAAGAAAAATATTTATTCTTAAGCTTGAGGGGGAACGTTGGAGATTTTGTGAAGATATTCTGAATATATTGAAATTATAATCTGATTGTATTCCTTAGTTGATCAGTCAATAATCGATAAGAAAAGAGAATTAACAGGATCTGGATGTATCATTTATAGATTTTCTTGATTATGATTTCCTAAATTAGTTCATTCAACTCTTGTTTCATAAATAATTAATATAAGTAACAAGAGAAGGGGCAAATTTCTAAAAGACTAATTAAAAATATTTCATATCCAAAAGCCATTGATAATTTTTTTTTGTCTAAAACCGCATTTTAATATCATTCAAACCAAAAAAACCCAAAATTCAAAAACAAAAGATTTTCCTTCACAAATGCCCCTCTCAACTTGATAAATGATAATTGTTAACACAAATTTTTTAATTTAATGATATGATTTGAAAAAACTGACCTAAAGAATAAAATATTTACAAGATTATTTTAGGTCAAATGTCAATTTTAGTCTTGTATATATTGAGGTGTCACATTTTTATTGTTGTATCTTTTATTAAATCAATCTTATTCCTTTCACTATGTCGACGATCAATTTTAGTCCTTCTAATCTAAATCATGTAATTAAATTACTAATATTGTCATTAAATTTTTATATTTACATGATTACAAAAATCGTTTGAGACTTGAAAGCGTGTCTAACAATGTAACTATGAAATTTAACAATAATATTAGTCATTTAATTACATTATTATGACTATGACTAAAATTGATAGTCGCAACATAATTACTGGACTATAATTATTCCAAAAAAGATATAAAACAAAAAATGTCACAGTCCAACACATACATGACTAAAATTGACATTTTGTCACTATTTTATATAGATTAATTTCATTTAATTATATCAAAATAAAATCATGATTTTGAAAATCGGCAATGTTATATTATACTAAAAATACTAAGAAATCAGAGAACTTATTTTTATATTGCAACTATATCTTTTATTTTTTTAAATTATAGGCAATATAAAGTGTGTGTTTAAATGTGTACAATCAAATTATAACATGTGAATAATAAATTCAATTATTAAAGTAAAAATATATTTAGTTAATTTATTTATTTAAAAAATTTGGAATAGATGTGTGTGAATAGTAAAATATAATTGATAATTTATTAACACATAAAGTTAGAGATATTTTGGAAACGAAAATCTCAATCTATAAAATTGTTGAACGGGGTTTACATGAGAAAATGAAAAACACGAGGAAATATTTTTTTATATAATGGGTTTGAAAAAAAATTCCCCACAGAAAGTAGCTCTGGCAAATTCGTGGGATGCATAAATTGTATTTGCATAAATTGTATTTGAAAGCCTAACCTGAACACGACCCTCATCGGAGCTGTATATTTTTAAGTCATGACGATATGTGCTGTGAAGACGTAGCAAGCCAGTGCCTTCACCTGAAAAGAGAAACCAGAAGACTTCTTACAAATTACGAGAAAGTCGACAATTCCACATAAATAGAAGAAAAAGTTGCCCGATCACATCAAGGAGAAGGAACATGCTCCCCAAGTATAAACCTATTACAAAGTGACAGACAACAAAAGATGGCCTGCACTATAAGTTGGACACTATTCATCATTTCATCAACTTTCAGAAAACAGAAAATCAATGAAGAAAAATGAAGTTCTCATTAAAAATGTTTACTGCAATGCAAGAAGAGAAAATTTGAAAATTACAAGCCCCTGACACTAAGTGACATGTATTCTTAAGACAATCTCACACAAATTAATACACGAAGTGTAGACAACATAAATAAGATGGGCAAAAAACAATCATTGATTGCATGCTTTCCTGTGCAGAAAAGTGCATGTCAGGAGATGCTGACAAGTAACTGCTAACCTGGGTACATATTATTCCGAAAATACCTCCCCAGCTCTTCAGCCTGCCAAGAAAAATTAATGAGTATAAAGCAGGAAGGGAGAATTATTTATTAGCACAAGCAAAGCACAAATTCCAATTATCTTCAAATACAAATGAAAATTAGACCAAACTATCAAGTTGCAACAAAAGGAAATGAAGTATCATGTGTGATGCAATAAAGCAGTCACCTGCTTTCTGCCAGCATGAGTAAGAACACCACCATATTTAAGAACCATCAGGGCTTCAGTAGGCCTTTCTTCTTCCCCTTCCCCATTATTTTTCACAACTTTGACCCACTTTAATGGCTTGAGTTGGACTTTTCGATAAATCCCGGAGAAATGTCCTCCCTAGAAATAAAAGCATCAACAACTTTTTACCATATCGAGGAAAACTTACTCATTTAATGTCATAAAAAATAGAAAAAAGGTATAAACTAACATGAAATTCCAACACATAACCTACCACAAGTGTAAAGATTAATACAAAAAAGGTTATGCTTTCAGAAGGAAAAAAATTAACTATGACAGGCATCACACCAAGAATTTTGAGACACGTGACTAAGAATCGTAGAGAACTGAAAAGTACATGAAAAGTTTCATCCCATGCATTCCTTTGAACAAAATTTTATGGATTTCAAAGGAAATGCCACAGTTTTCAAATGAAACAGACCGGAGAAAATTGACGATGGATCGATCCATCGTGTTCCTCAATTTTGTTAAGCTATAAATAAACATAGACGCAGAGATTCTGAGTATACTTAATTATTTAAATATCATTTGCAAGTTCAATTTGCAAACAAAAATAGCGAATACAAAGTATTTGAAATCCACAGTAAAGGATATATTTGAATGAACCTCCTCAAGCACAGCCTTCACTTGGCGAAGTTTTTCAGCGTGCTCAATGTCATCAGCTTCACTATCACTCTCTCTGTCAGGTCTGGGTAATAATTTTATCATCACTTCAAAGCAATCTAAAGCAAATTCAACAAGGAGAGACACTATGCACTTTCTCATTTTTCAACAATGTATCAATAAAGAAAAAAAGAATAACAAAGAAAATAATGAAGCAAGCCCTCGATCTAAATTTATCAGCACATCTTTTTACAACAATAAAGCTCTCAATGTTTCAAGACTTTGCATTTCAAAAGGAATGACATATGAAGTGTCTGATAAACTTGCCTCTCGCTGCTATCTCCCAAAATGTAAACAAGGAAAGAAGGGGAAAATTTTGTCAATATGATAAATGAAGCATTTAAATGACGTGGAGAAAGTGAATGCTTACTAGCTCTTTTAGTGGGAGGAGACAAAAATTTTCACAAAATTGGAACTCAATTTAGTTTTGGTTCCACTGATACTATACATTTTTCTAAGAGCAGAAGATTTCCGCTCGAAGTAATAAGCCTAAGAGATCAAAATCATTCCACCAGAACATGCACCTGTGCCAGCAACACAGCTCTTACATGATGTGTTATTTCGGAGTGGACAAAGGAAACAGGCAAATTATAACAGCAAGTGGATTTCCATTCATGCAGAGAAAATTGACAAAACTCAAGCTCATTTAAATCTCAAGAACAATCACAGACAAATTCAAATTGAATGTCAGAATACCTTCATTCTAGCGACATACAGAAATGGTCTGATAGAGGTAATGTTAATCAAATGCAGATCCTAATATCAATAGGAGAGAGTACAAACTTATTGTACAAGAAACACATCAATATGAGAATAAATCTCATTCACAAATCTGTAGGGCTGTTTTATAGGAATCCAATTAAGTGCATCATTCCCACACCTAGTACGAGGCACTAAAATACGTGTCGCATCCAAAAGATCTTGCAACTGAATAGCACTTTTCAGCTTTGTCTGCAGAATGGTTTAAAAGAGTTTAACGCTGAAACACTTTTTTTTGAAGAAAAAGCTGAAACACATTACGTATATATTAAACTGAAAAAATCAACAAGATGAAAAGGATGGAGAAAAATCAACTGCACCTCTGTTTTAGGTCTTCCCCCATTATATTTTAACATTAAATTCAAAAGTTTTTCCTCTGTAACTTTTAACTTCACTTTCTGCTTTGGAGTTCGGTCACCACTGTTCAGTGAAAAATATTTCTTAAGGGAAAACCATGCGAGCAATAATCATTACCAGTATTAACAATAGGTAATGCATCTTACTGACGGATAACAGCGATAACACATCGTAGCTCTTCAGATTGCCCAAAGGTGCCTATTATCCCACTTCCTTGGCGTGTCAGTCCTTCAGACTGCTGAACTGGCTCGTTGACCTTCCATGGTAAAGTTGGAGGAATTGTAGATGAAAGATGTGGGGCTTTTGCATCAAGAAACATTTTCCTGAGCACACAAGCAGTATCATCATAATATCTGCATTTGACAAGTACAGTACAAACCGTCGTACTAATTCAGAAGTCAATCCAATGAATAAGAAGAGGAAAATTATAAACAAAAAATGATGAGAGACAAGACCAAATAATAAAGGCATATCAACAACCAGAATTTAAGTATTCTTTCGAAAAACTTCAATAAATAAAACATAACTCATTACGACTTGGAAATAATGGAGAAAGAAAGAAGCTAACAGAAAAAATTACTTGTAAGAATTCTTGACAAAACTCCATCCATTAACATCGCAGACATAGGAACGTCCCCCACAACGCAAGAGATCGAAGCCACAAACCTGAAATAACATCAAGAGAAAACAGATTTTTCTATTGAACTGTTACGTGTGCAGTCATTGAAAGAATTATGTCATCTTTGGTTATTTTTCCATTATTTCTTGAAAATATTTCGAGTAAATGTATGCGTGGGAGATAATTTGTGGAATGTAAAAAACGTTTGGCTGTGTTTCTGGAATGAGAAATTTGATATGTAATGTCTGATGTCATATTGTGTGAAAATGTGTTAGATTCTTTAGTTTTTTTAATATTTATTTAAAAATTTAAAAATATTGAATATCAATCATAGAACTATTTTGTATATAGAATATGATTGTTCTGTGAAATATTAATTAGAATATCGATATGTTTCGCCCCCGGGAGATGAACAGAAAAAGGCTTACTCGTTTTATCAGAGGCATATACAAAGCTGGTTCAAGCAGGCAATACATAGGTTATAAAAGTTTTTGAAGAAGAGATCATGATAACCAGCTAGACCTGATAAGAAACTCTCTATCAGCACATCACACTCATAGATATTAAGACCATTTGCCACTCAAATACCAAACCAACAAGTGTGGTCAGACTTTTATCCACGAGAAGAAAAAGAAATTTGAAGATGAATCCAAGGAAAAAGTCAGAAAAAAAGTGTAAGGGTGATGAATACAAAATGCTATAGCACCATCTGAACGAAAACCGTAATAACTTAGCATTTGAACTCATACATGAAGAGTACAACTACATTCGGTTTTGGGAGGACGTGTGGGGGAAGTGGGTGTTTCGCTCAAAGATCTTTTCCCTTCTTTGTATAGAATATGTACTGTGTCAAACAAACCTATTTCGAGCTTCTTAGAGGTGGTCAGTGCTGAGGGCGGACAAACTTATCGGTGGGATGTGTGTTTTAGGAGAAATCTAAATGATTTAGAGTTGGAAGAGTTTGTTACTCTTGCGGGGTGTGTTAGATACGGTCAGGGTTCAGTTAGGCGTGGAGGATTACAGGGTTTGGTTGGGGGAGTCTTCGGGTTTGTTTTCGGTCAAATCTTTTTACGATTCCTTCTTCCCTATCCAAAACTTTCCTACTTTTCCTAGTAACGATCATATTTGGAAAGTTCATGTCCCACAAAAGGTTCAAATGTTCTCGTGGACTGTGACGTTGGGTAAATTACCTACAGCGGATTCGGTGCAAAGAAGATGGCCAACGTGTGCTTTATGCCCTCATTGGTGCACGATATGCCAAGGCAATGAAGAGACTCAGGATCATTTACTATTACATTGTGCGTACTGACGCCGTTTGTGGACATTGGTTATGCAAGAGCTCAGATTTCAATGGGTGTTTCCACAGAGGGCTAGAGACATGTTCATCATCGATCCAGGTATTCTTCGGGGAGCAGAGCTAGCATTCTATGGTATGTTATGATTCATTTCTTATTTTGGAGCATATGGCTAGAGAGGAACAACAGAATCTTTAACGACAAACAAGCAGACGCCAGCGTAGTATGGGAGCTCATGAAGTTCAGAGTGGCGACTACAATCACAAGGCTCAAAGAATTCCATCATGTTTCGATTTCAGATGTTGTTAGGGATTGGAAGTTTGTAATGCTTTGAAGATTGTCTTATACTTGTTGTTGTTTTTGCATTTCGCGGATCACTCATCCGCTTCTATTGTATTAAGTAAATTCTTAATTATATATAATTATGTTTCTGATCAAAAAAAAAATAGTCAGGATCGGTATGTATGTAGCGTGATTCAATGGAATAATACAAATTAAGTTTCATTTATCCCATTCAGATGTTCAAATGACCTTCTACATGCAGAAACAGCTACGGCAGTGACAGTCGCAGGGGGCATGAAAGATAGATGGAAAATAGGTACAGTAAGTTGTCCATCATTGAAATTTTTCCAAACTTCATGAAAACATGTCTGACAATTTGAGAAGAAATAAACAGTTGAAGCATTAAATAACTTACAGCTTGCCTAAATGCGCAGCACACTTCTCTTGCCATTTCCTTCTCAGTGGGAGTTAGTAGAACTGGATATCTAACCTACATAGGGTAATTTCAAAGTCGAGAGAGGAAATTTAAGTGAATCCAGTGCTTTGAATTTGAAGTAAAGAAGTTCGCAAACCAGCAACTTAATTTGTATTTAGCAAGTAACGAATCTATCAAGTTAATATCGTAATTATTGCAGGAAATCTATGTAAGTGCCTGTTTCTCAATTACATAGAATAAATAAGGTAATTGTTGAATGCAGTGGTTTACATATGATATAAACATAGAGTAGCATGTAATCAAAAGCAGAGAGCTTACAAATAGACAACCTGAGAAGGAAAAGAAAGCAGGTTAAGAAGTATTCAATTGAAGTTATTGGATGTCAGGGATTTAGAGAAACAAATATAATTGAAAAGCCATTACTTAATGGACTACTAGGAAGGCTGAACCAACAAGTTACAGAAGGATGAGTTGCCAAATTGCTTGAGAATTCTATTCCTAAAAGATAAAAGGACAATTACGTAAAATATGTATAGAAGTTATGCTTGTAAATGAGGGAGATACTTACTTCTTTACCATCCAGATTTCTCATCACAACACCATCAACCACAGGAGACTTCCTCGCCTCAGCGTGAGCGTACTCAGGGCCCACTGTGTACACCTGTTACACAAGAAGAATGTGAATTGATCAAAAAATATAAAGAGAAACATCACTTGATTGAGTAATAAAAACAATATCAGATATATAACATGTCAAACAAATATGAATCATCTTCTCCTCTACCCACGCTTCCATTACTATGTATAAATTTATAATTCTTTTCCCAGGAAGCGAGATGGGATGACAGTCAATCATAGTTAATTAAGACGCACTAAAACGCACAAGTGTCCTGTAGCCTGAGGCGCACGCCGTATCGAAGTAAGGTGCACTAAGCATAAATTGTTAGAATTCACATATTTAAAGTGAATTTAACTAAATTTTTTTATATACATCGAAATAGATTTCACGGAATATTAAACAATAATTAAAATAAAAAAATTATTAACAAATATACAATGTAATTTTTTTAAAAAAATCAATTACCTAATTATTAACCTTCTTTGTCTTCTTAAAGAAAACATTAGATGAAAAGTTGGCTATGTCTTGGAATTAAATTGCAGTAAAAAAAAGAAAGAAAAACAGTGGTGGTTAATATATTTATAAAATAAAGAAAAAAAACCAAAGAAATTGAGCACTGTAGTAAATAAAGAAGTAATATAGAAGCACTGTAATTGAAATTGCAAAGAGAAAGAAGAAAAATTAAGGCTGTGCAGATTAAAATTAGGAGAAAGATAGCACTTTGCGCTTAGAGTTTTGATGGAATAAAAATAAGTCAATACATACATATAGTGTTTTCTAATAAATAAAAGGTCATGGGCTTAATCTTATTGGGCTAGAGTTATTTTAACGTGGAAAAAAATTGCTCGAAAACAATTTTCATAGAAGCGCACTTTTTCTCGCCTCAAGCAAGCCTTAGAGGCGAGCCCTGGTTACCCAAGCGCGTAGGGTGCACCTTGCGCCTAGGAAGAGTCAGACGAACGTTTTTTACAACTATGCCGTCAATAAGGAATATTTTCCAATAGTAGGACCAAAGAACCTTCACATCTGTACCCCCCGTGGGCATGAATTCCTCGTATATGTAAGACCCTTCACGTCTCACTCTTCTAACCTCTGGATGAAATTCACTTGAACGATTTCCAACCTGAGAAAGATGTGAGAAATACAAAAAATATACAGAGTTTTGAGTGTGAACAATTGAGAAACCATCACAAGAAAAATCAAGGAAAATGGATTATATTGTCTTCCGACCATTTTTAACAAGGGATCGATTAAGTCCTAATTAAATTACCATGTGTTTTCCGTCATCAGTAAGTAAAATCAAGAATTGTAGAGATGGAGGAAACATGTATGCAGAACACCTTGAGGAATATCTCTTACTTCTACATTCTCAAACCTCCACCACAAAGAATCAGGAAAAACAAGCATTAAATTCCAAGAAAGTGGATTTCAAGTGAAATGGCCCAAATGTCATACCAGAAGAAATTGAAAGTTTTAGCATGTCCTCAGGTTGAACGGTTTGACAAAAAAAAAGCTAACAACAGGATCAAATTTAAAGAGACTAAAGTCAAATAGTGTATGGGGAGAAAAAGAAATTTGGAATTCTACTCATTCAAGTTAAGTTAAAAAGAGTATCATCCAATGACTTAATCAGGACCAACCCATCACCCACCATTCAAATAGCTATTCTAATGCAAGCATTACACATAGCGAAAGGTCAAAACTCAAATTTATGGCATGCAAATTAAACCTATAGTGTTGCTATCAGATAAAAGCTTCCAATGGTTATAATTCTTTGTTCGCAAAAGTTTACCAAAGCAAGCATCCAAAGAGTATCAAATTTACACGACAGTTTAAGAGGAAAGATGATGTCAAACACAAGCCCTTAAAGTATAAAATAAACAAAATAATATATCTAAAAGTTCTTACCTTTCGAAACAGTTCCTTCATTCCCCCACCAGCTGAACTAGGGTAATATATCATTATACTGTGATCATCACCTTGTCAAATCAAATTGAGTACTGCTAAGCATTTCTACAATAAAAAATAATAAGCGCAAAAAGCAACAAAAGAAAATATTGGAACTCAAATTGTAGTTGCATGCGTATTTTCTGTTCACATTAAACCGCACAATGACAATTTTTTATGCAGCAATAAATGTCATAATCATTCGCTGCTATGATAAGAACACAAGAAGTTATCAACTTTCGTACACATACGAGTATTATATAAAAAAGTTTCTGGTAGACTGGCACCACATTTTTTCCTTCTCTTGTAGTTTACTGTTACAAGAAATCTTCGGGAATCTATTGTCCTTAAAAATTCTAAAAGAACGTGCACCAGTTTCGAAAATTTCTAGAGGCACTAATGTCATAAAATGGATGTCACTAGAGACTCTCAGACCATCAACTGCAAGAGCAAACTGAACAATTTGATACAGTCAGAAAAGATAATATGCTATTACACATTATTCTATTATAGCAATGACCAAAAGTAGTAGGAGTGTGCAAAGCTAACTCAATGCAATAACCGATGTCACCTCACACGCAATCAAAATATAATACATTTCACAAATAGAAAGTAGATGCGCATTCAGACAAAAAATAGTCAACTAATTCCATTTTAACTGAAAAGCAATATATCTGCTACCGTTGATGTTCCAAAAAGCGCGGATTAAGTACGATTAAGCGTTAAGAAAAAGCTTCGATTCGGACAAAAGCGGTCAACCTTAGGCTGACCATATTAAATGTGATTAGCTTGGAATTTTGACATAAAATTTAAAGTTCACTTTTAATTTATTTTTTTAAGTTTACTTTTATTTTATTTTTTGATATAGTTAAATTTTAAATATTAGATATTTGATGATATAAAATTTTTAAATAAAAATTGTTAAAGGCACTGAAGTATTCATTGATGGTTACTCTTGAACCTTGATAATAAAAAAATTCTAAAATTTACGCATTTATTCTTAAGTTTTGTATTTAATATTTTGATCGACTTGATACAATTAAAAATATAATAAAAACTAAAAACGTTTTTCACGTCTAATCTCGTACTAAACCGACTTAAACTCATAAAGCTTAACCTTAAAGCTTCGCCCTTTTAGAACATTGGCTGGCTAACACAATATGGAAAGAAATTAAGATTGGTATTCGGTGGGGATAGTTATACCTATGACATCCTGTGAACTCAAATTGAACTCAGGATAAATTTGGAAATGTGCAATCACGTTTTAACTTCACACAGCAGAGCAGCATATGCAGATCACAATTACGTTCCAACCATTACAACAAAATGACCCAAACACATTAAAGGAAAATTCAGTATTTGCTATTAAAAGATATCTTACCATCGATGGGCTTCTCCACAAAAGGTTTCCAAAATCGATTCCCATGTACTTCAACAAAATCTTCCTCCTCGGCGAAATAATCTAGCTCCTGATTTGGATATTCCCTATTCACCAAGGCATATCTAGGAACAGGAATTCCATACATTTCTAGCCGCTGAAATTGCCACAAATTTATCATTTCACCACCACCACTCAATCCCAAAAAACCGCTATTAGCAAGAAAAATACTTGCTTTTCAAAATACATAATTGATATCAATTTTAAATGCACATATTTACAGGTGACAAGAGATACCAAATTGAATATAGGTAACTAGGACTTTCATTGCATGATATAACAATCAAAAAATGAAATGCATACTTCTAAAGGAGATGTGCGAAATCTAATACAAAGAATTGGTTTAGCAGAGCCGCATTTTTTTTATCAATGTATAGATAACTGAATTTCACAATTCACTGTGAAGCCAATGCCAGTAACCTAAAAAGGTACATGGGATGAAAGTTGTTGATGGAAGAAAATTCAGAACGAATTCACTTATGCTGCAAGTAAGAAAAAAGTTGTGTTGTCTATTCACAGACATGGATATCTATGACTGACAAATAAAATGTATGAAGAGTCTTGAAGGCGTCGGGACACATGTATTGGATTTCTCTAGAAGACTTAAAGATGCAAACCTCGTACACTTTTCTTCGATCATGAAGAAGGTGTTGTTGTTCCAATTCATTAATAAGAAAGGGCCTACAACAAATGGAGTGGTAAATTAGTGTGGGTGACAGCAAACTTTGTGAACTGTGAAAAGGACATGATGTGGCCCACGTGATATTTTTTACATAAAAATTATTAGAAAAGATAAAACATCAGGCAGAGGCTCGCTTCTCAATGGAACAATTCACTTTTTCCAGAAAGAATTCCTCTGTCTTTCAAATTTTCCAGGAAGATTGAACTTCCCATTTAATATCTCCATGGCTATGAGTTTAAGTAAAAGAATGGAAGAGTTAGTCTTTGATAAGAAGCACAGCTAAAAAGATCAAACTTTCCCTTGCATAAACCACCACAGTAACTAATTCCTGTGGCTTCCGCTGTCCTCCAACTGTTCCACCCACCTAGTATTCCCCTTCATCCACTACTCCACAAAGACATAACCAATAGTTTTATCATTTTCTTATATATCCTTCACATACACAACACCAGAATAACATTTCATTATTTGATCTAGGTTTGGTATTTTTCAGATGTTTCCAATGAATATTGAAACTGTGAGATCATTCTAAAATTTTAGCTGAGAAAGAAGCATCAAAATTAGTGTGTTGATCAATTATGTTAATGATAGTATGTAAACATGTTAAATCATCAAAATGTGATCACTCTGTCATACATCTGTAACTGTAGCGCAAAGGCTACTGCACCAGTATAGCAACTGTATCTTGTGGATGGTCCAGCACATGGTTAACTCTTTAATGTTGATTTCTTCCATGACCGGTGTTTGCAAGACCCAATACAGATAATATAACATGTAAAAAGCACATATGGTTGATCAAGAGTCAAATAAAAACTACTTCCCAAAACACATGATATGAGGGTGAGGATAAGAATATCCATCTCGTCGTTTACTCTTTAATCAGCATTTCTCTCATAATGGTGCATGCAAGAACCAACACAAAAGAAGATACCATGTACGAAGCACTTATCACTCATAATCAAAATCAAATAAAATTACATCCCAAAAGCACATTATGCGAGGGCGGCGATAAGAATTTGTGCATAAGGATAAGAAAATGCAAGACATAAAGCTTACTTCCTTAATGCAGCATAATCCTCAGCCCGCTTCAGAGGATAACCAGTGGAATAGAAGGCAATCAGGCAATCACAAATTGGCCAGCTGAAATTTATAACACTAAAAACATTATCCACGAGATAGAAGGGTACACTTTATCATCGGAAATTCTAATTTTAAGATTTGCACTTAGAAAAAGGATCAAACTCGTAAAGTAGCATATAAACAAGCATCACTCAATAAATTGGGCATTCTAATAAGATAACATTCACCTCTCAATAGGATCTTCAAGGATAACCTTGTCCCCAAAATGCACAACCTGCGCAATTTCATAAGCACGATCATAATTAAATTATTTCAAATAAAAAAGTTAACTTAAACAGAAACAACGCCCCACTTTAATATAGTCGAACATCCATCATAAATACATACATAGGCAGGCAATACGTGCATATATACACATATATTATTAGACTAGCTTACAAATTAACAACCTCAAATTCTCCAAAAGCTTGTAGTCGTTCTAAAATCTGCAACATCGGCCCCAGATTTGCCTGGGCAATGTGGAATAACAAAGAAGAAGAAAAACTCGTAAAGAATCAAATAAATCATTACTCACGGACACAATTCCAACTAAATATGCATGGTACCGAAAAGTAGAAATTTTTAAGAAAAGGGAACAGAAACTCGAAACCCCATTTCACCTTCTTTTCCATCACACACACTCCAAGCGTTATCTTCGTCCGCGGCACACCGTCGTCCTCCATTTCGAATCGAAACAACGAAAACAAAAGCAACACCTTCCACTTCGCAAATTCTTCAACACCAATCAAAACACACAAAAAAGCAAGTGCATGTACATCAATTCCACTAAAGCAAAACGCCGTAGCAAACACATTGCGCAAAGAGAAGAAACCGAAAATAGCCAAAAATTTGTTGGCGAGATGCAACAATTTCGGAACGGCAACAGAAAAGAAGGATTCATACCCCGGACTTCCCGCGAAGGCCTTATCAATCACGAGAATGGAGATGAAAGCTCTCCGACACGCAACAAACTCGAAAATGGAAAAAATAGAGCGAGCGAGAGTATCCGTTTACTGCATCCGAATCATGAGAGGAGGGGGGTTTCGTTTCGATTAATTTATAGGGTACGCCCATTTTTATTTATTTATCTTTTATTTTTTATCTTTACATTTTCATATTTAAGTAAGTATTAAAAAATGTACACTTATTTTTTTAAATAAAATAAATAGAAAGTAAACATTAATATTCTGATAATTTTTAAAATAAATTAAATAGGAAGTATTATGATAAATTTTCATAATATGTTTTGGGACGAAATGAGTAGATAATATTAAAGCAAAATATGTTCAGATTCTGAATATGCAAATATTGCAAAATGATAGCTTTTGTTTATTCAAAAAGTAGGGAGCCGTTTGGGAAGTGGACAAGGACGGACAAGGGATGGTGGAGATGTTTGTTTGGAAAGCACTAGCGCTTTGCCACGTGTTGCAATCTCAATAAGGCATGTGATTTTTGGTAAGCTCGTAACCGAGAAAAAAGTGGGAAGCTGGCTTTAATCGAACTAAAATATCAAGTTTATATATCTACTTTTTTCCCCAAGGGATATATGACTGTAAAACCGAAAAATCTAACTTTTAAACGAAAGTGTAAAACCGGAAATTCTAACTTTTAACAAGTGATAATGAGTCTTGATTTGAACGTTCTTTCCGACTATCATTTTGAATGTTGTTAAAAAAAAATGCTGAAAATTGGAAGTTTAAATTAGGAAAGTGAAATTACATGACATAACAAGAAAAGTTGCTTGAATCTAAAAACATTTGCCGAGAGTCGCTCGAGTTTTGTGTCACTGTCAATGACTGATTTTTTTCAGTCTTTTTTTTCCCTTCTTCTCTTTCGTTCAACTTCCCGCCAGCTTTTTCCTGCACGATCTTTTGATCTTGGTATTATAACTCAGTTGTTTTGTCAATCCTCTTAACTCCAGTTACGTATGTATGAACCGCTCCAATTCTTTTTTGCCATCATGGGCAAGGATCCCACTTCTTTCTCATGGATTTTACATCCCTATTTTTTTGTGGGTCAAAATTTTTATTTTTAGGCTCAACGATTATATCCAATCACATTATCCAAGTGATACGATAAAAGTAGACCCATACCCGAGACGAGGCTCGTTAGACATTCGCCTCAGAGCCCTAACTCAAGAGGGGCCAAAAAAATTATCATATTTAGCATATGAACACGTACCATCCAAGTGATATCAGTTGGTACTATTATTCCTAAAATAATCGTATTAAAAAATTCGGGAGTTATTTGTACATATTATATTTTTTAAGCATAAAAAATATAATATATATATATATATATAGGCCACAACTTTTATAGTTCATATATATCGTATCTATTTGTGGATTAAAAATTATATTGTAGATATTTTCATCGTGCTTTATATAATATTATAGTATAGTGTTTAAAGTTTGACGTACCTATCAAATGATTAATACAAAATATAATTTTACTTATAGGGTTGAAAATCTACAATAGTTGCTAATTAGTGGGCGAAAAATTGAGTGTGTTATTTACATGTTTCAACAAAATACGCTACAAAGTTGTAATCATCAACGTCGAACATAGCACAAATACATCGTCGAGCATCAATATCTGGAATCGTCTCTCCTCTAATTGCAACTTGTTTCATTTTAACATAGTTATACATACACAAGTTAGTTTACGCTCCACCAAGTATAATTCTCTCAATATTATTACGCTATTAGATCATGTTGATCTCTCAAATTTGAATGGAAGCTGATATCATGTGTTGATAATCGAACAGTTCAAATTTTGCATCATCATGAAAGATAGGAAAAAATATGTCAATAGATAACATATATGTAAATGTTAGGGATATTCCGTCGAGTGCAGTTGGTGGTTCTCATATGGTAATATAGTAGCACTATTTTAGTAGATACGTATAGTATAATATATTAAATTTAAAATTGAAAAATAATATCACTAATTCACTACACAATTAACTATTTTAGTAGATACGTATAGTATAATATATTAAATTTAAAATTGAAAAAGCTTATGCAAACCAAAGAAATAAAATTCATATGCATCACCAGATCTGCTCCTATCTTCACCTTATCAAATAAAAAAATATCATAATATAAAATACCAAAAGTACGTACTCTCACTTTTAGATATAATAAGTTGAATTACATATATAAATCTGGTCGAGAAGTACATACGTACCTTATAAATTTTCCTTCAGTTGCCACATGGATCATCTGATCATCATCTCATGTGAGAGTGAGAAATCGGAGGTGTTGGGAATTAAATTATCAAAGATCAAACTAATTTGAGAGAAAAATCAATCTATTTAATTTATAGATTTAATTTACAGAAAGAAATAAAAACTCTCAGATCTCACAGCACTCTCAAGGCTCTCCTCTAATTGGGATTAGGATTCCTCAACTGGGAATGAGATGATTTTAACAACGAGCTGAAGCCTCTATTTATAGAGGATATTCTGCACATGTTAATTGGTGTGAATGGACGATGGCAGCCATTGGAGAATCAACAATAGCTGCACCTATCGTGGACCTTCTAGATGGTGGCTGGAGATTTTCAATTTGAGTTCTTCAATTCTCCCCCTCCAGCCATATCCAAAACAAGTATTCCAGCTATGTCTCTGCATAGCTCTAACTTTTCTCGCGTTACCACTTTTATCAACATATCTGTTGGATTCTCCTTCGTATGAATCTTAACTAGTCTCAACAGTTGTCGATCCATAACTTCACGTATCCAATGATATCGAATATCAATATGCTTTGTACGGGAATGGTACATGGAGTTATTGCTTAAGTCGAGAGCACTTTGACTGTCGCAATGTACATTGTACTCTTTCTGCTTGATTCCAAGTTCTTGAAGATATCGCTTTAGCCACAACATTTCTTTCCCAGCTTCAGCGACAGCAATATACTCTGCTTCTGTTGTGGATAAAGCAACACACTTCTGCAGTCGTGACTGCCATGAGACAGCTCCCCCCGCGAAATTGTAGATATATCCTGAAGTAGATTTGTTACTATCAATATCTCCAGCCATATCTGCATCCGTATAGCCCTCCAATATTGGATCAGCTCCCCCGTAACAAAGACATAATTTAGTAGTACCCCTTAGATACTTGAGAATCCACTTTACTGCCTCCCAATGCTGCTTCCCAGGGTTGGAGAGAAAATGACTCACCTTTCCCACTGCATGAGCAATATCTGGCCTTGTGCATACCATTGCATACATCAAACTTCCAACAGCTGAAGAATATGGTATTGATGACATTTCCCCGATCTCTTTCTTGGATAAAGGACATGCACTCTTGCTCATCTTGAAATGATTGGCAAGTGGAATGCTGACTGGTTTGGCGTTGTTCATGTTGAACCTCTCGAGCACACGTTCAATGTATTTCTCCTGAGATAACCATAAACGTTGGTTGTTTCTGTCTCGAACAATCTGCATTCCCAAAATCTGTTGAGCTGGTCCTAAGTTCTTCATTTCAAAAAACATAGAGAGTTCATTCTTCAACTGACTAATCTTCGTTGTATCCTTTCCCACGATCATAATATCGTCTACATAAAGTAGAAGAGCAACGAAACTCCCGTCTGAAAATTTCTGAATGTAAACGCACTCATCTGCAGCAGTTTTCTTATAGCCTTGACTTGCCATGCATGAGTCAAACTTCTTGTACCACACTGCCTTGGTGCCTGCTTTAGACCGTACAAGCTTTTCTTAAGCTTGCAAACGAGGTTATCACCTGAAACCTCAAAACCTTCTGGCTGCTCCATATAGATTTCTTCTTTTAAATCTCCGTGAAGAAAAGCTGTCTTCACGTCCATCTGTTCAAGCTCCAAGTTCATACTTGCTACCAAGCCAAGTATAACTCGGATTGACGTCATCTTGACTACTGGTGAAAATATCTCATCAAAGTCAATTTCTTTCTTCTGTTGAAATCCTTTGACTACCAATCGTGCTTTGTATTTCACTACTTGTCCGCTGCCATCTTTCTTTATCTTGAACACCCATTTGTTTCTTAGTGCCTTCTTCCCTTTTGGAAGTTCTACGATCTCATAAGTGTGATTCTTCTGCAGAGATTCCATCTCATCTTGCATTGCTGAAAACCATGTTTCTTTGTCCTTATGAGATAGTGCTTCTCGAAAACTCTCTGGTTCTCCATCTTCAGTAAGCAGAAGGTACTCGGATTCCGTATATCTTCTAGATGGAATTCGTCCTCGTTCAGACCTACGAACTTCTGGAATAGTCTGAGAAGATTCACCATCATCTGGGCCTTGTGATGATCCTGGAACATCTGGTGGAGTGGGTTGTGGCTCCCCCTGCTCAACACCCCTTTCTTCCTCAGCTTCTGCTTCTGGCATGTATTCTGTCACTATATCGGATGGGTTTAGTGCTGCATCTGAATTTAGAGCACCAACATTTGACTTCTGAGACATTGTAGGTTTTTCAATGTCTTCTATTGTTTGGCTTTCATGGAACACAATGTCCCTGCTTCTGATCACCTTTTTCTCCTTTGGATCCCATAGTCTGTATCCAAATTCTTCATCTCCATAGCCAATGAAAATGCATGGAGTGGTTCTTGCATCAAGCTTTTGTCTGAGCTCCTTGGATACATGTGCATACGCCAAACATCCAAATACTCTTAAGTGTGAGTATGATGGATCCTTTCCAGACCACAGTTTCTCCGGAACTTCAAAATTCAGTGATACTGATGGTGATCTGTTGATCAGGTAACAGGCGGTTCTGACTGCTTCTCCCCTAGAATGACTTTGGCAGTTTAGCCATACTGAGCATACTCCGAACACGTTCCATGATTGTCCGGTTCATTCTTTCGGCTACACCGTTGTGTTGAGGGGTGCGAGGGACCGTCTTCTCATGTCGAATGCCGCATGTTTTGCAATACGCATCGAACACCTTGGAAGTGTATTCGCCTCCATTATCTGACCGGAGACATTTCAATTTCTTCCCAGTCTCACGTTCTACCATGACATGAAACATTTTGAAGTATTCGAATACCTGGTCCTTTGTTTTCAGGAAATAGACCCACACCTTTCGAGAAGCATCATCAATGAAAGTCAGAAAATATTTATTTCCGCCTAGTGATTCATCCTCCAGGGGACCGCAAACGTCAGAGTGTATCAGACTGAGCAACTCTGATCTTCTCGTTGAATAGGAACTGAATGAGACTCTGTGCTGCTTACCAAATAGACAATGAATGCAAGGATCTGGCGCAGCATCTTTGTCAACGATGATAAGCTCTTTCTTTATTAGGGTAGACAACCCTTTCTCACTCATATGGCCGAGTCTCTGGTGCCACAAATTTTGAGAACCCTCCTTCTCAGCTACGTTGAGGGTGTCTGTACATATCTTCATGTGAGTCTTGTACAGTGTGCCACAAATGTGTCCTCGAGCGACTATCAAAGCACCATTTGACATCTTCCATGTGCCATTGCTGAAATGATTATCATAGCCCTGGTTGTCAAGGGCTATTCCAGAAAGAAGATTGAGCCGAAGATCTGGCACATGTCTGACATCCTTCAAAGTGATTGTACTTCCAACACTTGTCTTTATTTGGATATCTCCAATTCCTACAATCCCAGAGGAACTGGAATTTCCCATCTTCACTGCTCCAAAGTCACCAGCTTTGTATGTCATGAAGTATTCCTTGTGCGAAGTCACGTGGTAGGAAGCTGCAGTATCTACCACCCATTCTGTGTCTTCTTTTGAAACGTGAAGGCATGTCTCATTATGGGTCGAACAGAACGCTACATCTCCAGGAATGATGACTAGCGTTTCTCCACCCTTGTTCTTCGACTGGGAACTGCTCTGGCCTTGCTCCTCTAGCCATTTGTAGCAATTCTTCTTCATATGACCCTCTATTCCACAGTGATGACATTTATACGAAGGTTTTCTGCCATCGGTGGATCTGCCTCTGCTTTTGCTTCTGCCTCTCCATTTGCCTTTACCCCTTTGTTGTTTCTCTTGTTGCCTTCCTCGGGGCTCTGTGACAAGAGCATGAGTCTGGTCTGTGCTCATATCCTTTCTCCTGGCCTCCTCGTTGAACAGGGCATCCTTAACCATGGACATGGTAAGTTTGCCATCTGGAGCCGAGTTGCTGAGAGAAACTACAAGTGTTTCCCAGCTATCAGGAAGCGAACTGAGAAGTAGGAGTGCCTGCATCTCATCTCCAAGCGGCATCTCTACAGACGATAATTGATTTAGCAGACTCTGGTACTCACTGGTATGCTCGGCAACAGAAGTTTCACTTTTGAACTTCATATTGACTAACCGCCTCATCAACAGGGCTTTATTCCGAGTGGTCTTGGCCTGGTACATGTCCTCCAGCTTCTTCCAGAGAGCATATGCGTCTGTCTCCTGTGCAACATGGTGGAAGACACTATGATCAATCCATTGTCAGATTTGACCAATAGATTTCGGTTTAATTTCCTCCACTCTGACGCTTTGGTTGGATCAGGATTTTCACCTTTCAATTCTACGGGATCGAACAAATCTTTACAGCTGAGGAGATCTTCCATCCGAGGTTTCCACAGCATGTAGTTGGTTGCCGTGAGCATAATCATAGCTCCAGAATATGATGTTGACTCTTCTGTGGTCATCTTCAATATTTATTTATCAAAATAGGAGCTGAATCTCGTAAAACGAAGTACACCGTTGTGTCCGGAACGGCCGAAAATGGTGGAATAGGCACTTCGGGGTCAGAAAAATTCTATTGCTGAAACTTTTGGGATCACTATATAACTTTCTGATAGTTCAGGGGTCTCTAAGTCATTACCAAAAGTTCAGGGGCCATTCTGTACTTTAGGAAAGATAAAGGACCATTTTGAAACGAGCAGAAAATATAAGGACCAAAATGCAATTTTCAGAAAATTGAATAGTGCTGATGACGTGGCACTGACTGGACGCTTACGTGGCAATGACGTGGCGCTGACTGGAAGCTTACGTGGCAATGACGTGGCGGGCACGGTTCATCATCTTCTTCGTAAAGAACTTTTGAAAAATCACAAAAAATTCGTTTGATGTCCGATTTTCGATCTGAAAATACCGGTAGACTCTTGGGAACGAGAGCTACGTCGTGGTATAATCAAAACAAGATTTCAGACACTTTCACGAAATAGAATTTTTCACAGAGAGCTCTCCTTTGATGGCTAATACCTCTAACCAGGCTCTGATACCACTTGTTGGGAACTAAACTATCAAAGATCAAACTAATTTGAGAGAAAAATCAATCTATTCAATTCATAGATTTAATTTACAGAAAGAAATAAAAACTCTCAGATCTCACAGCACTCTCAAGGCTCTCCTCTACTTGGGATTATGATTCCTCAACTGGGAATGAGATGCTTTAAACAACGAGCTGAAGCCTCTATTTATAGAGGATATTCTGCACATGTTAATTGGTGTGAATGGACGATGGCAGCCATTGGAAAATCAACAATAGCATCACCTACCGTGGACCTTCTAGATGGTGGCTGGAGATTTCCAATTTGAGTTCTTCAGGAGGCGGCTTAAGTCGAGGGGAGATGATGCTTAACGAAGAAAAACATCGAATCGAACTGCATTAGGCATCATCTCTCCTGCGACCGAAGTCCCCGGCAAACACTTTCCTTCATCTTCTTTATAAATCATGTAAATGACAAAAAATATAATGGAGCATTTATGTTTTTTTTTTTTTGGTGTTAGCTTAAGCAGGTCGCAGTTGACGTTTAATTAACTATTTATTTGGAACTAATCAAATGTGGTCCTTAATAAATTTGTACAGCTGGATGTGAACTGGAATTCTTTCAAACTCATCGTCGTTGAAATTTATTTTGTATACGTCACGGTATATGACGTCAGGTTTTGGGATTTCATTCGTCACTCTTTCTTAAATTTCTGGTTTAATTTCACACAAATTAATGACTTTCGAGTAAAAAAATTATAAATAGGTTATGAAGATATACAGTCACATTTGTTGTGTGTGTATTAGCTGATAATTACTGTTACACGTTTGGTCACAGAATCATATCAAATTTTAAAGAAAAATATAGTTTTTGGTCATATAAGTTGCTTGCGATTTTGATCTTTTAACTAGTTGAATTCTACTTCCATTCATTTATCTTTTTTTTTTTTGTAAATTTAGTTATTTTTTCATGATAGTACTGACATGACGTCACTCATTGCTGACATTTGTGTTGGTGTTGACATGTCTAACATCACGCCAATATTATGAAAATGTGCTAAAATTGTAAAACAAATGACTAAAATTGCATAACAAACAAATATGGTGGATTTAATCTAACAATATAATCACTTAAAGAACTAAATTCGCAAAGAAACCAAGATACTGGACGAATGTTGTAATTTTCCTTTAGTTCTACAATCATAAATTCAGTTCCTAGCAGCTTCACGCCGTATTGTGGTCCTTTTGATCCATATGTACCGATTAGATTTGGGTATTTAGCTAGACAATACTCTATTATCAATATAATGGTGATATGTATGTTTCAAAGTATCTCAATTTGTTAAAGTGTACTTAGAGAAAATATAAACACATATCTTAGGAGTGTTTTTTAAAAAAGATTATGATTTCGTATAGGTGAAAAAAGTGAGTGTTATTTGAAAATAAAATTGAAAAATCGAAAATTATAAGTCAAAACAAACAATATTTTTTAGCGAGTAAAAAACTCTCTTATTTGATTAACTATTTTCTGGATTATTCTCATTTTGATTGCACTAAACTGGATCACATTTTTTTTTTTAAAAAAAAATTTACATCAAAAAGTTATGTTATTTACTTATTAAAGAACAGATAGAGGGTTATTTTTTTATATTTTATTTTAAAATAATTAGTAAAACAATTCTGATATAACGATTAGGCCGATCTAAAATGGGCCTTGTCTTTGCCGGAATCGATTTAAGCCCAATTACCATCCTAATTATTATTAGTTTTAGCGAACAGTTTCCCAGTGAAACCGTTTACCGTGCAGCAATCGATTCATTAATCGGTCTTCGTGACGCAGTGCAGTCCACTGGATTGACTTCCGTCATTCGACAGAAAATCCCATCAAGATTTCGTTGCCCACCGCAGAGAAAAGCGGCAGATTTTGATAGATGGTCATGGGCCTGAGGATTTTTCTATTAATTTCTCTGTGTTTTTTTGTTCATTCGTCTCATGGGTATGTTCCCTTTTTTCTCGGGAAAAAGTATGTTTTGATTCCAAAAGAGATTTTTTGTCTCATGGGTCTCTTTCTCATTGTAGAATTTAAATCGTGGCTGTTGGTTTTTGGTATACTTAGAACTGTTTTTGATTGGATTGCAGCAGCAAAGAGTCGGTGTTGAAATTGGTAACTGGTGCCTCATCATCCCCGTTGGATCCGACCCGGGTCACCCAAATCTCTTGGAGTCCCAGGTTTTTTCCGCTCAAAGATGTGTTTTTATATATGTTTTTTTAATATATGATGATGGTTGTGTTGTTTTTCTACAGGGCTTTCGTATACCGAGGATTTTTGACCGATGAAGAGTGTGATCATCTCATTCTCCTGGTTAGCCTATTACTTCGTTTCTCGCACCTTTTATGCTTGTTGGGTACGTGGTTTGATGTGATCCATGGAAAGTGTAAGAATTTGTGAGATGATAATGTACATGTATTGAAGAACGTGGAATGTGCTCGTACTATTGTTGTTTATTCCTTGCGTGTTTTCCCTCTATTATACTTGTGGAGTTGATCATTTTCCACAGATTTATATCTGTGTTTCTTGGAGGAGTGCGAGAGAGACAAAGAGGTGATTTGCTCCGGCTTTTAAATGCTTTCAATCCGAGAGTTTTAAGAATAGTTTGATGGCTTCTTTTCGTTGAATTTATTGTGAAATAGTGTTTGGAAAATGAAAAAATTCATGATTTTGTAATAAAAGTGCTTTAAATAATTTTTAAAATTTCTGTGAACAGGCAAAAGATAAGCTAGAGAAGTCTATGGTAGCCGACAATGATTCTGGCAAGAGTATAGAGAGTGAAGTCCGGACGAGTTCTGGCATGTTTCTTGACAAAGGACAGGTAGTGAAATCTTGATTCACTTAACCTGATTCAAACAATTTTATATTGCATTGTTTCAAAATTTGAATATTTAGACCTTCAGTACTTTTAATTTATCTTTTGATTAGAGTTAGATACAGCGAGGAACATAGTTTCAGCATATGGAGTCTTGATTTTCTATAACAACGAAGCATGCTAAAATGTTGACATTAAGATTTGAGCTAAATAAAGATATTAATTATCTTCAGTGTTTAGCATGGTCATTTTATTCATTTTTCTACTTTCAAGGATAAAATAGTTGCCAGTATTGAGACAAAACTTGCCGCATGGACTTTTCTCCCTCCAGGTACTCTGAAACAACCATGTTGAGGACCAGTTGTGTCATTATTCCAATCAATTCTTCTTACTGATTGTATATATGTGTGATGTAGAGAATGGGGAGGCCATCCAGATATTGCATTATGAGCACGGCCAAAAGTATGAGCCACATTTTGATTATTTTCATGACAAGGCCAATCAAGAATTGGGCGGTCACCGAGTGGCAACTGTACTCATGTACTTGTCGAATGTGGAGAAGGGCGGGGAAACTGTTTTTCCTAATTCAGAGGTAAGTAATACCATGTGTATTTACATGTATACCTATACACTTAACACAGAAAAGCTCTATTGTTTGATAACATTATATTGATTATGCAGGCAAAAGATAAACAAATAAAGGGTGATGATTGGTCTGACTGCGCTAAAGAAGGTTATGCAGGTATGCACAACTTCACAACGTACTGTGCAAAATTGATCATCGGTGACACGCCCTAGGTCAACATCTCCATGCAAACACGACTCCACATAGTGGCCTACTTCAGATTCATGTTCTATTAACAAAAATTATTAACCCAGTGTGTTGAAGTAAGTCTTGTGACCTTTATGGAAACTTTCTAATGAATTGACGTGAGACAAGTATATTGGATTAAGAAGACGAGTTTGATGGGCGATTTTCACATTATTGGTGGAATGCATCACTACACGACATCATTGGGGCGAATCAAACAAAGACGAAACTGGAATGGACTTAGATAACTTTGATTCCTCTCTATTTACCTGTGGAGATGGAGTGTGGTTTTTCTTTTTTATATTCTTTAAAATGGCTTTCTTATACCGTTTTCCTGTTCTATTAACAGTGAAACCAAGAAAGGGTGATGCCCTATTATTTTTCAGCCTTCACCCTGATGCAAATACAGATCCTTCTAGCTTGCACGGTAGCTGTCCTGTCATCGAAGGTGAGAAGTGGTCAGCCACGAAGTGGATTCATGTGAGATCTTTCGATTCACCAGCCCGTTCAACAAATGGTGATTGTGTTGATGAGAATCCAAATTGCACGGCATGGGCTCTTCGAGGGGAGTGCGAAAAAAATCCAAACTACATGATTGGCTCTAAAGAGGGTGCGGGTTATTGCAGGAAGAGCTGCAAAGTGTGCTCATCCAAGTAACTTATCATGGCCCTTTTCATTTAAAGTTGAGAGCGCAAGTTATAGGTGACCATAGTGTATAATCGAATGATGTTGTCATAATACCAAAATTGAACATATATAAAGGGGAAGTTGTGCGGTCAAGCAATTTGCCATTGCTGTCTTTATTGTGACGTGATTTCTGGATGACAGATGAACATTAGAGTGTGCTTTTGATCGATTTAATTATCCGTTAATCGATTTTTTGAAGGTCAAATTACGAAAAACAATATTATTTTTAATTATTGGGGTCTGTATTTAACTAAAATCGGATTAACTGAATTGATTTTTCATTGATATCAAACTAAATGACTGAAAATTTACACACAAAAAAACAAAAAACAGAAACAAATTCAAATACTTGAATCCAAACTAACTTAGTCGGAATAACATAAATAAAGTATGTTTCTCACTAAATTTGAACCGTTCTATGATGAAAGCAAAGCAAAACATTGGAAGTTGAACTTGTTAGAGTAGAATAATGAATAAGTCAACTTGTAGATGTATGTAAAACAGTCTTTTATTCAATTAATTATAATTTTATTTGGTCCTTTGTATTTATGCATTTGCTTAAATTTTAATTTGTTGAGATTATTATAGTCAATGAGAAATCTGATTACGAAATTATTACTAATTATAAAACACATTATAATATCTAAATTAGTTATTGGTCGATGAGCTCTCAAATAGTGAAAAATACGATTCTTGTTCGTATAAATCCAATAGGTGTATAGTGTCATATTTCACAAGGTAGATTCAATCGGTTGATGGACTTGATTTTGGCGCAGTGTGACCGTGACAATGTGTACTATTGGAATCTGAGTGAGACAAAACAAAGAGTTGTGATAATCTCTATTTGTGAATAATATGATTGTATATAAATCATAGGCGAATGATTGTCTTCGGAGTTGACAAATCGAATCTTTCTAAAATGTCCTTTGCATGTCCAAGGCGAATCCCGGAGCTGAATCCCAACAAAACCAAAGTGATCAAGACAGTGTTTGCAATAATTTCTACTTATTTTGAAATTCTTTTTTATAGATTATAGAAAAATTGGTGATAAGTGAAAACAGAGTGTATGAAAATAAAATTCAAATTCCAATTTTTTTACATATTATTTTGTATATAACTAGACAATATGATTGTTTCAAAATTTATATAAGATTAATAAAAAAACAAACGATAAATTTGTATAAATACAAAAAATACGTAAGAAATTTGAAAATTTAAATATAAAAAAACGAAAAAAAAATTGTTTTTTATTAATTAACTTTGTAATAAAATATGATTGAAATTTAAAAACTCTTAAAATCTCATGTGTATATATATATATCTTAAAATTTTAAAAACCTCCTAAAATAATTATAAAAAAGGGCGTGAATGTGAAAAAAAATATGGTAAAAATAATTGAGGACAATTATGAAATATGATAAGTATTTTAAGCATACAAATGTCAAATTATAATTTAAAATTATGAACAAAAAAACATAAGAAAAAAAATAACATCACAACCTTACTTCTAATTTTTAGTTAAAAAAATTATATAAGTTGAAGATGTAGGTATTTCCAATCACCCCAAAGCAATTTCGCATAACTAAAATCTAGAAAATACTTGCTAGAAGCTCTCCAAGACACTCCCTAACTCAGTTCGCAGGATTAGTTTGGTTAAACAAAGCTTTTGATCGCCCATAATTATCATATCAGCCTCACTATCAGTGGGAATTTACACAAGGAAAATAGTTCGCTAACTCAGCTAAAAAATGGAACTTTATCGAGATTGACACTCGGATTTCAACACCGTACAATTCAACAGAGTAAAAAATCTAATACGTAAGACGTCAGCAATCTTAAAATTCAAGAATTTTTTTTTGCTTTCTTGATTCATAGGCTAAGTTGGCTGAAGTTAGAGTAATCGATTTCTTTTAATCTTATACAGCATAGTATACACTCTGGCAAATCTTCTGCCTTGTTTTCCTGCATAAATTTATACCAAGAATACGTTAAAAACCGGGCTTTTCTTTTCTTTTGTTTACGTAGCCCTGGTTAGGACAGATTCTTATAAACATCTACCTGTATTGTGAGACCAAAATCAAAGATACAATGTTTAATTCTGTCTTGAAATGTTTCGAACCCTTTTCGAGCAATGTAACCGAATCTGTGAATATCTAAATCGATCTCCAAGTAGTTTTCTCCCTGCAGAGGTTTTATTATAAAGCCATAGTAAAATATGAATCCCTACTAATGTATTCAGTGTTCAGAACTTTAAATGCTATCCGAAACTTTACCGAGTAAAATTCATGCTGAGGACGTGAGAGAACCGGCTTCTCGTTGTAAGCATGCATGAGTTTCCTCTCAGCCCCATTTAACTCAAGATCGTCAATATTCACAACCCCAGCCAAAATTTTTAATCTTTCCCTCACGGGGACAATCGTATCTATGGGAAAACCTTTGATCTTCTCAGTTTCATTATCGATTATCCTCTGATTTACAATAAGCGCGAACAAATACTTAAGAAGACTATGAAAATCGATGAGTAAAAACAGAACAGAAATGAATATAAAATATAGAGAAGGGCATCCTCTTACCCTGAAATTCTCTTGAAATGGAACCGGAAGGCATTTGGAATAATTTTCTAAAAGCTTGAAGTAGAAAACAACGTTCATTCCTGGGCCGTCGTTCTCGTTTTGGAAGATTGTAGCGGTATAAAGTGGAATCTGAAGGGAAAATAGGAGCAATAATAAAATGTCTTGGTGTTCAATTCTTGAGCAGATAGTTTCTGTCATACAGATATGTCCGTTGTTCAACCTATCCTCTCTTCTTCAATAAATATAATGTATCCAAGTCATACCTGAAGGTTTACAACAAGAATAGGAGGGACTTCACCAGATGAATCAATGGCGGGAAGCTCCACAAATTGTGCCACGTGATTAATTTTGCGAGAAGATAAGAATAAATCTGCTCCAAAAGGAACATATGCGGCAAAACTCGAAGCAATCTCTTTCCTTTTATCCCTGTCAAAACACATACAGCGGAATTCATTTCGTTAAAGTTGTATGTGTGTCAGAAAATGTGTACGCTGTTATTGGACAACAGTAATTGCCATTACTATCTAGTGTGGCTTGTCTTTGTGTTACAGCTACCGAGATGTATGTAGTGTTTGGGGATGCTGCCATTTAAAAGATTTAAGTTGTAGTTTTATTACTAGTGGTAGCTTTGGTATAAATGCAAAAGCTTATAGTTGTCATTGAGAAATTCACATAAAAAATAGGAACTAAAACATAGCATGCTCTTACTTATTATAGTTCCGTCCCCGGACTTTAAAGGTATTCGGATCAATCTGCGACCAAGACCCTGGCATTTTCTTCTCTAAAGAGGAACACATAATTTGTGAACCGGCTATTGGTCTTTGTGTAATGGGCTTTGTATTCGCTGAGATAGAAAACAGATAGAATCAATAAATCGAAGGAAAAAATTTCAAATGCTGAAATATAGCCATCTCGAGAAAAAGAAGAACTCGACACACATAATATCTCCCGATTCGTTGTTATTTTCTTCTCTACTTTTCCAACTGAGGAGATCTAGTCATCATGATTCATGACATTGCATAGGAAATGAAAAGCCAAAACACTTACATATTATAGTATTCTCTTGTCCCTCTTTCCATTTGAAAGATGGAATAAGGGACATTTTTTTCCTGGTAATTAGACCTCCCGAATTAGGCGATTTTCTCTTTCCATCCAACGACTCATCACAAGCAAGACAAGGAAGCAATGTGTTCGACAGGAATCCGCAGCTATGCAAAGGTACCTTCTGATCCTTGTCAACAGTTTCGTCAATGCATGGGTCAGACGACTTTTCCAAACTAGATGGATCCTTCACCTCATTTTGAGAATCATCGTAATTCAGCTGAGAATCAGAACCAGAGTTTTGCGTCACATAGTTCGAAAATCTTGGAGTAACACCAGTAGAGATAGATCCGGCTTGAGATACATCTGCACAAGATTAATCAAGTTCTATGATAGACGTGATGGATTTGCAAGTCATGGCTTCATAAAATAAGGAAATTTTCAATCTTAAGTGATGGAAACTGGAAAGTCGAAAGACTTACCATCCTGAACACTGTAAAATTCGTCTTCGCAATCGGAATCAATAACTGAGTCAGGATCAGACCATGAATCTGCATTTCCTTTTTAAGACCATCAAACAACTTTCAGTGCATTGACAAACCATTTCTTACACATTATAGACGAATCCAATAATTCAATCATATCTTCAAATGTAGGCTAAGATCACTTTGAACCCACTTTAATCACCCATGGAAACAAAATGGATGTCATTTGGGATTTTTTTTTTCCAGCAGAAGAGAAAACTTTCTATATATAACACATATATACCTTCATAAATAATTTTTTCTGCTGAACCAAAATGACTTGATGAACCGCGAAAACTCCAACACTTCTGTGGAAAATCATGGAAACACACAAATGCAACTAAAGTACATCTCTTCAGCTCCGACAGAGGAATCATTAACCCAAAAAAATTACTAAATCCCAACTTAAAACTCAAAAAAAAAAAGACCAAATCAACCTCAAAAAGACCGAACCAGCACAAGGGGGTAAAAGAAGTCAAAGTAGAAACCTTGGAATGCAGGATTACAGTAAGAAAGATCCGTTTGACTAGACGGTTCGACCCGATTATTCTGTTTGTTGGAAGGACAGTGGGTCGTCTTCTTCCTCCTTGCTCTTTGCATCCTCCGCTTCCTCTGCAAATTCAATTTGCTTCTCACCCCCACACACCCTTTGGGTTTCGATCCACATATCCCCATTCTTCCAACTTTACCAACAGATTAGGCAGAAAGATTTGCGAAAGTCTTTGATGAAGCTAAAAATGGAGTCTTTGTGCATTTATATTCACATACACGTAGTTAGGTGAAGCGGGTAAGGATTATCATTCAAGTACAATATAAAAATCAGGTGCCCAAGAAAAGGTGCCGTGGCTTAACTTCATTGAATTCAAGAACCCATCAAATTCATTTATTGACTCCAATTGTTGTCTATGTTTTATTAAGAAAGGGAATCGCGACTCCGGATTGGTCAACGAAAACTTTGTTGTGACTAGTGCAGCTCGCGCACGAGCCTTTTCTGGTCAGGGAAATTTCTGCCACCTGTCGAGCGGAGATTGGGTCCCGTGGGACCTGAGCTGAGCCACGATCCAGAGTTGAAACGCGTGGTGAGAACGAGGCGGCCAATGGCGGGCGGAGGACGGCGTCATTTTTGCGAGGAGTGACCTACACGACGGCGTTTTTGCCAGGTAATGCTCGCCCAGTATGTGGATTTGTTGGTGCACGTGTTGGTATAAAATATTAATACGTGCGCCACCCGATATTTGTTAATATCAATCGTCTCATTCCCTCCTAAACATGGTAGGTTCGATTGAGATATTTATTAGGAAAAATTACATTGTTTTTTTTTTATTATTTCTAGTATATTGTTATTCTTATAATTTGTATTTTCGTCATTTTACCGTTTAATTCACATCCATGACCCACTAATTTACATTTTTTTAAATTTTAAATTTTTATTCATTGAGTATTGACGCAACACAAAAAAATTATAATGTGTCCCCAAAAATTACTAACTCGGTGTCAAACATTGCTAACGTATTCGATATCACATCAACACTCAAGTGAAAAATAACCAAAATTGAAAGTAAGATGAAAATTAATGTGTTTAGTATTGTTAATGGACCGATAACATGATCCAAGATAAAAAAAAATGGGCAAATTAGATGACAAAAAAATATAATTCTCTTTTTATTGTTGTTTCATGTTATGTGTAAATTAATTATATATATTTTATTAATGCATATACTTTACGTTTATATCGATATATGTAAAATAAAATATAAAATATATATGTGTAAGCTGATATGTGAAACAACTCGTAATAAATTGCATGATTATCCTCTTTTTGTGATGTTAAGTTAGACTATTTGTGTTTGTGCAAACCATTATAAATCTCCATGATTTTTTTTCCCTTTTCTGTATATGATCTTAGTTAATATTTAAAGTCCACTATCATCTTATAGATTCCCAATATCTAAAGTCTGCTATCATTTTTTCATCAAAATAGCTTTGTTCATCAAAGCTACAACACTGAAATCAATTTATATTACAGCCGAGCCGAGCCGAGCCGAGCCGAGGCGAGTCGAGTCGAGTGAGCTCGGGTCAAATCCTTTGATGAATATCATGAGTTTTGCGACGACCATAGTAGTCATCATTAAAATCTATGAACTTTGCCCTTGGATGAATATATTTTTTGTCCCCCGCCCCATTTATGGTCCTGTCACGGAATTAGGCTTTAACATTTAATCTATTGGACTAGTTGTGTTTTTATTAAAAAAGATAAATATTGTCATTTGAAACACTCATTTTTTTAACCAACAAACTAACATATTTGATTTCGGGGATGATTTGAAATATTGAAATTCATTTTGGGTGTATTAGAAAATCATTACAAATATCATTAAAATTGTATATACCGAGTGAATTTGAGTTTGAAATCTATAATTTCAAATTCATCTATCCATATTTAATGAAAATGATACATAAGTTGTGCTTTGATTGATGTTGGATATCAAATCCACTTATTTCATAATCATCCACTAGTTTGGATGGACAAAACTCTAATGAATTTGAAATTTAATCGATATCAAGTTAGATAATTTTAATGATAATTACAATAAATTTTAATACACTCAAAATACGTGCCATTTAAAATATATTTTCTTAAATTAATTAAGATCTAACTCCAAATCAATTTTTTCTATCCAAACGCAATTAGCGTATGGGACTTGTGATATATACACGTTCATGATATATTATACGGTTTTATATCTTATATTAGACATTCCACACAATAAACAAATAATATAAGCCCAAACTAATTTTTTGGAAAATTACTAAAAAGCACAATAAAAAAACTAATAAATAAATATATAAAAGACCATGACAAAATTTGAAACTAATACATATTGTTTGAATAAGATAGGTTGCAATAATCGATAGTAATTATGCGAACATATAAGAATGGAGAATCCCATGGGGCGAGCTGAGCTCTTAGGTGTGGATATGGACAACTTCTTTGGGAAATCTTCTTGTGCTCGATTCTTTGAGTATCGTTTCAGACTCCTCTTCCCTTTAGTCTTTATTAATTTATAAGACAGAATAGTTGACGTGATCAAAGAAATTCTTAATCTATGTATACATTTTTTTCCTTGCATTATAAGTACACTAATTCATATTTTTTTCGATCTTAGTCATTTTTTATCAGAACATTGACGTGACACCGAAAAATGATAGCATGATACTGGAAATTGACGATAGAACTATGTTTAGTACAAACCATCGCCGATTAATTATCTAGTTGCGATTTCTAGTCATGGCTGCTTTCCAGGGGCGGAGCCAGGATCTTGGTTCAGTGTAGTCAACAATATATTATAATTAATAAAGCAAAAAAAATAGCAATGATTGATCGACAACTAAAAATAATGTGTCATAAAGTTTGAACACAAGTTACGCACAGCCAGTAATATTGATAATTGATGGGAAAACGTCATAAAAATGACAAACAACAGCGTGTACAAAATCCGAAATCAAAACAAAATATGATATAAAATATACGTTCGAAAAATATGCATGAATTCATTATCGATTGGAAAAAACATAAAATTATAAAAACAATTGAATGATCGACAAATATTGAACGAAAAAACAAACCTAAAATTTGGTAATATTTTGGTTTTTTTAGAGATTATGAAAGATAAATCAGTAATAAAATGAATTGGAATGATTGTTAATCAAAGTATATGACGTTCGTGACTCGAGAAGAGAAAACACATACAGAAGGCTATAGAGTGTATACTTGGATACTAATAACATGTAAAAAATTGAGTCTAAAATTTGGGTCTACAAATTATTAAAAGAAAATTGGATCAGTATAGACCGTTAATCATATAATAATAGAATACACAAATTTAAAATTTAGACATAATATATTATATATATATATATATTTATTTATTTATTTATAAACATATAAATTTTTTTTTAGCCTACACCACACTGGGCTTATGCTGACTCCGCCAGTGCTGCTTTCGGATATTTTGGGGGTACATTGTCACTTTTGAGTTCAAAATTTTATTTTTTCTTGCATTAAAAAAGCAAAATAGATTTACTTGGGGACCATATAATATTGTTGTTGCCACTTGCATTTGGCAACACATTAATTATGTTTAACTTGTGATTCTTTATAAAGACGTGGAATTTCAGCTAATTTATTGTAGGCCATGAGAGTCGGATAAAAGATTTCAAGTTCAAATTATTATAAGCATTTCAGATAGAAGAGGCTTTAGTATTTGTTCGTCGTTCCTTTATTTCTAACAGAGACAATGTGGAATCATAACGTAACACTACCTTTGAGAAATCCGTGATTATTTTTTCATTCATCATATTTCCAGAAAGAGCAATTACATCACAATTTTTCGTGGCGTCGACGTCGAATCATGAATAACATTACTCTTTTGGAGAAATTGAAGTCAGTATTTTCATATATCGTATTTCAATGAAGAACAATAACATAACATAATTTCTAAAATAATTAATGTACGTGAAATCATAACATAACACTACTCCCTTGAAAATCTATATATCATTATATTCATAAATCATATTTCAATGAAAGCAATAAGATTATTAGATTGTAAGCTGATATGATAACACATAAACATTAGCCACTTGTCTTTAAAGCTTATAAGACAATTTTTACGTACCAAATCTTAAATAATGATTTCAAATTATAGGTATCCTATGCAATCAATGGATGAAGTATGTTAAAAATTACTGATCAATTTTTTACGTTCGATCCGTTAATAATATTTTATACTAACTTGCAATGTTTTCTCCTATGACACAGTGAAACTTTAGTTTTTAAATGGCGACACGCGACATCCATTTTCTCTGAAATGTGAGGCTCACCGCTCACGTGATCAATGATATTGAGATATACAGAGAATTAGAATTAATCAAGACACGGACTCATTTTAGTGCAGGCAACAACATCGAATGGTCCTTTCTTTATGGTAAAGAGTAGGATTGGACCCAGGCTTTATATTAATTTAAGGGGTTAATATAATTTAAAATATTTATATCTGGAAACAAACGAGGGAAATTCATATTTATTTATAAATAAAGTGGAGTGCGAGTAATAAGAAAATTGACGTGTAGATAACAGCACTCGTTAACTATTGCAGATTATAAATTATTCGTATTAAATGTTACTCTTTTATTCTAATAAATACACAAGAATTAAATAAAAAAAATTCTACGTCAGAGCATTTACAAAAAAGAAAACATATACATGGCGTGTGTGAATTTGTATTTAGGTTTTTTTTTCCCAAAGGAAGAGCAGACCTTTCTTTGACAGTATGACCAAGGGCAAGCCATATATATAAACTTCAATTCATTAGCCTCAATTATTATCTTGTCTCTTTGCATTTGAATTTTTTTATTCATGAGCAGAATGAGTCAGATAATGGGTAGTGATAAAAGAGTTCTTGTTGCTGCTCTATCCATTAGTTTTCTTTGGTTTTTGCTTCTGCTGACTCTATCTCACCGCAAAAATACAAGGGATTCTATTTTTATTAATATCCCATATTCAACAAGAAGTTTAGGCCTTGTGAAACTAGCTAGGACCAAGTGGAGTTCACTGCATCAGGATTTTAAGCACAACTGTGTCAGCAGGAGAAGAGTTCCCAATGGACCAGACCCCATTCACAACAGGTAACACGCCCTGCTACAAGAAGTTTCGATTTCGATCGTTGAACATATGTTGTGATTGGTGGCGGCAACAGATATTTGTATAATTAGGCGTCTGTGTAAAAAAATTTAAACATTAGAAAGGGCGAATGCGGTCACCCCTGGCTCGGCCACCGGTGCAACTGATTAGTAAAATTGGTCATGTAAAGTGGCTTTGTCGTGGTATTATTGTTGGATTCTTGCTTATTTACGTTAAAAATGGTTTGTGCAATTTTGCAGGAGAGCTGGGAATTCAAGATTACCACCCACAAGAGTGTGAGGATGATGGGATTTCTTGGATTAACTCCACGATATTGGTGAACATCTTTTGTTCATTTGTTAATTCTTATTATCCAAATTTGAAATCTTAAAGAGGCGGTGTTTATAGTAAATTGGTGAGTATTCAATTATATGGTTCATTTGTGTCTATTTTGAAAAATATTACAGGAAATACTTCTTTTGGTTGATAAAAATTTAGTTTTTATGTCACTCATAATGCATAGTTCGTTGCCTTTGCCAGATAATCGACTATCAATAGCATCTCTGATTCGACCAGAACCCGAGAGCTGATTCACCCAGTCCACAAGATGGCCCTTAAACACTTCATCACCAACGATAACTTCAAGTGGCTTTTGTCCAGTTGCCAACTCAAGAAGTATGACCCCAAAACCATAAGCATCCCCTTTAAGAGAAGAAACCATCGTACTTGAGTACTCTGGAGGAATATATCCAACTTCACCTAAATCTCCACACGCGTAACTACTCTCATTAGATTCTGAAGATACCAAAAGTTTTACCAAACCGAAGTCCTGAGAAATATTGGAAGAAAATAATTTTCTTTTCCTTGATTGTTTTATCTATTGAATCACACAGTGTATATATACAGAGAAGTTCTCGAAATTGCAAAGTGCTATATTTAGACAAAAGAATAAATAAAGAAAAGTCCTAATTATGGTTGAGATTTGACAGCACTAATTCTTCCATTAATTTTTCCATTGATGCTTCCAAAATTTGAGTCACGGCTGATGTGTCTAATCCCTTCTGATTGTAGAGTTTCCTTAACATGCCCCCTCAAAGTGGGTGTGGAGGTAACGAAACACCCAGTTTGTAGCGAAACGTGCTGAATAGGTTCTTGGGCAGAGGCTTCGTGAATATGTCGGCTGGCTGAGACGAAGAAGCAATGTATCGAGTGATCAAGGTCCCCATAGCAACCTTTTCCCGGACAAAATGATAATCGATTTCAATGTGTTTAGTTCTAGCATGAAAAATAGGATTTATGGACATATTAAGAGCGCCGATGTTGTCACAAAATAATTGAGGTGGTTGAGGAAGAGAAATGCCAATGTCACGCAATAATGAAACCAACCATGTTAATTCAGCTGTGGTGACTGCCATCGAACGATATTCAGCCTCCGAACTTGATCTCGAAACAGTTGGTTGTTTCTTAGAGCACCAAGAAACACAGTTTGCACCAAGAAACACACAAAAACCAGTTGTGCTTCTTCTAGTTGTAGGACAACCACCCCAATCAGCATCACTAAAACCACATAGTGAAATCGGGCTTTGAGAGAGATAACGAATACCAAGAGATTGAGTTCCTTTGAGGTACCTTAATATGCGTTTTACAGCCTTGAAATCAGCCATATTGGGATGACTAAAACTTTGACAAACACGGTTGACAGAATGAATAATGTCAGGCCTTGTGAATGTAAGATATTGAAGCGCACCAACTATACTGCAATATGTAAAGGCATCTACTGGTTCATCATCTTGAGTGGTTGGCCGATCTTTGAGCACCATTGGCGTTTTGTTCGGAGAGCTGTCGAGCATTTTGGTACGTTGAAGTAAATCCTTAATATACTTTGTTTGTGACAAAAACAGACCACCAGGGAAAGGCTTGACCTCAATGCCGAGAAAATAATGTAAAGGACCTAAATCCTTTATCGCAAATTCATGTGCCAATTGGCTAATTAACATTTGTATAAGTGAGCTATCATTTCCAGCGACAAGAACATCATCAACATAAATAAGAAGAATGATTGTAACTGTGGCAGAGTGGAGTATGAATAAGGATGAATCAGATTTGCTGCAAGAAAATCCAAGATGGAGAAGAAACTGTGACAAGCGATCAAACCAAGCACGAGATGCTTGTTTGAGTCCATATAAGGACTTTTTCAGCAAGCATACATGATTTGGGTGCTGCGCATCAAGAAAACCTGGCGGTTGTTCCATGTAAGCTGTCTCCTTAAGATGTCCATGTAGAAAAGCATTTTTCACATCAAGTTGTCTCATGTCCCATCTGAGAGAGATAGAAAGAGCAATAACAAGTCGAATTGTGGTTGGTTTAACCACCGGGCTGAAAGTTTCAGTGAAATCAATTCCATCCATTTGTGTGAATCCTTTTGCTACTAATCTAGCTTTATAGCGATCAATCAACCCGTTGTCACGATATTTGATGCGAAAGACCCATTTTGAGCCAACAATATTAGCATTTGGCGGTCGAGGGACAAGCTGCCAAGTTTCATTTGAATATAAGGCTTGCAACTCTTCATTCATGGCAGCAACCCATTTTGGGTCTTTGAGCGCCCTTTTGAGAGTCTTTGGTTCAGAGTCTTCATTGGTAGCTAGAAGGACATAATCTTTTAGATGACTTGGTAGACATCGATCACGCAGCGGTCGTGCAGAAGTAGCATTGTTTGATGATGAAGGATGTGTCACAATCTGCTCATCATGAGACATAGAAGATAAAGGATTAGAAACTGATTCGGGTTGAGATGTGTCATTTCTTGAACTTGAGACTTCAAGAGAACTCATTTCGTCATTTTGGCATTTATCGAATGAGTTGTCAAGAGATTGTGATTCTATATTTGTTGCACAAGAATTATCTGCACAAGAATTATCAGATTGAGATGCCCCTGCAAGAAAAATAGGATCATAATAATCTATATTTTTAATAGGCAGAGTACTTTCTAAAATTGATTTTGGCATATTGGTTTCTGGTAGTTCCTTTTGATCAACTCCAATCCATTCATCCATAGAAGGAAATTCAGATAAAACAAGTTCCGAAGGAGTAGGTGAAGAACTGGAAGGCTTGTAAGGAAACACTTCTTCATTAAAAATCACATGTCGTGATATAAAAACTTGTCGAGTTCGAGGTTCTAAACAACGATAACCTTTATGAATGGAGTTGTAACCAACAAAGACACAAGGATAAGTCTTCTTGGTAAATTTTGATCCACCCCGATATCGAAGTGATGGGAAACATTGGCATCCTAACACCCGCAAGCTGTTAATAATTTGGATGCTGCTTGTAAATTTTGTAGTATGGAGTGTCATTTTTCAAGACTGGAGATGGCAATCGATTGATTAAATAAACTGCTGCAAGAAAAAGCTTCAACCCAAAGAGAAAGAGGCATGTTGGCATGAAACATCATTGTTAGACCCATCTCAACAATGTGGCGATGTTTACGTTGAGCGACTCCATTTTGTTCAGGAGTTCCAGGACAGGAGACATGAATATCAATTCCACAATCATATAGAGAAGCTATAAACCTTTTAGAGCTAAATTCACCTCCACCATCGCATTGAAAGACTTTAATTTTTCTGTCAAATTGGTTTTCAACCAATTTCTTGAACCTTATGAAGCAATCAAAAAACTCTGATTTCTTCTTTAAAGGGTAAAGCCATGTAAATCGTGAGAAATCATACACAAAGATCACGTAATAACGACAACTTTGATTAGATGATAAAGGTGCAGGACCCCATAAATCACAATGAATCTTCTCAAGAGGGTACGTCAAGGTTTTATTTAATTTTTGAAACGGCAATTTACAACTCTTTCCCATTTGACAACTAACACATATTGTAGGTTTAGATATCCAATGGACAATATCTATAATTTTCTTTTCTTTCAGGATATGTAGAACTTTAGAGCTGGGGTGTCCAAGACGTTGATGCCATATACTAGTAGAAGAGCCGCCTTTCCTTATCGCACTTAAAGCCTCTTGAGAAGTTTCTTCCAAAGCATAGAGTTGCCCTTTCTTATGCCCTCTCGCTATTGTTCTTTGGAATCGGTCCTTAACAACAAAATCAGATGCAGTGAATTCAAGAGTACATAAATTATCTGAAGCAAGTTTGCCAACCGATAATAAATTCTTTTTCAATTCAGGGACAACTAGAACATCTTTCACATTTAAGCTGCCCATCTTAGTATTGAGACATATGTTTCCTGTATGAGTAATAGGCAAACTTTCTCCATTTCCAACATAAATGACGTCACTTCCTCTATATGATTTTGCAAATAAGAGTTTACCTGGATCATTGGTCATATGAGAAGTGGAACCTGAGTCAACATAAAAGGTTTCGTCATTTGATCCATTAACAGCTAAAGCTGCTAGTGCTTGTGGAAGATCATCAGATTGATAGGAGTAATCAAATCTATGCCAACAATCAATTGCAACATGGTTCGATCTGCCACAAATCTGACATGGTTCTCTTTCATTGTTGTTGGAGTTATTTGAAAGTTGTGCTGACTGTCCGATTTGATTTTTATCCTTGGCTTGAGAATGGTTGAAGTGCTCTATTTGTTTATGGTTGTTGTTTCGTCTATCTTGTGGATTGCAACGACCAGCTGGAGTAAATCCCCTTCCTCTGGAGTTGAATTGACCTCTACCACGTCTACCATTTTGTCCTCGTCCACGTTGGCTGAAATAGGCTCGGGCATGTTCAAGAAATACTTTTTCTTCTTCTCTTTGAGCAGCCAAGGCTTGTTCATGTCCCTGAAGTGCTAGCACAAACTGACCAAAGGACAGGTAAGGTGGTTTAGAAAGCATGGCTAAGCGAAAATTCTCATACCTTGGCCCCAAGCCTCTAGCAAATTGAAAAACTTTGTCAATGTCACTAACAGGCTTCTTGATCGCAGCAAGCATGTCACATATTGCCTTGAATTCTCTCAGATACTTGTCTACTGCTTGTGACCCTTTTTTTAGTGTCATTAGTAGATGTTTTAGATGCCCCTCTTTTTCAATAGTTACTGGCAGCAAGTGTTCTTCAAGAGAAGATCATAGCTCATACACTGTTTCAGCGTCAAGATTTAGGCCAAGGGTATCTTCTCTCATCGTGCCAAGAAGCCAAGAGAGAAGAAGACCATCATTGACAATCCATGGAGAATAATTTGGATTTATTATTATATCTCCTTCGTCATTTTCAAGTTTAGCAGATGGTTTTTCATCAGAGTGAAGATGATGAAGTATTCCTAAGCTGCGAACAAGATGGATGATTTGAGAACGCCATAGCAAATAATTGTTGGAGGTTAATTTTGCTGATACCAAGCTAGAGCATTGGTGAAATGCTTGGATGCTCAATTGTGGTTCCTGAGTTTTAACTAAGCTAGACATTTTTGGTTTTGGTTGAATGATATCACAGCTTGCGGGTATACAGCTCTGATACCATGAGAAATATTGGAAGAAAATAATTTTCTTTTCCTTGATTGTTTTATCTATTGAATCACACAGTGTATATATACAGAGAAGTTCTCGAAATTGCAAAGTGCTATGTTTAGACAAAAGAATAAATAAAGGAAAGTCCTAATTATGGTTGAGATTTGACAGCACTAATTCTTCCATTAATTTTTCCATTGATGCTTCCAGAATTTGAGTCACGGCTGATGTGTCTAATCCCTTCTGATTGTAGAGTTTCCTTAACAAGTCCATTATTCGAGCATCGAAATCCTCGTCAAGAAGAATGACGCTCGAACTAATTATCTGGTGCATTATTGGAGGATGACACACATGATGCAGCCAAGCAAGCCCCCTAGCCGCCCCTAACGCAATCCTAAACCTAGTCGACCAATCCAAGATACTAGTACTAGAATTGCCACGCAACTTCGAACCCAAAGTCCCATTCGACAAGTGTTTATAAACCAAGAGTCTCTCCTCCTCCACCAGGCAAAACCCCAACAATGGCACCAAATTCGGATGCCTCAACTGTCCTAGCCTATTCATCTCCATCACAAACTGTTTCTCCCCCATCCTACACAGACTAAGCCGCTTAATGGACAGTACAGACCCATCCGGCAAAAACGCACTATAAGTCGTTCCAGTCCTACTCGATATCATCACATTTTCCTCACTAAAATTTTTCGTGGCAGCGAACAAATCCGCCAACTTGATCTTCACAAGTGGCTTCTGAAACAATATTACTTGAGTGAGCTTGTGAGACCTCAGCCTCTCAGCCCAACTACCGTCTCCATCATCTCTTCCACCAATTCCAAATCTTCCCCTTCTCTGCTTCCTCAACTTCATATGATACCACCACCACAAACCAAATCCCAACAACAATGAAGCAGCGGCACCGAAAACCCCCGCAGCAATAATAATGGCCAAATCCTTCTTCGTCAATCCACCACATTTTCTCAGCGACGCACCGCAAAGCCCTCTGTTCCCGCCAATATCAAGCTCCAAAGACGCGCCTTTGAAGGACGGAACCCGCCCAGATAAATCATTATTCGCCAGAGATAGCTTTTTCAACCTCCCCAAATTCGATAACTGGTGAGGAATAGTGCCGTTGAGCTTATTATCATCCAGAATCAAAGTGTTCAGATACGAGCATTTCGCAAGATCCTCTGGTATGGAGCCGGTGAAGTAATTGCGCGACAAATCAAGAGCCACCAAATAAGGCAACCAACTGCAGATTTGCGAAGGAATCAAACCTGAGAGAGAGTTATAAGAGAGATCCAACGTTTGCGTGTCGTGGCATAACCGAATAGAATCCGGAATTTTCCCTGTGAGACCAAAATCGCGGAGCTGTAAACTCAAAACGCGGTTCTCAAGGTTGTTCCAGCACGTAACTCCCGCGAAACTGCATGCGAATGCGACTGAACTGTTCGAGAAAACCCATGATTTGAGCTTCCCTTCCGGGTCGGTGGAGGAGTTCTTCAGTCCTTGCAGGCACCTCACATCATCTACAGAGTCGGAGAAAGAACTGGAACAGAGCAGGAAAAGTAACAGCAGAGAAATGGGATTGAATCTAATGAAAAAATAGAGAGGGATCATGATTCATAGTGCTGAAACAGAGGTGTGATTGATCACATCGAAGATAAATATAATTCCCAGAGAAGTACTGTAAACGAAGAGATAATATGTTCTTTGCATGGAGTTCGGGGAGCTTGGTGGTGTGATTTCAAGCTTAAGATTATTCTCCTATTTCTGAATTTGGTAAATTTTAAATCACAAATTGAGTAAATTTTGGCTGATCTCCGGTATGTCTTTTGTATTAAAATGGTTAGTCTATTATAAATATTCTCGTATCATTACATCTTTCGATCTTTTATTTATGTATATATAGATGTTAACATTTGACTATATAGAGATAAATATTCCAAATATAACGTAGAATAATTCTATTAAAATACCTATTAGAGAGAGGTTGATTAAAATGAGATATCGAATTCGAAATTTAATTGTAAGACATATTTCTCTCAACTAAAATAGATAATACTCGATAGAGAACTATTTAAAAAGAAAACACAAACAATATTTTAAGACAAAAAAGTTTTTTTGATTTTTCTTTCATGTAAAATAATTTTTTTATTAAACAATCAATTTAAACGACATTATATTTCATCCTTTGCATTAGTGATTCAAAAATGTAAAATTTTAAGAAGTTATGTATACAAGAGATTTATGTTGTAAACAAAATATTAATATATATTTTTATCTGAAGATTGAAGGCAAGAAATAAAACACTGCACAGACTACAGTGCAAATGAAATGGGATTGCTAGACTTTGCACCAAGAATACATAATTTCGTTGGTGGTCAAATTCAATGATTTTTGTGCTGAATTTCGATCATCTGTGGTAATTCATCACTTAAAATTATACTGCCACAATTCACAAAGTGGATGCATCCATACGTTTGAAAACTATTCTTTTATTTATAAAATAATGATTTTTTTTTATTTAAACGAGGTAAATTTAAAAGGGTTTTGATTTTTTTTAATGATACTAGTGCTTTAAATGTTAATTTATTAATATCGCAAATAAGGATGAGCAAGATTTCGATTAAACCGAATTAACCGACCGAACCGAGCCACTTTGGAAATTCGGTTCGATTATTTCGGAAATTCGGTTTTCAAATTAAAAAAATTCGGTTATATCAGTTAATTCGGTTCGGTTACGGTTTTCAAAATTTTGAAATCAGTTAACCGAATTAACCGATATAATAAATATTATAATTTAATAAATTTTTATTGTTTATCAATTTTTATATATATTTTAATTTTTAATTTTAAAATCGATATAATATGTATTAATTGTGTTTAAACAAAATTTATACATTTGTGATGTGTTTGATTCTATGTTTTTATGCATTTGTGTATATTGTAGTGTTCAAGAAAAATTACATATATAATTAAATTTAAATCACAATTTTTTTTAAAAACTAATCGGTTAATTCGGTTGGTAATTAATTCGGTCGGTTCGGTTATGACTAAATATTTCGGTTCGGTTATCGCTAATTCGGTTCGGTCGGTAACCGAACCGACCGAATGCTCACCCCTAATCGCAAATAATGTTTTCATGAAGAGAAAATGGAGCACGTACTTGAGGGATATTTGTTGTGATCAAGCGGTTCTTATTGATCAAATATTATCAATGAATAATCAAGAAGATATAATAGTAAAAGTGTGTGATTTAAGTTAAAATAATAGAATTGTATAATGCGATGATAATTATATTATAAATTTTTTTTAAAAAAATTTATTATTATTAATATAAAATTGAGCATCATTGAAAAAAGAAAATTCAAGTCAATGATGACTTCTCAAAATCCTTTTCTGGGTTGGTCAAAACACGGTTTTTACCAAATTATAAATAAAATAAATAATATAATATATATATCGTTGGTCTCATTGGATCTGTTGGTCTTCCTGCTTAATTTATTTATTATTTTATCAACACAAAAATTTATATAATATCGTGTTACAAATCATCGTTGTGAAACAAAATTTTTATCTGACTCGTCTTATGAAAATATATTATTTTTTATTTTAAAAGTATTACTTTAACTTCAAATATAGATCAAGTTGTTCTGTCTTGGTATCTATTATGTGTGTGGATGTGCTATTTTTGTAATAATCATGAAATTTGGTTCAATGGCCGACAAGCATATCACTCTGGTAAAGGTTAAAAAAAAAATAATATAGTGTTGAATTAATCACACCCGGCCTGAAAAACATAATTTTACTACGTCTGTCGATTGAATTTTAGGATAGGAGTTTTGTTTACACTCTTTATAAAAGTTAATTAATCCACATTGATGCAGTTAATTCACTTATTAATTTGGAGCATTAGATTTTAAAGACTTTCTATGTTTTTTCCCTTGTACAAATAAAAATAAAAACTTTGAAATTCTTTTTATGTTTTAGTTCACCACTCTTTTAGTGGGATTTCTACCTACTCCACTTGTCATTCATGAGTTTCCCATCAATGAATACTTGTGGTTAAACCAATATCGCATATTTTCAATTAAATCAACTTTAATATTTTCGATCATTTAAATATAGTTTCTTTTGGTGTAATTGATAAAAATGTGGTAAGGTGAAATAATTGTTCGATCTGATATTTTTATATGGTTTAAAATATTGAAATTGTAATATGATCATCGACTACAATATTTAATAAAAAAATAATCAGTCAATCTACAAAAATATCACTAATAGCTCAAAACCATGTACCAAACACTTATGATTAATCATACCACATTGTATATAGCTATCAATCTTTTGTCACTTGTATTATACATCCAAATCATTTCACTTACCAAAGAGTAATATTTAATGATTTATCATTGAAATGTCGGAAATAGTAAAGTGTAAATCAATTGCAATGAAAGTCATTTAGACTATCAGTTTTTGGAGGCTGTTGAATCTGCACACACAACACAACTAACCTGGGCCTATTTGGTATAGGGCCCAGGCCTAATGAAGCCCATTTAAAAATCGAAAACGAATTCAAAATCTCAATCACGCTGGCCCGCGCATTCCCAAGTTCCAACTAAAGTCTTCGCGCTTAATCAGCGTCGCAACGACGCCGCGGCATCGAATACGACGTCGTACTCCACCTCCATTACATAATTTAGACACGGATTTTACCGTCAAATGAAAACATATCTCAGTATAAAAAATCCAGTACCTTTTCCCGTCGGAAATCGCCGATTTCGAGGCATGGCGGAGGCGGAGGTAATCTCTCGGCTGTGGATGGCCGAGCTGATACATTTTGTTTCAAGGTTATCATCGGTTTGATTTTTTTTTTTTGGTGCAGAAAATGGACGCATTAAAGAGGGCATATGCGGAGATGATTCTGAACACAGCGAGAGAGGCGGCGTCGCGAGTGATGGCGTCGGATCTAAAAGCTCGGAGATTAGAACAGGACTTGATTTCCACAAAAGAAGAAGCTGCTCGAATGCTGCTTCGTTTAAAACAGATGATCGATAGGAAGGCAAGTTGGAAAAGATAAAACTTTACTCGTGATTGCTTTAGTTATTGACTAATCGCTACTTGAACAAGATTTGTTTGCGGAGAATGAGCAATGGCTTATTGTTTTCATCGATTTAACTTTTTTTTGTTTATTTTTCGGGAGTTAGTTTGATTGAATAATGATTTTCCTTCTTTCTTGTTTTTTTTCTTTGCGTCCATGTTATCATTGAATTCTGATATGAGATTACATGACGAAGATCACGAATGATTGTTATGGCTGGGTATGATCTGAAAATTTCATGTTTGGATGTGATAGTTTAATTGAAGATAATGAACAAATATTTGGTATTGAAATAATTATCAAATGAATGACAACAGAAAAACGAAGCAGAGGTTACGTTCATCAATCAACAAAGAAAAGTTGATGAGCTTGAATGTCAGCTTGATGAAGCAGAAGGGATCATATTAGAGCTTAGAGCCGAACTGAATGAGGCTCAGGAGCAACTGGATCAGGCAAAGCGCAGGCCTGTGCTTTCTTTGAGACAAAGTGAAAATGGGAAAGTGAGTTATACTGCTGCGAAGGATAACGTAATTGGTTATGAGCAGTTTACAGAACCGCCAGTGTCTGGACCAGACCTTCTCACTATTGATGGCAAGCACTTTGGTTTAGATAAGCGAAGCCCAAATGTGAATTCTGAATGTCATATTTATTCAGTCGACAGCCACCAGAATTTGACTCCCATAAAAGAGACCTGATGTGTTAGGGAATGGATGTACTCAGGCAGTTCACATGACTGAGAACATAGTCAGCGAGGATTTACCTCTTGGAGAGAAGTTAGATCCTTTTGAGAATTCAACTAATGTTGAGAGTAAGAATATTGTTGAGAGTGCTTCTGTGTCGGTGGAAAATGTTCCACGTGGGAAAAGTGAAGATGTCTCTGTTGTCCGTAGAAGTATAAGAAAAAGAAAACTCAAGCATTGGGATGAAGTTATGAGTGCTTGCTCTCAGCAGTTCAAGAAAGCTCATCTGGCCATTTCATCTCTGTCGTGCTGCAAGATTAAGAAAGTCAGACACAGTGTTGAATCTGGCGATAAGTTGAAAGCAGATGACAAAACTCAAATTGTAAAGAATCTTGATTGTGCAGAAGAAAACTCAAATGATGAACTCAGGCATAATGAGAATCCACCGGATACGGACATAGAATTGATAGATGTTCTGGTAAAACAGGATGAGCATGATGTCATGTTTGGGTTGGATAAGGCATCAAAGATTGATCGTGATGTGACTTGTGCCATTGCAACTGAAGCATCTAATCTTTGCTGTGATGACTGCGAAAGGGTCTTCAAATATACATTCAGTAGGAAAAGAAAGGACTCCATGAGTTACCCTGAGAGCAAATCTCCTTCTGCAGATAGTCCTTTGAGAAAGAGCTCCAGAGTGAAACAAAATGGTATTTCAGGCTGTCAAAGCTCAAAACTGTTGACTAAATCACCCATGGACTGCAGAGGACTGGCGCAGGTTGCTCATCAGGTTGAATGACCTTTACTCTATAATTGAATCACGTTACTTGTTTGGTGTAACGTCTCATTGTGGTCAACAGTATATAATGAGGGGGTTATATTTTGAAACTACATATGCATTTAATATACACTTATATGTTCAAATATGTTTAGTCTCAACCAAAAACAATCTCGGTGACTCTCTGGTGAACCACAAGTGTTGTCTGACCCGATGAATGATCTATTTATGTTTGTGTTGGAGATTGATGTGAGATCAACGATTTGGTGCACGCAAAGCCCATTTGCTTGATAATCAAGACCTCATGTAAACTTGCTTCTCTACAGCTTATTTCTTTGTCTGGAAGAGGTGGTAGCAGTTAACTTGCTCTGTCGAGATTTGCAATGGTCGAGCCACGTGAAGAACAAGACCTATGTTTTATATATTCTCGGAAGAACCGTAAGAAAGTGCCCGACATTCCTATTGATTTCTCATAGTTGGTCATTCTTGTATCTTTCTGGCATTCTATTAGAAATTTTGCCTTAAATTTTATGAAATGGTTGTGTTATGGAAACATGTAAAATATGCGCTCTTATTTGGGGTAGCATGAACGGTAATCTTAAAACTTGTTTGAGATCGCTGGTGGTGGGAAAAAGGGTAACTAGACCTTTTGAAGTTGTATCTAGTAAGCAATGAAACCACCCTCTTTTCGGTTTTCAGGTTACTTTCAATTTCTTAGTTAGAAAAGGTAAATATGTAATGCTATTAAGTGCTCGGAATTTCAATAAAAAAAAAAAACAGACAAGAAAGAAGTTTCCCAACTTGGTTAATAATCGGAGATATCGAGCAAAATAAGTCACATACCACTTAAAATTGTTAATGTGTTTTGAAAAATAGTTGTTGCTAAGTGAGAAACACTAGCCCTGTCGAATGGAATCCCAGACTTGAAATCTTATCCCGTAATTGTGTAAACTTACCGCTTTACAAGACATGATGGCAAGTTAGTATCACTTGATACAAAAATCTTCCGTGAAATATATTGCCGCATATCTAAGATTTTTGTTTTTATATATCTAAGATTTTTGTTTTTTCAAAAAAAGAATTGGGGAAATAGTTTGTTACAATTGAGTTCCGAACTTAGATTTTGTTCCAAAGTGAGTTTTTAGTGTGATATATGTAAGCCATCTACGCATAATCAAGAATTTGGGAAATTAAAATTTATTGTTTTTAGAAAAATCAATGTAAAACTTTAAAAATATACTTGTCAAAGAAATAAAATGTTTTACTTTCTTCTATGTGGGGCTCAGAATGTAATATTAAACACTAGCATAGCATAGGCGTGCATTCAGGTGTCGACCCCAAACATTTCAATGTTAAGTCAGCTTTCAATTTCTCAAATAAAAGCATACGCTATAATACTACCCAACCCCACTCTATGGTCCCCTTTATTGGCCTTCTCCCCCTCTATAAATTTGCCATCATCAGTTAGATTTTAGCTCATTAGTTTTTAGTAAAGGTTTTTAAGTATATATAGCGAATCAGAAAATTATTGGACTTGAGAACTCGCTACACAAGTTGGAGTAGATGATGATTAGCTTATTCCACTGATTCTGCTGCAGTGCATGGCGAGAATGTTTTCTTGTCCCTCGCAAAGGACATGTCAACTTATCATTACAAAGCCTGCGAACCAGTTTTCATTAATCAAGCACCAAGAATTAAAATAGCCAAAAAACATAAGAACTCATCTATAAAAGGCGAAAAATTCGCTACACTCAAAGCATGGTATCTAAATTTGTTGAAAACCCATTTTTTTAAATCTTCCAGCTAAGAATATTTGTGCAACTTTAATCAATGGCAGGGGAGGCTAGACGAGACGACCAAATAAAAGCAGTCTGGTTCGCAGCCGGAACAGCTGCGCTAATGGCCTGCATTGAACGTGCCACTGTTGTGTCCCTCTTCGCACATTGGCGAGTGTGGGCGTTCCTCTTGTTGAACCTCTTGCTCTTGGCCATTCTCTCAACTTCCAAATCCCAGACTTCGAATTCGAACCACAGTACTGATACACAATATGGAAATGCAGATCCGGAACTCGATAAGAAGAAGAAAATGCAACCATGGCAGCCTCACGTTTCGGCTAACATTATAGCTCGCTTACAGTGTGTGGAAAAAAACGAAACAAATATCAAATGTGATGAAGATGGGAAAGTGCTAGAAGAAGCTCAGTTCGAGTTCAGCAAGGAGGAATTGAACCAGAGAGTTGAGAACTTTATTGCCATGTTCAGGCAGCATTTGGTTTCTGATTCTAAGAGTTCATGTGTCCATCCAAAACAACATCAGGCCGATTGAATTCTGCTCATGTATACATAAATCTCTCAGCAATGAGTTCGTTAACACTCGAACTAACCGATCTTTTTTATGTATTTTGATTCCTTGTACCATATTGATGGAAGAACCTAGTAATTTTTACGTGCTTCAATGACATGAGTTTTTTAAAAAATAACAATGACCAAAGATTCAGTTACATGTTGCCATAAAATTTTTATCATGATGCAATACAAAATTGTATATATCGAATCTATAATATCTAATATTATAATTAAAACTATTTTTCAAAAAATAAACTCAATGTAGTATAAACTAAAATGCACTGATCATATCCAACAAAAAATGCATTATTAATTTTATAGCTTAATTTTTTAAATAATGAAATGAACACATTTCTAAATAATAATATGTAAAAGTGAAAATTTTATCAATTTATTCCGGAAAATAAACTTGAAAAAATTGAACTAATCAATTTATATAAAACAAATAGACGACCGATTTTATCTTTTCTTTTGAAGACATTTTCACATATCTCCTATTTTTTACAATAAAAATAATAATAATGTATGATAATGTGTAAAAGAATAATAAAAAAATGGTTGCAAAAGTTCGCATAGTAAATAATTGCTGAGAACGTGAAATAGAGACTGAAAATAGATTTGGTACACATAGGATGGGTAACGATTGGTTTGGTTTTACAATTTAAAAATGTCTTATTCGATAATCAAATCATTTTATTATGGTCGTCGTTCGATTTTATAGTACTGTGGTTTGATTTATATGGTAAAAACAAATTCAATTGATTTATTATATATCTTTCCGGAAGATGTAGATTGGTCATTCAAATACATTTTTCAGTAATTTTCATTCCCCATTTGAGTTTAGACTTGTATCATTTGATAATTCAGTCGTCTCGTCTCAAAAAAAAAAAATTGGAATCTTGAAGTTATTTAAAATTTGTTTTGTGGTTTGCTAATTAGGTGAATTGTAAATAAAATTATTTTAAAATATATACTAACATTTTAAAATCAACTTTTTAGAGAGAATTAGTTATATAAATTTGAATATATTATATATTTAACTGCAGTGGAAAATGTTAACAACGGTCCATGGGCCAATGAATACAATGGAATGGGCCTAACTTTCATACTCTAGATTCGTAACTTTTCGGTGTGGGGGACTTCATACTTTATCACAGGCAGACGGTAACATTAGATTCATTTTTTGACAAGTGAAAACTGTTACGACCAATGAAATCTGGATATCTCCATACTGGTATGATATTGTCCAATTTAGATTTTAACCCTCATGGTTTTGCTTCTGGAACCACCCAAAAGGCCTCATACCAATGGAGATATCATTCCATCTTTATAAACCCATGATCTTTCTCTAGATCTTTCAATGTGGGACTTTGGTTGCATCCCAACAAACTGTACTTTTTGTTAAGTATGTTTTCTTTTGCGAATCTGGTCTTTCACATTCTCAAATTCTGATCTTAGTTGTATGTCTTCAATTTTTTTGGCAATTTTAATTTTTTACACACGTTAGTACCGCATTTATGTTACATCAGCACCATGTCGGAACCATTTTAATCTGATATCATAACTGCTCCAAGACTTATTTTATACAATTATATTTAAGGATGACAGTTTCCTCCTAACAAGACAGAAAATCTTCTATCCAACTCGAATGAAAGAGGGTATGAAAGTGATTTTTACCCGATCAAATAAATGAATAATTGGGTATGTCGATTTTTGGAAAGCGGATGTGGTAACATCCTACTCATAACCGACCCGAATCCCGATTATACATATCAAAACAATAGATGTTTAGTTTGCTAGTAATTCTAATTTGTTTTTTGGGAATGATGGTAGTTGGATAGAATGAATAAAATTATTAATATAAAATTAATATTATTTTTATAGGATAATGGTATTGGAATAAATTATTTATAATATTTTGTTATTTGTTATATGATGTTTAGTTTGCTAGTTTTTTTTTATTTATTTAATATTTTTCTTATTGTTCTCTAAAGAATTTGATAAATAAACATAATTTTAGCGAACTAATTCAAATTTGAAAAAATACAATTATAAAAAGTAATTTGATATTTAGTTAGGTTATGAATATCAGTAATATAACTGATATGTAGATGATGATGAAAGTTGAATATCCGATGGGAATGGATAATAAGAATGAGTATGTGTACGGGGGTGGATAAAATAATGAAGATGGTGACAGAGGCATAAAATCCTACCCGAACTCGACCTATTGTCATCCCTAATTATATTAAATAGTATGTACACTACACACACATATATAATTAATGTATAAATTATAAATTGGTCCATTGGCATTCCCTCAATGGTGCCACAAAGGTCTCTACGTGATTATTTCAATTCAGATATATATAATTTCTTTAAATAGTTCATGGTTTTTTTAAGAAAAAAATTGATTCCTATTTAATCTCAATCCGATTTCAATCGATTTTAATTCGATTTCGGTTTTTGATTGAGTTACACTCTCAATCCCATAAATCCGAAAAAGGTAAATATGATATTATAAAGGACTGGTTCGTTTCATCACTCGGCAATCCAAAACCGGTTTAATTCGGTTCAGAACCAATACGATCTAGTTCATTAACATGCTTATATAGCGTATTAAACTGAAATTTGACATTTTCATAAATTAATATTGCAAAGAGATAAATACATAGAATAAATTTTTTTTTCCTTCATAATTTTAATATTAATATTACATTGATACCCCTCGTGTTTAATGCTTACTGCAGTGTCAAGTGTCAAATCCGGAATCGGATGGTTGGAACCAACCAACCAACATTCTATAATAACTTTTAATTAACAATTATTTTATATTTTATAAATAACATGTGTTACAGGAGCAATAGTAACACTGTAGTAATAAAAACGTCATATTTAGATTGTTGTACAGTTTAAAATATTTGAGTCGTATTGTTATTATTAATTATAAGTTTAAAATTTTTAAATTAAATGATAAACGGTTGTAAAAAATTAAATTAAATTATTGAAATATATTTATTTTCAATGCACGTCAAATCACTCCAGAAAAGCGCTCTAAGATAAGAACACCTAGCCCAACATCGATATTTAATTCATATAAATGTTTAAATTAAAATCGATCGTTGCTGAAAGAATCTACTAAAATTAATTTATTCTACATATCTGGCATTATAAAAAGGAGTCGAATCATTCAAGTAAAATGATGAATGATTTACTATTTGAAAATGGAATAACAATGCGGGCGAGAGGAAGTCGAGTCCCTTTCCATGGCCACCGAAACTGGATACATTCCAATATGAATGATACGTAGTTTTCAACTACTCGCCTGTTTTGTCCTGCACAGAAAACATATACAACTAAAAGTTATATATGCATTTTTTTTGATTGTATTCATGTATTATTGATCATAGAAACGAAGTTCAATCACGCTATTCGACTTCCAACAAGCGTGATTAATATGTAAGTGGCTTTAAAACAAAGGAGAGTGAGCACTTTGAAAGGAAAATGATGAACACTAAGAATAAATACATGCCAAAAAATCTTTACATTGTTGGTAGGGATATCTGATACTGTACATTTATTTGAAACGTGGAGGGAAATGGTCCGGGGAACATATAAACAATCCTAATCAGATAGGAAAAAGTTTATCGATTATAATTCCGATCGACGAAACAATATTCTTGCTTTTGAGGAGTTAATGCTGAATTGATTGAGTGCGAGAAATTTGAGGGCTAAAATCTCAAGTTCGAATCCAACAAAAGTCTTCTCGGCTGATCAAGCATGTCTTCTGCATATATATATATATATATATATATATTCCTTTAAATTTTTTGTATTATTGAATTCTTTTAAAGAAACTTGTCACTCTGGTGAAGTTTCCAGGTAGTGTAGATGTGATTAGATACACACAAATGCTTAACGAAATTAAAGAACAATTTTTGAAATGTGCAATTATAACTGAAAATTATTCGAAGGCGTGCTGTTTGGTGTCTAACCAACATTAGAAATCATTTTGACAAAACAACAGTAACATTAAATCATTTAACAGAAGTTAGGGAAAAAAAAAGCATTAAAATCAACGTTGGAAGAATTATGCCACACACCACTTATTCCCGCAAATTATAACTAAATGCCACATAAAAGCAAACTTTCTACACAAAAACAAAAATTGTTGAATATTTAGTGGATCAAAATGAAAACGAGACAACTTACTAGAGAAAAAAAAAATTAGTTTCCCTAAATTTTATTTATTATTTTTTTTGAAATATAATCTTGTTGTAAAAATTAAATATATTCAGTACCCACTCAAATAAAATTAAAACAATTTTCTGAAATTGATGTCTCACCTTTCACGATTAAAACACTATGTGCGTGAATTTTTTTAATAATTTATCAAGCTGATATATACTTCATATTATTTTCATTTTCCGAATTTAAATTAAAAATTGAACGTGACAAAAAAAAAATTCAAATTGGCCTTCTTCCGATCTGAAGTCCATTGAGCGTCTGATTTATAAATGCCATTCAATTTTACCATGAAAACCCCGACAATGGCCACTAAAGAAACTTATTACTCTATCGAATCCACAGTTGCGGATCAAAGTTTTTCTGTATGGGAATGATGGGACTGTGACATTCAATTTCCGTCCATACTGGCACTTGTCCACATATATTTCTAGAGAAAGAATTTTAAAAACAGTATTTTTAATCAAAAATTTTCAAAAAAATATATGATCTTTTCATTTTTTTATAAAAAAAAATAAATAAACAAACAATATAAGTAAATTTTAATTAATGAATTTGATCTGACTCAGTCTTATTATATTTTGGCCTTATAAAAAAAAAAAAAAGCTTCACATCCAAAAATGAGAATATCTCCACTAGTCACGAGAAAAAGTGTAGGATAATATACTAGTACAGGTTACCTATTTTTAGAGACTTATTTTAAATCTTTCTTGGTTTCACATTCTTAATTGATTTATTTCTTTTTCATCAACTATGTGCTTAATTAGCAATAACTTGACTCTATGTGCAAAAAAATTGTTAGATCGTCTTAATTCTGTATGCATGGTACAATAACATCGAGGGAAAGATCCGAGTAAGCAATGCAGTTGACAAATCTAGTTTTCAAAATAATTAGGTTACACTTTGGATCACAGGGCACATATCAAGTATTCTGTTGGGTGCAATAATTGTCTCTGCTTGGTAGAACGATCGAACCGTGGTGTTGGAATCGCTGTGCGGTTTAAAAGATTTGAGTTGCACCATTACTACTAGCTATAGTTTTTGGTAAATCTGTAAGAACTCGGTCCTACATATCCAATCAGTCCTTGCATATGAATTCGTCAAAAAACAAGTATGAAATCGAGCATATCAGTCCTAAGAAAAGTTATTTATAGTGGTATCGATTGAACTCGGTTATTTTATCTGTAATAACAGTTTAATGTTATGATTCAATCATTCTCTTAGTAAAAACAGTGATGCAACAAGTAAAACTACATGCATATTGTGACCAATATCTCATTAAAGAAGATAATTATTGCAACAAACAATTTCAAAACTCGGCGAAAATCAAATGGGAGCGATTTTTTCTATTTTTTCCTTGAAACAACTTTCGTGTTTCCCAAATTCATCCAATGTATATGGTACGAGTGGTGGGGAGGAAAGAATAGTTCCCTAATCTCAAATAACAGTATCCTCACCCCTCCAACTCTTCGACTTTCTTATGGTTATAAGTTAGAAGTCCTTTACAAAAATCGTCTAATTCAGATGGAAAAAGAATCTGGATATTCAAATAATTAAATTTCCAGGTTATAAACCAAGTTTTTCATTCATTAATTCACATATTATAAACTTTATTATTTTTTGGTGATATATTTTGGCAAACAAATTCGAGCATGCTCTTAAAAAATAATGGCGATTTTAGGTACCTTTTGACGATATGTAAATGGCATTTGAAAGTGGGATTCGAGTAAAGTGAAAGGAAATAAGTGGTGGGGGGACAAATTAACACGTGAAGGGATGTCTCAGTTTCAATGATAAAATCGATTAATTAAATCAACTCAAGTACATAATTAATGACGTCAAAATTCTTGACGAGACAAATTAAATTAATAATTAACAATAGTACGGTTGAATTAGATTGAGTTAGTAGCAAAAAAACTGTAACCAAAGTTCGGAATTTTCCTAGATTTTATCAAATACAAAATCAAATCAATAAAGCCGGCCCCATGTGACTTTTATTGTGAACAAAATTTCGGTTTATCTTGACAAACCGACCTAACCTAATAAATTAGAAATTTGGTTCGTTTATTTCGAAAGTTCATTTTTTAAAAACATATTGTTTAAATTGATTTGGTTTCGATTTTGGATGTAAAAAATGCTTAAACGGGTTTATATTTTTATTTATAAAATCATTTAGTGCAATAATTGTCTCTTGCTAGATAGAACAATCGAAATGTGACGCTTGAGGCTGTTGTACAGTTTATAAAGATTTAAGTTGCGCTGTTAGCACCAACTATATTTTATTTTTGGTAAAGTGATAAATGTTTCATCTTAACATTGGTGTGAAAAGCTAAGGGAACGCGTTTGATTCTCATTTATTGTAATAAGTGCAATTATTTGGAAGGAGATTGTTGGAGTACAATAATTGTCAATGTTGAGTAGAATAATCGAAATGTAGTTCTAAAGAATGTTGTACAATTTAGAAATATTTGAATTTTATTGTTAACACCAGATATAACATATGTTAGACGAGAAATGGTACTTGTGGAATAAAAGATAATTAAATTTTATTTACTATTTTTTAAAATAAAAATTAATTTTTACCTTGTTTACTTCTAACCATATTTTGGTTTAATTATAACAATAATGTTTTTTTACTAGTGAGCACAATGAGATTTAACTGCCAATTATTGATTTTATGCTTTCATAATTAAGGAAAAAAAATATTTTATAAAAATTATGAAGGAAATAAATTATATATTTTTTAAAAGTAAATATTTATGAAAAAGGCACATGCACTGATTTTGCATTCTGGTTCCCAATGCCACCAAAAATTCACGATTGAACGAGAAGTTGCAACAAATGCCTGTGTTTTTAATTTTTATATAATATATTCGAATACCTCCCGGGAACACACGAAAGAAATTTTTATATAATATTCTGACAACATTTATTTTTAATTATTTGTAATTCAGTGCATATCAGATTCCAAAAAATAGGTCGGGCATTATTTTGCCTTGTATTTGCGAGTTTTTTTTTTTCTATATCGATCTATTCATAGTTTTAATTTAATAATTTGTATATATATATATATATATATTTTTAAATTTTAATTTTTTTTTATATTGATAATGTCTAATGCCACACCATGAAAGATGATTAGAATTGAAAGAAAAATACAATTTGCCATAAATAGATTAGTAATATGATAAAATTGAAAATTTTATAAATTAAAAGATGAATATATATATTTAAATAATGCGCATGAATTTTTTTGAGAAATAAAATGATTTACTTCAAAAGTCGAACCGTTCAGGAAAATAATTGTTGTTTTATTATATGTCAGAACCTGGAAATTAAGTAAAATGTTCACATTTGGTCTGTACATTAGTTTATTTTAACGAAATATTAATTTCATTAAAATCGGTAAAAATTCAAGATCCAAATATTCTGGACATCCTCACGAGATGATAATATAATACACCATAATCAAAATACATACAACTAGCTAGAAACTAGAAATGTTATTCCATTCGCGTCAGGTATGTAGCGAAAAGTGTGGATCTGAATTCTTCTAATTATACTAGAAATGTTATTTCATCCGTTGTCTATTAGCGCGTTTTTTTTGGACAATTGTCGATTGGCGTGTTTTTTGGACAAACAACAACGATTTTGTTATATTTAGCGACGATTATATAGCTTGTATGACCGAATGCTTGCCGCTTTATCAAAAGCTATATAGCTGGTGGTAATGATGAAACTCAAATCTTTTAAACCGCACAGCAGCTCAAACACAACGATTCAATTACTCTACCAAGCAGGGACAATTATTGCACCCAACAATCTCTCTCCCAATAATTGCACTCCTTGCAATCAATGTGAATCGAACCCGTGATCTTGGCTCTGATACCAATTGTATGACCGAGCGCTTGCCGCTTTTCCAAAAGCTATAGCTGGTATGACCGAATGCTTGCCGCTTTATCAAAAGCTATATAGCTGGTGGTAATGATGAAACTCAAATCTTTTAAACCGCACAACAGCTCAAGCACCACGGCTCGATCACTCTACCAAGCAGGAACAATTATCGCACTCAACATAGCGACAGTTTTGCTGAAAACCATCGCAATTTTTAAATTAGGGACGGTTTTGCCTAAACCTTCGCTATCTTTTGGCAAAACCGTCGCAATTTTTAAATTAGCGTCGGTTTAATAAAAAACCGTCACAAATTGTCTATAAATATCCACGTTTTCAATCCATTTTCTTCCACACCACTTCACAACACTTAAAATTTTTCTCTCTTATACTATTTTAGTCTTGATTTAGGGTAAATTTTTTCGTTTCAGTTTTTGGTAAATTTTTTCGTTTCAATTTTTGGTAAATTTTTAATTATTAGTTAAGATCATTAATATTGTTAATATATTCTGATTGTAAGTTTTTTTTAGATTTATTAAATTATCAAAAGTAATTTTTTTTATTTTACTGAAAAAATTAGCGACAGACATCATGTTTAACCGTCGCTAAAAGTAGCGACGAACTCTAGAAAAACCTGTCGCTAATTTTAGCGACGTTGCTAATTAGAGACGTTTTATATGATTTCTGTCGCCAATTTCAGCGACAGTAAAATTCGTCGCTAATTACTAATCCGTCGCAAATGATAGAAAAGATAACAGTTTTAAACCGTTGTTGTTGACCGCACTTTCAACAACACCCTCATTTACAATAGTTAGTAGTGAATAAACAATTACAGTATCATCCTTAGCAATTAACTTTTATTTACATTCATTAATTATTAAAAATGTTAAATCGTAATTTCCACTTTATCTCGAGTTTAATCTATCAAACTAAATATATTATTATTGCAAAAAAAACTCTTGCAAGACCGTATCACTGGTCTATTTGATGAGACATGGCTCCTACTCGATCCGACTAATGAAAAGTAATATTTTTTATTCCAAAGGTGTTACTTCTCAATCTAAATATGGTTTGACTCGATCTGTCTCACTGATATAGAGTCGTGAAACCGTATCACATATATAAAGTCATGAGATCATCTCACACGAAATTTATTCATTATTATTGATGAGTATGTCTTTAGTAAGACGATTTCACAGATATTTATTCGTGAGACATGTCAACCATGTTATATTTACAATAAAAAGTAATACTCATTTGGTGATCCAAATAGAAGATCGTATCATAAAATTGACTCTTGAGATTGTTTCACGATAGTTTTTGTGATTATTAATAGACACAATGTTTTACCATAACATCTATCCAAGTAAACGATCCAGCAAATTTAGCTATCACTTTGACAATAAACGAGATACAAATGAAAAGAATATGCATGTTGAAAAGCTCATGAGCCTACCCCTTTCAGGTCTTACAATCACACCCATTATAATAGCTCATGAAACCAAGTCACATGATTCCCCACTCCCCTGTATTACCTTAATCAATTTTGTCCTTGATTTAAGTTAACTAATCAAATTAGCCTTTTGAATATTTTAAATTCCAAACATATCCTTTAATTCCAAATATGTTAATAAAGTATTTTACCTTTTTTATATATAATTTTACATTAATGAAAATATAATTAAAAAATTATAGTTTATATTAAATCGAAAAACTATAATTGTATAATTATACACTAATTCATATTAAAGTTTTATAATTTTATTAAAATATTATTAATATAAATTAATGTATTTCAAACTAAATAAAAAATCACATTATTCATAACAAATTAATAATACTCAAATTTATTTTTAAGCATCTAAATTAAATGATGAATTGTTACTCTAATATTAAAGTTGATATATCGATATTAATAAATTTAAATACCGAAGAAATTTTTTTATTTTGAACTATCATTGAATTAAATATATTAGACCTAAAAAATAAAATCACATTTTAAAAAATCAGCTCATCGAAAATATAGAATGGATTTCGTAATTATCATAAAATTACAATTTTTATAACTGTTAAGAAAGTTTAAAATATAAATGATAAAATTATGAATTTTAAAAAAATTAAAACTAAAATATAGATTATACTATGTTACAAAATCGAAAAGTTATATTTTAGTACTATATTTTTAAATGTTAAAAATATATTTTCTAATGATTGGAAAAAATCTTTTATCTTTCGTAAAAAAAATGTGAAAATTCGTTTAAATAATTCTTAAATGTATATCCGTCAAAACAACATTTAAAACTGTATCAATCGATTATGTTGAAGAGACCTTCAAAAACCATATTAAAACAATTTTTTTATGCATATTTCTATTTTTAACATATTGTATATTGAACTTTTTGATAAATAAATATAAAAATAAATAACTTCTTGCTTGTGGATGACCAAAAATCTTATATATATAATTTAATTATTCTAAATCATGTCAGGAGAGTATTTAAAGATTATTAAATTAGATAAAGGTAGTGAAATATTTAACATATGAGACTATTTTTTTTTAAAAAATAATCTTTTTAGAAAGACTAGAATATTTATATAATACAAACCGATCATCTCCATTCCTGCTGCAATTCTTGGTGGGTGCAGCAGTACATAGATTTCTGCTGCATGCAATTCTTCGGTAGTAAATAAAAGAAAGAAAAAAAGAGAAATGGGGGAATCTAATATTGATAAACAAACGACTCAGAAGAACACGAAGAAGAGAAATGAAAGCATTTCTTTTCGTTCGATTTTCATGCATGCTGATTCTTGGGATATGGTTCTGATGAGTTTCGGGTTGTTGGGTGCTTTCGGCGATGGAGTCTCCATGCCTGTGATGCTTTTAGTCACCAGTAAACTTATGAACAGTTTTGGTAACTCTGCGGATTCACTCTCCAATGGTGATTTTACTCACAGCATCAACAAGGTTTGGTTGCCACCCCGACCCGTCCAGTGCCGTAAAAAAAATTCGTAACAGTGAAATTAATGTATTTTGTGGCCCGAAAATTTTATAACTTCCACAAGTGATGTAATTAACCTGGCTGGCTTGTGCTGCTGCCCCCACCAGTTTGTTACGGAGAAATTGTATCTTCTCTCTCTGTTTTGGGTTCTTGGCCACTGTTTTTGACTGGAATTCTTGATCATAGTTTTTGTTGTTAATCTCAAATCAAGTGGTTGTAGAAGACTTGGTGGGAAAAGGGATTTCTATCTCCTGTTTGTTGATCGGTTTTTAGTGTATATTCTCATGTTATTGCATCACTTTGACAATCCATCAGGCCAAGGAAATCTCAAGTTTTGTTGTATTTTGGTGGCACGACAGATTGACTTAGTTTACATATGCCGGCATGTTCTGTCATTATGTGCATAGTTTTTACTAACGGGTGGACCAAGATTTTAGCGTCGCGTTATGGTCTTTGATAGGCTTTAATCGTCGCCTTGTTATTTAGTTAATTGATACAAAAGCACTTGTCCGAATTCTCTACTGTATTCTGGGATTGAGAGATGGAAAATATGCGTCAAATTTTTATTTTCTGATATACAATGGCATTAGTTTCCTTAAATGTTCATTTATGTGGCTAAGCTGACAAATTTTTGTCTCGTTCTTTGATTTTATGTATATTTCAGAATGCATTGGTTCTTTGCTACATGGGTTGCGCGCAATGGGTTGCTTGTTTTCTCGGTAGGTGTGTTTAAATTTCATGAAAGGAGACATCAGAATTCGTGTATAATTCCACCAACTTAATTAATCATCTGACTTAATTTATAATTAATTAATTCCCCTTTTTTCAGAGGGATATTGTTGGACAAGAACAGCGGAGAGACAAGCTTCCAGATTGAGAACAAGATATTTAAAGGCTGTAATGAGGCAAGATGTCGGATACTTTGATTTGCACGTTACCAGCACGGCGGAGGTGATCCAAAGTGTCTCCAGCGACAGTTTAGTGATTCAAGATGCTATCAGTGAAAAGGTTTATTTGTCGCTAAAGGCTCGTTTCGTTGTGGTTGTTTCAAGGAATTTTAACGAACTTGATTTCACCTAACAGGTTCCGGTTTTTGTGATGAACCTATCCACATTCCTTGGTTCCTACCTGGTGGCGTTCGTGCTGTTATGGAGACTAGCAATCGTCGGGTTCCCGTTCATCATATTACTCGTCATACCAGGTTTGATGTATGGAAGGGCTCTCACGAGCATTGCGAGAAAAATCAGGGACGAGTACAACAAAGCGGGCGTGATAGTGGAGCAGGCCATTTCTTCTGTGCGAACGGTTTATTCGTTCGTCGGGGAGAGCAAGACAATTGCCGCGTATTCGGCTGCTTTGCAAGGGACTGTGAGATTGGGACTCAGGCAAGGTTTAACCAAAGGTTTGGCTATCGGGAGTAATGGTGTAGTGTTTGCTATTTGGTCTTTCATGGCTTATTATGGCAGCAGATTGGTTATGTACCACGGTGCACAAGGTGGCACCGTTTTCGCAGTCGGAGCAGCAATTGCTATCGGGGGCCTGTGAGTATTCATAACATAATCAGGACGGATACTAGAATTTCAAAGAGGGAAAAGAACTTGTAATTTCAAAAGTTATACTTAAAATTTTTAAATCTTTTTACGTCGCCAACTTACCTCTTACTGGATTCACTCTTTACTAATGGAGCACACTTGTTCTTTGGATTGGATTTGCAGTAATTGTTTCAGTGAATGAAAGCTAAATTTTCTTTCATTTCAATGGACAGATCATTAGGTTCAGGTTTATCCAATGTCAAATATTTTTCCGAGGCAAGTGCTGCAGGGGAGCGAATAAGGGCAGTCATCAAGCGAGTGCCTAAGATAGACTCGGATAGTATGCAAGGGCAAGTGCTACAAAACGTGTCTGGAGAGGTCCAATTCAAGGATGTTGCGTTTGCTTACCCCTCGAGACCGGATAGCAAAATCTTCGAAGACTTTAACTTGAAAATCCCGGCGGGGAAGGCGATGGCATTGGTTGGAGGGAGTGGGTCAGGGAAGTCGACGGTGATCGCGCTGTTGCAAAGATTTTACGACCCACTCAGTGGCGAAATTCAAGTCGATGGTGTGGCCATCGACAAGTTGCAACTCAAGTGGTTAAGGTCACAAATGGGGTTGGTTAGTCAAGAGCCAGCACTCTTCGCCACAACCATTAAAGAAAACATACTTTTTGGGAAGGAGGATGCATCAATGGAGGAGGTTGCGGAGGCTGCCAAAGCTTCCAATGCTCATAACTTCATTACTCAGCTGCCTCAGGGTTATGATACTCAGGTTCGCACGGAATCTTTTACATAAAAATATGCATATTGCGGTAAAATCATGAGTTTTTAATCCTAAAATAAACTAAGTAGTCCTATGCCAAAACTTTTATGTTTATCGAAAACGGTAATATTGTCTTGTTTTCTTTTTTAAAGAAAAGATCATAATCGTGGGGCATTGGTTACACAATTAGGGATGGAAATGATACGACACACCATTATTGGGAAATTTTTCATGCGAAGTGACATGTAGGTCTTTTTGGAATAATTTTGGAGACCAACTAATTTTGGATTTTCCTGAATTTTTCCGTTTAGCAATAATGGTAATAGTTCCCCAAAAAGGAGTTGAAAGAATTGAGGCCTCCACCAATATTATATTGATCACGTTATGGTGATTATCTCCTTGAATGTTGTACGTTTAATAAATATGTCTGATGTTTACATTGAAGGGGACATAAATTGAAAACCATCCACTTTGGTTAAGTATACGTTATTTTGCCAGAATCATAGATCATGCGATGAATTTAAATAATAAAAAAGAAAATTTACATTTTTTGGTATAACTTTTTCAATTTTGATCATATGAATTTACGGTCTTAATCTAACAATTTATTTTTTTTCGATTTTGTAATCCATTAACTATTTTAGAGTAACACGTGAGGACAAATAATTTGTATTTGAAATCAAGAAAGGATGAAACGGTTTGATCATTTTTGGTAGCAAACTCGGGTTCATGCTCCTTGTTTATCAGAGCTGAAATTTTGTAACATGAAATTGTAGGTTGGCGAGAGAGGAGTACAAATGTCCGGAGGGCAGAAACAGAGAATCGCCATAGCCAGAGCCATCATCAAGGCACCTAAAATCCTCCTCCTCGACGAGGCCACGAGTGCTCTCGACTCCGAATCCGAAAGGGTGGTCCAAGAGGCACTCGACAAGGCCGCAGTTGGCCGCACCACCATCATAATAGCACACCGCCTCTCCACAATTCGGAATGTTGATCTTATCGCTGTTGTACAGAATGGATATGTCCATGAAATAGGTTCACACGATGAGCTCATCGGAAATCGCAATGGCGTATACACTACACTCGTTCGTCTCCAACAAACCAACAGAACCGAAGATATCGTGAAAGCTAATCAAAGTCATGTTGGATCAGCGTCGATCTCCAACGCTGATGTTCACAGCATGAGTAGCCGAAGGCTGACTATGGTCAGCCGGTCTAGTTCAGCCAATTCTGGTGCACTTAACCGCAGGGGAGACTTGGGTTTTGTCACTCCTACTGTTCAAGTTTTTTCTACGCCCTCATTTAAAAGATTGCTAGCCATGAATTTGCCAGAGTGGAAGCAAGCGACATTAGGGTGTATAGGGGCCATCTTGTTTGGCGCCATTCAGCCCTTGTATGCATTCCAAATGGGATCAATGATATCCGTATATTTTCTTCCGGATCATAACGTAATAGAGGAGAAGACGAAGATATACGCTTTGAGTTTTATGGGGCTTGCTGTTTTCTCTCTTTTGATCAATATTTGCCAGCATTATAATTTTGCAGCAATGGGGGAGAATCTGACCAAGAGGATTAGGGAAAGAATGCTGTCAAAGATGCTCACATTCGAAATCGGGTGGTTCGATAAAGATGAGAATGCTACCGGCGCTGTTTGCTCTCGACTAGCCAAAGATGCCAATGTGGTGAGTTGATAAATAGATGTGCTTTTTTTATGTTTATTTTACTTGCTAATTCGTCATATGAGTTTGATTTTCCGAATTTACAACCTTTTGTGTATCCCATTTGATCTGTAGGTGAGGTCTCTAGTTGGTGACAGAATGGCTCTTTTGATCCAAACTTGTTCAGCCGTGATAATTGCTTGCACAATGGGACTTGCCATCGCATGGAAGCTTGCATTAGTAATGATCGCGGTGCAACCCTTGTTTATAATTTGCTTCTATTTAAAGAGAGTCTTGCTCAGAAACATGTCTGTAAAGGCCATGAAATCCCAAGAAGAAAGTAGCAAGCTGGCAGCAGAAGCCGTCTCCAATCTCCGAACCGTGACAGCCTTTTCCTCCCAGGCTCGAATTCTCCGAATGCTCGAGAAAGCTCAAGAAGGGCCGCAAAAGGAGAGCCTACGCCAGTCATGGTTTGCTGGAATCGGGCTCGGGATGTCCCAAAGCCTCATGACTTGCAGTTGGGGGTTGGATTTTTGGTATGGCGGAAAACTTTTAGCAGAAAGGTTCCTTGGCGCAGAAGCATTGTTCCAAACTTTCATGATCTTGGTGAGCACAGGCCGTGTTATAGCCGATGCTGGAACAATGACCAATGATCTCGCGAAAGGCGCTGATGCCGTTGGGTCAGTTTTCGCGGTGCTGGACCGATATTCATTGATTGAACCTGAAGATCCGGATGGTTACAAGGCTGATAAGCTAACAGGCCATGTTGAGCTAGAAGATGTCGATTTCGCCTACCCTGCACGACCTAACACAATCATTTTCAAAAGCTTCTCAATTGATATCGAGCCAGGGAAATCAACAGCGTTGGTCGGGCAAAGCGGCTGTGGAAAATCAACCATCATAGGCCTGATCGAAAGATTCTACGACCCTTTGAAAGGTACCGTGAAAATAGATGGCCGAGACATCAAATCATACCACCTAAGGTCATTAAGAGATACCATCGCCCTCGTCAGCCAAGAGCCAACGCTCTTCGGGGGCACCATACGGGAAAACATCACATACGGAGCATCCGAAGACCTCGACGAGGTCGAGGTCATCGAGGCAGCGAAGGCCGCAAACGCCCACGACTTCATCGCTGGGCTAAAAGACGGATACGAAACCTTCTGCGGCGACAGAGGGCTGCAACTATCCGGCGGCCAGAAGCAACGTATTGCCATAGCACGCGCCATCCTGAAAAACCCGGCAATCTTGCTGCTGGACGAGGCTACCAGCGCGTTGGACACACAGTCGGAGAAGGTGGTGCAAGATGCATTGGAGAGAGTTATGGTAGGGAGGACTAGTGTGGTGGTGGCACACAGGCTAAGCACCATACAGAATTGTGATAGCATTGCTGTTTTGGACAAGGGTAAAGTGTTGGAAAAGGGGACACACTCTTCGTTGCTGAGCAGAGGGGCGAATGGAGCTTATTATGCACTTGTTAATCTACAGAGAACGCCTACCGATAGTACTAACATAGGGAACTAATCGGTGTGTGTTTCTTTTGTGTATTTAGCCACTGATTCAGTTGGATTCAGTTGCAATATTTTACTATGCTATTATTATTATCATCATTACCATGATCTGAAACTAATTTGTACTGGCCTATGTAAATGTTCAATACTTAGTTAAACAAAAGGCATCGATCACAGATTCCATCGTAAAACAAATGCTGTTAAATTGACTATATTCAACTACTTTCACATTTTTCTTGCCGCTTAAAATCCAACCAGACATATATGATTTTATTTTTTTAATTAAGTTATTTTTTATTCATTACTATTTTCACATAAATCCAATAAGAAAATCATTTTGACATAAATCAAATAAGAAACCAATGCTTATGTTTCAAAATTGAAAAAAATTACAAATGTCAACATATATGTTTTAAAAAGAAACGGATTAGAATCACAAATGATGTTTTGTTCTTTTGTTTACGATATATCAGACAAAACGTATAAAATGAATTTTCATTTTCAAGTTTTCATTTTAAATTGAGAAATAAAGAAAAAAAATTGGATGCAATGAAGTATTTGGTTGGTTTATTTAATAAAGAGATGTCAAAAATACCAAAGAAATTAGAAAAACAATAAATAGAAATGGACTGCTTGTTATTTTAGTTTTTCTATTTGTGAAAATTTACTTAAAGTTTAATCTTATGGAACCTGTGAGAAAATTGCAAAAAATAACAAATGCTAATTGATGTATTCTTTCTCATTAGTTCAAATGTCCAAAGAACAACATGTCTTTGAAACAGATGAAAAACAAGAATTCATAAGTTCCAAAATACCAACTTAACAAGAATTAGAAAAATTGGAAAAAAATAACAAATTCCAGCATGTATGTTCTTCCCCATTAGCTCCAATGTCAAAGGAACATGTCATTGAAACAGAGAAAAATATGAACGTGTAAGTTCCAAAATACCAACTTAACAATAATTAAAAATTATCTATGCATTTCATGTATGAACCTTTTTTTTCTAAAATAAAAAAACTAATACATTATTCTTTGATAATTCTGAAAAAAATATCAAATACACTTCTTTTTCTAAAAAAACACTAAAACAAAATTTATCTTATTCTTTGGTGATTTTGAAGAAATTTATAAAAACAATGGAAATATATGTGAAAAATAAATAAATGTGAAAGCAATTCACATTTTTCTACTTTTTTTTTTCGTTTTTTCACATATTTTGCAGACAAATGAACATAAATAACATAAATGATCAAAAATAAACAAATAACAAAAATTATACATCGTTATTCGGGATAAGCAAATGATATTAGACTGTTTTCTTTTTTTATGAAAGATATATAGAATAAAACACAAGAAAGAGAGTAATCTAGAATATAGGAAAAGAGATAATGGCAGAGAATAAGAGGGAAGACACTAAAAAAAGATATGCCAGGGAAAATCAATATTTTAGATTAGAGTACATGAGTAATTAGATTAGAATAAATATGTTTGAGCATGTAAGGGTAATTTTGACCAAATCCATATAGAAACTTTAAATGAAGGTTAGTTTACAAATTAAAATGGTTAGAAAATAAAAAATTTAAAAAGTTATCCCATGAAAGTTATATTTCAAATTATCCCCAAATTAAAGTATAACCTGTTCTAAACCGTGATATGGGTTGTGAAACGCAGTTACGAATTTACGGTAGTCTTTTTCAAGAATCTTTATTTTAGATTAAGTTTGCAAACATAAAAATAAGATAAACTACAAATATGCTGCTTGGATTGTGCTTGGACGGGTAGATTAAAAAATGTATTCGAAATAATATCTCTAATCAAATTCTTTCTTCTAAACCATTCATCGACAACAAATAACAACTGCACGACATTGAAACATCTCATTGGATCGTTCGTGGACAAGTTAGGATAACCACTCGGTGATTTTACATCCAAGCTCCATTCATCTCTCCATTAGATTGGGCACAATAAATACATATTTTTATGTCTTATATAAACACATTACTCGACTTTTCATTAAATTAACACTGAAATTCTGAAAAAAAATAATCTTTTAATTTGAATTGTTTTCATATCAAAGCTCTCGTTTCTTTTTCACATACACCATTTTGGCCTCATTCTTGAATGAAATATATTAGCGTATCGAGTCACAATCGTTGCACATGTATACTTCGTTTTAGTCTGATTCACTTGGTCAATTTAAATTATTTAACATGTTGTAGGCTCAACCAAAATCAGTCGCAACAGTATAATCATCCCGAAACTCTAGATTATATAGAAATCTTGGAATTTTCCCGAGTAGAGAATGAGCCAGTATTTGAATGGATTTGAGCTATCAAAATCTCATCAACAGCTATTCACAACAATAAAGAACTCTATACATAAATATAAGCGGCTATTATGCTCAATGGAACAGTATGTTTCGCTTGTATCAACGTCCCGTCTGCCAGACAAAAATAACTGTGGGTGCGGCACTCTGTTGACACGATACTAAGCCAGGAGAACTGTAAGACTTGATTTCTTTTATCAGAGCCTACAGATTCAATCTGCATGGTCAAATCCTTAACCCCAGCGTCCTGTAAAATGTGCAATACTTGTTTTTTTTTGCGAAAGGCGTGTTAGAATCTGCCGAGACATGAAGATGGATAGTTCCCACAACATCTGTGTTAGTTAAACTCCAGACATGTAGATTTGAATGCCAACCACGCCCTTGAGCTTCATCACTTTATTAAGTGCTTCCTTGAGCTCATGCTCGCAAAATCTAGGAACTCTTTGCATCAAGATTTCAGCAGAATTTCTGAGTAAAGGTATCACAGATAACACGATAAGGGAAGATATAAATATTGAGCAGGCAGGGTCAGCGACGAACCATCCCTTGTACTCGATTAATAGGGGTTGAAATAACTACTCCAACACTTCCCAATGTGTCTGCCAAGACGTGCAAGAAGATGCCACGCATGTTGTGGTCAATATGATGATGGTGATGGTGATTCTTCTCCTTTTCCTTTCCTTCCAATAGTGGGTCAGTAAGACCATGATTATTATCATAATGATCCACGTGAGAATGATGTTGATGGTGGTCGTATTGGCCATCGTGGTTGTGATTGAGGTTGGGTTTCTCAGCATGGTGGTGGTGTCGGCCCTCATGCTGGTGACCACGGTGGTGGTGATCATGATCGTCATGATGACATTTGTTGTGTTTATGATCAAAACTACACTTGCTATCCTGATTCACACCCAATTTCTCATTGGAATTTTTCACCACAGTAATGAACTATCTATGTGTGAATGGGAATGGGATTTCGACTTGTTATGGGAGTGGGTATGAGTTTCCGAATGGCTATGAGAGTGGGAATGTGAATGGGAACATGCTCCAGATCCACCATGTGTATGGTGATGCTCCTCATGAAAGAAGATCAGACCGACAGCATTTACAACCAGCCCTCCAATCGAAACTGCCAGCAGACTGCTAGTAGAAATCTCTTGAGGGTCTAAAATCCGCTCCAGAGACTTGAGGGTAATTAATATTCCAACAAGAACAAGAAAAACGGCATTGATATTGAACCAGCCGCTTTCTCATCGGTACAATTCTCACTCATCAGCACACCAAAAACCACAGTATTTGCCAGTGGCCAGCCGAGACTCGGCAAGGAAATGCTATCACCCTCAGCTTCAAACACAAACATACTGATGACAGCTGGTATAAAAAGAGCAACAGTTGTTAAAAACAAAGTGATCATACGAACACGTTTTGCACCTAGCTCTCCAACATCACCCCAGTTCGATAACACCCGCTCATAATATCCCGAAAATCCAGATAAGAAAGGAAGTAACATAGGCCAAATCCTCAGACAATTTCCACTAGCAAACACCAAAAGACCATTACCGCTAACATTCACGTGAGATAAAGGAAAACATTCGATTCGATCCCAACTAACAGACAACAAAAGCAACCCAGAAATCAAAACGATGAATCCACGCATCTTCGATGATCCAATCGAATTCACATTAACAAAGCTCCGATCTTTACCATCTGTCATAAAGCGCGACACTACATTACCAGATAACTCAGCTAAAATCATTGCTGCTGTACCACAAAATCGCAACGCCAGAAATCTAATTAAAAATATAACCGCAAGAAGGAGTGATTTGGCGACGAGGAGTTTGAGCTTGGATTGGGTCATTGAAGTGAGGGAAAAAATGGGCCTTTGAGATTTTAGATAAGAAGAATTCTTAGCAAAGCTCGAGGTAAAAAGAGAGAACGAAAGGGTGAGGAGAAAAGAGAGGAGGGAAACGAGAAAAGAGAAAGGGAAGATGGAGAAAGAGGGAGGAGATGAGCGGAGGAATGGGAGGAGAGAGTAGAGGGATCAGGGGAAATTTAGGGAAAAAGGATCGTTGGTGATTTATTTAAAAAAAAAATCCGGACGGTGATTTACGTAAATATCTTTTTTTTAAGTTTAAAATTGATTAATCATTTATACTCTCCTAAACTTTTTCACTTTACTGTAAACCCTACGCACTCGCTTCGACTCTTTTGCCCTCGTTTTCTCGTCGACTTAATCCGCGCAGCTGAATCGACGAAACCCTTCTTCAACATTTTTCTTTGCAAGGCATCCGAGAAATGGTCGTCCAAAATATGGTATGTTCACTTTGATTCTGTCATTTCATCGTTCGTGCGTGTGTTGAGGAAGAAATGGTGGAATCGTCGTGTTGAGGAAGAAAGGGTGCGTGTGTGTTGTGTTGTTGCGCTTGGTCGACCAAGCGTGGTTTGGTGACCACCACTTGGTCGACAAAGCGTTGGTCGACCAACCCATGATTGATCGACCGCGCAACGCAGCGGTCGACCAATCGTGGGTTGGTCGACCAACGCTTTGTCGACCAATCGTGTGTTTGTCGACCAATGTTTGGTCGACCAAGCATTGGTTGGTCGACCAATCGTGGGTTTGTCGACCAAGAAGCTTTTGTCGACCAACGTTTGGTCCACCAAGCGTGGGTTGGTCGACCAAGCGACCAAACGTGGGTTGACCGACCAAGCGTGGGTTGGTCGACCAACACACTTCTTCTCTTGGTCGACCAAGCGTGGGTTGGTCGACCAACGCTTGCTGGTTCAATGTAATATTAATTTTTATTCTAATATATTTGTATTTGTGACAGGTATATTTGCCGAGAAAACTAGGCAGTGATGCAATTTTTCGCTGCAAGCTGACACTCGAATCAAGATATAAAGAGGTTTCAGAGAAGATTGTTCACTACCTCAACAACGACGAGAGAGCCCTTTTTTTGGAGCAGTCTCCTTTTGGTAATTTGGTTAGGTATCATAGAGATATAAATATTTCTAGTCAAATTATGTGGTATTTGATGAGTAATCAGATAGTTGACACGGGTAGTGATGAGTTTTGGATGGTGGTGCGCAAGAGGCCGGTTAGATTTTCTTTGTTAGAGTATTGTTTAATAACCGGCCTCGATTGCGGTACAGAGCCTGTAGATGAACCAGAGGGAGGTGTCTTTGGCTCCAGACACTTTGGCGGTAAGTCTGAGATTGTTTTGAGTGAATTGGAGGCAAAGATGAGTGTTCAAGTGCAGAATGAGACTGGTGTAGACGTGGAGAAGTTAAAGATGGCTAGTCTTTACTTCTGTTTTTTTGTGTTCGGTGAGGGGACTAGGAAAAAAACGAATAAGATCGACCCTAAATACCTGAGGCTTATAGATGATTTGGATAGGTTTAACAGCTATCCGTGGGGTAGAGTAGCCTTTCGTGATGCGGTCCGATGTTTGAAGAAGGACCTTTTAGGGCGATATAATTACCTCACCGAGGCACAGGGTCGGAAAGAAGTTGATGACAGCTTCCTTGTCGGTGGTTTTGTGCTGCCTCTGCAGGTATATTAATTTTTGAATGTTAAAACTGGATTTGTTATCTTTATTTCTACTAATAACATTGTTCTAAATTTATGTTACAGATCCTCGCTTATGAATATTATCCGAGCGTGGCACAAAAGTTTGCAAGGAAAAGAGATGTGGACGGTTTGATGTTGCCCAGGATGTTTCAATGGGTGATTAACACGTGGCCGTCAAACCGTGCCCCAACTGCTGTTGATGTCACTGCAGCCTTTGGTGATTCTGCTATAGATGTAAGTAATATGAATTGATTTGATATAATAAATGTGTACTTACTTTTTAATTAATCTGATACGTTATTATTTAAATGTAGGATTGTCTTGGATGTTTGAATCCTACTCCTGAGGAGCTCGTTTCAACGTATTATACGACCGGGGATTTTGTTGATTCTGCGCCCGATGCGGTCACCACTCGGGTACTCGAGCTCTGGAGGCAGCGTCAGACAGTCATATGTAGCGAGCACCCTCTGGAGTCTCCCTCAGTCCAGCACATGCATTCCGCACATTCACCTCCCTCTGTCCAGCACACACCTCCTGCACATGAATCTCCTGACGTTTCCGGCACTCGTCCTGGTGATCTCAATAGATCCAGCTCTAGCACCAGTTCTCCTATGCGTACGGGTCCTAAAGTCCACTTTGGACTCAATCCTTCCCGCCGCCCATCACTCTTGGAGCATCGTTTCGAGCGGCGATTGACTGCGTTGGAGGATTCTGTTACGTCCATGCATGTTAAGATGTCAGCAGAATTTATTGAGACCAGAGCGTCTATCAGGAGCATAAATCAAGCTCTAGTTGACTTGAAATCGAGTTTCAATCTTGGTCTCGATGAGTTGAGATTGAGTTTGACTGAACAGATTAGAGCTGGTTTTGCTGAGATGAGGTCTAACATGCCAGTGCAGCAGGACAGAGATTATAGCATAGCATATACCAGAGGGCGGAAGAGGAAAGCGTCCAAGGCAGATTTTGGTGAGTTAATTTTATTAATTATATTTATGTTTATGTAATATAATGATTTAGTACAATTCTCATAATTATTTTAATTTGTTTAATGTACGCTATTAGGGTTGGATGATAATCTGGCCAGGAAAATTGACAGTACTAGCCAAACACTACATATATTTGAGCCTAACCTTCCGGTCATTATAGAGGAGTTCTCAGAAGGTGAGTTAATGCACTTTTTTGATTTGATATTTTTGTATAGTATATTAAACAACAATCTTTTTATTTTTAGATATTCAAGTTACTCCGGATTCGCGTAAGTCAGGTGGCGAGGTGACCACGTCGAGAGGTTATTACAATAAACCTTGTCTATTCATATTTGCATTAAATTTCTTATTATTCTAATTTGTTAAATGTACACTGTTAGGTGTGGCTGATAATACGGGTAAGAAAATTGGCAGTAGTAGCCAAACCCAACAGATATTTGAGCCTAACCTTCAAGGCATTCCAGAGGAGTCCGCAGGAGGTGAGGTAATGCATATTTTTTATATTTATATTTATGTATAGTATATTAAACAATATACTTTATGTTTTTAGATATTCAAGTGACTCCAGATGCGCATATGCCAGGAGGCGAGGGGACCACGTCGAGAGGTTATTAACTATACCTTGTTTATTGTTCATATTTGCATTAAAGTTGTTACAATTGATTATTTTATAGATGACGGTGTGAGGCCACTTGCGGAGACCGTGACACTGAAGGTAAACAACTCGCTTGCACGAGTTAGGGCATCGATGCTCGACCGTTCGCCTAGTAGGATTCGAGGTTTTTACGCCGAATATGAGAAGTCTTTCTACGGACCCATGGCGATCGCAAACTCGCATGTCACTTTCTCTGTAAGCTTTTAAATAAATCTTTTATAAAGTTTAAATTTGTAGAGGATTTCTTTTAAAACATTGAAAACCTTTTGTTATGTTGAATTCAGCACTTCGGCGAAGCTCTCCGTGGATTGGTTGAGATGCAGATCCGACATCCTGAAATGATGTCGGCAGATGATTTGTTGATGGACAGACATTTCTACGGTGCAATCTCAGTTTTGGCCGAAGATAAAGATATCGATTTCAAAATAAATATGGCACGGATTGTGAGCAAAGTCAAAGGTAGTGATCCAGAATGGCCGTGTCTCTCGTAGGAAAAGGCACGAAGAATTCTCATCCCTGTCTACACAGATCGGGGCTGGTTTTCGCTAAAACTCGTGACAGGAGTGAATAAGTGCATTATATATGACTTGCTGCGAAGGCACGATCCCAAATTCAAAGATCTGAATAAAGAAATAGAGCCTATACTTATAAACGCTGCTCGTCTGCTATCCATTGTTGGGAACAACCCACAACCCGAGAGGCCATGGAATATAAAACTACATGATGAATTCCGTGCCAAGATTATACAGTACGTTATTCCGTCTGCTATTTCATTATTCATTTTTTTAATGTTACAACAAATATTAACTGTTGATTTTTTTCTTTTTTCACAGTGAAGATTCGGGAGCATTTGTGTTAGCTGTTGCTGGATACTCTTTGTCTAGGAAGAGCGCGCAAGTAGTACTAACTTTATATGATAGATTAGTATCTGAGTTTAGATATTTTTTAGCTTGTAATATGTTCCTCAATGATTGGTGATTATTGTGATGTATTGGACAATTTTATGTCATTATTGGAACGTCGTCTTATGTAATTATTTGGGGTTGGTCGACTAATAGACTTCTTTGGTCGACCACTTTCCTTTTTTGTCGATTAATAGCTTGTCTGGTCGACCACTAGATTTTGTTGGTCGACCACCATTGCGTTTTGGTCGACCTTCGTTCTTTAGGTTTTAGGGTTTTTTAGGGTTTAGGGTTTAGAACCGTAAATTCATAATTCATCACATAAATAATTTAAATGTTAATCGTGGAATCACAATCGAACTATTTTGCTAAATTTTAAATTAAAAAAATCGTAATTTCAAGATTATGTTATATATTTTAATTTACATATGAATCATTTCGTCAAAATCTCAGTATTTTGTTACATTATAAAAAAAAAACAGGATTATGTTATATATTTTAAGTTAAATGTTAATCGTGGAATCACAATCAAACTATTTTGCTAAATTTTAAATTAAAAAAAATCGTAATTTCAAGATTATGTTATATATTTTAATTTACATATGAATCACTTCGTCAAAATCTCAGTATTTTGTTACATTATAAAAAAAAACAGGATTATGTTATATATTTTAAGTTAAATGTTAATCGTGGAATCACAATCGAACTATTTTGCTAAATTTTAAATTAAAAAAATCGTAATTTCAAGATTATGTTATATATTTTAATTTACATATGAATCACTTCGTCACAATCTCAGTATTTTGTTACATTATAAAAAAAACAGGATTATGTTATATATTTTAAGTTAAATGTTAATTGGGAATCACAATCGAACTATTTTATTATATTTTAAATTTAAAAAAATCGTAATTTCAAGATTATGTTATATATTTTAATTTACATATGAATCACTTCATCACAATCTCACTATTTTGTTACATTATAAAAAAACAGGATTATGTTATATATTTTAAGTTAAATGTTAATCGTGGAATCACAATCGAACTATTTTATTATATTTTAAATTTAAAAAAATCGTAATGTCAAGATTATGTTATATATTTCAATTTACATATGAATCACTTCGTCACAATCTCAGTATTTTGTTACATTATAAAAAAACAGGATTATGTTATATATTTTAATAATTGACACGTGTCACGACAACAAAAAATATGAATCGTAATTGCATTACCTTACATGTTTTAATTTATATATGAATAACGGAATCATAATCTCACAACTATCCTAATTTCACAATTATGTTACATATTTTCGACTATTATTAATATCTATTTTTTAAAAAACAAAACTAATGGTCGACCATGAGGGTGATGGTCGACCAACAGCTTGATGGTCGACCATAAAGCTCATGGTCGACCATCATCCTCATGGTCGACCGATAGCTTGATGGTCGATCAAAGAAAAATAGTGGTCGACCAACAAGCTAATGGTCGACCATGAGCTTCAACGTCGACCAAAATAAACTTATGGTCTACCAATCAAGCTAATGGTCGACCATTAGGCTCATGGTCGAACAAAAATAAAACTTTGGTCGACCCTCAAGCTATCTCTTTCTGAATTCACCGATCGAAGGTATTCTGTTTTATTTTCTTCTGCCAACTCTCTTCTCTAACAAAGGAGGCAACACCAATGGAAAATTAATGTTGCGTGGCCATTCATTTTCTTCCGGAACGGGATACACAGTCTCTGAGTAAGCCATGCACCATGACATTGTAGAATAGTACTCTGAACACATATCGTATAAATCAATCTTCGCTAACAAACTAGCTGCGATGGCATGAGCACATGAGATTCTATCAATATCAAAAACTCGACATTGTGCATCTTTTTGATTCAAGGTCCACTATGGCCGAATGTCCACGACTCCTAACATCAAACTCCAGACGTCCTAATTCAAAAACTTGCATTCCTTGGGCATCTGTGAACCTGCTACGAAGAATCCCCTCGATCGTAGGGGTCAAGTCAGTGTTACTTACAATTGATGCGTGGCGATATCGGGCAAACCAAGATGAGGCCAGTTTCTGCAAAGAATCTAAGAGTGCAATGATTGGCAGCTTCCTTTCTTCAAGTAGTCTAGCATTGATCGACTCAACCCCGTTTGTCGTCATAATATTGTAACGGGTCTTCGGACAATACGCTCGAGTCCATCCATCAAGTGAGTCTCTCTCGTCAAAATATTGCGCTGCCTCAGGATATCTATTTCTAAAATCATTGTATGCAATATCAAACTCGAAAGTTTTATAAATTTTAGCAATGTGCAAAAACATTTCGGTTGCAGTCTTTTTTTTGCATCTAGTCTTCATGTTTTGGGATAAATGCCACGTACAATGACCATGATGCGCATTTCTATAGACAGTAGAAACCGCATTAATGATCCCCTGATGCCTGTCAGAAATTATCACCAATTCATCCTCGTCAGGTACTACTTCTAACAACTTCGTTAAAAACCAACTCCATGAAGAAGTACACTCGACATCTACGATTCCCCACGCCAAAGGATATTGGTGATAATTTCCATCTTGTGCCGATGCCACCAGTAAAACATCATTATACTTGCCCTTCAACCACGTACCATCAATTGATACAACTTTTCGCATACTTCGATATCCTCTAACGCATGCACCAAAAGCAAGAAACATATACTTGAATCGATTTTCCTCGTCGACAAATATGTCTGTTATGCTTCCTCGATTCATCTGCTCAACCATGTGCAAATAACAACTCAATTTAGTAAAACTCTGCGTAGGATCACCTTTCAACATATTGTCTGCTAGTTCTTTCCCTTTCCAAGCCTTGTAGTATGACATATCAGCATTCATACTATTGCGCATCATCGCCATCACCGCTTTTGGTACCATTGGCACTGGATGACCTTGGAAATTATCCACTAACATATCACGAACAACAGCAGAACTCGCTCCACGGATTCTCTTTCGTCTGCCAGTCAAACCACATGTATGTGTATTGCAATATGTTCTAACGGAGAATGCACGTGAATCATTCTTAATCAAAGAGGTCCAGATTCTCCACTTACAATCAGACGCTACACATTTTACGGCGTACACCTTTTGGGTACTTTTAACCGTCTCAAATTCAAAGCAAGCTTCCAAAGTTATTCTAATTAGCTCTTTTTTCACCGCTTCTCGGTTTGGAAACTCTTGACCAACAAACAAGTTTGAACCATCCGTGAATGAAAACGTGTCATATCAATATCCACATCCGCATCCAAATTTGCGTCATTGCTTTGAACCAAATTTGCCTCGACCTCAATTGCATCATTACGTGCTTCGTCATATAACTCGTCTGTGTTACTACGATCCACATGCAGGGCATCCGCATTATGCGCTTCGTCGAATGTGTTACTATGATCCACATGCATGACATCCACATTATGCGCTTCGTCGAAAAAATCACTGCTATTATTACGATCCACAGAAACAATATTCAAGTAAAAATAATCATCAAAATGACTCTGTTCGTTAATATTGCAATTGTTTTCATCAATACCATATCCGTGCACATTATCAAAAGAATCAAAAGAAGCAACACATTCAATTTCAACTTGAAGCACTGGCCTATTTCTCGGACAACCAAGATACAGATATGCTTTCAAATCATGGTCATTCTCTATATAAATTGGTTGAATGTTGCATGGAAAATCTAGAAGATAACTCAACCTCAAGTTGGCAGTGTCTTCTACTTTCCCAGCTCTATATAGTTCACTTTTTAAATTTTCAAAATAACAAATATCATCATCCACTGGAATAGCAACAAACTTTGCATTGACCCCTGGATTCCATTTATAAACCAGCCCCTCTGTCACTTCCTATTTCCCATCAAAATGAACAACAATAACGGTTGGCATTTCTACAAAGTGCACAAACAAATATGATAATTATAATGAGCAAAATGATTTAATAACAAAAAAAATTTACACACATGGTCGACCAAAAATTAGTTGGTCGACCAAGAAATTATGTCGGGTCGACCAAGATGATCACGGTCGACCCGGCAAACACAACAACTTGGTCGACCATTAAGAGTGTGATCGACCATGAAAAAAATTTCTTTGGTGGACCAGGAAGCTTCTTGATCGACTAACTTAATTTTGGTTGGAAAATATTCTTCATTTTAATTTTGGACCTGTGAAAATGTGAAATGAGTGGCGGATGCCCATTGGTTAAAGGCCCGTCTCACGGGGCCGACCGCATTGCGTGGCGTATTGGGTAAAATGTTATAGGTCAGGTGTGTTTTAGTAGGTGGCCATCTCAGACGGTTAGGTAAAAAACTATAGTGTGCCACGGCATGGATAACAGGACCAGAGTCGTGTTTTTTCCTATCAGCTCGCATCGAGTTCTCCCCTCTCACTATATCGGGCACGCCACATCGAGTTTCGACCATTTTCGACACCGTGCTAACATCCAATATCCCGGTCGGATTAATATGGAAATTGCTTTGGTAGGTTTTAACGGCGGACTCAAGGGCGTCGTCAAAAGTGTCGTCGTCGGCATTCCCTTGGTCTAGGTCATCAAGATAACCAAACTTTTGAAGGTAGTTCTTGAGTCGATGGATTTCTTTCGATTTGTTTCCCTTGTGACACCCTTCTAAGTGTTTGATGAACTCAAAAGGGGAGTGGAGGTTTTTCTCATCCGGCGCATGTCTCGTGGCATGGCCAATGTCAGAAGAAACTAGGAAAAATAGAGTGATACAAAACAAGAGCTGAAAATATTTAAGCGCCATGAAGAAAATTGAAGACGATGTTTATTGAAATTCATGTTACAATATATGCAATTGTATTTATAGGCATCAAAGTTTAAAAAAAAAAAGTTTAATTAATAATATAGTAGACTGACTCAATATTAAATTTGACTTTGGTCTTGGAAAGAATAATCTTGAAACAATAGTTTGTTTGTCTACGCGGTTGTGTTGCATACCTTTCGATTGATCGCATGATTAAGTAAACTTTAATATTATTTATTTACTATATTTGTAAAATTAATTTCTTTTTAATGGAGAAATTTTTGCAATCCATTAATTGGGCCGCTCATTCCGTCGGATACGTTGCGAGTTGGATGTTTATATAATTTTGTTTTGTATTAGAATTTTATCTCTGATAATTATATTTTTATGTAAAATTTGGCATATTATTATGAAACATTAAATACAATACAGTAATTATGAACATTGTCAAAAGGTGAAATGATAATTATAAAATTGTTAGAGGTAAAGTTACACTTATCGAAATGAATAGAGATAATATTGGTAATAACGTCAAAGACCACATATCACTACTACACTTATGTTTAATATAGTTATATATATAGATAAATAACCTGCGTCGAAAAATATATGGTTAAATTTATGATATAAAGATTTTACAAAAAAAATAAAATTTTGTGAAACGATTTCACGAATCAATTTTATTAGAAAAATCTTCTATTTGGATAATTAATGAAAAAATATTTTTATTTTTATGCCAAAATTAATACTTATTATTGTAAATATGGATATGGTTACGTTGGACTCGTTTCACGAATAAAAATCCGTGAGATATTCTCACAAAAGACCTACTAAAGATTTTATATGTTCAGTAAAAAACATTATGTTTTAAGAGTCATATATCTTTACATATTATATATGTACAACCAAATAAAGTAGCATACATAATTATGCATTACGGAATAGTTTTTCGATATTCAAAGTTTTGGAATAATTTGTCAAATATTTTATAATTAAAAATGGGAAAATAGTTCCTTAAAAAAAGAGGGAAAATAGTTCCTTAAAAGAAAGGGAAAATAGTTTCCAAATTGGTCAAGTCTTTACTTAAAACTTGGAAGTCGTTGCTTAAAACAAAACTTGGCCAAGTCAACCGTGGTCCTGGCTTTGTTTTGTAAAATAATATTTCAAAAAATAAAAAATAAAAAATCGTCGGTCATTATTCTTTTAGAAAAAATAATTCTCAAGTCAGTATTGTTTATTTTCTCTCAAATTTTAACGTGTTGAATGAATCAAATGAATGTTCCAAAATTTATGAAAGTGTTTTACTAAAACTAACAGCAATAGATAGCGATTCAGCCAATTTTGATTTTATTTTTTAGCCGACAAAAGGGTTGATACGTAGTGATTAGTCGTATCACACTCAAATTAATCTAACTCAACAAAATCAATATGTTGTAGCATGAGTTGGGAGTGTTTCAGGAGGACTGTGTGAATTTATTGATTTAAAATTTTAAAATAAAAAAGAGAGAATTTTCTTATAATTAGTTCTAAGAAAATATAAATGTAACCTCTAACCGTGTATCACACTTCACTCAAATAGGCACAAGTTTGCTCGTCCTGTTTCCTCATTGTTTCTCTCAACCAGCAGCGCCGTGCATTTGCTGATTTGCTCTTTTTTTTGCTTCTTGTTTATGCAGCACATTTTGAACACACAAAGATTACGTGAGATTATCTCTCAAGTCAACTTTTTAACATGAATATCCAACACGACACACTAAAAATATTAATTTTTATGTCTAGATTATTATTTTTCGCATAAAAAATAACATTTTATTAGTTAATTTATTAAAAATATCGTGCAATTGATTTGAATGAAAAATATTTGACTAATAAAAAATATTATTTTTATATTCAAAATATTATTTTCACTACAAATTATTATTTTTTGTTAGTTATGTTATGAAGAAATATTGTGTAATATATATTAATTTGAGTGAAAAATAATAATTTTTTTTATCATAAATACTAATTTTCACTGTAATTTTAGATCAGATCGATTCATCTCGTGCCGATAAATTTATGATATCATTGCACAAAAGTACTCTTTTGAACAAATCATTGTGTTTCACATGATTCTCCCTTGAAGTTTTACTTAAAAGCAGGACACATTTTGCTTGCGAATTGAATTCCTTTCCTATATTTCCTTGTGGTATTGCGTGGATATGCCAAACCTATGAGAATTCTTCTCTTCTTCCACGGACTAAATTTCATCACATTCACTTATATGCATTCAACAATTTTGATTATGAATTATAAAATCAATTTAACCATTAAAATTGACTTAATGTCACTATTGACTCAATTAAATATATGGAAATATGAATGCATAAAGAGTTGTTGCCATTAGATCTCGAATCCGAATTCTCGTCTCAAACTTTATACCTTGTATTTCTCAAATCTTTTATTATATAGATTATTATATTGCAACAAATAGAATAATGTTTGAATTGAACGAAGAAGAGTATGTTTCTCGAATTTATAATTGGGTTCAAATCTCGAGATCTAGAGACCGCAAGATATTTTAATTTTTATTTATTTATTTAATAATTAAAAAAATCTAAATCTATTTTTTCCGGATTTAAGCGTTTACAATATTAAAACATCGAATCTATTATTCCTTTTATGTATTCGAACTTTGAAATTTAAGCCGTGGAAATAAAAAAGAACATAAATTAGAAGGTCCTAGATATAAATTTGTTGAAATTCCAATGGAAATTCAGTTATAATATATAATGAAAAATTAAGTTGTTGGAATTTTGGTGAAAATCCGAGAAAACTGCTACGGCCCCCTGAATTCAATTAACAGGCTACAAAGCCCTTTACTTTTCAAAATTAAAGCTGGCAGCACCCTATATTTTGAATTTTATATCCATCAAAACACATGTTCAAAATTGAAGCTGGCAGCAAATGTTACATCCATTAAAGCACATGTTCAAATACCTGCAGAGAGATGTTTGATGCTTTTGATGTTGTCCCTGTAATTAAGTGTTGGTTGTGTGGCTTGGTCTGGAGCCCTACTTGGTTACTTACATCCTTTTTTCTCCTAAAAACAAGAGCAAAAAGAGGTTGATAACTTTCTTTTGCGGTAATCAGCAGCTTGTCCAGGCACAACATGAAACATATGAGAACAAACTCTCATGTATTCTACTTTATGGTAGCATTTATGTGCATAATCCTCCAACCTATGTCTACTTTCACCAATGGCACTGCACGCATGCATGACAAAATGGATATCCACAAATTTGAAATACGCCACAAGAACAAGTCCTCTTCACATGGTCAACCACATATTGCCTCACAACTCCGTCATTGGTCAGACACCGAATCTGATATTCAAGCTCTCAATTTCTAATTGTTTGATGAATGAAAACAAAATTCCTCTTGGAAAGAAGAATTTCGAAACAATCTTCCGAATTGGTGACGCGGTTATGTTGCATATTTTTGGAACGATCATAGTTTTAGTTAAACTTTAATAATATTTATTTACACTATCAATTTATTAATGGAGACATTTAACATGTAAAATTACCTATTTGGCCCGCTGAATCAGCTGGATATATTATTTATAATTAGCACCAAGTCTACGCCTTGTATATATGTACAATACTTTTGTGTGCCAGAATTTTATCTTTGATTAATTCTTTTTTATATAAAATTCGGCATATTATTATACAATAAAAATAATATGGTTAATTATTAACAATTTTATAAGGTAAAACGATAATTATAAAAAATAGATTTTCCGGTTGTACAGTGACATCACGATTACTTACTATAGTTTCCATACAGGCCTTCACTGACTCATTTGGATCAGACACAAATCACAATGCCTCGTGTGATTTTGCTGACCATTTTTTTTGACTTCTACATGATGACGTGGATTTGATCATAGCTGACATAAATCTTTTTATTATATCTTATCTTGCTTCTATCTGGATAAATTTGTGTTGGTTTTTGCTGTTATATGACTCTGTTATAATTTGTATAGCTTTTAGATGAAACCTTGGCCTGTTCTCTTTTTCATTTTTCTGTGATGTTTTCTCGTTTTTATGTATATGCCCAAACCCCTGCTACGATATTTTGACAGTGTTTTTTAGAACTAAAACAAAAAAAAGTGGTACCACATATCACTACTTTGTCCATGCTTAATATATAGATAAGCAATATTGTGGGGAAAATATATGTATCAAAATAATATTGTGGGGAAAATATATGTATCAAAATAATTTTGTGGTATAAAGATATACTATTTTCAGTAAAAAACACAACGAATCGTCACTTCTGATTTCTCCACAGCTGCCTGTAAAACCACACATACTACGTTTCCGTTTGCATTAATAATTATTGTATTGATATTCAATAAAGGGTAATTTTAGTTCTAATGAAAAAATAAATCAAGAAAAAAGTCTCCTGCCACAATCATGTCACTTTCCTCATCAGAAAACATGTAGATATGAACATAAACCTAAGTTAGAGTAGGCCACAAATATAGGAAAAATAATAGGGGAGTGTGTGTGATTTGTGGTTGAATTTAATTGGGGATTCAATTTATAACTCAAAAGATAAGTTCAGATTTAATTTTCGTGTCTTAGTTTTAAGTTTTTGAATATTATATCAGTCATTTGATCAATGAAATAAATACAAGTGTATTTTATTTTCAACAATACACATTTATTGTCTAAAAAAAGTGTTAAATTTTATAATTCTAAATTATAATATAATTATATACCTAATATGATTTAATTGATACTTAAAATTTGTATATTTGTACATATATTTATTGTTTTAGTTTTCGTGTATTACATATTACATAAAGAATTTACCCAACTAAAATTTATTTATACCTAAAACTCAAGAATTTATGTTATATTTCAACACATTTTTGAACTCAAGAAGGTGAAATGATAATTTTTAAAAAAAGTATGAAGAATTTAAATTATATTTTCTGTGATAAGTTATATATTATGTCATAGCTACTGAATCCCAAAAAAAGGATAATAAAAATATAAGGGGGGAAATTTAATGGCACGAAAAACATTGTAATAATATAATACATAATTAAATCTCCCCCTCATCTCACACTACTTTCCTTTTTCTCTCCCTACTACAACGCTTCAGAACCTAAAAGCGATCATCATTACCATGTTCCTACCACCACCACGCCCCCCAACCCATCATGACACCCACAAATACGCTGCTCAAGCATCAACTCGATCATCATTACCCGAGCTGAAAATTTGCAAAAGAGTTCAGAAAACTGTCGCCAATTCGTCAACCCTTAATGATGACGAGCAAGAAGAAGAAGCGCCACCCGTATCGAGTACTACATGTACAAGATAGATGAAGAAATTAATTAAAGGTTCAAGATTTGAAGGTTTTTTTTTAATTATTATCATGGAATGGAAAAGGGTTTCATGTTAAATCTGTTCCGATTTCCTTCGAATCTCCTATTCCCGAGAGCTTAAACTGCCTTTTTTTTCCTTCGTTTCTTTCTCACAGGGGAATCAAGCATCACGGTCCGATCATATTTGATGTGCTAGATCAAGATTCACTGCCGATCGAGTGGTGATTAGTATTTCAGATCTTCGTGTAAAAATAAGCATAGGGTGTGAATCTGCTTTTGCTATAGCTAGGGTTCGTTGAAGAAGCGGAAAAGTTGGCTGTTGGGTACGGTACTCGGTCATATGTTGTAAGATTTGGACTGCCGCAGGTTTGTGTGCGCTATATGTATCTGTGTGAGTGTTATCTCTCTAGTCTGTGCTTGGATTTTTCACGATCTTCCAGTACTGTTTGATGATTTTGTTTGATATTATTAATTATTATTCAGCTTTGCTACTGCTCTTTCTTCTGTTTGATGTTAATTAGGGTTTCCATCACTGCCCATTAGTTTAGAGATCCCTATGCACCATTCCTCGCCTCCACAGTGATTTATCCTCGGCTTAATGTATAATTATTAACTGGCTTGCTTGGAGTTGGAAGCTATACTTATTCAGTCTTACTAGCTGGCCGTCAGTAACAGCTGATTTGATCACAAATATTAGACACCATCGTGGACGGAGCATATGAATCATGCCCTTGTTTCGTTTCGAGTTATACAGCCGTTTATTATCCATATCTTTTATTGATTTTTATCCCACGAGTTAACTCTCTTGGTCTGAATTTTTATCTTTTAATTAATAATCAGTTTAGCAATTAAATTTAGATTGTTTTGGTATGAAATCATATTTATTCGAATAATAATGAATATAAACGTTAAATAAATTTTACTATAATTTATGTATTAGAATATTAGTGAAAATAACAAAATCAAATTCTTTTACACTCCAAAGAATTAAAATGCATCAAAATAAATCAAACTCAACACTATATATATAAACCGAAGTTCCTTAAAAACAATAGAAGAGCACTCTTCGATCAACACTCTGCGTCAGTGTTGTTCTTCACGGGTCTTTAAAACCAATCAGCAACACAACATAAACGTGAGTCGATCACTCAAATTCTTCAGCATGAAAATTATCTCCAACTCTGAACGTCGTGTACGTTCAAAGAAAAACTCCAGCAACTGCGTAAAGATCTTATCAAAGTCATCACGTTTTTTTCTCAATATTTCATATATATAGATCTTCATATCTTAACTTAATTATATTTCCATAAGAACAAAATTCTACGAACATGGAAACAAGAGTTTATTAGGAATAAATCTCTATTCAAATATAAGATATTATATCTTAGAAATAAATATCAAAAACAAATCATAGTAGATAAATATCAAAATTAAATTAGGTCAATCAAATATAGGAATAAATCTTATTATTAGATCAAATCTAAAAATACTAAATTCTTATTTTTATTTTAAATAAAAGACAAAGATTATTTAGGAATAAAAAATTATTCCTTTCAAGAATTTTAAAAAAAAAATTTGAAATAAAAAATGAATCATTAACGCCCATAAATCCAACAAACCTATTGATAAACAAATGTTATGATCGTACAAATACATACCATCAAATCTCAAGATATAGAAAAAACATATAGAGGATATTCCATTGTTTCACAAGAGAATACATATATTTTTAACAATATATTATAATTTCAATCTTAGAAGATAAACAGAGCAAAATCACCAGAATTTCCACAAAAGAAAATAAAATAAGATAACTAATCAACTTTCAAAACAAGTCGACACAGAAGAAAAAAAGCTTAATTAACAAACTCTGAGTTGAGAAGTGTCTTGGGTGTGACGCAATGCTTTTTGCAGATGGCCACGTTGCATCATATGGATGTGAGGAAAAGAAAATTCGGTGGCTATCGATCGGTTGTTTGGAAGTTAGAACGAACGTGCCTGTAATGGTGACAGCACTTGATAGCCAAGAATTGCTGGAAACTAGAATTAATCAAGATCGATTCTAACAATATTTGGGCCTGAGTCTAACTTGTAAAAAGAGGTCTCTGAATCATAATGTGTGTTCATGTTTTTTTTAGTTTCATAGCAATTTTTCAAATTAAATCAATACGTTAAAGACAATATAAAAAACTAAATGAATAAAAATATCAAACATGCCCAAAATGATCACTAAAAAACAACCCGTCTAACAGTTTTAGAGCTAAAAATATTAATCAAGTCTGTATAATCAAGTTGTTCAGTGATTTCTTTTTCAAACGATAACATAGTCAATTCATTCAATATTTCTTATGACTTGGTTGATCGGAGAAAATTTTTAATAAGCTTTAACTTTGAGAAACTTTGCTCTGCACTTGCTACTGTGATCGGGACAGTCAACAAAATTTTATAAGTAATATGAGCATTTGGTTCTAAATGCAATCATTATTCATATGAGTATCACATTAATAGCTTGAATGAATCTCTCACTTTTTACACAACTAAATAACTGGGAAAAGCTGTCTTACTCACCAACCGAATTCAACATCAAATATACATATCGGTTACAGCCAATCACCACACATTCTTGATACGCCCAACATACACATTTTCAACCTTTCACTTTTGAATTTTGATCTTAGCTAGACTGATATGGTGAACGAATGAACTGATTCCATGGGGTTTTTAGGGTTTTTAATTTTTCATCACGTTATACTTTATATATATTGATATTTGAAATTCTGAATACATATTTTAATAAATATTTGGGTTTTTTCTATGCACTCTCAAGCAAAGTTTCATAGCAGGAGATTTCATGATTTGGAAACTTCCTCATGTATATATTACAAAAGCAAAAACAAAAGGGAAGTCTCAAATTTTGAATCTCCGCCTCAGAAAGAGTGAATAAATCATTAATTCGAAGGTAATATATGATTGATTCTCATTTTCTGATTTGTTCTGATTTTTATACTTGTCCTTAATCCGCCATGCTTCCCACCATTACTCCACCTTGATAAGAAAACTAGACTGGTTTGGTAAATCATACCAACAACTTATTGCCAGCTAGATTAATTCATCCACTCCTGACTTTGATTTCGAAGAGGGCCGATAATTTCTTAAAATTTTACGAGTGATTTTTTTAATAATAAAATTCATGTTTCGGCCGCACTAATTCTTCACAAACTGGATTTTTCGTTTCAATTCCATAGCTGCATATGTGGGGCTATCTAGTATTATATATAATAATTTTTAAAAAAAATTTTTGGGCCCCAAAAAAATGGATGGGCCTGAGTCATTGGACTCATTTGATTCCATATAAGCACGGCCCTGGAATTAATGTCGACAGATGAGAACAAGTCCGGGCCAGAGGTTAATCGGAAGCAAACACTTGTTTATTGGATGTACTACAAGCATTATAATATCAAGTAACTCTAACTTGAGACAATCTCATATATTTATTTATATTTATTCAAACATGTGAGACGAGTACTTACATTACAATTATAATTTACTTAGTTTCCTTCAAATATTGCAATCTGTTGAGTGAGGGAAATAAGGATGATCGAGTAATAAAAAAGTCTCCAACTTATTTGGCACAAATATTCTTAAATGATCGATGTAGTTTCGTACGAGGTGGCACCAATGTAAATGATTATATATAATATAAATAAGCTACTAAATGGTCCGCAACTAGGGATGAGAAAGAAATATTTTCGATATATCGAACATCTCGATACAGTACGGTAACAATATCGAATTTTTTGGTGCATTAATAACATGAAATTTAAAAATTTCGATATATATCGAAATATCGAGATAATGTATAAAAATGTTAAATATATAATATTTTAAAACAATAAATTTATAAGATTTAAAAAATGTAACTTTTTTTTGATATAAAATGATATATATCAATATAGTGACAAAATCTCGTAATACTGTACAATTTCAGTATAATCGGTATGTTAGTTATATATCGAAATTTTCGGTATACCGATCGGTAAATGAATAAAATTTGTTTATATTGTAATTATCGGTATATACGATATATAATTTCGATACGATACGGTATACCATCCCCTAACAAAACCAATAAAAATCTTTATAGATATCAAGTTCATTTTATAAAAAAAAATATTTTGACATAAAAAGTAACATTTTTCGTAGCCTGGATTGGATTGGAGATCAAATTCACAAAATGTATGAGACGATCTTATTTAAGTTTTGTGTATGATTTATCAATATTAATTTTCTTAGTTTATTCTTTATCGATAATCATAATCTAATTGATTTATTAATTATGGGTAAAAATAAAATAATAATATTTTTAAAATTTAAAATGATTCATATTTTATGTGTTTTTATTAAAATAATATAAACAGTTTTGGTGTCAATAAATGTTGAAAAATGCTTAATTTTTATTTTAAAATATTAGGAGAAGAAAAAACCCAAAAACTAGAAATTTTAGCTTCTAAAACTATTTTTTTAAACAAATATTATAATTTTTAAAAAATATGGTTATTTTTTTAAAAAAGTGCTTTTAATCAGCTTATCCAACCAAACGAAATACGGGGCCCCTCGTCAAGGCACCGTTGTTCGGGGCCCGGCCCATTTAATATTAATTTTAACTTTTTAAAAATATATTTGGCCAAATGTCGTATTCGTTCGTAGGTTCGATGGAGATTACGATACGGGGCCACGGGGGTATTGGAGAATCGAAGGGAAATCAATAGCGAATCCCCAATTCACGTTCTCCCTCGGCCGTTCTGGGCAAGTAAGTTTTTCGAATTCACGTGCACGTGAACGAACTGCAAGGAAATGGATCATTGACATTACCCGAACTTGCATCTTTGTTTGTTTGTGTTTCCAATATTGCTGCGCTTGAGCGTGAGTGCGGATTTTTTTTTTCTGGCACCTGTAGGATATGGTGAAGGAGACAGCAGGGGTCTCTGATGGCGGCATTCTTAGTACCTTGGTGCGATTAGGAAGCAAAAGGTCTCTGGCAGAGTCTTTCGGGACTAGTACCGATTATTCATATTATTCTAACAATGAAAGGTAAGTACATCTGTGCATACCATCTTTTCTTAGCGTGATGAACTTTGAACTACTAGCATATGCTGGGTTTTCTACTAGGATCAAGTCTCAGAAGTTTTGATGTCTTTGAGGTTGAAACGGCAACTATTTTGAATGATATATTTACAGGACTAGTGGCGACATGAGTGAGAGGAGCGATATGTACAACATTAATCTTGAAGGTAATGCATAAATTGAAATATTCTCTTGTTACTCTAGGGGTATACAACGTGCATCTGTTTGTTGACTTGTTTCCTAATTTTGGACTTGAACTTGATGGCTGCAGATTCTATGCTGGACCCAGAAGACCTTAGATTGAAATTGACACGCAAGAGAATTTCTAGGCGTATAAAACTTGAAATTGAGGAGAGGGAAAAGGCAGAGGTTCACGAGAAGGTGTCAGGAGCTGCTCGGGCTCTGGAATCACCCGATAGGAGCCTCTGTACAAAAATTCCATCATCAAGTGGAGCTGCTGGACCACCTAAGATTGAATCAACCAGCAGTTCTTATTCTTCTCATGCTACAAATGAAGCTAGGTCCAACCCTCCCGAAAGATTTGCAAAATATTCTAGTGGGTTTTTATTTCCTGGGTCTACAGTTGATCAGCTTCCATATCTGTCATCAATCAGGCATATGGATGCCTCGAGAACTGCCCGGTTCTTGATTAGTGATCCCTTGGAATGTTCAGCCGAAAGGAGCTTCTTGACAAATATTCCATTATCAAGGGGAGCTGCTGAACCACCTCCGATGGATCCAGTCAGCAGTTATACTTCTTGGGCTACAAGTGGAGCGAGACCCAAATCCTCTGACAGAGTGGCAACATATTTTAGTGGGTTTTCCGCTCCAAAAACTGCAGCTGATCAGCTTCCACATTTGCCATCAATCAGGCATATGGATGCCTCAAGAGCTGCTCAGTTCTTGATTAGTGATGCCTTGGAATGTTCAGGCGAAAGGAGCTTCTTGACAAATATTCCATTATCAAGGGGAGCTGCTGAACCACCTCAGATGGATCCAGTTAGCAATTATACTTCTTGGGCTTCAAGTGGAGAGACACCCCAATCCTCTAACAGAGTGGCGACATATTTTAATGGTTTTTCCGCTCCAAGAACTTCAGTTGATCAGCTTCCACATGTGCCATCGATCAGGCATATGGATGCCTCAAGAACTGCTCAGTTCTTGATTAGTGATCCCTTGGAATGTTCAGCCGAAGGGTGCCTCTTAACAAATATTCCATTATCAGGGGGAGCTGCTGAACCACCTCAGATGGATCCAGTCAGCAGTTATACTTCTTGGGCTACGAGTGGGGAGAGACCCCAATCCTCTGACAGAGTGGCAACATATTTTAATGGGTTTTCTACTCCAAAAACTGCAGTTGATCTGTTTCCGCATGTGCCATCAATCAGGCATGTGGATGCCTCAAGAACCGCTCAGTTCTTGATTAGCGATCCTTTGGAATGTTCAGGCGATTGGAGCTCCTTGACAAATATTCCATTATCAAGGGGAGCTGCTGAACCACCTCCTATGGATCCAGTCAGCAGTTATACTTCTTTGGCTACGAGTGGAGTGAGACCTCATTCCTCTGACAGAGTGGCAAAATATTTTAATGGGTTTTCTGCTCCAACTGCAGTTGATAAGCTTCCACACGTGCCATCAATTAGGCCTACAGATGCATCAAGAACTGCCCAATTCTTGATTAGCGACTCCTTGGAACTGCTAAAGTTCCCTTCACCTACAATGTCAATGGCCCTTGAGGATTTTGGTAAGCTGGTTAAGGAACTTCCTCCTGTAACTGGTAGCATGTTCAAGGCCCCCCCATTCACGGTATGCATTGAACTTCTATAATAAAACCACTTCTTTCCATGAGGAGATTTTGTATGACAGGATAGGTGATACCTCGATGTAGAACTATAATGCCGTAGTTCAATATTTTTGATGTTATAATGAATTTCAAATGCACATTACATGCTTTCTGTCAACACTAGTTTCTTCGGTTTCACCATGTATGAGTGTATGTAAAGGTCCTTTGTACATACTGTCGGAACATGTTTGAGCACGGGAGACTATTGGAAAATTGATGACATAACACTATGCCATCTTGTGAAATGTGTCAACATTATTTGGATTCTGTATATGTCAGAATTTCATCTAGATAAACTTGAAGCGGTGACCTTTTTCCATTAACCAAATGATTTTCCAGTAAGATGTAGCAAAACAGTTGCTTATTGATCTTACGAATGATGCTTTTCATTTTTATGAATGCTATGGTTGATTTTCCCTGCGCCTTATCTCTTTTAGGAATACTTTTCTCTGCATACTTATATACGTCTCTCTGACGCTATCTAGGACATTTTATCTCTCACCGTGAGTAGCTTGTTGCATTCACTTGGTTTGGGAAAATATGCTATCAATTTTCAAGCTGAAGAGGTATGTCCAATCCTTCGCAACCTATTAGGAGATTTTCTCAATTATTGCTTCATTTCTCCAGTGAGAGAAATAGAGCTCGAGACATCTTAAATCATCCCCAAGCATTGATTTATACTCCTTTCAAGTCATTTTGTCTTGATGATTGTTGGATGTGAATGTGACTTTTCATTCAGCGGCTTTAACAGAAGCATAGATGTTTTACATTCGGTATTAAGCAAACCTTCAGAACAGAAAAACCAAATTTCAACATGTGAATGAAGAAACTTGCATTTCTTTAAATGTGGAAGTTTGATGTTTTATTGCAGATTGACATGGATGCGCTGAAACAAATGGGGGAACTAGACCTGAAGGAATTGGGGATACCAATGGTATAATTAATGCTCACTGACAGTATATTATCTATTATTTGGATCTCATGCACTGAACTATTTTGTCTCCTGACATTGCAAAATTTTCATCTTTTTCCCTTCAATTTAATTGATTGCGTGGTATAATATAAAAATTTCCATGTTAGTTTGATTGAATGAAAACAATACCTTACAGCTCCAATAATTTTGTGAGTGCCCATTGACCATTTAGTCATTCATGCCAGCGGTGCTGATTTATTTGTACCAAAATGAGAAGTGGTGACACTTTGTGATATTTTTTTTTAATTTGCAGGGACCAAGAAAGAAGATACTGTCTGCATTGCATTCCCGAACAATGCGTCCAATGGTGTAAGCATACTGCCACTATTTTTTTGCTACGTATGAAACCATGTTTTGGATGACACTAAACAGCTATTGATTGGGGACTGCCCCTTTTATTTTTTTGGCAACCTCTATAGTCTAAAATATCGATGTTGTTTAGCCACTGGCCATTTGGCATCAGTTGTCTCATTACCAACCCCCTCCCCCATCGTAATAAAAATATATGTATTTAGATAGAACATTTTTAAAATTTCATATATTTTTAAAATTATATCAATTTGTCACATTAAACCCTTAATTTTTCAGATGATTTTAGATATTATGAAATTATATAAAGTATGCTTTTACTCTTATAATATCCACCATCGCATGCAACAAGGGATATACATACAGGTGGCACCGAATTAATGATTGAGTCACAATCATATTATGAACAGGAAACAAAAAGGTACGCGCCAAATTGTAAAGAGGATTACATTGTTAATACCCTCTTCTTTTGTAAAAGCATTAAAGCAGAATAATTCTTGTTATGTGCTTGCTTTTTTTTTTTTTATCCAAGCCCCCAGCTTGCCCAACGACTCCAAGCGTCAAATGTTTCCTATATGCATATTTAGCCAATTATTGCACAATTTTCCTTTTTTTTTTTGCCCCAATCCGTAGGTTTCATGAATGTACATGCGTTCATTTATGAAGAAATTTTACAACATTCAAACCACTAGGGAAAAATCGAATGATGAAATGCAAAAATAAAAGTTCCTAAAGTTTTAATTTGAGGGCAGAATAAAATACGTGACACCCTTAATTATTGACGGTCAAGTTAACGTCAAAGACCATTTCTGGTCAATTTTAAAAACTTCAGGGACTAAATCAGTATATATCAAGGATTGAATAGGAAATGCACCCAAACTATAAAGACCATTTAATGTTTATTATCCCATTTTAAATAGTTGTGAATAATTTGAGATGTTAAAAGATTTTCAAGCAAAATTTCCCTTGAATTTGAATAGAAGAAACCACAATTTCAATACTCATCTCCTAATTTGTAGTAGGTTTTCAAGGGGAAAAAGAGGTAAAGGGGAGAGATCCTTAGAGATGCTATCTTTCCACATAACAGGATTACTGTCCAGTGTGGACAGAGAGTATCAAGAAAAGGTGCTCAATTGGCTCCTTCCTGTAGGCCACGGTACTATTGATTTTTGTATAGAATACCCAAAAATATTGCACCCTGATTGGTGCTAGCCTGTAATATATTGCTCAAGATTCTAATTAGGTAGGAAGTCATCACATAATAATAATAAAGAGTAGAACAACAGGAATCCAGGCTAGAAACAACATTAGTGGAATGTGGGGCAGGGCAGCGAAGAAGCTTAGCAATTAAGTTGAAAAGTGATACTATGGGACATGCACGAGTGGCACTCTTTTCCATAATTTCTCCTCCCATATTTTCCTTTTTCCCAATTTATTGGCAAGTCTCACTATCTTTTTTCTTATTCATGCTCTTTGTTTCTTTTTTATGTTGAAAATTGTTAGATGTCTACGTCGACTTAATTACGTTATTGTAAATTTTGTATCTAGACTTAAACAATCATCTCCCTTGAACTATTTTTTGGAATGAAGTTAAGTTCAAGTTCATGATTTAGTAAAAAACAAGATAACCTCTCCCTAATTAAAAAATACATTGCGAGTTAAAATGAAGTCTTTGAATAATAAGGTATCTGGTAAGGTCAAATCTTACAAAGATTTTAGGGATTTGATTTGATAATATTTGCCCTTATCTAGACTTTTATCCTAATTATGTGCTTAATTTAATTAATAATTGGTAGATTTGAATAAAAAGTGAAAGTGTTTAAATTAGGAGATAAAATAAATTTGCTAGATTTCAAAGGAAATAAAATATTCTTATTCCTTGATGATATTGAATTTTTGGAGAAATCTATGTAAATCTTGACAAATATCTTATCTACACTTTCTTTACTTGATATGGGCTTAAAAAGAAAAAAAAGGAGAGGCCCATTGAGGAGAATAAAAGGGCAGAAGCGTACAAGAGAAGAAAGGCAGCCGAGAACAGAAGTACTGAAGGAGACGGAATAGGAGAACAGCGCGGAAGAAGAAAAAAGGGGAGGAAGAAGGAAGGCAAAACCAGCGAGGAATTCCTCACACACGCTACAAATCACAGAGAATCTCTTTTCATTCCTTCTTGATCATGTTTTCTCCATTGACTTTAATCAGAGACTTACACTTTTATTTTAAGTTTATGGAGTAGATTTTTATAGACTAAGGCCATGATAGGGCCGAGACATATTATTTTTTGATGTTTTGAGTTTAATTTAATTAGATTATTTATTTTATTCATTGATTGATGTCGTTTATCACGTGTTCTTTTAATCTGGCCAATTAAATAGAATATTTGTTGGTTAATCTAAAACCGGAAGGCGATAGATTAATATTTGCTTCACACATCAATCAACACATGGTTAAATTGACTAGAAATAATATTCGATTTCAGTGTGCGACTTTAGGTTGAAAAACTGGAATTTCACAACAATCTAATGCGGATGAATCTAATTAAATTCAGTTAGAAATAATTGGACTGTTAGATTTAATTAGGTTTATTAATTCGAGGAATCGTTTAATAAATAATTTTGGGAATTCCGTCGTGAATTAAATAATTAATTTATTGAATATGAATTTGACACGTAGATTATAAATTGTCTCGGTACCGTTGTGCGCCTTAGTCGTTTTTAAATAATTTGAATTTTCGTCTAGTTTAATAATTTGGATTTTTTTTGCTTTAGTTAATTTATTTAAATTGTTTAATTTAGTGTTGATTAATCTATCTCTCCCATCATTTGAATTTTATTAGCCCGAATTAGGAAAAATAATTCATATTCTAGTAATTAAACATCGATCTCTGTGGGTACGATACCTGGACTCATCTCCAAATACTATAACTTGACCTAGTCCGCTTGCTAGATTTATTCCCAACCGAAATCGTCGGTCAAGTTTTTGGCGCCGTTGCCGGGGATTGAATTGTTTAATATTAGGATTTATTATTTTCTTGAGATCAGGTTTTTATTTAATTTTGTTGATTCTACGCATATTCGTACGTTTAAAGTTTGTTTATTTATTTTCAGAGATTATCTTACTGTGCATGACCCGTGTTAGAGGAGAGACAGAATTAGAGCCGTTTGATCCAGAGATTGAGAATACTTTTCGACGGAGACGTAGAGCACAAAGGGAGAAATCCTCAGACTTTGACGTGGAAGAACAATTAAAACAAGAGGAGAAAGTTGAAACAGCAGGGATGGAAGTAATGGACAATGAGGAAGATGATCGCACTGTCTATGATCTCACTAGACAAACCACTGGAGGTTATGGTTCTAGCATCACTCGCCCTAATGTGGAAGCAAATAATTTTGAGTTGAAGCCATCCATCATTCAAATGATACAATATCAAGTGAGATTTGGAGGATCGCAGACCGAGGATCCTAATGCACATCTGGAGGGATTTCTATCTATCTGTGACACAATCAAGTTCAATGGAGTGAGCACGGATGCCATAAGATTGAGACTATTCCCCTTCTCTTTGCATGGTGAAGCAGCAGAATGGCTTAGAGATCTACCAGCTGGTTCTATTACTACATGGAATGGTTTGATGGAAATGTTCATGAATCAATATTTTCCACCCACCAAGCTAGCACAACTGCGTATGGATATATCATCTTTTCGCCAGAAGGATGGGGAGACATTACATACAGCTTGGGGAAGATTTAGAAAGATGTTGAGGAGGTGTCCTCAACATGGTTTCTCTTCATCTGAACAAGTTCAGATTTTCTATAACGGAGTAGATCCTTCTGTGCGTTCCATGCTAGATGCGGCAGCCAATGGTAGCTTATAAAGGAAGACTCCACGAGTTGCACTTGAAATAATTTCAAATATGGCTGAAAATAGTGCGGGTTGGACAGATATTAAACGAGAAAAGAAGGCTGGAGTTCTTGAAATGGATGTGTTGAATGCACTTACTACTAAGATTGATGGGTTGGCCCATCAATTCTCTCAGCTGAAATCAAATCAAGCAAATCAGGTCCAAGGAATAGTCATCGAGGAACAACCCATTTTTGATGAAGAAGCAGTGAATTTTGTGGGGAATCAATGGAGACAACAATCAAATCCATACAGTTCCACATACAATCCAGGATGGAAGCATCACCCTAATTTGTCTTGGAAGAATACGGAGAATTTCCTTAATCCAACACATATTCCTCCACTGCTCATTCCTCAACAAGTGAGACAACAAGGATTATTGGTACCTGCAGCACCTCCAGGATTCAAGCAAGAAGATCAACGACCAATTTATGAGGATTTTATGATGAAACATATTGTGGGAATGGAGACGAGACTGCAGAATCATGATGCTATCTTACGAAGGTTGGATGCTCAAATGGGTCAAATAGCCAATCAATTAGCAAATCGACCCCTTGGAACACTACCAAGTGATCCTGAAAAAAATCCGAAAGGAGTGAATGCAGTGAGTACAGTGATCAAGGCCGAGGAAGAGGAACCAAATAGGCAGAATTCTACAGATATGGAGGCAAAGAATGATGGAGGAATGAAACCAAAAATGGAAGATGCTAAGGAACAGAACACTCAGACTACACGGAAGACAAGTAAGAAAGGTAAGGAGTTTGATTCTAATGATAATATTGATATTAATACACTTCCTTTCCCTCAAAGAGCAAGGCAACTACAATTGGATCAACAATTTTCAAAATTTCTTGAAGTTTTTAAGAAATTGCACATAAATTTTCCTTTTGTAGAGGCTTTGGCTCAAATGCCTTCTTATGCTAAATTCTTGAAAGATATTTTGACTAAAAAGAGGAAACTTGTTGATTTTGAAACTGTTAAGCTTTCTGAGGAATGTTCAGCTATTTTGCAAAATAAATTACCTCCAAAGCTTAAGGATCCAGGTAGTTTCTCCATTCCTTGCACTATAGGTAATTCTAATTTTAACAAAGCATTGTGTGATCTTGGTGCTAGCATAAATCTTATGACTTATTCCTGCTTTGAGAAATTGGGGATTGGAGAAGTTAAACCAACCACTATTTCCCTTCAACTTGCTGATAGGTTTATTAAATATCCTAGAGGGGTTATAGAGGATGTTTTGGTTAAGGTTGATAAATTTATATTTCCAGTTGACTTTGTTGTGCTAGACATGGAGGAGGATCGTGAGATCCCCCTAATTTTAGGTCGTTCTTTCTTAGCTACTGGAAGAGCTCTCATAGATGTGCAAAAAGGTGAGTTAGTTTTGAGGTTGAATGATGAGAAGGTAACTTTTAATGTCTTTCGTAGTATGAAATATCCTGGATCTTCTGATTGTTATAGAATAGATGTTATTGATGATATTGTTGAGTGTAGTGTGCAGGATACTTTGATTGAAGACCCACTGGAAAAGCTTTTGATTAGCCCAAAGTCCACGGAATCCAGCAGAGAAGAAATGGAGGAATGTATGAACTACTTGGAGGGATCAAAGCTTTTGCCAAGATCGGTGAATTCGAAGATTGGGGAGCTTGGACATATTCCAAAATCACTTAAACCTTCCATAGAAGAACTCCCATTCTTCGAACTCAAACCACTTCCTCCTCATTTAAAATATTTATTTTTGAAGGAAGAACATAAACTGCCAGTAATTGTTTCTTCTTCCTTGACAGGTGATGACGAAGATAAGCTCTTGAGAGTGCTGAAGGATCACATATATGCCATTGGATGGAGCATAGCTGACATCAAGGGAATAAATTCATCCATGTGCATGCACAAAATTTTAATGGAGAAGGAGCACTCTCCCACCACTCAACCTCAAAGGAGATTGAATCCAGCTATGCAAGAGGTCGTCAAAAAGGAGGTAATCAAACTCCTTGATGCAGGTATGATCTTTCCTATATCTGATAGCAAGTGGGTAAGTCCTGTGCATGTTGTTCCTAAGAAAGGGGGAATCACTGTTGTTGAAAATGAAAATAACGAATTAATCCCCACTAGAACTTTGACTGGGTGGCGTGTTTGTATTGATTATCGCAAATTGAATGATGCCACAAGAAAAGATCACTTCCCCTTACCTTTTGTTGATCAAATGTTAGAGCGTTTGGCAGGTCATGCTTTCTATTGTTTTTTAGATGGTTATTCTGGATATATGCAAATCCCCATAGACCCCGAAGATCAAGATAAGACCACTTTTACTTGTCCCTATGATACATTTGCTTATAAAAGAATGTCATTTGGTTTGTGTAATGCTCCCGCTACTTTTCAACGTTGTATGATGTCGATTTTTCATGATATGGTTGAAAAGCATATTGAGGTCTTCATGGATGACTTTTCTGTTTTTGGTTCTTCCTTCGACTCTTGTTTGATTAATTTGTCAAAAGTGCTAAAGAGATGTGAAGAAACGAATCTTGTACTTAACTGGGAGAAATGTCATTTCATGGTAAAGGAAGGAATTGTCCTTGGTCACAAAATTTCTGAAAAAGGTATTGAAGTGGATAGAGCTAAGGTAGAGATCATAAAAAAGCTTCCTCCTCCCACTAATGTCAAAGGAATTCGTAGCTTTATTGGGCATGCAGGTTTTTATAGGCGATTTATCAAGGATTTCTCGAGTATTACTAAGCCTTTAACTAATTTGCTAATGAAAGATGTTCCTTTTGTTTTTTCTGAGGAATGTTTACAAGCTTTTCAGGTATTAAAGCAAAAGTTGACCACCACGCCAATCATTGTCGCACCAGATTGGAATCTACCTTTTGAACTCATGTGTGACGCAAGTGATATTGCTTTAGGGGCTGTTTTGGGGCAAAAGAGAGACAAATTCTTGCATGTAATCTACTATGCAAGCATGACACTTTCAGGAGCTCAATTGAACTACTCCACCACAGAAAAAGAGTTGCTGGCTGTTGTTTTTTCTTTGGACAAGTTTCGGCCATACCTTGTAGGGAATAAAGTGATAGTCCACACGGATCATTCAGCTTTGAAGTATCTCTTAAACAAGAAGGATGCCAAGCCAAGATTGATAAGATGGATCCTTCTACTGCAAGAATTTGACATAGAGATCGTGGATCGCAAGGGGACTGAAAATCAAGTTGCTGATCATCTATCGAGATTGGAGAAGCCTAAGGAAGGTAAGTATGTAATTAGAGATGAATTCCCTTACGAGAAACTTTATGGCATCTCTAATTTACCATGATATGCTGATTCTGTCAATTATTTGTCATGCAAATTTATTCCTTCTCATCTTACATATCAGCAGAAAAAGAAGTTCTTTTCAGATTTAAAATATTATCTTTGGGAAGATCCTCTTTTGTTTAGAATTTGTGCAGATGGCATTATTCGTAGGTGTATTCCAGCGGAAGAGGTAAGTTCTATACTTTCTTATTGTCATAGTGGTCCAACTGGAGGACATTTTGGGGCAAGTAAAACGGCCACAAAAATCCTTCAAGATGGATTCTACGGGCCTACACTGTTCAAGGATGCACACACTTATGTTTTGAATTGCAATGAATGCCAACGTGTTGGTAATATTTCAAGGAGACACGAAATGCCATTGAATAATATTTTAGTCTGTGAATTGTTTGATGTGTGGGGAATTGATTTCATGGGGCCATTTCCAGATTCCTTAGGAAATAAATATATTTTGGTGGCTGTGGATTACGTATCCAAGTGGGTGGAAGCAAGTGCTTGTAGAACCAATGACTCTAAGGTTGTGATCCAATTTTTAAAGAAAAATATTTTGCAAGATTTGGCACACCTAGAGCCATTATTAGCGATGGGGGAACACATTTTTGTAATCGCAATTTTGAATCTCTTTTGGCTAAATATGGGGTCACGCACAAGGTGGCAACACCTTATCATCCTCAAACTAGTGGTCAAGTAGAAGTGTCAAATAGGGAGATTAAGAAAATTTTTGAGAAGACCGTTGGATCTTCGATGAAGGAATGGGCTAGTAAATTGGATGATGCGTTGTGGGCATATAGAACAGCATTCAAAACCCCTATAGGAACTTCCCCTTTTCGTTTGGTTTATGGAAAAGCTTGGCACCTCCATGTTGAACTAGAGCATAGGGCATTATGGGCTACCAAATTTTTGAACTTTGATGTGCAAGCTACAGGTTATCATTGTCTTCTACAACTCAATGAGCTGGAGGAATTTCGTCTTGATGCATGTGAGAATGCGAAAATCTACAAGGAAAAGACAAAGAAGTGGCATGATGCAAGGATCGTGCACAGGGAATTTGAGTCTGGAGAAAAAGTTCTTCTTTATAACTCTCGTTTGAAACTCATGCCAGGTAAACTTCGCTCCAAATGGTCCAGGCCTTTTACTGTTACTGAAGTTTTTCCCTTTGGTGTTGTAGAAATCCGTGGAGATTCTGGAAATCCCTTTAAGGTGAATGGACATCGACTGAAAATTTTTCATGAAGGAATTGTGGAGCAAGAGAAGCCGAGTACTCCTTTGCACGATCCAACCTAATCTATAAAGGAAGTTGTCTAGCTGTAGACAAGAAATTTAGCGCTTGCTGGGAGGCAACCCAGTGATTTATTTTATTTCGTTTCATTTTATTTTTTTTATTTTTTTACTTTTCCATTCTATTAGGTTAATTTTTTGTGATTTTGGTGTGTGTAGGGAATATTGGAATGAAGGAATATGATTTAGATTCTGGAAAAGCTAAACTGTTGAAATAAAAGATTTTCAGCACTGAGGAATACTACCATCCCCATGTAACAGTCCATGGAATTTAAAGCAACACTGTCAGGGAAGTGTTTTCTTGCTATTCTGCACCCAACTTTTATATTCTTTTTGAATGGCATGACACTGAGGGCAGTGTAAATCTAAAGTGTGGGGGGGAGATTTGATTTGTGTTTGTTTCACGTCACCACACTTGGCATGTGCTTCAATGTTTAATCCTCGACATGAAATTTTTTTTTTGGTTATTCTTTGAGAAACTGCACTTGTGATTACATGACACACTAATTGACTTCCTAGATTTTTTATCACTCGAAAGATTGAATCACACCTAGAATTGATTGAGATGAGCTGTAGTTGTAACCGAAGGATTTGAGCACAAACTAGTTTTGTATCATATTTTGAGACATAATCTATGCACTTTGGGTCATACTTATATAAATTAATCGTGAATTAGTAAAAGGTGAGCTCATAAAAAAAATTGAAAAAAAAAAGAGAAAGAAAAGAAACAATCTAGAACTTGTCTGATTATCTTTCGAGGCGAAAATACGGAGGAGAATGACTTAGGGATGATTTAGGCGATCTTTGGACCGTTTGAGCCTTTCGAGCCTACCCAATGCTTCATTTATATCCCTAGTATCCCATTTTGAGCCTATAAAAAATCGAATGGAGTGTGTCAAAGACATACAATTAGCCACCATTCGTATTCCTTCAAAATCCCACATCAACTACCCAATTTTAGCATATACAATATTCCTCTATCTTAATTTTGAGAGAAATAAACCCCTTTAGCGCTTTAAAATTTTCAATAACTCTCATGTGTTGATAATTGATAAGAAAAATTAGAGGAGTTTGAAAAAAAATCATGAAGAATGAGAAAGGGATTGATGAAAAGATACATAATGAAAAAGAAAGGAAGGAGGAATATTGATGTGATGATTGAAAAACCTAAAAGGGAATGTTGTTGAAGATCGAAAAAAAACTGGAGGAAGAGAAAGAAAATATGGGGGAATATGAATGAAAGTACAAGGAAGATGAAAAAGTTAGGTGGATGAATGGTGAAATTCCATAAGGAAAGGAAGATAAGAGATGAAGGAGTGCGCTATATGATTAAATTGTTTATTTTCTCTCATTTTGAATCTACCTACCTTTATTGTAGCCGTGAGCCGTGGCCTAACGTTATAAGCTTAAAAAGACCTATTGACCGGGTCATATTCCTCCAACATTTAGTGGAGAAAGATATGAAAGATAAACTTATGGAGAGTTTCTTTATTTAAAAAAAAAAATCCAAAAAATATGAGCATTCCTTGAGCTAAAACACCTTTGATGAATATGAGTTTTGACTTCCACACTAAACACGTCTCATTATCTTGATCTTTTCTAGTGAATGCTTGAGTTTTAAAGTTGCAACGAAAGTGAATTTTACGATTTTCGAAGTGTGATCTTTTGATTGAGTTTGACGGAGTTTGGTAGGTTGAAAAGTGTTGATTGTGTCATTTGTTGTGGTGAATCATTGAATATTCCTCGGTTATATTTTTATTCTCTAATTTGCTCGAGGACGAACAAAGGCTTAAGTGTGGGGGGATTGATAAGGCCAAATCTTACAAAGATTTTAGGGATTTGATTTGATAATATTTGCCCTTATCTAGACTTTTTATCCTAATTATGTGCTTAATTTAATTAATAATTGTAGATTTGAATAAAAAGTGAAAAGTGTTTAAATTAGGAGATAAAATAAATTTGCTAGATTTCAAAGGAAATAAAATATTCTTATTCCTTGATGATATTGAATTTTTGGAGAAATCTATGTAAATCTTGACAAATATCTTATCTACACTTTCTTTACTTGATATGGGCTTAAAAAGAAAAAAAGGAGAGGCCCATTGAGGAGAATAAAAGGGCAGAAGCGTATAAGAGAAGAAAGGCAGCCGAGAACAGAAGTACTGAAGGAGACGAAATAGGAGAACATCGCGGAAGAAGAAAAAAGGGGAGGAAGAAGGAAGGCAAAACCAGCGAGGAATTCCTCACACACGCTACAAATCACAGAGAATCTCTTTCCATTCCTTCTTGATCATGTTTTCTCCATTGACTTTAATCAGAGACTTACACTTTTATTTTAAGTTTATGGAGTAGATTTTTATAGACTAAGGCCATGATAGGGCCGAGACATATTATTTTTTGATGTTTTGAGTTTAATTTAATTGGATTATTTATTTTATTCATTGATTGATGTCGTTTATCACGTGTTCTTTTTATCTGGCCAATTAAATAGAATATTGTTGGTTAATATAAAATCGGAAGGCGATAGATTAATATTTGCTTCACACATCAATCAACACATGGTTAAATTGACTAGAAATAGTATTCGATTTCAGTGTGCGACTTTAGGTTGAAAAACTGGAATTTCACAGCAATCTAATGCGGTTGAATCTAATTAAATTCAGTTAGAAATAATTGGACTGTTAGATTTAATTAGGTTTATTAATTCGAGGAATCGTTTAATAAATAATTTTGGGAATTCCGTCGTGAATTAAATAATTAATTTATTGAATATGAATTTGACACGTAGATTATAAATTGTCTCGGTACCGTTGTGCGCCTTAGTCGTTTTTAAATAATTTGAATTTTCGTCTAGTTTAATAAATTGGATTTTTTTTTGCTTTAGTTAATTTATTTAAATTGTTTAATTTAGTTTTGATTGATCTATCTCTCCCATCATTTGAATTTTATTAGCCTGAATTAGGAAAAATAATTCATATTCTAGTAATTAAACATCGATCTCTGTGGGTACGATACCTGGACTCATCTTCAAATACTATAACTTGACCTAGTCCGCTTGCTAGATTTATTCTCAATCGAAATAGTCGGCTCAGTATCTGTCCTGTCCTTTTGTTTGTGAAGATAGAAATTAAAAATTGCAAGCAAAGATTCATCATCATTAGTCAAACAAATAATCATATGCTTTGACTCTCCACCTTCTCTACTTTCGTCTTTAAAATAAATTTGCAAGACAATTTATCCAACCTAAACAATGCGCAAGAGAATTAGATACGAGAATCGATATCAAGATTTTGCGTGACGTTCGGAAATCAATTACAATAAATAGTTCAGACTAAAAAAAGATAAATCACAGTCAACATCCAAGAATTCCGTAAAATCACTCGCACACAAGAGACAGCAAAAAAGTAATCAAACCACCCCGTCTCCCAATAATTCAATTACTCTTTTTAATACTCTCTATCCATCATTCATCAATTGCTTCCTGCCTACACTCCGTTACCACCAGTGGTTTTTAGTGCTCATCCATATTCCATCCATCCCAATAATCCGATGATATTATAAGCTGCAATAGATCTGAAACAAAAATGGGTAGTGGTAAGCAAAGATGGAAGATTTCGTTTTACAAGTCACCATCAACCTTGCAGCTTCAGAAAAAGCTGTCTGAAACTCAAATTCAACGACCCTTTTCAGTTCCTACGGAATTTTTGTGCCCCATCTCAAACTCGTTAATGGCGGACCCTGTAATAGTGTCATCCGGCTACACCTTCGAGCGCAACTGCGTACACGCATGCGTGTCCCTTTCTTTCACACCCACGGTCGCTGGAGTGGCCGACTTCTCGTTGCTCATTCCCAACCTCGCTCTCAAGTCCGCTATTCTTAGCTGGTGCAACCTCCACCACATCGACCCGCCAAAACCCATCGACTTTTACTCAGCTCAGAAACTCCTGCGCACGTTGATGAACTCAGAAGATGGTGGAAATAGAAACCATAGCATTGGGTCGATTCGTGGGGCGGATAAATTGAGCCGGACCCCGAGCGTGGTGTCCGAAGCGAGTTCCGACGGCAGGCCGACTACTCCTTTGCCTTTTGCTACCCGTCCCTCTTGTTATTCTTCGTCTTCTTCGTGCGATAACGAAATCTTAACGAATCCAGCTTTGTTGGAAGAGGAAGAGCTAATGTTGAAGCTAAAAAGCTCTGAAATTTCCGATCAAGAAGAGGGGTTTAGCTTCCCTTCGGAGGCTGACTCGAACCCGGGAAGATACTCGGATCCATCTCTGCACTCCTAGACTACTATCCGCTATAAAAACATTAATCCCCTCGAAATATGTAGCTCTGCAAGTGAACGCTGTCGCGGCGCTGGTGAACCTGTCGTTGGAGAAACAAAACAAAGTAAAGATCGTACGTTCAGGAATCGTTCCGCCATTGATCGACGTTCTAACGAGGCGGATTTCCAGAGTCGCAGGAGCATGCAGCTGGCGCGCTCTTTAGTTTATCCCTCGATGATCAGAACAAGACCGCCATTGGAGTCTTGGGAGCCCTGCCTCCGCTACTCCACGCACTACGTTCTACCTCGGAGCGGACTCGGCATGACTCGGCTCTGGCCCTGTATCACCTTTCTCTGGTACAAAGCAATCGGGTCAAAATGATCAAACTCGGGTTGGTTATGATACTGTTAGGGATGGTGAAATCGGGTCATATGCCGGGTCAGGTTATGTTGGTTTTATGTAGCTTAGCTGCCAGCATGGAAGGGAGGGCTTCAATGCTGGATGAGGGTGCGGTGGATTGCTTCGTGAGTCTGCTGAGTCGTGACGAATTTGACTCGGTAGCGACTCGGGATAGCTGCTTGGCTGCGTTTTACGGGCTGAGTAATGGTGGATTGAGGTTCAAAGGGTTAGCAAAGGAGGCGGGGGCGGAGAAAGTGCTAGAGAAGCTGGAGGGAAGGGGTAGTGATCGTGCTAACAAGAAAGTGAAGAGGATATTGGAGACGCTGAGGAAGAGAGACCAGGTAGAAAATGAGGAGATCGACTGGGAAGAGTTGCTAAACTCGGAGGAGGATGTGAGTCGGACACGGAGTCGAATCAAGGATTCAAATTAATTGTTAAAGAGTTTGCATGCAAGTTAATTTGGACTACTTTTATGTGGGTTTTTTTTTTGTTAATGATCGCATGTATTTATAGTTCACTTTGTGTTCCTGATGATTGGTGTAGTTTTGAGGAAGAATTTTGAGTGTGAATGGATTATAATGTTAATTTAAACAACATGTTACCTCACTGAATAACATGATAAAAAAACAAAATTTAGTTTTTTTTCATTCATATCACTGTAGGATTTAAACTTTTGACGTGCCCCTAACCTTAACTCGGTTTGGCTGTTATTAATGTATTTCTACGTGTCCTCTTCACATTTTTTTTAATGAATTTTGTAATATATTTTGCACATCTGGACAGTCTTTCACACCTTTGGCAGGGTTTTTGATACACATTTTCAGGTGGCATTCCATGAAATATTAGTAGTGTATATTTCATAATTTAAAACATTAAAGTAACATACCATACTCAACAACTAAATCTCACCCAATATGGAAGAATAACTCTAGGAGACGAAACAAAATCTTGCTGTTAAAAATGTTTCAGATAGCAGAGATTAGTCTGCCCTAAAAATGTGGAACTCAAAACCTAGGCAAGACCTCTTAATAAAAAAGAATGAACGAAGCACATTACATCTCTTTCCAAGAAGGCTGCTTAGATGATGTAGTTTGGATGTCTTTCGTGTATATACTCGTTAGAGTGAAAAACAATAAAACAATTGGGCACTCATGTTACCAAAATGGCTAATGCTGTTTCCAAAATGGCTAATGCTTCCTGTGTTTTGGACCTAAGAACATTAGTTGTAACTTAGTACATAGTTCTAGGGGAAAAAACTGATATAGGCAGCAAAATCAATGTCCTGTTACCAGGAAGAAGTGAATTGACAGGACATCTGAGCAAATTATGACAAGAAAATAGCATCCCAACAATGGAACTCTCATCGGGTTGGTAATTGCAGCGAATGTACGTCTACAATTGATTTTAAACAAACAAAGAGTTGTTCAGGTCCGAATTAAAAACAATTATGTGACTTCATTAATCTGTTGATCATTAAGTTTTCCAGACGTGTTTAGATAAATATGATTCCGCTGTTGATCCGCTGTTTTACACAATTGTGCGGGTATCATTATAATGTTAGGCATAATGGTTTCAGGGCGACTGAAAAATCCCAAAGTTGGTAGCAGCGTGAAGAATAAAGCAACTTGAAAGGAATGGACCTCCAAAAAAGAAACTTTATAGATGAAGCAATTAATTAAGCAAGCAAATATACTTACATGACAAGCACAAACGGTATCAATAACTTTAAAATGAGAAGTGCTGCCATGAGAAATGGCTGTATAAAAAATAAACAATGTTGGGTTATTACTTGAGACAAAACGTCACATACCGAAGGTTTTAAATTTTTACTTACGCTCGAGATTGTGATGAATCGGTAAACAGATGATATTCAAAACTCGCAATGCTTGCGAAGTTGCCAGTTCCAAAGAACGCGTTATCGCAAAAGACAATCTGTTTATAGAGTACAAATACTTGAGCGTTCAATACAGTTAACTAAATAAATATAGTTATAGTTTAAAGCTTTCACGGGATTCTCAATCGATCCAAACAATCTACTGAATAAATTCTTCAAATTTGGTAAACTTAGTACAATTCAACAATCAAGTTTTACAATTTGAACATGGAAGAAAAAGGATTTTGTAAAGTTTGTCGCAAATCTCTGTCTAAAGAGAACGTTATTTAGATGGACATTTTCATTAATAAGTCTTTCATCAGAGAACCGTGTGCATATCCACAAACAAGAAAATTGGACTGTGCAAAGCTAAGTAGACATCGATTCTTGAGAGCGTTCGGAGAAGTTCAGAAGTGAAACAAATTACAATGACTTGTGATTCAAAAAAATGAGGACGAGCTTGAAGATCTTGTCGTTTGATTGCATAAAAATAATCACCACTCTATCCTGCGTTCCTTTCTTTATCAACATGGAAGTATGCATGCAAACAATGCAAATTGGACGTTAAGAGGGGCTTCTGAAATTTCCATTCAGTTTAAGCCATATTAACAACACCAGCTATCACTTACAAATGCCAATGAAATTCTCATATCAGACCACTGGAAGTATCTATCATCAGATGTCAAAACCATGTTATCTTCCAGACCCTTGAAAGAAGCTGAAGATTTGTTGATCTTGCTTAAATATAAATAAGCACTTTCAAAAAGTAACCACGCCATAACAGCAAGAGCACCATAGAATACAGCTTCATATCTTCATAAGTTTCACAACAAAGTAAGATCATGAACTCCAAAGGGAAAATAAATCTCTCACTCCTCACATTGACTAAGTATGACAAAACACCCTATATACAGGAGGAGGACTAATGCAGGGGTAAGACCGAGAAATATAGAAGCAAGACTAGACAAGATACCAGACCCCGAACAAAGTGGAAGAACATCGATACACCTACGGAAGAATGAATAAACTACGAATGATATAGTGCTTTATTATGCACTAAAGATACATTTATATGGCCGGACAAGACAAAGTGCACAAACAAAAGTCGATGAGAGTGATGAATACAAGACAGACAGGGTTAGGTGGTGTAGGCGTCAAATAAGTAGCATTATATATCATTTGGTGAAGCACTAGAACATGCAATTGTACGTACTACTTGGAAGTATACTGATTTAGGACTGAATCTGAGTACGACTGTTTGGCATAGCTTTTATCCTCGTGGAATAATATTAAATAATCATTGAAACATGAGCATAAAATAGTAAGTAATCATGTGATCAAATATCAGTCATCGTTGATGTCTTTCAAATTGAATATGTACAAATAACCAAGTAACACAGAGATAGAGAAGTTTAAGTTCAATTCAGTATCAGATAAAGAGCAAAAATACCAGCGATGGACCAGTTTATCAATTGGTGCTGTCCAAGAAGTTCCTGTTTTTCTGTTCTACGAGAAGTTGACAAATGCACCATAATTGATGAAAAGACGATCAGAACAGTCTATTCCATTGCAGCAAAAAAGTGTCACGCAGATATTCCCGTGGATACATTTACAGGATACTAACTGAAGGGAAGTAACGTATCAATACATGTAAGAGGAAAAGCAAAGGGAATTTGGATTTCTTCATGCCATGAGTCAGACTAAGCCAGTACTTACTATCTCCAGCATACATATGCAGATATCTTGCGACTCCACCGATTATTACAATCATTAATCCACTTAAAAAGCTTCGATAGACATATAGCAAACATACAGACAGTTTCCGAGTAATTTTATGCTATTCTCACTGTATACAAAGGGATCAAGTCAAAGTATGATCCCAAGATAACAAATAGCTAACTTGATAGTGGGACATTTTTTGGTAGATAAAAACACATTATGGCAATCAAATTTCCAGGCTAAGAAGATCAAGGGAAAGAGACATAATCATAATAAAAAAAAGTTAAAAAAAAAACTCGACTCGTTAAGCAAATTTCCTCATCGTACTCCTGACCAAGAAAGAATATGCAGTAGAATTTGAATTGTGGTTGTTCTGTAATCCATAAAAACTCTTGGGCATATTATAATTTGCTCTCTGAGGCAGCTCAACGAGCTTGTAAAAAGGTTATTAATTCCCACTAAGAACAAAGAGATTTTAAAAGATTAAATAAATGCATTCCTGATAAGATTTTAGACTCTCTTTGAAAAAATAAAAAATTCACAATATAGGAAGAAAGGAAGAGTTGTGCATGAAAATAAGAAACTTACACTATTTTAGTATTATCTGGAATTTCAGCAGGCATCAAAGTAAAAATGGTCAAAAACCAACAAGCGGGCCAAAGAAAAATGGGTATTGCAGATTTCCACAGAATTGAGTATAGAAGATAAACAGAAGCAATAGTAACCTCCAAACCACAATGGGTATCCTCGTGCGACAGGATTGTATGAGAAAATGCTGGTACGAGGATTCAAACTTCTAACATTGGTAAAATGATATCTTCTCTATCAACTTGGACACTTCTTCAACGATGAATTTGAAAAATTATTAATATAAAATGTGGTAGTCATGGGTGAAGTTTTATAGATAATTTTTTTTTTTTTTTGTAGATTTATTGAAGTAAAATTCAAAATACATGAATTTTCAAGTTTCTAAAAATACAAAGTTAAAATATTAAAAACTGCCCATCTTTCAAAACAAATACATTGTGGCTTTAAAGAATTAACTACTATCACCTATTCAACATTTTTATCAAATTGGTTGGCCTAATCTATTATTTATTTATCTACCTAAAAACGTGAATAAAAGAGCACAATTTTTCAATTGTGAATTTAAAATTTTACCCTTTTATTCTACACTATTCTATATAAAAAAAATAGGCAGAGACGTAAGTGTAAAAACAGAATATTAGCCAAGGGCATAAAAGGAAAAAAGCCTGAAAAAAAGACAAAAATAAATAAAACTAAGCCCTTTGGTTCTAAATACATTAATTTGCGATGTAACTGAAGCTTTGAATGCGTTGAACAGTTTTAAATATTCATTCATTACACATTAACCTGAAAATTTGGATGGTAATAACTATTGACAAATGGAGTACTGAAAACTCAAGCACTAAGCTGGAATTAAAATAAAAATTGTGTCAACAAAAAAATTAATTAGACCGAGGGATGATTGACTGCAATGAAATTTGGGAAATGAGATGGGTAGGATGAAATAAACCGTGAGGTTAATTGTAATTAATGGATTTAATTGTGTTTGTTAGGTGCATTAATTTAGTCAAACACTGTGTCGGTGCATCTATATCTATCACGGTTTATACGTTGATTAATCCAAATTGGCACATAAATTATTTTTATTTTTGGAATTAATAATAATTATTATTTTTTATATATTTTGACTTTTATGTTAAATTTGAAATAAATGAATCTTTGTAGTAAAATAATAACCGGAAGCTTAAGTATACAAAATTCTTACCGTAAAAATATTATTTTAAAATTTTGAAATCAATATAAAGATGTAACAAAATGAATTTATTGCATAAATAAATTAAAATTCCACACTTATGAGTTTGTAAGATACTTAAAGCATAAAACTAAATGTAAACTATCAAGAAAACACATTTAAATTGGTTTAAATTGATAGCTACTGTTTTCAACAATTTTAATTTTGATTACGTCACCATAAAATTTACTATATATCATCTAATAGCTATAGTTCAAAATTTTATGAGAACTAATTAAAATGAATTACGTTTAAGTTTTTTTGTAACCAATCTTAGGATAAACAAAGATGCAATTATAATATATAAAATGAGAGAAATAAATGGGGCAACTATGAAGATAAAATAATATTATTAATTGTCAGTATTCTTATAGCGTAGTAACATAAACTTCTTTGAAAATATGAGCTCTGTCGAGAACACAACTAAAATCTAAGATCAAGAAGAAGATCATGAGTTAATAAAATAAAACGATGTCTCAATTTGTATGAGGTTTTTTGGGTAAAATCTAAAAATAAATTCATGAGAGCTTAGGCTCAAACTGGACACTATCATACCCATTATAGATATGTGGTGTGCTGTCGTTAACCACCAAATTAATTCCTATTCTTTAAAAAAAACGAGTGTAATGGTGAGCAGGGTCGAATCCACATGGAACATGAAATGATTGTTTCGAGGAAAAATAAATAGCACTGGGGGTTTTGTAGGATAAAAACAAAATAAAATATTAAAATTAAAATTAGAAAGCAATAAAAAATAATAAATCTAAACGAGAATTAAATTACCAAACTCTGGTTCAAGGGGATTTTCACTATTCAATTGTGTCATTGTTCATCGACTAACATATTATTTATTCATGCAGTTACAAGTAATTAACCTTAGAATTATAGGTATAGCCGTTAAATTATTGCGTTTTCCTAATTTAATTGACCAAACCCAGCATCCAGTCAAAACTTATCAATAATTAACTGGGCACGATAGTGTTCCATATTAATTAAAAATAGCATTTTCGTTTTGTGAAAACAGTTAATCCTAAAATCTAACAACCGAGATAGCTGCAATTGGAAGATCTAGTTCCGTCAATTTATTTAGATTAAATATGTTATGATAGCACAACACACCTAATCATCGCTACTCATTTACCAATCGTTAATGACAATTACGGATCACTGAATTCATGGATAGCAATAGAAAATTATATATCGAATTAAATTGTCAGATTAACCGAGATACAACTTTCATAGAATTAAATATAAATCAACAAATACTTGAACAAAACACGAATATTAAATTGAAGCACAAAAAGCCTCACAGTGATAAATTGAAATAGTATTCTTGAATCAGAAATAAAACTTAGCCTAAAAGTGTGGAGAGAAGTTGGGAGAAAATCCTTGAGCTTCCATCTTGTTCTTCACTTTTCCTTTGGAGAGGGTTAGGAGAGTTGTTGGAGAGAGTTCTTCCAAAATGATTTTTGAATTCTTGTGCTGCGGCTGTGGTCTTTCACGTGAGTGGAAGGATTTTTTTGGGTCTAAAATATTAAGCTAAAAGCCAACTAATCTTAATTAACCTTAAATATTAAAATATAAAATAATAGATAAGATCTTATCTAGAGTTTCCTTCCTAAAATTTATACTAAACCAAACACCATAATTAATTCTTTCAAATCTTGTATAATCTTCACAAAATCATATTTTTCATTTCCTGTAATTTTAGGCAGGTGAAACATAACCACAAGGCGTGGCCGCGCCTTATTCCATGACCTCTTCTGGTTTGACCATTCTCTTTCAAAACTCTATCTTGAAAACTTCAAATGTGATAAATATCACATTTTTAACTCAAATTTTCTCCAAGACCATAAAAGTTCCTCCTACAATAAAATTACACAAAAATGTATCAATTAAACATATCGGAGGTTGGAATAATGGGAAATATGAAAATAAAAATATTAACTATTATGAGCCTATCAATATGCGACTTCCATTGTACAACAAGTGGTATTTAAGTCATGATCTAAATCGAGCCATGTTGGTGGAATCCTCAGTATGAACGAAATAGGTGAGACTCATTGATAAGATCTCGAGGTAGGTGATGTTCATTATATTTCATGTAAGTCAGTGCGCTCCAACGCGGCGAAGAAGAGTCCTCAGATACTTAAAAGAAATAGATGAGGATCCAGGTAAAAATCATTGATAAGCTTTTGAGGTATGTGATGCTCCCTGTATTTCATGTAAGGGTGTAATCCAACGCGGCAAAGAAGAGTGATCTCGATTGGAGGACGAATAAGGCTTGAGGGAGGCTCAGATAATGAGAATAATGGTATAACTTCATCGAGAGGAGGATTGTTGTGAATGCAACTAAAATCTCAAATTAAAAGATCGAGAAATATCATGAATTAATAAAATTGAATGATATTTCCATTAGTATTAGACCTTTTGAGTAAAATTCAAAACAAATTCATGAAAAATTATACTCAAAGTAAATAATACTGTATTATTATGGAGATATTTTAAAACAAACTCATCATTCTCATTGCTAATAATAATAAAAATGATATGATTGATTATTTGAGGGGGCATAAAATGGGAATCGGCAAGGCCCAAAATAAACAAAATCCTAATAAATATCAGTTCTATAGAAAACGAGCTTATAATTGATGAATTAGATTGAACAAAAAGAATAGACAAGACGAAAAGATAGAGCCAAGCTGTCAGCTTGACCATATTTTGATGAGTAGATCTTTTGTGAGACGGTCTCACGAATCTTTGTATATGAGACGAATCAATCCTACCGATATTCACAATAAAAATTAATAATTTTAGCATAAAAAGTAATATTTTTTCATTAATGACTCAAATAAGATATCATCTGTCTCACAAAATACGACTCGTGAGACCGTCCCACACAAATTTTTGCTTTTTTTGATACCCAATGGAAGGAACTTTTTTTTTTTAGTTTCAATTGAAGCTACAATAATTTAATATGCAATTAAATAATAAAATCCAAGATTATAAACCCAAGTGCCTAAGGCAACCTCGAGTCTTTCAAATATATCTCACGTTCACATGTCACTTTTGTCTTTCTCTTTGTCCATTCTGCCCTGCTATTCAGCTCCTATTCATGATAAAGTTCAGGTGATATTTTTTCGGTTTATGGGCGTAGTACATTCACACTAGGTTATTTCTTTTTGTCATATGTCATGATAAACAGTCGTCCAACTTGATCCTCAAATCACATACTGAAGGGGACGAATATGTTTTAAGGGCATGATATTTCGTGCGAGCCTCGATTTACTTAACTGTTTTAGTTTTATCTACTGTATTTTCTCATGTCATCATTCATTGGTTATGTTAAGCTTTCTGTATCTTTTAAAAGTTTACAACGCTCACTTATCTTTAGAGAACTATGATATTGCACAACACAAACTACAAACAATGTAGAGAAGTATTGTATATATTTGGTTCATGTAAATTATACAATCAAAGAATAGATTCTATTTTAGGTACTTCAAATATTAACAGCAAGTCACTTGTATGAGGGCATGCAATACAATGTTCTAAAACCGCTGAAATTTGAATCTCAGCTCACTTGCTCCCCAATTAAATCCAAGCCCATGACAAGAAACGACAGCCCCTGGAACAGCAAGTAGTAGAAATGAACCCCGTGAGCTGATAACAGGCTTCTTGTGGCGGCGGTGAGCAGAAGAAACGCGAGTGCGAGTTCTTTCCTGTAAATTCTGTTCTTTTTGGGGGCAGGGACGCTCTTTTGATCCTTCTGCTCGTTATATTTCTCCAGCATTTCGATCCCGGATTCAGAAAGCTTCCTCTGAATCTTCTCTTCTTGTGAAAGCCTTCGTCTCCTTTTCGGCCAGGGAGAGCAAGTCTGATTCTGATGCCCTCCCAGTTTTCTTTGTCACCACCCATTCGTACGCGCTTCCTAGATGAAAGAGCCCGGATACCATTGCGTTGAATTTTGTGACGGACATTGTGTTTTCGAAGAGCAGATATGGGATTATAAAGGGGAAAGATTTCGGGGCAGGTAGGATGTTGAGAATCGACATGATGATGGGGACGTAGCAGATAACCCAGGCCGGTAACTGCGCTTCTGGTATGAACATTGTTAATGGAAGTATGATGCAGAATAGTGTGAATGAGTAGAAAGGAAGTATCAGTTTTCTTAGGAGAAAGAACAGGAATATCAAGTTGGCTTTCTTACATGCCGATATCTGCAGAAACAACAAAACGTTAACAAAAATGATATGTTCAGTGAAATTTTTGAGAGACTGCAGTTTCTCGAGAAGGGATGGATGGATACCTTTGAAGTTAAGATTGCGGGAATGCATAATCTGAAGAGCTGCATTGGACCAGAATGCCACCGGTGCTGCTGCTTCTTGTACGCTTCGTATGATTCGGGTAACTCGCAAAGCACTCTTACATCATTGAGGAAGATGAATTTCCATCCGTGTAAGTGAGCTCGAACGGCTATATCCATGTCCTCCACCGTCGTTCTTTCGAGCCATCCGCCTGAATCCTCCAGGGCCTTAATCCTCCAAACACCGGCAGTCCCATTGAACCCAAAGAAGTTGAGAAAAACGCCGTTTGCCTGCTGTTCGACCTCGAAGTGGAAGCATAAATTGATGTTCTGCAGCCTTGTGAGCAAGTTTTCATCTTTGTTCACAAATGACCAGCGAGCCTGGACAAGGCCTACCTCAGGTTTCCCCTGTAATAAGAAGAAAATATCTATAAAACAGCAATTACCTCAACAGGCATATTACCAAATCAAAGGTTTCCGATTTATTACCTTGAAATGAGGAATGGTCAGTTTGAGGAAATCAGGGTTGGGTTGAAAGTCCGCATCAAATATCGTAACAAATTCATAGTTCTTAACATATTCACAAGCCATGGCGGATTTAAGGTTGCCGGCTTTATAACCTGTCCGAACAAATCGGTGCCTGTAAACTATGTTCACTCCTTTCTCCTTCCAAGACGATACTTCTTCCCTGATCAGATGCTGTAAAAGTTCATCATCTGAATCATCCAACACTTGAACAAGAAATCGATCCTTCGGCCAATCTAACTGGCAAGCAGCGGCAATCGACTGATCAAATACCTTAAATTTCACAAACCCGAAACCAAATTAGCATCAATGGCAAAGTTGAAGGGCCATCGCAGAAGAAAATCACGAGAGAGAAAAAAACAAGAGAGACAATAGAAAATGGAGTGTGTCCATTACCTCTTTTTCGTTGCACATAGGAATCTGAACAAGAACCATAGGGAAACTTGCCCCATCTTCAATGTCGAAAGGCTCGCCTTCTACCACAGGTTTCAAATTCTTGTACTTAATCCAGAAACAGCCCAAACATTGAACGATTCGATCCACGGATTGAATGATGAACAAAACTATGCAAAACTTGGAAATCGTAACAACCAATGGGGCAACATAATCTGCTCTGAATCTCAGCCAAGCCACGAAACACAACTGCACCAGATTCTGTACCTCCAACGGATTCACCTTCCTCAAATCCCATTTATTGAAATAAGCAAAGCTTTCAACCAAAAGGGCCGCCACCGAAATTCGCGAGAAACACTTTTATAAATCTGTACAGCCTTCTTCCCCTGTGTCTCGGGTCCTCTTCGTTCGGATACGATGAAGCAATGCGCCTCTTGACTGACCAGAAAACAGAACACAAACCCACGGTTAACCATGGAATACAAGCCAAAACTCTGTTCGCTTTCAAGTAAAGAACCCAAGTGAACTGCTTCGGGCTCGCGGCCTTCTGCTTCTCCTTGAATATAGATACAGCAGCTGCGTCGTTCAGCTCTATTAAGGAGATGTTTTCAGGCTTCTCAAGCGTGACCACCAAAGAACTCGGCGCCATTGAAAAAAACGTGGAAAACCCAATCCAAGAATGCGAGAAAAATGGAACAAGAACGAAAATCTTGGGAAATGAAACGAAGAATCCACCTAAAAGTTTTTATCTGCACATTGCCCCGTCATGATTTTCTTGATATGGCAACACAGACAGAAATGTACTATTTGTAGTTATTATGTAAAAAGTCTGTTTTTTCACTGAAATCTGGATCTCAGAACAGAAAAAGAATGGCACAGATTCCAGAGATTCAGTTCGAACTCAGCAATCAATCCCAAGTCAAACCAATGATGCACATAAAGAGAGAGAGAGAATAAGTTGTTGTGTAGGCAATAAATATGCGTATACAAGCTTAAATAATGCACAGTTACAAACACCTGTGTTCGAAGGAAGGCTGACGCCAAATTTGAAATCATTCATTAGATTTTAATCCACCAATCTTTATTCTTTAATGTGCAAAAAAAATTAATATCATTTCACTTTTTCAAACCTTTTAATTTCTTTGAACTTTTATTCAAACTTTAAAATTGTTATAACTAGTAACTCACATACTTATATATAAGTCATTATTATAATTAGTATAGCTTTTAAATAATTACTTGAATTACAAATGAATTAAAATGATTATAAATCATACAATTAAATTTACAAATTTTAGAAAAACTGAAAACCAAAGTGAAAATTTAATGAAAATATTTAAATTTATTTTATATTTTTAAGTCCTCAAATTAAAATTTGAACTTTAGTAAGAATTCGAAAATATTGAAATTAATCTTTATCTGATATCATGATAAAAATATATAATATATTAATTTTTTTACCAAAATTGCTACATTTAGCTGACGATTTATGTGTGTGTGTATATATATATATATATATATATATATAATTTCATTCAAAGTGTCGGTGTGAGAGAAGGTGCACTAAATGGGAACTGATAAATAAATAAATAAATATATATATATATATATATAGACACACACAAACAAGATAGTGTAGACAAGTACAAAGATACCAATAGAGTATTCACTTAATACATGTGAGACTACACGTATTAATAGCGAACATAAAGACAAAAAAGTCAATGTAAATAAATTATGTATATGGTAAATTATTTTGAAATTATCTTAAAATTAAGTTTTGGTAGCATATAAATTTTATATTTTATAAAACAAATTACATGAATGGTATCATCAAAGTCATCAGGACCGTCAGTTTGTTACTTATAATTTTATTTTTATTTATTTATTTTTCGTGCTAAATGTTAGAATTATTCATCGTTACGTTATCATTTTTCGATACCACGTCAAACTTTGATTAAGAAAAATTAAAATTGAAAAAAGTATAAAATATTTAAATAAAAATTTACGTTGATAAAATAACATAACGAACAAAATGAAATAAATACAAACCATATAAGTAAAAACTTAATTTGCCTGGAAATGAGGTTTCAAGTTCGAAATTAAATTATTATTATTTTTAGACAAATGTAGAATTTGAATATTTATAGGATGTAGGATGTTTTGTTAATTTGTTATAATTTGACTTTCTATCCTTAAATAGATCTCGCAATTTAGTCCTAAAAATTATTTTGAACTGAGCATTTATTATACTTTGTACCAACCTCACTTTAATTAATTGTTGGGTTCAGGTATCTATGCATTAATATAACATATATTTTATATTATATTTATGAAGCTTGTGGTATTGAACTTGAATTTCTAATGCTTTTCTTACTAAATAAACCTGATCGAACTACTAAAAGAATATAAAATAAAAAAAATAAAATATAATTTTATTAAGAATATATAAAAAACAAAGGAGGTGTTTGGATGGATAATATAATTTGGATAAAGAGATTAGAGTTCAGGACACATTCGAAATTACAGTAAACTTTACGTCATTTCGGAATCAAATAAAAAGAGTATTCGATAAAATAAAAATAAATATCAAAAAAATTTATAAGTGAATATTTCACTTATGAATTTTATGATACGAATCTCCAACTTAACTCATGAAAAATTATAATTTTTAATGTCAAAAATATTATTTTTCGTTATAGGTATAGATCAAATCGATTCATCTCACATGTATAAATCTGTGAAACTTTTTTCGCAAAATATATACTCAATAAATATTTATTCTATAGAAAAATATGTTTGGAAAATAAATGTATGTGTGTGTATTATTTATTTCAAATAACGTCTAATGCGACAAAAAAACCAAGTAAAGCATGTATTCCGACTAGGGGTGTAAACGAACCGAACACGTTCACAAACTTTTCGAGCCGGTTCGAATAATATTTGGTTCGAATTCGAAATTATCGAATTCGAGCCGAACTCGAACATGTTCAAATATTTTTTGAATCGAATTCGAGCTAAAATTATATTGTTCGATTGTTCGCGAACTTTAGCATTATATTTAAAAAATAAATAAAATATTATTAAGTATATATATATATAATATTATTAAGTACATATATATATTATAATATTATATATATATATATATATATAATATTATTCAAGTTCGAATCGAATTCGAACTCGAGCCTCAGTTCGAATCGAAAATAATAAAAGTTCGAGTTTCGAATATGTTTATTCGAATTCGAGCTCGAGCTCGAATACCGGAAATTTCTTAAAATTCGATTCGTTTAGAGCCCTAATTTCCGACTCTTAAAGGCAACATAACAAATTCTTCTCGTCATTAATTCATTATATTATTATTATTATTTTTATTATTATTAAGGGTGGGGAATTGTTAATTCATTGATTTCTTAGTATAAAAGTTGGTATTTTATCACATGTTTACTTGTTTTTCACGCCGGATTATAATTCATAAAGTTAATCCATATATATATGTATATATATATATATATATTTAATTTAGATTTTAAAACTTGAAAATTTATTACAAATGAAAGGGTTGATATATAGTTACTTTTGAACTAATATTATTACAAGTACAGAGAATTACATTAATACACTTTACTTGAAAACAAAATATACAAAGAAAACTCGTTTTTTTTTTTAAAAAAAGAAATCAATTAACAAATTCACTAGGGTGTGACTAGATGTGAACATGAGTTGAGTTGAGTTGAGTTAGAGTCGAGTTTTTTGATAATCATACTACTCGAGCTCGACTTGATTTAAACTTTGTAGGTTCGAGATCGACTCTAATTCGATCGATCATTAAATTTCAAACTCGATCTTGACTCGTAAAAATATCAATTTACTCGAGCTCGTACTCGAAAATATATGTAATATAATTTTAAGATTAAATTTTGTACTCATATGGAAAAATATAACCTTAAATTATATATCTTCTATGTAAAAAATTAATATATTATCACTTGAGTAAAAATAATTAAAACTCAAACTCGAGTAGAGTGAAGATTCAAGTTACTCAAATTTAAATGAAGGTCAAGTAGAGTTTTGATGAACTACTCATCTTGACTTGCTTGCACTCGTAGTTATGATTTTAAGATGGATATTTATAATTTTCATCACAATATAATTATCAAGTGAAAATTTGTTTTAAAAAAAAAAAGTCATTTTCAATCGAAACCACTGTTTCGCTATGTGAAATCAAACACAAAATTAATTTTAATGCTTGAAGGATAAATCTGTAATTTATTAAATCATAATCTTATTCACAATTTCAATCAACTAAACATATTATTATTACTAGTACAGTGACGCACGCGTTGTGTGCTTGTATAATATTTTTTATAATTAATTTGATTTATATTTAAATGATGATCAAAATATAATTATAAGAAATAATGAGGGACTACGTTGTAATTTTGATATGTAAATAAAAAAATAAATTAAAAAATAAAAGAACAAAAAAATGACATCAATAAGAATTGAACATATAACATAAACTCCAAGAAACAATGACTCTATCCGCTGAACTACATATAACCTACATTAAAATTTTAACATTTTAGTAATATATATAATTTTTTAAACAGACCATGACACCAAAATTAGTTACTCTAAGTGTCTCAAACTAAATAAAATAGTATAGAAGCGTAGATTACTATGTATGCATCACATACATAATCCCATCGCTTAAATTGGTAAACACTTCCTAATGTTGTTATTTTTATGAATTTAGCACCTAAATCAATTGCAAACTCTATCATTCCGTTCTTTGTCTTTTATTGGAGACAAAATAGGTCGAGGGGCGCTATCTAATTTTTTTGTTTAATTTATATTTTTTCCATATTATATAATTATATATTACATATATGTGTATCAAATCTCTTTAATTTTTTTTGAAATTAAATATACACTATTTTAAATATATATATGGAATTAACTAAGAGCTACAAAAAGATGCATTACAAAGAGCAACATGTCTAACGAAAGCTAAAAACAATTGAATCCAGTATTATTAAGATGTCGATGTTGACCTTTGAGCATAAAAAAAAAGTCAATTAAGCTTATTTTACGTATATTAAGGCAATTTAATTTAAATTGCAATTAACTACCAGAAATTTCCCTTGAATTTTGACATTAGATCACGTGTATATAATTAATATTTCCAATTTTCAACTATATTTATGTTGATAATTGATGCATCAACTACCTAGAGATTGTTAAATATCCCACATCGGTTGGATAATTAACCTGGGAGTTGTATATATGGGTTTTGACAACCCTCCCCCCTTGAGCTAGCTTTTGGGATTGAGTTAGGTCCAAGTTACATTCTTAACAGAGATGATTAAAGCAATGTACAATATTAATATTCACGTATGAACACAATTGGGAAAATGAGAACCGTTTTGTTCTCAATTGGAAGTTTCTCTCTTACTCCATACGACTTATAAAATTGTTTGCACCAAAAATAAATTTGACTCAAAATCGATCGAGCACAATAAGAAATAATTGAGTGGACATACAAGATTAGGGATGCGTAAATATTTTAAAATAGATTGATAAATCAAAATGCGTTCATATAAGTGGAAGTTCGTGGAATTATAGAAAAGTGAGAAAACCGTCCAGATCGTGTGAAAGAAGGAAAGCAACAGCATAAGCAAAGAGCATACAACTCAATCGTTGAACAACAAATTCTATACAATTTCTCTAAAATCATTTTCAAAAAGTTTATCTTTTTAGTCTAATTTCAAGCATTTTGACGTCTATTGTAAATACAAAATCATGTTGGAAGTTTGTTCTCTATAATTTTCAGTGTAGTTTCAATCAACTTTTTTTTTTTTTTTGGTGTATATTAGTTTAAGAGATTAGAAATGACGACCGAATTTAGAATCCACGTCGTTCGAATAGTTATAAGTTATATTTTTATTATTTTTCACAAGATTTGATGTTTGTAGTATAGTATCTAACACGCCCGCATTCCATTAAAATTATGAAAAATAATGTATAAATATTTGTTTTAAATATGTAAATGATGTTGGGATGCAACCAAAGTCCCACATTGATAGATCTAGAGAAAGATCATGGATTTATAAAGATGAAATTATATCTCTATTGGTATGAGGCCTTTTGGGTGGTTCCAAAAGCAAAACAATGAAGGTTAAAATCCAAAGTAGACAATATCATACCAGTCCAGAGATATCCGGATTCCATTGGTCCTTACAAGTGATATCAGAGTCATGGTCTAGATCATATTCTTGATCGAACCACGTAAATCTCGCGTATTGTGTTTCGCTTTCTTTATGTTTGTTCTGAGCATATGATTCTCGTTCATAAAGAAAATTGCATTCGATCGTAAAGTAGACTAAAGGATCTGGAATCAAGTTTTGAATTTACAACAAATGAGATCTTGAAAATCTTAATTTTATTTGTCTACTAAGAGCTGGTGCAATAGTTAACAGATTAAAAGTTCATTTCGGACATTGCAATGAATTTATTTTAGGGAAATCTGGATTTTTCAATGGTAAAAAAAAAAAAAAATTCATGTAGGGAGTAGTACCCTTGTAGTTTATGATAAACATTTTGTCTCGGAAATCTAACTTGGTACCATGCACACATTTTTGGTAATGTTTTTCATATATATGCAAGTACTTGACACATTTACCATATTGGCTTTTTGTTCAGTATTTATGTGAAAATTATACATACAACTCACCAAGTGGCTCTCAATTCTATCTCACAAGTTTTAGAAATAAGAACGGAAATGTATTTTCAATATTTTATAAAATAAAGCATTGTTGATTGTACATGCATACACGTGAAAATACACATCCTCTGAGTCCTTTGATCTATACTTGGAGTAATATCCCAAAAATAACATAAAATAAATCACCTTTATTATTATTAGTCAACAAGCAGAGGCGGAGCCACGATCCAAACGTATCTGTGAGGATAGAATTGATATTTTGGGTTAAAATTGGACTTATTTCAACTTGTATATTATTTAATTTAAATATGTATTTTAATATCGTTTATAAATTGATATTTTTAAAAAGAATGCATATTTTAAAATATACAATAAAAATTAACAAGGTAAGGGTATAAACAAAAAATTAAAAAATGCATTACTATTATTATTATTATTATTATTATTATTATTATCAGTAAACAAGCAATTAACAATTAAGCGGCAACAAAAAATCACTAAACTCTTAGCCAAACCAATGATGTCTTTAGTGGATAATTCAAAACTATTTGGTTACGAGTCGCTATCGAGGATCAAATAATATCTAGTACCAAATGACCACGACAATATATAACCCACATAAAATCTCATGCATGTCTTAGCCGATTAATTTCACATGAACATTTCACCAAATTAATCAAAAAATTCGACATCCTTTTGGCACACTACAATAATTGTATATGTTGGAATTAAGAACGATCGAATCGTGCTGATTGAATTACTATACAATTTAAAATATTTGAGTCGCACCATTATCACCAACTATAACTTTTGGTAAAACGGCAAGCGTTTGGTCCTATAATTGATATCAGAGCCAATGTTACGTGTTCGATTTTCATTGATTGCAAGAAGTGCAATTATTGATAGAGAGATTGTTGGGTGCAATAATTGTCTCTACTGAAAGATCGCTCAAACCGTGTTGTTTGAGCTGCTGTGTAGTTTAAAAGATTTGAATTGTACTACTAAAAACAACTATATCTTTTAATAAAATGATAATCGCTCAATCTTACACCCGAACCAACTATCCATTCTAGCGGGATTACAACCCCTTCAATTACATTGGGAGGCCAGATCATATAACCAAATTGCATCAATTAAACTTTCCACGTGTTGAGATTCGTTGGTCTTGGCTGTACAAATGATAATCAAATCTATCAAATTACACATAAATATACTTCAATAATTACATTCTATTGTTTTCTGTTATATAAATAGTACACACGCACATAACTGGCGGATCTTAAATCAATTAAAATTTTAATATTATCATTAATATCTTTATTTTATTAATATACATTAATGATTTAAAAAATTTAAAACTATAATTTATTATCTAATCGAAAATCTAATCAATTATAATATTCAAACATACTCTAAATGTTTTGCAGAAATAATGTTTTGTTATTTGAAAGAAAATATAAAATCACATTATTTTATTTTATATTATATTGATTAAATAATTAATTGAATTTCGATATATAAAAAATACATGTACTGAGACGCAAGCAGCATTAATTACCACGTTGCTATGTTGATTAGTGGGAGCAGTGCCTCGTTACCCTACCATCTGCTCCACATGCCATGCTTCCATAATTTTCTATTTTGTAAAAAATAAAATTAATTTTTTAGAAAAATCGACAATAGTGGTATTAAAATATTTGGGATTGCCATATATAGCCAAGATAATATAACTGAAAACTTGAGATGATATTTTCAAATTTTAATTTCAAACACAATTACGTTGAAATAGATGAAGTTGTAATCTTCTGCGAAACGACGTGGATTATAGAGCTATAAACGAATTGAGCAAGTTCATAAGGTTTTCGAACTGACTTAATAAATATCACATTTGTATTCGAAGTTATCGAACTCGAGCTGAATTCAAATATATTTTAACTAATTTCGAGTTGAACTCGAGCCAAAATATACTTGTTTTTTTCCTAACACAACTGTTCTTACCTTCCAAAACACGCCCATGGAGTATAGGCAAGTGGTAAGGCATCTTCAAAGTAACTGACATCTGAGAAGAACAGGAGAGACGACAGTGTATTAAGAAAAATACTTCTCCCGAAACCTCCTGCTTTTGATCGTCGGGGACGAAAATGGAAATCGAACTTACTTCGAAAGCTTAAACTAACCAATTCCACTTGATTAATTTTGTTTTTGTTTTATATTTTATTTTATTCGATAATCTATGAGTTTTAATATTTATTAATATAATATAATTTTATATTAAATATGCATATATTTCAAGCATTTCGAACATTTTGAACGCATAAACCTCCATTATCAGACCTTAATGTTCGAGTAATAGTTCAAACAGTCCGTGAATAGGTTCGAACATTTCGATTCGAACTCGAAGTCAAACTTAATTTCTAGCCGAACTCGAGCAAAAAATTTAAAATTTGCGATCTTTGAATCGAGTTCAAACTCGAATACACTTAATTCGAGCCTTAATTTTTTTTTACTAATATGATGTTCGATTCGGTTTGTTTACAACTCTACAAACAGGGGAGTAATCACCTCAGATTTTTAATTGTTTCTATAATCGATTTTTATTTTATTTTGTATATAAAGTGTGACATTTGAAATTTCAAATCTTTAAAAAAAAATTACATAGGAAATATGTCAATTAAGAGGAATTGGATAAAGGGTCTCCGTGGTTGGCTCCAGTTGTTTATCCTACCCGGCAAGATTGGGTTTATGATGTATGAAAATCTACTGTTAGGTAAGATGAAGTTACCGACAACCAACTCCTGTTACTGTCAAAATGGCCCTACCATAGGCCAAACACAAATTACGAATTTTGTGACCACTGACAAAAACCGATATTCAAATAAAAAATATCTTCTTCAGAAAATAAAATCGAACATACTTGGCATGCAAAATCCCATATTCAAGTGTGGTACAGTAGTGAGAATTGTAGCGAAGGAAACAAGATTCAAACGCTATTTGGTGGGATGATGAAATTCAATATCATTGTGTCATCGCACGTTTGACTCAAGTTTTATAATAACTGAAATTTAAAAATAGTCGTGATATCTTTATTTTCCCACTGACCATCTCATCTCAAGAAGGAAGCATGAGTTTGAGATATGAGACATAGAAGCCAGACCTATAATTTCCATCGGAGCACAATATGTCCCACTCTCGCATAAAATATGGATTAAATTAAGTATTTACATTAGACAAGAAGAAAGATATGAAAGTCCAGAGAGAAGAACAAAAGTTTCCATTGATTGGAGAACCAAGGATCGATTCCATGTGTGGTGGATGAGATGTCAAAATCTTTTGGTAAGAAGGGACAAATTCTATGCAGGGAGAATTAACATAAACAAGAATTTGTAAGCTGGCGTCATTAAGAACAAGTCATGGCCGCTAAGTAGTTCGATTTGAAGAGTATTAGGATTATAATTAAAAAGCAACAAAACCGACAGCATAAAACTTCAAATTAATGAAATTACAAAAATTATATGTCTGTCAAGTTGAGGCTTTGCTAGCTTTAACTCGGAAAGAGCTGGCGAAGAAAGAAAATATGGGACAAATTTAGTAGAAAAACAAGTGATTTGTACTCATTCTTTGCCCGATAAACTAGGGTCGAATAGATTCAACGATGAAACGATATAGGAAAGTTTTAGCCCTTATACAGGCCAACCGGGGCATCTCATTTGTATGATAAAATTTATTTATAGCAATTGTTTCGTATTAGTTAAAATATTAGTTCAAATCATCAAAATGTTGTATTACGTACACATCCTTGTAAATACTTGCTACGCCATGAAATAGTAACTTTAGTTTTTGCACACAAAAAAAAAAAAAAAAAACTTTAGTGGATAGTGTAGTTACTCACTGACGCAAAATCAAACATAAAAGGCAGAAAATTGAAATTTTTTATGGTACGTACATAGCAACTCTTAGTACAACATAAGTTGAATGAGCTTTTTTATATAACAAGATCAAAATAATAATATTAACGAATAATCATGACACAATGCACAGTGCAAAGCAAAATAATTTTACAAAAAAAAAAAAAATAATCAAACATATAATATAGAGATTGATAAATAAATATAAATTGGTAATATAATATTTTATAACTTTAATCGTTTGTAGAATTTGAGCTAAACAAAATAAAAAATTGTAATAAACTTAGTCTTTGCTCCATAATTAGAATCCTTCGGGTACTCACCATGCGTAATTTCATGTGCCGTGTTGCACAAATTGTCCCATATTTTAACCTCAACTGATTGATAATTGCTGCAACTGATTCCGGGTCAGTAATGGGGTACTTGTGGACTGTGGAGCAATTCATCCCTCTGGTTGATGGTTTTTTGGATCCCTAACCCAATTCAATTCGGTTTACGCCGGATTGTTTAGTCTAAATATTCATGCAGCCTTGGTAAAAGACCAAAGCCCAATTCATCGTCAGCTTCGAGTCCAATTTCTTTTATTTGTCAGCAGCTTTCTTCTCGATTAACAGTGCATTATGGTTATTAAGAACATGCGAATTGGTGAAACACGTGAACGTGAGCTTTTAATCAATTGTTGGGAGTTTGATTCTCTTTACCAACATTTTTCTGGGCGAGTTTGTTACTCAAGATTTACCCAATGTTGTTTACTTGACTAACGTGGTTTGCAGATTATTGCGTTAGTTCAAGTGTTTATTCATTGTACACAGAAAGACTAGTGACTACGAGTTCTCATGTAAAAAAATAAAAAAAATAAGGAATGCAGTATAGTATGAGCGGATTTCAAATCTATATTAATGGAGTCATTTGAAATTCTATCCCCAGTCCCAATACATATATTTTAATACAAACTACAAATTCTCCGCTTACTCATTTTCGCAACACATTTTTTTAAACCTTCACGCATATTTTTACTGGAGGATACTTTGTATTCAGTATTGAAACATCGTATACACACTCGATACATATGCACAAACTCACAACCAATTGGTAAACAAAATCCACACATTACAAAACCCTTCCGCTTCTTGACTTCTTGCTCCATTTCTAGAGTTCTTGCTCGCAAACTTGACTTGATTTCATGGTTTGTGGGTGTAGATAACTGCGACTTGTTCAAAGGGAAATGGGTTCCATATGAGGCTGGTTCTTTGTACACAAACTACAGCTGCATGCTACTATCCCATTTGCGAGGAATTGTTTCATGCACGGAAGGGACACAGAAACTTTTCTGAGCATCGTTCGAGGAAAGGCAATGGATTTTATCGGGGATTCTTTTGCCCGGAATCAAATGGAGTCGCATCTATGTCTCTTGTCCACGGTTAGTTCTTCAAATTTATGATAATTTTAAATTATGTGTTTCATAATTATAAATTTGATTTTTTTAGAATAAATTTAAAAAAACTTTTATAAATAATTTTTTAATTGTAATTAAAAATAAAAACTCGAAGAGGAGTAGTTTACAATATTTTGGTGTGATATTAGGAAAATGAACTCAGTCAAGAATGGAATAGCTAAGGCTTATGATTTCTTTGTGCAAGCCAAAGGTAAATGGCCTTGGAAGGGTTTACTGTCTCGTGGAGGTGTGCTTCCGAAACACGGTGTTGTTCTATGGTTACTCGCACATCGTAAGTTGCTGACACGTGATAGATTGGGTTTTGTTGAGGGCAGATCGTGCGTGCTATGCCAACAAGAGGATGAAACAAATGATCACCTTTTCTTCAAATGTAAAATATCAAAACTAATTTGGGATGGAGTGTGACAATGGTTAGACATGAAGAAGATTATGGGTACGCCAACATCTATCCTTAAAGCTTTTCGTGACACTTACAGAGGCAGGTCCACGGTTGACAAGATGAGGCTCACGGCCCTTGCTGGCGACGATATATCATGTATGGAACCTGCGCAATAGGGTGCTGTTCTAGGATGAAAAACCGAGAGTTCAAGAGATCATTAGGAAGATTCAGATTCATACCTACATGTGCTTACCGAATACAACAGATTTATTTTGTGTACCTCGTTAGATTTGTGTGATGATTAATTGATACGTTTATTTCTTGGGGATGCCCAGTGTATCAGTATATTGTAAATTTTTTTCCTCTTTTTAATGAAATATTCATTAAAAAAAAAAAAAGAATGGCGCCTGGAACAAAGGAGGTGGGTGGTGCAATAAGACAAGGCCCGCAGGGAAGAAAGAGATTAACATGGACCGAGCCGACTTGCAAAATTCAGGTGGAGGAAGTTGAAATTGCTAGAGAAGCAGGGGAAGCACATGGGCATGTTTTCGAGATCCTCGATGTGACGGAGATGATGTTGATGAAGCCCGACAGGCACCCTGGAGTGCACTGGGGTAATCAATGGATGAAAGGTTACAGTGATTGTATCCATTGGTGTCTGCCAGGCCTTATTGATGCCTGGAATGAGCTTATGCTGGGAATGATCAAGAAATGGAATCACAATTTTGATGTCGATGTAGTCCTCTGCGGTACAATACTCCATTCGAATGAAATTAGAGTGAATTTTCTGTTAGACTATTACATACAAAAGATACAGCTAATGACAAGAATACAAACTCAAAATTTTTGATCCATATACCACATTTTGATTGTTGTATCATATGGTACAACAAGGTGAGAATAATTCCTCCCAACACTGAGAACTCCCTTAGGCAGTCCGAGGGGCAAAATAAAAAAAAAGTAAATTTCAAGAAACAAGGCACTGTTGATGATTTGAAACATGTAAAACTACATTCTTTTTCCAAGAATCACTATTACATATACGTTGTAACTAGCTTCGGTTTTCACAAGGGCGAGGGGAGAGCAAATGAAATTTAATGAGACGAGTCAAACTTGAAATGTGAAAGTAACGGTACCCCATATGGTTTCTTGATTCAACAGAACAGAATTCACTTGGATATATTGGCAGCAGAAGTAAAGCAAGCAAGCAGTGGCATGAAACTAAAACCAGCATAGATGATTAAAAAATAGGAAATAAAACTAACACGTCTAAATTGGTACCAGATGCCTTGGCAAATTACACAATGTACGTTGATTTTCCAGCATTTTCATGTAGATCAAAATGACAGCCGCATCCTCTCCCTAGCCACCCATCAAGGAAGATATGAAAATAATACAAGCAGATTCAGATAAATATGATAAATGTTCAACCAGAAACATATTATAAAGAATGCAAGTTTCCTTGCTCCACCTAATAACCTAAAGGGCATAAAATATCTGCTTTCACATAATCCAGCATAATAGGCCATCTGTCTCCAGGATTAAGACAACTTAGAAAGAATGTAGGATATATTTACACATTTCTTTCAAAACACAAACACATATAGAACGAATATAAACAAATGTCGAACCATTTCCCTCATGAACAACTAATTCTTTGCATGAAAAGCCGAAAATCACATAATTAAGGTGCGATGAGTTAATATCATAATCTCCAGCCTTACAATCTAAAAACCAGTTTTTATAAGCATACATATATAATGATCAAAAGAACATGCCCTAGCCCAACATTACCAGAGAGCATTCCTTAGATCTCACTTATCTGATGCATACCCAACGAAAAGGAGAAGAGCTCACGGACGGGTGGGTACTCCACCAACGAAATATCCATCCCGTATCCACTAACTGGCAGTTTCAGCTCACGTAAAACTGTAAACGCCTCAGCGGCACGCGTCTTTGGCACTTCTTCAGCCACCGAGCAGTAAGGAATCCATGTATCCGGACGGTACTCCACCCCAATTTCAATGCCTTCTTTTTTCAGGGCATCACACAGCTGCGAATGAAATTGAAGAAGAGATAAAGTAGGAGTTGGTCCAAGAAACAGGACATTGTTTTCGATTGGGAGGCTTCCAACTGAAGAGAAGGACAGAGACACAGGTTCTTGCTTCAGACAAAAATTTCTGAGCACATTCTCAAGTTTAGCAATGTCAACAAAAGGGCTCGAAAACAAGGTAATGCGAGGCCTTGATTCAATCTCGATCAGATGAGTGCTGATTTGACGTCGAGCCAACACATTCCACGCCTTCAATACCTGATTCTCGAGTGCAGGATCAAAGTATAGCTCAATTGAGTAGCCTTGTGACATTGTCTCTATTTTAGGAATTAAACAGAACCAAGTAAAGAATCAAGAAAATAATGAATCCGAAATCACAATTTCAAGAAACAAATAAGAACATAGTAAACAAAGAATACTGAAAATCCAACCAAAATAAAAACAAATGCTGAACTAAAACGGTGAGAAAAAAGCATAAAATCCACACGTAACAGCAAGAACTGAGATCTAACGATCTAAAGTTCGCAAAACAAAATCCAAAGCAATCCCACAAACCTTCAACCGTTGAACAATACCAAGACAAACCCTGTACTCAAAGTCGAACCAAAACCCCAAAGAAACGAGCTTTCAATAAAAGCAGCTAAATAGCCATACCCAGCTCAAATTGGAGACAAGTGACGAAGGATAGCCGAAAAAGGAACCAATTCGACCAATTCAGAAGCTTCGGGTTGCCAAAAGGGGAATACTAACAAAAACAGACTGGAAACTGTAAGGATATGGAAGAGAAGAGGGCACGTGAAAAAACTCTGGTTAGACGTTAAAGTTTCAATTCCGAAAGGGACGCAAGGAATAAAGAGTTGAAGAAAAAGGTCTTCACAAGGAAAGTGATTTCTTTATTGAATTTCACCGTACACTCAGAAGAAATTCAAGGGTACATCCAATAAGAAATTTTTACAGGCCAATGTCTGAGATTATTAGGTTGAAAAAAAAAATTTCTCTTGAAACTCTGGGCGCCGAAGACTTTGCAGTTGGAGATGAACAACCAGCGACCCATAAATAACCCATCAATCGCTTCGAATGGGATAACACCATTTTCGTCTTTTTCGTTAACCGCTTTTCCCATTTCAGTCTTTCATGATTTTTGACTGCTTAAATAATCCTTCATGTTTTCAAAATATTCCCGAATTGGTCCCTACCGTTATCATGACGTTAAGATTAACGTTGACTCCTTTACCTTTTACTCCCAAACTCTACAAGAACCCTAATCCCCAAATTAGACGTATGAAGGAAAGGGAAAGGCGAACTCGAAGAAAGGGAAGGGCGAACTCGAAGAAACACCACCGATTTCTTTTTTGAAATTACAGTTTGGTATATTTGCTAAAGTGGAAGTCGGAAATGGCTAAAGAAGTATGATGTCTCTTGAATTCACCCCGAATTATGGTAATGTTTCTCTTATTTAATGTGATGAATTTGAGGAAAAATGTTTTGAGATTTATCACATTTACTTATGTTACTCTTATGCATTTTAGGCTGGATGCGAGAACCCACTCTTGTTACAATTAAATTGTACTACAATGGTTCAATGGACAACAATCGCAAGAGGAAAACGTACAAAGGTGGGAGTACTGAATACTTTGATTTTGTGGATATGGATAAGATAGGCTTGATTGAACTCTGGGGTTATGCTGAGCAAGTAGGATGCGTGGAGAAAGATAAGTTCAGATTTTGGCACAAAATCGATAAATCTTTGAGCAATGGTAGATATTTGGAAAGTGATGGTGATGTGGTTCAAATTAGGAACCACGTCCCCAAAACTTTGAAGTGGAAATTTATATTGAACATGATGAATTTGTTTCAATAAATGAGATAGATGCATCTGGTGTTTTAGAGAAACAAAAAGAAGTTGAACCGAAAACAAAGGTTGGAATCACTGATGAAGATGAGGCAGAATTTTATGATAGTGAGTTTGATTTCGATGAAGATGATAATATTAGGGGAGAAGGGGGAAATATAGTCATTGATGGTATGCAATGTGATGAAGGAGATGATGATTGTGCAGAAAGTGATGAGTTAGAGAGTGCATTTGATTCTCAAGAGGAAGATTCACAAAAATTCGAAATGTATGCCTACTCTGAAAATCCTGATTTGAAGCTTGGTATGATATTTAATTCAAAAAAAGAGGCAAAGTTTGCTATAGAAAGTCATTGTATCAGACGAGGGATGGTAGTGAACTTTGTCAAGAATGATAACAGTAGGCTTCGAGGTGTGTGCAAAAATGAAGGATGTGAATGGGTTATTCATGTATCACCAGTGAATAAGGACAGTTGCTGGCAGATAAAGACATTTAAACCTGAGCACAAAAACTGCTATTGGAATGTTAAGAACAAAAACATTGAGTCAAGCTGGTTAGGTGAAACTTTTGTGAGTAAATTGAAATCAAATCCTAAGTTAGGTACCAGAGAGTTCCGAGAAGAGGTTAAATCTACTTTGAATGTATCCCTCACATATAAACAAGCTTATTTGGGTCGGAAAAAAGCATTAAAGCTAGTTGATGGCAGCATAGCGGAACAATTTAGCCAAATAAGAAATTACTGTGCTGAACTAAGAAGGTCCGATGAAGGTGCATCTGTGATTCTGAAACTGACTGATGGAGATGATGCGCCAAGATTTCAGAGGCTGTATGTGTGCTTCTCGGCCTGTAAACAAGGTTTTAAGGAGTCTTGTAGACCTGTGGTTGGAGTGGATGGATGTTTTTTTGCTGTAAACATCATTTAGTTTTGCTGTAAAATTCATGATTTACATCTCATTTTTCGAATTTTAATTTTTAAAATTATACTGTTGTAAATTGAAAACCCCCCTGAAATATATATGAAGTATAATAACTATATATGGTGTATAAATTCCTTGGTCTATTAATTAATGAGGAGAATTTTCAATATTGTATCAGAGTATGTAAATCTAACTACCGTTTAACTGATCGTACTTGAACTTTTGTGAAAAGACTTTAGAATGCATTTGAATCCAAGGATCTGAAATCTATCTTATTCATTTGGCTGAAAACTAAAATCAAGGATTTGAAATCTTTGTGTCGCTCAAGTATATTTTTCTTCAATCTCAAATTCATTCTCCAAGTTTAACATTCATGCATTTTAAACTCTTCGGTTTAAAATCTTCCCATCCAAATACAAACTTAAAATCCCCAAGATATATGAGGATTACATTGTTTTGTTTCTAATCTGCTTTATAAATTCTTTGGTTGATTAACGAAAGCAGTAGATACCCACTTTGAACCACATGTGTGAGTGTTTCAACAGCATGATTTTAGATGCAAGAGAAAAACCAATCATTTCAATGTTCGAAACATTAAGAAATTTGTTAATGGTTAGGTTTCAAACGAACAGAGAAAAGGCCGAGAAATAGGATGGTGTGATGTGTCCAAAAATTAAAGTTGTGTTGGCAAAGAATAGCAAGGAAGCAGCTGTGTTTAGTCCTTTGATGGCTGATGAGACACATTTTCAGATCACAGGATTACACCAGCAGCACTCTGTTGACCTGTGTAGGATGACTTGCAGTTGTAGGAAATGGGATTTGACTGGAATTCCATGTGCACATACTGTTTGTGCTATTTGGTGTAAGCAAGAGAACCCCGAGGCTTATGTACATCATTTTTACAGTGTTTTGAAATACAAGCAGTGTTACTCGCGCTTCATCATGCCCATTAATGGACCAGCCCTGTGGCCTGAATGCCAGTTAACTCCTCCATTACCACCAATCTATAAAGAAAAAGTTGGTAGGCCAGCTAAGTTGAGAAGGCGACAACCTGATGAAGTTCCTGCTTCAAGACAATCAAAGTTGAAAGGTGTGAAACGAAACAACAAGTGTCGGACATGTGGTGGATTTGGACACAATCAAAGGAGTTGCAATATAACTAAAGCAAGTGGTTTAGATAAGCCAACACAAGAAAACAATGAAATGGACAGAGGTCAAATTCAAACACCGCAAAATTACAATGAAGTGGATATAGGTGATGTTCTGGAGTTACTTTTATGATATTGAAGTTTCGTATTTTAATTTTTATCTAAATAATATTGAGCATTTAATAGGTGACATTGAATCTGCACCACAAACATGCAATGAAGCCGAGTTTGTTGCAACTGGACAAGGCAACACAACGTCAGATGAAAGCGAAAGATTCATTTCCAATAAAACTGTTGAACGTGCTGAAGCAGCATTCAAAAAAAGGAAAAAATTACAGGTTATAAACTACTTGTTGTGTATTTATGTTTATTTTAAGTGACAATAATTTATGTAAAAGTTTTTGGATTTAAATGTTTATTTTCAGGTAGTACGACAACGAGCAAGTGGAGTAACAATTACTGGCAGCTCTAACAGGATCTCATCAGTTAATGAGTGCAAATAAACCTTTTACATTTATTTTCGTGAGTTGGATATGTTTGAGTTTATTTATCTTTTTTTCAGGTCGATAAAGTACTCAACAAACAAACACATGTTATTGTGAAAGGCGGAAGGAACTTCGTAACTGTGTCTAGTTTGAGAACTTCATTGGATGATCAAAGGAAAAAAACACCGACAGAATCAAATGGATCTCGTTCAATGAAAGATGCCGCAAAGGAAAAGGGTACCGGATCATCATCAAAATCTTGAAAGCACTGGATCATCATCAAAATCTAGGATGGTTTTGGAACAAGTGATTGATGACATGTTATCTTGTTTTATTGGATTCTACATTTTATGGAAGTAGTGGTTGTGGATATGTTATTTATTTTTTGTTGAATTTTAATGGTTGTGGAAGTAAATGTTGTAGTTTTGAAAATCTCTTCATTTTAATGGTGCTGGTATTTGAATTGGGAAATCTCTTAATGGTGTTGGTTGTGCTGATCCAGCATTTTAATGGTGCTGGTTGTGCTGGCATTTGAATTGACACTGCTATTCGTAATAGTGCTGGTACTCATACATCTAAAATTTGGACACAAATAATTAACAATCACAGTTGCAAACACAAGATGAATATTATACATCTTACTCAAGTCATTGTTGAAGACAGATTGTTGCATTGTTAATTCAAATCCCATAATACATAAAAGAAACTTCAGTGTTTACACAAGAGCAGGATAATCGAAAATGATACAAACACATGCATCACTAGCTGTGCCTCACTAGCTGCGCCACCAACAGAAGCAACAACAACTCTATTTATCTTCACCAAGGTGTAGAGACTGTAGTATTTCTTTGAGCTCTTTAGACAACTCTTCCATTTTCAATGCATTTTTTTCGATTCTCACGTTCTAATTCCATTTGAGCCTCCACTAAGTGGGCTATTCTTTCATACTCTTTCGGTTTTCCGCTCGAACTTGCATCACATGTTGAACTTGAACATTTTGCCTCGTAAGAGTTAAAAGTAGCAGCTCCACCAGATTGTTTTTTCATGTACTCATCAAAAGATTTCAATGCCTCTTCTCTACTCCAATAGGATTTGTGAGAAGCTCCACTGTATTTATTCACTTGAAGTTGAGCCTCCTCCCAATTCTCGTAAACATCGGGTTTTCGTCCAACAAATACAACATATGTTTTCCTCTACATTAAATAAGAAATTTCAAAAGTAAAAAAAAAATTCATAAAGTAAACATGAAAATCACGTAAGCAAATCACAGAGAAAGTTACACAATACAAACTAAATTTGTAATAAAATAATAATGTTACTACTCTGTTCAAAAGTTTTGATAAACTACCTTCGAAATTAGAAAAATATCCTAACAAATATCCTAAAATTTTTGATAAACCACCTTCGAGTTGGTCTCCATCATTATCCTAAAAATTTACCAAAATATTGATAAACCACCTTCGAAATTTAAATTCGAAAACGTTGAGATACAGTATATACATACATATTCCATTTCAAAATTACATAAAAGTTCACAAAATACGAATGCTACGAACATAATAATCGAGAAGCTACAACAAAATCATGGAAAATAATTAAAAGCCTTTACCATGGCAGATGTTGTAATGGAATCAATGAATCTGGAATTGCTACATTTTCTTCGAGTTCGACATTCCCTTTCCTTCCATCGTTTGATTTGGGGATTAGGGTTCTTGTACAGGTGGGGGAGTAATTTTGAAAAGAAATACTCGACTGACTGTCTTCATAAACAAATGATCATGTGAGTGGCACGTGATATGAGTCAACGTTAATCTTAACGTCAGGATAACGGTAGGGACCAATTCGGGAATATTTTGAAAACACTGAAGGATTATTTAAGCAGTCAAAAATCATGAGGGACTGAAATGGGAAAAGCGGTTAACGAAAAGGACGAAAATGGGTATTAACCCCGCTTCGAATGAATATAATATTATATATTTATGTTTTAAAATTTTCTAGTCAAAATTTAGGCTTCCCATTTGAATATGAAAGATAATTTAATATCAGAATATCTAAAACTAATTATTTATTTATCTTTGAATCAATATAACTAATGAATTCAAATGATATATAAATTGATGGTGATTTTAATTGCTTTTAAAGAAAATATATCTCTATACTATATTAAAAGGGAGGAGTAGACCGATCAAATTGGTCGAATGGTATGACCTGTGTATTTTTTTTCATTTTACTATTTGTTTTTTATGATGATCGATTTTTATAATTTATACTAAAATAAACTTTTAAAAAAATCTAATAAAGTAAAAGCATGCAACGAATGCTTCAGGGCACTAGTAAATATAATTGATGAACTATTACGAGAGAGGTAATTGAATACTTTTTAAACTAAAAATAGAGAAATATAATTTTTTTATAATGTCCAAGAGTGGTATACAGAAATTTAACTTGATAATTTTTGAATTTTTTTGGAAGTTGGGGTAACTATTTTAATTGAAGGTACTAAGCAGCTCAGAATTGTTGTTCGATCCGTTTTGAAATATAAAACCAACTTGATGACCTTATTGATAAGAAATTGTTCGACTTGAGAAATCAATATTTCTGAGATTTTGTTAACTACTTTTCCAAACATGCTGAGTTGTTAAATGTGAGTAATTGACTAAGATTGAAGTTAGCTAGTTTGGATGTTGAGTGCAACGACGATGGTCGTGACTCACTTTAGCCTATGCCCATCCTTGGTTAAACATGGGGCGTTGGATATGCACTGTAATTAATACTGATGCAGCATCTGATCCGATGGGGAAAGATAATGTGTGAATTTCCCTGCTAGGGAGCATCTCTAACATGTATACAAAACTGGAGGGGGTCAATTTCAGGTTCCTGTCATGAATTTGTCTCACTCGCATGTTTTCATTCTTGGCAGGTGTTTTTTATTCTGCATACATGCATCCCTATACATTCTCCAGTAATGGGGCAGAAACAAGAAAGGCTGTCACTTTCAAATTTCAGTTGAGAATTGAAGAATTCTTTGGGTTAAATTTATTATCGTAAATTGAATCCAGGGGCCGGCAGGCACACGGATGGTTGATCCTAAATAAATCTAAGTGGCTCACTACTGGACTTTATCAATGTTTCCACAAGGATATCTCCGCCGGTAGGCGTTATAAAAAGGGCGGTGATTGTTTCAACTTGGGAGTTTTCTCCCTGTGCAAGAACACTTTCATTTTGTGTTTTTTTTTTGTTAATGTTCGAGATCCGATTCTATATTTGCAACATCTAGTATGAAGCAATTAATCTTGATCTGGGCTTCCGTTATTCCACTGTTTCTCTCGAAATCGGCGAAATCCGATGATCATGAGCAGGCTAATCAGCAAATATCTGATTCAGATGGTGTTTCTACTAATCAGGTTCTCATGTTCGCAGGCTATTTTCTCATAGGTCTAGCCGTCTTGTTCATCGTGCTTCTTTGGCTATACAAAAGATTCAAGACAAAAGAAGAGAAAGTCGACGCAGATAACAAGGTTGTAGCCATTGATGAAAGCGTCATCAAGCCCAGTTTCTCCACTGTAGAGTTGAAGGCAGGAGGGGTCAGCAAAACTGATATCTCCCACGCTTCGACCGAAACTGCCATGGTTTCTTCATCCTCGATAGTTCTCACGAACCCGGAGGTTAACAGGCCGGAATTGGAAGACCTACTCAAGGCCCCAGCTGAGCTGCTCGGGAGAGGAAGCCACGGTAGTGTCTACAAGGTCGCGTGTGGGCCACAGGGGAAGAGCCTAGCTGTGAAGAGGATCAAGGATTGGGCCATATCTAGCGTTGAATTCAAGCAGAGAATGAACAGGCTGAATCAAGTGAAACATCCTCATATTTTGCCTGCCATTGCATTCTACAGCTCCAGACAGGAGAAGCTTCTGGTTTACGAGTATCAACAGAATGGGAGCCTTTTCAGGCTAATCCATGACGATGGTAATTATTTCTGCTAAAATTTCGAAGTGCTAAACATGAATCAGACAAATCTTCCCTCCTTAGACAACTTTTCTGGCTCCGTCCCTGAATTGTGAACAATAATTTTTTTTCCTTTTCTTTGATTTGAACAGAAAATCACAGAAGGCAACAATTTGATTGGAGCAGCAGGCTTACCGCTGCTGCTGCGATAGCTGATGCATTAGCCTTCATGCATGAAGAACTGAAGAATGAGAAAATCCCACATGGGAATTTGAAATCATCAAACATTTTGCTGACCAACAACATGGAGCCATGCATCAGCGAGTATGGCCTAATGCTTGTAAACCAGGAGGCCAGTGATACCCTTCAAGGCCACGAAGAAGGCGGCTCCATGATCTTCAAGGCAGACACATATGCTTTCGGGGTGATTCTTTTGGAATTGCTAACAGGACGACAGGTTCTGAACAATGGAATGGACCTCGCGAGTTGGGTTCTCGCAGTCGTCAGGGAGGAATGGACGGTGGAGGTGTTCGACAAGAACTTGGTACGCGAGGGGGCTAGTGAGGAAAGGATGGTTAACATGCTGCAGGTAGCGATTAAATGTGTTAACAAGTCCGCGGAGGCGAGGCCTAGCATGAACCAAGCGGCGCTAATGATTAGTATGATTAGGGACGACGAGGATAAATCAATGGACGTTTCTGAGTTATCCATTACAAGGTCGTTCATTGATGATTACATCTTCTCAGAACAAAGTGAAAATATAATGAAATTTAAGAGTCATATTTATGAACTGTAAATTTTATGTTTAAAGTAATTACTTTTTCAATGCAACGACCGCATTTACTTTCTTTAAACACATCCTGCAAGAACTATAGTTCTTTTTTAAGATTTGATTGATACCATGTTATTACATTTGGAATATAGGTCTTCGTGATTTTTACTTTCTGATATTTGTCTGCTCTCTTTGGTGTATCTTAATTTTAGGAAATGAAAATGCCCTTGTAGCTAATAGTATATGAGATTCATTAAAAAATGCTACATACTTCTTAATTCTCATCTCTTGTCCTTATATTTAATATAATTTATGTTTGCTGCAATTAAAGTTAGTATTTATTTTGTTTAGGTACTAAGAATATAGATCAGATGAATGTTTGACTATTACTCAGAAATTTGATTCTTCTTGCAAACATTTTCTGCGAGTTTCATCGTCATAAAAAAATTTAGTTGAATTTTTAATGGCTTATAACGATTTTAATAACAATTTAGAAAATGAGATTAAAGTATCTAAATTAATTTGTTTATCAATATATACATCATTAAATTCTTACTTAAAAAATACAAAAAACAATTATAATTTTTTTTAACTGTGTAAGCATGTATTATTGAGGACATTAGTTATTATAATATCATAATAAGAGAGAACTAGTAAAAGAAACCTCTAATTTCATCACCAGTTTTTGATATTATTTAGCTACTAGTTTATCTATTATTATAACCCTGGTTGGTACAAACCCATATCAGTAGTACATGGTGAATTGCGACGATCCGGGAAGGATTTTTCTTCTCTACGATAAAGGTTTTACTGATGGACAAGTAGCATCTGATTCTCTGTTGACAGTGCAAGCAGTCACTACCTAACGAGATGATCTTGGTTATACTGGACTTTGTGCAACGTACATTAGGGAGCGCTTGAAGAGACCTGTGATATCTGAATGCATTCATGTCTGTCGATCGTCGAATAATGTTGCTCATAATATTGCTCGTTTTGCTTGTTCTTCGTCTTCACCTTTTGTTTGATTGAATGATGAATTTTCTTTTTGGTTGGTTAATCTCGTAATTGATGATTTTAATCAATAAAGTTACGAGTTTACCTTGAAAAAAAAACCTTGGTTGGTACAGGAAAAAAAATACTAGTAACCGATCCCATAAATCTGTTGAATTGTTTAACTGATCGACCTGATCGAGAAAATTAAGTTAGAAGCATATTACTACTCGCTAAAATATCCATTAGTCATGGGACCAATTAAGGATGTTATTATTGGATATTAATTTATGAAAATCTATTACGTTGTAGGTTACAAATTTATAGCGTATTAATTTATGAAAATTATTTTATAAGAAAGTTGTAATTTGTTGTAACATTACAATAATAATTTATGAAAAATTATATTATAAGAAAATAGCATAGTTGTATTGTGAGAGTAGCATAAATTATTGAGCACTAAGCTAAGATTGTATAATATTTAAATAGTAAGTCTGTGAGATGATTTATAACAACAACGATACGAGTTAACTCGATTCATAACTATCATGAACAGTGATACTTTAGTCGTAAAAAGTCATATTTTTCATAAGTTGAATCGAGTCGAAAATTCATTTCACAAAATTGACATGTGAGACTCTACGACAAGCCCACATGGATTTCTGTGTAAAGTAAAAACATACCGGCCCAAGTCCAGTCCCCATTTACTTTACAATATTCATTTACAAGAACCTTTTTTCTTCGTCAAAACTAAACAAGGTAAATCATCCCCACCTCTAAAGTTGATGCACGAGGCAAATTCAGTGCATATGTTGGTGATGTACAGTTCCTTCTCAAGAAATCATACCCCAGATTAATCACCACCCTCTTCATCAGACTCGAACCGGACTTCGCCTTCACGTAACAATGGCCTAATATAAATGCCATCCCCAGATCCCTTTCAAACTCCACATCATCCGTGAGCGAATCACGGTATCCATATCGGGCTATGCATCGATAAACTCTGTACCCTTTGGGCCCGATTCTTCCAACAAGAAATCTCTCATCGGGTCTCACATGAGGAACTGGGACATATTTTACACAGAATAGGACTAGAACCTGGTGAAAAGCTGGGAGATTAGTCACGAAATGGGAGAAGATAGCTGGAATTCCAGAAACAAGTTCTGTATGTATGAGGCCAATGCCTCGGACCCGTACAATACCAAGATTGGGACTCAAACCGAGGAGCCAGTCGATGGAAACTTTGTTGTGAAGGTCAAACTCATACTTTTTAAATGTCCCGTAATGCCAAATGTACATTATTGCTAGAAAGATAAAGGAGAGTGCAACCGGGACCCAAGCTCCTTCAAGAAACTTGATTAGAGAAGCAGAGAAGTAGAGGGCTTCGATGGAACCAAAGAAGAATATGAAACAAATGGCAAAAACAACACCTCTATTCCAGCACAAGACGATGACAAGAGACATAAGACATGTGGTCACCAACATAACAGTTATAACAGCCAAACCTGGTGAAACCAACAGGGAACAGTAAGAAATTTATTCTTGATTAAGTAAGGTAAAATTATAAGCAAAGATGTCATTTTAGTGTAGATATTACCAGATGCGTTGCTAATGCGTTTTGTGTCTCTGAAGCCAATGGTGACGGCCAATCCGAGAAGCATTAAAGTCCAGTTGATAGCAGGAATATAAATCTGCCCACATATTTTAGACGAAGTGTGTATTATTCGGACCCTTGGAAAGCAACCCAAAGCAGAGCATTGCTTAATGATGGAAAACGTCCCAGTGATGATGGCTTGGCTTCCCACGACAGCAGCAAGTATCGCAATTGCGAGGACAGGCCATCGAATTTTTTCTGCATGACGAGAGGAGGATTTGGTTTATTTGCAAAATTCAAAAAAAAATTACTTATCTTGGATACTACTTATAAAGATTAAATGACAGAGAAACTTTACATACCAGGTACAGATTCATAGAATCCAATTCGGTAGTAACTCTCGATTACATGATGTTTGGATAAATATGCCGCTTGTCCCATATAAGCAAGGATTAAGGATGGATAAACCACACAGCTAAAAGCTATCTGCAGTAAGGCAGCTGTTTAGTCAAAGTTAAACCAGTAAAGATTTTGCATCAAACGTGTAGAACTTATCATACTCAATGATATACTACATGAAGGGGTCGTATCTCTTCTATGGTCTATAATCTGATAGAGAATTGGAAACTCAAATAATAAAAAGGAAAGTAACAAATTCATTCACCTTGATGGACAACTGCGAAAAATGTCCAAGATCAGCAAACATGGCCTCTGAACCTGAAAACATAAATCACACCTAAATGAAACTTAAATGAGAAGGAAGAAACTATTAGATACTTTTAAGCAGAAATAAATAGCATTTTATGTTCTAATAACCTGTTATGCACAACAATATCCCACCCAAGGACATCCAGCCTCCTTTTCGAGTCTTCTTCAAGAATTTATACATGTAGTAAGGAGAGAGTGCCTGGTAAACATTCAGATTCCACTGGAATATATTATACACTCCGATGGCACTGATGCAGAATAGCCAAGTTATCACGATTGGGGCAAACAGAAATCCTATTCGGTGGGTTCCATAGTGTTGCAGATAAAATAAGAAAACCAGTATTATACAAGCAACAGGGACTTCGATATCTGTGAAACATGAAAAATTTAAGGGAAAAAAATCATTAGCTGTTTCTTAAGACTTTACAGACGGAAAAATCAAGACATGCATAGAGAGCATGGCCCATGTCTAAATTAACGACTACTAATAATATACTGAGGAACCTAATAATGGTTCTTCAAAAAATGGTAAATCTAAATGCCAAGGCTGTAAATGACGGGAGGCGGTGGCGGGGCGGTCGGTGACCGCCTACCGCCTTGGCCGCCTAGGTTGTGTCCAAGCAATTGATTTTTTTTAAGTAATTTTTATAGATAATCATGAAATATAATCACAAATAATCATCATTTTTTATGTAAAAAGTGCGATTAAATAATGTTTAAGCACAAAGAAGCTTCATACAATATAATATAATCTAGATAATATGCAATTAATAAAACAATGATAGAATGCTCCAAGTTCATATTTTTTTCCTCACAAGAAAAACAAATAGTTAAAACTCCAATTTTCATTCCCTTCCTTAAAGAAGCAGCAGTATTACATTTTGAGTTGGTGTTAAAATCTACGAAGCATTAAGCCGGGACAAATCCAAATTGAGTAGAGACGTAATTCAGCCTGAGTAGATAATACTTTGGTAGCAGGTCATATATCCAACTGTAGATAAGCCCAAGTCCAGCGTGAATATCATCAGTCATTGCTGATGGAGATGTCGAGAGAACAGAAGATCATATAACCACAAAAATATTGCTTCTTTACACATCACACATAAATTTTCACCTGAATTTCTAAAATTCAACCTCTGTATGTTCTCATCTCCCTATAACATCACATTTTCATCAGAAAATCATTGAATTCTAATGTCTTTTATTGTTCATAAATGATTACTTTACCATAAGTACAACTTATTTTACTTTAAGTTGCATCTCCTCGTCAGAATACAGCGATGTGGTCATCCACAATCAAGAAGATGGTGGCCTAACTTTACTTTTATGTAAATCGTATCAATCTTTACTTTGATTAAAGCGAAAAGTTTGTCCTGATACAGGAAAGGCCCCACAATAATGACTTTTCAGCACAATATGGTGGAATCTCTGTCCACAAAATACACAACGCTGTAAGAACAAATTTTTTTAAAGACTAAATTGAAGGTTGGAACATCTCGAGCCTTCAAAGGTCGATGTCTTCGAGACCTAGAATTTATATCCAATCAATATTTCAACGCCAATCATATTTTTCCCTTGGTTTAAAAGGTTTCTACTTTGCCAATCTAAAGAGATAAAGACAAGCCACTTCGACAAATTCAAGGTTGGCGTTGAAATGAGTTTTCATAAGTTAATGAATCGATCATTACCAAAAATGATGAAACACCGGATTACACAGAGATAAGAATACCCCATGTTCTTCCAAACCAAGCAAACAAATTATAACACGTAGAAATGACACATCAAACATTCATAGGAGACTTACATTGGTGATGATGCTTTGACACAACAAGTTCTAATCCGGACACAGCAGAAAATACTGAGCATAAACAACAGAACATGAATTAATTCTGAGTTCCAACATTTCAATTTCTCCAAATTAACAGTGAACACAACTTAAAAGAAGCCATTTCATACCCGAAATTGCTGGTGTAAGAACTCCATCCCCAATCACCATACAAGTCCCAATCAAAGCCAGAGCGAGCAATATCTTCTGCAGCAATTTATGCTTTTCCAAAATTGATTTCAAGCTTAAGCCAAGACCTTTATTACCTGATGCACTTCCATCTTTTCTGTACTCATATAATTCCTCATCAGCAAGCTGCCCATTTGGCAAAGTACTCACCCGGGCATGGCGGCACAGCAATGAATACAAAGCAAAAGTCCCACCTTCACCATTATCATCAGCTCTGAGTACTATGAACACATATTTAAGAAGAGGAATCAGAGTCAATGTCCAGAACACGAAAGACAAAACCCCATATATTTCCTCATTAGATTCTGAATGTTTGATGTCCTCCGCAAAAGTACTTTTGTATACATACAAAGGTGAAGTGCTTAAATCCCCATAAACAACACCCAAACTCTGATAAGCTAATGTTAGCACAGCCCTCCAAGATTCTTTCTGTAACAGAAATAAAAAGTAGAAAACAAATCACCGACTATCAAATACTAGTAAAAAAAATTGATATTTCTCTGGCACAAAACTCTCACCTTTTTAGCATTGTTAGGGTTCCAGCCTTGTATATCCATCACAGGCCGTCTAAGAATCATGGGAAATCATTTTTGGCTGGTGTCTTAAAGCAAGTATAGGTTACCCATTTGAGCAAGCACTATAAGCCAGCCTTTTTACCACTGAATGCTCCATTAAAAAAGTGAAGGACCCTTTCTTATCATGGGGACAAAAACGAAAATCTACAAGATAACACCAAATTAAAGACTGATAGGAACTTGTGATCAACATTAGCGCCTAATACGACGTCTTTTGTTAAAACACAAGTAAGAAAGAAAGAAACTAATTAGTGACATGTGTCGTTTGAATTGCCAACTCCGCGGTCCCTGTAAATTTTTACCAAAAAAATCTGTTCTTGCCTCACATTATCACATATTCGGCCTACCCATAAAAAAAATATATCATTTACCCCAGATCAAGAAACCCAACTCCATTGGATTGGATCAATTAAACAAATGTACGTAATTTTTATTTTTATTTTGTAAAAAGTGCCAGGTTGTTTTCTTGAATTACACCCATTATTAACAAAAATACTGAGCTGCTGATGAACTCACAGTGTTAAGAGTGTTCGTGCTTTATCGCCAGGTCCTTATCAGTCGGTAAATTACGTGTTTTCTTCCAAGATTAGATACTCACCACTCCCAGCCTGCTAAAATCTCACTCTCGAAATGCAAAGTATTTATGGAAGATTAAGATTAATATTGGTGACACAAAAATCAAAATAAAAAAGATGAACCATCCAATATCATTCCCCTGCACCGGCCAATTTAAAAATAATTAAAAAATTAAACCAAGTGTGGCCACGTTTTATGTGTAGATATTTTTTTGTTATAATCACTTAAATATTATAATTAATATACATAGATATATATAGAGGGAGAGCTGACACATACTCCAGTATATCATATATTTCGGCTATCTATCACTCAATAATTAACATAGCACAGTTGGCACAAAACTCTCCGGCTATATTAATATTTAATCAATTTTATAGGTATTTTATCATACAGTCTTATAATTTCTAATTTGTTAATTTTCGATTCATATCTATAATAAAAAATGATTTTTATTTTTTTACATAAAACGTAATATTTTTTTTTAATTTGTTGAATCTGGTTTGAAATTTGTCTCACAAAATTGACATTATATCATTGAATTTTGTGTGCTTGTATATTATTATATACGTATATGTACAATTATTCTTAGATCCATACAAAAATCATAAATTGGAGTAATTCATCTTATGTGATAATATTGAGATAAAGACATAAATAATTTTAAATCCTTGAAATTTGCAGGCGTATATGAAAATGAATCTCCAGCAGATTGCATGGATCTCCAAAGAATCCGGTTTACACTATTTTCAACAGCTTATGCAAACAATCGGTCTTTTAAATTTTAAATTAATGTTCAATTAAGCTTATTTAATTATATAATTTAATAAAGGAAATCAATCTTGACTTTGGGGTGGGACGATTGATGTATTTTGGGCAAAACTCATGTGAGACGGTTCATGGATCGTATTTTGTGAGACAGATATTTTATTTGGGTCATCCATGAAAAATATTATTTTTTATGCTAAGAGTATTAATTTTTATTGTGAATATCGGTAGGGTTGACCCGTCTCATAGCTAAAGATTCATGAGATTTCACAAAAGACCTATATTCACAATTCAGCCCTATCACAGCTAAAGATTCATGAGATCTCACAAAAGACCTATATTCACAATAAACTTGTGAGAGACGGGTCAATCCTACCGATATTCACAATAAAAAGTAATATTCTTAGCATAAAAAATAATACTTTTTCATGGATGACCCAAATAAGAGATCTGTATCACAAAATATTACTTGTGAGACACCGTCTCACACAAATTTTTGCCTATTCACAAACATTTATTTTTTGTAAAAAAAATGGTTCTTTGTGCATTTATACAAATTTTTTCATTTGTTTTTAAATTTTTTATTAATCTTATAGAAATTTAAAGCAATCATACTATATTAAGATAAATTAATTTTGATACAAAATATAATAATATAAATACAATGCTGATGAAGTTTTGGATGGCGTTTGTGGTTCCAAGTTCTCGGGTTTTCGGGTGTGGGGAGCTTGTTATGGATCCCCACGAGATTGACGAAGTATCTTAAATCTGATTTCATAATTGATCTCACCGCCACGCTGCGGTTGCCTCAGATATAGTAGACTTACTTGTAAAGCTAATTAAGCAAAATGTATTCTTTATCAGTGACATGAACTTAAAAGACTTGGTTGTTGCAGATTGTGATCTGGTATGTGATTCCAGCTACAAAGCCCAACGGAACCGGTCATGTTTACGACACTCTTGCTCTTATTGTCCTAATCCAATATGTTCCACGGCTAGCTGTTTGTCATTTTCCCCCTGAATCGGAGGATAACTAAAACCACGTACGGGTTTTATCGCCAAGACTGCTTGGGCTGGAGCTGCATATAATTTGCTTCTATACATTCTAGCAAGCCATGTGAGTGCGTTTTTGTGTGTGTGTGTCCATGCATTGCCTTCCACTTTTTGTGTGTGTGTGTGTGTGTGTGTGTGTGTCCATGCATTGCCTTCCACTTGATCAAGTGATCCTTTTTAATTGTTATTGGTTCCAGGTATTAGGATCTTCATGGTATCTTGCATCGATAGGGCGGCAACAATAGCAATGACGATTCTGATTTCATGTTTGCCGATGCTTTTACTAGCGAAGTTGCTTCCTCAATTTTCATTGAGTAATACATTTAATGCCCTAAACCCTTAAAACCTCTAAAGTTAAGTATGCTTGACTTAAGACAATTCTAGGATGGATGACCCCTAGAAGCTTCTTAGAGTGCGTGTGACTGAAGACATAAGCACGCTAGAAAGACTCGTCTCAATACAGTGAAGACAGTCGTCAAATTTGAGATATTACAATCTGGACTTTGTTTCTTAACTGATGTGCTGGACAAAGCTAACTAGCTAGCTCAAATGCCATCTTAAAAGCTTCCATTTCACTTTCTCATCCATTAAGGTTAGCTGAACGGCCGCGGATCAGCCAAAACGGCCTTCACTACGTCAAAGTTCCAGGCTTTACACGCCGATTTCTCTGGGTCGTGCCTGGAACGGAATTGGTTATCGGCTTATCGCGAAACACTTTTCGTTACTTTTTTTCATGTCATGTGTAACTGTGTTGTTGAGTCGATATCATCACCCTGCTTCCATAAAAATCATGCTAAATTTTATTGTTTTACATTGACTTGGGCCGTATATAACTTCCTAAAAATATATATAAAACCTATCAGAGTTAGTTAGAAGAATTGGTTAGTAGTTACAGTTAGCACATGCATGTAAACATAAAACAGAAGAAGTGCTTGATCACTTTACTTTTCTGAAGAAAACTTTTCTCAATGAAAAAACTCACTTCGTTCATCATTCGTAATATGGTATCAGAGCCAGGTTTTACTTCTTGATCCTCTGCCATCAATTAGCCGAGTGTTTGCACTTGTGGTCCAAGAAGAAAGACAGAGAGCCATTGGTACTCATAACTCCATGAATGCATCAAGCCGAAACATGGCATTTGCGATCAAGAATGATCAAACTCAGTCACATTTCAACAGTCGCCCGCCATCAAGGTTCACAAAAGGAAGACCATTCTGCACTCATTGCAATGTTCATGGTCATACGGTTGAGACGTGTTATAAAATACATGGATATCCACCTGGTTTCAAGACCAGAAACAAACAAGGGAACAAAGGCTATACTGCTCTTGTTAATCAAGGGAATGACCACATTTATCAGTCTGAATCTCATAATAATAATATGGGTACAACCTCAAATGTCTTTCAAAAATTTGACAAGAGTCAAATGGAACAACTTATGGCCATGATGATTCAACAACTTTCTGTCTCTGAAAAGAATGATGCTAGTGAAAAACCTACAGCTATCTCAGGTACATGTTTCTCTATTTCAAGTCCAAGTATACTAAATTCAGATACTTGTTGGATAGTTGATTCGGGTGCCTCTAGGCACATTTGTTCAAATGCAAATGCATTTATTTCCCTTAAGGCAGTAGAAAACTCAAGAGTAACGCTGCCAAACAATGCTTGTGTGGATGTTCGATTCTGTGGTGACATAAGGCTAGGAGACTCTTTAATCCTATTGGATGTTCTTTATATTCCAGAGTTCCGATTTAATTTGTTAGTCTGTCAGCTCACTTATTGCCACGGCACATGTTGTGATCAGTTTCTACTGCAACTCATTCGTAATTCAGGACACGACAGCACAGAAGATGATTGGCAGGGGTAAGAGAATAGAAGGTTTATATGTTCTGGACACTAGCTTCTTGGGTTCAGAAGCTTCAATTAATCAAGTTGGAATACAAACTTGGCACAACCGTCTTGGCCATCCATCACTAAAAATTCTACAGGTTCTAAAAACTCATATTCATTTAGACAAGGTTGATTCTAAGGCTGACACACCTTGCTCTGTTTGTCCAATGGCAAAACAAAGACGATTATCTTTTGTTTCTCTTAATAATAAGTCTTCCAATGCGTTTGATCTTGTACATTGTGATACTTGGGGACCATATCATGTCCCAACAGTCAATAAACAACGATATTTTCTGACTCTAGTTGATGATTGCACACGATTCACATGGGTTTTTCTCATGCAACACAAATCCGAAGCTTTAAGTGTGGTATCCAGATTCTGCAACATGATTGAAACGCAATTCAATAGAAGAATTAAGGTATTTAGGACAGACAATGCTAAAGATCTTGCCTTCACAGAGCTCTTTCGGGATAAGGGAATATTGCATCAATTTTCATGTGTTGAAACGCCTCAACAAAACTCGGTGGTAGAAAGGAAACACCAACATCTACTTAATGTGGCTCGATCATTGTTCTTTCAGGCACAAGTGCCAATCGATCTATGGAATGATTGCATCTTGACAGCCACTTATCTAGTGAATCGAGTCCCTTCTCCATCCACTCAGAATAAGTCTCCATATGAAATACTATATCAGAAACCAGTTGATTATGCACACCTACGGGTCTTCGGGTGTCTTGCTTTTGCATCTACATTAGCAGCCCATCGGGACAAGTTTATGCCAAGGGCACGCATGTGTGTTTTCTTAGGATATCCATCAGGCATGAAAGGATACAAGCTGATAAATATAAGGAGCAAAGAAATTTTCATCTTCCGAGATGTACATTTCCATGAGACAATATTTCCCTTCTCCTATATCTCTTCGGCAACAGAAGTAATTGATCCATTCCCATCAATTGTTCTTCCTAAACCAGCACATGTGGACACAAATATCCCCTTGGAATGCCACATCCAGCCTCAGATACACACCAATTCAGACCCATTGCACCAGTCTTCTGAAAGTCCTGAACTACCAAATGTGTCCAATGAATCAGTATCCAGAGATGCACGTAATGGTCATGAAGTTACATCTTCTGATTCATTACCTGTTCCTATCACCCGACATTCATCCAGGATATCTAAACAACCTTCTTTTCTACAAGATTACCACTGTCATATGCTAAGATACAATTCTCCACCTTCTTCCGTCTGTGCTTATCCTCTAGATCATTATATCTCTTATGATTCACTATCTCCTTCTTATAAGAACCTTGTGCTCAATATTTCTTCTCAGTGTGAACCTCAGTTCTATCATCAAGCAGTTAAATCTGCATCTTGGCGCACAGCGATGAAAGAAGAACTTGATGCAATGCAAGCTAACCACACATGGTCTGTGGTGCCTCTTCCCACGGGCAAACAGCCAATTGGTTGTCGTTGGGTATACAAAGTAAAATATAAATCGGATGGCTCAGTTGATAGACATAAGGCCCGATTAGTTGTTAAAGGCTACACGCAACAAGAAGGTATAAATTTTTTTGAAACTTTCTTTCCAGTTGCCAAGCTAGCCACCGTAAAACTTCTTCTTGCTTTGGCAACCACTCAAAACTGGATACTTGCTCAACTTGATGTTAACAATGCATTCTTCAATGGTGATCTCTCTGAAGAAATTTATATGGATCTTCCTCTTGGACTTCACACTCAAGCACCGTCTTGTTCAGAAGATACCAAACTCGTTTGTAAACTTCACAAATCCATATATGGTCTCCGCCAAGCATCTCGGCAGTGGTACACAAAATTTTCCAATGCCTTGCTGGTCTCTGGTTTTCAGCAGTCTTCCTCTGATCACACATTATTCACTCGCGGCTCAGGCCCTTCCTTCTTGGCTCTGCTCGTCTATGTTTATGACATCATAATAGCAGGACCGTCGTCTACTCTCATTCAAGACCTTAAGTCTGATATTCAAAGCAACTTCAAGCTCAAGGATCTCGGTGATCTTAAATACTTTATTGGTCTTGAAATAGCTAGGTCGTCAAAGGGCATTTTCTTATCTCAACGTCACTACACACTCCAATTACTTGAAGATACTGGTTTTCTATCGTGTAAACCAGCCACGGTGCCCATGAATCCAAACACCAAACTCACCTCCTTTGATGGAGATCAGCTTCAAGACATAACACAATATAGACGCCTCATAGGACGTCTTTTATATCTCACCTTGTCAAGACCGGACATAATGTTTGCAGTACACAAACTCAGCCAATTTGTGTCCAAGCTACGAACCACTCACTTAAATGCAGTCCACCAAGTTCTCAGATATCTCAAGGCAAATCCTGGTCAAGGAATTTTATTTCCAGCAACATCTATAATGCAACTAAGGGCATTTTCAGATGCTGACTGGGCAAATTGCCCTGATACAAGAAAATCAACCACCGGTTTTTGTATTTTTCTTGGTGAATCTCTCATATCTTGGAAAATTAAAAAGCAAATGACGATTTCTAAATCTTCCACTGAAGCAGAGTACAGGGCACTGGCCACTACTACTAGTGAAGTTTTATGGCTCACACAACTGCTCAAAGATCTTCACATCCCTCTGTCAACACCAGCAATCATATTCTGTGACAATCAATCTGCCATTCACCTTGCCAACAACCCCATATTCCACGAACGTACCAACTACATTGAAATTGACTGTCATTTTATTCGCAATAAAATCAAGGACGGGTCTATCAAGCTGTTACCCATTCGTTCGCATCTTCAACTTGCAGACATGTTCACCAAGCCACTTCCCTTGTCCACTCTCGGTCATCTGATGTCCAAGATGTCTGTACACAACCTTTACAGTACATCTTGAGGGGGATCTATTAGAGTTAGTCAGAAGAATTGGTTAGTAGTTACAGTTAGCACATGCATGTAAACATAAAACAGAAAGTGCTTGATCACTTTACTTTTCTGAAGAAAACTTTTCTCAATGAAAACACTTTTACTCACTTCGTTCATCATTCGTAATAAAACCAAGGAATTATCAATTGTAATATCATCGGGTATAATTATTTAGTTGGATATTATTTTATAGATTCGTGAGTTTATTGAATTATATCATATACATAATGTGTTTAAAAGATATTCTTAAGATCAAGTTTTGTTACAAATACAAGCTGTTAAATGTTTAATTTTCAATACACTCTTGACAAAGTTAGACTTAATTAGATAACATAAATTATGTACGTAAAATTTCTCACTCGATGGAGAGTGAGAAATATGTAAAGTTTGAAAATCATTAGAATTCAATTAAATATCTTGAAATTTATCTTATGTGAATTGAAAAACAATTAATGTTCGAAAAATGAACAATTAAGGTATTTTGTCATGAATATTATTTTTAACAACCGAAGTATAATTATATTGTTGCTTGGACATGCAATTCATGTATTAATTATGGCCACTACTTCTAGTGGTTTAGTAATATAAATATATCTCAATAATTAATAAAGAGAGATGAGTTTGATCAATTCACATCCGCCAATGGAATAAAAAAATCATGCATGAATTAATTAAAGAACATTAAATTTATTATTTAAATTTGTGTGTGCAGTATGCGACATATTCTATTTTCTACAAATTTAATCAATATATATTTTTTCTAACTATATATACATTTAGGACAACAATTACCGTACATGCATTTTGCTGTAATTTCCGGAAACTAAGTCATTTCTTGCAACGGGATGGAAAATTTTAAGAACATACTTCCATATTCTAAATATGGATGCCAATCAATCTCACTTTCCTAACATATTTTCCTTAAAAAATAAGTCGTCTAAATGCACGATTTGAGTCAATTTACCAAATGCTATCAGCTCGCTTCGAATTTCAAATTTACTTCCAAACTAATCAATCCAAATGTTAATTAGCCGTTGTCAATTTCTTCCTCTCCATATATTAAATATTGCAAAATCCCCTTAGATTCTATAAAACATTAGATTTTTCAAAAGATTTTTATATCTAGGAGGATTCGATGAACTCTACTCGTTGTGCTGCATGCCGATATCTGAGAAGAAGATGCCCTTCCGACTGTATATTCGCTCCTTATTTTCCTCCCGATGATCCAAAAAGATTTATTTGCGTCCACAAAATCTATGGAGCTAGCAATGTTGGAAAGATGCTTCAGGTTACTTGTATATTGTATCTGGATGTAGTATCGCGATATCTAATAAATGGGACTCTTTTTTTTCAAAGTATTTCAAAAAAGTGATCCATTTTTTCAATAATTTTTTTATACTTCTTCAAAGTAGATCAGGAAAATAAAATATGGATCAGATTAATGATAATGCGCGTACAAAATAGAAAAATGGCAACAGCAAGCTCCGTCACCTTTTCTTGGTCCAAGTGTCTTTGTGACCCTATATATACAGCAAGTTTTGCTTCTGAAAAATTTTCTCGGCTTTTGATTTCTTACGACCAGGAACTTCCGGTGAATCGAAGAACGGAAGCAGCAGACTCCTTGTTCTTTGAAGCTCAATGTAGACTTCAAGATCCGGTATATGGTTGTGTGGGAACTGTCACAATTTTGCATCAACAGATACACGATGCGCAATGCCAACTAGCTAGGATTCAAGCACAAATTGCCGCACTCAGTGCTCAGTCCGCCCAACAAAATCAGTTTCATCATCATCATCAAGTTGAAGTTACGCCAACTTTCAATCCCATTTCCTCGCCGGCGCAGTATGATGTTGCAAACACAAATAATTGGTTCAACTTTAACTTACTGTAGATTTGTTGGGGTATTTGTTTCAAAGAAAAAAAATTATTTCCTTCATTTTTTTATTATTTTGCTGGCTGATTTAAAGAGACGGGTTCAATTTTTCAGATACAAGTTGGATTATATTTATTTATTTGCCAAGTTTCTTTAAAATGACATGGATTAAAAAAAACTAATGTTGAATATATACAACGTTTATCTTTATGATAAACTGCTATACTTTTCAGACAAAGTTGCAATCCTTAATTTTTCTTAGAATATTTTGAATTTGACATTAATGTACCGTTTATTCGATTTTCGAAAACAATTTATTCAAGTTATTGAATCAATACCATCACTTTTAGGATATCGGAGGGTGATATTTTAAACAAATAGACAAAATATCAACTAAATAAACACTATCCTCAGCAGCACACTCCGCCTCGTCAGCCCACATCCACCTGTGTCTCGACCTCAGCCACATGAACGATGCCCTTTTCAATGCGTCGCTTCGCATAATCGAAATAATCAAAAATTAAAAGATAGTATATCAAAACTAAATCTTGAAAATTATGTGAATCTAAACCCAAAATTGAACATGTTAGTGTAAAAAAAAAAACTATTTTCTCAAATATTTGTTATGTTTTCAATGTGGTATCCTATAAATTTCTTGGTTATTTCAAAGTTTTTCACCAAAACATTATCACAGTATTCTAATTTCTAGGTTGTGTTGATAAAATAAACTTTTTAAAGATGTTTCCTCTTCATTTCATTTGTTCCCTGATTTTGTTTGAGAAAATATAGATAAAAAATATATAATGATGAGATTTGGAAATGATTATTTAATTAGAATTATATGAATGCATGGATTTGAAATTCAAAATGTTACATTTTGAAGATCTACTTAAAATTTTGAAAAAAAAAATTTCAAACTCCTCTCTTCCTTCTAAACTACATATAATAATATGTTTACGATTATGGATGACAGTAGGTAAGGTTTGAGCATGATTTTATGCCTCCATCTACATCCCCATTTATTGTATCCACCACTGGCGGAGCCAGCATAAGCTCAGTGTGGGCACCGGGCCCACACTGGAAAAAAATATTTATATGTTTATATATATATATATATTTTTATATATATAAATATTATGTCAAAAAATTTTAATTTTTGTATGATATTATTATATATTTAGCTATCTATACTGAACAAAAAAATAAATTTTTTTTTCTTATAATAATTTGTAGACCCAAATTTTAGGCTCAATTTTTTACATGTTATCAGTATCCAAATATACACTCTATAACCTTTTGTATGTGTTTTCTTTTCACGAGCCACGAACGTCATATACTTTGATTAACAATCATTCCAATTCATTGTAATTACTGCTACATATTTCATAATCTCTAAAAAATCCAAAATATCACCAAATTTTATGTGCATTTTATTGTTCAATGTTTGTTGATCATTCAGTTGTTTTATAAGTTTATGCTTTTTCCAATCGATAATGAATTCATGCTTATTTTTTGAACGTATATTTTATATTTTATATCATATTTTGTTTTGATTTCGGATTTTGTACACGCTGTTATTCGTCATTTTTTCTGACGCTTTCTCATCAATTATCAATGTTGTTGGATGTGCGTAATTTGTGTTCAAACTTTGTGACACATTATTTCTAGCTGTCGATTAATCTGTGCTCTTTTTTTTTGCTTATTAATTATAATATATCGTTGTCTATACTGAACCTAAGATCCTGGCTCCGCTCCTGGACTATCCACCCCATACCCATGTCCATCTCCGTCGGTTATTCAATTTTCATACTCATTCTCATATCGATCAAAAGATTGAATATACATACCCGACCCAAATATCATATTACCACCTATAATTATACTTTTTCAAATTTGAATTATTTCGATAAAACTATGCTTGTGTACCAAATTCTTAAGAGAACAATAAGAAAAATATTAAATATAAAAAAATAGCAAACTAAGCATATATAAGAAATAACAAAATATTATAGATAATTTATTCCAACAATATTATCATACAAAAATAACATTAGCTTTAAATATATATATGTATATATGTATATAATCGAATATTTTGGTCGGGTATGAGTAGGATGTTACTACATTCGCCTCCATCTCTATACCCGATTATCAATTTATTTAATCGGATAAAAAAAACATTTTCATATCCTCCTTCCATTTGGATCGGGTATCGGGTTCTTCGTCTGAATCGGAAAAAATTGCCATCTTTATTTAGGATTAAAGACACACTATATATATCTTTAAAGTACGACATGCTGGTGATGTCAAATTTTTCAGAAACCCACATTTTGCTAGTAAAACAGATTGCAATTATATTGATGAAGAGGTAGTAAAATATTAGTTAAAGGAAGACTATATATGTATTAATGCAATTAAAAAAAACTATAATATATTATGAACTCATACACCCATGCAACTTTTTTTCTCTAATAATTTGACTCACAACTCATGAGATATTTTAATAAAAATTATTTTCACTCATTATTTTTCATCCGTGAGACCAGAATGATATTATTTAGATTAGATTTGAAAATTATTTTTTCGAAAATTAATTGTTTTTCAATTTTTAAAATTTAATTGATTTTCAAACTTTATATATTTCTCGCTCTCTCTCCATCGAGGGAGAAATTTTACATGCATCATTTATGTTATCTAGTTAAGTCTAACTTTTGTCAAGAGTGAATTGAAAATTAAACAAACACTTCTCTTATTTTCCACATAAAATATAATAGTTTCTAAATTCAATGTGTTTTTGTCTCATTTACTTTATCTCCCTCAAAGATAACATCTCTACTGATGACAAGCTTGTAGACAGTATGATCCCATAAGCGAAACCTTTTTACTTCATCAACATAACCCAAGAAGATACACTTTCTGGATTTGGAATCCAACTTAGATCTTTCTTGATCATTGTACAGAACGTACACATGACTTCCAAATGTATACAAATGAGAATAATCAGTCGGCTTCCCAACCCACATCTTTATCGGAGTTTTCAGATCAATCATCACTGAAAAAGAATGATTGATAATATAACAAGCGGTTTTGACTGCTTCCATCCAAAATGATTTGTCTAAACTTGCAGTTCTCAACAAAGTTCTGCAAATAAAATTAAATTTAAATTGAACAAAAAAAAATAACCACAAAAGAGAATGATAAAATATGAATTTAAACCGTAAAAATCACAAATTCTAAACTCGAGATATTATTTTGTAACCTAAAGTTGTACCAAGTTGTCCAAGATTTTTTCTTATTATTTTAATTATCAAGATTATCTAAAGTTGTGTATCATAATTAAATCGTGTGTACAATATCTATGAAGCTCGAAATTTAAGATGATATTGTACATATATATTTGATTTTGGGATAAATAAATACTCCAAGATCCAAGAAATTAAATAAGGAGATATTGGATATAAACTGGTGAATTTCGAAAATTTGTGAGACATAACTTTGAAATTTTAGGGAAAAAACAAGATAAAGATATAAGATTTGAGGTAAGGTTGATATACACATGGATCAAGATAAATGGGAGATCAAGCAAGAGGATAATGCAATCTAAGATTTCGAAATTTTCATGTATATATATGATTTTCGAAACTGTAATAGATAGAGGAAATTTTGAGCGATGGAAATGCATGCATGAGAAATTCAAAAGTTTGCATACCAAGATTTCAAGAAAATCAAGAGTCCTAGTTTTATGATAAATTATCAACAAATTCGAAAATAAATAGGGGAAAATTTTGAAATTTAAGAGCAAAAATTAAATTATGCTGTAAAATAAAAGATCTACTAGATGTTGGAAATTAAACTTGGAATTCGAAATTCCAGGAGTAGCAAAGGATTATTTTCGAAATTTATCTAAGAAGATAGATAAAGAAGGATAAATTATCCTAATTTCAAAGTTTGGTTCGAAATTTTAAATGTGAAGATAATACACGATTAGAATAGTAGTCAGCCCCTATAAATAAGAGGAGACTCCCATTTGAAAATTACACCTGAATATTGTACCAAATTTTCGAAAGGTTATCCCTAGTGCTCTCAAGAAATTTCGAGATTTTGCTCTCTCAATTCTATCGAGCGTCAAAGCTCTGATGCAATCCTTATCTAGGAAGGATTCGAAATCCTAAAAAACAGAATCCCCTTCATGTTTTTAGCATCCAGATCTAAGGTAAGTGAGTTTGCTTTAAAAGTATAATTTCAGTTACGCATTTCGTTTTTTTCGAAAATTACGGTTGTATATGATTCTTCATCTACCCTTCTTGATACGATTATCATATGTTTAATGTTTTGGCAATGTAAGGTTTCAGCTGGATATGGATATGAATCTCAATATGAGTTATGTTTATGGCTCTTACACGGTGGGATTGTAACCGGTATATGGCATCGCCACGTTAGACAAGTAAAAATTAAGTAATGATATCAGTAAACCATGAAAATGAAGGAATCTGAGTGCCTAGGCCAAAATATGCTTATGTTGATGCTGATGATATGTTATGCGAATTTTGTTATACATGATATGAAATGTTGTTTTCGAAAATCATATGTATTTGTTATGTATGTAGTCAAACAGTCCCCACTTATTGAATGACAACCATATCACTCACTTATTACTATCTCTCACTAGATAAATCCGAAGAAGAGATATTGGAAAGGGAACATGACTTGTTTTGGGGTTGGTGATGGACGAAAATAAGATCCATTTGAGTTTACATTGTTCGTTATAGGTTTTATTTGAGTTTTCGTTGTAAACTCTTCCGCATATTTTTTTTACGTTGTAAAGATAATTCAATGATTGATTGTGAGAAATAAACTGATTTTGGTTTATATTGTACTACGAGACTTGTTGTTTGGCGAATATATAATTGTTTAATAACATCGGTGTCAACTAACTCTGGTCTCAGAGCGTGACATAAATCGTCAAAATCAAATCAAATCATCAAAATAAATAAATAATTATAATCACGTATTAAAATAAAATAGGGCATCGAATTTGATGAAGATTAATGAAAATTATGAATATTTATTAAACTAAACCATGAGAAATTTATTGCAACACAAACCTAACAAATGAAATTACCTAAATAACCTTAGCAAATCAGTGGAAAAGACTATCAAGACCATCATTAATGACAAAAGACAAAAAAACACATGGACATAATTGTAAATTCATAATTCAAAGAGGGCTTTAAAATAAAAGAGGGCATCAAACTTGATGAAGATTGATGAAAATTATGAATATTTATTAAACAAAGCCGCGAGAATTTTATTGCAACACAAACCTAACAAATGGAATTACCTAAATAACCTTAGCGAATAAGTGGGAAAGACTATGAAGACCCATCAATAATGACAAAAGACAAAAAACACAAAGACATAATTGTAAATTCCATAATTCAAGTCACTTTCTTTGAGATATTGATTGATCTTGACAATATAGATTATGTTAAAATTTTGTCGGTTGTAGTTGGAAAAAAGAAAAAGAAAAGAAATCACATAATCGGCGATATTGTATGGATTCGGTAGTATAGCCAGAAATATGTAAAGTTTATTAACTTTGTATATATGTGATATTTTTCGATATTATGTGAATTCGATAGTATAGCAAGAAATATTCAAACTTTATTCTCTTTGTATACGTCTCATCTTTTTCTATAATTCCATACATAATTTGAAATTGACATAACACCCAATCCTATTGTTGGAATTTTTCTTGCTTAAATTTGAAATCTATTGGGCGATTCCATGTTAATTCTAATTTAAAGAAACATAAAAACTCCAACGTGTCGATTTCACGAGACAATATTATGAGATATCCGATCATACATATATATCCAACTACTATGAATAAGTGCAATAGCTGGTATTTTGGTCATCTAATTGATTTAAAACTGAAATAGAGTGTGAATAACAAAATATTATAAGTGCTATAACAAAACAAATATATATATATAACTTCCATAAGGCACAACATGAATCATCGGCTGAAAATTGTACCCTTTTCCTCATCACGTTTTTGTGTCACTAGTCAAGATTTTATTGTGTTCGATGAATTTCCCAAGCATCTTGTCAAATACAGGTTTTGACAAATTATTTGTTGTATAAATGATCATCTAATATGATATAGCTAGTTTGAGAGATTCTCGACTCTCTTTTCTCATTTCTTTTTTCTATTAAATATATAAAAAATCCCATTAATATAATACAATACAAATACAAATAAGTAAATATAACAGTGACAATAAATTAACGTGTACAACGAATATTACCATAAAATCATGTTGGAATTTAAAAGATTTATATATTACCTCACTAATTTATAACAATATTAATTAACTCTCTCATTTCAAAATGGCCAGAAAAAAAGTTAATTATCAAGCTATTAATGTTTGGATTACTCATGTTGATTGTAGTTCAAAAATTAACATTTGAATTTTATTTTGTTTTATATATCACATGTAAAGTGCACCTATATTTTTAAAGGTGCATTCAGCATCGCGGCCGGCAAAAACTCGAGCACCGATGGGTCCAAGTTATGCTTCCTGGAATAAGTGAAGTCCTGCCTCCAGAATAAGTTTCTGATCGTAGTCTGGCCATGGCCATTAAATATGATAACATGCACCCTGATCACTAAAAGGATATCACTATCGCGGGATGCCACCATTCATCCTTTATAAAAAACTAAAAGCATCACCTGAAAAGATTCAACTTATTTATATGTTGCAGAAAATAAGAGTTGTAAGGAATTCAGGGTGTATTATGCACATTCGTTGAATTGTAAATGATACTTCAAACTTTGCTTTCACATGCTTCAGCATTCAGTCCGTCTTTAGAGACGCATATACATGCCTAGTGAGCAAGAAACAGGCGAACAAACCAATCGTACCAGTGAGCACAAGAAAAGCAATCGAACCAATGAGCGCATACCCGAAATAGAGAACGGCTGATACCGGTTTTGTGTCGTTCAGCTTTGTGAAGTAGAATGCGACATAAAGGAATAAGTAGAGCGCAGACGAACCTGAGGTCAAGAATGATCGCCACCACCACAAGTAGTCTTCTCTGCAAAGCTGATAATAACAAAGCATCATAGAGATCTGGGCACAGATCAGGATAAGGAAGAACAATACTGGGAGGAGGAATCCCAAGATGCAATAGAACTGACGTGTCCAGACTGATGTCACAATGAAGAATAGCTCGACAGATACCACACCAAATGGGAATATGCCTCCTATTAATATACTGAAGACTGGGTTCATGAACCATGCCTGCTTAGGTATTTCCCTAGGAATTCTGTTGGTCTTCACTGGATTGCTGATGGCTGGTTTGCTAAACCCTACATAACTACCCACACAAACAAGTGAAACGAAGATAGAGCACTCACGATGAAGAAAATTATAAACACTATTCCAGGGAAAGATGTTTTAAGAGCCATTTTCTTCCATTGTGTTCCGTTGAACATTTTGCTGAGAATAGTTGAGGTGTAGCCAGCAAACATGCCCATGAAAACCCAGACAAACAGCAAACTTTCCATCAACCCCTTTCGGTTTGAAGGAGTAATAAATCCAAGAGCAGCAGAGACCATTGTTACTAGAAGCATTCCAAAACACTGAACACCGGTGCCAGCAAAAACACACAGCAAATCTGAATTTTTAGGAGGCCTGAAAACATCCCCACGAACAATTGTCCATCCGGTTTCTTCTTCAGTTACTTCTGCAGCTTCTTCTTGAGTTTCCAATTTGGTATACGGGGAGATGTCATTGTCCATCATCGGCAGCACATTCGAGACCATCGCTATCGCGAGCAAGAGAAACACGGTAAACGAATGGAAGACTGAGAACCAATGGATGTGACTATCAACCGTGCAAACATAGGTTTCCCATCTAGAAACCCATCTGATCTCACTCTCCTAAAAGGCAAATAAACCATGAATCGTACTTTTACTCTATATTTATGACATGCATGACAAGATAGAGAACAATACCTGAAACTCCACATCATAGGTGAAGATAATTTCCTTCTCATCTTCGATTTCTAGAGAGGAATCTTTGCCAGTTGCATTGTATTTTGTATGAGGATCACAGTTTGTCAATCTTATTTTGTCATTCCATTTACCCTCATATTCATGCTTAACACTGGGAGCATGGTGAATACAAATGTCAACAGATCAAAAGATAGATAAAGCACCACATTTAATGTCATCATCGTATTACCTGAATGGTTTGACTTCAAATCCTACAATTCTAGCATCATCAGTTTTTTCATCCTTGTGATACTTTACAATGAATGTCAAATGATTGTTGATGAAATACTTCGGCTCCATTTTCTCTGAAAAATAATCCAGAAAATAAATTAAAATTGATGTTGAACTTACCCATTAAAAGGGGCTTCTTAATGGTCAAGCAGTCTAATACTTACTCCAGCGTACAGCATTTTCACGCCAACAGGGAAACCTTGCTGATACACAAAGGAATCCATATCAGATCTGTTGTACAGCATAACTAGAGGGAGATCATCCAATATCCTGACAAAGAAAGTATTGAAGTACATGAGTCAATTAAATAATGCACAGAAAGAAGTTTAAATAGCATAAAATAAATCAAATAAGTGGCTTACATGTTCACCCGATATTCACCATCAATCGCCTCTTTTAATACTTTTGCATCGTTGTCATTGAGGGTCGTACGACAAACAACTCTGCACATTTGCAGTTCTAGCATCTTAAACTGCAAAAAGGAATTTCATTGTGGATTTCATTTTTATTGAATGACACCAAAACTGATCTTAAAGCAAGATGAAAGTGGACTACATGTATTACCCAAGAGAAGCAAATCTCTCTCTCTCTCTCTCTCTCTCTATATATATATATATATATATATATATATATAAGAAAATTGAAAGATTGACTTACTTGATAGGGAGAGTTCTCAATGAGATCCTTCTGAACAATTTCCCACAGACTCAAATGGTCCACAATTTCCTTTGGCATACAATAAGGAAGAGAATAATAGAAATATGAAAGTTGAGTTTTTACGGAGGCCAATTTCTGCAGTTTCACCTGCAGAGGATCTCCCTGCCATAAAGAACCAGTAGTTAAGATAGGATTTTATATTTCTGAACTATTGGGATAAATCCCCTTTGTTATGATACTGTCAAATCTGAGTGGCCTAAAACTATTGAGTCATTACATTGGAATTAATAAATTAAAGAAGGAGTTTCTCTCCAAGAACAATCTTTTGATACAGCAACGAATGGCATGTCTTTGTCGGAAAACACCATATCCCCAAACTGAATTTTAACCTCTATTTTAATCTAATGTAGAAGATATAAAAGGGATAAAGGAATGAAATCACTGAGCAAATAAGCCAATTTACACAAATATCGAAAACCTAAGGTTCCTTTGGCCAACTAATAAAATTAATCATGGGTTGTTCGTACCTCGACGAAATCTGTCGCACCGAAAAGATATAAATCATGAGCGATGAACAGGCCGAACATCACGCCGACGCAGGTGGAAGCCCAGATGCACACCTTGATCCTGTCAGGCAATCTCTCCACGACATCCATCTTTCATTCACCTACTATGGATCGATTATGAATGCGTATATATGATTGAAAGCTTTGAGAAGAAACGGAACGGGAGAGGGAGTGGGAGTGACCTCGCGTCCGGCGTCACCATTGCTTATCTTGTTTCGTCGAATGATGTAAAGTTTTCAATGTATTTTTAAATTTTAATTACTTTTTATTTTGTTTAAGTTGCGTTTAGAAAGATAGAATTGGATTTGGTTTCGAATTTGAATTAAAAAAAAAATTAAAAATTAGAGATTTCAAATCATTTGTTTTAATTTTGAATCAATAAAATAAATTTGATATGTAAATTTGAAATAAAATCTACTCAAATCCTTTGATCTTAACTAGATATGACAATGGAACGGGATGTGTTCACCATCTTCATCCACATCATCGTCCTCGAATTTCATCTTCATCCTTATATCCGTCTCGATCCCCGCTTTTTCGGGTTCGAAGAATCCCCAAACCCGAAATTATTGGGATTAAATTCTCATCCCCGCTCCCATCCCCGTTTCAAAATATTATTGGGACAAAACAAGGACGAGTTCAGGAATTTTCTTAAACCAAAACTTATTTTTATCTATTATTATTAGTGATATTATTATATTATTAATACTAGTAATAATAATATTTTATTATTATCTTCGGAGCGCGTTTAGAGATGGAGATAATATCTCATATCCGATTCGAACTACTTTGGGGATTGTAAAAAATCCCCGAATCCAAACCCAAACCCAAACAAATCGGGGATCTTCATCTCTGTCTCGGGTTTTCCCCGCAGGATCCCAAAACCCGTGGGGAAAATTGTCATTCTTAATCTAAACACAAATTTAGGAAGGTGTATTTCTTGTAGAGACTTGTTAACTTTTTAAAATAACAGATTTATATAAGTTGATCGATTTATTCTCACTTTTTTTTTGATATTTTGTAAATTTTTTCATATAACCTTATAAATTTTGTAATTTATGACATGTTATTTTTAAAAAAAATTCCTTTGAACTAGAAGTTAAAAGTGAATACTTTTTATTTAGTTAAAATATATTTATCAATCAAAATAAATATTTTTTACTTAGTAATTTAATTTATGAAAAACCATAAATAAGTAAGTATTAAATTTACTGTGATTAAAGTACTAAATTTATTGTAATTAAACTTAACTCTTCAATCTAACATAAATTTTATAGTGTTTGATATCTATATATATACTATATTTTTAAGTTTGAGACCATTAGAGTAACTAACTTTTGATGTCATGATCTGTTTTAATAATTATATATTAATAAAATGTTAAAATTTTAATACAAAAATTACATACATCATAGCGGATTGAGTATATGTTTCCTAAACATTGAGTTATAGATTCAATTCCTACTTTGATTTTTTTTACTTTCTTTTTTCTATTTGGTTTTTAATTCTTGCATTTCTTTTTTCTATCTAGTTTTTAATTCATCTATCAAAATTAAAGTGTATTATCATATTATTTCTTATAATTACATTTTGATCCTCATTTAAATATAAACCAAATGAATTATAAAAAAATATTGTACAAGAACGCAACACGTGCGATGGTACACTGTCCACAAAAAATAAAAATAAAGAGTGTTTCGCATACTTCACGAAAAACTATCACTACAAAAAAAAAAAAAAAAATTAGCGACGGTTCTTTAACCTTTTAGCGACGGTTTTAACAACGGTTTGGCGGTCCGTAACAGAAGTTAGCGTCGCTTTCTCAAAGCGACGATTTATCATCTCCCGTCGCCTAGAGCGACGGTTTTGTTGAAGACGATAGTCGCTCATTAGCGACGGTTTATATGCCAACCGTCGCTAATATAAGCGACGGTTATATGCACACCGTCGCTATATTAAGCGACGGTATAACAAAAACCGTCGCTATATTAATCGGCGGTTTTTATAAAAAACCGCCGATTAATATAGCGACGGTGTGTAATGAAAGTCGCACCTGATGTGCGTGAAGATATTAAATTTACGCAAAAATTAATGTATTAAATTTACACAAATAAACTACTACGCAAAAATTAAAATCATGTATTAAATTTTCTGTAAAAAAAAATCTTTAAAACCTGATATTGCGCGATGACATGCAATTCCACGTAACGCTGGAAAATCGCACCGAGTAGCAAATCTACAAAATAAATACGAAATAATTAGTACAAAATAAAAAACCGTAACTTCGAAAAATTTATAGAGATTCGTTACTACCAGAGATAGGCGAAAATCGCTTAAGAAAAATGTTCGCGAACCTCGGTATATATAGAATCATAGCGACGGGCTAGGAGAAAACCGTCGCTTATTTTATTTAGCGACTGTTTTATCGCTATATAGCGACGGTTGAAAGAAAACTGTCGCAAGTTTAGCGACGGATTGAGTAAAACCCTAGCTATTTGTTCCGTTTTTTTGTAGTGTGTGTCATTTTCTAGAAACAACCGAAATTGCATAAACCACAATAATAGGACACGGATTTGGTCACAACCATAAAACATCTAAAAAATGGAGATATGTCAAAGAAAATGTAACTATGAGTACCAACTATATCAAAGGCAGCAGCTTCCAAAATCTAAACCATCTTTATAAATGATCACGCCATTTACATGCGTCCAAGTGGGAGACTTAAATTTCAAAAAAAAAAAAGGGGGGGATTGTTTCACACAAATTAGGAAAACCCCAAATGAATACTTCCTAGACTATGCCACACACAAATCGAGAGTGGCCATAAAAGCAAAAACTAATATCCCACTTCTCAGTCAATAATATATACATGGTTTGATTCATAGTATTTCTTTAATTGTGCCTCCTCCTCGGATGACGGAGTTTGAGCAGGAAAGATAGGAAGAGTAAACAATTGTTGAGAAACATAAGGTTATAGTGGCTTCCTTCAGCCTCTCAACAAACCTGAAAAGACATATTCACACAAATATTATAAACGATTAAAATCGAACAAATGCAAATACCTTGTTGTTGACCAGCCCTCTTATCCTTTTGATCAAGGCGACCTCCAGAACACGCCCACGTTTGTCAAACAAAGGTCGTATCTAAACTGATTCGATGAAAGGAACAATAAATAGTAAAAACACAAAAAAGGCTAATCATTGACCAGATTAATCAAAGCTGAAACTCAATGCATCGCATTAAAAAGTAAAATTCATTTGTTTCTTCATCTTGTCAATTTAAACACACCTGAGATTGCAGACTAATATAATATATGAAACGTTTTGTGATCAAAACAAATGACAATGCCATTAATAAAAAGTATTTTCTCCTTGTACATCAAGCGACGCAAATGCCATAAACAATTAGTAATAAATCACACTACTTTTATGCATCTATGGTGTGCTATTAGCATCTACTCGTACAAGAAACTAATCAGAAGATAAACGACACAGATAGAAAGGACAAATCACAGAGCCAACAAACCTCTTTAAAGTCAAGGCCAAGTTTAAATTTGTGAATTTGTAACAACATATAATTCATCAATACAACAAACTTACATCTACTTCTGTGGATGTCCTCGGAACAGATCCAACGAAAAGCTTGACGAAACTACCTCAATCAACTTGGTCTGATAATAAATATAGACAAATGCATCTTATAGAATTTAGCTATCAGTTGTATACAAATGTGGACGAAGAAAAATAATTAGTAAAGAGAATAAAACTATAAAACAAAACGAATACATTATAAACCATATTCAAGTATGTAAACTGATACCCCAGAGATGAACCCATCAAGATCCGGCCCAAACTCCCGGCCCATCTCTAAGGCCCACATGTGAATGGCCCATGACAAGCCCATGTATTCTCCTATAAATACCAGGTTTGAGCGTATGATTATAAATTCAATATATTGTTTTCAGCAGCACTCTTAGCTGCTCCCCCCCATATATCCTCAGTCACTGACTTGAGCGTCGGAGGGGCTACGTCAGGACACCCTCCTGGCCCCCTTCTAACGGTCTTCTTTGTGATTTCAGGCTCAGGATAATTTCAAAACCTGCATCTGGACTAGTGACACTTGCTGGAATCGGACCCTAAATTTTCCGTGAGTATCACTTGGCGTCGTCTGTGGGAACATTTGAGTTAAGACGTAGAGATGGTAGGGAAGAGAGGAAGTAGAAGAGCTACCTCAGCATCATCGCATCCTCAGAGGGGACCCGAACAGTCTCATGCTGAGGCGAGACAGGAAAAACCTCGTCAAGATACCAGAACTGAACAACCTCTTCAAGAGACCAGGGCCGAGCAACCCCGTCCCAATGAGAATGTGGGGAACTTGACCCTGGAGCAGCTGGGCCAATTCATCACTCGGACAGTGGATGAAGCCATGAAAAAGAACCAAGAATCTATGTTCGCTGAGGAGCAGGCCACTCGCCAGGAGCGAGAGGAAAATGTTGAGGGACAGCAAAGCAGGATGAAAGAAACACAGCCCCTTCCAAGCGAAGGGAATGCGAAGATAGGAGAGATGTGGAAGGAAATACGGATGCTGAGGCAGCAGGTGGGAAGCCGAGCACCGACCCCCAAGAGAGGAAGTCCTTTTTCACTGGCCATTCTGGAAGAAGGACTTCCCCCGAGTTTCCGACAATCAAACGTTGGAGAATATACGGACATACTGACCCCGAGGAACACTTGGGAAGGTTTGAGAATACGGCCCTGTTACATTAATATTCAGATGGGGTCAGGTGCAGGGTGTTTCTGGGCACGTTGGTGAGGTCAGCCCAGCAATGGTTTAACACCTTGCAGCTCAACTCCATACGATCTTTCGAGGATTTTTCTACAGCTTTCTTGCACCGATTTGCCTGCAGCAAGAGGCATCAGAAAAATTATTTGAGCATGTTCGTGATGAAACAGCAAGAGTCTGAGACTTTGCGAGAATTTGTCCAGCGTTTTAATAATGCAGCGCTGGAGATACCAGCGGCTACCCCGGTCATCATGATAAATGCTTTCACCCAAGACCTGAGAGGAGGAGAGTTTTTTAAGTCGTTGGTCAAGAAGCCTCCGTCGAGCTATGATGATCTGTTGGCTCGAGCTGAGAAGTACGTAAACTTGGAAGATGTCCAACGGTACAGAAGGATGAAGAACCGGCCCGGAGGAAGTAGAGTTGACGGGGCAGAGAAAGGAGGAAGGAAGAGGGGTGCGGGGGAAAGAGAGGAGGACAGAACTAGAAGTAGAGGACAATTCTCATCACATGTTCCCCAGGATAGGAGTCGTGACGAGGTGATAGAGGTGAGGGAGCCCGCGGGGAGGTGGGAGAAGTCACGAAGGGTTGAGTGCAGTGCTAGCTTGACTTCGTGGGACAGACGAGAAGGATCCGCATCCGGGAGTCGACCGAGGTCTCACCCGTCCCATAGATGTGGTCAAGGCCCTCCATGGATAAATCAGGGGGTTGGGGAAAAGAGAGGGGAAGGTCGAGGTCAAGATGTCCTTCAAGAGCCCGTCGAACCGAGGAGGGGAACGAATGAGGATAACCACCCTACGAGAGGAATGATTCATATGATCTCAGGCGGTGCTGCTGATGGAGACTCTGGGCGAGCTCGGAAGGCACATGGGAGAAGGTTGGAAAACTTTGAGATATCTAGGGGTGCAGACTCACCACAAGATCCCGTCATCAGCTTTGGATCGAAAGACCTCCGAGGCGTTGTGACTCCACATAACGATGCCTTGGTGGTGACGACCATCATTGCCAATTATGATGTGGCGAGGATATTTATTGATAATGGAAGCTCCGTGAACATCTTGTTCAAGAGCACGTTGGATCAAATGAAGGTGGAAGGATTTGAGTTTGAGCCGGTATCCACTCCGCTGTATGGGTTTGCAGGACACGACATCCCGCCTTTGGGTCAGATTGTTCTTCCCCTATCCTTGGGGACTGATCCTCGGCGAGTAACAAAAATGATCGCCTTCACCGTGGTGGATACCCTTCAGCGTGTAATGCAATTCTAGGACGGCCATCCCTGAAAGATTTTAGAGCCGTAGATTCTACTTATCATCAGAAGCTTAAGTTTCCTGTGAAAAAAGGAGTTGGAGTCTTGTGCGGGGACCAAAAAGCCGCGCGTCGATGTTATGAAGGGGTAGTGAGGGAGGAGAGGAAAAGAGCGCGTTCGGAGGTTAACATGATTAGGAATGGAAGAAGTGTGTGACTTGGTCCTAGGTACAAGAAGAGTAGAGGGGAAAGATGGACCCAGAGTGGATGGTCTTTTCAGAGTGATTGAGAAATTTAATTTTGGAGCTTATTACTTGGAGAATGCTCAAAGCAAAGCTTTAATGAGTCCCTGGAATGCTTACAGCCTTAGGGAATATCATTCTGGATTTTATCGTTGATGTATTTCATCTTTGCATTTTCCCATGTAATCCGTTGGAATTCAATAAAATCAAGTTCTTCTTTTCAATTCATGAATGTTGGTGTATTATGAAAGCGATAAAATTTTATTTCCTGCTAAGGCATCACCTAGCAGAGGAGCAGAGTTTGGGATGAGAAAAATTTTTATTTTCCTGCTAAGGCGTCGCCTAGCAGAGGAGTTAGAGGGTGATGAGGTGAATCTTTATTTTCCTTCTAAGGCGTCCTCTAGCAGAGGAGTTAGAGGGTGACGGTGGAGAATCTTTATTTTCCTGCTAAGGCGTCGCCTAGCAGAGGAGCAGCGTGTAGAAGAAAAATTTTATTCTCCTACTAAAGCATCGCCTAGGAGAGGAGTAGCGTGTAGAAGAAAAATTTTATTTTCCTGCTAAGGCGTCGCCTAGGAGAGGAGCAGCGTGTAGAAGAAGAAAAATTTTATTTTCCTGTTAAGGCGTCGCCTAGCAGAGGAGCAACGTGTAGAAGAAAAATTTTATTTTCCTACTAAGACATCGCCTAGTAGAGGAGCAGCGTGTAGAAGAAAAATTTTATTTTCCTATTAAAGCATCGCCTAGTTGGGGAGCAGCGTGTAGAAGAAAATTTTTATTTTCCTGCTAAAGTATCACCTATCAGAGGAGTTAGAGGGTGAGTAGGTTGAATTTTTATTTTCCTACTAAGGCATCGTTTAGTAGAGGAGCAGCGTGTGGAAGAAAAATTTTATTTTCCTACTAAGGACATCGCCTAGTAGAGGAGCAGCGTGTAGAAGAAAATTTTTATTCTCCTGCTAAGGTATCACCTAGCAGACGAGTTAGAGAGTGAGGGTGTTGAATTTTTATTTTCCTGCTAAGGTATCACCTAGGAGAGGAGTTAGAGGGTGGAGTCGTTGAATTTTTATTTTCCTGCTAAGGTATCACCTAGCAGAGAAGTTAGAGGGTGGGGGCGTTGAATTTTTATTTTCCTGCTAAGGTATCACCTAGCAGAAAAGTTAGAGGGTGAGGGTGTTGAATTTTTATTTTCCTGCTAAGGTATCACCTAGCAGAGGAGTTAGAGGGTGAGGAGGTTGAATTTTTATTCTCCTAGCAGAGGAGTTAGAGGGTGGAGGCGTTGAATTTTTATTTTCCTTCTAAGGTATCACCTAGCAGAGGAGTTAGAGGGTGGGGGCGTTGAATTTTCATTTTCCTGCTAATGTATCACCTAGCAGAGGAGTTAGAGGGTGAGGAAGTTGAATTTTTATTTTACTACTAAGGCATCGCCTAGTAGAGGAGCAGCGTGTAGAAGAAAATTTTTATTCTCCTGGTAAGGTATCACCTAGCAGAGAAGTTAGAGGGTGAGGGTGTTGAATTTTTATTTTCCTGCTAAGGTATCACCTAGCAGAGGATTTAGAGGGTGAGGAGGTTGAATTTTTATTTTCCTGCTAAGGTATCACCTAGTAGAGGAGTTAGAGGGTGGAGGCGTTGAATTTTTATTCTCCTGCTAAGATATCACCTAGCAGAGGAGTTAGAGGGTGAGGGTGTTGAATTTTTATTTTCCTGCTAAGGTATCACCTAGCAGAGGAGTTAGAGGGTGGAGACGTTGAATTTTTATTTTCCTGCTAAGGTATCACCTAGCAGAGGAGTTAGAGGGTGGGGGCGTTGAATTTTCATTTTCCTGCTAAGGTATCACCTAGCAGAGGAGTTAGAGGGTGAGGAAGTTGAATTTTTATTTTCCTACTAAGGCATCGCCTAGTAGAGGAGCAGCGTGTAGAAGAAAATTTTTATTCTCCTGCTAAGGTATCACCTAGCAGAGGAGTTAGAGGGTGAGGGTGTTGAATTTTTATTTTCCTGCTAAGGTATCACCTAGCAGAGGAGTTAGAGGGTGAGGAGGTTGAATTTTTATTCTCCTGCTAAGGTATCACCTAGTAGAGGAGTTAGAGGGTGGAGGCGTTGAATTTTTATTCTCTTGCTAAGATATCACCTAGCAGAGGTGTTAGAGGGTGAGGGTGTTGAATTTTTATTTTCCTGCTAAGGTATCACCTAGCAGAGGAGTTAGAGGGTGGAGGCGTTGAATTTTTATTTTCCTGCTAAGGTATCACCTAGCAGAGAGTTAGAGTGTGAGGGCGTTGAATTTTTATTTTTCTGCTAAGGTATCACCTAGCAGAGGAGTTAGAGGGTGAGGATGTTGAATTTTTATTTCCCTACTAAGGCATCGCCTAGTAGAGGAGCAGCGTGTAGAAGAAAAATTTTATTTTCCTACTAAGGCATCGCCTAGTAGAGGAGCTAGAGAGTGACGAGGTGAAATTTTTATTTTCCTGCTAAGGCGTCGCCTAGCAGAGGAGTTAGAGGGTGACGAGGTGAAATCTTTATTTTCCTGCTAAGGCGTCGCCTAGCAGAGGAGTTAGAGGGTGAGGGTGGAGAATTTTTATTTTCCTGCTAAGGCGTCGCCTAGCAGAGGAGCTAGAGAGTGACTAGGTGAATATTTTATTTTCCTGCTAAGGCGTCGCCTAGCAGAAGAGCTAGAGCGTGACGAGGTGAAATCTTTATTTTCCTGCTAAGGTGTCGTCTAGCAGAGGAGTTAGAGGGTGACGAGGTGAAATCTTTATTTTCCTGCTAAGGCGTCGCCTAGCAGAGGAGTTAGAGGGTGAGGGTGAAGAATTTTTATTTTCCTGCTAAGGCGTCGCCTAGCACAGCACCCTTAGCTGCTCCCCCACATATATCCTCAGTCACTGACTTGAGCGTCGGAGGGGCTACGCCAGGACACCTTCCTGGCCCCCTCCTAACGATCTTATTTGTGATTTCAGGCTCAGGGTAATTTCGGAACCTGCGTCTGGATTAGTGACACTTGCTGGAATCGGACCCTCCGACGCTCAAGTCAGAGACTGAGGATATATGGGGGAAACAGCTAAGGGTGCTGCTGAAAACAATATAGTGAATTTATAATCATACGCTCAAACCTGGTATTTATAGAAGAATACCTGGCTTGTCATGGGCCATTCACATGTGGGCCTTAGAGATGGGCCGGGAGTTTGTGCCGGATCTTGATGGGTTCATCCCTGGGGTATCACCAGTCTCCCCCTCCCGAGTTGAACTGAATCGTAGGTTCAAAGTTCGATTAATTGTGTTGTTCTCGGTTTACAACATGTGAGTTGTGTGTTCCTCTTCTGCCTCTTCGTCAGATCGCTTCATTCCAATCAACACCTCGCTCTAGCCAGCCCATGCATCGCCGCCCATCACCAAGCCCGCACCTCGCCCTTCTCTTCCCCTTGCATAGCTCCATCCTCGCCTGTCGCCCTTGTCATTCGCGCGCGCGCCTTCACGCTGCTCGTGCATCCCCGCCCTCTCCAGTTCGCCTCTCGCCACAGCCACACGCCCTCACCCACCCCGCGCGCTCTGCCCCTCAGCCACACACCATCTCGCCCACATCTATCTACGTGCCCTGCGCTCTCGCTTCGCCTCGCCCCTCCCACGCACAGCCTCGCCCCCACTGCTTCTCGCCCCTCTCCCTCGCCCATCAAGGCACTCGCCGCCCACGTCCCTGCCCTCTCCCTCACCCTAAGGCCCACATGTGAATGACCCATAACAAGCCCAGGTATTCTCCTATAAATACTAGGTTTGAGCGTATGATTATAAATTCAATATATTGTTCTCAGCAGCACCCTTAGCTGCTCTCCCCCCCATATATGCTCAGTCACTGACTTGAGCGTCGGAGGGGCTACGCCAGGACACCCTCCTGGCCCCCTCCTAACGGTCTTCTTTGTGATTTCAGGCTCATGATAATTTCAAAACCTGCGTCTGGACTAGTGACACTTGCTGGAATCGGACCCTAAATTTTTCGTGAGTATCATAAACATTACTTCATTAATACATTATCAAAATTCAAAGCTTACTAACAGTGCAGCCACGGCATATGAACATAAATCCCAAAGCCCTATACGTAATATAAACAACTCATTGCAGGCTCAACACCTAATGTCAGCCGCAAAACTCAAATTTTGATCTGTATTAAGCTAATCATTTGATTGTCATTCTGTGCAAGCTATATTACATGCTAGCAACAAAATTCTATCCTACAGAAAATATTTTGCTGCAGATCAGTAAATGCGTGCAGCCAACCGAAGCTCTAAATATAACCTAGAAAATATAATTCACTTTAAAATCTGAATTGTAAATACCTCGGGACCTTTCTCTACCATAAAAAGAATATCCTCGCTTCGGCCCAGAAAAAAAGGGTGACCATGCTAAGGGAAAAGTCATTTCCATAATTCACGTGTAAGGCTTACGGACTGTTTGACATTATGCTGAGCTAGAAATGTTTAGCCTGATTATTGCACCTTAAGTAGAAATATATCCACCGTCCGTCAGTAACTTTTTTTTTGTTTGAGCAACAAAGGAATGGCATGTGGAGCTTCGACATGCACTGTTTGGACTATGATTCGATTCATATCTCTATTTGCTTCTTTTGCATGCTTTGGTGTAGGATACGTTCTTCACTCTAGATCAGATCCTTGTTTAGCATTAGAACCGAAATATACGACGGTCAGTCACAATTGCGGCACGAAATGGATATCTGGTTTAGGTAAGGCGGTTGGCATTTGGACAGGTTGCGGTGTTTTTATGGGAGCTTGTTATTTTTTGGAGAAGATAACTAAAATACGTCGTACTAGTTTGAACAAAATAAATCGTTTTTGTGCCAGATTACTATTATAAATTGTTGAGACGGGAGTGTAAAGATTATTTTGTCCGACAGATATCAAAATTAATAAAAATATCAGTATACGATGTGAAATAGTAAATTTGTGTTTTGTTAGAATTAGATGTTGTTCCAGATGTTACAACATCTAGGACAACATGCAGCAGAACATTATATTTTGTAACACAAATTCAATTTAAATAAATAGATGGACGAGATTAAATATGCACAAGTATAAATACTTGTGCGGTGCCTTATGACAAAAATTAATCACTAGAAAACCACAATGTTTACACAAAAAATCTACCACTGGTGATTATACCAAAATCAATTTCCTCAACAAGTTTAGATAATAAAAGCTCTCTAAAGTAAATAACCAAAACCAAAAATATACGTAATCAAGAAAGCAAAAACTTGATCCCGGAAACCACTATCAACTAGATGCAATCATCAGTCAACATCGTTACGGATGTTGTCTATAGATGTTGGCAACATTCAGCGCAACACAGGAATCACCACTCCAAACAGCAACGACTTCGAGAATAATTTTACTCTGCAAATCTCTGCTACGTGTGTGTTTGTATGGTCGATATCGAAGCAGCCTTTATCAATGAGCTTTACCTCTTATTTATAGGTGAAGAATCATATCTCCACAAGGGAACCTAAAATATAAGGAAAGTGAGAGTTTTATTAGGAATAAACTCTTTTTTTAAACATTAATATCATATCTCTTGAATTAAGATCTCATTATCTAAGGAAGACAAAATCATATTAAATATTTTTTCAATCAAATCAACAAGGAAAACTCTATTAGGGAAATAAATAAAATATATTATTTAAAATCGAAATCTTATTTCCCTTCAATCTCCCCCTTTTTGCCTTTCTTGGACAAAATGAGATCAAACTCATTTATCCTTGTTAAGATCAAATCAACTCCCCCTGAGTTTTAGATTTTCTCCCCCTGAATAAAATACTGTTAGTACGGGGTGTTGTTAGAATTGTTGGCAACACTTAACACAACACCTACAACAGTTCCATTAACAGTTAGAGATATTAGCCAAGACAATAATACAAACAGAAACATTAATAAACAATTAAGAGCAGAAATAGAAACATTTAAATCGACAAAAACAAAATCTAAACATCATCATCTTCATCCTCCTCATCCTCAGTTTCTTCATCCTCACTATCCTCTTCCTCTTCATCATCCTTGGTCCCTGATGGACCTGCACTAGTTTGATCATCTCCCCTTTTTTGTCCATGAACGGCCATTTCTAACATGACACTGATGGCAGCAGCCAAACTCTCATAGTAGGCCAAGTCGGCCTTAGCCTGGGCAATTTTTTTAATAGCATGATCAAGATGGGCCTGGGCACCTACTATGGTAATCTTCACATAACCAGGCTTAGGTGGTCGAGATGTGGAACTAGGAGACGGCCCGGTAGCAGGAGGTACTGTGGTAGAGGCGTTTTGAGAGGTGCCTGCGGTGGTCGCTGGAGGTGATGCAGACCAGGGGAGGTCTAGCTTTCGAGTGCCCTTGAAGAGTGCATGAGCAATCTTGAGGGGTTCCCCGAGATCAGAAAGTTGCTCAGTGATATCCCTAGCAAAACCTTGTGAAATCAGAAGCCCATAGATCAGACTTGGGTATGGGAGCTTCGATGATTTAAGACCACCATTAGCATACTGCATTACTGTATGGAACACCAGTTTCCCGAAGTTGAAGACCCCATTTGTGCCAATGGAGTATAAGACCAAAGCTTGATGTCGAGTGACAGCAGTGGTATTTGTAGAGGGTGTCCAGTTTCGTACTGACAGCTTGTGGAGCACGGAGTAAAATGAGGTTAATTTGGCTGCGGATAACTTCTCTGGATGGGTTGGAAAGTGAGTCACTAGTCCCCCGGTAAGAGTGGAAGTTACTAGGTAAATGTCCGGGGTAATGCCATCTTCATCTTCGGCAGGAGTCTGATAATGTGCATTGATGATTGTAGGATTGAACTCATAGATCTGGTTGCGGACAACCACTTTCCCATACTTTGCAGATCGTTCATCAGCTACACCAGGTGTAAGATTCGCGTAGAATTATAACACAGGCCCCCGACTAAACGGTGTGACAGTGTTTCAGGAAGGTTATCAGATTATGCCTCTCAAAGGCATCGGTGTCAACATTCCTCTCCTCAATGAGGTCTCGACTGGAATACAGATGCCACTGGGCATTGGCGTGCTCAGTGTAAAATTTTGCAGAGAAGGAGGAGTTCAAGTCATATGCACTGAGATCAGTGTCGTCCTCAGTGTTGGCATCATTCTCACCAACTTCCTGTACAATAGGTGCAATTTCCTCAGAGAAAACATCTTCTTCGGCAACTTTGGCAGTGGAACTGCAAGAGTCAGTAGAGCCTTCAGTTTCTGGAGGAGCAACAGGAACAGCAGAGGCTGCAGGTTTCTGATGTTTCAAGATGGCCATGAATTGGGCCAATGTGATTTCTTCAGCAGTAGAGGGTAAGGGCTGTTGTGGAGGAACAGGGGGTGTGCCCTCATCAGATTCAGCGGCTGTGCTGGAGGAAGAACTACTCTTGTTCGGCGGAGGTGCAGTCGTCTTGCGAGCCACAAACTCGTAATTGGCATCATCAGAATCATCCCCTGAGGAGTTTTCAGGGTCAGCAGGGGATGGACGGCTTGGCCCTTCTCCTTTGCGACGAAATCGCTTTGAGGTGGTCAAATCAGGGTTATACCTTGCTTGTCTTTTGGAACGGCGAACTTGCTGGTGGGGATGTTTGAACACTTGAATTATTGGTGGATTAACAACATCAAGAGCATTTCCCGGTTCGCCTGGAGCGATTACTTCCAGTGGTGTGGGTTGATCTTCTACAGGAACAATTTCCATGGAGGGTTCTATAGAGGATGTCGTGGCATATGTTGGTGAACGAGCAGCAACACTTTCACGGTATCTCATCTCACTTCGTATATCGTGACGACTGTATCCCTTTCCTGCCATTGATTTTAAATCAAGGATTAAGTGATGAAAACGGGAGAAAACAAATTATAGACGCCAACTTCGAAATTTCTCAGGAAAAATTATGCGAGGGTTTGCAGCACAGTAGGAAGGAAGATAATGTGAGTTAGTCGGTGTAAAACAGTGGATAATCATGAAATTACAGTGTAACGGTAACATTCCAAATCAGTAAATGATTGATTCCAACGGTAAAAAAATCAAACGGGCAAATAAAATAACCGTTACTCCCTAAAGAAATATATCGCGATAACTATGTGCAATTAGTTTTTCAAAATAGTTCCTGAGAGAAAACCCACATCGAATTAAAACGCCACTTAACATTAAGGATCACATGAATTCGATTTCCTGCAAAAATTTGATTTTTCACAAAATGTCTTTGTTGAGATACAAATAACCTTATGACCCAATTCACAATGTTATGTTTATGCATGACTTATGGATGCCTAAAAACAGAATGGAACATAGATAAAAACATGAGAGCAAATATGAGATATGTTTACAGATGAAGTGTTGTCACAAATGTTGGCAACATCTCCCGACAACACGCACAATTCCAGAAAACAGATTAGATTATCTTCACACTCAGAGAATTAATAACATTTTTAAACTAGAAGTGGTAGCTCCCCCACTAGAAGAACAGTCTTCATTGGACTCCTCTAGGTAGCTTTTTCCATTATTTTCTATTTCTGTGTTAAGTTTAGAAGGGGTAGTTCCCACACTAAATGCACAGCCTTCATTGGGCTCTTTTAGGTAGCTTTTTTCATCTTTCCTTCTAATCACAGACTCATCACTTTATTTTCCAATTTTAGTTAGTCTCCTTGTCATATTGGTTAGGGTCAAGTGACCAATCGTCAAGATCTTTTTGTGATCAAGTTCACATGTAAAGGTGTGAAGTTTTAAAAGATAACACGGAATTGTAGCTGCATCAGAAAATCATGCTACAATGTTTCAACACATCGTATCACAGTATGAGTTCAATGCAGAATGTCTAAGTCCTAGAAATATATATGCAAATGAGATGTCCGAGATTTTGTAACATCTGAGATAACATCCAAGAATGATTAGGCAGAACACATGCTGAGAGATTTCCGAAGGTTGAAAAATCTCTCAAAATCCAATGCTTTGGTGAATATGTCGGCCAGTTGGTTATTTGTATTAACAAACTACATTCGGATCAATCCTTTCTCTACAAGATCTCGAATAAAATGATGTCTTATGTCAATGTGCTTTGTTCGAGAGTGTTGTACAAGGTTTTTTGAAATGTTAATTGCACTAGAATTATCACAATACACGACTAAGGATTCACTTTTAAGCCCATTAATCTTTTATCATTTGGTGCATCCACAAAAGTTGGGTGCACGCATTTCCAGCTGCCACATATTCTGATTCAACAGTGGAAAGTGAAACACAATTCTGTTTTCGACTATGCCAAGAAATCAGATTATTGCCAAGATAAAAACACCCCCCAGAAGTGCTTTTTCTATCATCTAAATCCCCAGCCCAATCAGCATCAGAAAATCCTATCAGGTTTGAGTTGGTTTTGTGTGTATACCATAATCCTAATTCAATTGTTCCTGCTATGTAACGTAAAATACGTTTAACAAATTTCAAATGAGAAATTTTAGGATTGGATTGATATCTAACACATAATCAAACACTAAACATGATGTCAGGGCGACTGGCAGTCAAATACAGGAGGCTACCTATGATGCTACGATATAAGGTGTTGTCAACATTTTCGGCAACATCATCTTTGCACAATTTCTCACTCGAGCCGATAGGAGTTTTCATGTGTTTTGGGTTTTCATTTGCAAATTTCTTAATCAAATTCTTAGCATACTTGCTTTGACACAAAAAGATGTCATCATGCATTTTTTTAATTTTCAAACCAAGAAAGAAATTTAGCTCACCAACCATGCTCATTTCAAATGTAGATGACATGCACTCAACGAAATCATCAGCATGCTTTTGAGAGTAAGAACCAAAGATTATATCATCAACATATACTTGACAAATAAGAATCTCACCTTTGGACTTTTGAATAAAAAGAGTTTTGTCTACCTCACCTCGTTTGAAGCCAATTTCGAGTAGATATTCGGTCAATCTCCCATACCATGCACGTGGTGCTTGCTTCAAGCCATAAAGTGTCTTCTTCAACTTGTAGACATGATCCAAATGGTGTGGATCCTCAAAACCCTTAGGTTGTCTAACATACACTTCCTCACTCAAAATACCATTTAAAAATGCACTTTTAACATCCATTTGAAAATTTTGATTTTCATGTAGCATGCAACGGCTAGTAGTAGTCTGACCGACTCAATACGGGCTACAGGAGCAAAGGTTTCATCAAAATCAACCCCCTCAACCTGTGTGTACCCTTGAGCAACCAATCTTGCTTTGTTTCTAATGATGTTTTCAGACTCATCGGTTTTATTTTTAAAAATCCATTTTGTACCAATTATGTTACCATGGTCAGGAGGTGGAACCAAGTCCCACACATCATTTCGAACAAATTGCTCAAGCTCATCATGCATAGCATTAATCCAAAACTCGTCTTTCAAAGCTTCATCAACATTTTTAGGCTCAATATTGGAGATAAAACATGAAAATCTAACCCGTGAGTATGTAGAACTCATGCAAATCAGTCCAGCCATTTTTCGATAATCAATCTTTTCTTTCTTCCGAGTTTGAACATCTCCACGCATGTTTCCAATTATTTGAGATGATGGATGGTTTTTCTGAATTTTGCTTGGAATACACGATCCATCATCTACTGTATCATCATCGCAACGCGGTTCTTCAGATTCAGTGTCTTCAGTGTCACATGTTGTGCCAGATGTTGCAACATCTGGGGCAACATCTGCATTTTCCAGTGAGATTGGATTGTCCAGAAGGTCTTCAACGTCATTTTCAGCAGTTTTCCTCTTGAGATCTGCACAATCATCGAACACCACATTAATGGATTTCATAATAGTCCTAGTTCTTAGATTAAACATGCGTTAAGCTCGACTTTTAGTGGCATATCCCAAAAACAAACACTTGTCGCTCTTTGAATCAAACTTTGCAAGTTGATCCCTGTCATTCAAAGTGTAACATACACAACCAAAAACATGAAAATATTTAAAGTTAGGCTTCTTTCCCATTATGATTTCATAAGAAGTCATAGGTTGAACCATTTCTTAAATAAACCCTATTCGAAATATGGCATGTTGTATTAAGGGCTTCTGCCCAAAAACGCTTTGAAATATTCTTTGAAGCTAGCATCACCCTTGCCATTTCTTGTAGAGTCATGTTCTTGCGTTCGGCAATGACATTTTGCTGTGGGGTTTTTGGTGCTGAAAATTCGTGTGAAATACATTTCCTGTCACAGAAGGATGAGAATGATATGTTTTCAAATTCTTTATCGTGATCAGTTATGATCCTTCTCACTTTTAAATTATGAAAGTTTGAGATTCTTGTGGGCAATTGTTTAAACACATCATAAGTGTCTGATTTCTCCCTAATGAAGCTCACCCATGAAAACCGTGAGAAATCATCAACACACACAAAAGAATACTTCTTACCTCCAATGCTTTCTACTTCCATGGGACCCATAAGATCCATGTGCAGTAATTCCAGACAGCATGTTGTCCCAGATGTTGGCAACACTGGGTGCGGCACGCGCGTCTGTTTTTCTTTTTGACAAATCTCCGCACACATATGATATTCCAGATGAAAGATTAGGCATACCTCGTACTTCATCGTACTTGCTCAAGTTCTTCAAGGTTTTGAAATTTGCATGTCTGAGTTTTTGATGTCAAAGGTCAAGTTCGGTGATTTGCACATGTTTGCACGAAAGTTCCTCACCTATTTTATAGCAATTATCCAAAAACCTTGTACCTGTCATAATCCACTTGTTAGATTCATCAAAAACTTCACAAGTATGTTTATCAAACTTGACAATTAAATTATCATCACACAATTGGCTTATGCTTATCAAATTTGAATTTAATCTTTCAACATGAAGCACATTGTGGAGCTTTGGTAGTCCTTCAACTTTCAAAGTACCCTTTCCAACAATTTTTCCCTTAGCTCCCCCTCCATATGTAACTTTGCCACCTTTTTGTTCAACATAATCGGTGAGACATTCTCGTGATCCAGTCATGTGGCGCGAGCTTCCACTATCAAAGTACCAATGACCTGCAGTGTTAGATTTTAACGAGGTATGGACAACTTTACAGTGTGTTTTTACCTTTGCTACCCAAATTTGTCTTACTGTAGGTCGATGGTGGGAGGTGTTACGGGAAATGTTGGACAACATTCGGGGCAACATCCGACTCGACTTTTGATTCATGCGATCATCCATGAGTTTAAAACAGTAGGGCCTGATATGACCAGGCTTAAAGCAGTAATGACATACATACCTGCGTTTTCGTTTCTTAGAAATTGGTGCAGCAGGTTGTCTTTTTGATGAAGATCTTTTGATTGGTGAATTGGATTGTGGTTGTGGAGATGTATCAGCTTTTCCCTTCACAAAAACAGTAGACTTGGAAGATTCACCTATTTCAAACACACTGTCTTTGAACCCTAAGCCTTTCTTGTCATCTCTTCCCATCAAAAGTATGGATTCAAGCTTGGATGTGCTTGAATTAAACTTGGACAAGGTTTCAGTTGCCTTTTGAAGTTCTTCTTTGGTCTTACCAAGTTCCAAATCCTTTTTGCTCAAAATTACTTCAAGTTTGGCAACTACGGCTTTTAGTTCAATGTTCTTCTTCATGAGACTTGAGTTCAACTTGTTTCTTTTGATCCAATCTTCAAACAGCTCTTCATAAAGCTTTTGCACACTCTCAAGAGTGAGTTCTTCATAATCAGCTTCTGATTCATCATCTCCACTCAAATTTCCAGAAGTTGTGGATTTCAAACATACTGAATTTTTGCAGATGTTGCGGCCAGGTGTGGCAACACCTAGGGCAACACTAAAGGATTCACCTGCAGCCAGCGATTTTCTGTAAATAGTGCAGTCAAGGAGGTTTGACTTTCTTTATCAGTGGATTTCTCCTCACCATCGGATTCTTCATCACTTAGAGACACATTGTAGCCTTTGTTTTTTCGCAATCGGTTAGCACATTCATTGGCATAGTGTCCAAAGCCCTTGCACTCTCTACACTGCACCGAATCATACCTTTTTGAATTGTATTGTCCCTTGCCTTCATTCCGTGGCTGAAATTGTTGCTTGGCAGGGTACTTTTGTGACTTTTCAGGTGCAGGAAGGTTAGGAAATTTAGATGGTTGTGCATCCTTCTTTTTATCTCGGATTCTTTTCAAGTAATCACCAAATTTTTTTGTGATAAAGGAGATAGAATCCTCGCAGAGATCAAAATCATTGACTTCTTGAGATATTTGAAGGAGTTCATTGTAGGAGTCATTTGAAGCTTGAAGTGCAATTGTCTTCCCTTTATCCTTCTTTTGCATGTCCAGGTTCATCTCGAAAGTACGTAATGAACTGATAAGGTCTTCCAATGCCATTTTAGAAATGTCCTTAGCCTCATCTATTGCGCAAATTTTTATGTTGAATCTTTCGGGCAGAGAACGGAGGACTTTGCTAACTAAACGCTCATTTGAGATAGCTTCTCCAACATTGAATGCCTCATTAGCAATTTACCGTAGGCGACGATCGTACTCGAGTATGCTCTCAGATTCTTCCATCCTCATCATCTCGAATTTGGAAGTAAGCATCCTTAATCTGGTTCGTCGCACACTCTCAGACCCTTCACAGTGACTTTGGAGAATATCCCATGCACCTTTAGCCGAAGTACAGTTTATGATTAAACTGAACATGTTCATGTCAACCGATGTGAATATAGCATTCAAAGCCTTTGAGTTGTGGTTCGAATTTTGCACTTCATCAGCAGTCCAGTCAGTTTCAGGCTTTGGCCGTTTGTCACCCTCTTGATCTATCATGACTGGTGGAGTCCATCCATTGATGACACGCTGCCATGCCCGTTCATCTAGAGATTTTATGTAGTATCTTATTTTGACCTTCCATAGGCTGTAATTGGTACCATCTAGAACTGGTGGTCGAAGTGCTGCGCTTGCAAATGAATTGTCCATTGGATTAGTTCTGTCAAACAAAAACAAAAACCAGAATCAGCTCTTAGTATATCAAGAGTAGGCTTTGATACCACATGTAAGGATTATTTTGTCCGACAGATATCAAAATTAATAAAAATATCAGTATACGATGTGAAATAGTAAATTTGTGTTTTGTCAGAATTAGGTGTTGTTCCAGATGTTACAACATCTGGGACAACATGCAGCAGAACATTATATTTTGTAACACAAATTCACTTTAAATAAATAGATGGACGAGATTAAATATGCACAAGTATAAATACTTGTGCGGTGCCTTATGACAAAAATTAATCACTAGAAAACCACAATGTTTACACAAAAAATCTATCACTGGTGATTATACCAAAATCAATTTCCTCAACAAGTTGAGATAATAAAAGCTCTCTAAAGTAAATAACCAAAACCAAAAATAAATGTAATCAAGAAAGCAAAAACTTGATCCCGGAAACCACTATCAACTAGATGCAATCATCAGTCAACATCGTTACGGATGTTGTCTATAGATGTTGGCAACATTCAGCGCAACACAGGAATCACCACTCCAAACAGCAACGACTTCGAGAACAATTTTACTCTGCAAATCTCTGCTACGTGTGTGTTTGTATGGTCGATATCGAAGCAGCCTTTATCAATGAGCTTTACCTCTTATTTATAGGTGAAGAATCATATCTCCACAAGGGAACTTAAAATATAAGGAAAGTGAGAGTTTTATTAGGAATAAACTCTTTTTTTAAACACTAATACCATATCTCTTGAATTAAGATCTCATTATCTAAGGAAGGCAAAATCATATTAAATATTTGCTCAATCAAATCAACAAGGAAAACTCTATTAGGGAAATAAATAAAATATATCATTTAAAATCGAAATCTTATTTCCCTTCAGGGAGCAATTATTGTTTGCTCTATTGCATCAACAGAAGCAAGCGTTCATGTTGCGACAAAAAACTGTAAACCGTTGGTAGATGAGCAGAAAGCTTCTATTCTCTGCATTGTCTCTGTTCTTTTAATGATGGCGGTGGTGCGAAGTCCCCGGCATTATGGCGTGTTTGACATCATTTATGCAACTTTCCTTTCAATCTTGTTAGGTCTTGGAAAGACCAATCTGTTAGGTATGTTTGCTGCTGCTTCGATTTGCTGCTGTTACCATGTCTTAGTTTTCATTGCTAAAGAAATCAAGAGATGCTGCTTTGGATATGTGGATACTTTTGAACAACTGATAGATACGGCACACACATGCGTTACCGAGTCTCGTGGATATCTGAATGATTTGGAAGCAAATCTTCCAGGAGGGGGGAATGAGCCGGAGGGGCCGATATAGACGACGTTGCGGAGCTTGAGGGAGCAACTCAACAATCTGGAAAATGCGATCCCCTAGAAGGAAGACGGGGAACTTGAGAGATGCAATTTTGAATGAGATTTTGAAACATACGATTTTTTGTTTTCTTGCTTGTTTTGTTTTTTCTTTTCTGGTCTTTGACAAAAGATCTACATATGTCATATTTTCTTCCAGTTTCGTGGTAATATGATTCCCATGCACCCAATGAGAAAAAGTAAAAAGGATAATACTATTGTAATGATGTGGTTGATTTTAGTGGCAAATCAATCTGGTGTGTAGTTTTAAACAAACAGGTAGTCCAAGTAAAAAGAAAAGGAGCTTTATGTTAAATATAATGAAATTTTAAGAATGTTAACACATTACTTGTGTTCTTCCAATTCACACACTGAACTTAATATTACTGCCTCTATATTAGTCGAGATATTTCTATTAGAGACTATATTACATAGAGATATTTGCTTCCAATATGATATATACGTATATCATAATATGTATTAAAGAATACATGGGCTCTGCTTAAATTCACACAGGATAGACCAATTCTTGGAACATACCCCTGTTATAGTCGGGGATAGACCAATTCTTGGAACATACTACAACAGATTCTTCAGATTATAAGAATGATATTTTCAGATTATTGAACCTATTGATTCCTCAACCCAAGGTAGGATCTATATAATCTGCTTCAAACGTCATGCCAAATATCCAAAAGTTACACCGTATATACAAGAATATTTCAACAGATGAATATCAAAATGACAAATATTACTCGTTGATGTAAAGCCATGATGTGCTATGAACTTGAAACGAATCCCTCCTGAGGGATACCGGTCACACGAAGAACAGCCTGTGCACTCAATGGAGAAAGCTTTGACTGGCAGAAATGCTCCCAAGAAACTGTCGAGGGTTCCTCAGAAACAGTAGCAGTTGGTTCCAGGGGATGAGATTTTTCATATGCAGATTGCAACTCCAACAGCAAAGCTCGAGCAGCATCTCTGGACTCGGGAAGCTGGTCACTGAGCTGGGATGCACCTATTTGGATCAGTTTGTCGATGCCAAATTCTTCAATTCCATCAACTCCCTGGGAAAGGAAAACGAAAATTGAACGAATACTAATAGATGAAAAAGAACTTGAAGTCATAAACAGAAAAACCAGTTCCGTTAGACGACATTAAAGTAATCTCAACTTCCAAACTTAGAGACATGTTAGGAAGTACACAACTTCATAATATAAAGTGAAACCAAGCACAAAGGGGAGGTGGGAGGGCACTAAACTCGTCTAAGAGTACTTACCAGACGAGGAACACTTCGAGAAATGCACATAGAAGCCTTTGCTCGAATTCGAGGATTCTTGTTCTTAATATGAGATTGCAGCTTGGGCAACAATACAAGAGGGGAAACCCAATTTGTCAGGGTTATTAAAGCACTTTCACCTGCCTCGCACACGAACCTCTTGTCTTGTGAAGATTTGAGAAGAAGTTGCACTAGCTAACAAGGGTAACAGCATTGCAGTTATAGATAGGAAGAGAGTACTTTTAGAAAATGGAAAACCCATAAAAAAGGAAGTACGCAGCAGCTAAATTTATAATAAAACAATTTACCAGTGGATCAAGTGAATCAATCATGTCATCATTATATGCTTTAAAGATATCAGCTGAAGTCATAATTGCAGTTTTACAAACGGCACTTCTTGGGCTCTTTAGGGATTTCACTATTAAAGAAATCACATCATTCCTGATCAATTAAATCTATGAGTCACGAGACAGAAAATTCATGAAAGGCATAAAAAATTATGATATCAATTCTATCTTCAGGCTAAGAACACTATTTGCTGATTGATACTTACAGCATGCCAGCAATATCCTCCTTGTGATATATAGACAATCTACGAACATTGTTGAGTGCATCACACACCGAAACCCAGTCTTTGGAACCTAGTTCCAGTAAGAGTGTCTAAACACCAGAATGTAAGAAAGAATGTATAAATATATAAATTTTTAGGAGCTATTTATAAGGGTACAAGCAAGAATGCATGAGTGCACACTCACATTCACACCAAGAATCTTGGAAAATGTTGATAAACACGGATAGGGCTACATAAAAAAAAATACCTTTAGACAGTTTTCTACATCTTCTACATCCTCCAACTTCTCAGATTCAATGTACTCTACTTCAGAATTTTCCACCCCTTCCCCAGAATTTGCAGATCCATCTCTCTTACTGGGAGTGTCAAGCAGGGAAGCCATCTTTTTGTTTTGCCTATTTTCAACATTTTCATCCGCATGTTCCAAGTGAGGTTTGATAAAGTTTCCATTGCTGGAGCTTTCATTGATCCTCTCAGACTCAGGTATTTTATTGACATCTTTGAGAGCCATGCCTGACATTTTGGAAATAATTAACACTTATAAACAAGATTTAATTTATAGTGATAAATAATTTTTACAAAAAATCAATTCCTTGCTGCTGCGCCAAGAGAAACCAAGTGAAAACAAAATGAAACCTGATTAGTCGGGATTGATAAAATAAAACATATCAACTGATTAATTGATAAAAGAGAAGTAAACTTAAAGGCAATTGATCAACAATATGCAAAACAGATATGAATGCATGGATCAATCAACTTACCATAGAGCACTTTCCTACTTGCGCTTATTTTCTGGCAACAAATCATCACAACTCACTTACAATATTTAAATATTTTCAAATTTTTTAGTCTAACAAAGGAGCAAATTGTTATGAACAATATATGGCCTTAAAAAAGAGCCAGTGGGGACACACCATGCAGAAACAGTTAGACGAATCTTTCATAAGTAGGGGAATATACACATTTTATATGACATCTTATCTTAAGTAATTTCAAATATAACATTCAGCATTTTGCGAATAATATTAATAATCAAATCAGACATAAGAGCATTGTAATGTGACAGATATTTCCACCTAACATATCATGTATTCAGACTATCATCCTTAGTCCTTACTATGAGAAGTACATTTCAGTAATGAAGTTTCTAACTGACAGATTTAACAAATAACTAATGCTCAACTCTATTTCACTAATATAAACATAACGAATGATCAATCTCATACGTGTAAGAGAACCTCAGTCCGCAGAAGCAGGCCATGCTGTATATACTTAACCTAATGAATTTTCGCAGGAAACTCTCCAACATAACCAAAATCCTCACTCCCAGAAGCCACCAAACTCTTCAACTTATTCAATTTTATTCATCACCTCACAAGAGCTCACATCACACGAGTAAACTGGCAAAAAACCAACCAAAAAAAGTTCTTGCATTGACAAATCTACTTCAGTTGCACACTATCGGTAGAGAGATCTAGCGCTAAAACAAAATCAAACACAGCAGAATGAATGTAAAACATACAATGAACGAGACAAACACAAATATCAACTCAGTCCGAGTACAAATGCACTAAGATCTCGCTCCTTCACCACATAACGATTTAAATCAACCAAAACTCTTCCCTATCATCAGATTCAGAGTAACAGCACATAAAAATTCAAGTAAAAATCATAAAATGTGTAGGAAAAAAAAACACTCACCACGCGAGCACGAGGAGAAATGATAGGCGAAAGCAGCACCTGTGAAACTGATGAATTTATCGATTAATAGAGAGTAAAACAATGCGCGTCTGAGAAATGGATTGGATTTTGTATGGAAATGGAGAATGGAGGAGCAATAAGGGGGATTTGTGTAACCGGCGAGCCGGGCAGTAAATAGAGACTGCGTGATTTGCTGTCCGAACCCAGGCCGGCAGCCTCGTGTCGAGTATTTACATGCGAACCACGGGGAGGAATAAATCCCTAAACTGCCCCTGCTATTTGCTCCACACAGATCTCTTCAATTTAAAAAAAAAAAAATTGAATTGGATGTGCAACTGAGCAAGCTGTATTTTATTAAATTTGATTTTTAAAAATATCTATAAAACTAGTTTTTTTAGTTGGACATAGATTTGCTACAATTGTGTCTCATGTTAAATCAAATGAATTATAAATCGACATAAAAATAATATTTAATATTTGAATACTTCTTCGTAAATTATATTTTTGGGTTTTGAAGTTTTCGTCTTTTTTTTTAAAGAGACTGATGGTTTAAATGCAATAAAAAAAATATATAAACAATCTCTATTTTAAAGTTTTTATTGAATAACTTTGTAAAAAAATTAATTATGACATATGCAATTTCTATAATCAAAATATTATATGAGCATAACAAAAAATTTAATCACAACTAAAGCTTAAAACAATGATTGGACATTCAAATTTTTAAGTAGACACTTCAACAAGGCAAACTGATAGGATTTTGTTTCATTTTTTAATAGGCTTGTCATACTGGCTACACTAATTAGGGGGAACTCAAAAGCACCCCCAACTTTTTGCATCAATTCAATTACAGCACCCCTCTAATCGTTAAATTTTTATTTGAGGACAATCTATTGATTCATCATGGCAATAAATATAATAAAAAAATTGTGATATTAAAGGACAAAAGAGAAAAAGACTTGCTAACAAAGAAAGAATAACTTTAGTTTTCTTGCATGATCTAAAAAGATTAAATTTAAATTAGTACAACATAAATTCATTTTTACGACGGATTTTAATTGTATTTATTTAACCAAGAAGATGCATCTTAAATCAATTGAAACATTTGATGCTAGGGTCTTTGAGTAAATTTAGGATGAAACTAAATCAAATGGAAAAGTAATTAGGACTATCAAAATGAATAAACCTGAAAAACAGAGGGATGTTTTGAAGGTTAGTTCAAAATTCGGGGACCTATTTGAAACTTATCCATTAGTTATTCCATCAATAGGGGACCGGTAGAGTGGAGGGATCATCGTGCACTAATGTTGCTAAATAATTACAAGAAGAGGGGATAAAAAAGGTTTTTGATTTCAAATTTCAAAATAATTTGTGTAACTATGAAATTTTTAATAAATACTTAAAAATTTATAATTTCTTATTCAGTCGACTCACAAACATAACCATATGATAAAGTACGAAGGGACATTGTTTGATGTCAATTAAGACATTGATTATGTTCGATTTTCATGTTATATCCAACATTTATCTCAAATTCTAACATAATTAAAATTATACATATCTTTCAATTTTATTAGTGATATTATGCATAATTTATTATATTGCAACATCGAGGCAAAGGCAGCTGCAGGTAAATTGAATGTACAAAATATTGTGTGTGATGTCTCCTTCACAATCATTTCTTGTTGGGTTGGACATGATCCTCGTGATGCAATGCCCAACCTATCGACCATTAATTAAGCTACCCACATTTTTTTTCCAACTTCTCTAATTTTTAAAGAACATATCATATTCCGATGTTATGTATTTGTCAATTTTAGATTCCTGAATGAGTAGATCAACTATACTTCTACAGTTTCTGACATTCAATGCAAGGAAAATGAGGCAATGTGATGTGGCTATTTTTAGAATTCTTGTAGCAGATAAGATTTTAAAGCCACCAAATTCATACTCATCACCGACTCGATTCCAGTGAAACCAATAAATTACTATATATATTTTTAAAATGTAACTATATTAAGAACAAAAAGAGATTCATGCAGACAAAATAGAGTACTCTGAGACGAAGAATTTCTTGACAAAGAAGATGATAAATAAATACGAGTTCCACGTTGATCCATTCAAGAAGACTGTGCAAGGACATCCAATATTAACTTCATTTAAACATAAATATCCAAGATAGGCGTAAATAATGTCTTGAACAAAGACAATAGGATGTCTAGAATCACTTGACCCTGCCTGTTTACACCAGCCGTGATGATCCTCACTGAACCTCCAAATGCAAAACAACGCTTCTTGTTCACCACAACATTGCGTAGGACTTCAAAACAACAAAATTATCACCTTGAGTATCTTTTAACATAAAACCCATTTTCTGTCTCCTTGTGTATGATTTATTTCCATGGAAGCAGAAGAGAGAGCTAGTAGAGTCACTCCTCGGAAACATTGACCAACTCGTATTCAACTAGGGATAGATTGTTATCTTCCTTAACAGTGAAGCTTGCCGGTTCAGTCACTTCTAAACGTCCCCATTTATCCACAGCCAGCCTCATTGATCCTTTGAACATGTCAATTTTCGCATTTCGCATAATTACTGTAGCATCGGGATTCATTATTTTAACTGCAGATAACACAAGTGTCAGAAGGATGATCTAAATCTTGAATAAAAGGGAACAACCATTTGGCTTTGAGGCGCTAGAGCTAGTGAGAGTGGACTTTTCAACAATCAGATTTAAAATGCACATCACTAAAAATAACTAACTCATCCTGCTCTGGAATTAGTCATGACATTCATCCCATTGTTATTTCCAAATCACATACACGGTAAAGAAAGCACCAGATTATTGGAATTTTATCTTTTATTTGGTTCGTTTGTATCAGCAATCCTAATTTTCAGGGATAATAATTAATATACGACAAAAAAACAAAGTAACACAACTTTATAATATCCATAAAACAAGATCTTATCTATTTCTTGCATTAAATCATCGTCGTTGCAGTTATTTCTAGAAAGGGGATGCATCATCAAATGGTCAATACAACAATGAAACAAAAAAATGGCAATCTACCTTGATCATTTCTGGCTGTAAACACAATCACTCCGGTTTCATCTCCCACCAGACATTCAGCAATTCGCACTTGACCAACTTGAGGCCTATCTGGCCTGCCCTTTTGCATAACAGTATTGGAACTGACAACTTTTACTACAAGATTGTGTCCATTTGTGCCAGGCCGAAGCTGATCCACCTTGGTGAAAACTGGCTTCCTCAAAGCTGATGTAGTTTCAGCCATTTGAATCAAACCTACCACATGTCAAAAAATCACAAAAAAGGCCAATTTTAAGGAAGAATTGAACAGAAAAAATGTACAAACATTTACTCAAAAGCGTTAATGTCGCATCAGCTCCAAAAAAATAATAGAGCTACTAGTTAATTAAGGAAACTTCTTGACCTCATGGTTTAAACAAACTCTCACCAGACCTAACAGCGGAGATATAGTTGAAACAATGAAACTAGATATCAGACAAGAAATTATGGGCAAATATCTCATATTATATAAAATGAACACGCCTTTCAGGATGCTACAACCCACAAGCGCCAGAATGGGAAAAGGTGGGCCGGAGAACTCGGGCCAAACCCATATAGGATCTCAACAAAAAGCCACAATCGCCCAAGACATGCAAGCATTCTTCAGCACGAAATACTAGCCTCGTTATTGAACTAATACAATTAATTAAATGGTAAAGTTCGGAGAATTCAGCGGATCAAACAATACATTTATGCTGATGAACAATTGCGTGCAAGGAAGAAGCAGGAAAAAAACGATTTTGCAAATGAACCGTCAAACAACGCATGAATAAGCAATTTAAAGCTCAAACAAAAGCCAACACCATATCGATCAAAAAACATAAATACCATCTCCCCACATTTTCGAGTATTCATCGACAAATCGAATACAAACGTCAAAGAAGAAACGAAGTCACATCAATAGATTTCGACCGAATCAAAATCCACCAAATAAACATCGACATGAAAAACATCAGATGACGAATCATCTCGAAAACAAATGGGTATTTTTAACCTACAAATCTAAACCACCAAAAACTACAGTGGAAAAAACAATATCCAACCCATACGACAGAAATCAGATCATGACTTTATCAAAATTGAATTAACAAATCGAACAGCTGATCTGATAATCGAGATACTGACTTACCTGTTGAAGAAATGAGAATCCACAAATTGAGAAAATAGATTTGCAGTATTTATTCGACTCGCGATTAGAAGGCGACCTTCGAATACGCTTTGAATGACGATTCATTTGCTAACAAACCGTTGATTTTGTGGATGTCCATAGCGAATCTCAGCCGTATATTTCACACAGTCTAAAATTAAATCGGAACTACTTTTATTTTATTTTATTACTAATAAAATTGATCACTAATGAATTAAATATATTTAAACAACATTTTTTAATTTTAAAAAAATAATAAATAATTCTGAGCTATAAAAATTAAAATTTTGCCACTTTTATTAGGTAAATCGCGACGTGTCGGAGCATCCGGTGGGCGTGGCAACCAAAACTGATCGGGAGGAGGGCGACGGAGGTCGGGTGAGGAGGGTTAGACCGTCTCTGTCGATACTGAGAAACGCGAAGAGAAAGAAGTTGGTGAAAAGAGCTGCTTTGGGGTTCAGGATTTTTGGGTTTTTGTTTTGCTTGGTTTCGTTTTCAGTTATGACAGCTGATAGAAACCAAGGCTGGGCTCACGATTCTTTTTATCGCTACAAAGAGTTCAGGTCTGTATTGTTCTATCATTTTCAACTTCGTACAATTTTGCAAGTTTCAATTTTTTAATTGTCTTAACTAGTTATATCGGGAAATACTGTATTTTGATATTTTGTTTTCTTTCGAAAATTGAAATGGGATTTTGTAGATACTGTGTATCAGTTAATATAATAGGCTTTGTGTACTCGGGAGCTCAGGCAATGGATTTGTCTTTCAACTTGGCCACCGGAAAGTATGCTGTGCAGGATAGAAAGCAACTCAGATATTACTTCGATTTGGCCTTTGATCAGGCAAGTTTTTAAAATTATTACTGGGAAAGTGTTAAGAGTATGAATAATTTGGCCAAATATTTGCACCTTAGGGAGAACTGTATTTCATTTTCTGGTTATTAAGATCAATATTGTTGTTGATCATCACAGTGACAACAAAATGGTCAGGATATAATCCTTGAGGTGATATAAAAAGAATTTGTATGCAAACTTGGTTTTTTGACATGATTCTAGATATGAAATTTGAATGCATTTTAAACTTTTTTGGTGAAGACTTTAGCTTTTACTTTGCTGTTGAGTTTATCCATTTCTCTTGCCTACTAAGTCATTCCACGAATAGAACTGCCAGCAATTTGCCGAGAGACCATTGATTTAGGAAGTATATTTTGCCACATTGCTCTCGTCTTATTTCACTTCACTTCGCGAGTATGTATTCCATCAGCCCAGTACTTTAAACTGAAGAAGAAAAAGGGTTTTTTTTGCATGAGAAAGATGGGATGAAAAGCGAGAGAGAATCCATTCACGAGCTAGACTTTTCCAATTAAGTTGCCTGCATTTTGTTCGTTTTAACATTTAAGTCTCGAATTTTATTCTCACTGAAAGTTGCATTGGCTCTGTTTTTTTCATCCATTTTTTGATCTCATCATGGATTTATCTCTTATTACTGACAATCTGCTGACTTACTTGGTTTGATTGGTCTCGAGGCTCATATTATGCTTACATCAATTAGTACGTAGTCTTGATAGGCCGATGTACTGACTTGATCCTTAATTCCTTCAACGTCTCGCTGCCTTCATCAATCTGTATTTTTGAGGTTTGAGGCAATGCACTCCACATAAATTACGTGATTGGTGACGGGCATTATTTTGTGGTGGCAGGTGATTGCTTACCTTCTGATATCGGCATCTTCATCAGCCACGGTTCGGATTGATGACTGGCAATTGAATTGGGGAAAGGACAAGTTCCCAGATATGGCAACGGCATCTGTATCAATGTCTTTCCTTGCGTTTTCGCCCTCGCCTCGAGTTCTCTCATATCTGGGTATGCCCTCTGCACATCCATACCTACTTAGCGACAATTAGCCCTGTTGCTACCTCCTAGGTAAATTTGGGATTAATTTATATGCGGAAAATAAGCTGTTGCCTGTTAATGTTAATGTAAGTTTTCCCAACTGTATATGTATCCAATGTATTGACTCCATATTTGTATTATATTCCGAAGGTTGGAATTTATACTGAACAGATAATTACCATATAATTACTGGCTCTAACGGTGGCTGGCTTATGCTTGTTATTTGTAAGAGCCTGTTTTTTTTTTTTAAAAAAAAAATAATAATAATTTTGAATTATATTGCTTCAATAATTATTTTTAATTAATAAATAAATAAATAAGACATTGCTGATACTGCTTTTGAGTATGTATAAGTTTAACCACAGCTGGATTATATTGTTTCGTGTGAGAAAATAAAAAATTTCGATGTAGATTATTTTTTGTCTGAGTTTTTACATTATAGTTTGATATCGGGGTCCAATTTGATCTAGATTCTGATCCGTGTAATTTGGACCCAAATAATAACCAGGCCAGGGCTTATTCCGAGCCCAATATTTTCAGATTCTCAAAGCCGAAAGCAAACTTTCAAGATGCAAAGTGTGTAGTTTTGTTTTAAATATGTTGCGTGGTATAGTAGGTTGCTAAGTTTATGTAATGCATACGATCCCAATGTGTGGTTTTATTCAAATTTTTGGTAAGATCGGTGCACACCACCGTCTCAAAAAGAGGTCGAGGTTTCAAATTCGAAACTCCATCTCCACCCCAATTATATAATAAAAACAAAGACTGAATATAGTTCTATACAATAAATTAGAATAATATAACGTAGTCAATCCAACAAATGTTACTAGGTATAGTAACAAACTTAGAAAAAGAACCTTAGAACGTGTATCATGTGCAGAAAAATTATACTTGCATCATTGGGCAATCCAGATCATTTTGGTGTTTTTAAAAACACAAAAAATCAGGTTAGACCGTCTCATGAGTAAATTTTATGAGAAAAATATTCTATTTGGGTCCATCACGAGAAAATATTATTTTTTATTGTAAATATGAACAGAGTTGATCTGTCTCACAAATAAAAATATGTGAGATCATCTTACAAGAGATATACTCTTCCAAAAAACAGAACACAAATCCACATAAATTTGTAAATCACATTACAAGTTAAAAATGAAAAAAAAATAAAATGCAAACACTTTGAATCTAACAAACTCATAAAAATAGCCCAAGTGCTATGGTAACTCTCTCAATATGATTTTTTTAATTTACAATGAGAGTGGAAGACTAATATAAACTTAACATAATTAACTAAAGAAATCATAATTAGTGGGACTTGAACACATCTTGTAGCATCATCTTTATCACTAAAACAAGAGATGTTTGGTACGATTTGGCGATGAGCCAACGTTGATATTACTGACAAATCTAATTTTTTCTTGGGTTTCTGTCGATGTATTTAAAGGGATGTTAATTTTCTATAGTACAACAAAAAAGACCAAAACCCATGTATGATAACATATCAAAGCATCCACCGAAATTGTTTCAAGTTCAGGCTCCCCGGTAATGATTATTTTTTGAAGCAATGCTGTGGGGTCCTTAGCTCCTAATCGTTATTACAATGCAATCTGATTAGGGTTAACTAATTACAGCGGAAAACGAGTTTAAATTTTCTTTACAATGAGCCCAAATCATTTTATTTGAATACTAAAAATAGTATTTAATCTCACGTCATAAACATGCCCACACGAAATCAAAATCTATCATATACCAACAACTCACATTCTCGGGACATGCCCCGGTATATAGATACATATACATATATACTGGGAACAAGACAAAACATAAAACCTCAGCCCAAGCTGTGGCTCCCTCCAGAAGGTACCCTCTCCGGTCTCCTAATATCCTGGAGTACCTGCCATTGTCCACACACAAAGACAACAACAGCCCCCCTTGGGGGTGAGCAAAGCTCCGTATGGAACAACCAATCATATATACCACAGATATCTAAGCAATGATATATGGTATGCAATGCATGTATGTCGTGGAGGTATCGGGTCAAATGCCCATCCACTGAGCACATGTCAGAATCAATCGAATCGCTATCAAATCAATGCTCGAGCTGGCACACCGGCCAATATGGGATACTCGTATGATAGCGTCGGCAAAGCGCCATCAAATCCCAAATCTCATATCCAATCATATGGGGCCACAATTGTCTATGCTTTACGGGTCATATAATACCGGCATAGCGATTGTGTTCACAAACCCCGGAATCCAATCCAATCATATCAAGGTATCCAAGGATCATAGCTCAACGTGCATGTCATGTATCGATGTATGCATAAAATGACGTGTGTTAACAAAACATTTATTTTATACATCGATATTTAATTCTCCATGTCATGTATGTCACATTAATCAACAAGTAGGCATATAGACACATATTCTCAATCCAATCAATCAAATCAATCCAACATATATCATATAATACAGATATCTGTCGTATGTTACCCGGTCGCAACATACCTCAATTCTTCGTTTTCAGTTGATGTAGCCTGAAGATATTGATATTACACTTTATCTACATCAATAACATACTCATTCCAATCAATAACATACTCCAAAATCATTAATATGAGTTTCAAATATCATTTGAAACTTCAAAAATTCATATGAAAGCAAATTCATATCATAATTCAATTCCGACTTTGAATACAAGTTTCTTGTCGGTTATTCTACTACATATCAGAAATTCAACTTCAAATACATGCTATTCCAGCACTTTGATATTTCGAGCTGCTGGAACTAGAAGAAAATTACCTCAGTCAGAAGCTCTCGACGCGACGATCACAAATATATAATTTGTTTCGCGTTTAGACAGCGTTTCGAAGTCGATTTGGAAGAAAGAATTTCGAATGCTCTCGAAGCCCCTCGAACTCTCTGAAAGAAAATGAAGAAAGAAAGAAGAAAAGAAAGCATTCTTATCCTCACCGCTTAGGCGCTCGGGCGGTAGAACTTCTCGCGCCCGAGCGCAAGACATTCTGCCCCCGGCTTTCACTTGTACCGCGCGCTCGGGCGGTCACAAACTACCGCTCGGGCGCGGCATGTTCTGTCCGAGAACATTATTTACATCGCGCTCGGACGGTCACAAACTACCGCTCGGGCGCGAAGTGTTCTGCCCGCATACTCATTTTACATATCCTGGCGCTCGGGCGGTCATTTTCTACCGCCCGGGCGCCACACGTTCTGTACAAATATTTGATTTTCGTACTTATTGGCGTCCGGCCTCTCCCCTCGAGCTCTTACAACGTCAATTCATATTCAATATTCATTTCTCAATTTCATTATCATAATATACATCAAATGTATAATCACATATCATTATCGATAATCATATAGGATTTACGATAATACGATACACGGTCCTTACATTTCTCTCCCTCTTAAAAGATTTCGTCCTCGAAATCTCAAACATCTCTATATACATAACATTGGCAAACAGATATATGTCACCAGTTATAGTACATATCAAAACTAAAATCTGTAAACGGATCAGAATACATCGAATACAATGGAACAGATGTCATAGAGTCAAACAAATGCGGATACGAAACTCGCATCTTGTTCTCCAATTCCCACGTCGACTCTTCAACACCATGCCGTGTCCATTGCACTCGAACTAGAGGAATCGATTTATTTCTCAATATCTTGTCCTTTCGATCCATAATACGAACAGGTTGTTCGACATAGGAAAGAGAAGGATCCAGTTCAACCTCGTCAGGTGCAAGTACATGTGATGGATCGGGTTCATATTTCCTCAGCATAGAAACATGAAACACATCATGAATAGTAGATAGAGCTGGTGGCAATGCCAATCGATACGCAAGATCACCAACTCGATCCAGAATCTCGTATGGACCAACATAACGAGGAGATAATTTCCCTCGCATGCCAAATCGAACAGTGCCTCTAAAGGGAGATATTTTCAAAAACACTCTGTCACCTTTCTGGAATTCCAAGGGTCATCTTCGTTTATTCGCATAACTCGTTTGACGATCCTGAGCAGCTTTCATCCGCTACCGAATCAACTGAACCTTATCGTTCATTTCCTGTATCATTTCAGGTCCAGTCAATTGTCTCTCACCAATCTCATCCCAGAATAACCGTGATCTACATCGTCTCCCATATAGAGCTTCAAACGGTGTCATACCGATACTCGTCTGAAAGCTATTATTATAAGAAAATTCGACCAATGGTAAGGCATCTTGCCATCCCATTCTGAAGTCCATCACAATCGCACGCAACATATCCTCTAGAGTCTGAATCGTACGCTCGGTCTGGCCATCAGTTTGAGGATGATAAGCAGTACTCATAGCCAAACGCGTACCCATCGCTTCCTGAAAACTACCCCAGAATTTAGAAGCAAATCTGGGATCACGATCAGATACAATCGAGACTGGCACACCGTGCAGTCTCACAACATTCTCAATGTATAAACGGGTCATTCTCTTATAAGGATAAGTCCGTTCATACGGAATAAAATGCGCAGATTTCGAAAGCCGATCAATAATCACCCAAATAGCATCACAGCCCTTGGGCGAACGAGGTAAATAAGTCACAAAATCCATAGCGATATGTTCCCAATTCCATTTCGGGATTTCAAGACTATGGAGCAATCCTCCCGGTTTCATTCTCTCGGCTTTTACTTGCTGGCAGACAAGACATTTCGAAATAAACTCATCAATGTCCTTCTTCATATGTTTCCACCAGAATTGAGGTCTCAATGTCAAATACATCTTCTGACCTCCAGGGTGAATACTGTATTTGCTACAATGTGCTTCACGAAGAAGAGCAGATTTCAAATCAGAATCATTAGGGACTACCAGCCGACCATTAAGTCGTAAAGAACCATCAGAAGAAATCTGGAATCCAGATTGATGTCTTGCCGATACCAGTTCTTTCGACTTTTGGATCTGAGCATCGCTTCGTTGGGCCTTTCGTATCTTCGATATCAAATTCGGCTCAATTTGCAATGCTGAGAAAGTAACAGAATTCCAATTCGAGTGAAAAGTCCAGCCAGAAGTACAAATATCCTCATGTACCTTGGCGACACAAACAGAAGTTAAAACAGAATCATAAACTTTCCGACTAAGGGCATCCGCAGTAACTTTCACCGATCCAGGGTGATATTGAATCTCACAATCAAAGTCCTTCAAGAGATCCATCCACCTGCGTTGCCTCATATTCAAATCAGATTGAGAAAAGAGATATTTCAGACTCTTATGGTCCGAATATATAACAAACTTTTCTCCGTATAAATAATGGCGCCAAATTTTCAGAGCAAACACAATGGCGGCCAATTCGAGATCATGAACAGGATAACGTATTTCATGAGATTTCAATTGACGAGATGCATAAGCAACCACTTTTCCATGTTGCGTCAAAACACAGCCCAAACCTTTACCAGACGCATCTGTACATACCACAAATCTTCCGGTACCTGAGGGAATAGTAAGCACAGGTGCTGTGGTCAATCTCATCTTCAATTCAAGAAAACTAGCTTCACATTCATCTGACCAAATGAATCGCTGATTCTTCTGTGTCAGTTGAGTAATAGGTTTAGCTATTTTCGAAAATCCTTCAATAAAACGACGATAATATCCAGCCAAACCCATGAAGCTACGGATCTCAGGAACATTCGTAGGTCTCGGCCAATTCAATACAGCTTCGACCTTAGCAGGATCAACAGATATGCCAAGTCTTGAAATGACGTGGCCCAAAAATACCACTCTGTCCATCCAAAATTCACATTTGGACAATTTGGCATATAAATGACTAGTACGAAGAGTTTGAAGTACCAGTCTCAAATGTTCAGCATGCTTCTTTTTCGATTTCGAATATACAAGAATATCATTGATAAATACAATAACAAATCGGTCCAGATAATCTCGGAAGACACGATTCATTAAGTCCATAAAAATAGCAGGAGCATTCGTAAGACCGAAAGGCATAACCAGAAATTCATAGTGACCATACCTCGTACGAAAAGCAGTTTTGGGCACATCTTCGTCTCGAACTCGTACTTGATGATACCCAGAACGAAGATCAATCTTCGAGTATACAGAAGTACCTTGAAGCTGATCAAACAAATCATCAATACGAGGAAGTGGGTACTTGTTTTTCATAGTAGCCCGATTCAATTGCCTATAATCAATACACATTCGCATCGTACCATCTTTCTTTCGAACAAATAAAACTTGAGCTCCCCAAGGTGATACACTCGGTCGAATATATCCCTTATCGAGAAGATCCTGTAATTGTTCTTTCAATTCTTTCCATTCCAATGGTGCCATGCGATAAGGAGCTTTCGAAATAGGCGCAATCCCCGGCACAAGATCAATACTAAACTCAACTTCTCGATGAGGAGGAAAATCAGGAATCTCATCGGGAAATACATCCGGGAATTCTTTCGCAACAGGAATCTCAGATAAAGAAGACTCCTTCTTCGAAATATCAATAGCGTAGATAAGATAACCTTCATCTCCGCTAGTCAACAATCGGGACATTTCCAAGGAAGATACCAATGGAATTTTGGCTTGGGAACCCTTGCCATAAAAATTCCACTTGGGTCCATCAATCGGTCGAAATCGAACCACTCTATGACAACAATCAACAGTAGCTCGATTCGTCATCAAGATATCCATGTCAACAATACAATCAAAGTCGTGCATTGGGAGGACAATCAAATTCAAGAACATCACATTATCCTCATATATTAATACACAATTATGCACAACTTTTTCAGACAAAATAATCTTCCCTGCTGGCGTGGCTATCGACAAAGTGTCATACAACGGGGTACACTCAATATCGTGAGATGCAACAAATGCATGAGATATAAATGAATGAGATGCTCCTGTATCAAATAAAACACGTGCAGGATAATCGCAAAGCGTGCAAATACCTGCAATCACACCTCCAGGAGCTTCTCTCGCCTGATCCTCAGTCATGGCGTACACTCTCACTTGAGGAGGAACTTGGGTACTCTGACCACCCGGTCCTCGATATCGTGGGACACTCGACTGCTGAAAAGATGGAATAGGAACAGCAGGTCTCATCATACCAGGGCCACCTCTAAATCCTGGCTGGGGTTGAGCAGAAGTCGTACCCCTGTTCGGACATACTCGAGAGAAATGACCTTCCTGTCCACACTGATAACAAGTACCAAACATACCTCGACACTGCTCGATAGTATGTTTGCCTCCACAATGGCTACAATAGGGAGCAATCACAGGACTCCCTCTCTGTGATCCACTCGAGCTCGAAGAAGACGAAGAACCAGAACCCGTCTTCTTGAACTTCTTACCTCTCGGTCGCAAAGTAGGCTGCTGAGCTGACACCGGTGGTGGAGGAGTATACTGTGGACCTCCCCGCCTAAGTCCAGCCTCGGCTGCCTTAGCTCGTTCAACTGCCTCTGCGTAGCTGGTAGGCAATCCAGAAACAACATAAGTATATAAAGCATGATGTAATCCATTTACAAACCTGTTATATTTTGCCCTCGCATTCCCAGCTACATGAGGTGCATACTTCAGTAAAGTAGAAAACTTCGAAGCATACTCTGCAACAGACATCGTTCCCTGCTGCAGATTATTAAATTCATTCTCCTGAGCAGTACAATAAGAAAAAGGGGAATACTGCTCCAAAAACTGGGCCTTGAAGACATCCCATGTGACTTCAGTCCCAGCCTCTTTCAATCCAATCTCAGCGGCTTCCCACCAAGATTTAGCTCGGTCTTTCAGCTGATACAAAGAAAGTTTCAGTCTCCGAGCATTGGAATACTCAACAATATTAAACAAGTGCTCGATATCCTTCAGCCAGGCCTCAGCTCTTTCAGCACTCTCAGTACCAAAGAACTTCGGTGGTTTCAGATCCTGGAATCGAGCCATTACAACATCCATGGACAATCCTTCAAATTGCCCAACAATCCTCTCAGTACTGCTACTCGCAGTTTCATTTGTGGGATCCATTTACAAATCAAAAGATGAATATCACAATTTCATAATCTCATCATCTCATATCATCAATCTCATCAGATACTTACTCGAATCAAATCAAGTAGGAGCAAGTAATACAAATAATTCAAACACAAGCGCACAATTCATTTGTGCCTATTCAAGTGTACACAAAACTCAATCGAGCATTCCCAGCTATGCTCTGATACCACTCTGTGTAGGGCCCTTAGCTCCTAATCGTTATTACAATGCAATCTGATTAGGGTTAACTAATTACAGCGGAAAACGAGTTTAAATTTTCTTTACAATGAGCCCAAATCATTTTATTTGAATACTAAAAATAGTATTTAATCTCACGTCATAAACATGCCCACACGAAATCAAAATCTATCATATACCAACAACTCACATTCTCGGGACATGCCCCGGTATATAGATACATATACATATATACTGGGAACAAGACAAAACATAAAACCTCAGCCCAAGCTGTGGCTCCCTCCAGAAGTACCCTCTCCGGTCTCCTGATATCCTGGAGTACCTGCCATTGTCCACACACAAAGACAACAACAGCCCCCCTTGGGGGTGAGCAAAGCTCCGTATGGAACAACCAATCATATATACCACAGAATATCTAAGCAATGATATATGGTATGCAATGCATGTATGTCGTGGAGGTATCGGGTCAAATGCCCATCCACTGAGCACATGTTAGAATCAATCGAATCGCTATCAAATAAATGCTCGAGCTGGCACACCGGCCAATATGGGATACTCGTATGATAGCGTCGGCAAAGCGCCATCAAATCCCAAATCTCATATCCAATCATATGGGGCCACAATTGTCTATGCTTTACGGGTCATATAATACCGGCATAGCGATTGTGTTCACAAACCCCGGAATCCAATCCAATCATATCAAGGTATCCAAGGATCATAGCTCAACGTGCATGTCATGTATCGATGTATGCATAAAATGACGTGTGTTAACAAAACATTTATTTTATACATCGATATTTAATTCTCCATGTCATGTATGCCACATTAATCAACAAGTAGGCATATAGACACATATTCTCAATCCAATCAATCAAATCAATCCAACATATATCATATAATACAGATATCTGTCGTATGTTACCCGGTCGCAACATACCTCAATTCTTCGTTTCCAGTTGATGTAGCCTGAAGATATTGATATTACACTTTATCTACATCAATAACATACTCATTCCAATCAATAACATACTCCAAAATCATTAATATGAGTTTCAAATATCATTTGAAACTTCAAAAATTCATATCAAAGCAAATTCATATCATAATTCAATTCCGACTTTGAATACAAGTTTCTTGTCGGTTATTCTACTACATATCAGAAATTCAACTTCAAATACATGCTATTCCAGCACTTTGATATTTCGAGCTGCTGGAACTAGAAGAAAATTACCTCAGTCAGAAGCTCTCGACGCGACGATCACAAATATATAATTTGTTTCGCGTTTAGACAGCGTTTCGAAATCGATTTGGAAGAAAGATTTTCGAATGCTCTCGAAGCCCCTCGAACTCTCTGAAAGAAAATGAAGAAAGAAAGAAGAAAAGAAAGCATTCTTATCCTCACCGCTTAGGCGCTCGGGCGGTAGAATTCTCGCGCCCGAGCGCAAGACATTCTGCCCCCGGCTTTCACTTGTACCGCACTCGGGCGGTCACAAACTACCGCTCGGTCGCGAAGTGTTCTGCCCGCATACTCATTTTACATATCCTGGCGCTCGGGCGGTCATTTTCTACCGCCCGGGCGCCACACGTTCTGTACAAATATTTGATTTTCGTACTTATTGGCGTCCGGCCTCTCCCCTCGAGCTCTTACAACGTCAATTCATATTCAATATTCATTTCTCAATTTCATTATCATAATATACATCAAATGTATAATCACATATCAAATTCATGAATTATCGATAATCATATAGGATTTACGATAATACGATACACGATCCTTACAAATGCACTCAACTAACCAACATGATTGAGATGGTTGGTAGCATGATGCCAAATATTTGGTCTTAGAGTAGACAAGACAAAACAAAACAAAACAAGACAAAACAAAATTATAAACCCAACAGATACAAAATGCTACGACTCATGGAAACTGCACCCATCACAATTATTATTATTTTTTATTAAAACAATAGGGATGCTTCTAGTACTCTTCCAAATTCAATTGTTCTTGAAATTGTTTCTTCGCATAGGCTTGTCAAATTGGATCAGGCCCATCGGGTCGGCCCGCCCCGCCATAAAATTGAGCGGGTTGGGTTGATAAAATAGCAGCCCGTTTGGAGGTGGGCCAAACGGGTTGAGCCCGTTTGGGTTGCGGGCCAAATGGGTTGAGTCCCGTTTGGGTTGCGGGCTGGCCCGCCAAATTAGGGATAGAATTTTATATTTTTAAGTTTTATATAAAAATTCCTATTTCTTCCTTATTTTTTCTCATGTTCCTAACTTCAATCACCCTGGTAAAATCTATATGCTTCTATTTTTTTTGAAGATGTTATACTCTTCAGTCCCCTCCCTTTTTTTAATGTTTAACTCGAACTAATCCAGAATTATCAAAATAATATAGTAAATAAAGTAATTATCTGTATTATTGAAAACATAATATTACATGAATTAATTTTTAGTACATGTGTACGATGAAATCTTGTGTGAATTAGAATAAACACTTTATTTTTTTTATGTATTATGTTGATTGTTGTATACTTTCAATGTCTTATTTCAATGTTTTTAAGTTTTTTATGAAAATATTTAACTGAAATATATTTTTCTTCTATGTTTATTTTAATATTGTTTAGTATTTTTAAAAAAAAATAATAATAAGCGGGTTGGCCCGCCTAGCCCGCGGCCCAAGGTGGGTTGGGCTGGGTTGGCCATTTAGAGGCCCGTCAAAATGGCGGGATGGCCCGCCCCGCCCCGCCTAATGGCGGGTTGCGGTGGGTTGCGGGCTGGTCCGTCCCGTCAGCCCGTTTTGACATGTATACATAATACTAGAAAAATCTTGCAAGAAAATGCTATTTTTTTTAACAAAAATAATATTTGCTTTTTGAAATTCTATTTATTTTACAGAAATATTGAATATCACTATTTACCGCCATTTTCGATTACACACGTGCCCACACTCACACACATAGTGAACATAATTAATTTGTTGGGGAGACATTGTCAAGTAATGCGACACTAGGAATCTTTGGTAAATCCGATACTAAAATCATTATTAATTGTGGTAGGAATCAAGGCCGGGTTCGAAAGGTGCACCGACCCGAAATATTCCGACCTCATGGCCCAACCACCCAACACGAGGTCGGATTAATGATATATTGTTGGTCTATTATGGTTTTTTGTTAATTTAATTAAGCCCTCGATTAATTATGTTCATGACAAATCAAGTTAGATTTAGCTTCAAATTATACATATACGTATACGTATACGTATACATATATATATATTATAAGTTTATATTATAAAATTTTCAATTCAAGTAACTTTTTTTATATAAAATATGATATATTGCTCTTGAATTTTAATATGATGTCAGTAACATCAATATCGTCACTATCATCAATAAAAACGAGCATATATAATATTAATGGCGATAATACTTGGCTAACCGCTGATTAAATCAACGTTGGTGTGGTTGATTTTTCATAATTAAATTCGAATTAAAATGACATGTGTATTATTATTTATGTATTAATTACTATAAAAAAATGGATGGTTGAAACATCAATTAAATTAACGAAAATTATATATGGAAACGAGGCCTAACCTTTAAATTTATTGGTTCCACGCTATTTTTTTGGTTGGAATGGTCCCATTTTTAACAAAGCTGTACGTAAATAAATTATGGAAACCTCCAATCATTACAGACTTTGCTTTCAAAAGTACAACCGCCAAAAATATTAAATCCAAGAAATTTTTATATCAAAAATAAATTATGTTATTGAATAAATATTACTTGCCATAAAGAGTAAAAATATTTTTTTATATATAAATTAATCGAGTCGAGTAAATGTACGTCCCAATAAATCCGTATAGTTGGAAAGTCATTAATGTCACGGCATGTGTAACTACCATTAATTATGTGTATTTAATGAAATATTATTATGCAAAAAACCCCATTTATAAAATTAATTATATTTAAAATTTTTGTTTTTAAATCTTATTCATAGAACTCGTTACTCATAGGTTATATGTATTTGAGTTTTTAACACGTAGATAGATTAAAAAAAATCATGGATATTTCCAACTTTTTATCCATGTATATTTTCTAAAAAAACGTTAAATTATTTTATTATATAAGATGTATAATTTGATACTTGCACCATATTATTTTTCTAAGTAAATGTAAATTATTTACATAACATTGTAAGTCTATAATAAATTTCATGAATTCCAATGAGGGATACAAAATAGACCCAAAGAATATTAAATTTCACGAATTTTTCAATTTACCAATCTAACATTTATTTGTTTTGCAGACGACCAGGTGCATCCTGATTTTGGATTTTTGTCTAAAACATTCATTTATCTGACAATAATATAATAGTCCAATCTTATTAAATTTAAATATATATCATATAAGGTTACAAATAATAAATAATGTGTGCGTCGATATATTATATACACAAAAAATATTACTTTATCGTCTCAAATGATATTTTTTTCAGCGATTTTAAGAAAATTATTGAAAAAACAAACTTCTTATTTTTGTTCTTTTTGAATTCATTTAAAAATTATCACTGTCTTGATTTAATGACAAGAATGAGATCTCAAGATCCATATACGGTGAATCTAGGGATAAATTAATATTAATGATAATAATAATAATAATAAAGAAAACGGAAGAAAAGACAGCAAAAAGGTACAGTAGCGGTGTCGGGCAATGGTGGAAGCTGACAAGTCATCTTCGTGATTCCCCATTCCAACTTTGCTGCAACCCACCTATACATACATAAATATTTTCACACACTTGTATGCATTTTACTTTTTCAAAGCTCGAGTTTTTCAATCATTTTTTCGGCTCCCAACAAGCGGAATTAAAATATATTTCTCGATAAATTTGGTCGATTCTTCATTATCCTATTCCACCCTACGATCCCTTTTCCAACAAACAAATTCTACGTGTCCCGTAATCTGCATTGCCCGTCAACACAAACACACACACACACACACATATGGATGTAAATGGTCGAGAAAAGTTGAGGGCGGAGATAAATATATAGCTGTATCTGAGCGTTTCAGCTATTGTTTCTTGAAAAAAATAATCGAGGTATGACCATGTCTCTGTACTGTGTGCCGTTATTATATTTTTTAGCTTTTCTTGATTCATGTTTGTGATTTGCGAGTTCCCATTGAGTATTGAACTATTTGGTGCCTTGTGGGGATATTGCTCTTTACTAGACTTGGGATTTAATTGCAAAAAATAGGCTAAATTTGAAACTTGTTTCTATTGGGGAATTCGCTGCTTGCCTTGAGAGCCCAGACTGCCCAGTTATTTGGCGTTTTTTTTTTTTTTTAATGCAGAACTAAGTTTTTTAACAATAGTTTCAATGCCGGGATATGTGATGGATGGATCTAATGGCGAAAATATTTCCAAGGATTTGGAGGGATATAATTCGTACGGTAAAGAAATCTTTGCGGACAAGTCTCCTAGAAGTCCATTGAGTACTCACAGTCTGCCACTGAGCACGATGAGCAGCTATGATACTGACTCTATTGACCTGGTCTTGGATGGAGCAATCGACACCTCGATCGATCAACTTTATCGCAACATCTGTGAAATCCAAAGCTCGGATCATTCACCGTCAATGCGTAGTTTTTATTCGTATGGTGACGAATCACGGATTGATTCCGAGTTAAGGTTTTTTGCTGGGGTAAATTATGCTGCAGTGGTGGAGGTTCAAAAGGAGGTTGTTGTGGAGAAAGTCGGTGCAGAAGAAAATTCTAAATATGAAATTCTTGAAGAAGATTCAGGTAAGTCGAATTTGCCACCTCGGGCAAAGCGAACTAACTTGGGAGCCTGTAGGAAGACTAGTTTGATGAGTAAAACTCTTCATGGCAGACCTCCTACCGGGAAACAAAGCGGGAAGGGTTTGAAAAGGTTGAATACAGTCTCCTCGAAAAATGAGACAAGCCCTCCATTTGCAGGGAAGAGATGGCCGTATGGAAATGAAAATCAACGTGAACCTCCTGGATACCTTGGACCATATCTACTCAAACAGGCAAGAAACTTGGTAGCTTCAGGGGATAATAATTGTCGAAAGGCTCTGGAATTGGCTCTTCGGGCGATGAAATCCTTTGAGTTTGCCTCAAACGCCAAGCCTAATTTAGACTTTGTCATGTGCCTGCACACTGTGGCAGCATTATACTGCAGGCTTGGCCGTTATACCAAGGCAATTCCCATTCTTGAACGATCAATCAAAATTCCATTGGTGGATTTAGGCCATGATCATGCAGTGGCCAAATTTGCAGGGTGTATGCAGTTAGGCGATACATATGCGATTCTCGATCAGTTTGAGAATTCTATACTGCTTTACACGGCAGGTCTGGATATCCAGCGTCATGTTCTTGGAGAAAAACATCCTCAATTCGGTGAAACATGCAGATACATAGCTGAAGCCCAAGTTCAAGTCATGCTATTTGATGAAGCTGAGAAGCTTTGTTTGGTGGCGCTCGATATCCATAAAGAAAATAAAACACCAGGTTCTGCACAAGAAATAGCGGATAGGAGATTAATGGGACTTATTTGCGATTCGAAAGGAGATTATGAAGGTTCCCTTGAGCATTATATTCTTGCAAGAACGGCCATGGTTGGTAATGGACAGATTGCAGAGGTGGCCGACATAGACTGCAATATCGGGGATACATATCTATCATTGGATCGGTATGAAGAGGCGGTTTTCACATATCAAAAGGCTCTCAATATTTTCAAGTCAAGTAAAGGAGAGAACCATTCGTTAGTTGCTATGGTATACATTCGTTTGGCAGATTTATACAACAAAATAGGGAAATTTATTGAATGTGATTCATACTGTGAAAATGCTCTTCGAATTTATGACAAGCCATCATCCGGTTCTCTACCTGAAGAAATTGCCAGTGGTCTGGTGGACATTTCGGTTATCTATGAATCAATGCACGAACCAAACCTGGCACTGCAGTTGCTACAAAGGGCGATAGAAGTGTACGGTGATGGACCAGGGCATCTGAGTGTAATAGCAGGAATTGAAGCACAGATGGGGTCTCTTTATTACATTTTGGGAAGCTATTTTGAGTCTTACAGGTCTTTAAAGAGTGCCATTTCGAAGTTCCGGAAAACGGGAGAAAAGAAATCTGCCATTTTTGGTGTTGTCCTGAATCAATTTGCGCTTGCCTGTATGCAACTTTCTTTGATAAATGAAGCCTGTGATTTGTTCCAAGAAGCCAGGACTGTTCTGGAAACAGTCTGCGGACCATGCCATGCTGACACCCTAGGAGTCTACAGCAATCTTGCGGGCATATACGATGCAATGGGCAGGTAAACATGGTTTGAAACACGAAAAGATATGTATCTTCGATATTTCGGATAAATGGATCGATTACTGAATTTAGTTGAACTGATTTTATACAGGACTAGTGATGCAATCCAAATCTTAGATTATGTTGTGGAGATGAGAGAGGAGAAGCCTGGAACTTCAAATTCCAACGTTGAAGATGAAAAACATCGGCTGAGCGTGTTAATAAAAGAATCGAGAATGGTCCCGAGCAGAAGATCGAAATCTTTAGAAGCGTTGATCAATCGTCAATAATTCTCGTATGCATTTAGCCAACTCGAATCAGTTTTGTCATAGATTTTTTTAGGACTTGTTCATATAGTTAAAAGGTCCAATGTCATTCATTATTGTTTCAAGGATGGTACATCATTTTCGGTTGTAGTTGCCACAAACATTGGTTCAAGTCAAGAAATCTGCATTATTTCTAAAACAAAACAGCAGCTCCTGCTTTCACTATTTTCTATACACGTTGGGATGGGGATTATTGGTTAGCCTACCAACTTGATCAAAACTTATTCCTTAAGTAATGGGATCGGATTGCCATTTTCACATGTATCAAATTAATCAATAAAAGTAACCGAAACAATGGAACTAAATGAATCAACGTGATCACTTGCTTGGTCTCTACAAAAGTTGCACATTTGAGCACAAATATCCAATCTTGCAAACTAATTTCATAATTTTAGTTCATATATAAGAAACCAAACTTTACAGCAAGGCAATTCTTGGCAAGAAGACTCGACAATTTTCAACATATCTGTTGCCTGTGTAATTGCCTTGAACTCCATGTACTATTTACTGGTGAACTAGGGAAGATAATGGTAGTCAGCCTCTCGCTCTCTTCCAAATGAGGAAAATCTATCGTGTAGTGAAGCCCTCGGCTTTCATGCCTCGCCAGAGTGCTGCTCACTACAAGCTTCGCACAACAAAATAAGTTTCTCATTTCACATGCCTCTAGCCCCACCATTGTCGGCTGCCAACTGTTCTGAAACAAGTATGTTTCCCATTCTAGTTCCAGTTCCCCTATCCTCTTTTCAGCAGTCTGCAGCGTAACAGTCGAACGAAATAACCCAACGTACTTCCACATGATTGACTGGAGCTCTTTCCTTACCTCCCTTGTTCTGCGTACTATATTGTTCAAAATAACATCACCAAGTGATTTAGGCATTGTGGGACGAGCCCATGAATTGAAGCCCCATGATCAATACGGAAGCTCTTCATGTGATTGACGGACGGTTGGACAGCTCGTCTTGCAAACACGAGAGCTATTAGAGTTAGTTAGAAGAATTGGTTAGTAGTTACAGTTAGCACATGCATGTAAACATATTATGTTATCATTAAATCATTGATTTATCACCTCTATCTTTTCATCTAAAGAATTTTAACGCGTAAAACAAGAAAGTCGGAGCGATTTTTTGTCTTGGAACTAAATTTTACGTGACAACCAAACAACAAGTCCATTTTTTTTATTCAAACGACAAATTTTACCTCTCTTGCTTTAGACACAAGATCATATTTGACCCACTTTAACTATCAAGACGAAAAATATAGAATTTTTGCATGAATGCAGAAGATGGTCATTTTCCACATTTTGTTTCTTTCCTATTTAGTTAAAATACTTCGCAATACTTGTTGGTTCTTGGATTTAGTTTAGGAAAACACGAAGTTGAACATTTACCTTTCGATTGATAATTCAGACATAAAAACAAACTATTTTTGTTTAACACATGTTGTGGAGCGGGGACTCGCTGGAAATTGCAGTCTAAAAGAAGGAATGGGAACACATTTCAAAAAAGTCGAGATGTGGATTTAAGGGCCACAACACATGTCTGCATCTGTCACGTTAAAATATAATTTACTAGTATATATATTTATTATGCTACACATCAACTGACTTACATTTAGGTCAACCAACGGATTGACGTTCATTTATTGAATATGATAGATTGTATCAAAATTTTATATCCAATATGTGAATGTTACATGAAAACAATGACCCCAGCCCGAATAATTCCAAATTGTAGACGTCATTAATTTTTTTTAGAAAAATGTACATCAACATGAATAAAAAATAAATAAATGAAAAGAAAATCAGAATGTTGATTATGTACGATTTTAATTTTATTAAGTTATCGAAATTCGATTTTTTAAGTGTATAATTTTTTCACACTTGGATAGTATATGTTCGCGGCTTGTTCTATAAAAGAGTGGTGCTTCTCTTCCTCTTCCACAGAGCTCTAGAACCTTCATGTGTCCTCGAAGAAAACAGTGGAAGATTATTGAATGTAAGAGATGAAAAACTAATTAAAATTGTTAAAAATTAAAATATTATTAAATTTGTAAATCAGGATTTACAAATATTAATAACATCCTGATTTACAAATATTAATAACCTACGAGTACGAACCAATCAAAGTGTTTCGTTTTCTTCAAGTGCAGTGTGTAGAGCAGCTGCCTCCGCCAAAAATGGCTGCTCTTGCTTCTTCTTTCTCCTCTTCCACTCCCAAGTTGTCTTCAACTGTTAATTCAATCCCCAATTTCTTGATCTCGAAACCTCGGAATCTTGCGAGGCGCTCAAGTTGGCCCTCTCCGGTGGTTGTTTCTGCAATCCGCGAGAAATTTACACCGAAACTGGAACTGGTTTCTCGGGAGAGCTTGAAAAAGGTCGTGGATTCATTCTTCGTGCTTTGTGCATCGGCTGCTTTGTCCGTTTCTGTTCTCGTGATGGATGTTGATTCAGTGTCGGCTTTGGTGGTCAGTACGCCTAGGAAATTGCAGTCCGATGAACTTGCCACAGTTCGTCTTTTTCAAGAGAACACTCCCTCGGTTGTTTACATTACTAATCTTGCCTCCAGGTATTGTTTCTTTTCTTTTTTGGTTTTGTGTTCCTCGGTTTTGATGAAACTTAGCTGCTGTTCTGTTTCTTCTGTTCTCAATGAGAGCAAAGTCTAGACCTTTGCGGCTGTCTCATTTGTATTGGCACTTATTCTTTTTGTTCTTTAGCAGTTTTAATTTTTAGCTATTTTTTGTTCTGATTTGTATTGGCACTTCGAATAATTTGTAATAGTTTGATGTTAGCTGCATTGTAGATTTTAGTTTCAAGTTCGTACCAAAATTTTCAATTGTCTTTTTGATTACTTAACCTTTGGTTTGGTACTTCATGTTTTAGGCAGGATTCGTTTACATTGGATATATTGGAGGTGCCTCAGGGATCGGGATCAGGATTTGTATGGGATTCGCAGGGTCACGTTGTGACTAATTATCATGTGATTCGGGGTGCATCCGATCTCAAGTATTCGTCTTCTTCTTTCTTCGTTTGCGTTTGGTGTGCCTATTTTGCTATGATGTATCTATGGGTTTTGTTTTTCGACGATCTTGCTAGAAAATGAAGATTTCTTTGATTTTAGTAGTTATCTCAAGATGATTTAAAAGAAGGTTTCAGTACTTAGAAGAATATACCTTTTCAATTATTGGAAATGATAGTATTTCTGAACGATGGCTCCCTTTTGTGTGTGATATGCATAGGAGCAAATAGAGTTTACAGTGAGACTACTAATTTCCCATATGATGTGGTCCTCATAACATTAGCATAGCTGTTGGCATCATAGTTATGCTCCAGGCGATTCTCAGCTACTATATACAGAGTGATGCATCAGAGTTATGTTTTGAGGACTGGAAAAACCCTTGTAATAGAATCATAAACATATTTTCAGAATTGGGTGCCATCTTATAATGTAGACCTTCAGCATCAGACAGAATATTTGACATCTAATTATACAATTAGACAACACGGATACATTGGATGCCTATTAGAGCTTACATCTACTCTTATGGAACGCAGTGAAATTAGTTTGAGCTGGCTTTGTTTACTTTTCTATTTTGATAATTTTCTGGAAAATATCTTTTGGAGATCTAGTATTTTTGGTAAATTCTGTAGTGGTTGTTTCCAGGGTTACCCTTGCAGACCAGAGTGTATATGACGCAAAAGTTATTGGGTTTGATCCAGATAAGGATGTTGCTGTCCTGCATATTGATGCACCAAAAGACAAGTTGAGACCAATGCCAATAGGAGTTTCTGCAGACTTACTTGTTGGTCAAAAAGTATATGCAATTGGAAATCCTGTAAGTACATTCCTCTCAATAATTGTCTTCCTTTCTGCAGTTGTTCATTTTTACTCGTTAATTTTTCAAAATTTGGCTTGGTATTAATGATGATGTTAGAAAGCTATCGCTAAATGCTTTTTCATTGGGGAAAACTGATAGAAAGTCTGTTACAGCAAACATGCTGGAGAAATGCCGGCTTTAAGATAATTTTGAAGTTCTGTACAAATTTATGGATGTCTTGCAATATTTTGGCTCTATTTTTCATTCAGAAGCTTTTCCACATGTAAATTACTCCTGTCCTAATCATTAAAAACTCCCCAGTTCCTATTGTGCCTTAAGTATCATCTCTAAATGTTTTTTAATATTAATTTCAGCATTTTGTTGAATCCTAGACTGACGGAGAACACATCATGGCTAAAAGCATTTTAATTTTTTCAATGGCTTGACTTATTTTTAGTATGATAAAGAATGTGTACGATGAGATTATTAATATCAGAAAGTGTTGGCAGATGTTTCCCCTCTCTGTTTTAGATTTTATAAGCATGTCTTACTCTTGCTGGATGTTGATTGTTATGACTTCGGAAATGGGATATTATGATAGTCTAATGTGATCAAATCCATGAGTTTTCCTTTCTAATTGTGTATATGATATCATTAACTTTTGATGCTTTATTGCTTCTCAGTTTGGGCTGGACCATACACTGACAACTGGCGTCATAAGGTATCAATGCATTAAATTTGATAATTCTACGCCATCTTATTCCTGAATTGATTAACTTATTTGTGGTTGTATCGCTGAAGTTGTCTTTAGTTTGAAAGGAAAAGAACAAATGAGGCTACATCCAGAAAGTTTATTTATGTTTTGATTTCTGTGAAACAACTTTTTAGATTATCAGGAACAACTTTTCTAATCTATAAATTATCAGGGTGCTTGATTTAGATATTCAAAATTTCTTGAGTGATTAAGTGTATTCTCTTAATCTCACATCTTTGTGTTTCACCCAAGTTTCGATTCTCAGATATAATGAGCAAGACTAAGCGAGAAAACTTGGGTAACACCTGCATGAACTCTTATTTATCATGACAAGTTCAATGTTTTATTAGTGGGCTTCAGAGGGAAATCAGTTCAGCTGCAACTGGCCGTCCAATTCAGAACGTCATCCAGACTGATGCTGCAATTAATCCTGGTAATAGTGGAGGACCACTTCTTGATAGTTCTGGGAATCTTATAGGGATAAATACAGCTATATACTCCCCTTCTGGCGCTTCATCTGGAGTTGGGTTTTCAATTCCGATTGACACTGTGAGTAGCTTCTTCCACACCTTTGTTTTGTGAATTTTTTTCCAAGGGAGGATTATTTAATTTCTAAGGAGTTCCTTCGTCCGGTTATGTTTTATATCTAGGTTGGTGGCATTGTCGATCAATTGGTAAAGTTTGGGAAAGTCACCAGACCAATATTGGGTGTTAAGTTTGCACCTGATCAATCAGTGGAGCAACTGGGAGTTAGTGGGGTTCTTGTCTTGGATGCTCCATCAAATGGACCAGCAGGAAAAGCAGTATGCCTACTATACCACCCTTTCTTGCCCTTTGTTTTAATGCAGAGCTGGTTCAGATTTTATCAAAATTTTATTTTGCTTCAGATGTGGACAATTACAATTCGAAGACACATGAACTCTGTTACTAAAAACTAGTTGGTGTAATTTTGGTCCTGCAGGGTCTTCGATCTACAAAACGTGATTCTTATGGCAGACTCATTTTGGGTGATATAATTACATCCATTAATGGGAAGAAGGTTTCCAATGGCAGTGACTTGTACAGAATAATGGACCAGTGCAAAGTAGGTGATAAGGTGAACACTTTTTGGGGTAAATTTTAATTGCTGGAAGCTGCCTTTATCTAAATATATACCATCTTCTTCATGGAGAGGGGAAATGATTCTCGCTACCTTTATTGCCATTATACAAGAGTCTGCTTGATAGTTGATACTGAACCTCATTTATTTTGATGCCTAGGCGTCTGATGTTTTCTCGGAGGGCTAAAGATTTTTTCAAGAATTTTCACACACGGCCTTGAGAGTCAACTTATTATTTAACACTTAACAGTGAATTTTAGTGATTGAAAAATGATCAAAATTTGTGTTTCATATTGTCATTTAGGTCACTATAGAAGTACTGCGCGGTGATCACCTGGAAAAAGTCCCTGTAATCCTCGAGCCGAAGCCTGATGAAACCTAATGGTACTTGTTCATATAGTAATTCATGCCAAAAATGCTTGTTAAATTCTCTATCTTATTTGATAATACTGGACTATTGTAAATAATTGAAGTGTCCCAATGCTGTATAATATAACAGAAAGTTTCCATGTACAGCTAGCTATCTATAACTAGGCTGTCCTTATATCTGAAATGTATTGTAATTCATGCGTTCATGAAGGATTGAAATACAAGAATCTCTCTTTCAAAAAAAATAAATAAATAAATTTATTGTATTGTAATCCATGCTTGTAATCCATGCATTTATGAAGGATTGAAATACAAGAATCTGTGTTTATTTATCGATCTTCACCGAACTGAGTTTCCATTCCACATTTCACGACGTAAATTGGTTTTTAAAATCTGTTTGCAATGTGTTATTTCAGCTAAGTAGATAAAACACCCAATTCAACAAAATTGACTGGAACTAACATCTTGTAACTGGATTCACATGAAGTCTGTGGGTATGTACATACATATATATATAATTTTAGATTTGCTATTCAAAAGAGCCCCACCATGACAGAATGGCCTCTGACGATCTTCCTACACGAGCTTCCAGTGCAGTATAGTGGCCACATCTTTTAACTGTCAAAGCCAATAAAATTATGCCAATACGAATAAACTTGGGAATGAAACTTTTATATCTAAACATAAAATCATACAACAAAAGGAACAAACATTCATTCTCATTCCTAATATTCGATCATTTTTCATACATATAACTTGTAATTAGGAAAAATACATCAATCGTTCTTCATATATGACAAAGGAAAAGACAACGTACGGAGAAACGGTAATGGTTTCAGGTTCATACAGAGAGAGATGGCGAAAGCCCGAAATCGAGCCCCCACAGCTCAAAAGTCCCGTTAACAAAATCATAGTAGCCACCCTTTAGTGCAAGAGTCTTGTTCCCCAGACCGTCTCTAACAAATGGATATGACAGCAAGTTTCCAAGTGAAACATTCACTGCCTCCTGTTTTGCAGGAAGAATTAGAGAACAAATAAAAATCAAATTTCATCTCGATGTTTCATAAATTGTGTTGCATATATTATTTGACGATCACCAATCCTCCAAAGGTGAGATACGCGTGGAACATCAAATAATCTTAATACAAAATATAACATCAGCGGAAACATGATGTCCTTGAAAAGTTTGATTTTTTACCTTTTCACATATTGCACACTGACCACCAAAAGGGGAATCATTAGCTTCGGATAGCTCCCTTGGACATCGCGGGTAAACACACTTTCACCCAATCCTCAATAAAGTCACTGAACAAATCAACCATAAATTTATTGCCATGGAATTATATGAATTTAAGTTTCATGTACGTCCCACGAATCTTGCCATCCAAAATTATCTACTTCAAAAGTACGCGACTTACGTTCCGGAAGATCCATCACAAGCAAATGACATGAGCCCTTTGATTCCTCCACAAGCACTATGCCCGATCACCACAATTTCTTGAACCTATAGAAATCTTCGACTTTACATATTTAAATGACACACTATAACAGGCACCAAAACTAAGAGTAAAAACATACCTTAAGGTAAAGAACAGCATACTCAATGGCAGCTCCAGTCCCAGAATACTTAGTCTATTGCAGATGAAGAAACAGTTTCAAATCACACAATTTAACATTACAAAGTTCAGAAAAATTATGCATAATATTCGTAACATTTCGAACCACGAATGCTTCCCCGGGTTAGAAATCAAGCACATGTGAGGGACACACCCGCGAGTCCGAGCACGCGAACACCATAAACTGGGCAAAAAAATATAAATAAATAAAGGGCCCTAAAAATATTTTTCTCAATTGAAAAATCAGAATATTTTTTGATGTATATGTACCTTGGGACTCTGGCCTTTACCAAGTTCACTGTATAAAGCGGGATTCTTCCTGAAAATGTAAAGAAAACACAAACCAGAATATAAATTCTTTGTTTAATCAATCTTCTTTATTCTTTTGGATGTGGAAAGCTTACTCATATTTCTCCTTCTTGAAATGGATGAAACCAGCTTTCAAGGTTTCCACAGTGGCTGAGGAAGCGGCGCTTCGATCGACTGTATGTAGCTCCGCTGTTATCTCATCGATTTTGGCGGCGGGTCCAAGTTCCCCTTTTTCATTGCATGCATGCAACCAATTTTTTTTCCTAGCTTGATTTTCTTATATTTAAAGTAAATGCAATGTGGAACACTCTCTGTTAATGTTTGATGATGATGATGATGATGATGAACCGAACCTTAGAAGCTTTTGGAGTTCAACAATGGCTTCCTCGTAGGAATCATTCCCCATGTCTTCTCTCTGCAATTCTCCATATTAACATGTAATTATTATGTAACAAGAGCATAGTTATTTGACTTGATCTCTCAATTCAAGTGCGATGAAAATGTGGAGAGAGAGATGATAGTACCAGTCAACCAGAAGGGGTGGGATAACGGGAGCTGGAGCGGCGAAGACGGGTTCGTTTCTGATGAGACTCGGCGTATAAGGGGATGAATTAAGGCTCGCGGTGGCGATTGGGCGGAATGCCGCCGGTCTAGATATGTTTTTTTGCTCGGAGGTGGATAGTGCGAAGCGAGTAGTGATGCAAGCACTAATGCTCGACATTGTGCATTGGGTCATGAATTTCGTCTCCCCTTTATATTTACTAATTAAATATTATTATGACCAAAAAATTTTAAGACCTCTCATTTTCCATCTGGATTGATTGAGACATGAGTTCGAATCCTCATACCCATTCTAATAAATAAATAAAAAAAACTATCATCATCCAAATTATAAATATCATGCATGCATGGGTAAATTCCTAACATATTAGTATATTTCGGATATTGGCGAGACACCCTTCAAAATCAAATCCAGTCTCTTACCATTAATATATATATATTGACCGAATATATATGGTAAATATGTTATAGACAAATTATAAATTTTCATGGATTGCGTGCATGTGAAAAAAATGGATAATGTGTGTAAAATACAGCTTCTCCCCATGCGGATCCGGTATGGATGATGGAGATGGATTCAGTTTTGGGTGGGGGAAAATTAAAAGATTAAGAAATTGCAATCATATGCATGTTTTCATTTAAGCAACACGATTATATATATGATTTTTTTGTAATAATAGAATATTAAAATCCCATCTGACACCAAGATTCTAAATTTGAGACGTTGTTTCGGGTTCGAATCCAATTATAAAATCTTCTCCCCAACTCATTAAAAAAAATCGTAAAAGTTTTGATTTTACAGTCAATATTTACCAAGAATTAATGTATATCATATATGTATAATGATGGGTTGAAATAAAAATGAAAATTTGATGGATAATTCGTTTGAAGATGGCAGACACATATGGTGGGTGAAGGATAACATAAGATAAGGCCCTGTCTCTAAAACTTGGCGGTGCACATTTACATTATCTCCACCCGTGGATTGTTCTGCGGCAGGGGAACAAATGAAGTCTTGAAAATCTTATTTGGGCCGAGACATTAGTGAATTATAGAATGATTTAACAATATCGAGTTCTACTATTGGGTTTGTGGCCTTGTTTCGGACTTATGGTCTAATATTGGAGCCCAGACTGACTGAACTCATATTACAGGTTAGATTCAGACACGTGTGAGTTGAATAGTGGTAGTAGATTGAGGTGTAAGTGAGCGAAAACTACTGTTCAACTCGAGTTTGATTTGACCGAGCTCGAGTCGAGTTCGAATATCTCGACGTACACACAAGTCAAGATCGAGCTTGAAAATATAAAAGCTTGACTACACCAAATAGAAGTAGGCACTTTTGTCACTGAACTTGAACTTGAACTTGAACATGATCTTCGAATAATTCTTATAGCATATATGACCTTTAAAAACTTGTGCCACAAGCCCGCATCCGAAGCCCTGCTCATTCTATCCAAGAAGATGTGTAATGATATTTACTCATTGTGCTTTTGCTCGTGTAACAGGTCAACAGAAGACTTACGCAAGAGTTGATGAACTTCCTGGTACAATTCCCAGAAATTGTAGAACATCACTTTGGAGCCAACCTTATGGGACAGACAGAAAAGGCAACACATCGAGCGGCTTTTGCCAACATAAAGCGTTCATTTTCCGTCAATGGCCTCTCAATGACCTTCACAATATTTGCGTCCTAACAAAAGAAGATTCCAAGTACCGTCAGCGGTGAATGAAAACAATAAGATGTTTATTGTTTTGTGTAACTCATTTTTCTTGGTAACAATCAAGGGGTTGGCCAGAATAGTAATAGCAAGGTGGTTTAGAGTTTTGTGGTTTAAAACTGCAAAGGTCTCTCTCCATGTTTGGATTTACCATACCTTCTGTGGCGGCAGAAGAGAAGGTTCCACACTGGCTGTGTCACCAATTACAATTACATTGTTAACATTCCCCCTTTCATCCCTTTCCGTCGGTGAAGCTGTTGAATGCCTCCAGTTTTCATTAATAATGTACTTGTAGTAATATCTGTAACAAATATTTTATGGTTCAGTATCTTGATAGCTATGAACCCAAAACTTAGTCCTTATCATGACATGACAGGAACAAACAATTGAGGGATTCCCTAGCAATGCATTAGTATCCAGTCCTTTGATGGTTTGATTGACAGATGTAAATCTCCTACTCCCCAAAATTTTGTAAGAAAGCAATATCTACCGAAGACTAATAACAAACTTGAAGACAGACACTCAGAATATTAGACTTCTAAATGAGAGGATAAGGAAACTTACTTTCCCTGTGGAAGTCTAATATCAACTTCATATTTGGGACCACCCTTGTGGACTGCCTTGATTGGCTCTTTCCAGTTTCCGGTAAAATCTCCAACCAAGGATACATCTTCTCCCTGCAAGAAGAAGATTTCCAAGATTAGAAAACAAAGTAGACACAGATTCCTAAGCTGATAACAAACTGAAAGCATGTGGCCCTTTACCAATAGAGACCTCGGCTCTTAAAGAGTTGGGATTTATCTCCTCACCTCATGACCGTTCCATACAAAAGTCACAGCATGGGTTGACGGTCCATCATGGATACCACTTTCAACCATGGCAATAAGATCCCATGTTGCCCAGGCAATCGCTGGCCTGCATTTAAGATCTTGGTTAAAAACTCAACCAGATTATCTTGTACCAAATGATTGGTAGATATTTATTATTAATCTAGTATAATATCCTTTATAACAGAACCAGACGTAACACCGATTTTTCCTGAAAGGATCCACATAAGGACATGTGTTAAGCTCGAGGATAAGGCTGTTTATGGCAGCACATTCGTTAAAAAGTTTGAGAACCAATGAAGTGACAAACCTGTCAGGCCTGCATGTATGCAAACCCGTAACAAAGTTGTGAGCAGCATGAAGGGAGGTATCTGTTATCCAGTGTAGGTAGGCAATCACACAAGCAGGCGATCGATCAAACCCAGTGGTGCAAGTAATACAAACACGATGGTTCTTCTTAAGTAACCGCAACAGAAGACCCACACAGAATGGCAGTTTTTTTCTCATGTCAAAAGAATCTGAGTCCCTAATATAAAAAATGATAATAAAATGAAAATTATAAGGATAGCAAACATTGGAGCAACAATTTCATAAAACAAACTTTAAAATACAGCAATATGAAATTGTATTGCTATTTATTTTTTGAGGTAGTTTGCGACGACTTTGCGTATCAACAAATCCAGACAAGGATAATTAAGAGAAAAATAAGTGTAAATTGAAAGCATAAAGACACTGATTTGTATTATTCTTCTCAAGAAAGCACAATGTGACAACCTTATGGGATGGTTAATCATAAGAATGTTGAACTTTTGGCATGACTCATTTATCGAATTTGAATCAATTCCCCAATTTGCAGCTTCAATCGTACTCTGGAAATTCAGTACTGCTGTCACTCCCTGATGCAGACATTGCAGAATGTTTCAGTTGAGTAAAGGACCAGAAACAAACCCTACATTACAAAAGAGAAGGTAATGAACCAGAACAAAAGTACCCAGTAATATAGTTCATTTACAATAATAAAAATAATTCATGTTGCGAGGACCACAAATTCAAAATATTCCAAAGATTTCATAGACAATAACAATATGTTGCAATTATGTAAGGAAATGAATAATATTAATAATGTACCAGATGCCTTGACCAATATAATTGAACAATATCATTTTGTGATTCCTGATAAAGACTGCCAAGAAAGGTGGTTGAGAAAATTTACATATTATTTTGGGAGCAGAACGTAAGAGACAAGTGACATGAAAATCCAAGGGGAAAAATTTATAAATCAAGCAATAGTAAAGAAGATAAGGGTATGTTAGCTCTCACCACTGTGTCAGACAGCGTCTCTACATCTTTTTCTGTTTGAATACATGATCCGACATAAATTTGCTCCGTAATCTATCAGAACAGCGTTAAAGGATAAGATGAAGTTGAACACTTACTAGAAGTAATTTAGTGGCATTAATTCTTAAAAAAAATCACTGTAACATTGAGAAAGACTGATAAGTATGAAAGAGTATTTAAAAAATATGATTTTAAGGCAGTTTAAATACGGAGCACTTAAGACCAAACACCCCAGAATGAATAAAATATGTATCCATTTGATTCTTTTGTCATGTGATATTATGACGAAATACACAGGTTATGCTCTTAATGAGAGCGCTAGTTTTCAACTGGTTAAATAGCATCAGAGAACCATGATGGTGATATAGACTACGAAAATGACACATGTGCGTGGAAAAGAGTAAAATAATCGGACACTTCCATCATACTACGTGGGAACTATTCCAAAGAAATGGTAAGACTTGATGAGAGTTTTCGTGGATATCCCTATTACTGAGTGTTATATAATCATCAGGACAAAAAATCCATGAATGTAGCTACTCCAACTTCAGATGTGTCGAACAACTTGTAGATTTACGGATACCAAGTGGTGAATGTGCAGGTTAAAAATAATATGGCACTTTCTCTTTCTATCTCTGCCTGTTTTCCGATTCCCACTGTGACAAAATCTAAGAAACTTGATGATCAAATGTAATTTCTTCTGAGACTACAAACATCTGCCAATGCTAACATTATGAATAAACCAGTTCAAATACACACCTTACTATAGCGCATACCAAGAGAATGGTTATAGTAGAGCTCTTCATTTGAATGTTCCAATGCCTTCACATACTCCTCCAGTGGAAAACTCCCATGCCCCCATTCCGTGGTTTCAGGCAATTCCTCTGTGAAAGTGGCAACAAGAGGACCAAATGGTAGAGTCGGAGAATTCATAGCTATCTTTGGTTGACCATTCTTGTTCTGATCATTCAAATACTTCCATCCTTTGGAAGACAAAAGTTTTGGACAAAATGTTACAGATCCAGATTTTCCAGCACCCTCACCTGATGCATTCGAATTTGGAGATTGTATATGATCGTTCCAAGTGGAAATTGGAACAAGACTTTCGTTAAATAAAGTATCAAGATCATTCAGAAGATAGAGATGGATGGGGAAAGGGGAGGAGGGTCTCTCGAGCACGAGGCTACAAGAACCAGCTTTCTCCTTGACAAGAATCCTGAAGATACCATAGTAAAAAATGGCGTAAAAATAGTGAATGTTCTAATAACGACTAAATTTTGTAAGAAACACAAAGCCATTCGTACTCCATATCACCGTAGTCCTTGATTTCAACAAGCTTTGAAGTAGACGATTCACTCGCTTTCTTCAAAGTGTCACCCACCATGACTATTCTTGATTTCTCAGCATTCCCCTGCACGATCACTTTAATGGATTAATTGGTCAAAAATAAAATCAGCAAAACCAGTCATCAGACACGATCCGTGCTCCAAGAGCCTACTAAATTACATCAAACCAATCACAATAAAATCTGAGAAGGATAAAGACACTGGCACTCTTAAAGAAAACTTTTGTAGATGGAGATATCATATGAGCTAACTCAAGTCTGCTCACCAGCTTCATGAGCCGGCCATTGAGCTCGAGGTTTTCGAGCTTGAAGAGCTCAAAAACACACAAAAAATAGTTTTTAACCAAAATTTTACTGAAAGAAAAATAGGCCATATAAATAGAAAAGAAGAATACCCCTTTCTGAAGTGCAAGAACAAAAACTTTCCCTTCAACAGAGAGGCCGAATCGAATGCCAAGGGGCTTCTCCAGCCTAACCATATACTCGTTCAGATTCATATTGAACGAGGAGGAGGAGGAGGATACCGCCGCGAAAACGGTGGAAACCCTTCCACACGATCGACGCGCGGTGAATTTCGAAACTCCATTCTTGAAATTGAAACCTCTGCCACAAAATGAGGATGGAATGGCCGCGCCGCTCTTCTGGAAGTTGTCATTTGAACACGGGAACACGGAGCAGCGGAAACCCCTGCAATTCAAGAACTGCAGAGGATACATCTAAGATTAAATTGGGAAGCTTTTTTGATGAATGAATTCGAGATGGGATTCACGAGGAAGATATAGAGCTTCTGTTGCTCCAGCATGTTTTTTTTATATATACTTTTCTTTGGATTTATTGCCACGTGACCCAAAACATCTTACGTTTTTTAAAAGTAAATAAAAAATAAAAAATTTGATAAATAAGTTTTTTCTTTAAAAAAAAAAAAATTTGTGGGGCACAGGTTTCTTCCTTTTTACTCCTCCCACCTAATCATATAAAAATTGTCTCATATATATAATTTAGTTTTTATATTTAATAACATTTTTTTCACTTATGTAGGCTTTTAATCAAATTTTGAAAAACATGTAACTATTTTTTAAATAAATTAAATAAAAATTTATTTATAAAATTAAATTTTCCATAATTTTTTAATCCCTTATATTTAGAATGGAGAGAGAGGTAAAATTTTCTTACGATCATGATTCCAAAGCCCAAGGTTCCAGACCCTGCGGCCAGGCCTTTCCATTTATTATGAATTTTTTATATATTTTTTGATAATTTATATTATTTTAAATATTTAAAAAACCTAATAATATTGATTAAAAAAATATAACAACAAATCATATTCTCGCCCCTATTATATATATATATATATATATATATTCATATTCATATATTGTTATTTTATTCGATCTTCACAACTTTTCTTGTTCACAACCTATGTGGATCAAAACCATGGGATTGGGCCACAATGAGTGAAACTTTTATGAGTTCTCTACGTTTACTTTTTGGGCCAACAGCCCACAACAATGGTTGGCCCAGTAGCTATTACAATTGGACCAAAGCCAGTCCAACAATTACATTGTACTTTTAGATCCATTTGAACATTTTCAAGTAAGATCCATAAATAACCTCCAAAAAATAAAAAAAGATAAATAAATTTAAAAGTCATTCATCCTACTCTATCGAAGTTTGTTGAGAAAACGATGAAAAAGTGGTACAATATACTAAAATTATACATAATAAAATTTACATATCTATACTTATTATATATTAAACGACACAAAACTCATATGAGATCGTTTCACATATCAATTTTATAAGATGAATCAACTATCTGACTAAATCCATGAAAAAATATTATTTTTTATCTTAAAAGTATTACTTTTTATTCTAAATATGGACCGACTTGATTCGTCTCGCAGATCTATATTTTGTTGGGTCGATAAATCAGAGGATATAATTATTGATTTTGTGCTTCAGTAATATCAATTAATTTGATAGTGCAATCTTATCCTTTTAGTTGAGTAGAATAAGATTAATAAATTATTTTGATAAATCATGAGTTGATTGGATCAAATTAATTTATTGGAGCTTAATTTAATTGAATCCGACCAGGTCCCTTTGGTGGCTCTAATATAAACTCGAATAAATTATATGAGTTATAATTTATGGTATATGTGGGATAAATTTATCTGAACTATTATATTTCATGGAAGATTGAGATATCAAATCTTCTAGATATGGTATAATATATTCTGTCCATTTAAATTTATATTTTAAAAGATTTTGTTATTATCTCTTTGTTACAAGATATCACAAATATTTTATATATATATATGTGATATTGTAACTTGTGACCACACACAATCCTACATTAAGAGTTTGAGAGAACACCGGAGAAGGCTTGGAGATTTGGAGCGTAGATCTAGTGCAGAGAAAGATCGGAAACACGCTTCAAAGGTAATATCTATTTTCTGTGTGTTGTAACTAATTGATTCGTGTTAAAATACGTAGAACAATCGATCCTGTGAAGAAGAGTTGATCGAAATCACAAGAAATTAATTTTTGTGATCCGATCTCCTCGATCTTGGCTAACATATTTGTGATATTATCTCACAAGATACATACTCTTTATTAAATGAATAATTCTTTTTCATACGTTTGTCTCATACTATGAGATGAAAAAATGTATAAAATCATGAAAAATATATGGATAGATATGAATAACATAATTATCTTTTGCTTCAATTATTCTAAAACTCGAGCCAAGGAAATGGATGAGACAAGGACTTCGAATCCTATCATCAATTGTCTATCTTTAAACCTGGATATATCTCAAAGACTAAGCTGATATTATTTATAAAATTACTACAATCCCTACTTATTTTATATTTATACTATTTTTTTGTATATCCCAAATATATAATTCAATTTTCGTATTTAATATTATTTTTTCCACTCTAATGACCATCTTCTCCTATTTTGTTTGTTTTTTTTATTTCTAATATTTTCATTTAATTACTAAAACATTAATTAAATAAATGTAAAATGTGAAATTTCTTAGTAAAATTTATTTTTCTAATAACATGTTATCCTATTTTTCAAATTTTCATGTAAATAAAATTTGAATTCGAATATCAATTTTTCCACATAAATAATTGTTTAGGTTTTACCATTATATTTACATAATTTTTATATATTATATATATTATGTACATGTAACTCATGTGTACGGTCGTCATCGGTCTCAAAATAATGGGTTTTTAAAATATGTAATCGCGGGATTATTTATTATAATATACATTTTTACCTGTAAGTGATAATTATCTTTATTATTATTAAATTTTATTGTACATTATAATAAATAAAAAAATGTGAAAAACCCCTCATAATATCTTATTATGTTCAAAAAATGATTATATCATTTAAAATGTAAATACCATAAATTCTAAAATCAATAACATGTTATCGTATTTAAATAACTATTCTAACTAGTTAGCAAAAAATATTGACACTGTTTATCCCTCAATTATTTAATTTAATATCTACTTTTTCATATAAAACTACTGAATAACAAATAATAATGTAAAAAAAAATATTAATTCATATGCACACAATGTATGCTCATGATTACCTGTATAAATTATATTATATTGATGGAGATTAATTCATTTATATATAGTAAGCACATCAGTCTCCTCCTTTTTTTATTATTTTAATGTATATATTATATTTAAAAATAATAATCATCTATATTTTGTTTTTACTTTAAAAAAAATACACACCCCCTATTGATAGTAAATTTTTAAATAATTAAAATTAATACCAACTTATATACTATGATAAATATATATTACACGTTACACAATATGTATACTTAATTACTAATTCATATTATATGGAGCTCACATAATAATTGTATTATATTATGTATGTTATAATTTTTATCCATGTTATATAATCCAAAGGCTGGGTAATTTGGTTAGATTATAAAAAATATCCTCTTTTTTTCTCAAAAATATGAAAAGACAACCAAACTAGAATTTTACATCAATTAATTATCAATTTTACGTGAGTAGAAAATTAAATTTTTTAAAAAATGAAAATTAAAAAAACTTCTAGAAGTGCGGGAAACTCCTGCTAAAACCGCTGACATTGGCAAAGAACCCTACAAGGTCTTGCCTGTACGGCAGATACGATTTCTTCCTCTTCTCTGCATTCATCGCTCTGTTCCACCGGAGATGGACTTTGTTCCTGTAACCTTTTGGATTTTCGAAGCTTCGATAAACTTCTGAGGCTTTTGATCATGAGTACTACGGTGCTTGGGAGTCAAAAACACATAATTGTCCTTCCCGTCGCTGTTGCTCCGCCGCATCAGGTCGGAGAACTTCCAGCTCCTCGGCTTCGATCCAGTCGACTTGCTCTTCTTACACAAGACCGGACATGGCCTCCAAATGCAGTACGTCCCCGGGGGAACGGTCTCCAAATCATCGCCTTCCGACGACGAAGACGACGATAGGTGGTTCCGATCTGATCGAACGTTGGTCACAGGAATTCCGAGACTCTCCGCTTCGGCAGAATGAGATGAAACAAGATCTCGGTTGAAGACGGGGAAGATGGACCTGATTTGGCCATCGTAGGCCACAACCTCTTCATCTCGGAGTACAAAAGTAAACTCATGAAAGGCCCCATCTTCATCGTTTTCTTCATCCTCCATGGCGACTTTTACAGCGATTTCTGCCAACTTTTCAGCCGTATAGCAGTTGAAGCTTGGGCACAGGTATGCATCTTCTTGATTGTTCTTCATAATTGTTTATTTGACCGACTTTGCACTTTTTCCTAAATAATTAGTTTATATCAAAATCGAATTAATCTACCGAAATAACCGAACCATTTTGGTAGAAAATAGAACCGAACTGAAGAAAATGGTTCGGATATCGGATTATATATTTTTAAAACCGAAAACCGAAATAAAAGTCGAACCGAACCGACCTGATGAACACCCCTAGTGCCTAGTGAAGATAGAGAAAAAAACTGATCGATGAACATCCCTATTTCTTGATGAATTTCTTGTATGTTTTTTTCTTTGTCTTCACTACAACAAAAATGGCTTTTCGCAGCTCGCAATTTCTCTTATAAAATTATGCGCATTTAGCGATGGTTTTATACGCATTTGGCGACGGTTAAATGAGCGACAGTTTACATTATAGCGACGGTTTATAAACTGTCGCTAAATTAGCGACGGTTTTATAAACCGTCGGAAATTAGCGACGGTTTTGATATAAATTCCGTCGTTAAAATAATCTGTTGCTTACATGGACCATCGTTCGTGCTTGCCGTAAGCGCGGATTGCATTAGTTTTGAAAATGTTTTTTTTTAATTATTTTTGAAAAAATTTTTAAATTAAATTATTTTTAAAAAAAAACCCATGGATGGAAGATGGGGAAGCTTTTATACTCGGGTTTCGTGTTAGGAACATATAGGAATCACCAAAGCATAAATAAAATAATACTTTATATTATATATTATTATTGTTATTATTATTATTATTATTTTAATTCCTACCTAACATTAGTTATCAGTTATTACAAGTTCCCAGTGTTTGTCAGAAATTTCCCAGGAAAAAATATAGATTTTATGGATGATTCTTAGTCAATCAATCAATTTAAAACAAAAGTTGGGCACAGATTACATCACAGTTAAACAGGATATATCAGCATTAATTAATTAATTTTGTACCGAATTTAATCGAAGTGCAGTGTTGTTTTTTGCTGCACAAGAAAATTAAGCGTAAACTTAAAAAAAAAAATTAATCTAGAAGGGTAGTTACTAATTAAGAGTCATTAATAAAAGGCAGCCAAGACTGATTACAGCTCATCTATGACGTTTATATATTATGATTATAATAATAATTATTTGATTTGAGAATGCATAAAACCTTTGAGAGGAAGCTTCTGATTCATATATATATATTCAACTTCAACTTATGCTTGATCTTGTCTCTTTTTTCCAAGCTTCGAAATTTTAACCACTTAAATAATAGAGAAATTTGGTTTCTTCAAATTGAGTTTTAGTCTCGTATTTTTCGATTTTTTATTCGTAATTTCGTGATCTATTTTATAATTTTAGTCTTCTATACATTGAAGTAATTATAATCTAAAGAGACAAATATAAATGAACGACTTTGCATTTTTTCCTAAATAATATAATAAACCTTTTAAGACGTTTTTATGTAAAATTTTATATGTGGTTACGTACGTAAAACAAATTAGTTTTGAAACCTAAGAAAAATTGAGATTGTGCGTATAATTATTTTGATAATATATATAGATTTTGTCTTCTCAAATAAAAAAATAACATAAAATGAAATTTGCTACTCCACTCATTTCGTGGACCTCCCATATTCCCAGCGCATGCTTCTTTATAGGTTTGAAAATTAAATGAATCAATTTGATTACGGAACAGACATAATTAATACAAATTGAATAAATCCAAAATTTTCACCAAAATAAAAGGATTGATGTTTTCATAAAAAACCAAACACACTGTACATAGTATTTGAATTATTATACAATTTAAAATATTTGAGTTGCACATTTATCATCAAATAATATATATTTTGGTAAGACGGCGAGCGTTTGGTCCTACAACTATATCTAAAAATTCGAAAGAACCAATTTTTCAAAATAAGTAGTAGTAAATTTATATTGTATTAATAAAAAAAATTCAATTTATCCATTAAGTAAAATAATTATAAAAATAAATTAAATTTTTTATGAGAGATATTAAATATACCAATTTTTAAAAATTTATTAAAAATTAAATAATGCTAAAGCTAATTCCTAAAACTTCAGTAGGTTGGTAATTAGTTGGTCCTTTTTTTTAAAGAAAATAATAGCCACCGAATTGATTATATTTATAATCTTCAACACTAAACCTAATGACTGATTAAATTGAATCAAACTTCTAAATTGAGTTGATACAGGCCGCCCTTAATACATACACGTATTTACATACATATATATAGGGGTGGGCGCTTAGTTTCGGGTATCGGGTACCCGATCCGACCCGATCGAAAATCGGGTTCGTCGGGTACCCGATACCCGAAAATAATTTTCGGGTTCGGATTCGGGTATTTCACCGATACCCGATCAGGTATCGGGTACCCGAAAATTTAAAAAAAAATATTGGGCCTATATGTTTATTCATTTAAAAAATACATGTATTTTTTGTGGCTAGTATATAATGACAAATGATTAATCATAAAATGATATAATGACATGATATTTTGTGAAATGTGAAAAATACATGTTTTTTTTTATTTACTAACCATAACTCGATATAATGACATGTTTTTTTGTGAAATGTGAAAATATATAAATTTTTTGCAAAATAAATTTTTAAAAAAATTAACTTTTTTTTTTTCGGGTACCCGACAGAAAATACCCGATTCGGGTACCCGAAATTATCGGGTTGGTGTCGGGTAGTAAAATTTACTACTCGACTTGTCGGGTACCCGAAATTTCGGATATCCGAACCCGAAAACCCGACCCGTGACCACCCCTACATATATATATATATATATATATGTGTGTGTATGTATGTATGTATGTATGTATAGATTAATAAATGATAGATTAATGGGCTTGTAATAATCATAATTTATACTTAATTTATCATATATTCAGTTAGATTCTTACAAAACTTGCTTACATGTACTGTACTTCAGTACTCATTATAGATCAACAAGAAAGCAATGAAGGTGAATTAGGATCGTGCGGAGTTGTCACTCGAGTGGTTGATAGATCAACTCTACCGATATTCACAATAAAAAGTAATACTATTAGCATAAAAAATAATATTTTTCATGGATGACTCAAATAAAATATCTGTTTCTCACAAAATATGACCTATGAGACTGTCTCACACAAATTTTTGACATAAATTTTTATATTGTACTTGATAGTACAAATTTCGTGTTGTTTTAAACTCTTATATTTTTGTATCCAACCTGCCCACAAATTTTTGACATAAATTTTTATATTGTACTTGATAGTACAAATTTCGTGTTGTTTTAAACTCTTATATTTTTGTATCCAACCTGCCAAGTATATATTTTATGCAATATTTAATTGACATTAACAAAAATGAAATATTTTATTATTATTATTATTATTTAAATTTTTAACAAAAACTCTCTGTGGTAAAAAAAAAAAAAAAAAAATCGTCCTTGTCTACATGTCCCCATGTGATTTATGCAGATACCCTATGTCCATTTGGAATAAAGCTACGTTGACAAAATTCCTTAACGATTTTTTCATCATCTGTATAACGTAAATGTGGCATAGTAACTTCATTTGCGCGCGCGCGTGCGCGCACACATATATATATATATATATATATTTCGGTGTATAATTTTTTTAATGGAATAGGTACAATAGGTCTAGAGTGAGGCATTTTTAAGTCCAATGGGCTCCAACGAAGCCCAGTTACAAAAGCTTGCCTACTTATCAATTGGACCGAGTAAGATCCGATTGGATATTATATTATATTTAATAAAAATATATTTTTAGCATAAAATATAAAATTTAAATAAATAATGATATTAATAATTAAAGATATATTTACGAAATAATATGTGAGATGACCTTTAAATAAAGCACGAGTAGTATTAAAATGAGAAAAAAGATAATTTAGAATCAATAGATTGTGATATTTGTTAGGAAAATTAATATTTTGAATAATTTACATTTATATTTTTGTCACAATTTTTGTTTCAAAAAATATTGGGAATCGTTTGTCCATTAGTGACAAACTGAAATATTTAAAAGAATATTATATTTTGGTCTTTTATTTGTCTATTTATAATTTTGATATTTGAGGTAATCAAAATTTAATTTTAGTCAACTATCTTTCATAGCACAAAAATTACACGAAAGAAAGCAGCACAAATTTGCTTTTAACTCACGTGCTTCTAATGTTGAAGGAAGCTTGCCACGTGCATGGAGAGTTGGCACAAGTCAAATTTTCATATTCGCAAGATCAAGCTGTCCCGTATGCCGTGGCGGAGCCAGAAACATAGATCTGTTCGTACTAGAATTTTAAACTCTAGAATCTTTTAATATTTTAAATTGATCTGCCCAAGCTGATATCATATTATTCCAAAATTATACAAAATTTACATATAAATTTTTTTTAAAAAAAATTGAGCCACCAGAACTAAAATCCGGTATAAATACCCCTGCCTCCGCCCCTGCCTATATGTAAAGCCAAGATTGAATTTTACCATATCTGTGTACGACCTTTACACGTGCCCATTTTTTCGACCTTTACACGTGCCTATTTTTTCATGGTTCAGTTCGGTATTTGTTTCCCCCATCTATTATCCGAAACCCCCTCTCTCTTTGTCAACTATACAAAGATATAATATATGAAAAGATATCCCATTAGGATCAACAAATTACGATGCAAATTAACATATTAATAATTAAATATATTGGTATCGTATGACTCGTGAGATAAGATGACAAGATATGATATGATAAATTGAAATATAAATATAATATAGCCACCTTTTAACTCAAACTATGATAAAATTTGACTCAAATATGATACGACGTAAAGATGTTGAATCACATCTTCCACACGAAACGATGCTAACGTACATTAGAGAAACTAGAGTTTTCAGAAGCCATCAAATTAATCAACAGAAATATCATAATTAATTACCATAAGAAGATCATGTCGCTTAGAAAATCTAATTTACATTCACCCGTCATCATTTTCATTATATTACAATAATTACTTGATCAATCACTAGTTAGAAATTCAAGAGAACAATACTATTATTATATATTTATAACAACTAATTATAAATTAAAAACAATATACTAGGCTTGGGGAGCTGGTTTAATTTTAAATAAAATATTATAATAATTTATGAACCAATTACTATTATTTGGATTTAATAATTAGTCTCCATTAAGTAACTGCACGGACCAGAGATCCTCCATGCTCCACATGTTATCGTTCGATACAGTAGTTGCAGTTGGAAAAGGGACTTGGTGGAATATGTCCACATTTGGGCGAAACGACGGAGGAGAGTACGACTCACTCAACTGCATGATCCGTAGGGCAGCAACCGGACATTTGGCTCGTGCTTGCTTGATCGATTCCGTGATCCGGATTCGGCCCTGCGAATGCCTCGGTCTGCTTGATATGCTTTTGGATACGAGTTCTCCTGTAGTTCTTGATCTCGTTGTCTGTTCTTCCAGGGAGATGCTTCACGATTTTCGACCGCCTGCATGAAACAACAAAAAAAATATAAATTTACGATATTAATCTATTGCATGCATATCCAATGTTGTGCAAGACTATTGAATAGATATGAGTGTCAACTCAGCTACCTAACTTACTTAGATATAAACAGCCCAGCTCCATCCTTAAAGTTTTGCTGGAAGAAAGACGAGTTTTGTAATGTTATTTCCTTTGCCAAATTAGCTGACATCAGAGCATACGTATGTATTAATTAATAATTGATTTCACAAAAATTGACAAAAGGGTTTTTTTTAAGACAATTTAGTAATTTGGTAAGAAAGAGCTGTATCACGCTGGTGAAATAGAGGGTTGTCAAATTTGTCGAGCTATAAGCAGTTAATAATACATTGTTTTAATTGAACTAATGACCATAAATGGATCGGAAAATATCTTGATTTAAGGGCACCCACTCTTCGATGTGAGTGGCGTTATGAGAGAGGGTGTGGGGCGTTCAAACAATTGAACGCCACTGTGTCAGTTTTTTTTTTAAAAAAAAATTTGGGTCGTTAGCAACGGTTTGTGAAAAACCGTCGCTATTTGAGACCGATTTTCACAAACCGTCGCTAAACGCGGACCCCACACACGTTATGAAATTTTCTTATTTTATGTTATTTAATGTATTGGTTTAAATTTCAAATTTGTATTTTTTTAAAAAAAATCGAAAATTAAAATAAATTAAAAAAAATGTTAAATTAAAAACTAACGGTTGTTTTTATTTATAAAATTAAAAATTGTTTTAACGGCTAATTTACGGCTAGTTTAATAAAAAAATAATATATTCATCTATAAATATTCACATACTACACTATTTCAAACATCAAAACATATTATTCTTCACTCCAAAAATCTTTTCTCTTCTATTTTCATTATCTACAATTCTTTTTTTAAAAATTTCTTAAATCCTACTTTGTTCCGAAATGGACGAAAATTACCGAGGGTTTTTTAGAAATTTCGTGAGTTATCCAAAAAAGCTGGAAGAAAATACTTCTTCCCAACATTCGGAAATTCCACCAAAATATCCATATTTTCCATATCCACCAAATTATCCACATAATCCATATCCACCAAACTATCCTTATAATTCATATCCACCAAACTATCCATATAATCCATTTCCACCAAACTATCCATCTAATCCACATGCAACCAGTATGCCATTTATTTCTCCGACGGAAAATGAACCGGCCACTCCGACTTTCGTCCCAGAGACTCAATTTTCCGACCATGAATCCCCAATTGAAGTAGTAAATTTGGAGAATGTGGATTCTGGCGCTGAGGGTAGAAAAAAATGCTCAACCTGGAGAAAGGTTGAAGACGAGGTCTTAGCGAGATCGTTTGTCACTATCAACGATGACCCAATCGTCGGCAATGATAAAAAGCGGAAGCTTTCTGGGGACGTGTTGCAAGCTACTACAATGACAATCGTCCCGCAGGTACACCCAATAGAAGTGCAAGTGTCATACGATCGCACTGGCACAATACCATCCAAAAAAAGGTTTATCGCTTCAATCCTTTCGAAGGATACTTCGCAAATGACATATGAGCAACTTATCATCCACGAACGTCTATGTCTAGAGATTAGGGGGAGATGTAATATAGAATTTTAAGTTATTGTAATTTTCTATTATTGTAATTTTCATTTATAATAATTTTCAATCATTGTAATTTTCATTTTCGTTAATGTAACTCTCCGATCAATTATTATTTTGCATCTTCTCTTAAGTTTAATTTATTTTCTTTTATTTTTATGCAAGTGTTATTTATTATTATACGTTGTACCATTTAATTTTAGGTTTATAATAAATATTTAATTTTAAATAAATGACACTCATAAAATTAAATTATTTTACGTACTAAATATATAAAAACATATTATTATTAATATAAAATAATAATAATTCAAATTTCTTAAAAAATTTGAAATTGAATATATTTAATTTAAAGTAAGAATAAGATGAATGAGTGGATAGCGAGACCTACAAATAATGAGTGTGAATGTTAAAATGAATGTGGGAGAATAGATGTGTTAATGTAATGTGTATGTGACATGTGGACCCTACGATTTTTGATGAGGTGGTGGGTGTTAATAAATATAAGTTGTAACCATGTGTGCACAATATATATCTTGTTCTTGGTGAAGTATCAAATATCTATTCGTCCACATTCAATATGTCAAAATTATGTTTGGATAGATAATTTCAGATAATGGAATTCCAATCAATTGATTTTATTTCATTGATTTACTTAGATAAACAAGATTGAAATGAATTTCAAATCCAATCTAATTGTGGTAAAGTTTATAAATTGAGTCTAATTTGAAAGTATCGGATGTTATGTTTCAAAATAAAGTGTATAATTACGGTCGCGGTTAGAAAACCGGTACGGCAAAAAGTAAACTTTATGGTGTCATACTATGTTCCTCCCAAGTTATTATTTCAGTTCCTCCCCCCACGTGTAGATAAATAAAACATATTAACATAAATTTGAAATTATTTCCTTGGCAAGCTTAATTGGATAAAAATAAGGAGAACAAAGCTAATCACCATTTTCCAGCAGAAAGAATGGACGAATCACGATCACAAAAAATATCAAATATCAATTGAATGACAGTTAAGAAGGAGTTAAATGGATCAAAAGCTTTTACAGTCCACGCCAAAAAGTCTATTGGAGGAATAGCACAGCATAAAAATAGCAAATCAACAGAATCACATCACTACAATAAACTGAAGACAAACATTATAAAGATGTTTCTCTAATGTTGCCAAGTCCGCAAAATGCCCATACGCCAGTTTATGAATCAAATCAAATCAACCATCAACATAAAACCCTTCACGTTAAGCCTGCAAAAATAGAGAATTGTAGACGAAAATAAAAACCAAGGCGGCAGTTAGTTATTGAAGCAATGAGACCTGAAAGTCATTTAATTTTGCAGATAAGTTCAGAAGCACAAGAACCCTGGGACAAAAGACGGGAGGGTGCGGTGCAAGGGCATCTCTAATTACAGATAAATTTTGCAACTGATAAGGTATAATCTCTAACTCATAATAGTCTTTTGGAGCAAAAAAGTTTGTGCAAAAAATACCTTGCTAGCAATGTTGCTAGAAAGCCAATCAAGTCCTTCATATAGACCCTCACCAGAGGTTGCACATGTGCTCTGAATATACCTGTCAGGAGATATATCTCATTTAGTATAAAACATCAAATTGGTGACAATATATAAAAGGAATACAAGAAAAATTCTCAGTTTCTGCAAATAAATAAGGCCAACAATACTCTCTGCATTTTGGTTACGTGCTGCTAGTAATTTCACTTGAACTTGAGGAAATTTTTAATGCGCAAAGTCATGGAACGGAAGTATTGATTACTGATGACAAATAAACTTGTAAGACAAGCCTACTGCCTACCAATGGCGTTGACGGAGAGAATGCAGACCCAGCTTATCAGTGATCTCTGCGGCATTCATTGCATTGGGAAGATCTTGCTTATTTGCAAATACCAGCAAGACAGCATCTCTCAACTCATCCTGACACAACAAAAATAACCAATAATATACATTAGAAACAAAAATACAAATTCATCAAAAGCTATAGAGCGTCTGTGGATAAATCATTAATGCAGTTTCAGAAGAAAATAGAAGAGCAAAAACCGCCATCATCTTCAGAACATGAACGGTGATCATATAATTCGTAAAGCAGCACTAGCCATACGATGAAGAAAACAACATTTGTCGATAAAAACGAATTATCGAAACTAGAAAGGCTTCCATAGGCTAATTGACAGCAACAATAAAATCAAGAATATAATATAAGGAGAGGTGACAGACCTCATTCAACATCCTATGCAGTTCATCCCTTGCTTCGACAACTCGATCCCTGTCATTGCTATCAACCACAAAGATAAGACCCTGAGTATTTTGGAAGTAGTGCCTCCACAAAGGACGAATCTGAAAGAAAAGATAGAGTTAACCAGTTAAGACATGCATAAATTAATAGTTGTCTAGAGATGATTAAATATGTATACAACCAATGGCATCACACTGCCTTTAAAAGAGAACAATAAAGAATATCAAACAAATAGACAAACACTGACCAATTTGGAGATAAAAACTAGATGAAAAAACTTCCTGGATATAGGTCCCAAAAAAAATTTATTTTCAAACTGAGGAGCATCCAAAGTCCCATATGCCACTAGTATTTTAAAAACACTATTTACAAGACTCCCAAAAAAGGGGAAAGCTCAACACATTTACAGAACATAGTTTACAGCAATTTCTTATTTGCAACATAAGAAGAAGCTTACCTTGTCCTGACCACCAACATCCCAAACAGTGAAGCTAATGTTTTTGTATTCCACTGTCTCAACATTAAATCCTTGAAGCAAGAAACTCAGAATCAGTAACAATCCAGGAAGTTGATGATGATTAAATTAAAATAAAAACTTTCAGAAACCGGTGCACTATCTTTTGCACAAGATAAAATAAATAATGCTCAATGAATCTAAGTTATGTTATAGACCATAATTCCTTGACCCACCAGATAATTACTCATAAGACAATTTAATCACGGATAAAAAGAAGATGCATTTGAAACTGTACAAAGAAATAGTCATAGAGACAACTGTGCTACCAAGGAGGCATCTTTCTTGAAAGATGAAAAGAAAAATAGGTCAGGTAACAACATAAATACTACGAATCACCATAAAGCAAATAAAATCCCATGACGACAGACAATGAACCACAAGAATAAAATATACAGTTTAGTGCGAGCTGCAAATACATAGAGACACAAATAGAGTTGAAATCAGAGTACTACTTCCAAAACCGGCCAAAAGGACTCACCAATGGTTGGGATTGTAGTAACTATTTCCCCGAGCTTGAGCTTGTACAATATGGTGGTCTTACCAGCAGCATCAAGACCCACCATCAGAATTCGCATCTCTTTCTTAGCAAAGAGCCTGGTGAACAGCTTGGTGAATGTAAGTCCCATCTTTGTCGGGCGGCAAACTTATCACTCTGCACAGTTGGTGAATAAGATGCTATTCAGTCAAGCTGGACCATCAAACGACCCTATCCCACTGATCACTAAAAATGAAAATTATTCCTTCCAGACAAGTAAGAAAATTTAACAACAACCGAAAAAGACAATCTGGAACACAACCAGAACCATGGAGTGTTTTAGCAAACACAGTTATTATCACACAAGTGATTCACACTCGTCTCCAATAAAACAATTGATAACTTTACATAAGAATTAAAGCAGAACCATTGCCATTGCAAATCAAGCGTTTATCAGTAAATCTTGAGGAGCTAAATGAGCTTAAAAGAGTTTCGAAACAGCAATAACTACATACAAAACCAGCTATCCAAAAAAGCATATACAAATTCAAACAGAATCAAAGCATAGCCTCCAAGATCGTCTAACAGATTAATTCACGAAACTCTAATAATAACAATCATAGATTAGGAAACACGTCCCGAAATTGGTCATCTGATATGTGATTCAAGCCAGAAACCAACGTGTATGGAACGTGTATGGCGTCCACAATTCAAATAAATGGCTTAATTGTACAGATCTAGCTGAAATACGGACAGACACTCAGATCGAATAAAAACAATACGAATCAGACCATACATAGCGAGACGCAACAAATAGATCGCAAATGAGGGAACTCATACACGCACGACAAACAATTTCACCTTTCAAACATCTTAAGCGAACGTAATAATGGAAATTAATACGGATCTAGGTTTACTTACTGAACGAAAGAGGAAAAAAAAATGAGAAAATGACATGAAAGAAAAGGAGAGGAGAAGACTCGAGTTCACCTCTCGAAAGCTTCGCTAAAGAGTCGAAATGAGGGAGTGAACGCGCAGAACGAACGTAAATACTAGTCAGTTGGTGGCTAATTAATGGCTTGAGCAAGATTTCTGTTAAACTTAATTAACCGATTAAATCGAGTCAATTCAGAAATTTGGTTCGGTTATTTCGAAAATTCGATTTTCAGATTAAAAAAATTCGGTTATATCGATTAATTTGGTGCGGTTATGGTTTTTCAAAGTTTTGAAATCGGTTAACCGAATTAACTGATATAATAAATATTATTATTTAATAAATTTTTATTATTTATCAATTTTTTTATTTTTTAATTTTATAATTTTAAAATCGATATAATATGTATTAATTGTGTTAAAAAAAACTTATACATTTGTGATGTGTGTGATTTTATGTTTTTATGCATTTGTATAGATTGTAGTGTTTAAAAAAAAATTTCATATATAATTAAAGTTAAATCACAATTTTTTTAAAACTAATCGGTTAATTCGGTCACCGATTTTAATTCGGTTCGATTTTTATCGGTTATGAAAATTAATTCGGTCGGTTCGGTTATGGCTAAATATTTCGGTTCGGTTCGGTTATGGTTAATTCGGTTCGGTCGATAACCGAACCGACTGAATGCTCACCCCTAGCCATGTAGACATGACACAGAACCAATGCTTAAAAAAGCTGACCCTTCACAGTAGTAGGTTTTCGAGTAAGTCTCTCGTGAGACGGTCTCACGAATCTTTATCTGTGAGACGGGTCAATCCTACGGATATTCACAATAAAAAATAATACTCTTAGCGTAAAAAGTAATAATTTTTCTTGGATGACCCAAATAAAATATCCGTATCACAAAATACGACATGTGACACCGTCTCACACAAGTTTTTGCCTAAGTTTTTTTTTATTATTATTATTAGTAGTGTTTTTAATGGAACTTCCATTTGTTCTTGATTGTGTTATTTTGTGTTATCACCACCTTCATCTTATTGGACAAACAACGATATCAATTGATTTCACTTACAAAAAATATTAATTGTTAACGAAGGTTTTGCTTTGTGGATAAAAGGGTCATACCATTGTTGAATTATAGGCATATGTTGAAATTTGCAACTGTTGGTTTTGCTTGTTAGAGTAGAAGTTCAGTGAGTCAATTTGTAGCTTGAGCTTTATTAACTTTCATGCTAAAACAATATTTATTTTAATAAAATTTTATTTTTTTATCTAATTATGACATTTATTCTATATGTATACGCACGCAAGCTACATAAATAAAGTTCTTGAATATATTATAAGAACCATGATGTTCACGAGTCTAATGGATCATGAAAATAATTAAGAAGTGTAATGTATATTCTAAATATGTTTATAGCCGATTCAGCCGCTTAAAACAAAGATAAATGTCGCTCGAGTTTGAGAGTGTTATATGTGATGTAAACGTCACATTTCATTAGTGATTGACACATGGATGTCCATTTATACATATGATTGTTCATTTGACGAGGCACTGAACAATCTTTCCTCGGACTTTTCAAGCGATTATCACTAATCGAGTGGAATAATCTATAGTTATAATTGTACATTATTAGTCATTTGACCCGAGACAACATAGAGGTTCTACGTACTAGCATGAATTTTGATCTGTTTACTGGTCATTAGATGACGAGGTTGGATGTAGTTTAAAATATGTAGGAGGCCAATGCATTGTAGGATTCACCACTTGCCCACATGTGAAGATATACTATGTGATTTGATGAGTTAATAATGTAAAGAGTCTATGACAAGATCAAAACATTTGCTTTAGGGAAACATTTTTTCTTAGTTACACATATGATGTCACTATTATTGCTCAAAGATACACCACATCGTTATCGAATTCATTTGCAACTTTCGATGTACCAATTGTTGCAGAATCGATCGGGATATGTGAGTTGAAGGGATGGTTGTACGATATCATAACTTTCTGGTTCTTGCAGACATTATCAGTTATACATATGTATCATGAGACGATGCTACTAGATGCTCTTACCATGATCTGATGGGTGTAATTATACTTGAGTTATAGCGTTCTTGATCAAGAGGTTGATGAAAAAAATGAGGCTAATTAGGGTAAGCTCAAATAAGAACAAATGTTGTTATGAATCACATGAAGTTGTGAACTCAAAGCTAGCTGTATCCCTGACCAATTGATGATCGCACAAGTATTGGATTATATGTTATCATTGAAATAGTTGAATTCAATGAGTGTTATTTGATAACTGTAGTTTGATGAAAATCAAACAAATTGCTTATAAAAAGAGTTTTTGAGTAGATTATATTATTAGAAATTGTGGAATTTAGCTTAACTGTTAATGAAGTAAAGATACTAGAATTGTCTTTTTAAAATTTTAAGGAAGGAGTTCACAAAATTAGTATTTGAAAAAAAAAAAGAAACATCGAAAAATTTCGGCTCATTTTTCTATGAATGAGATTATATTATCGATACATCGATGCTGTCTGATCGTCAGTCAATCGGAGTTAGAATTCACAATTATTTATTTAGGCTCCGTTTTGTACGTGTGATGGGTGAGTAAATGATGAGTAATTCGAATGATTAAAAAATGAGATATATGGATCAATAGTATGATGAGATAAATAACATGGTGTTTGGTATGATTTTAAAATGATGGATTAATTTTGTAAATTTTATTGCAATGACCAAAATGTCCCAAAGTGTTAATTAAATATATATTCTTAAAATAATTGGATAGATAATTAAATATTTATAATTATAATTTACATTTATTAAAATTAATTTAAATATATTTATTAGAAATAAATTTGTAAATATGCATTAACTTTAATAATTAAAATAGCAATAATATTTTGAATGTTAATATTAAATAAAGTTTAGTAATAATCCAATATTATTGTTTTTTAAAATAATTATAAATATTTTTAAAATAATTTGATAGATAATTAAATATTTATAATTATAATTTACATTTATTAAAATTAATTTAAATATATTTATTAAAAATATATTTGAAAATATTACGATAATTATTGAACAAAATAAATCAGAATTTAATAAATATTTATTTTCATAAAAGAATTAATTAACAAAATTAGAAATTTATAAAAATTTAATTTACGATAGATTTGCATTATAATTTATTATTTTTTAAATGATTAAAAATAATAAAAATATATGAAATTAATTTATAAAAAAATATAATAAAAATTTAAATATTATATTAATTTATCATTATCACTATTCAAGAATTATGTATTATCACACCTTTGAGGAGGGATATTTAATCACACAGATAACATAAATAGTGAGGGCTTTCAATCATAATCAAGGGCCTCCATGCTAAATTAAAAATGAATCAAACATGAGATAAGGGGTGATTATTTAATAATCATTCCCTTATCATGGCTACCAAACATAGCCTAATAGATTGAGAAAAAATTTCGGATTATTGCTATGATTCTGAAATTGCTAGTGTCATTTTCCCTCATCTTGAGTTTGTGGTTGAATTGGGAACAAAGTAACCCTTTCTTTTTTGTGACTAAAGTTGCTCGTCTTTTTAACCACAAATCTCTGTTTATCTAGCTGTTGATCGGCTAATTAGCATTTTCTCAATTGGTTGCCTGCATGGAAATCTGCATGTTTAGGAAATATTTATCGAACTCCAGTTTTATATCATGTATAAATTGTTGGAACTTTGCGGCTAACGAAAAAATTGTGAAACATCAATAGAATTTATCGTTTCATAATCTCACAGAGCTTCCGCCTCGTTTTTCCCTGTCAACAATTTCAGTAGCAGCACCTGATTTTGAGCCAACAAGACTTCTTATATAGATTCAAGGTGATTTTCTTGATACATTTCTATAATTTTTTAACTATTATTGTACAACACTATCCGTCCTTGTGCATTCTCTTAACTTCAAGTTAAGAAAATACAAATACAATATTTTTAAGTAAAACAATTAAACTCTTTTAATGATTTCTCCAACTTAACGCATTATCTATCTATATTATATTATTAAACTTAGCATTTCATATAAAACTAACTTTGATATTTCAAAACGATATCAACCTTTGTTGATATTTCTTAGTTAATTTTGTTGGTCTCTATTTATTAGTAATTTTTGTGCATCTATATTTTTATTTTTATTTTTTGTCTTTGTCTAATTACTTATCTATAAGCATAACATTATAATAAAATAATATATATTTTTTACACGAAAATCATGAAATACAAATAAATTTAAAATATGTGTCACTGATCACATTATATATTATATATATAGTGTGTACTGCCGCTGCTATGTGGTTGATGGCTCGCGCAACTTATCTCCATTCCTCCGTAGTTCACACTCGGACATGCTTCCCCTCCCACCGCAGCTCAGCTGCCCTGTTGTATTCAAATAACCTCAGCCAAATACTACCCTTTTCCTCCAGAAGACATTTCCTTTTATCGTTTAACAAGTATGAGAACCCCCTCAAACTGCTAATCACTGCGCAGGCTCGGCGAAGTTTTTCATCCTCGCGTGAAGAAGCATTTGCTTCTGGTAATCAGTCACATTATACACATTTTTCACTTTTCCTTCCATTTAATCGTTGATTAGCTCAACTTGTCCCCCCTCCCCCTGTTTGGGTTTAAAAATTCGATGTTGATAGCTCATTTTGTTTGCGGATTTTGGGATAGCGGCTGATTTATTGTATGGGGAGCCTCTTAAAATTGTGAAGTATCCAGAGCCATTTTTGAGAGTCAAGAACAAGAGAGTCAAGACATTCGACGAGAATTTGAAAAAGATCGTCGATGAGATGTTTGATATAATGTACAGGTGATCTTATGTTTTCTTTCTTCATGTTGTGAAAGCTTGTTGGTCAGTGGATGAGATGCTTTGAAATTCATGACGAGTTGTTTGGATGGGAATATGCTTTCATTTCTATTTTTGGACACATCAATTTGAAAAGTGTCTGGAAATTTGAGTCTATTTAAAGTTTGCCAGCTCGCATTGTGGTACTCAGACTTGTGATAATTTTCTATTATTTTACCCAGAGTTACTTGTTGACTTCTTTTCCTGCAGAACTGATGGAATTGGACTCTCTGCACCACAAGTGGGGATAAATATTCAACTTATGGTGTTTAATACAGTTGGCGAACGTGGTGAAGGAGAGGAGATTGTTCTTGTTAATCCACGCATCACTAGATATTCCAAAAAGATTGTTCCGTATAACGAGGGTTGTTTGTCATTCCCAGGGATTTACGCTGATGTGGAGGTATCTAACACTAAAGTATATATGCAAACCACAATTCCTCGATTTATTTACTTGTATTATCTTACTCCTCAGAGACCAGATTCTTTGAAAGTCGAGGCACAAGATATTACAGGTGCAGAATTTGAACTTAATTTGACAGGACTTCCTGCGCGGGTTTTCCAGCACGAATATGATCATCTACTGGTATTTGTTCTCGAATTTGTATTTATATTGCTTTGATGGAAGGACAAAAAGCAAGCATATATCGTCTTGTCTAAATTATTTGACGATTATCCAAATCACGGTTTCAAATTCCTCAACTTCATTTTTAATTATGTTTCTCAAGTCAAAACAGAAACAAAGTATTTCAAACAATCGATTATTGGAGTCTCTTCCAAATCTCTCTCACAAATGAAATGGTTCAGTCCAAATGCAACAAGGTCTTGATAATTTACCCTTCTTGTTCACATTGCTCGATACCCTACGCTTATCTGTGATGTAGTATTGAAAATTAACTTGTTTTAATGTGCATATTGTGTCGGTGTCAAGATATTTTCAGGTATTAACAGGACTTTTTCAAATTATTAACGAGGGTTAGCACCTCTTGTAAATATAATCTGAAAAGGAGCGGAACTGAATTTTGCTCCATGTTGGAGCGTTCTAATTTGAAACAAAATGCAGGGCATCCTATTTTTTGATAGGATGAGCGATGAAGTTCTTGATAGTATTCGCGTGGATTTACAGGCAAGTGATTCTTACAATCATAGTATATCATAATCTAATTGTGTTATAGAATCTGGCTGTCCTTTTTGCCTAGAAATATTTTGTGGGTAACTCTTACAATGATTCATGGAAACATCTTGATTAGTTGTTGTCGTTGTTCTTAATAGGCCATGGAAAAGAGTTATGAGGAGAGGACTGGATCACCAAGTCCTGAAAAGATTGATAAACGCAGAAGAAAGATGAAAGCTGTTGGATTTGGAAAATCTTGATTACTCTCATCATCGCAATATTCTCTGTTCCTCTGTCACATTGTTGAAGTCAATAAACTTGCTTGGAAAAAAACGAGGGCGAAGAATCAGAAATAGCCAAGTGTCATTACTCGCAATAGAATCGTGTGTATGGGATCATAAAGTTTTTTACTCGACAAAATGAGATTTCCGGCACTTGTTGAACTTGTAAGAACATTCAGTTTAGCATAAAGTTTACTCTCATGAACAAAGGGTCCACCAATGAAGTCAGAAGAGAAGAAAGGGTGTTACATCATACCACGTTAGATCAGCGATGAATATTGATGTGAATTTAAGTACAGTTTCTGTAAGCTAAATTTCTTGTGCAAGTTTGAATTTAAGTTCCAGTTCTCTCGCTGTATCTGATAAAAAAACAAAAGGGAAAGAAGAACAAAGTCATATAAATCATACTAATCAATAATGATTTCCAATTGGATAATATTATATTTTGTTATTTGTTCTCATTGTTTATTTTATCAGGTGATTTTTGTGTGGTAAAACTAGGGGTGATAATTTTTTTTATTAACCACCCTGACTGAATTACATCGTACCATTTTTGTCTCATTTTTTCAAAAACACGAGCTGCTCAGGAATTAGAACTAACAAGGAGTTAATGAGCTAGCATTCCTGAACTGCGGTAAGGCACTTCCTTACCTAGAGCTACAAGTTAGGTAGCTATGGAGCTAGGCTGCTATGAACTAAACAGATCGACTATTCCTGAATCATACGAGGGAACAGAGTAAGGGTCTATCGATCCATGTTTGGAAACTAAATGAAATCGAACTTTTAATAGATTTTATATTTCGATGATTACATAGCATTGATATTTTCATACTTAAGCTCCATGATCAAGCTATGAAAACGCACATCTCAAAATGGTTAATCTTCACCAGATTTCTTTGATTATCTTGTCATATAACATATTAGAGTGATGTTTCTTAGGGCTTTTTACCCATTTGACTTGAGCTACATTTGATACACTCAAATTTGTAATGGAATTTACCATAATTTATTGTTTAAATAGAATTATGCAATTAATGGGACACTCGACCGAATTTATTTAGAATATCTTATACGCATTTAGATTTGTTCTAGCAGGTTATAAGCTTTAATATTTTACTTCAATGAAATATCATGACGTTTGGTTGGTATGAGGGTAGAATTTAAATATGTTGATATCAGGCATTGTAAAATCTTTTTATTATAATACTTCTAAAAAATGACATGATTCTAATGAACATATCATAAATAAATATCTTTGGACATATTTTGGAATCTGGTTTTTTTAATTCAGAAAAACTTCTACGTGATCGTATCATGAGTAGAAAATATAGATCTAAGTGAATTAAATTTTAATTAACAAAAAAATTAAAAGGTGAATTAAAAAAAATTCAAACAATTTTTTTCAAATCTTATGAATTCTTTTAAGAAATTATGAAATAAAAATTTCTCAATGATTAATTATAAAGCTGGTTCAACAACATTTTTTGAAACTGTGGCGCACACAGATTGCAACGAACAGGCTAAATTCTACACAAAAATGCTTATTGGGCCGCCTCTTAGTTATATAGCTCGCGTTAAAGGCCATAAATTTTTCAATAGGCCCAAGAAACGGGCCCCTCGCAAAGGACCATTTCCACCAGATCATCGTGCTGTGTGATATTCCAATGTGGTCAAACAAATGTCAACCTGTCATCCAATTACAATCCAACAAGTGACCGTCCAGCGCAACTTTCCGGACCCGGGAAATTCCTATCAACTGGATTTGATAAAAGAATTTGGGTTCCGCCAGATTACTTCTCTTATTACCAGACAGAGTGTCCCAAGAGAGAGACAGATAGATATACTTGGAAAGAGAAAAAGACATTCTTCCTTCCTCGGTCAAAGCTTTTGGGAAACTTTCAAGCACTCACCTATTTCTCCACTTTTTACCTTTTCTTATTCCCAATTTCTCTGAAATTTCCTAGGGTTTCACCAGCTGTACGTTGAATTCAAGCTTGGAAGTCTGCGAAATGTGGCTCTGTTGATGCAGGTGTGTTTTATTTGTGCAGTTGTATAAAAGTTTTGTGATGCTGCTTCGTTTACCACCCCCCCCCCCCCCCACCCCACCACCATTTTTATGTTTTTTTTATAGGAAGTTGAGCTGCGTTTTTCTTCTTAGACCCGCTGATAGAGATCTTGTGTTTGTTTTCTTCTTCATAGTTTTCAATGTTTCGTATTTTAGTATATCAATACTGAATTATTGATTTGTAATGGTTGTTTCTGGCTTGTTTAATCTCTTTCTTTTACCTTTTGTTAGGTTGTTAAGTTTTTGGAAGCTGAAGGTTTACTTGTTTAGCTCGTTAGAATAGAGATTTTTAGTCATCGCGTTGCCGAGTATGGAGGCAGGTGGTGTTGTTTGTGAAAAGCCAAAGTGTGATGCGATGCTTGTGGACAAACTTCCGGAGGAAATCAATGAAATGAAGATCAAGGATGAGAAGGTGGAGAAGGTAGCCTTTTGTGGGGGACTTTGTGCTTAATTTGCTATTGTGTGCACATTTTACCTGATGGCATCATAATTTGTGTTTGTTCATTGATTATGGTTGCAGGAAATGGAAGCAACAGTGGTGGATGGAAATGGGACCGAAACAGGACACATAATTGTGACGACCATCGGTGGTAAAAATGGCCAGCCCAAGCAGGTAGAATGGTAGAATATTCCGAGTAATGGCGTCTTCCATTATTTATTAGTTTCTGCATGGCCTAAAATTTCAAGATATTTAGATATAAATTTTGAGGTAACTAGATAGAACATCACATCTAATTTTCCTGTCAGTCATTATTATCTTGCTTCGAGCTATCTTAGAATAAATTGTTCACTGCATCCATCTTGTTTGATCAGACTGTAAGTTATATGGCGGAGCGAGTTGTGGGACAAGGATCATTTGGGATTGTATTTCAGGTGATTTTTTATGCATTACATAGTATATTATAATGGTCAATGGCGGAGTTCCGGGATTCAATTCTTTATTATTTTTTGAGGTTGTGGAAAAAAGAAGTAATACTTGTACAGTCTGTGCAACAAGACTTGAAAATTTTCTTTTAAAGTTAGTATATCCACAAAGCAGAATATTTTTTTGTAAATGTGCTTATGTCATCGCAGGCAAAGCATCTAGAGACTGGTGAAATGGTCGCAATCAAAAAAGTTTTGCAGGATAAAAGATACAAAAATCGTGAATTGCAAACGATGCGCCTTCTGGATCACCCCAATGTTATTTCACTTAAACACTGCTTCTTTTCGACCACCGACAAGGATGATCTCTACCTCAATTTAGTTCTTGAATATGTTCCTGAGACACTCTACCGGGTTGCTAGACATTACAACAAGGCAAACCAACGAATGCCAATGATCTATGTCAAGCTCTATACGTATCAGGTCAGGAAGCTTGGATAGGCTGTGATGCTTAAAATTTGTCCAACTTCTTAAGTAGTTGCTTTGTGATTGTAATTGAATTTGGTGGCGTTTGTAGACATATTTTCACACATCTAGTTATTTGAAACCAATGTTGGAATATTTTATCTAATTTATATTAGAATTGTCTTGGATTTATGTTGTTATCTATCGTGCAACTGGGATTTTTTTGAGAGGTAAATGTGGATTGATGAGGTTTATTCTTCAAAGAAAAATCCGTTGGTTGAGCAGTTAGTAAAGTGAATCTATCACGATGAATCTTGTGAATGATTTAGTTGCTGCACCTCAGGTGACTAATTCCTTCTTGTTTTTTGGGATGCACAGATTTTTAGAGCTTTGTCATACATCCATGGAATAGGAGTCTGCCACAGGGACATCAAACCTCAAAACCTTTTGGTACGCTCTTGAAAATAAATGTCTCTGGTCATTGTGGTTCAGTTGTTGTGATCTATTAAATATGTTGTTTGTAGGTCAATCCCCATACCCATCAGCTGAAACTTTGTGATTTTGGAAGTGCAAAAGTTTTGGTACGTTTATCTAATATCCTTCTTGATAGGGCTGCTCTTACTGGCTGGACAAGCATCCATGGCAATAAATGATTCTATGCTCTAATCTTTTTATATCTTATTTGACAGGTGAAAGGCGAGCCAAATATTTCTTATATATGTTCTCGGTACTATCGTGCTCCAGAACTCATATTTGGTGCCACTGAGTACTCTAGTGCTATTGATATCTGGTCTGTGGGTTGCGTTCTTGCTGAACTTCTTCTTGGACAGGTTCTTATGAAGTCTCACATTTTTGTTATTACTCATATATGTGGCATGATGTACCATTTTGATAATATTGGTTTATGGCTTCTGTATTTTGATCGCTTGTTGATCTGTAATCCAGCCCATCTTTCCCGGGGAGAGTGGAGTTGATCAGCTTGTGGAAATTATCAAGGTAAAAGTGAATCTACTATCTTGGTATGAACATATTTATACCATATTTCTCTAATCCTCTTCATAACATATTTATGCTATATTTCTCTAATTCTCTTCATCCTCTGAGGATCATAAATTTAATGGCAGTCTGATTTGATTATCTTTATTTGAAAGGTACTTGGAACACCGACGCGTGAGGAAATAAAATGCATGAATCCAAACTACACTGAGTTCAAATTCCCCCAAATCAAGGCTCATCCATGGCACAAGGTTAGAATCTGTCTCCTGGCTATTATGCCCAGTTCTTATAATCATTTTTGTCTATATGTAGTTGTAATTAATTTTTGTTGCCTGCAGATTTTCCACAAACGGATGCCACCTGAAGCTGTAGATCTCGTGTCGAGACTTCTTCAATACTCTCCAAACTTAAGGTGCACTGCCGTAAGTATCTCCGACTTCTTGATGCATCATTTATTTCCTTTGTCACATCTTTCTTTTTTGATACACCAAGTGCTTTTAGACCCTTAGATGGATATTTTCACTTGTTTTTTCAGTTGGAAGCTTGTATCCACCCGTTTTTCAACGAACTCCATGAATCCAATACGCGTCTTCCCAATGGTCGTCCATTACCTCCTCTCTTCAACTTCAAACCCCAAGGTTGATTCTTCAAAACCTTTGCACCTTTGTTTTTATTGTTCTGGCCACTTCATATTTTGAGTCAAGTTCTCTTTATTGACAGAGTTGAAAGGAGCATCTCCAGAACAACTTTCCAAACTTATACCTGAGCATGCTCGGAAGCAGTATCCGTTTTTCTTCGGTGCCTGAACTTCCTGAAGATGCTGGTGTATACTTGTAGCTGATTTGTACTTGGTGTTGTTATTCTAATCTAATCCGAAACCCCGATTGTGCTGACTTGTAGTGATTAACCTCAACTGGATGTTCAATTCTTTTGTTTCCCTTGTTCTCTAGGCTAATTGATTGGCCAATCTAATGCAGGACTTGTTTTCTTCGATCTTGTTATTAGTTCCTATTATGTCAACGTTTTACCTCCAATCTGGGATTGAATTAATTGTGTAATTTTCTTTATGTTAAATATGTTTCAATTGCACAAGTCACGTGTTCGTGTGAAATATGCAAGTTTTCATGTTTGTGGAGTCGCTGTCTGGTTGGTTTTCATCAGGGGATCAATTTTTTTTATTAACCATCTAAATTGTTCGAATCGAATTGCAACGCACCGTTTTTTATAATATTTTATAAAATTCGACATTAAAAATATTAATCGCGGTTTGATTATTTTTTTTTTCAAGAATCGCACCAAACCGTATCGTCTAAACCGTTTGTCATAATATTGAATCTAGAATTATAATAATTTGTAAACAACATATTCAAATAAAAAAATCATCATTCATTATATCCCAACTATCTTCAAAATTATTATTCGTACAAATAAAACTTATCTTTTTCTTAAGTATTCTTCGTATTAGTCTTTTATTAAAGTATTTATTTGTTTTGCTACAATATTTTGTTTGAAGTTTGAAAGTAAAAAAAAAAAAAAAAAGATAAAATAATGTAAATGTCATTTTTGTTGTGAATGTGTTGTGTTGTTAGATTATTAACTTAGTTTTGAATCTTGATTATTGTTTTATCTATTTTGATCATTATATGTTTTGAACTATATTTTATATTTGAAGACAATATATTATTGTTGTTTTCAAATAAATTAGAATATCTGTTTTAATATTTTTCATTAAAAAAACAGTAAACCGATCGCAACCGCTTGAAACCACTCAAAACCGTAAGGCTAATTTTTCATGTAAAATCGCGATTAATTTTTCAAAATACTAACCGACCGCATATGGCAATCCGGCTTGAATATTTTTAAAAAAACCGCAAAACCGTGTCATGATCACTCTTAGTTTTCATGTACCGTTTCCTCGGTTGATTTTTAAATCCGTGTTTGTACATTCAACACACGGGGAAAATAATGTTGTATTGAGTCTTTGGTGACGGGCAAACATGTATAGAATTTATTATTATTATTATTATTATTATTATTATTTTTTATTTATTTATTTTAATTAAAATAAATTATATAGTCTTAGACCCTTGGTCAGGGGTGTAGTTGAGGTCGACTTGATTTTAGTTTTCCTTGCTCGAACTTGAACTTGATTGAGTCATAAATTTCATGTTGAAGCTCGACTTGTATGGATATCGAGTTATTAAGTTCGAACTCGAAATACTCGGAAAATAAATTAAGTCATTTTGTAATATGATACATAATTCTCTGTATACGTATACTAAAAACTCAAGCCACTTAAATTCGATCTGAGTTCAATTAAATTAAGCTCATGTCGAATTTTGAACGAGTTGTCACACGCACAAATTATCGTAACAAGAAATCTTTATAGTTGCATGGCGGCTTATAATTGCTACTTGTATTGGCGTACGTAGATTGTATTTTGTGTGTTTACTTGTCCAGTATTGTTACTTCCATCTCTGTACTGAGTATGTGTGACAACACTTCGCTTTATCTATATCTACACACACACACACACACACACACACACACACACACACACACACACATATATATATATATATATATATATATATATAAAAGTGTGGATAAAGAGCATTGTTTTTCAATTGTGCAATGATAAAATTAACATTCTATACATATTTCAAGAATAGAATGTAACTACTATATTAATTTTATCAAATAACTCATCTTTATACTACATTTAAATGCTTTATTCTTTTAATTTTCTCTCTACATTTTTTCCAATGATTTTATTGTAATTTTGTAATTATATTTTTAGTGCAATTTTTAATTAAATAATAAATTATAGTATTATAAAAAGATATATGTTGAGTGCAATAATTGTCCTTGCTTGGTAGAGCGATCGAACCTTGATGCTTGAGCTGCTGTGCGGTTTAAAAGATTTGATTTGCACCATTACCACCAGCTACAGCTTTTGGTAAAATGGCAAGAGCTCGGTCCTATAATTGGTATCAGAGCCAATGTCAAGAGTTTGATTCCCAATGATTGCAATGAGTGTAATTGTTCTATAAGTGCAATAATTGTCCTTGCTTGGTTGAGCGATCGAACCGTGATACTTTAGCTGCTGTGCGGTTTAAAAGATTTGAGTTGCACCATTACCACCAGCTATAGCTTTTGGTAAAGCGGCAAACGCTCGGTCCTACAATATATGAAATTTTTTTTTAACTATATGTGCAATCTATATCTAAGTTCTTATAAATCGTCTAATATGATAAAAAATAAACCTAGATAAATAACAAAATGATTCAAATTGTTTTTTAAAAAATCATTTTTTTTAAAATTTTATAATATAACTGATATTACGTGGTGCAACGCACGTGCATCACGCTAGTATCTTTAAAGATTTACAAAAATTAATCAGTTAACCATCTTGGTGTTTCCTTTGATTGTAATAGCCGAAATTATTCTAAACTGTCAGTGTTCAGTTTGATGAAAGAATGTTTCAAGAACTATCTATTACAATCTTTGGATCCAGAACAAAAGAGTCATAAATACGACAAGTTTTCCAGTTTTTTCCTTCTCTCAAACACCATTTCTGCTGTACCTAGTCGATACTATCAATCTCCGTACTTCTTTTCTTTTTTTCCTGAAATGAATCTTTTTGGGAATATACATGAATATCCAAGTATGGAGTTTCAAATCGACCCCAAAATTCAAGCTCAAAGTCACTTCATCATCTAAGAGCTCCAAATCTTAATAATTATCACTTCATTTTGCCTTTCTACACCAATGTATGCAATAGTGTTAGTCACTCATCTTTTGGTTTGATTCTCTTTGCTCTTGAATACAAGCAAACTCCAGCCAGAGCTACACCAGTCCCCAATGCATTTATCGGTGATACAAGCGTTCGGAAAAAGATTATTGAAGACACAATCACCACTACTCTCTTTACACAGTTTCCTACTGCATGAGTTACCGGTGATACCATTTGTAATATCATGTAAGAAACCTGCCCACAAATTAAAATTTCGTTAATAATATCATGCAGAAGATGATCAAGATTTACGGGCCAATATTTAGTTTTGTGTGAGAGTTCACCTGTTGGTACGTGTGGAAGCAGAAACCAGATAAAAAAGACCTTATACACAACTCTCTAACGTTCAAACCTTGGCTTGCCTGTATAAATAAAGATGATTAAGCAAAATAAAATAAATTTAAGAAATAAGGGAATTTTTTATATTTAAAAACGCCGATTTTTTCGATACATATATGTGTTTTAATGTGTGTGGTTCTTACAGCATATTGCAAGTATGAAGGAGTAAACTTGACACCATCCTGGAATATTGCAGCAGGTGCCAGAAGTAAAAATGAGATGATTGTTATGATAGAGAACAGATTAATGTTATCCAGGGTTCCCTGTCAAAATCAACCAAGAAGATTTGGAAACTCTTTCACCAAAGAACATGGGAGCAAAAGTTGTGATAAATATGATGGAACTTACCTCCATTTTAACCATTAGTTTTTTACTGAAGACATTTCGTGTTTGGTTTGTAAGATTTGAAGCCATTGCGCTGTTAAAACCTATCCTGTTAATATACAAAACATCATCATCAGGCAACAAATGAATGTTGAAAAATAATAAACCAAACCACAGTTTTGAAGAGATTCATACAATCATACCAGTTGAAAGAGGCCTCAGTGAACGATGCTAAAGCCACGCCACCAACAACCGGAACAAGAGAAGCAATAACCCATATAGAGGGACTCTGTGTGATCAAACTGAAAGTCAAATAACTTCAAATGATATATAACTGCCGATTCTTAAGGAAGGAAAAACTATGAGGCAAAACAATGTGATGTCACGACATATAACTAAAAGCCCTTCTACCAAGAAGCTACTTGCTCAATGTATCCCTTGTTATTTCAGATTACAATCCACATTAACATTTTCTCAGCTGAAGAGAGATTAAAATTCAATGGTACGGGCAACAAAAAATGGCACGTTTACCTCTCCAAGAAACAGGGCAGCAAGCAGCACTGTGAAGAAAGGTTCCATTGCTTTGATCGTGTGTGTGAACGAAACAGTGACAGTTCCGATACTTATATTTGTTAAAAGATTTCCTGCTGTGTGTCCAAGAGCCAGTAGAAATATTGGTCCAAGCTAGACAAATGATGTTCATAATAAGCATGAAGGTTGAGAAAACAACAGCCAAATGTTACGCAATTAAAACATAAAATTGAGATGCAAAATACGTACCTGAGACCGGCTTAGTTTTGGTGTTGGATGGAGTTTTAGTGCCCACATCAGAAATATGAGCACTGTTCCACAACCAAACTGAAATGCTGTTACAGTCGCAGGGAATGGATAAACCTTCAAAACCTAAGCTTCAAGAATCTAATATCAATATATTATAGTTGGTTAAAAGTCCAAACTTCATGCGCCCATAGATTAACAATCAAAATCCCAATATCATTTATGATTTACTGAGGCAGAGACTAACAGTTCCATGGCTAGAAATACCGGGAGAACTCCTATCGTGGACTTGATTAGGTGGTCAAAAGAAGGAGATCCGTTCGTAAGGATTTACAAGAATGACCGACTCCGTTAATCTCGGATCGATTTGGTGACTGAATGTTTTAAAATATACGAAGATCAAGGAACGTTTTGAACGTAAAAACAAAATTTTTTAAACTTAAGAGGTGCAAGAAAACAGTACTTCAATACTTAATATACCAGAAACAGAGAAACACAGAAAAGAAAAGGGACCTGTTTGTTGTAGATGTTGAAGTATATGTTTAATAGATACCAGATTGCGAACATGCATCCAAGCTGCAATGTTTGTAACTTTTCATTAGTACTCATACCCTCAGTCATGCCTTCTGCTGCTGATCTGACTTTAAACTCATACAACCTTTGGCTGGCCAATTTATATGCATAACTACAATCGTTCGGAAGTGAAGTTGAAGGGAAGGAGAGATTATTGGTATTAGATAAATGGTGCGTTGATTTCAGAAAGCTTGCGTGAAAAACTGTTCCAAATTTGCAGTTGAATTTTTTAAATGGTTGGCTTAAAGATTTGATGAATGGCTTAGAAGGGGAGAGGACCAATGCATAGCTCCCCATTTTCTTGAAATCTGCTTAGGACAAATCGAAGGTGGTGAATCTGTGGATGTGTATACATCTTTTCTCCTAGCCAAGAAAATGGTTGTGTAGTGAAGCAAGATAATATCGTTTTTGTTGTTTAAGAAAGGTAAAGTCACGTGTGGTTTAGAATCAATTATCCATAATTATCATTATGTATCGTGACGAAACTTTTGTCAAATGAAGGCATGAAGGGTTTTGTCAAGTATGCAAGAAGTGGCCTTTTTCACATATAAGATGACAGAATTGTCATTATCTTTAGTAATTCTACTTATTTTTATTCCTTCTGATGCAGAGCTTGATTGAACGAATTAAATTTAATGGTGGTGATTTTTCTAATACATTTTCATTAGATGGAAAACCGAGAACTTGAGACCGAGGGCTTGGCCCAATGGTCTCACCAGAATTTCTCATGTATTGACTCAAGTTCGAGTCTTCCCCGCCCGAAGAAATTGACGATATAACAAAAACAAGCCATGGTTGGTAGCGATGCAGCTTGAATCAAGAATAGGAGTTTTGAAAGATCGACTGCTTAGTACGAGATAATTGATTGATTACAATGTTTAACTAAGTATATATTTAAAATGTGTGGTCGAAAGTGACTTCAACTCCGGAAATCTTGTGAAACACAGCAAAGCTCTCTGAAATTCTAGTTACCACTTATCCAATATGTGGACACACTATCGTGTGATTTCCAGCTCACTTGGATTCAAAACAAGATGGTCCCGTTGTACGGGTCAAATAAGCTTGCACGATCGTGTCCTGTGAGTATCATTATTCAGGGCCCCCGGCAAAAAAATATCATAATCAATTCCCATGGTCCTGTGTTAAACATTTCAAAATTTAAAATTTATAAAACGGAAATTCAAAAATGGAAAATAATTAAAAACTGGTTGTATACAAATACATTTGTAACTGGCTGAACATATTAGTTTTCCTATTTGTGTGGGAGGCTCCACAATTTTTCAGAAATTCAAGATAAAAAAATCTCCATTAGATAGGGTGAATGGCTTAAAATCTAAAGCAAATGACAATTACCAAGCGTGTCTTACAGACCAACACCACATTTCCCTCCATAATCTTCTACAAAACTAAACTTCGAAGAAACACAAGAGGATACGCAGAATCTCAAGTCATGCGAGAAACTCGGGTGTAAGAAAACTTCACATTGTGCACTTGAGTCTGGCAAATGTCAAATAACCCGTATGACCTCTTGCCTCACCACTTCGTTTTGCCATGATACAGTGAGGAAAAGAATTATCCACCCCATTCGCTCCACGCTGCCTCTTCTTGCAACTCTTCATAGCTGATAGACATTCTTCATTATCCTCCCAGCTCCTCAAGGAAGCTTCTCGAACTTCATATGTGTGGAGAAGCACTTCAAATGTTCTTATATCTGAAAAAAACAAAACCAAGCATAAGCGCCAATATAACATAGCATGATAAATAGCGCCTATAACATGAAAATAATCACTGAATTCTCCACCAGAATCAAACTCCCAAAAAACTTACCAGTGAAGTCTACTCTGAGTGTCTCACAGGATCTCTGTACTTGTTCGATGCAAGGAGAGAAGGAACACAAAACCCCATCTTGCTTCAGCATTTTCGCAGCTGAAGGGATGGCCAACCATGGTTGAGGCAGGTCAAGAAAGATTGAGTCTCCCTGCGCTGAATATTCATCAGGAAAACCCTCACCCTGTATATCTCTCACACCTATGCTCACCAAACTACTTAATCCGTTACTATCAAAATCCTCCCTGCAGTGAGGAATATGAAAATTTTGTTAAAATATAGATGATACAAATACCTTCACTCCACCAGTCAAGAGTTATCCCTTTAATATTAACCAACTTTATCACCGTGATTACGTGCCTAGGTTCAGTTAATGCTCATCAACAAGTGAAAATATCTAACAAACTCTGCGGCCTAGACAAGATCAAATTAGCAATCATAACAAAAAAATTTGGTTTTGAAGAATCCGATCAGATCTTTAATCCCTAATGAATCTTATGGACAGGATCTGTTGAGCAGTGAAGAAAAATTTATTTGTAAAATGAGATCTTTTGTGCTTTCTACTATAATTAACAAAACAATAACTTTGGAGACTGACATTTTCTTAAAACACCATGAAATCCCGTAATTTGAGCAACACTATGGAATTAAAAAAGAAAATCAAATAACAATTACTCTCAAGACACCTCACCTAGACGAGGCTGCCCTCTGTTCATGAAAATCAAATGTATAAACATGTCCACTCGGCGCAACTGCACGAGCGAGCGACGTGGTCAAAGATCCACTTCCAGTTCCCGACTCAAGCACCACACAACCCGGAACAATCTCCAAGTACATCACCACAAAACTGATATCAGCAATGTACAAAATCTGAGTTCTGTGGCTTAAAACCAGGGTCCATAACTCTGGAGTTGGAGATAACAAGTACACAAATCCACCCTTATTGCTTAGCACCTTTGATCCAAAGTGTTTTCCGATCCAATCTGAATGCTTAAACATACCAAATCGGTTCTGCAAAACGCCATTTTCCAAAACCTTCACGGCCTTCATTCTATCGTGTCTCTCATATACTATAACCAAATCTCCATAGCTTATGCAACGGTTATTGGATAATTTATCGGTGGGATCGAGTGCCAACATTCTGAGGTACAAAACCGAAAATTATATGGAATCAGCAGGGCAGATTACCTTACTCGGAAATCCCATATTTCCTAAGATATACGGATGAACAAAACTAGACCCTTTATATAATACCTGAGTTCCACCGATTTCTACAGCTGAAATTTCACTTTAAACCTCAAGAAAGTTACAATAAACTAGCAATACGATATCCAAACAGTAAATGTTCAACTCTTTCAAATCCCCAAGCAACGCATTCAAACTATAAACCATCCACACAATTCTTATCGAACTTAAAAGGACGAAATCGAGTTTTACCTCAAATTCTATGGCGTGGAGGTAGTTTTCTTCTCTGTGGGTGCGGAAGCTTTGGTGGTGGTGAGGGTTTTCCAATAACGATGGATTCGGGGGACGAGCCCAAAGCTCAAGGCCCAATTAAAAATATATAGATTATCCTAGAGGCCCGTTCGGTGTGCTGGATGATCCCATATTTAAAGCCCATCCAAACTTGCTTGATGTAGAGTCTCATCCTACACAATCAGAGATATCAAAACCAACCAACGAGGTAGACCGGTTCTCAATCTGCCACAACTTGTCATTTGGTGGAGCGGGATGGGTGGATCCGCCATTTCAATGGCCTGAGATATTGTCAATCCAACTTGTCTATTTGACTGAACGGATAACCTATCAATTTTTAGTTATGTTTGACAGGTTGACTTGCTACAGCACAAACCTAGCATTTGGTGGATTAGCTCGTCATTTGAGTGGATTAAAAAATTATCGATTCAACTCACTTTTTTAGCGAGATGGGATGAATCAACCCGAAGAACCTAATACAGTGACAATTTTATATACAGTTTCTTGGAGGAGGTGCAGAAATTACAAAACTGGTCATAGGTGGAAATTGGATGAGTAGGGATAGTGTTATTATCGTAACTTCACAAATTAAGCAAAATTATTTTACCAAACACTGTATCTTTTATTATGTCTTTAGATAGATATATTCGGTGCTTGAGATAAGGACTAGATTACATTTTTAATCCAATGACACGGGTTCAAATTTTATACATCTCTGGTAAAAAGTTGTATTGGCGGCGGATGATTTATCCCAGGTGGAATGATATTATCCGCATAGAGGTAATGATTATCAAATGAGAGATTGTTTCATCTCACTTTGAAAAAAAAAATCGAAAAACCAAAGAACACATATTTTTTTTGTTGTCTCGTGGGGTTCGAATCTCTGGTTTTTCCCCACCAGAGAGAGGTCTTGGCCCGTGGCGCAACTTTTTGCCCTCCTCGAAAAATAAATTAAAAATTTTGAAAGCCAAGGAACTTATTATTGGTAGCAACGGCAATTCACAGATATTAATAAATAGTTATGTTTCAGTCATCAATTTGATTGTTGGGTGAGTGAAATCATTTTTTTGTGAAACATATTTATTTATAATATTCACCTATATTTAAGTATATCAAAAGAAGACACATTTAGCCACATACAACACAACACAAAAACCTTGACAAAGTACCAACGGCTTGGAGATGAGAACAATCATGTCTTCCATTAAAACACATTATTGTGTCCTAACTAACTTCCAGATTGCCAGACATTCAACTGTTTTTCACACTAGTGGTCGAACACCAACTATGAAAAGGTGAAGTACTGTATTGATACAAACCTATGACCAGACTGTGTATAACACCTAACTCGCTTGTTAGAAGGATTATTTATTGATTGACTTGGCATTACTCCACAAAATCAAGGATATAGAACTCCCATATATAAACAGTACACACTGAGTCGAAAGGAATGCTTCACCTAGCTCTTTTGTAAAAAGCATAAGCCAAAGCAACAGTGACTACTGCACCAGCTATAGCAACAGTTGTGAGAACATGGCGCTGCTCCAATTTACTTGTCCAGCAAGAGAGTCCTCCCATTTTGTTCTTATCCTGTTTCTGCTCAGTGTTCTCATCTCTACAGCAAGAGAATCCATTAGCACCTTGACAACAGCTTGCAGATCTTTGTACATTCTCTTCAATGGCATTCTCTTGAGGCTGGATTACATTGTTCGGCACAGCTGTCCCATTAGCTAGCTTCAATTCAACTTTTTCTGTTTCTTTAACCTTTGTGACCATTTGGCCCCTACAGTTAGATAATGGTAAATTTGTCAGTCGCGAATTGCATAATTCCGTAATGACAATTATTAATTCCCTTTTCAATTGCAACACGATTTTCACTACTTGTACATAAGTTTATATAATTATCAGAGTCAAAGCAAAATACTCAGTCCAGGAACAGCAAAAGTTCCCCGAGCGGATCGTTGAGAAGAAAATCTTAATGCATGTAAACAGTATGTTTATCAATCGGATTCATTTGGGTTTTAGTGAGACTAGCAAAATTCAGTAGAATTTCATCATCAGTAGGATAGACTGAAAGCACATAATGTCTAATTGAACTCATCAAAAAGGTGGACACCAATAATTACCTGGTTCAGTTACTAGTTTAAAACAATATTTTAGTATATATTGGAGATTATCATAAAATCAATTAGAGATGATAGATTGATTGTGTGAATCTTTATTCATACCTTTTAAGCCTCTAAATTGACAATGTCAAACTCTAAAACTTCTAACTTCTGCCAAGTCTGAGGAAGTAAACTCTAGTATGTCAATTGGATATTTGCAGAATATTAAGGCAAATTATCCATTGGATGGCAAAACTATCTCAAGTAGTCTCAATTTGTGCAGACATATTTGAAAGGAAAAGGACGACTCAGTCACCTTGTGGGCAATGGACCGAAAAAAGGTGAGAAAGGCTTTGAAACATGAGATGAAGCTGACTCTATGGTTATTTCATGGTTGTGGGACTCAATGAACCCGAGAATCAGTGACACGGTAATGTTCCTGACTTTCGCTAAAGCCATATGGGATTCAGTCTGTCGAACCTATTCCAAAGCTAGAAACATTGCTCATGTTTTTTAAACAAAAGTCAAAGTAGGAGTACTCAAGCAGATAAACAATTTGTCACTAAGTATGCGAATCAATTGCAAAACTAATGGCGGGAACTTGACCACTACAGAATCACTAAAATGAAGGACCCTCAAGATGCAACTACTCTCAGAAACTTTATTGATAAAGAGTCCATGATTTTTTGGCTGGGTTACTCTCTAAATTTGATGAGGTCGGAGGTCAAATTCTTGGGAAGGATGAAGTTCCATCATTGGAATAAACAATTTCCTTAATACAAGAAGAAGAGAGTAGAAGAAGTGTGATGCTTGAAGTCCAGAATTCGAATGGTTCAGCTATGGTGGCAATAAAATCAGAATTTTCACATCAAAAAAAGGGAAAAGAATGACAGACTAAAGCTCCCGGACGTTAGAATGAGAAAGAACTTTGGTGCTCCTATTGGCAAATTTGAAGCAGATTGACCTCAAGGAAGAAATTGAAATACTCAAAGGGATGATCAAATCCCTTGAAAAGGCTGGTGGGGATAAATATGGAAACTGCTCCTTGGCACTTTCAGGTGAGTACCCAATCTCTCTAGGGTAAATGTCTCCGATAAAGCTATTAGAAATTCATGAATGATAGATGCCGGAGCCACTGATCACATGGCACACTCTTCTCTTATATCCACTACTTATACACCTTGTCCTAGTAATTGGAAAATAACCATAGCTGATGGTTCTCTTACAACTGTGGCTGAAATTGGCGACGTGTTTGTTAGTAAAGTACTTACATTAAGAAATGCGTTCCATGTGCCTAAGCTCTCCACGAACCTAATATCCATCCAAAAGCTTACATCTGATATGAATTGTAACGTCCTCTTTTATTTTTCGCTTTGTGTTTTTTAGGACCAGGGTTCGAGGAGGAAGATTGGACTAGCTAAGAACCTTGAAGAAACTGGCCCCGGTGAAACAGCTTCATCATTTTTCCCTTCTTCATCAAATAAAAATAGCATTTGGCTCCAACATTTTAGATTAGGGCACCTATCCTTCGGTGTTTTGTTATGTTTCCGTCTTTGTTTGAGGGTTTAGAAAATAAACACCTTCACTGTGATGTGTGTGAGTTTGCTAAACACAAGCGTGATTCCTTTCCAATAAGTAATAAAAGTTCAGTTCTTTTCTGTCTAATTTACAGTGATAGATGGGACCCTCCAATATTTTGAATATTGCAGGATCTCATTGGTTTGTATTGTTTGTCGATGATTGCATCCGAATTTCTTGGAGTTTTCTTCTCAAATCTAAGAGTGAAATCAGTTATGTGTTTCAAAATTTTCATAACATGATCCAGAATTAATTTGGGGTGAAAATACCAAACCCTGTCCCCATATCTTGGAAAAAAATAAACCATTCATGAGTCCTCGTGTGTTAATATTCCACAACAGAATATAGTAGCAGAACGCAAGAAGGGTCATCTTTTAGCCACCACTCGAGCACTTATCTTTCATAAGAATGTCCCAAAAAATTATTGGGAAGAAGCAGTATGAACCGCTTCTTAAATTATAAATCGACTGCCCTTCTAGCGTCTTGGGATTTAAATCACCATTGTAAATTCTCTCTCAATTTTATCCATAAAATCATGCAATAATCTAATCCCGCGAGTCTTCGGGTGCATTGCGTTTGTCCACATTCATAGTCAAAACAGGGGGAAACTTGATCCTAGAGCTCTTAAGTGTATCTTCTTGGGATACTCAACAACCAAGAAGGGATACAAGTGTTACCATCCACCTACAAAGAGGTTTTTTGTCTCAGTTGATGCCACCTTTGATGAACAAAATTCTTATTTCAGCCAACTTCCCTCCAACAGTGATTGATTCACCATCTTCTTCCAACAGCCTACCTGAACACATACGTTTTAACCAGGTTTACTCGAGGAGGAGGAAGCTCGACACAGATCTTGACTAGTCCAAGAATCCTCTCCCAATTCTGCAACTGAGGTATGTTCTGAACCAGATATCTCAGCCTTGCTATCTATCCAGACTAATTTACTCATTGATTTTAGCAAGTTAAACATTATTGATATTACCTATGGCCAAATATATTACCTTCAAAAAAAATTCACCTTCACATAGGAGTTTTTTAACTAGTTAAACATTATTGATATTCATAATTCTTTATATGAGGCTTTATCTAATGAGAATTGGAGACTTGCTATGAAACTTGAAATGCAGGCACTTGAAAAATATCAAACTTGGAAGATCACTAACTTACCACCGGGAAAGAAAGTTGTAGGATGCAAATGGGTGTATACAGTGAAATATAATTCTTTTGGTTCCTTAGAAAGATACAAAAGCCAGACTCGTTGCAAAAAGGTATACACAAACTTATGGTGTATTATCAAGAAACCTTGGCTCTAGTCGTCAAGATGAATACAGTCCGAACTTTACTATCTCTCGCTGCCAACTTCAACTGGAGCCTTGATCAATTTGACGTTAAGAATGCCTTCTTACATGGCACCATGGAGAAAGAAATTTACATGGAGATTCCACCAGGATTTAAGGAATTGAGAGAAGCAAGAAAGTTTGCAAGATAAAAAAAAGCTTTATATTGTCTCAAACAATCACCAAGAGCATGGTTTGGAAGATTTGCACAAGTAATGCTCAAGTAGGGGTAAAAGCAAAGTCAAGGAGACCATACACTCTTGTCCAAGCATTCAAATTCTAGAGTCACAATTCTCCTAGTGTATGTTGATGACATAATTGTAACTATGAACGATGAGAACAAAAAACAGATCTTAAGAATATGTTTGGCAAAGGAGTTCGAAATAAAAGAACTTGGAAGATTGAAATACTTTCTTGGAATTGAAGTAGCACGTTCCAGCAAGGGCATCTTTATTTCACAACATAAATTTGTCACAGATTTATTGAAGGAGACAGGGATGTTGACTTGCAAGCCAGCCCAAGGCCCCAAACTCCAATTGAAATCAACCATGAGCTTGGAGACTTAAATGAAAATCCTCTTGTTGAAAAAGAAATGTATCAACGGCTGGTAGCCAAACGCATATATCTATTTCACATACGACCAGATATCGCATATGCAGTGAGCATTGAGCCAATTTACGCATAATCCAAGGGAGGGACATTTACAAGCAGAGCATAGAATTTTAGACTATCTTAAGACAAGTCCTGGCAAGGGAGTTTCATTTAAAAGAAATACAGGATTGAGCATTGAAGCATACATGATGCTGATTATGCATGGTCACCTGTGGATAGAAGATCTCCTTCAGGATATTGCACTTTTCTCGGAGGAAATCTTGTAACATGGAGGAGTAAGAAACAAAGTGTAGTGACAAGATCAATCACAGAAGAAGAGTTTAGGGAAATGGCCTTGGGAATATGTGAATTGATATGGATCAAGACAATTCTTGATGATCTCAAAATCAAATGGCAAGAACCTATAAATTATTCTGACAATAAATTTGCTATCAATATCGTCCATAATACGGTGCAACATGATATAACAAAGCATGTAGAAGTGAATAGATAATTTATAAAAGAGAAGATTGATAGCAAACTTATTTGTACTCCATATGTTCCTACTAATAGGCAACTTGTTGACGTGCTCACCAAAGGACTCAACACCGCAGCTATTCAAGACATAATTTGCAAGCTGGGAATGGAAGACCCATATCAACCAGCTCGAGGGGTGGCGTTACAGATTATGATAAAATCAATTAGAGATGCTAGATTGATTGTTTAATCTTTAAATTGATGTGTATATTAGATTAACGTAGATTAGGGGATTGTGTGTATCAAACAGATTGTCAGTAAACACAGACCTAAGCAACAGCATTTGAATAATGTGTTTATCAAAATTCATTTGCCAGTAACAAGTGAGAGTAGTTGTGAACCGAATTAAAGCCTTCTAACAACATAAAAAACAAGTAGATATCACTCTAGTTTTATTGTTTTAATTACCAAAACAAGATTAAAAATGCCGAATCAAAGGCAACAAAATTCCCTGCCAATGTATTCAAAGATGAGTTTGACCAAGAAAGCAGTTTATTAGATAGCTTCAGTAGCCAGTGAAGAATGACTAAACCACATGCTACACGAATGACACACAATACACAAATTTAAAGTTAAAATCAGTTAGTCAGACCAAGCATCAATACAGAGTGCAGAAAATAAAAGCCTGTGTGTGAATTGGGAGAGAGAGATATGGTTATGTGGTATAAACATACCTCCAAATGCGGTCAATGACTTGTCCCTTCACAATTTGCTGATCAAGCAATTCAACAACATCATTAGGGGTGACATAGCCATACCTTCATAAACAATGTGAGAAAATTCAAATGACGAAAAGATACGTGCAACGGATACAATATTACAAAAAATGCATCCAGAACATGTCCTGTGCCAATACTCAAGGACAATAAAAACAAAGAGTGAAATGTATCCTCACCAGTTACCAACAATTTTTCCTTCAGGATCTGCACTAAAAGTAATCACGTTGCCTGCATATTTATGACCACCTACATGTGAGCAAGCAGTAACAAAAACCTGGTTCTTCAAATTCCTGTATTCAATCTCCTCTTTAAACTTTTCAATCAGAACTGGACCACAAAGACCACATCTTCTGTCTCGGTTGTTATGAGCACACACGAACACATAAGAACCCGTTAACTCCTCCGGGATCCCAGATACCCAAGGATTGCCACTAACAAGCACATCATCAACAAAGCTATCTACATCTGAGTCTTTCAAGTCCCTTCAGTAAACGAAAAGATTTTAAGTGCCAGTAACAAATTAACAACATGATAATTGAGCAAGCCAACTTTAAAACAAAATCATAGCATCCTGATCAACCATAAACACCATTCATAAGGAATAAATTTTGATTATAGTAAGAAGAAATTGCCCCAATATATGACATGAAGCAAAAGGAAAATCGTATTTCGAGCCACTGATTTTACTTAATAAAGCCATAGGAAATTAGCGAATCCAAATATATCATGTGTGTGGGATAAAAGCAATCAAAACACATCTAACACCAAATACATGTATAAATATATTCCTAGCCCATAGCAATACCTCGCCTATTTAAAAAACAGAATGGTGGAAAACCATCAAAATAATTACCTGTATACGATCATGTCAGGAAAAATCATAACATCTCCATCCGATAGCTTCACATCATCGCCTCCCTCACATATCGTCAGCCTAGTCTACAAAAACCAAGTTCAACTCAGTAACACCCAAACGTATCACAAATGCATATCAGGAGCAAAGTAATTTCCAACAACTGCTAGCAGCAAACATACAGTCGTGCGAATTCAATGTCATTTAATATACCTGAACTTGGATGTCCTTTTTCCTAGCTTTGAGAGCGGAAGCAAGCAGCGTTGGTAGCGGATCGGATTCAGAATTCTCTACGTGAGAAGGCCACGATTCGTGAGACTTGTAGCAGAGGAACAAATGACGTTCGTATGGGTTAACCGTCCCGGCGAGGTTTTTCTGGTACATCTCCGCACGCTCGAAGCCGTATTTAGTGGTCTCCTCGTCGGCGGAGGCGACGGTGGTGGAAAAACTCTCCGATTGTCCGGCCATAAGAGCTGACAGTTGGAAGAAAATGCGGTGGTTACGTGCAAGAATTGGTCGACTCAGAGGAATTGGTCTGGGGGAGTGGAGAAGCACATATAATTGTGAGATTGAGGGGATAAATCGGGTCGGTTGAGCTACGCACAAGCGCATTTTCCTTCTTCTTGTGTAAAATATAATAATTTAAATATTTGATTTTCAAGTTAAATATTACTTTTACCTTTTATTTCTACAAAACTATTCCAGTGTTTACTCCTATTCATATTTAGCTGAGGAACGATTAGTCAAGGAATGCGATGTCTGGGGTCGACTTTGCTTCTTGTTCTCGACTTTTGATAACATGGGGAATAATTTACTCCTAAGACCATTTTTCTTGCGTGCTAAGAGCAAAGTAAAACTAGACACTTGGATTACAGCAACAACATAACTATTATCGATGAAATGGGACAATGCATAACGAATTATGTTTTAAAGTTGATTACAGTAATTTTTTATTATTATAATATAATTATTAAAACGATGATAAACATAATACATATAAGATTCTACATAATAAGAATCAAGGACTTTGGAAATTAATGGTCAGCTCCCATAGTGTGACAGAAGGGTATGGCTAACCGCTAGTACTAACCATTTCGGCTTTATGCAGGAGAGCTATGACCTGCAATTCAAACTGATGACAGGGTTTTGAGGATCGCTCACCCTCGTGGGAGTGAGGATCTTTGTCCTGACCATTGTAACATGTGTGGCGTCTTTAATTATATTATATTTAAATCATTTTGCAAGGTTCTTAAACAAATTAGAGCAAAACTTTTTTAAAAATACAACTCAATGTATAAACTCTGTAAGTTGCTAGAAAATTTTACAATATTTAAAATATATAGTTTTATAATACATGAGCTTTGAGCGTATTTTTTTATTATAATTTATTTCTATAACACTAAGATATAGAGGTAAAATCAATTTTCAATTTTTTGTTAAATGATTTTATTTGCAATTATTTTTGTATGCTCTCTACTTAGCACTCAGTGAAATATATATATATATATATATATATAGACACACGCGTGTGTGAACAAAAAGAAAGACTGAAAAAAAAATGCATTACATCAATTTACACCATATATAGGCAGGCATTTACTCATTCAAGGAAACACATTTTTGCCTCCCTTCTAACGAAACAACTTCCCTTCGTATATAATTCATCCAATGCAATGGAACAGCCTCGAGTTTTTTAAAAAAAAAACGATCAGAAGAAATCAATCTCATAATAATTACCTAAAGGTTTCACATCTACACCTTGGACTTTCTCTGCTGTGGGTGGTGCAGGTGTTCCTGCATCTGGCACCAAGAACGGCGGTGGCACATCTGGCGGAGTGGCACATCGTACAAGAGCCCAATTCACACTCTGAAAAAATGGGTGTTGTTTAATTTCGGTTGCCCCACGTCTATACGCAAGGCGATGCTGTGGCTCTTTCACAAGCAAGCCTCTGATCAAATCTCTTGCAGCAAAGCTAACGGTAGGCGTTTCGGGAAACCTTAAGGACTGTCCAACAACATTAAACAAAGTAGCTCTGTTTCCAGCACCCTTAAAAGGAGTTCTCCCGAACAAGAGCTCATAAAGAAAGATCCCAAATGTCCACCAATCCACTGCACTGCCGTGGCCATCGCCTTTTATTATTTCGGGTGCCAAGTATTCGTGTGTGCCTACAAAGGACATGGACCGAGCATTTGTGGGTTCGGCTATAAGTTCAGGAAGAGGGGTGACATGGTAATGTATTTCTTTTTTTGGTTTGGATTTCTTTTCTTTTTTTGGATTTTTAAGGAAACGTGGTCCAAAACACGTTGGTTGGATACAAGCTGGCTGGATCACGCACGATGGTTCGATGCAAGAAGGCTGGACACAGTAGCCTGCATTCTTGGATTCTGTGATGGGATCCGAGGATTTGACTAAGGTTGGGCTCACGGCACATCTCAAGGAGAGGTCGAAATCTGACAACATTATGTGTCCATCTTCCCTTACCAAAACGTTTTCTGGTTTAAGATCTCTGTAAATGATCCCAAGCATGTGCAAATACTCTAGTGCAAGAAGAACTTCTGCCACATAAAACCTGTAGGTTGGCAAAACAATTAACACGACTAATATATCTAGCTAAAAACTTTTTCGGTCTATTTGGATTATTATTTCCAACATTCATAAGAAAATATTCCAATATAATCTGAAGCGGTGATAAAATGAAATAGGAGCTCTTTGCCTCCAAGTTATAAGCAACTACTATTGATTCAAGGAACGATGATAACTAGAAGTAATTGTGAAATCATCAATTCCCATGCGATGTAAAAGATAAAAGAGATTAAATAGAAATGTTTTGCAACAGAGGACTTGACGTCTCAGGAGATTGTTACTTGTTTTTCATTTTGTTTAGTAGACTGTTGAGATTGTTTTTGCAAGTAATCAAACAACGTTTCAAAGCATTAAATTGTCATTGTTGAATAGTTGAGATTTAGGAAGTGAAGAGGATAAGAGAAAACTCAATCAACATTCATACAGCAAATCTAAAGGATAACAAGCATTTTTAAATTACTAGGCCCCTAAAGATTCCATAATCAAAATACCAAACAGCCAAACCAATATTTAATAAAATTTTACCGGGCGGCATGCTCAGGGAAAAATTTCCCAGGTTGTTTTTGCCGAAGAGCATGCAAATCTCCTCCAGCACAAAACTCCATCACCAAAAAAGAAAATTTTTCTGTCTCAAAATGAGTGTATAAAGTGGGAAGGAAGGGATGATCCAGAGATTGCAGAATCTCTCTTTCTGTCTGAGCTCTGAGAAGTTTCTTCCGACTTGCCAGAGCATCTTTATCCATCACTTTCATGGCAAAACAAGTTCTTGTTCCAATCAACTCTGCCAGATGAACACTTCCTATATCACCACATCCCAATCTCTTGAAAATCCTGAAATTTTTCAACTCCAGCGCCCCATTGTTCCATGACCTGACGGCTTGAATTGCTTCCCACCTGGTATCATTGGCTTTGTGAGGCTTGTATATAGCACTGCTCAAACTACTAGAGCTGCTCTCATCACTAACATCACTGCAAGTACTGCCTCGGTACATGCTAATTTTCCTACTCTCAACCAAATCACACAAGTTGCCAACTTCACCACTTTGAGCAGACTTCTTGATACTACTCGCACATTCACTGACTTCTGTGTTTGTAAAGCTTTGTATAGCTCCTGTGTACTGTGTGGCAGAGTAAAAACTGTTTTGAGGGCTTGAGCAATATCCGATTCCAGGTTTAGGTGGTAAGTTTACATTCAAAAGGTCGATAGCTCCCTCAGATGGCGATGAAGGAAAAACCAAAGGTTCTTGACAATCACTGGTAATAACATTCTCAGAATCATCCAATGGCCGCTGCTTTTGGATAGTAGCTTCTGTCATTTCATCTTCTTCTTCACCAGTGCCAAGAAATTGTTTTTTTCCTTCATTGAGTATTCTGCTTTCTCCATCTTTCTTAACCATGGAATGGGCCATTTTGCTAGAGCTTTTTGAACTGATAATGGAGCCAGATGCAGAATTTGTAGTCTTCAACTTATGATCTGTAGGTATTGCGCTAGATCCAGACAAACTCCCTTCCCATCTATATTGCTTTGTAGACGACTGATTACGTGCACAGAAGAGTTATATTCAAACACAACCCATTAAACTGGAACTCATCGGTAGGAACCAACTCCCTCAACGAGTGATCCGACATTGTTGCATGGCATAATAGCCAAACTGAAACATTTCGTTATCAAATGAAACTAAATTATTCACCCAGCAAGTAAAATTGCTTTTCCTTAAGAAAATATTGATGTACGGATCACATTATAAGCACAACAAAAAAGGATACAGTTAAAATGGCACGATTAGAATTCAGTTTATCTTAACCCAAACCACCACCAACTATTCAGGTATTGTCATTCCAATATCGGCGATGGGATGCATATAAACAACGACAAGTGACTTTCTTTTCAAGGAGAAACTTTACGTTTCTCCAGATTCACTAGAAAAAAGAAAAATGATCTTTATAGCAACCCATTTACCAAAAGGAAAAAGAAAAAAAATGAGAATTACCCAAACAAAAATAAAAATCCAGCTAAGTTATTTATAATTCTTGTGTCCCATTACATATAACACACCCTTTTCCACTCACATTACCACAGAAAACCAAACATCAAATCTCAGGATAACAAAATATAAAATGAAATAGTATACTTGCCTCCTAGAAAATGCAGTTGACTGGACAATCTTTCATCAAGAAACAACACTTGATAAAACTCCAAGAAAGCAAATGAACAGGAGACGGCTACTTTTTCTCCATTCTTCTTGCAGTCCTTTCGAGATCCAATCAACACTCGACACAGAAGTCCCGCAAAAAGTAACAGTTCGAGAAATATATCCTTGAAGATATTCTTCGCTTAAAGATTCAACTTTTACGGAGAAATAAACAAAAGAAACACTGAAATTTGCAACCCAGTCCACGAGCAAAGCAATGAAAAGTGAGAAAAAGCTTAAAAGGAGAAAACCCCAATGATGGTATCTTCAATTTCTCACATCTTTTACCCGTAAAACGGTTCGTTAATTCATTTCTCTCTGCACATTGTTTTCACGTAGTATGTGCGTTGGTGTGTGTGTAAAAAATGCAACTGTACTGTAGCGGAGGCAACCTGGGCTGGACTTTTTGCTTTTTCAAAAAAATAATAAAAAATAATCATAACAATAGTCGTAGCATGGGCAATTCATAAATAAATTTATTTCATAAAGAAACGGAATATTTAGTAGATTACTCATTTTATTTCTTTGGACTGCCATTAAATCTTTTTTATTATAAATTTTCAGTTTTCCTGAAATTTTAAGTTCATATGATGCTGTTATTTTATAAACGGTGACAATGCACAATTTCAAATACATTTACAAATATATATTTTAGTGACCTACAACAAATATTCTAAAAAAAATACGAAATATGATGAAACATCGAGCTTTGCAAACGTAAACGAGTTGATTCCAAGCCAAACACCAATTAATCTATGCTTAAAAATACACCTAATATAACACAACAGTTCATTATTACAATATCTAAATGAAATGAACGTACGTACGCTTCATACATAATGGATGATCGAATCAGAATGGTCTATAGTTCATCTGGTCTATGAAATTAACGTGCGCTTAAAGAGAAAAATGGTAACCATTTATTTACAAGCTAAAAAAAAATATTTATTCACAAAACTAGATAAATCTTGAATTCGGAAACTGGTATTCCACTATTAAATCCTGCGAGATTTATGACTCATAACTCCTAAGCAATAGACAAAAGTTATGGCACTTAACTCTTGAATTAAGAAAATTGAGCATGATCTTTACGTACAACGTATTTTTATTTTTCTGATTATTGGAATTTTAATTTTGGATTATAAATAAATTATTATGTTATAATATGCGAGATTAACCGGAAATCGGATAATTAAAATATCTTATATGATTGAATTGTCAACAGCCTAAAAATAATCACATGGATTGAGCATAAAATAAGCCTCTATCAATCCACGAGATGGTGTCACATGAAGGCACGTGAACAAAGGGTGAGGCACGTGCGGTAAAAACTTAATTACTTTTCAATTCGTAGGTCAACACCTACGAGGCAGGCGGCATCTTTATTATGATTGGGTAATAATATTTTTTTTAAAAGGAAAGAAGGTGTAGTTTTGAAATTATTGGTTACGTTGTTGAATAAACCAATATCATATTCACTCGGTGGGTATGCACAACGTTGCATTCATACATACATATAACCATGAATTGGTCAGATGCTCGTTACAATACGTAGTCATTTTCATGAGTTTTTATGAATCATGCTGTGATTTATAAACTCGCTCCTCCTTTTCGTGGATAAGAATTTAATTTAGCTAGTGTTCGTAAATGGCTAAATATCTGATTTGAGATTCAAATGTGGCTGAAATGATGTATTGAATTGACCATGCCATGCTTCAAACTACAAATATTGTAATTTAAAAAAGATTGATTATAATAAAAAGGACAAAAGAAATCCTCCACGTGGAATGATGAAGAGAACATTTTGTTTTTTTTGGGACCTATCCTGTCATCAATCAACTAAACATGCTTAATAATAATTATCCTACACTGACAGACCCCAGCTCTTGTCAATTTCTTGGAGAAGCTGTTAAATATTTGGTACTGTTGAAATTACATATTGGTTCTAAAGATACCCCTTTTCCGTTTCAAAACGATGCGTGGAAAGAAGAATGAAAAGATGTGATAACAAAGTCCAGCAACTTCTAGAATCTAGAGGGACAAGGCACGTGGCAACAACCAAAACATCTGAATATGCATGCAACGTGTTCTTTGACAAACAATCTTGAATTAATTTATAGATACAAACACAGACACAAGATTGAGCACTAAATCAATTGCAAATCTGACGAAACTCGACAAGGAATGGATAAGGAAAAACGAGAAGAAAACGGAAAAGAGGTGGAGGCAGAGAAGAAGGGTGGCAACAAAGAAGTGAGAGATGAGATTGATGAGCACAGGCGCAGCAGCAAGAATGGTGGACATGGTAATGATGCCAAGAACGATGTCAAAGTTAAAGGGCTCCCACATCAACAAGTTCCACAGCCCGCCGATTTCGACACTACCCTGCTCGAGTCACTATAAGAAAAAGGTTCGCTCCCTTTCGCCAACAGTAATTTAAAACACAAAATAAGTGGAAATTCTTCTCTTTTCCATTATGTACACAGCACCAGTCTCACCCTGTATATTTTAAGTGGTTGTGAAATATTTTATTGCAAATTAATGAAAGGATGGAGACATAGTGAGACGGCAAAGTTGTAATACATACTTGATTCCAGGGACTTAGCCAGAAAAAGTTTTGATCCTGGACTAAAAATTTGTGAGCTAAAATGTGGGCTAAAATTTGTGATATACTCAATGTTATTTTATTTTTTAAATTTGTGGGCTAAAATGTGGGCTAAAATGGGCTAAAATTAAAAAAAAAAAAAAAAACTACAACCATATTTTTAAATAAGTCCCAAAAATCAAGCTTGGGCTGGTTGGGGTGGGCTCCGTCCCTGCTTGATTCCTATTTCCCGGCGACTGGGGATTATATGTGCAGGAATTTAAAGATTGATAGTAGAGAAAATAGAAAACCTACCTTGATTTGCAGAACTTGAATGGAGCAGCGATCGTATTCAGTAGGCAAGGCCATTCTCTTGATGATGGAGCAAAGGTATGGAATATGTATGTGATTTGAATAATCTAGAATATTCTCCATTTCTATGCATGAGCGCCATGTGATTGCCAATCTGCGTGAATGAATGGTTCAAATGATCAGCTCTAAAGATATAAATTGGAGGATTTTGAAGATTTTATTTAATTCAATTTGTGGAATCATATAGTTGAGGCTATGCATCTTAGTACAACAAAACAAAAAAGTATAATTTTTCCAATAAATTTTTTTACAAAAGAAAATATTATTTGAATTTTGTCCACCTAGTTCTTCTAACTACGTCAGTCTCCACAACTATTCACAACCTGCCTTAAAGAGGATATATTTTGCGAATGTCTTCATCAAGAAGCATGATTCCCTATCTAAGACAAGTAATAGAATAGAATATAAAGATTTATTTCCAAAGAAAGATAAATTCTCAAAATCATACCATTTCTAAATAAAGGAAGTTCAACTTGGCTCAGGCTTCTTATTCATTGGATACTTGACCAAATTAAGCATTTTTCCACAACAATTTGTCCATCGTCCATAACCAGGATTCTATCAGCTCCTTTGACAGAAGACAGCCTGTGGAAGCGGGCTCTGAATTGCTTACAAACGCAAAGGGGCGTAGTGAGGAACTAACCTTTGTGCTATTATAATGATTGTCAGTTTCTTCGAATCATTTTTCAAACAATGAAGAACCTCCTGTCCAGTGTACTTATGGAAGTACAAGAATGTCAAATGTACTATAGTTTTGAAGATGATATACCCTCCCTTTAAATCTTATACCTTCATATAACTTTCACTCTCAACATCGAGAGAACTGGTGGCTTCATCAAGTACCAGTATCTCAGGATCTCTGAGGATGTCCCTTGCTATTGAAATGCTGCTTTTGCCCTCCACTCAGCAAATTATCATCAATTATGGTATCATAACCATTAGAAAGAGAGATGAAATCGTGAGCGAATACTTTTATATCTTTTCTCTTCTAATGCTTCTAAAGCAGCCTTTTCTCTTCTAATACTTCTAAAGCAGCCATAGCTTATGTTCGACTCGACATTACCATGGAAAATGTGGGGCTCCTGATCGTTAAGAACTTTCAGCGAACAACTTTGTGCAGCAACGTTCAACCAAATTCAAGTTTTTGCGAGTCTAACCTGCCCAACAAATCCAATCTTTTCTCTCAGCCAACTGACGTCCATCTCTTTAAGAGGAATGCCGTTTATATAAATCGGGATATCAGGAAACACGGACAGATGTAAAAGTTTCGCGTTACAAGATCACTGGAGACGAAATCATAAATAGAGAGCATTCTGGAGATGAAAATTGTAAACCATTTCATACAATTTGTATAACTGTCCGTCACTTATACACATTAGCTAACTCGATGCATCCTGTCAGCTCTTGAAATTTTACTCCTGTCAGAGAATAAACAGCAAATTCATGGATTGAGTAGCAACAAATAATCAGTTAAATGGAATTCAATGTAGAACAACCAAACGGCTATAACTAAACGATCATTCTTGCTTTCTCAACCTTCCCAGAGGCCCGTGAACCTGTTCACTGAATGGAAAAAATGGAACCTAAAGTGTATATGCCTGCCATGTAAAAAGGTAAATGTCGAAAGAACATATTTAGCTCTCTCTCGTACTGTTATAGGGTTACCTTAAAATTTGAAGGATTGAAGATTTGACATTGTGAAACTGATTGTGCATCAGTAAAATTGCAAGGATTGAAGAGTTGAGCGTCATAGAACAATTCCAAGGAATCTTTTAATAATCAGCCTAATTTATGAAAGTATGCCGACTATAGAATTCCCAGACATTAAAAGGCATCGATCATGAGCACATCAGATAACAAAAAAAAGGCAAAAAAAAAGTCACCAACCTTTTGATAAGGACAGACTGCTAGGTGAACGAGGCATCGACTGTGAAACTTCTTCACGGGCACCGACAGACTGAAGCAACGACGACATGTTGTCTTCCTCCAGGCCGCGTAAATCAACCACTCACAATATAATACACACTTTGTCAGTTCCTCATCAGAGAGACGGCGGGATAAAATAGACGTTCATCCTAAAAGAACTGCAAAAACCTATAATATAATTTCAGAATATTTATGTACATATCAGATTTTCTAGTACAATGTACAAATTTTTGTTATCATTATCAAATAGAGACAAACCTGGGTCATTCTATACAACACGATGAAGCTCATGTTCTTCCAGAGTCCATGAGTAACACTTTCTCGCATACCCACGGACGCCATCCGGTCAAGCCATTGGGTGAACCTCAAAAGCTAAATGTTTTACGCAAATAAGTCTACAGATACCCAGCTTCAGCTTGCACACGTTGCTGCTTTAATATTCAGGAAAACCATACAAATGAAGCACGTGATTTGAATAACATTGTAAGACCTTTGACACTCTTCTCTTTCTGTTCCATACACCCAGATTGTTTTGATTGAAGACAGTGTTTCTTGGGCAACCTGATTTTTTTTTTGGGAGAAGAGATTTGACAAGTACGATGAGGAATAACAGATGTATTGAAATATCAGTTAATTTTCTGATGTACATCATTGGCAGAGGAGGTCAAATCTTGAGCAAGCTTTGCTGCTTTTTTCTGGTACCTGTCCAAAAAAGACAAACAAGACGAAAAAGAAATTTTCAGTTCTCCAAAAAACTGCAAGTGGGAAACAAACAAGGTGCTAGTTCAACATGATAGGAGCGAGAATTAGGATACTGGTGCAGTCCATTGTCGATAATCAAAGTCAAATAACAAGCTTTAACGTCAAAATATCCTAGACTACTACAAATACGGTTAGTTATTGACAAATTGCCAAATCAAGGCACTATAAAATGAAAAATTGTATTAAAAGCCACTAAGAAGATCCGGTTTTTACGAAAATACAACAAAAAATTTACCAAGACTATGTACTATCTAGGCAGTAAAGGGTCACATGAAATATCCTAAGATACTGTTAACAACAAAATCATATATAAACAATCTAGCAGAGAATCAGAGGAGTAAACTGTGAAATTGAGTATGCAAAGAAGTATCTCAAAACTTACAGGCCACACATAACAAAAATTGCAGATAAAGTAAAGCATATGATCAGTGATGACAGTGCTAGGGGCCACGACAAAATCACCGAGTTGACAAAAGCACCTGAACCCAGAAAAATATAAGTCAATAGAGAAGACCAAAATTAGGTAAGTGATCAATACTTTAGAATGAGCTAGATTAATGGTGACCTGAAGAATATTTCTCAGGATCAAATGTATATTATTTCAAATTGTATGAGATAATCGTTGACAATCTGCAATAATCCTGCTTAGTCAGATCCCCAACTGCTTCTGAGTCAAAAAAGGACATATCCTACATAAAATGTAACGCCATCCTGATGAATTACACAATATGTAGAAACTAATAAAGAGCACATGTCGAATCATGTTCCAAACCTAATTGTGCATAGTCTAAATAAAATACAACCCGAGAAGAGGACTAAATAAAGTTTCTCTCGGGAGCTTAACCTGCATGACTTCAGAAAAAAACCAATTAATACCACAGCTCTACATCTGATGAAGTGAACAAGCCACAACACATGCGTAAGCCAACTATCAAGGTTAAAAAAAAGACAATAGTCCTTTTGAGCATCTAAATGGTTGCTTAAACAAGATATACGGCATTGAGATAAAATTCCAAAACAGAAACGATTATCAGATAACATCTATTCCTGGATGTTTGTTATAGAGCCCCAATTCTGACATTTGATCAAGTATGTTTATTGTCACAAATTATATCTTACTTTGCAAAATAAAACAGCAACAATTTAACACCAAGACGGAAGACTCAAAGGAAATCCAATCTAATGCAATATAAAATACTTTTACAAAAGAAATGACCGAGTTCCTTCGAGGAAAAATGGTGCCCCAAGATCAAGAAAAATATCCTCACTGAACATAATTCTCTCCCCTTCCATAACAATGCTAGTACTACCTGAATCCTCAATAAAATTCTCAATACCCATTGCCCCCCACAATAACCAACTCTGCCCTTTAAATTCATTTTCCCTCCACTGCATGTGATCGCCTATTCTCTCTCCCTCTTCCAAGCCCTTCTAAAATATTTGAAGACTTTGGATTGTCTTGTATTTCATAGTCTTGGCCCAACCCACTAAAATCCCTTTGGCCCAAGTTCGCAACATTTACGACGACAATTAGAAATGACTTGCAGAATTGAAAATAGTAATATAATATGGCAATCTGCTTGCTTGAAGTTATTAGCACATGCCACGAGAAACGGGTACACTTAAATGTAGATGAGTTAGCAATATCCTTAAGGTTTCATTGGAGGTGGAACGATGTAATCAATGAATTGAAAGCTTCTCTTAGTGTTCACATGAGCATTTACTTTTTTATGAAGTATGATTTCGAAATGCATTGAATCATAGTGTCGTTCTTTTCAAGAGGGCATACAGTTGATAGACAAGTCTTTTGCTACATACCACCCAAAAATAAATGTGAGTTAAAGGTAGTTTCAAGTATTCCCATCCAAGAAAGATGGCATTCTATGATTTCAAAAGTATAGAACTCTTGAGCTGAAAGTCTCAGATGGTAGAACATTAAGGTTTCACCATTTACTGCAGAAAAAACAGAGTCCATGATTATTCCGGGCATTGAAATATCTGAAAGCTGCAGAAAAGATGATAGTTCAATACATAACATCAGGGACTTTTATAATACACCGTACGAAAATCCAAATCAGACAAGAATGATATTCAATAAGAGTAAACGATCCCATCAGCTATGTGAAATACTTTATAAGAAGAAGAGTGCGCAAAACAAATACTAAAGAACAGCACTGAATGAGTTAAATAAGTTAAAGAGGACAGAAATGATTTACAAGTTCATGCCCGATCAAAGATGTACAGTCGCGTCAAATGATCGCAAAAACAGAGTAAAGAACTCTATAGAACTGATCACACGAACCGCTGCAAGCCAAATGATGTGTACAGAACCCCTTTCTCATCATTTATCAAGGCCCACATTTGATTCAGAGCACTCAAGACAGTCACCGGCTTCGCCGCAATCGATGAGCTACCAATTTCTCGCTCGCTATCAGCCAGTCTCCACCAACTTCCACAGGGAAAATCTCTCCGAATAAACTACACCCATCTCTTCAAAACGTGAATAGTTGCATCCCTATCGCCGCAGCAATAATCCACCTTGCTTAAATGCATTTGAAACTGAATTCTCTTAGGAATTTTCACTGAATTAAATTAGTAAATCGATAACTGCGACTTAGCGTTGGGATATGTACAGAATCAGAGGATTGGAATTTGGTTGAGGGGACAATAGCTTGAAAACGATTTGTTTCTGTGATATTTGAACGGGCCTTGAAAATGGAGCGTGGACGGAAGATTGGCCATTGCAGAAGCAACAAACGCCTCATAGATAGTCGAGGAACCAGCGGTAAAGATTCCGCCGCTGTCCACCGGCGACCAAAGCTCCAATTTCAGCTCAGGTCAAGTTCATGTCAATCCCCACTCTTTGTGAGAATGAAAAGATCGGTGCATGATGTAATCTGTCTCGCTTATCCAGCCCAATTATAATGGGAACAAAAGGTCAATTGAAAAGCCCATTGTAGCCCAATATATAATTTTTTCAATGATATATTATAAATTTCCTCGAAATTTTTATATATAAAAATGAATTTTTTTAAAAAAAAAAAAACAGATTTCTTTGCAGTTAATGAAGAAAAAATTAAATTTCAACTACGAAAATTTAATATTAACTTGTCGATAACTAATTGGCTGAACTACAAGGGCAATACAATATTTTTTTTGAACACTTTTGTCCAACACAGATGATGATACCAAGTTGGTGTTGTGCAGCCCCGATAGGTAGCTTGGATGGTAGTAAGTTCAACTTTTTTTTGTTTTTGTCATCTCAATTTTGAGTTTGTTACACAAAATTTGTCAAATGTGGTTTATCTAGTCAGCATGATTTGCATGCTAATGTGTTGACCCTTTGGTTTCACCTAGAGCATACCAAAGATAACAGCTGCGGGTTCTCAATGTTAAAAAAATGTCGGTATTGCGTGAACATTGCAAGTTTTGAGTTTCAACTTAAATCATGCTTTAAAAAACTTAAAACATAAGGTATTTAAAAAAAATAAATGAAATTTTCATTAACAAAAAAATCTATCATATTTACCATATGTTTGTAAAAACAATGGAAAATAAGTTACGTGATCCATAAAGTAAAAACAAGTGCGCCGCATAATTAGTTTCACGCGTGCAATGCAATGATATTGGAACAAATATATCTAATATCCAAAACTATAGATGCATCCAAAGAACAAGAAATATGTTTATCCACAACAGAAAGAACACCGTCTTCACAATCAAGGGCGAAGGCACATGGCTGTTTATCCGGGCTTTAGCCCAGGTGGTCCAATTTTTTTTAAAAAAATGTATATGTAAATTTTGTATAATTTTGGAATAATATGATATTAGCCCGGATAGATCAATTTAAAATATTAAAAAAATTAGAGTTTAAAATTTCAAGTGCGGACGAAGTCATATTTCTGGCTCCGCCACGGTTTACAATCCACAAACATAAACATCTTAAATCATAGTGTGTTAACTATGTAGCCATGTAGGAACTGAGAAATCAATAATACATGTTCATTGATTTATTGTTGATGCGACCTACACATATTATCACGTGTACCATGTTAATAACAATAATAAGCTTATATATTAATTAATCATACAACAATACCTGGGGTGATTCGATGTTTTTTCTTAAATCTATTAAAATATTGAGTAAATAATCCACTGTCACTAAAACATAATCAAATCACGATTATTTTTGCAAAGAGTGTGGCAACACAAGTTAAAAAGCGAGACACGTGGAGCTATGAATTTGTAGCGATTCCGATTGATTCGATGCTACATGTGTGGCACTGTCCTCACATGATTTGGATGGACAAGATTCACACACATATGTTATTTTAAAAAAATTAGCGAGTCCCATGTATGTGTGGCTAAATTTGAACATCCTACTTGGAGGACGTAATCAACGAGCGATTCCCGTCTTGCGATTGGGACAGGTGATTGATTGTACCCCTGCTTAAAAAATCCAACGGTCGCTATTGGACATTGAGCACAGTGTCCAATCACCGCTTTTCACGGGCTACACCCCGAATATTTTCCTCCTCTCTCCTTGGCGCCAAAACCCCCCTTTCCCGCCAAAAATATCACGGTCAGGACGGGCAGGACAAAAGACAACCGAATCCGGGTCGGGGTTTTCGGCCCGTGAACCAGAACCAGGACTATTTTTAAAAAATTATTATAATAAATTGATTGTATAAATATATAATTGGGTATAGAATCTTCTACTGCATAGGATTCCTACCATGTGTGCATGTTTAACAAATATATGCTCCCATGCATTGGATTCCTATATTAAATGCGATTCCATGGATTTGGAAGTTTTGAGTAGAAATTTCAACGACACCAAATCACCAACGTAATTGAAAATTGGAATGGATTTCTCTTCTAGTTTTTGATGTTTATCTGCACTACATTTTCCAACGTTCTCATTATTTTTAATGAAATTTTAATTTTATCTTTTGTTGGATCGATCAGAATGTATGCAAAAATCAAAATAATGTTGTTGTTATTAAGATATTTGAGAAATAATAGTTTTAGTTTCAACAAATTTTTAATGCGAAAAAATTAATAGCTAATATTTAAAGGGGAAAAAAAAAGAAGAGAATTCATACTTAGAAATGGAATAAAAGTTGTAGCAACGGTTTAATCGTAATTACATGACTGTTTAGTACTATCAATGTTATAACGGTGATTATTTCATTTTCTTTTAAAGTTTTCGGTATTTTCAAAAATTTCACTTGTAAATTAGGGCATTTTAAGATTTCAATTTCTATTTTGTTGTGTGGGGCTTCACATATTTCGGTATACCGGTATTTAGGTAATTTACCGATACCGTGCCGAAATTTCGGTATAGTATCGGCATCCGGTAACCCAATACTGTATTTTTCGGTACGATATACGATATTGTTTGGAAAACTCGGTATATCGTACCGAACCACCCCTAATCAGTTTATCCAATCGACGAACCAACTTCAGTTCAAGCATATTTGACACGAGGTATTCGATTTGAAGTATAAATTTCATGTTTTTTGACGATGTTCGAAATTCAACCATTTCTGAAATAAATACGATAAATTATTAAATAATACCGACATTGAAAATTGCTGGATGATGTATGATTTTAACTAATAATAAAAAATTGAAGTTGGCTTATTTGAAATTATTTTCAATTTATTATAACGAGAAATTTTAATCCTTAAATTGAAATTGAAGCATTGTTTGTTGGTTATTATTCATTCAAATTAAATGTATAAGCTATTTTTTGATACAAAATTTTCGTAGTTTAGCGGATGTTTTGATATAGTATATATATTAATGAATTTTGATTTTAATTTTTTTAGGGTGTTTTTTTATGTTAGTATTATTGATGTTGTTTGTCATAATAGTAGGAGAGTCACATGTTATTAATGTTGTTTGCTGCAGTAGTAGGGGGACATCGTTTGTTGATATTGTTGTTCGTGATATCAATCATTGTCCATAAACAATGGAGGGATGTTTAGATAGTACGACTAAGTTAGAGAGTATTTATGTTATAATTTTAGTTATATCTTACGTCGTTCTTAATATAATTTTTTATTTATTAAGATAATATTTGTTGTATATACTCATCCTTCGAGTACCGTTTCTATTGTACATGTTATAGAATTAGTGCTGAATATGATATAGGTAAAAGATTAGGTTTCTTTAGTCAAAAAAGTATTATAGTTAATTGTGGATGGAGACAATATAATTTATTGTCTCATTGGAGTTATGTATTGATGATTATATTATCTCTGATATACTGATGTAAATAGTGTGTTGATTGCATTATTTTAATCAAATGTACATTATATTATTATGTAGTCGAAATAAAAAATTTATATGTATTATATCACATATTGTATTACTACGTGGTAAAATTTGAAGTGCCAGAAGTTTATTTTTATTTTTTAAAAAAATATATATATATATAGCAAAGTGTATTTTAGTGTATCAATTACACAAGTGAGCAAAAAATCTCTCCAAGTGTATTTGAGTGTATTCAATTACACAAGTGAGCATCTATGTTTTGTTTTATTAAAAAAACATAATCAAAATTATTTTGCTAACTATCATGCAAATTTTTTACTTCTCGAATATCAAGATATCATAAACAAGATATTTATTAAATTCTGTCAGATAAAATATAAATAAAGAAATAAAAGGGACTTAATACCATGTAAATTATGCAGCCATTATATGTATTATAAACCCGACAATATATTATAGTACAGCATTATATTATGTACTTGTTGTAGTAATATATACAATAAATTTATGGAGCTCTTTATTTTGTATGGGGAGGAAAAGGATAAAGAAACCAAGTCTGATTCCATTATTGAGCCAATAAAAGGGATACTTTTGGCCTTTTTGGTAACAGAAGTTTCACCCAGTAACCAAATAATATTGACGAATTGATGACATCTCTCTAATGTAGTAGACAATTATTTTTTTCGGGGAATCCAATGAAAAATCTTCTTGATTGATTGATTATATTAAGTTTTCATTTCAAATTCACTGAAGTTGATTACATTAATTTTTTATTCGGTTCGAACTTTGGCTTTTTCTACGTTGTGACGTATTTGTATCAATCGATTTAACAATGGATTTTAAATTATCAGACAAGTTATCATTTTCTGAATCATCATAATTGATTTCCATAAAATTACTTCGAACCTGTTGAGGATCTTGGACCTCGAGGGATGATAGTCTTGGAAGTTCGGTCATTGCTTGAATATCCAGTACAAAATCTAAAGTGGTCATGAATCTGACAGATTAAGGTTTTTTTTTTTAAAAAAAAAAAAAAAAAAAAACCTCAGGCTTTGAAGCAAAATCAAGTGCTAATCCCGAGAAATCTTTTCACATTCAATCAAAACGCTTTTTATTTAATCAAACTTCTTTTAAATAAACAAACAAATCTCCTTCCTAATTCCGAAGTGGAGTTAGTTGTGGCAATAGTTTAATATATCCCGAGTCTTATGCTCCTTGTAGAGTGTTATCCCAATTTTTAACCCTCCCATATAAAGATATTAAATGTAAATTTATAAATTATTATATATAATTGACATCTTACATCAATTTTATACGTTTGAAACATCTCAAATTCGAGATCCGACTATAGCTAATCCCTCCATTAACGGGAAAAAAAATATATAGAATATAACATACAAAATGGTATGTACGCTAAATGAGTTTGAGCAAGAAACACAAGAAATTCATTTTATTTTAAATAAGATTTTGAATTCGAACCTTAGTCAAGTTGAAAACGAGGCTCTACGAGAGCTTTGAATGTAATAATTTAACTCAACTTGTCTTTCATAATAATGTTATTATAGTTCGGTGGTATGATTTTTTTGTTAATTTTCAATATTCATTTAGATATATCCAATTTACGTACCACGACAAGATTTTATGACATAATTTAATGCATCTATTCTAAGTAGTATGCCAATGTTTATATAAAAATGTAATAAATTAAAAGTAAAATTCTTTATTTAAAAAAAAAAATTTTGTACGTACGTTACTCAAGAAATCAAATATTGTGTAACAATGGCTGTTAGAGGGTAAGAAACATTTGAATTTTGTAGACATTCATTTTTTGTTTGTATTTTACAACATCAACGTGCGTGTGTTGTTGATGGTTTAATGAGGAAGTATGATGTGGCCCAATGGAATTTGACTGTCCAAACAGGGCCTCGGAGTTACAGACAACCCCACATAGGATTCTCTATTTAACACGCTAAATTATGCGAGTGCTAGTCCTTTTTTTTTTTTTTTTTATTATCGGCCATTACGAACGGGGCTTGACTTGGGACTCCTCATTTTCAGGTGCACACGGTACATATATAAAGAAAATTGGACCACAATTGCAAATAATCGATCAAAATAAGTGATCGGACGATTCATTAATGGAACAAGTTGGACACTTGTGGTTTTGTAAAAGTCAAAGATAAAACCAGGCAAACGGGACTGGAACTCAAATTTTTGGGCTTGCAAGAATTATTGACGGGGATTTAAGGGGAGTCCCTCCCACCCCCACTTTGCTCCAATTATCCTTGCTCTTATATCATCTAAAATGTTAATAAAGACATTTTGCATAAGTCAGTTGTGATTCTATCGGTATGCAATGAGTCCACACGCACATATTTTATTGAGGCGTCCATATATATATGTGATCGAGTTTAAATGACTATCGTACTAAAATTCACGTGTTTACACCACCAACATGGGTGAGCAAGAAGTTTCTGGTCAAAATCAAGATTTATGGAGCAGATGTCTCAGCAATGAATACCATCTACTTTTTATGCTAGATAGATAGATTTGTCACTTTCTCAGATTTCCTTGCCATTCCTACGCACGCACGTGTTTGTTCTCTGTCTAGAGAGTATGGGTGAAAACACACAACTAAATCTAGGGTTAAAGAGCCAAGAAAAATGGAATTTATGCTTCATATTTCCTCTTACAAATGGACTTTATCAGGAAAAAGAAACTAAAAATCTTGCTTCTAAAAATGAGTAGTGAATAATTTGTCTGGTTTTTAAACGTGACAAAACGTAGAGAGGATCGACATTTTATCGTAATCTTGATAAAAGTATTCAAAAACTGAGATCTAAGTCAAGAAATAAAGCTCTGCTTTGGTGGAGTTGAAGTTTCACACATACCCATATAATTTCTATTATACATTATTACATTACCATTTCAAAAGCCTAAAGCCTACCAAGTACCGATACAGCCTGAAACTTCAAGCACAAACTAACAAACCAAAAGAAGGTGAATTTTTTTTTTAGAATAACAATCGAAAGGCCTTCGTATTCTGATGAACCTTAAAAATCTTCTAAAACTCTTTCAGTTGGCTCTCTCAGCATGACACATGAATACCGATTCCAAATCCGGGGGATTGAAGAACTCCCGGTCTCCATTGAAATGGCAAGTTGAAGCAGGGCGGCGCTTCCTCGGCGCCGGTGGGCAGGACAGTTTCTTGGGTATTTGGCTCTCACGCGCCGTCGGTGTCGTGGAGCAGGCGCCGCCCTCATCCTCGCTCTCCTCTTTGGCCCTCGTGGATATCGGCTTCAGCGGCGCTCGAACGGCGATCCCAGCTATAACCCATTTCTTCCCATCTAAATCCTTGCTGGCATCCATCTGATGCTTCTTCGAAATACCCATCTGGAGAACCGAAAATAGAAACAACAAATCCTTTGGAGGAGGAAAAAATTCTCCGGAGGTGACAAAGACTCTTTCTTTTCAAGAAAGAATATAGAAAAGGAGACGCTTTTCTTAGTGGTAAAGGGCTGGATATAAAGAAAAAAAAACGGAGGAGTAAACCAAAAGACGAAAGTCTCTTAAATTCCTTTATGCGATTCAACACGGGGGAATAAAATTAAAAGGGAGGAGGATTTGAAGAGGGGGGCTGGGCTTGGTTGTAGCACAGCAACTTTGAACAAGAAGAAAATAGAAGATCAATGGCGGCAAAACGAGAGGACTTCTTAAGCTTTACACGAAGAATTTATACTCGAAGGAGAAAGAAGAAACAGAGTAGGAAAATTCCAAAGTGGGGACGGGACGATTAAAGGGCTAATTCTCGTAGCTTGCATCAGAATCTATTCAGATTGATGACTGGGTATTTGCGTCTGTGTGTGAAATTGATAAGGGGCAGTCTTTCGGGCCGCGGCTGCCCGTCAAAGTGTCGGGGCACCTGAAATATTTTGGCGCCAATTTTCGGTGGTTTATCTAGCAACGGCTCTCGTTCCCGCCCGCGGACTTGTTTGTCCTTCCCGGATGAAATATATTATATAATAATAATATTGTTTGTTTCAGCGCCGACCCCCCTTGCCTTTGGATTTTTGGTGTATGAACCATTTTGACGGTGATACTGATACATAAAATTAACAAGAGCTAATTTTCCGACATTATTATTTATTAAAAATCCTAATGATGTATTATTCAGGGAAATTTCGTGGAATATTTAAGTATTCTCCTCGATTTGTACTTATTTCTTTAGGAACAGTTTTGGTTCTTGATAATAGTCATTATTAATGAGATGATTAATTAAAATACATGAATAATATATCTATTTTTTAGTTTCAATTATAGTATACAAACCTGAAATAATGTAGGAATGTCGAATTTCTTTTTTTTTTTTTCCCCCTCCAACCGATCATAAAATACAGATATAGGTCGGAAAAACAATGCTTAAATTTGACTTGAATAGCTATTGGTGCTTAATTTGCAATAAGGTAAACATTTAAATCTTTTACAGTGAAGGTGTAATTAGTTATTTCTTATTTAATTTGATGACGATTTGTTATTTTTAAATTATTACATATTTAAATACAATAATCCATGCATGGAATAAAACACAGCATTGTTGAAATATTTATAAAGTAATTAACTCAATTAATTTGAATTTATAACTCTCGATTTAGTGATTACTTTGCAAACCAATCCAATATATCGATTGCTTCTCAACAACAAAGCAAGCAAATAGAACGAGCGATCGATAAAAGAAAACTGTAATAAAATAAAGACAAGACATATTAAAGGATGATAAATCGGGGCCAATCGGATGACAACGCACCATGTCAGCAAAGCAATCGAGCTGGTGTGTTTGTGATTGATATTTACTCTATCTCATGTGAATGTCCAGTATATTTGTATTATTAAATTTTTAGATGTTTTAATGGATTGAATTCATTGGAAAAAAAAAAATCGAGCTGGTGTGTGATTGGACTGGATTCGATGGACTGGCCATTCTTCTTCTCATATAAGTGGACCCCACATGGATTTGTCTCATTTTAATCTCTATCATATTCCAGTGTGGTTTGATTGATTGATTAATATATTTTTAGTATATACTAATCATTGTCCAGTGTGAAATTCTCGTTGAGCACCAAATATTCTGTATTACTCCCAAAATTTACTAAATAAGCATAACAAGTTCTATCATCATAAGAACAAAAATAATAGAAATATGTGAAAAATAGTTTTATGATCTTGAAACGATATACAACTTCAAGAGGTGCTAATAAAATGTTTTTTTATATATAATTTTATTTTCAAGTGCTAATAAAATGTTTATTAGCCTCTATATTAACATTTGAATATCAGTCCATAAATTTCTATGCATTTCACATACGAACAATGATATAATTGCTCCAAATATCCTTTAAAATTTCTCTGAACAATGAGATAATTGCACCAAATATTCTATGAAATTCTCGTTGAGCTAATATACTCTTCTATAACAGATTCAAACAATTTAGTTCATATGTTGTATTTTTTAAAGAATGCAGACACATGTCTCTGTGAAAAAATTGCAGTAAATATCCTAAACGTTTTTTTTTTCGCGTATTTAATTTTTTTGTTCTTGTTCAATATATTATTGATTGGCACAATTAAATCGAAAAAATAGTGGGAAACTTTAATTTGAAGTAGAAGATGATCATTTTTATAATTAATTGGCTAAAATGTATAACTACACCTCATTTGTAACGATATTAGCTCCAAGAATTCGAAGTTGTTAAACATATTAGTCAATTAATCATATATTGAACGCTATTAAAAGTGAAAAACAAGGAAAAACATTGATGTGTAATTATCGTAATTTTCTCATAGAAACTGAGGTCTTCATGTTCGAAAAAATATGACATACAGACTAAAATGCTCAAATTCTTTTACATTGAAGGGTATTGGATCAACGAGAATTTTCATATGGATATTGACACAATTTTCATATTAATATATGGACCAAAATGTTCAAATCCGTTACACACAAGGTATTAATTAAACGATAATCTCACGAGAGTAATTCACGCAATTATCTTGAAAAAAATAATCAATAATTTTTTGTAAAGCTATTGAAATCTGAATCGATGAGTTTGAAGCAAGCTGCATACCCTTTTCTTAGGCTTGGATCTTACATGGCCTGACTTTAATCTTGGTGGGTTTAACTAACTATTAGTTAATTTATGTAATGGTCCAAACAATTAATTTGGCTATAAACCATCGAAACACATATATGAAGTGTGTATGTAATGCATAAAGCACGAGCGATCATCCCTGTCCTATGTGATTTTCCATGATCCATGTTAAAGTTTGGTCTGGGCGGACTTATGACAAGCCCAATGTAGTATGCATGAAGTTTATTGGATCTTAGAGCCAATCAAATTTGTGGGCCTTCAATTGATTCGTTGTTGGGCCGATTTGGCACTCCGTCTCAAACACCCTTTCAACATTTCCTATTGCACTCACCCTAATTTACATCACATACTAAACATTATATGATTTACGAGTTTTTCAGATAATAAGTTATATGTCACAAATATTTGATTTTATATGTTCATGCAAAGGTCGATCATTATTTTATCTTTTTAACTTTGAGAACCCGCAACCGCTACTTTTTGTGTGATCTGGGTAAATCAAAAAGGTCAACACAATAACTTGCAAACCACGTTGAACAAGTAAACCACACTGTAACAAACTCAAAGCTGAGATGACAGAGACGTAGAGAGGATGAATCTCATCTATATTCATTCACCTCTAGTATTAATTTCAATATATTTTATTTAATTTTTAAATAAGGAAGCAAATTAAATTAAACAGGTTTCTCACTACATTATATGATTCACAGTACTCACAGTGCATTATGATTAATTGATATTTGTTTATTTTCAATAAACTTTCCAAAAAATACTGTTAAAATACAGGTAAAATGTGTCCTTAATTATACGTTATAATTAACAGGAAAAAAAATTCGTGAAATTAAAATCAGATCATCAGATAATAATAGTTTTTTTATTAAAAAAAAAATTATAATTTGTTGGGAATTAATTAATTAAAATATGTACAGAACACAGAAACCTGCGTGTAGGAATCATCAATTGATCATTACGTATCATGTATTTGAATCCAATGGAAGATTATAATTGCGTAGATCTACTTCTTTTGTTATTATTACAAATAATTTGGTACGTTGGACAAAACAATTTCACAACCTTTTCAGTGTAGTACGTGCACGATCCATAGGAAAGATCTGATAAATATATTTCAATTACTTATATATGTGTGTGTGTGTCATAGGGTGAAGAAGAAGAAGAAGAAGTAAAAACAGCTCTAATGTTGGTATAATAAGTGAAGAAAAAGGTCTTTCTTTTTATAAGAAATTAGACTTGAAACTGTCATGCTCATAAAGCCATATTTTTTGAATTCTGAAAAATGCTTTTTTAAAAGTAATCTTCTCTTCAAGACATTCATTTTTCTAAAAAAGTGCATTAAAAAGATATATATACATATATATATATATATATATATATATATTTTGGTGGGACAGCTTTTAATATTCAAACACACGCTTAGCGACCTTGACAAAATAAATGTACTCTATAGAGAAAAATTTGTACCAAAAAATTGATGAGAAATCCTAAATATATATAAGGAGAAAATTGTTTTTTTTGTTATTTATGTTTGTTTTTTTGCGAATTTAATCTTCTATATATTTTTATAATTGAGTTTTCATCTGTATCTGCATACCATGTTTTTTACATTTTGGTAATTTATTTCAATTTTATTAACGCCACATGGAAAAAAATTAAAATAACAAAACAAAAAAAAAATCAACTAATTAAATTGAATTTTGATAACATATATTATCAAAATTGCAAAGAAATAAACATAAAAAAATAAATTTACAATTTTCCTAAATATGTAGTAGTAGAATATTTTGGGCTTTCACCGACTTACAATTGTTAGTTGTTCGGCTGGATAAAATTTTCCGTAGACTTTGACAATCTTCCTTCAATGAGCTAGTTTTTGGAGTTAAGTTAGTTACAACTCTCAATCTTAACACTGTATAAAAGCTCAGATTCTACCGTTATATATATGTTGGACTGTCCATAATTAGATCATCAATTGTTTTGTAAACTTTAAGTGCTCTAGATATTCATTCATGGACGTGAGAGTCAATTTTCAATCTTAACAACAATTTTTTATTGTCATTATATTACTGAAAAATATAGGAACGTGGAATTCTGAATGCTACTTTCCTATATTTTAAGAAAAGATATAAGATAAGGGTCAAACAATTTGGTTCAGACAAATTATTTGTAGTGCAAATTGGAAAACAGTGTTTGAGGAAACAAATAAAATCAAGAAGATCATCGATATCTGTCGTCTTAGAGGATTTGAGATCTGATGCATGTTAAAGGTGAGGCATGCATTAATTGCCTAATCTCCTCACTTTTGTACACCGCCGTTACTTCTTTTTCATTCTTACACTTATAATTGAATACTTCAATAAAAAAATAAATTAATTTCGCTGCAAAGGGAACTAATTTAATAGCACTCAGAGATACCGTACTAAATATGAGTAAATTTAATCGTAATTTTGGTCTCCCTGCTGATTTCTTTATGATTGATTGTGTCGTTAAATTTCAGTGTTAATTTTTTATATTTGATTTTTTTTTCACCCCCGACAATATAATTATTTATGCGATTTAATATAAAATGATTAAATTACGAAATCAAAATTGTCAAAAAATAAATGATATAGATGTAAGACTATATTTCGACAATATTGTAAACCAAAATCACCGATAGTTATACATAAACGACAAAAAAAAAAACTTTCTGCTCTGATATACAAGTGATTAAAAATCATTTTGCACCATGGAAAAAATCAGAGATGCTAGTTTCATGAATCCCCGTGGAACCAAATCTGTTTTCAGTGATCACTAGTTTCCACCACATCATTTAGTTAGAGAAGAGAGTGCTCGTATGATTGATCAGTCTGCGGCTACAGAAAAAAGTGTAAGTTTACTCCTTTTGTATTTATTCTTTAGCTCCCTCTCTCTCTTTCTTTCAGAAGAGAGGGTTACAGTCTAGCTAGGGTTTCCCATTTCGTATCTTTGCCTAATTAACAGGAAATACATAGAAGAAATAGAGTGTATTTTTAATCGATAACTGGCTGGATCATCCTTGTAGGAAAAGTGGGCAGCTGCTAAATCGAGGAGAGGGTTGTTTTCTTTAAATTTAGACATATTTTGCAAGAAAGTTGAGGAAAAGTTGTTGGAATAGGCAGATTTTCGGACAGTAGAGATCGATCCACTGAAAGAGGTATGTATATATCGATATAATGCTACTATATGAAATAACTGATTCATATTTTGATCATCCCGACATTAAATTCGAGCTGGTACAAGGAGGAACTATGCCAATAATTGCAAAATATTATAGCCGTATTTAATTTTTTTTGTTTCTTGCAAAATTAAACAAAGACTTTTCCTCCAATCATGTCTTTTTCCTTGGAAAAAAGGCTTCACGGGTGAATCAAATTTAAATTTAGAATTAAGTTCCTGTTAGCAATTACTAGTATATATAATTGCTATGATTTTTTAATTCCAGTAGTCTTAGGTTCTATACTGCACATTAATTACAACCGTAAGAAAAAAGCCACAAACTTGAGCTTCTTTTGTCTTAAAAAAAATCTGACCTATTTGATATAAATCTTTTAGGACTTACCATTCATGTATTTGATTGGAGGGTATATATATTTCTCGCTCAATCCTTGATCAAAACCAAATGGTTTTCTTGAAATTTTCTAGAGCAAATAATTAACGATGTCATAGATATTTTATTTTAAGGGAATTTATTTTGTTTTGGTTCATTAAATTTTAATTTTTGACTATTTTGGTCTAATTGTCGGCGTGATGCCAGGCACGTCAGTGATTTTCGGTGCAATGTCAGCAATTTCGATGTCAAGTCAGCATTTTTCATATCATATCGGCGTATGCTCCGACAAATTAAGACTGAAAACAAAACAAAAATCAAAGTTGCTGCAATTTCCGGTACCGAGTAAACATTTTTCCCACACCATGTGGGTATTTAATTATGGTTCATTAACTTTAAATTTTCAACTACTTTGACTATTTATTGCCTGGTGGACCAAAAATTCAAAATGTAACAAGGTATTGGGGAATCGAAACCGAATTTTAAATTATGTTTTCAGTTTCTTGAGGTTCAATTTATATTGAAAACCGAGATTTCTTGATTGATATATAGTCTTTGTTAGATTTCATAGGATTAGTAGTGAAACGCAAGTCCCAACATTTTAATCCCCTTGAGCAATTATTTTCAGCAGAATGGCATCAACTTCCAGCTACTCCAACCCTCCCTGTGCCGCCTGCAAGTTTCTTAGGAGAAAATGCCTGTCAGGCTGCATTTTTAAGCCCTATTTTCCTCCCGAGGAACCCACAAAATTCGCCAATGTACACAAGATCTTCGGAGCCAGCAACGTTAGCAAACTGCTGAACGAAATCCCCCCACACCAAAGAGAAGATGCAGTGAACTCTCTCGCATACGAAGCCGAGGCTCGGCTCAAGGATCCTGTCTACGGCTGTGTAGGAGCCATTTCTGTTCTTCAGAGACAAGTCCTCCATCTCCAGAAGGAACTGGATGCAACAAACGCCGATTTAATGCGCTTCGCGACCAACGAAAACACGCCGAATTTTAATCATAGTCCCCTGAATCATATGCAAAATAATCCTCCGAGGAATAAAAACAATAATAATACTGGGCGGAGGAATACGGATCATGGAGCGCCTGGTGGGTCTTCTTTCGACACGAATTCAGGGTTTTGCTTCCCTTATCCTTCTCCATGGATCGATAATCCGTCGGGAGAGAACACACATTACGGTGGCGGGCATGGCAGCGGCTAAGTACGTACATATATACGTAATGTATTTTGTGTGCTAATTTATCATGTTTGTAGTATGGATATTGCGAAAAATTTATGGGCACATTGGAGTATATTAGAATCCAATAATAATCAGCATATTAGCGTTTGGTCCCGTGTCATATTATATATGCATAATTATTGATTAGCGCAAGTTGTAATTCACTACGTGATTTGCAGTCTATTAGATTAGATCGTCTGATGTGCATATATCGAAAGATAGCTAACTGTTGTATAAAAAAAAAAAAACTTAATTATTAACGAGCACTCTCTTGGTCGAGGATAATTGCATATTTTATGTTGATTGGTAATTGTGTTTGAATTGAAAATGATCTTCCGATCCATATAATAGTATTATTTAATGTATCTATTAATACAAATGAATTGCATACCGTATAATGATCAGAGTTAGACATATTATTCATAAATATTGATTCGCCATATCATCCCATTACCAAAAAGGCAGTCTATGTATTGGATGGTTGATAATGTGCTTATGCATGTTTTAATGATTTATCTGCTATAAATTTTAGCAATAAATTTCAGAGCTTTTTTTTGAAGAAAAAAATTTACATATATGGTTTCATTAATACCAATCATTTTTATTATTTCTATTGCTTGGAATAGAAGATCACCACACAAAATTTAGTAAAATATTCTTCCTGTTTTCCTAAAAAAATGTTTATTGTACATCAGAAAATATTTACTTAGCGTGATTAAAAACATCAATTACCGACAGATTAAGACAAGAAACATTAATTAATGGGAAATGCATGCTATTATTATTATTTGAACAAATAACAAAAATTTATAGCTTTACAAAGGATCAAAGACAACGAAACGATTCAGATTAAATGTATCCGGCAGTGACTCATCCAAGTAAAAAAATAAATAAATAAATAAATATTTTTTGGGCATTATTACTCGAATAATGAAGAAAATTGCCACCGTCAATCTGCACATTATTGACTTTTTTTTTAAATGATTATTATTTTACATATATTAATATTACATTGTTTTACTTCTCGCATCTCAATTATATGAAACAATAATCATTGTCCACAACAGTAAAAAAATCCTAGGAAGATCTTTTTTCCCCATGTGAATGAACATGAACCTACAGAAATACAAATGCTTTTTGAGTAATTTATCTCGTGTACTCTATAAGAAAAACTATAAATTTGTAAAAAAAAAGAAATATTAAAAACTAAGGGAGAAAATAGCTCTCGATCTACTCGTCCGGTCTATCTCCATCTTTATTTTTGATAAATCTTCATCTGAGTTTCGTCTGACTAATCCTAAAAAATGATGATATCCATAAAAGCATGAATATGGTATTTAATTTAGTGAAAGACCTAAAGATATATTCGAGTTGATGGAGTAGGAGAGTGTTTAAGTGGACATATGTTTATTTTTTCTTTGCTAACGCATTCTCGGACAAACATACTGCACAAAACTTATCTAATGCGGTTCACCTGATTAACGTACTTTGTAGATCATTATATTAACTCATAGGCTTAAACAATGTACATAAAGAAACTAACGGCCGTATGTTCACACGTCATAAACAAAGTCAGTGAAGGGGCCCCGGAGTTATTTGAGAACACACACACACACACACACAAACATATATACGATCGAGCAGGGCTCGTGAGTACGCAGTGAATAAGATTGAAGAGTGATGCCCCAAATGATACGCATTAAAAGATTCACATCAAAATATGCTCTCTGTCTCTCTTTTATCTTTTCAAAGTCGTCGCGCGTGGTACATTTGAAAGCCATATACCAACAAACCTATGTATTCATTGATAAGGACTCCAAATATGTGGACAATTCTCCTCTAACATAAAGTTCTCATATTTTTTGTTCCAAAAAATAAAAAAAAGTTTTCTTATTTTACCAAATGATCCTAATTCATTGATTTTACTTTTCTCAAAACGTCTTATTTATTTCGTAAAAAGAAACTAAAAAAAAAAATACTATTTCCGCATCAATTTTCGTTTTAGGGGATTGGTTCACAGGTACAACCTTTGTAACTTCATGGTATATCCATAGATTGGCCAGTTCCTCTAAGGCAGCAAAGTATGTGGCTGACTATAGTGATTTTGCACGTACTTTTCTTCAGCTTTCATATGATCACTTTGTGGGTTTCCTTTTTATGCAGGCATTTACGGTTTCTAGGCTTGTTACGTGGCAGCTGCTGCAAATATATACCCATTTTGATCGGAGATAAGGTGTGTGTTGAGTGACCTGCCCGTCACCCTTTTCGCTAACAGGTTGGGAGATGGCAGCGGAATCTGTAGCTTTTACATTTGGACATCAACGAATATGATTCGTGATTGGGTCACACATTTAGAGTGACGATTATTTACAGATCGATAGGAGTGAGAGTGACTCTGCGGATGTCTTATTGTGCATCGCACGAGTATATTGTTGGAAGATTATTTACCCGTGGAGAAACAGCTGCAACTTGCTAACATGGATTTTTACGTTAATGTAACAAAATTCATGTATATCGTTGAGAGGTTTAATTTACTAATATTTTCATGCTTGCGCCTTAAGAACAATTAAATCATAATCGGATCAAAACCAACAATCTTGCCTTCTAAATAATGCCGTTGCCACTTGAGCAATACAATTAAATTTTAAGTCACAAGTCTACACTCAAATACATGTGACGTACAAAATATCAGAACAGAAGGATATTAATTACTTCCAGACTGTGACCCAACTGAGGGTGTGGAAAAATATTAATTACTTCCAGACTGTGACCCAACTGAGGGTGTGGAAAAATATTTCTCATGCATTGAACATGATAGCATACATAAATGTCATATAACTTTATTCAAACTTACTAATGTTGTAATGCATCGTGTATATAGAAATTAAATCCTTCCTAGTCTCGTGTAGACGAATCCTTGAAACGAGACGAGCTAATTTGACTTTGAACAGCATATCCTATCAGATTACAAGAGAGGATGACAAAACCAGACACCTACCATATAGAAGTTTTTAGTTATAATCCACGCCGCAGAAAAAAATTAATGGAAATAGCACAACGAATTACAGGTTACCACGAGTTGCAGATGGCTACCAGTTTTGTAATTATAAATTTCGCTTAAATTTTCCAAAAATGAGGAAAGAAAACTGAAGACAGCTCAGCAGCAACTAAATCATGTGGATTACATATTCATCTGACATAAAATTTACCTTGCTGTACAAACTCGAACCACCATCCAAGGCATAAACGTTATGATGCATTGTTTTCGCTTGAAACCAAGGTCGTAACAGGCTGAAAATCTTCTCCTTTTTCCGCATCACTCTCTTTCGTCAGGTTTGCAGGTTCACCACATCCTGAGGCATCACTTTTCTGAGAATGAATCGAGGTAGCATCTCTGTCAGGCTGGACATGAGCATTAGCTTCTGAAGGCGTGTTAGAAGCAGCTGAAGGAATACCAGCGCTGCCACTCTTTTCCACAGATTCTTCACCACTTTCTTTCATCAGGTTTTCGGGTTCACTACATCCCGAGGCATCACTTTTCTGAGAATGAATCGAGGTAGCATCTCTGTCAGGCTGGACATGAGCATTAGCTTCTGAAGGCATGTTAGAAGAAGCTGAAGGAATACCAGCGCTGCCACTCTTTTCCACAGATTCTTCACCACTTTCTTTCATCAGGTTTTCGGGTTCACTACATCCCGAGGACATCACTTTTCTGAGAATGAATCGAGGTAGCATCTCTGTCAGGCTGGACATGAGGATTAGCTTCTGAAGGCGTGTTAGAAGAATCTGAAGGAATACCAGCGCTGCCACCCTCTCTTCCGGAATTAGAAGATGCAAGCCACATAAACTGCAAATTGTGATCCTGCCAGCATTTACCATTCAAGAATGCCCTCTCTGCTGAACGCCTCGTTGTAAACGAAATAAGAGCTGAAACATCAGATTGCACTGAGTTATCATTGATCTTCTGAAGCTTCGACCCCTCCAGTTCCACTGAAGAAAGATCACCATATGTAGAGAAGTGTTCTTTCATTGTAGCAACCTAACGAAGAATCTCAACGTTAAGAACGGTTATGGAAGTGGACGAGACAAAAGGCTAAAAATCAATCTCTACATTCCACTCCTTGGTCTCCAAATCCAACAAAAAGTAACAAGAACGGTGGTTGTATAAATATGGCTAGGATTTCCATGTCGAGTCTTAAAAAAGAAGTATGCTTGTGTGGCCATTTGGTCAGTCAGCTCGATGGAATAAAGGCAAAACAATGGAAAATTTAAAGCAACTGGAAAACAAAACGATAAGAGTTCCAGAAATTACATTTGCAAGGCCATTTGGTAATGGCGCTACGATTCTGAACGTGGTGGGTCGATTGTCCAGCTTAAATCTGTTTCCTACAAAAGGTGTCCCTAGCAGAGCAGGTTGGCGAATTTGTCTCAAGCTTGATGGCTGCACGATATTAGGCTTTGACGCGGTAGTATGTTGCACAGCATGTTCAGCAGATCTAATGTTCTCAGCAATCACGTGAGTATCAGGTAACTTCGTAGTTTCAGTTTTTGCATTATCAGGTGGTGTTCCACCTTCAAGACTTTTAAAGGCCTGATCTGATATTGTAACATCTTTGACACCTGCAGACTGCAAAGAATGAAAAATTGAGAGCAGCAAAATAGTTGCGACCAATATTAGAAGTTGAATAATATTTTGGATGTGGAATTTAATCACTTATAAAGAAGGAAAATAGTAATTCAAATGAATGCAGAAAACACGATAATGAACACACTGTTTGAGATATATCACTTCTTTTCTAAACATATTTCTCCATCATCCCATAGTTTTTATATTAAATTTTGCAACTGGTAGAGAAGGGCACCTCCCAATTACATTCACAGCCAACCACCTAGGAATACACGGCTCTATAACTATTCTCATGCCACTCATCACCCCCCATATTCACCCATACCCCTGCTCATTTACAAGCTCTACAACTAGAGACCCCATTCTAGCAAATGCTCTAAACATAAAACATCTGTCAGCTTCAAAAGTAAAGAACTGAGGGTCCAAAATTAAGGTTTATTTCCTCTAGATTAATCTAAAATAAATCAGGCTTACTTGTTTCACAAGTTTGTCTAACTGAAGCCGAAACTCATTTCGTTTTTGATCAAGCATCTCTTGCTTCTTACGAAGTTCTTCTTTCAAAAGCTCTAAATTCTCTAATTTCTTTTGTTGTGGAGGGGTTTTGGAAACTTTAGCAGCCATGGGTTTGAGATGATCGTAGATCGGCACTTGAGCAACAGAAGGATGGGCATTATCATCCTTGCCACCTGCAGCATGAAGATTTTCTTTTCTTCCATTCGGCGCAGGAATATCTTTCTTTCTTCGAGACATTATTGGTAAACCATTGTTGCCTCTTAATCCATGATCAATAGTATTATCTCGATTTGCCCACCAAAGCTTGATAAATCTATTGCCCATAATCGCATCAGGTGCCGTCAATGCAGCTTCTGCTTCTTCCCTTTTCGAAAACTGAACAAACGCCCGTTCACTGTTCATTGGAACATAAATATCAACAACTTCCCCAAATTTCTGAAAATGTGAAAGAAGGGCTTCCTTTCTGTTGTCTTTTAGAGGAATGCCATTAACAAATAGAGTCCGAACTGCTTTCTGAGATGGTTTCCGAACATTAGATATTGAATCTCTATGTGGCTTTAGAGACAATTCCTTAACTTGTGGAGCATTATCATCTACATTGATTCCCTTTCCTTGGGACACAGCTTCAAAACCAACAATAGCTACCTCCTCACTTCTGATTTCTCGATCAATAGAACGAGGAGATGCCCCTGTAGAATCAATTTTATTTTTCTGGCCGAATCTGTTTTTTGAACTGGCTAGTTTTCCCCAACCAGACAAACTTTGAGATAAAGAAGTGCCAGCACTTCTGATTGGTTTCTCATCATAGCCTTCACATGATTCAATTTGTTTCTGACCAGACGGGTCTATATCCAGAAAAGACTCTTTAACACCAACATTTGATCCATTAACTGCCAGTAGTGATGCTGATGCTTCAGAATTATTATTTGTCCACAAAGGTTGATCTGGATCATAAACATCAGATCCCACTGCCACAAAGCCACCCACAGAACCACCATTCAGCCCCAAACCATCTTCAGTAATTCCAGGCCTGCCACTTGTCACAGGAAAAGCCTTGTTTTTAGCTAATGAGCTGGAGGAAGTGCTAATTACAGGTAAAGCTCCATTCCCAGAAGTTCCCAGAAGCTGTGAGCCAGGAAGCGAAACAGGGAGGTTGAATTGCGAAAGGCTCTGCAGTTTCACGGATAATATTTTATCAAGCAGTTCTAACAATTGCAATCAAGTAAAGGTCTGAATGAAAAAATACAAACAACTTATATTGAAGCACGACAAAGCATTCCAAACTCCCAAGTAAAGTGTACAACTATCCATTTTTAAACAACAATATTAATGTTTAATCATAGCAAGTGATCGATAACACATTAAACCCCACGAACACAGACATGCATTAGAGTGGATTATAGAAGGGAAAATTCAAAGATGCTAAGTCCAAGAACGTAACAAAAACTGAGAGTAGCTCAGGAAGACTATACAATCCATTTGCCCCAAATCATAGATGAGAAAGACCAGGAATGAATGGATTAAATTAGCCAGGAGCCCAACTTTGAGCCCCATTGTTATTTCTTATGTCACTTTTTCGGTTATACAAATTTAACTTTTAACTTGAAAAAAGTAGGGCAGTTTATGGTCTCCCACTATCCAGCACTTCTAAATTTATCAGATGAAACCTAATAACACCATGTCTCAATATAAACTGAAACAGCTTGTTGTATACTGTCTCCAATCTGATGTCAAAATTACACAAAACCTACAGAATTTTCCTAGTGGTCAAATTGACGTATTCAAGCGACTAGTTCTTCAATAATGTCTACAGTCAGTACAGGTTAGTCTGAAAGACTGAAACAATTTCAAGCCTTCAATAATGTTTCTGTAGTTCAGTTCTCACTAAAATATTAATTCACGTGTACAAAGTGGTAACAAATTGTATCTCTATTTCGAAAGTGATTACTATGCATGTGAATTATAGGTGAGAAGTGAGACCATTATACACACCTCTGATTCCTTAGTAATGGTAATACATTGCAGGGCTGTAGTCTTGCCTTTGTAAAAAATTAAAGTCAGGGGATATTCCTATTCCTACGGTTCCACGAAAAGAACAAATTCAAATGATGATTCCTTATCTCTAAGTAGCCGTATGCTTTGACGTTGAAATTTTTTAGGTTATCTTCATTAGCGCCAACTTTACATGCATGGACAATGGTGCTAGCATAAAAGTCTATACTCTAAAAAGATAAAATAAAAGGCAAGCGGATGAAATTCGTAGCTTGAGAGTCAAAACAGATTGCTGATTTGAATAACCACAAAAGCCATGCATATTGTCCAGCAATAACATAATACAATATTGACAGGCAGTACATTGTTGCAGAATATTTACAAGTGCATAAAACCATATATCTCCAAGCAGTGTTCTAAAAACCGGCCTGGGCGGCTGCCTAGGTGCTAGGCACCGGCCGACCGTATAGAAAAAGTGCTAGTCGGCTCTAGACAACCGAAAATTATTATATTATTATTATTTTTTTGGGCTTTTTTTTTGGATATTTTTTAATGAAAAAGTTTTTTGGGGTTCTAATTAAATTAAAACCCAATTAAAATTTTTTTTTTCTCCACAAACTCTAAACCAAAGTCCAACAAGAAATACGATTTAATGGCTTATCTTAACACACCAAACTTCATCTTATTATGTTGATACCGTGGAATCCGCTAAGGCGGCCTAGGCACTAGTCTGTTTGCGAATTTTAGAACATTGTCTCCAACGAATATAAAATAATCTGAATACGAGTGAATTTAATATAATTTTTTTAAAAATCAACTAGGCAATCCACGTACCTGAACATCATCAACAACAATACGATTAACGCCATGTTCCATCGGGCACATATCTCCTCTTAAGCAAAAACCACGCTCCTCGAAGTCTCTACAACGTTGCCGAGGTAGGCCAATATTTATTGCTGGATTAATAGATTGTCTCAATGCCCCTTGTAAACCCAAGTGGCGAAGTCCATCAATCCCACCATTTGGTACTCCTGGAACCATTCCAAATGCATTCCAAGATGTACTGTGTGCATTAGAAATGTTTGCCAATCCCCTTCCTGCAAGCAGGCCAGAAGGAACGGGTCCAGATTGGACCATTGGTGTTGTGACATCAACCATGCCAAGCCTGGAATTGTGCAAACCCCAGGAGAGAGGGTCCATTCCCCTACCAAATATAGGGCCAGCTTCAGCTGAAAGTGATTGGTTTCCCCTAATTCTTTGGTTAAAATCCATGGGAGCTCTAGAAAATGGGGTCCTGTTTGTGCGTCTCTTTTCAGATCTCATGGAGAAGTTTCTTTCTGAGGCACCATAATGATTTTTCGAGGTTTCACCAGATTGAGGATCTCCTTCCCTGTAAGGAAATCCATTATCAAAAGGCTTCCTTTTCCTATATGGTCTTGTTGAAACTTGATTTAGAAAATCACCATCCAGTGGTTCAGAGCCTGTCTCTCGCTTGCGATGCTTATGGTTACGATCATCATCCTCATCCTCGCCTTCACTGATTTCTTTCTCTTCGGAATCACTGGCGCAATCTGAGGGTGAAAGGTCTTGAGAAGAAGCTTTTAGATCCATGGAATGCTAGTGATGGGAAAAATAAATCTGAATTGTTCTCTGCTTCAAAAGATCAATACCCCTTCGAGACAGGGAAACAGAGAAAATTAATTTACGGTGAATCAATTAAAATTAATATATAGTGAATCAATTATAGCTCCACCACCTAGAGATGGAAAGATAATAACAAGGTTCAAGCCAAACAATATTCTGAGTTCCATTTCCAATTCTCTGAAATATCAAACAATATATAGACTTTCAACATCATAAATAAAACAAAAAAATCACTCTTCAATCCCACAGAACTCCAGCCAAAGCTGATAAGTCAAATCCCAAACTCAATATGATAAAAAGTTTATATTTACTAGATTTTAATAGTTCTAACTAATTACTAGCAAAGGCAAGCACAACTCTTCCAATTTTACTAAAGATGGGGAAATAAAAAATCCATTAGCATCCCTAAATTACAATCATTAAAGACTCTAGAATTTAAACAAACATTTCATGGCACTAGAATCTAGATAATAAAAATGACTCCAGCATATCAACTTCCATTTGGAAGCCATTTACGGCATCAGTTTGTTCGTATGACAAAACGAGTAAGTCAAGATCTTATCAGGCAGTTATGGAAAACCCAAAAACAAATATAATGCAATCAATCACATGAACTGACACAGTTCTTTGCTGAAAGAACTGTGTCACGCCGGGCACTAAATTAAGAAACTTACAGCTCAACCTATTAAAGAAACGGTTACTGAACAAAGCAATATTTTATCACCAGACAAGACGTGGGTACATGAGCAGCAATGGACCAGAATTGACTATCACAGGTTCGTGGAGACATCTTCATGTATTAAATGTCTAGTGCCCAGATTAAATCATGCAAAAACTAGAATCAACCATCTCAGGCACAACCACATTTGGCGTTCAGCGGGACCCTAAGATTCAATTAAAAAAAAAGGCTACAAGAATAACCAGTTAACATTCAACATTTTCAACCTAATTGGCACTAAAACTATAAAAACCAATCCCAAAACAGGGAGAAAAAAACGGAAACCGTTGCGCAAGGTGCGAAAAGTCTAATATTAATACAAAAACTCAACCACATAATCCAGACGAAACAGAATCAAACTTATCACCACGGTAACAAAACAAAAAAGAACTCAAAAAATCAAAATAAGCTGAAATTGATGACAGAGAGGTGGCGAAATCAAACCTAATCGATGAAATTTGAACTTGAGCTTCGATGACTTGTTTCTTCAACGCGAAAATATGTAGCGTCGTTATATGATTACTTAGCAATGCAGGGGCCCCAAATAACTACCAAATTGAAATATTTTTTGCTCTGCAGCTGTATTTCGTGCGTAGATTTTGTCAGTTTTGCTGTAAATCGTAGGAGTCCCTTGTGTATATATATATATACTTGGAAGAAACCTGGCAAAGACATTGGGGGGGGCCTGTTATTTACAGAAAGATGCATATATTTTATCTTTATTATAAAATTGGCACAGTTCTTTTACCCTTACAAGAAGGCGTCTGTTATTTAGTAATATGGATATTTTATTTTTATTAGTTATTATGTACACGTGATGCGTTCGATTTACTAAAGTGTAATTTGACAATTTATGGAGTGGCTAAATTGATATTTGATTTGTTGAAATAAAAAAATAAAAATAAAGTGTATGTTGAAATTTAAAAAAAAAAACAAAAAACAAAATTGTAATATTACTGTCATATAAAGTTAAAATTGAAAGAAAAAATTGATTTCCTCGTAATTATTATCGTGTGCTCAAAGTTAATATAATAGAATATATATATATATATTAAAAATATTGTTTTTTTATTATTATAAATGACAAACTGAACGTATTATTTATTCGTTTACCGGATTCATTCCTCCACGTTTGAGAAAACCTCTCAGGCTCATTTTCCTCCTACATTTCCTCACTCGGATTTTTAACGAATATATCTGTGTCGGATTGAGGAAATTTGAGAATCGTTTTGGAACCGTCTTTCTATGGAATATGAAGCTATAGATATAAGTGGTATGTTATTGATATTTATTATTTTATTGTTTGTTTAATTCATCATCTTAATTGAATTACTGGGCTGTGATTAAATATTTAGGGTTTTTAGTAAATTGTGTGATATTTCATATTATAATGTTTTATTGATGTTGTGGAGGTACGTTGGAGAAGCTTAGGGTTGGTTTGTTTTTTTCCTTTTAACTTTTGGGAATTTTGAATTATAGTGTTGAAATTTTGGAAAACCGTTGTTTCAAAAATTCAAAACAATTCAGCAGTATATCACCAAGAAGATATCACGGTTAAAAGGAACAGCAAACAAATTCAACTCTGAAACCATGCACATTTTTTCCTTCACGGTTTTTATTTTTCTTAGTTTTTAGATATGTTATTTTTTTTCCTAATGTTGTAGCAAAATCTTGACTTGATTTGTGCTCCATCAGATTTTTTGAGATGGATTTTCGAAGCATGATGCGCAGAGAAACTGCAGGTTCTCTGCGAGAAGAATAAGATTCCAGCCAATTTGTCAAATCTGGAGATGGCAAGCAAGCTTACTGAACTTTTCACGGTAATTTTATCGAATTTCTCCTGCATGGTTGTTTTTCTAGGTGGTGAAAGGAAATTTTATTATCCAAACTGAGTGTGTGAATTATTTGTTTCTTTTTTCATTTTTATTTTTTTGGTTGTCTGGAATGTGATCATCTGTGTATCGATTTAGGAAGAAGAAAAGCCTTCTTCTCGAGGGTGGATAAAGGGGCAAAACGACAATAAGAGTGGAACTGAATCTAACGTAGTCTTGTCTTACACATTGAAACATGAACGGAAAAATCCGATCGTGGCAGGCATTTCCATGTTTTATGTTGGTGATTGTTTTGGGTTTTCTGTTGTGGCGGTGCTTTTTTAAACAATCTGCTGTGTTCATTTTTATTGTATAATAGTTGTGTGTTTTTTTTTAGTAGTGAATTTTTTTTCTTTTTGTTATTTTGTGATTTCAAGTATATATATAATGCAGTGCAGCCGTTTGTTTTTTTCTTCATGGGCTCTTATACATGTTTTTTAATATTTCAGTATTTGGATTGTTTGATGACCATTTTTCTGAATAAAACGTTAGTGTGTTTCTTTATGCTTCTTGTTTCATATTTACGAGTTTCAAATATTTTCTACTTTGTATCCATCTTTTTTTATATATATAGAAATATGTGCTGTATTTATTTCTATTTGTGAGCTTGTTTTTTGTGTAGTTATAGGCATTGACCTTATATACCACTTGAAAATTATTTACATCTCTTATCGATATGCCTTTAACGAAAAATTGAAACTTTTGGTCGTTTCTTTATGAGATCTCCTCTTTCTGGAATTTTGTTCATCTGATTTCTTCATTTACATTGGTTAAATTGGGTTTTGCTAAATATGTTTTGTGGTTACATTACAAAGAAAAGTTTATTTTGCTCTATGCTGAATCATTTACGCATATGTGCATTTGCGAAACATGTTTTTTCAGTGATGGTATGGAATGCCTTCAAATTATAGAATAAAACAAGATATGATGAAGTCTCTTAGGACCACTTGGAAATTTTAAGAAAAGAAAGTGCACATGATATAAATCTAACTGAACCTTCTTTTATAAATATATTCTAATATAGATTTACGTCATGTGCACTTTCTTCCACAACAGAGTATAAAGTGCAAAGGATTCATACATTGCTGTCTAGATACTGTTGAGTGGTAGAGAATGTGATGTGTGAAATGACTGCTGTTGACTCTTGAGGTTTGGAGGTGGAGTTTTGGTTGCTGTTAGTCCGAAGGGATTAGCGAAAAAAATTATTTCCAGTTTTGGAAGAAGATGAATGTCCGATGTTTATGCAGAAAGTCAACCATTTACAAAATATAATCGAACACTTTTGGAGTAGTAATGGTGCCAAAATAGGAGAAGATGGTGCATTTGGATGGTCAACATGGCTAGAGAAAAAAGAACAGAGGCAGAGACTTATCAATGAAGAGACCTCAACAACAGCTGACGAGGGTGGCTGGACTGGTTGGTTTGACCCGATACCACAGAATAAGGAAATTGATGAATTTCCAGTGAGTAATGCTAAGAATGATGTCATTGTTGGGAGTTTGATGATGAATCTGATGCTTGAGATGTTGAGCAGAAGGATGATATCGAGTTTCTGATTAAAGAACTTGGGATTGATGCAGCTTCTGAAGCTGATATCAAGGTCAAAGATACAAGGACATGGACTAATTGATCAAAGGCAGAGTTGGCTGGAGATTTTGATCCGTGGATGCCTCTTCATTCAAAATCTGGTTTGCCTTCATTCATATCTACTCTGATTAGGTGATTGATTGTGTTGCGAAAAGATGATTTGAAATGTTGCTCAAATTACATTTTTTTTTAATCTGGAAAGGAATGTAATGGTGAATGTGTTTCCCATACCTTGGAGAGAACCTTGACATTTTCAAATTATGTTTCCATCAGGGGTGTAATAGAAAAATAAAACATCTGACTCCATTTTTGGTTATTAAAAAATAATAACAATAGCTGAACCAAATGAGATGGTTTATTTTTTATGCACTATGGCATGGTAACATCTCCGAACTTTTGGAAATTTCATTCATGCTCCCTACGTGTGAGCATGTAAAGCCTGAGAATTGACTCTAACGGGTTAACATAATGATATCAACACCTGTCAGAAATTCATGCTTCATTGTATGGGGACCTGCCATATAGGTTTTTATGGCAAATGTTATCGTTTATTCATTATTTTCTCAAACAATTGGCAAAACAAATCTGAATTTATGTAATGATGGTACAGCTGATGATGAAGACAATGAGCAGCTATTTAGGACATATATTAGCAGCTATTTAGGACAATATTATATGAAGATGTGTGTGATTACCTGTACCACTGAGTTGCAAAACTGTATATATTTGAACAACATTTATTACTTGATATAAAAGTTGTATTATGGTCAAATAGTTATTGAATTGAACATTTGGTTCTGAATTGATTCTGAATCAACCTAACCTGTTAACCATAAAATTTCACATACGTTAACTATTTTGTTACGTGTACGTCGTCCGCTAGTTATGATAAATGAGCATGAAATAATAGAGTTACTATGTGACTCAAAAAGTATTAGTTGTTTGTGATGTGCATACAATGGTAAAGTAGTTTTTATATGAATTTAGTTATTGCTCTCACTCATAACATTGCAAGTTACGAGTTATTGTTCGCTGTTTGCCGCTTTTGTTATTTGGGGGACATGGGACTGGTGGTTGGTTGAGCCTTTATGACATTTATTACAATGACTTGTGTTGTTTTGGGTAAGCGCTGCATGTCTTCCACAACAAAATTGCATTTTTATATTTGGATTTACTGCTACGTGACCTTTTCTCCATCTTCCAAGTTTCTATATCTATCATTTTATTTTTCTTATTTCGTTGATTGGTTTTTGCATAGTACATAATTGGCCATGTTCAATTACATTGAAGGTTGAACCTGAATTATAATATTGAGAACAATAATGCGCACATATATACCTTGTTCTTTCAAGATCATGTATGCACTAACCCATATATGATCTACTCTTCAATTCTCTTGGTCATGAAAGCTCTAATCTGAGAATATGTCATCATCTTCTCCCCAGGTGAGGCACCTGAGGTGCTCGGATATTATTCTGCTGGGAGTCTATCCGAATAATCAGATACATGTGCTTTACTCGTCATGAACTACTATTTTTCTGCCGATGTTCTCATCAATCTACTTTGCGTTTATCATTTAATAGAAGATATATATGGAAGTCACTATATGAAATACACGTGACCATCAAAGTTAGTTGAGAAAAAATGCGGAGAATGGATCGGGTAAATGGAATAAGCCATACCATCGAACCAAGCAGTTAATATACTTAGTTAAATAGTAAAAGATGTTGAACACTGTACTTGTATGTGTGTTATGTTTACACCATATGGCCTGACACAGGTCAAGTAAGAAACCGAGGCCAATTGTTCCATGACAAACTGAACAATTTAATAAATTTCTTCTATAGAGAATCCAGACCTTTTCTTTAGCCTGCCAACATTCTTCTGCATAAAGTTCTTATTCCATTCTGAATTGGCTTTCTTTTTGTCGGATCAATTTTTCCTTCCCCAACGGTATATGCATTTTCATGGATTGGAAGGGTAGATCAAGTACCATGACAACAATCTCATTCTAGTGCAGCTGGACTTTTGTTCTACTTCTTTATTCCCCAAGAAAATAAATTTTTCTTTAAAAATAAACAAATTTTATATTTTTCTGACAAGTCTTTGCAAATATATTTTCATCAACTGAACCTCTGAGATGAGATGAAGGCATGCCGCCAAAAATATAAATGTACTCTCTGAAAATTGTGCAAACATGGTATAATATGCCTTTCGTCTGACAATGCCCCCGGTCAACATATTGAAAGGTGGTATTCACAGATAGAATGTAAGAATGTAACAATCCATATAAATTGCGATAATTAGCGTGTCGAAGCGAAACAATAAGCCATGTTAGCTAAAAATTGAAGGAAAATTTCCATGTTTTTATTACCCATTTTCTCATGAAACCACAATTTGCATTTCCCATCAGTTGGCAAGCAAAATTTTGAACATTTCAACAAGTGGTGCAGCTATCAAGTAAATGAAGGAGCAAGAATCTATCAAACTCTCTCTTAATGTCCTCGTAACTCTAAACAGATTATTAATCAGAAGTGACAAACTTGCAAACTCCTTTGAATGACACAATTCCCTTCTATATCTTCGATATGGTACTCCTTTCGTTCAGATTGTGGAACACAATCCAAATAAGAGGTTCCGTTTAACCTAAACCGCTATGACCAAATTTTTTTGTTGAGTTGAGATGGATGTCGTTGGGTTTCAATTACATGTCTAACTTGCTAACAAATTGAATATGACGTCCATAAATATTAAATGAGTTTACTTACATAGCGCCCTCCAGATGTAATTGTGTGTCCACAACGGGCCGAAGGGTGCTTGCCCTGGAAGCTTCAATTGGGTCCATTCAGGAGCTTCAAATGGAATGTTTTTTACAAAGGGTTGGATAAATTTGAGCTAGTAAAGAAGAAATGTTGTAAAAAACACAAGATCGACGACTTGTAGGTTTCTTCATTGATGCTCAAATGTAGATAAAGATCGTAAGGAACGTATAATGTACATAAATATACTAAAAAAATACAAATCAAACACAAGAAGAAATTTAGCACAACAAGCTCTGTTAACAAAAACATGAAAAAATAAAAAGCCAGACAAAGATGGATCAAAACAGGAACAAGTTTGTCTTTTCCAGATAGCCCAGAAACAAGTGAATTCATGATTACACCAGCATAAAGCAGCAGAATCAGTTACCGGCCAAACCATCCGCGAGGAGCTTGGCCTTCACTGTCATTCATCAACTTGTCGAGTACCACGTTTAAATCTACTGGTTGTCCCTTCTCTGTCAATTTCCGGACTGTGGCCCTCACTTGGTCTCTTGGAAATCCCATATGTGTCACTTTCTCAACCACATCATCAATAGGAACCTTATTCCCGGAGCCGCCAGACCCAGACCCACCAACATTAGAGGCTGTAGGGATTGCTTGTGGTAATATTCGAGAAGTAGGTAGCTGAGGATAACCACTTCCACCACCAAGTCCGCCAGCATTAGGAGGTTGCTGTGGTTTCCTTGGCGAGTCACTACCACCATACTGTGATTGTGAGCTGCTGTAAGAATATGGTTCAACTTGACCTGCTGATTGACCAAATGGATGAGAATATCCTGGAATAGGCCTGCTAGATTGAGGCTCATAAGCATTTTGGGTTAGACTATATAATTGTTGAGGGGGAGGAACTCCGACCGAGGGATGAGAAGGTAGGCGAATGCCAGGTGGATAAGTTTGGGTAGGTCCATACAGTGTTTCTTCGGAGTGATGACTCAATTGTGTTTGAGGTAGGGATGTGTTAATTGCAGCGAATGGGGGATGTAGTTGAGGAGGTGGAAGTGGCTGAGAGTGTGGTTGAGGAGGTGGAGGGTGATGTTGGTGCTGTGGCGGAGGTGGTTGAGAGTATTGTGGTCGAGGAGGTGGTGGCTGATGTTGGTGCTGTGGTGGAGGCGGCTGATTTTGGTGCTGTGGTGGAGGCGGCTGAAGCTGAAGCTGATGCTGGTGCTGGTGCTGCAGGGGTGGTGGAGGTACTTGATACTGCTGTTGGGGAGTCTGGCCAGATGGAGGAAAATAAGATTCTTGCTGAGTAACAGAAGTAGTTTGGTTTTGTGAATACTGGTTAGGAAACTGAACATGAGACTCTGAGTTTTGTTGTGGTGGCGGTGGCGGTGGAGCATTGGGTGGAGGGAAGCTTGGAGGTGGCTGTGTAAGAGAAACTGTGGAGAACTGCTGGTTAGCAGAAGCAACTGATTGAGTCAGTTCAGTATGTGCAAGGTTTTGGCTCTCGACTTGTTCCAAATTCAGAGACTGCAGCTTAGCAGCTGGTAGTTCACCCACTCTTTCTTGTTTTTCACTTATCACCTGTACACCAGTTTGTACCTGCAGACATATTACAATAACCAGAAAGCGTTGCATACAGTTAATCAAACAGTTTTAACATGCTAAAAGGAAAGGTTTAGACCAAAACTCACCCACAAGACACAGTTTTCACTCAGATATATTGTGTAAAACACTGAAAATTGTACTGTACCCCAAACCAAAAAGAGAACCCAATTCTCTAATTCATTGACTAGTTTTACAAAAAAATTGATCAGAATCAAGCAGGATTGGATGAAAAATATCTGACTAATTTCATTACATGTAATAGTATCTCAACTTTCTGTGTACTAAGCACGCAATTGAGAAGATAAAAAAAGCTATACTCTATAGTACCATAAGTTAATGTCATTTAACATATCAAACTTACATGTCATCAAATAAGTTAACGACAAACCGGTACCTATTGTCACTTAAAAAATGTACATAAAAAGGAAAATATAGAGATGTACCTCTCTAAGAATATTGCCCATTTGTCTCAGTTTCCCATCGATGACCCCAAGGTTGTTCCCAACAGACTCCTTCAAATCATCCATAGAATTTTCAAGCTTACGAGTCCTTGTTTCCAATTGGGACAACCGCGCACTCACACCATCCAGAGTGTGCATAAGATTATCTGTGTACTTTTTCACTGTCTTATCAATCTCGGAAACCAAAGACGCACTCAAAGATGCATTGAGAGGTGTTTGGCTCTGCCCCAATTCGAATTTGGCAGGCTCATCAATATCCAGAGAATTGTGGTTCTAAACAAACCCAAAAAGAAAATTTTCGTGAGATTTAGACTAAGAATTAAATGCGTGCAAGATCAAAGATCATGTCTCCCTGTACCTACACACCCCATAAAAAAGCAGCAACTTGTTCTTTAGAATGCTTAGGATCAACAGCCAATCAGCCAATGTAATCGAAAGAGAATCATCATTCACACAAAAAGATGGAAAAAGAAAAAACTAAAACAACACATCCAGCAATAAAACATAAATAACAATTCCAAAAAACACACAAATAGCAAGTTAAACCATCCAAAAACTCCCGATACCACATAACTGCAGTTATTACTCGTTATGGAAGCTATTACCATCCACCTATTCTAAATTCAAAGAATAAAACATAATAGGGCAAACAATCCAATATAGATAATTCGGATTGATTCAAACCAACACCCACTCTTTTAAAAAAGGAGAGAGATAGGAACTAATAAGGGTTAGAGAAAATACTGTGTTTGAAGAAACATTAATTTTTGAATCAAGCGAATTCCAGGTCCTGAGAGAAGGATCTTCTACACCAGAATCAAACTTAGACACGTGATTCGTCGACGGAAGAGAAGACGACGACCCAACGCCGGGAAGAATCGGCATGAAATCGTAGCTCGGGACGATGCCATCTCTTTTCTCATCAGAACGATTCATGAAATCGATAAATTCATTGTTACCGCCGCCGCTGTTCATAGTAGCGGCTGTGGTCTGAGAATTGGATAGGTCCATGATCTGCTTGTCCATGAACTGCGACGCCACATTACTATTCATCTGAGCACACAATCAAACGTATAAAGTCATATAATCGTGAAAAAAAACTGAAATCGGTAAAAAAGGGGTTAGGGCTTGATGCTTAAATTTGGGACATTTGGTGAGAAATATTCGAAGAATTGGAAGACAAACCTTCGGAAGTTACAAGTCTGTGTTACTTCTCGGTGAGGGGCACTAATATTATGAAAACTAGAGTCCGAGTTTATATATATATATATATAAAAATAAGAGGGTTGGTTGATTGCATATATTTTATATAAGATTTATTACAAAAAAATCTAACTAACTTTGAATATTACATATAACTTCCTCTCAAATTTATATTATCACAAATTCGAATATTCGAGAAGTGATTTAAATAATAGTCAGATTTATTTCTGTGCGAATCATCGATTACAAAGAATAAACAAAGAGTAGGAGACATTCAGACAAACCAATAAATAATCATGTTTTTTCTATCAATAATAATTGTTACGGTTATATCTGTCTTCATTTTTCGAAATTACTTTTAAACATTTATTTTTGAGAAAATCTAATTTTTCACTTTTTCTCAACATAAGTAGTACTTTTTAAGGACAAAACTATACCATTCACTAGAAATACTATTTTGTGATATTATATTACAACACTGTATATAAAAATTTAATTTTAATTTTTTTTCCATGACAAAAATTTGAAAGTTGCAATAGGATTTTTTTGCTTCTAAACAAAACCCGTCATTTTCACCCCAACCCTCATCCCACAAACCAAGCAGTGTGACTAAATCAAAGGATATACGGGATTAAAATAGATGGAATGATATGTACTCGACCACGACAAATAATATGTACAAAATTTTAAATCTTACTTTCTTGATTTTGACCCTAAAGCGTTTAAGATTTCATACACAGAAATAAGTTTTAAGATTCTTGCACGAAGGGAGGCCTGGTCGGAGCAGGCAAAATCAATTCCTTTTCAGCAAGAAACTCGACCACTCTCCCCATTGTCGGACGCAAATCAGGCGATTCTTGAGTACACAACAAAGCAATCTCGACAATTCTTTGCACCTCATTGAAATCTTCAATGCCAAGCATTGAATCTATTATACTTGCCACCTTATCTATTTGATAATGCTTCCATGCCTGCATTATTGTCCAAGTACCCTTATAAATATATAAACTAAATCATATGATAAAGAAGAGTTTTTTATGCTGTTTGAATGATTAATACCATGGTGACGAGCGTGTCTAGACTGTCATCATGCTGATATTTGTTGTTCCGTTCGCCACTTATTATTTCGAGTACAAGAACCCCATAGCTATATACGTCTACTTTTTCAGTTAATCGCCCTTCGACGAGGTATTCGGGAGCCATGTATCCGCTGCATACACATATATAAGAAGTCATTTCAAAAGAGAAGTATGGTAAGGAAAAGAAAAAGAAAAGCTTACAATGTGCCTGCAATGGCGGGGATTCCCTCCATTTGATCTGTTGAATTGAGTCTTGCTAGACCGAAATCCGCAATTTTTGGTCTTAGCTTCATGTCTAACAAGATGTTACTTGCTTTTATGTCTCTGTGGATGATTTGGACCTGGCAATCTTGGTGCATATATTGAAGACCTTCTGCAGTTCCTGTGATTATTCCAAGCCTTTTCTTCCAAGTTAATTCCTTCTTTCTCTCTTGATCTTTCTTCCATTTGCATCACAGACAAGGTCAGAGTAATCAATAGAAAGAAAACAACCTTTTTATTTGTCCAAAGAAGATCTTTAGTCAACATTATACAATCCTGTTTTTCTTACCGAATAGTATGAGGTCAAGGCTTTTGTTTGGGAGGTATTCATAGACGAGGTATCCATCAGTATATGTGAAGCAATAACCAAGAAACCGAACCAAATTTGGATGATGGGCTTGACCTATAATGTCTATCTCATTGCTTATTTCTTGATTTCGGGTGTTCTCTGTTAGAAACAGATGTTTTATGGCGATTTCTCGGCCATCTTGTAAGGTACCCTAGTACCTCAAGGAAACAGAGGAAATGAGTCCATTAGCCAATACACAAGTGCGAAGGCTAATTTAGAAAAATATACACCTGAAATACTTCACCAAATCCTCCTTGCCCAATCTTGTGGGAGTCAGTGAAGTTTTCTGTAGCTTTTTCTAATGTTGAGTACTTGAATTGCAAACTTCTGTTTATGGTATCTGACACCATCTGCATTTCTTTAGAGCACAGGATTCTTTGAGAATTTTATAGCTTAAATTTGTTCGATAAGGTTATAGCTTAAAGAACCAAGAGATACGCCAGCCAAAAAAATCCAACCTAACATGTTACATACCATTTTTTTGTTTCTCATGTCGTCTGAATTGCTTTGCATAAATAGTTGTAGACACAAAATATCCTGCGAGAATCGCTGTGAGGCATATCCCAACCGAGCCGATAATTGCTGAAAGAAAAAAGAAAACAGAATCTGCATATAAAATTTGAAACATTAGAGCCTTTGATGCCATAAATGGATGAAATTTTGCAGCTTTCTACTCAACGAAAAACCGAAGTAATGTCTTAAACTGAGCATAACTAACCTTTGCTTGAGGACGAGTCTGGCTTATTAACAAACTCGTAATCCGAGTAACGTAAATAGCAACCAACATGCAGAACTCGTGCTTCTATTGAGGGCAAGCATTTTAAGATTCCTATTTTAGCATTTGTCAGGCATTCACTGCATGAACTTTGATTCAAAGTTTTCCAGCAATTAGTCATTCCATATGCCGATATTAAGTCAGATGATATTTCTTGCCCTTCTGCATACCCATGGTTTTCTGGTGCCTTCTGCACTAAATTATCCATCATTCGTGTCACAAGATTCTTGAAAGTCTGGCTGCAGATGTCCTTGGCATCGCTACATCTCGTCTTTAGGGATGATATGCAACGAAAATTGGAAAACAATCATATTATCAGATCATGAAAGAATTAATATAATTAAGAGGAAAAGAACAGGAATAGAAAAGCAAAATTAGGCCGTTTGAACTATTTGATATAATCCATGCGGAAATTTCACAGAATTTGGTAACGTTCTACTTCACAATTTCTTCGAAAAATCCAAGAACAATAAAGGGTAATCCTGAAATCACCTCGTAACCGTATCTTGATATTGATTCACGAAAAAAGCTATAGTTTTCAATCCTTATGAAGCAACCATCATAGAAAACACGGGCGCTGATATGAGGGAGGCAGCTTGGAATCTGCATCTTAATGGACGTAAAGCAAGTTTGGCATTCTTCTCTCGACAAATCCTCCATGCATTGAGCCAGAACAAACACGCGGTTGGGGCGTAAGCCCGCTTGTCCCGTGGCGAACTTGTTTTCCACCATTCCATCTTGCATTGATGCAATGACCTTGGAATAGTTCTCGTTGAATTGTGAAACGTTCTGCGCCATGTTTTGCTCACATCGCTTGAAAACGAGCTGAAGTCGAGGATCTGCCATTGTTGCATGCATCAGAGAACAGACAATGAAGAAAATAAGGGTGATCGACATTTTAAAGATCTCTGTCTCATTTCATTGAGCAAAGGATGATAAAAGGTTTTCTGTGCAACAAAGAGAGGTAAAAAAACACTTCCACTACTTTGGTTTTATCTCTTTTATACAAGTTTATTATATTTAGGAGGTCGAATATATTCGCGGCATAAATTTCTCGTGTATGTAATGTCTCTACAAGAAAAAATCCAATATAATGAATAAACTTTGCTCAAAATATATTTAACAAAAAATTACTTCATCCTCAACGGGCATGCTTAACGGTTCCGGGGTTCCGGATCAACAGGTGCTGGAACCGATTCTCACTGTTCCCCCGTTCCAAGGTAATCCGATCAACTACTCGAACCGGCTATAATTTAATTAAAAAAAAAAAGAAAAAAAGAAGCCAAACGACTATAACCAAATTGTTTTTGCAATTTGGCCTCGAATCCGATCCGGAACTATAATCACATCCATAAGTGAAAAACCATCATGATGGGGAACCATATCCTGGTTTAATGGATCGGTTTCGATCCGATTTGGGGTCTAACCAGTCCGTTAAGCATGTTTGTCGAGACTTTTTACAAAAGCAGCTTAAATTGTAAGGTAGAAATATATTTCACATTCAATTTTTTTAAAAAAATGAAAAAATTACAATAAAATGAGGTTCTTACAGCGTCGTTTTTTTTTTTTAAATTTTATATCCTCATTTATTTAGAATAATGTACAAAAAACAATTTTGATAATTTAGTTACAAGAGAATTCAAGAAATAATATAACAAAAACCGAAAATGTAGCTGGGAGAATTTGACTTCATAAATTGTCGAAGTATTTCCTAAAATCAAATAGATTAGGTTGAAAGCAGCAACAAATATTGTCGTTATTAGTAGTACAATGCTTAGAACTTGACACTAGAACTACCATAGATTTTTAAAATTTTGACATAATTGCATTCATATTATGGGTGTTTTAAGGTTGTCAATATTGAAACATGCATGATATATTTGGGAACTAAAGAACCCATCAAGACAATTAAGTTAATTGTTGTAATAAGTGTTTGATGTTACATTATTATATTATTAATAATATTATTAAGATTGAGATGTTTAGATTAACTAATTTTGATGTCATTATATTTTTTTAAAAAAAACAACAATGTCTCTATTATTAAATCACAAAAATATTCCATTTTTAGTTAATAAAAATATCATAAAAACTTATTTTAGTAAATTTGTATATAATATATAACCACGTATCCTAATATATATCTCTATGTATATTTTTGAATTTTAAATGGTCTAGCAAAACCATTATATAAAAGTTACGCGCACTATATATTTATCAGTATGGGGTATTAATCTTTTAAAAAAGACATCCACCGAAAGCGAAATAATGTATCACAACCATGAATAAACTGATACATTTCGAGAGCAATAAATTTATTTGAGGATATTTTGGAAAAGAAAAAATAATATAATTAATCAGATTTTAAATTTTTATTATTTAAGAATTTGGATCTCCTTCCATGCACAACATATAGAGTCATTGGATCATACAAATTTTACATAAGATTCACGTGGTCTAACGGTGACGATGTGCAAGGCATGGTGTGCTGTGCTCCAGACCAAGAGGAGAGACGGGACAGATATCATTAAAGGCATTTCTCTTCTCACTTACATACATAGACTTTAGTAACCAGTCGTTCCGTTTAGGTTTAACTATTTAAGATTATTTTTTTTTTTGCAAAAAACTATTTAAGATAGTTCACATGCAACTGTTAATTTTTTTTGTTTTTTTTTTTAAACATAAGCTCTATGCATTGTGGCTCAAGAAATTGTTTGAATGACCCGATTGAGCTATCGGGTCGATAGTTGATCCAATTCTCGAGGATGCTGAAGTAAATACGTCAGCAAGTTAAGCTTATTCTTGGTGTTCCTTTTTGTGTAACAAACTACAGAATCAAGAGAAATTTTGTTGTCAAATTCTTCCTGGCTGAGGAATGCAGCCAATTGGTAGTTCACCGAGCCTTGGTAGGCATAATCATTGTCCGAAGGATACCGTTCCTGTTGAATTTGACGCTCGCTTCCACCACCCCAAAATCTTTGTTGAATTTTAATTAATTATTTTGATTAGATCAACTGTAAATTTTGATTCCTTTTTTAAATTCAGAAAATTCCACCGGGTAAGAATTATGTGGATTTGGATCCTCTACTGTGTGTTGAAAATTCAGCATCTGATGCTGCGTACTTTTTACACGAGATGATAACATGATTATCTCGTGGACACCACACTATATGAGAAAAATTTAAAAAGTTATCAGATTAAACGAGACAATCATATGATCATCTCATGTAAAAAGTTATACAGTAGAGGATCTAAATGACAACCGATAGAAATGAAGCGATTGAGCACAAAACTTATGCTCGTATCGGGTTATTAGGGAATCCCAGTGATGTGTACTACGGGCGCACGATCTTATCCAGCCTTGCAATTTCTGGGCTTCTGTGAAATTGGTGCCTTCAAAAGTTTTGCTGAAACTTATTTGAACCATATATTCCACGTGGTTTCATTCATATAACAATAATTTTTCTTTCCAACCACCAAGAAACGCGCACTATTACTCAGCGACAATCACTAAGCAAAAACACAAAAGACAGTGAAAAAGGCATCATTGTTTTCTATAATATTTGCCAGCCACTGAAATACAAAAAAACTATCCATAAATGAAATCAAATGTTAAAATCAAGAAGCATGATTCAATAAATGAAAACTCGTTCTTTCTGTTTGTGCACCATACAACATTGAAAAGCTGAACACCCACCAACTGGGATGAAAATCATAAAAAATGAAAGAAACTGCAAGCAATATTTATCTTCTTCCATGAGCCTACCAAACATCAACCAGACCTAACAATTCATAGCCAAGGTAATTTAGCACCTGAGTTTTGCCTTTCGACCATTCCATCCATAAAACATTGGATCGGGAACGAGTGCAAAGCCAATAAAATCATCCATTATCAAAATCCAAGGCAAACAGACAAAAATAGATCATCAGATAACTTGATACACCCTAAACCTTGTTTAACAAGAGTTCAAATCGAGCCGGACCATTTAGACACTTCTCACCGTCCCAGCCAAATATAACCACTGAAGAAAATTTGTACCCATGATCACTTCAAATTAGTAAATCGAAATGCCATCCATTCATGACGCTGCAAAACTCCTCAGCCCGAAAATGCGCGCATAATCACTTCACATCATACAACAAAATGGAGCTAATATGATATTGCGCTTCGTTTTTCAAGAACCTAAGTCATTTATTCCCACAGAGCTCTACAACAAACATATAATTTGTGCTAGACTACAGTTGAATAGGCACAAGATACACCAATAACAACACCACCACTATGTACCCACAATGTTCCTACAGAGGTCTGCTAGTCAGTTAATCCTGCAACTAGTTCACATGGTGAAGATTCCCAAATCAGCAGGTCGATGAATTGTTGCTTCAGCCTTTCCTCTTGCGCACTGCACAATGCCTCAGCCACATCACATAAATGTGAGACACCGTGAATTATAGCCTCCTGTGCTTTGACCTATTCGATTCAATATAAATGTCACAAAAAACATAAAATTCCAAATTTCTCCTTTTTTCTCGCTTCCAAGTTCCAAAAAGGAAGAATCCCTAGTATTTATTTTTACAAAATGCATGCCTGAACACTTCAAAACAATAAAGTGGCGGACGCATAGAATTTTAAAGGAAGAAGCTGGAACCTGAAATAGGAGATCGTTGACGAGTCTCCGGTGAGTGGGATTTGTCAAGGAACGCTCTTCTGAGCTCGAGGGCTGGATAAAAGAGACCGCATTATATATCCCTTCACGCGCCTGAAACTGTGTTTGGGAGTTGGCTTCCATTTCCTTTAAGGTGGTCGACAAACGTCCCCACTGACCAATCTCTCTTAGATACTTCTCCCTAAGTTTAAGGAGAAGTTTTCTCTTCCGCTCGCGGAGGTTTTTCCTCGGGTGATTGGCGTCGGACGAGGTGGCGAGGGAGTCCTGGCGCCGTTGTTTCTTTCGCTTGTGCACAAAAGCATCATCATTAATCAGCTCCCAGTCATCTGGATTCTCCCAATCTGTGGGATCCATGGATGTCTTGAGAGAATTTAAGAAGAGCGAACGGATTGGGATTGAGGGAAATCGGAAGATTTTGAATTCAATTTGAGCGTCAAAGTGAATAAAAACTTTGCTGCTTCCACAAATAATCTATTTTTTGTTTATTTTTAAAAAAACGCATTTAAGATCTTGATTTTATTGGTGAACTTATATTTTGTTTTTGTTTTTTTAATCGGAATCTAGTATTTTCCTTGTAAATTTATATATGATAGGCACAAATTATATAGACTAGTTATTCTGACACCAGATTTTTTTATCATCGTCGATGAACTAAATTGAAATTTGACAAATTATGTCATTGACTAAATTGATATTTGAATTTTTTAAATAAAAATAAAAATGTGTATTGAAATTTTTTTTAAAAAAAAACAAAAATGTAATATTAGTATCATACAAGGATAAAGTTGGAAGAAAAAATTGGTGTCTTTCTTAGGTGGTTATTATCATACTCTCAATTTTAATAAAATAGAATATATTTTTGAAAGAAAAATTATATATGTCATTTTATTATTTTTCAAAATATAATTTTCACAATGTTAGTTTAAATTTTATTTATTTTTTTATTTTAATAAATTTTTATAAGAAATTTATTGGAGAAAAAAAAGATTGAAAAAATCGAGAATATGTATGATCAAATTTTTAAAAATATTTTTTAAAATATAATCATTATTTTAAATATCAGTTCATTTCACATTTATAATATACATATATATGTAACCATGTAGGAAATAACAAGAAAGAATTAATATATTAAAATAATTTATGCAATATAAAATTGTAATATATTATGATAAATATATAAATTAGAATGACACAGGTTAAATTCAAGATTAAGCAGCCTAATCCGGGTCTATTTTGTTTACTCAGTAATAGAATGGATCCATAAACCACAAATATAAAAACTGCGGTTTTGATCTTCACGATTCCAAGAAAACCGTAGGCGGATTCAAAATCCACCGGAGCTAACCACCCAATTTAAGAACAAATACCTGAAAAGCTATTATCTTTCCATCAGAGATCAGATCATAATTTCCTTAAAAACCATATCACAAGTGTTCGATTTCTGGACCGTGTCAAGATTCAAGGATCTAACTTTGTTAGTTGAATCATCGTCTTTCTTACCCAAAGGTAGTTACGGCGGTCAGCACGGGTCTTCGAGGAGTTCTGGGGGATGTCCACTCCCGATATTGCCGGAATCTTGGAGAACTCGGTGGAACTTGATCGCTTAAGGAAAAGGCAAGAGGAGATCCTCATGGAGATCAACAAGATGCACAAGAAACTCCAATCCAGTGAGTGGGTTGTGTAAATATTTTTTTTCCCCTAATTCGGGGCCATTCAAGTTATTCCACTTAATCTTGATTGTTACAACTATAAACTATCTGTTCACCGTTATCGTAATCTAGGAAAATTTCGAAGATTGCCTGCAATGTTAGCTTGATGGCTTCTGAATTGAAGAATGAAATTTGGAAATATCTGTTGTGTATACTTCACGGTTAGGATGAGTTGATGAGCTTTTATGGGTATACATAAAATCTAGTTGAGGAAATATCAAATTGACTTACTAGTTGGCTTTGTAATTTATATATCGAACACTATTTAGTATGGTATGTGTTGGTTGCTGCATTTGGATTGTTTTAAATAAGCTTGGATTGATCCCAATCACAAAGCCCGGTGCGGCTGGAATTTATTTATTAATTTTAACGTAAATATTGAGTGAAAATGTAATTAGCTCCCTCTATTTGGAAAAACATTTGGACTTCTAATTTTCCTCGATTAATATGAATTATTGGCTCTGCCATGGAGCCTTTATATATTTTTTCGAGCTAGGGAATTATGATTGGAGTATGAGCATGCTTTTGTTTAATTCTATATGTAACCTTCTCATAGACTAGTGCATACGAAATAATATGGTATTTCTTTATCCATGCAGCGCCTGAAGTGGTTGAAAAGCTCAGGTGACAATTCTCTATCAAGGCTCAAAATGTTATATACACAAGCCAAAGAGTTGTCACAGAATGAAGTGACGTATGCCTGAATTTCATTCAATTAGGATATTTATTCTTTTTTGGACTTTTATTTTCATTTTCCAAATTCTCATTACATTATCGCTGCTTACAGTAGTGTTGCTATTTTGTTTGGATTTCATAGTTTGCACCAATTGAGGCGTTGAATGTAAAAGTTTGATTTTGCATACACATTTTTTTTTACTTCTCATTTATGTTTATTCATTTGTAAACAGAATTTCCACCCAATTGTTAGGACAACTGGACGCTCTAATACCTTCTGGGACTTCAGGGCAACATCGCAGAAAGATAGGTTTGTACTTGGTTTTAGAAGGCATTCAATAAAAAGGACTACTTCTGGCTGTATGCTGATGACAAATTTGATGGCTCACTACCAAGCTGTTAAGTGATCTTAGTTTTTGGAATTTTAATCAGTTGGTTGTCTTCACACTAGATATGTTTGATTTAGTGATCCTCAAAATATTACAACTATTTTCATGCTATTTCTATGAATATCTCAATGAGTTTAAATTTTGCCTCCTTTCTTGTTTTGTATAAAAATGTGCATAAAAAGACGAGAGTTTAAAAGGTTTAGTCCTTTTCCAAAGGAGTGTCACCCATTGAAAGAAAAGATGATATGCGGATGCGGATGCATATCCATTATGTAGTCCAGTTTATGTAGGTTTTAAATTGGTACAGTGCTAAAAATGTAGTTGAGTTATTATTACATGATATTTACTTTTAACTACCCGCTCATATTTCATTATTGAGATTTTTTTTTTGCCTATTTGTATCTGCTTTTTCTTCGGATTGGCAATATAACTTAGGCATTTGGCAAACAGGAGACGGTAATGAGCCGAAAAAGAAGAGGATGAAGGCCGATTCAGATGTCTCCAGACTTTCTCCTTCAATGCGAAATCTCCTGGAGAACCTTGCAAATTTGAAGGGTGAACAGGTTAGCATTAAGCTGGAAGTCTTCACCCCCTTGCTACTGATTATCCTGTTGATCTTCGCTTTTAAAGAATCCAACTTTGGTTTATTTCGTTTGAGATACCTACCGTTGTGATAATTTAGTAGTGGATTATAATTAGAAATCTCCAAACAATTCAGGTGGCAGCAAGGGTCCCTCAAGAGGATGCAGGAAAGGATGAATGGTTTGTGGTTAAAGTTATCCATTTTGACAAGGAAACAAGAGAGTGAGTGTTGTTTTATTTAGAAGGCGAAAGTGCATTTTTGCTATTTTCGTAACAAACATAGATGAAAAACTTCATACAAAACATATGACCTTAAGATTAGATTTGTTTTTATTTTTAGTTTTATTTTCAGAAAAATACTGATGTAAATGGGTCTTAATCAAGATCTCTGTGTAATAATTGTGCGAACACAGAATTGAAGTGTTGGATGAAGAACCAGGTGACGATGAGGAGAGCGGTGGGCAGAGGTTGGCTCTTTCTTCTAATGTTACTTCTGTATTGTCTTTGTTACCAATGATTTTTTGGTTCTGTTGGCCCTGCTTCAGCATCAGTTCACTGAGATACTTTGCAATTTCATTAAATTTAAGACATTTTTGCTAGAAAACGATGTTTTGTTTCTGTTTCTGATTTTGTTTTATTTTTCTTATTTATCGTTTTGTATTTCTTTAATTCATAAAAGTTTGGAAAACCTTACAACTCAATTAAGGCAACACAAATTTTGACATGATAATGATATTCAAAATGCATTTTAATTCCGTCCACAATCCGGTACATAAAGCCACAAAATGAAGTATCATTGTGGATTGGTGATAGTCTCAATCTCATGGATTTAATCGAGGGATTCTTTCATTAATCTTGTTAGCTGTAGTGTCGCGATAAAGGATTTTATACCATTATATTTTACTCTCTAGGTTTTGTAAGGTTCTTTGATTTCTATGACAATTAATCCTATTTATTGATGTTTGCACTCATTTAAATGTGATGCTTGCCTGTTGTTGGTTCTTATTGATCATCAAAATACTTATATTGTTGAACTTTGAAGTCAACATTGTGTCTTAACTTCATCTATTGTTTTTTCCTTGATGGTGTCAGAAAATACAAGCTGCCTATGTCGCATATTATACCATTTCCAAAGGGAACTGATCTCTCTAGTGCCCATGACTTTCCTCCCGGGAAACATGTTTTGGCCGTATATCCAGAAACCACAACTCTATATAAAGCAACTGTTGTCCAAGCTCGGAAGGTATATATCTGCTTTCTATGTTGTTTCTAAAGATAAAATGATTCAAGCTGACTTGCAATTATGTTTTTTTCTGCATGCAATGTGATGTTCGATTTGCGATTATGTAGAGGAAGACTGATGAGTAAGTATCTTTTCTTCAGTTTGCCACTTTGCATTATCATCGTCTATTATTCCTCGTGAATCGTTTGTCGTGACTTATATGCTTGTGTTGACATAGATGTTTGATTTATCAGGTGATATTTTAAGTTCTAAAATTTCTTTGTGGTTTACCTTGACAGCTATGTTTTGGAATTCGACGACGATGAAGAGGATGGATCTTTACCTCAACGATTGGTACCCTTCCACCGGGTTGTCCCTCTTCCAGAAGGATATCGTCAATAACTATACTATTTATAGGTTGTAAAAAATTATGATACATGTTCTTGTAGCAATGTTCTTGTAGCATTTAAGTTTTGTAACCACTAGACTAAGATTACGTATGGTTTGTATCCACGCCCTTTGAAGCAACTTTTTCTTTTTTTGCAATAACTTGATTTTGTCATTTGATACTAGTTGTGGTATTTATCGATCAAAACGGCAGTGTACAGGTGAAAAAATTACTAATTCAGAGGTGAATCTGAAAATGACAGTTAATTGTATTTACAAGTGAGTTTTTCATTGGTAGATTCTGCTGGTGTTCCTGCATATTAAATCCTATGATGTTTCAATGGACTCACACTTGCTTATGGCAAGTTTTCATGATTGCCATTGGGGGATCAGACAAGGATCCATCTATTATACGATTTGCAGCTTCAGAATAGTGCACACCATCCCAGCTGATTACTACAGAAGGATCTGCGCAAGGGCCAGCAGACACTTCACTACCACACCAGATATCGTATCCAATTCCATGATATCTGCAGCATATTTGAAAAGGGTCCCCAAATCCTGCAAATAAGGAAGATGCACTTTCCTTAAAAAAAGGTGAAGTTCACATTTTTCCCCCAAAATTTGGTTGGATATGATCATACCTTGATTCTTTGCAGTTGTGATTAATTCATTGCAGTGTACATATCAACTTATACTATTGAAGCTTCATAAAGCTCTATTTTTAGTTTGAGAACCTCATCTTTAAGCTCGTTGTTGAATTGTATAGCTATTACATTTTGGTTCTTGACACACCCATACTCATCAAGGTAACCCAGCATCGGATCTTGGACTTTTAACTGTGACTACGGGCTGTCCCGTGTTGTGTATCCAATATGTCCTTGCCCCTTTCGCATACAGATTCTACGGGAATGTAGAAACAAAGAAAACAAGCAGGCCTATTCTGTAAATTGGAATTGACTGACTTAATTTTTTATCCTGATCACTTAAGTTTCGGGACCATAGGAGTAAAATACAGGAGCAACAGATATTAGTGCAGCTTACTCTTAGTTGTGTTGAGTAATAGCTGATTATCATGGGTATGGCGGCTTTCTGTTGTTCTAAACTCAACTTTCTTATGCATGCAGCAATATCATTTTACCCTATATCAAGTTTGAACAGCGCCTTGACAAAGCCCTTGGGTTTTGATTGCCTTTTTTTAACGGACTTCTTTTTCACTGAAATTGAAGGCATAAATTAAAATCAGGTAAAGAAACAAAAAGGCACATTAATGACGTTTTTTTCTTCAAGACCTTGCCAAGTTTCATGTGAACCTTCATTGACAAAATAAGCTGTTCTTTCTTTGATGCAAATAATAATATTCTCTGCTGACTAATTTTCATTAAAGGTGGTGTAGAAAGAGACATGCAAGGTTAAAATTTTCAACCGAGTCAATCCACTACTTTATTTTCTAAAAAGGAAAAAAAAAATCAATTCGTGCACGTTAAAATTATATTCCGATGCATCAAATTTTTGCTTTCACAACTGATTGAATAATGCAGTTAGCCTTTTATATATACATAAGTTCTACTTTTCCAATCATACTCGTGGAAGAAGTTCTACTTTTCCAATCATACTCGTGGAAGATTTATGTCAGGGCCCGTGCACTTAGTTAATATTTAATTACCACACAACAAGGATTAAATGGTGTAAACAGCGAAAACGAGTTTAAAATGTTCATTAGGGCCTACAGAAATTTCGGCATGACCTCCCTGTAAGTAGGACATCCCAAAAATTTCAAAACACAACAATAACAATATACGCTCGAAAATAACATCAGTTTCACAATCAACCACACCAACATCCTACAGCCGCACTGGCCAGGACTAGACACAACATACCACAAATAAAATCCAAACATTAAAACATAACCATACAGCTACACAGGGCATCTCCCTGGCAAATGTATCAAACCAGCATAATATATAAATATCTGGAAACTCTGACACCAACCGACTGACTACTGGGTACCACTCGTTGACGCTCCACCAGACGCGTCAAAACCCCTGGAATGACCTGCTATGTCATCAAAACAACCACAACATCAAAAGAAAACAGGGGTCGGACCCCAGTACGACAAACCAGTAAAATCACGACGTAAATAAAGGACATGTAATAATATCAAGTAAATGCAATGCTATGCGATGCATGAATGGTAACAATGGAATAACGGATACCAAATGGAGTCCGAACGAATAGCATCATCAACAGTAACAGTGGCCACCCGTGTCAGGAATGCAGCATCAAATCGCCGCTCGTCCATGCACGTAGCATCGGGAATGCGAGTAGCTAAGTCGCTCGTCCCTAGCTGTCATCTGGGAATGTGGCTAATCCTAATCCACTCGTCCCTCTGATGACTCAATATATCTCAACAGAATCAACATAAATAGCCGTCAAAGGAGTCAAGGCTCAATATGTTATGCCAATACAATTTATGCATGAATGCATCAGATTAAACATTCAAAGCACATAATAGCAAACAACATTCACCGAATATTCTTACATGCCAATATAAGCGTCATAATAATATAGGTTTGAGCGTACCTCAACTATATCTTACAATAACACAGAAAATCTTAAGGAATATCGGATGAACTCGTCCAACGATATAACCTACAATATAAATCCGCTATACACTTCAATATAATGCATTCTAACCGACTAAAACAAATTAAATCGGCTCGGTTAAAAATCGAATTTCGGACAGCTTATAAAACCCTTCAAAATCTGGAATTCAAGCTTAATACCTCAATACTCGAGGCTAGAATGCACAACTGTAATTTCGCAAAGGTGGCTCGCCGGAACAAGTCGCCGAAAATACTGTTCACGCCGGAAACCTAGCTGGAAATTAGGGAAAAATCTCAATTCTTCACTTTTATAAACTAATACCCCAAGAACAACCAAAATTCGAAGCCAAAAGCTTACCTAAACCGAATCGAAGCTCACGCACCGTGCTGGAAAACAGGACCGATCGAGCATGCAACCTTCCGATACAAGGCAAGAAAGAAGCTAATAGAATGGAGGATGAAAAGTGATAACCTACTGCACAAAATTTCTGGCCGCTGGGACGCTGCACGATTGAAGCAGAAAGACGGAGAGAACGATGGGCAAGGCTGGGGAAGAACTTTTCTGGAAATGAGCGATCTGATCTTGTATCAAATGGGTTTGGGTTTTTATTAAATAAAAGGGAAATGGGCTGGGCTTACTTATTGTTATTGGGCCTCACATTCTCTCCTACTAATAAAATATTTCGTCCTCGAAATCTAACAAACACAACACTGATATCCACAACATTACATCTGATAATACATAGGAAATTCAGAATACATCGCGTAATTCATTACATTCTCAAACAAATGAGGCCATTCTTGTCGCATCTTTGCCTCTAATTCCCATGTAGATTCTTCTCTTCCATGTCTACTCCATTGTACCAAAACCAATGGAATCGTCTTGCTCCTGAGCTGTCTTTCCTTACGGTCCAAAATTTGCACTGGATGTTCAACATAGCTAAGGGAACTTTCCAACTCCACATCCTCGACATTCAAGATATGAGACGGATCTGGCTCATACTTCCGCAACATAGATACATGAAACACATTATGTATCAAAGACAAACTCTGCGGCAAATCCAAACGATACGCCAATGTGCCAATCCTCTCAACAATCATACACGGACCAATATAACGCGGAGCTAACTTCCCTTTATGTCCAAATCTCATAGTACCCCGGAATGGTGATACTTTCAAGAAAACATAATCGCCCACTTGGAACTCTAAAGCTCTACGCCTTTTATTAGCATAACTGGCTTGACGATCTTGGACTGCTTTCATCCTTTTCCTGATCAATTCAACTTTATCTTTCATTTCTTGAATAAATTCTGGTCTTGACATTTGTCTTTCTCCTACATCTTCCCAACATATCGGCGATCTACATTTTCTTCCATACAAAGCTTCAAATGGTGCCATACCGATTGTTGCCTGAAAACTATTATTGTAAGAGAATTCAACCAAAGACAATGATTCTTGCCAACCACCTTTGAAATCCATCACTACTGCTCGTAACATATCCTCTAGAGTTTGGATGGTTATTTCTGACTGACCATCTGTCTGCGGGTGATAGGCAGTGCTCATAGCCAACTTTGAACCCAAAGCTGATTGCAAACTTTCCCCAAAACTTCGAAGCAAATCTTGGATCACGATCAGATACTATGGTTACTGGCGCACCATGCAATCTCACTATATGATCAATGTACAGTTTCGCCATTTTCAAATAAGTACAAGTACGATCATACGGAATAAAATGAGCAGATTTAGACAATCTATCAACAATCACTCAAATCGCATCACAACCACGATTAGAACGAGGTAAATGTGTTACAAAATCCATAGCAATGTGCTCCCAGTTCCACTGCGGCACTTCAAGACTATGTAACATTCCACCAGGTCTCATTCTCTCGGCTTTAACTTGTTGACACGTTAAACATTTAGCCACAAAATGAGAAATATCTTTCTTCATACCTTCCCACCAATAATGAGCTCTCAAGGTATGATACATCTTTCGAATTCCTAAGTGAATACTGTGTCGACTACAATGTGCTTCCCTTAGTATGGCTTCTTTCAGATCTATCAAATTAGGAACCACAAGTCTACCATTAAAGCGCAGACTACCATCTGAAGCAACACTAAACTTTTCTGTCTGACCTGTTCGAGACAATTCTTTCAATCTATGAATATGCAGATCGGTCTTCTGTGCTGCTTTGATTCTGGACAAAATCTGTGGCTCGACTTGAATAGATGACATTATAAAGTAGTCTCCACTGATCTGATAAGTCCATCCTGAAGTTCCCAAGTGCTCGTGAACTTTAGAGATAGTCAGAGATGTCAGCATAGCATTCTGAACTTTCCTGCTGAGAGCATCTGCAACAAGATTCATTCGCCCTGGTTGATACTGAATCTCACAATCAAAGTCTTTAAGTAACTCCATCCATCGACGTTGTCTCATGTTCAAGTCAGGCTGTGAGAAAAGATATTTAAGACTCTTGTGATCCGAATAAATCACAAACTGCTCACCGTACAGATAATGACGCCATAACTTCAATGCAAACACAATAGCAGCCAACTCTAAGTCATGAACTGGATATCGGGTCTCATGCGGCTTCAACTGACGAGAAGCATATGCAATCACTCGCCCATTTTGCATTAGAACACATCCAAGTCCATTTAGAGATGCATCTGAACAAACAACATATCCACCTGAGCCTGATGGCAAAGCTAGCACTGGAGCTGTTGTCAACTTTTCCTTCAAAGTCTGAAAACTTGACTCACATTCATCAGTCCACACAAAACGTCGATCTTTTTGGGTTAATTGGGTCATAGGCCTTGCTATAATAGAAAATCTTTCAATAAAACGCTTATAATATCCTGTCAATCCCAAGAAACTGCGAATATCGGAAATATTCGTCGGTGTTGGCCAATTGATAACAGCTTCCACTTTACTAGGATCCACTGATACTCCTTGAGTTGATATAACATGACTCAGAAATACAACTCTGTCCAGCCAGAATTCACATTTAGAAAATTTTGCATACAATTGCGCTGCTCTGAGTGTCTGGAGGACCAACCTTAAATGTTCTCGATGCTCGAACTCGAAGCTGATGGTAGCTAGAACGAAGATCGATCTTTGAATATACTGATGTACCCTGCAACTGATCAAACAAGTCATCGATACGCGGCAGAGGATACTTATTCTTCACAGTAGCTTTGTTCAACTGCCTGTAATCAATGCACATTCTCATCGTTCCGTCTTTCTTCTTTACAAACAATACCGGAGCTCCCCAAGGTGACATACTTGGTCTAATATAACCTTTTTCCAGCAAGTCCTGTAATTGCTCTTTGAGCTCTTTCAATTCCGCTGGAGCCAACCGGTATGGTGCTCTAGAAATAGGATTTGTCCCGAGCACCAACTCAATGCTAAAATCTATTTCCCTTTGGGGTGGAAATCCAGGAATTTCATCGGGAAACACATCAGGGAATTCCTTGACAACAGGAATATCAGAAACTTCAAATCTTTTTCCCTGTGTCGCATCAACTGCATAGATCATGAATCCTTCATTTCCTATCGACAAGATTCTAAACATTTTCATTGCTGACACTAATGGAATACGTGATTGCGAATCACTGCTGTAAAAATTCCATTTACTGCCATAATACGGTCTGAATCTGACGACTCCATGGAAACAATCAACGGTAGCTCGATAATTAGACAGAGTATCCATTCCCAGAATACAGTCGAAGTCAGACATATCTAGCTTGATGAGATTAGTTATCATAATATTATCATCGAATCTAATCACACAATTCAGAATTATCTCATGAGACATCAAATATACACCAGCAGGTGTAGAGACTGACACAGTATCTATCAATGGAGTAGCAGCAATCTCATGCTCATTAACAAATACAACAGATACAAATGAATGAGATGCTTCTGTGCCTATCAGTATACGAGCAGGATGATCAAAAATAAGACAGATACCTGCGATAACTCCGCTCGGTGCGTCTTGAACTTGATCCTGGGTTAAAGCATGAACTCGAACCTGCTGTGGCCCTGGGAAACGCTGCTGTGCAGAACCTCTAGGCTGAGGATAGCTAGACTGCTGAAAAGGCTGAGTCGAACAAAAGGCCTAGTTGCTTGTCCTCTAAAATCCTGACCAAACTGAGGTTGCTGAAATTGTTGTCTCACTGCATTCGAACATACTCTAGCATAATGTCCAACTTGCCCACAAATATTACAAGATCCGTGAACTCCCGTACACTGAGTGCTGAAATGCTTACCACCACAACGATCACAAAATACTCCACCTGGGGACCCAACTGAACTTCCACGCTGACTGCCAGAACTAGAAGAACTACTACGAGTCTGTTTCTTGAATTGCTTCCCTTTGGCCTTAAAGTTTTGCTGCTTTGGTTGCTGATAAGACTGCGAAGGTTGATACGACAGTAAAGGACGGTATAGTGATGCACCAACTGACATCGGCACATTGCCCCCGAAACTCTGAGGAATACCTGGTTGAACCGACTGTGGTTCTGCCAAAAGTAGACTTGCCTCCACATTCTTGGCTTTCTCTACAGCATCGGCATAATTAACAGGTGCTCCAGCGACTACTAAAGTGCAAATGGTTCGATTCAATCCTTGCATAAAATGAGATAGCTTGTTCCAATCACTGCTAGCAATATGAGGAACATAGGCAAGAAGCGCTGAAAATTGAGAAGCGTACTCCACTACAGTCATGTTACCCTGAGTCAATCTATTGAATTCAGCTTCCTTGGCCGAATAATATGAAGGCGGTGAATACTCTCGAGCAAACTGAGCGCAAAATACATCCCAAGTAACTCTTTCACCTGATTCTTTCAAAGCTTCCTCAGTAGTTTCCCACCGTAACTGAGCTCGGTCTTTTAATTGACAAATGGCCAACTTAAGCTGCAATTCAGGAGTGTACTACAACATATTAAACAAACGCTTCATACTTTTTAGCCATGCTATAGCTTTCTCACCATCTTCATTCCCAAAGAATCGAGGAGGACGCATGTTCTGAAATCGGGATATCACAAGTTCCATTTCACCCATTTCTCTGGTCAACTGATCCACTTCACGCTCAACGTTAACATTTCGTGCTTCACCACGAGGACGACGACCTCGTCTTCCCCAATCAGTCTCGTTAAGTCCTCTCACATTAGGAGCTTCAGATTCCTGAACAACTTCCTTTCCTTTTCTACCTTTACGTCCCGGTGCCATATACAAGACACAAGGATTTAATCCACATGCAGAAACAAAATAATGGGCGTAGCATAAGAGTATAAACTTAAACTAATACGCTCTAGTCATGTTGATACAATTAATTCAAAACATAGAAACAAGTAAGAGCAAATATTCAAACACATGCACAATCATTTTATTTGTGCCTAAACTCGAGTGTCCTAGACTCTAATTCGAGCGTATCCCAGTTACGCTCTGATACCAAACTGTCAGGGCCCGTGCACTTAGTTAATATTTAATTACCACACAATAAGGATTAAATGGTGTAAACAGCGAAAACGAGTTTAAAATGTTCATTAGGGCCTACAGAAATTTCGGCATGACCTCCCTGTAAGTAGGACATCCCAAAAATTTCAAAACACAACAATAACAATATACGCTCGAAAATAACATCAGTTTCACAATCAACCACACCAACATCCTACAGCCGCACTGACCAGGACTAGACACAACATACCACAAATAAAATCCAAACATTAAAACATAACCATACAGCTACAGAGGGCATTTCCCTGGCAAATGTATCAAACCAACATAATATATAAATATCTGGAAACTCTGACACCAACCGACTGACTACTGGGTACCACTCGTTGACGCTCCACCAGACGCGTCAAAACCCCTGGAATGACCTGCTATGTCATCAAAACAACCACAACATCAAAAGAAAACAGGGGTCGGACCCCAGTACGACAAACCAGTAAAATCACGACGTAAATAAAGGACATGTAATAATATCAAGTAAATGCAATGCTATGCGATGCATGAATGGTAACAATGGAATAACGGATACCAAATGGAGTCCGAACGAATAGCATCATCAACAGTAACAGTGGCCACCCGTGCCAGGAATGCAGCATCAAATCGCCGCTCGTCCATGCACGTAGCATCGGGAATGCGAGTGGCTAAGTCGCTCGTCCCTAGCTGTCATCTGGGAATGTGGCTAATCCTAATCCACTCGTCCCTATGATGACTCAATATATCTCAACAGAATCAACATAAATAGCCGTCAAAGGAGTCAAGGCTCAATATGTTATGCCAATACAATTTATGCATGAATGCATCAGATTAAACATTCAAAGCACATAATAGCAAACAACATTCACCGAATATTCTTACACGCCAATATAAGCGTCATAATAATATAGGTTTGAGCGTACCTCAACTATATCTTACAATACCACAGAAAATCTTAAGGAATATCGGATGAACTCGTCCAACGATATAACCTACAATATAAATCCGCTATACACTTCAATATAATGCATTCTAACCGACTAAAACAAATTAAATCGACTCGGTTAAAAATCGAATTTCGGACAGCTTATAAAACCCTTCAAAATCTGGAATTCAAGCTTAATACCTCAATACTCGAGGCTAGAATGCACAACTGTAATTTCGCAAAGGTGGCTCGCCGGAACAAGTCGCCAGAAATACTGTTCACGCCGGAAACCTAGCTGGAAATTAGGGGAAAATCTCAATTCTTCACTTTTATAAACTAATACACCAAGAACAACCAAAATTCGAAGCCAAAAGCTTACCTAAACTGAATCGAAGCTCACGCACCGTGCTGGAAAACAGGACCGATCGAGCATGCAACCTTCCGATACAAGGCAAGAAAGAAGCTAATAGAATGGAGGATGAAAAGTGATAACCTACTGCACAAAATTTCTGGCCGCTGGGACGCTGCACGATTGAAGCAGAAAGACGGAGAGAACGATGGGCAAGGCTGGGGAAGAACTTTTCTGGAAATGAGCGATCTGATCTTGTATCAAATGGGTTTGGGTTTTTATTAAATAAAAGGGAAATGGGCTGGGCTTACTTATTGTTATTGGGCCTCACAATTTATGTCTTTTTCAGTTCAGAACATAATCCAAAGATTTATAAAAATCTATTTCCAGATTTTTGTAAAAATATCAACAAACCAGTTATAATATTCTTGCGCTCGTCAATTGCACAACTACTTTTAATGGTGTTGTGGCGTCGAGGTCTTCAAGTTTAGGATTCACCATTCCAGTAGAAAAGTATTACATCAAGAAAATATTAGTACAGAGTACAGGCATAAACAGCCGATTCTTGGGAAACACTTCCATGGAAAGTTGAAACCAGTCCTGTCACTAACCATCCAGTAACGGCTTGCATTCAACGCTTAAGATATGCTTTTGAAATGGGCATCGGAGGGTCGGAATACGAGCCATTCAGTATACGATTTGCAGCCTCCGAGAAGTGCGCACCATCCCAGCTAATGTATGTTTCCCCAGTTCCGCATGAACCTACAAACTTTTGTGTATCGTCGATCATCGCTTTGCCGACACCATACGTGCGTATAACATTCATGTATCGGGATCCCTGAATCCTGTTCAAGAAAACAGCATGATAAGATTGACCAAAATGTTAATCATGGTTATATCATTTGCTGAGTTTCAGGTACTGACCATATATTTTAGCGTTGCTGATTAAGTCATATTTGACCGAGTAGATGTCAATGTAGTTCAAGGCAGCGTGTGGAAGCTCAGCCCTCAAATTGGTCACTCTAGCTTTTAAGCTGCCGATTGAACACGACAACCATGCTCTTTAGCCCTTTCATGCATCCAACCTAATTGTCCGATAAACCAGGTTTTTTATTCCTGATTTAGAGAGTGGCTACCGGCAAACATCCGATCCAAAAGGTCCCGTATCGTGAATCCAAATAGCTCTTGCTCCTTGTACGTAGATATAAGCGCTGTAAACGTATAATCATACTTTCGAAACTCAGAATTGCTAGGAAATACGAGTTTGTTTTGTAATTAGTTACTAAGTTTTTTTAAATTTTGTTTTGAAAAATAAAATAAAAACAAAAGGTGATTAAATCTATCAAACAGATCGATGGATTATAGTAATTTGAAATATATATATATATATATATATATATATATATATATTTGAGATAGACTTTATTTATATATATTTTTGAATTGTTTTTTTTTTTTAAGATATGGTTCATTATTTTATTTTTTTAATACATTGAGATGTGATCATGTGGTTTTATTGATTATGATATGTAGGCACAAGTCCGCGTCAAGTCTCGATTTGGACATATTTAAATATTCATTGGCAAGTCTTCTTTCGTATTACTTTTTTTTTATTATGGTCTTAGTAAATTACAAGTGATAATCCTGATCACATATTTTTCATACCATCACTGTTTAAAAATTAATAACAAACCATTTACCGGGTGTTTGAGTTGGTAGAGTAAATAAACCCTTGATCCATGAGAAATTATCTCATCATCAATATTTTATTGAACGAGTATGTCGCAAAAATTTTTCCTCTTATAATTTACTTTATTATCATGTTTTACAGGTTAATGTCTTAGTCATGAAGTTTATCATGTATGCACGAAAGAACAACGACTGCTAAGTCCATCTTATTTTATTATTTAGACCTAATAATAAAATAATATATATTCGAAGTTACAAATTTAATGTGGACAATATATACTAGAAATATTTATTTATGGAGGGAAAATATATGGCTGATTTGTGCTATTTTATCCAATTATATATTTTAACTAATATATATTTATATTGTGAAATAAATATATCATATATTTTTTAAAAAATATATTAAATCATAATTTTTAGTGTAATATATAAGTACAGAGCTGGCGAAAGAGAGAATATCGTAGAATATCCCGGCTACATGATTCAAATATCATTGAATAAGCAAATCATATAAAAATATTTCCTATTTTACTATGTTTTAATTATATATAAAAATAATTAATGTATTTAATAATCAAGTATATTTTAACATCTAATTAAAAATCTAGACCATTTAAAAACTAATGCTCAATTAACACAGTGAATCTTGTAATAAAATTACAATAATAACTATTATTTTCTTTCCACGCACGCACACAAAAAAAAAAAAAAAGATATCTATAACTAATTTCACCCTTTTTTTATTCTAAAATAATCTTTTTAAATTTACAATTTTATCATTAAATATATTTTAAAAGTCAATCTTATTTTTATTTTAAAGTTTTTAGATATAATAAAAAATATTAATTTTAAAATAATAAAAAATATCATATTTAAATAAAATATTTCAACAATTTCAAAAAATAAGAACTTGAACTTAATTATTCGAGGGAACATGTCTGTACATAGGAGGATACTGGTTAATATAATCCGGTTCAAGTATATACTAAAGTTGACTAAGGTCAAATTGTATTATTTGTTCTTTTAATTTTCTCGCGCTCCAATGACTGATCCATCCAGGCAGAAGAGAAATGCTGCTATTTTCCGCCTCTGAGGTATCATCTATCCTTTCAATTTCTGCATGTGGAGATTTGGAGGAATTGATATCTGGAAAAGCAGTTTCAAATTTGTTTTGTTTCACTTGAATTATCGACTTTTATACGGTTCGAGTTACCAATCGATTCACGTTTTGATTTGTTTTGTTTCCTTTCTCCTTACTATTCATTGTCGTTGAATTTTCAGATAAACACGTTTTGTTTTGTTTTGTTTTGTTTCCTTTCTCTTTACTATGCATTGTCGTTGAATTTTCAGATATACAATTAAAATCTATTTTTGATGCGTGCTTGTCTGAAAAAAGATCACGCGGGAGAGGCTTGGCGTGGAAGGGTCGACGTGAAGTCGGCGCAGCGTTCCGTAGGCATTTTTCCTTCATTTGTCAAATAAGCTACCTATTTTGATAAATTCGCCACTTGTTTAATTTTCTTGTATATGTGAAAATAAGTAGGAAATTAGGTTTGAGATAACTAGGCATTTACAATATCCAGATTCCAGAGTTTTGAATTGCTTTGTGATTGGGGGATCAATCTGTGTAGATCTGGGTTATATTATTGATTCCCTTTGCTAATTAAATTTTGGAGTAATTGATTCTTTCTGGCTTTCCTGGACCCTTGATTAATCTGAGAGGTTACTTGAATCAATTTTCTGTGGTGAAGATTGGGGCCTGTGATTAGAATTTTGAAGTACTTTTGTAGATAAATTGATCTAATGGGAAATCAGAAATCTAGCTCTAGAGGTGGAGGGAATGGGAGGCCATCTTCAACTGGTCGGTCTATTTCGTCGTCTGGATGGCATCATGATCATAATCAATCGTCATATTCTTCATATGCTCAGAATTATCCTGTTCAGCATCCTTATCCAGCTGGTTATCCACCTTCAGGCCAGGACCATGTTCCTCCTCAAAATTATGGTACTTCGTCACAATCACATGCGTCACCTCAAAATTATGGTAGTCCGCCGGAATCATATTCTCCTCCTCAACAATATGGGCTTCCGTCGCAACCACACGTGCCACAGAAAAAATTTGAGAGAAGGTATTCAAGAATCGCAGACAATTACAGATCATTGGAGGAGGTATGTGCGTGTGGATATTGGGAGAAAACTATTGAATCATAGATCTTTCTTGATATTAGACAATGTGAAGCATCGAAAATGAGCTACGATTAATGGGCATGTAAAACATGTGTTTTAAATGATTAATTTATTCAATCTTGTGAAGGGAATTGGATAATTCCAGGCAATTGGTATAGTTGTAACTTGCTGGATTTTTTGTGAACTTTTCACTAAAATAGTTCTTGAAGGCTTGGTTGAATGACTTTTATTTTATTGTAATTGGTGGGGGTATCTTTATAGGGAGAAAATTTGGAGATTATACATTTGTTTCTGATTTTCTGCAATGACAGAGTTCTTTAGCATGTTCTGATTTGTCTGCAAGTGGGGAGTTGAGAAAGAACATTTGAATAGACTGTTATGAAAGGCCTAGATGCTTGAATTAAAATTAATGTTTAAAATAGCAAAATCAGAACATGATCCATAATCAAAATAGATTAGTCAGTGTTAACCATATGTGACCTAGGAATGCCAGAATCTGAATTGGCGTGACCGGAATTGTTTTGATGTCTTAGATCTGTAATTTGTGCATGTCCTGGTTAGCATTGTCATATATAAATTCACATTTTTAGCTCCATGTTCGTCTGCTTCCAAATTTCGATGGAGTGGTGATGTGATCCCTTCTTCTGTGTCTTTGAATGTTAAATGTTCATAAAAGATTTGAAAATTGAGGCCTTTTCAGGTGACTGAAGCTCTTGCACGTGCCGGACTGGAGTCCTCCAATCTAATTGTTGGGATTGATTTCACTAAGAGCAATGAATGGACGGGTAGAGTCTTCTGATTTTCAGTTTCTGTTTAGTTAGATGCCTCAATTGAGGACTAGAAATTGTGGAGCAGCAGCTGAGCTTGATTTAATGTTTAGGCAAGAATTCCTATCATGGCCGAAGCTTACATTACATTGGAAATGGTCTTAATCCCTATGAACAAGCAATATCTATCATTGGAAAGACAATGGCCGCGTTTGATGATGATAACTTGATTCCTACTTTTGGATTTGGAGATGGTATTACATGAAACTAGTCGTTATTCTGTAATTTATAATTTTCTTTCTCAAATTATAAACATACATTTCACCTAGTTAATCTCGCAGCATCAACCCATGATCAAGATGTTTTCAGTTTCTACCCCGAGGAGAGATTTTGTAATGGATTTGAGGAGGTTTTAAGTCGTTATCGAGAAATTGTTCCTAGTCTAAAACTGGCAGGTTAATAACTTTCTAGTCTTCTTTGTCAAGCTAGATTTGAATGATAGCTTAGAATCTTTATCACTTTGTTTCAGGTCCCACATCGTTTGCGCCTATTATCGAAATGGCCATGTCTATTGTTCAGCATAGTGGAGGCCAGTACCATGTTTTACTGATTATTGCAGACGGACAGGTATATTATGCTATAAACAATGCCAAGGTTTTTTTTTTTTTTTTTTACTCTAGACGAGTTGGAACTGCTCTTCACGTGCTCTGATAAATCTAAAAACATATTTAGAAATGCAGGTCGGAAGTTCTTAAATTTTGTCATAAATCATCATATTTTGATTGACTGAACCATTGGGTGTTGTTCCATTCTCTTTTTCAAATCTGCCTGCCATTCTAACTACATATATATGCTTGCACTCCTGCTTGTTCTTTTAATTTTATCTGGCAATCAATGTCAATATATATGTTTGTGAATCTTTTTCTCCTAGCCCATTTAAAATAAAATCCTGTCCCATGTAAGGCTTCTAAACTATTTAACAGTCTGTTTTGCTTCTCATGTTCTTATGTTCATTAGTTGTCTGACATGGTTGGAAGAAAGATGGATTTAAACGTGATTCTCTGATAACTTAATGGAAAAAATTCTTCCGTTTATTAATAGAGTTTTCTTATGCTTAAATATTGTTGCAATTTTTGATGTTTCTTTTCTTATGATTTTTTTAGTTTATACCATGTGTCAGAAATATTATGCATATTCTCAGGTTACCAGAAGCGTTGATACTGGACACGGTCAGTTAAGTCCACAGGAGCATAGAACTGTTCAAGCAATTGTTGAAGCAAGGTGAATTTTTTAAACATGTTTTCGGGATATGCTGGTCATTTTTCCTCATTTTTCTGGCAATGATTTCTACATTATTTGCAGCAAATATCCGTTATCTATTATTTTGGTTGGGGTTGGGGATGGCCCTTGGGACACAATGAAGGAATTTGATGACAACATTCCTGCTCGGGAATTTGATAATTTCCAGGTCAGTTGTTTGCTTTAGATATATTAATTTTTCTACCAATACCTACCTGGCTAAATTTGGTGACTCTTTACTCCTTTGTTCTTCAGTTTGTTAATTTTACAGAGATAATGTCCAAAAATGTGCACCAATCTCGAAAGGAGACTGAATTTGCTCTTTCTGCATTAATGGAAATTCCTGCTCAATATAAAGCAACAATGGAGCTCAATTTGTTAAGGTAATCCTTGCTTCACCTTTTCTTCTGTGTGTATATCTGGTCAGGGTTGGGGGTGCGCTGGTATTACTTGGGTGCATATGTAGCCCTAATCGCATGCATTTACTTTTTGGATGGTTTAGTGGATCAAAAGGAAATGCTCCTGGAAGGGTCCCTCTTCCTCCTCCACTCTATAGTACAACATATGCCAGCAGCTCAAAACCCTCACAAACAACTAGTTTTCAGCACAGCGCCAGTTCATTTTACGAGCACAATGTTTCTGCAAATGTAACTCCATCTGCTCCTAGCTCGACGTTGGACTACCAGGTATTTTTTTGTGCATATGAATCAATATTGGGTTGTAGAGGACGTGTTTCCGTCCTTTATCAGCTCATCCCTCTGTGAGGGAAATTCTTGAATGAATTATGCGAGTAAAAAGTAACCGTGGCTTTTTTCTGGGTTCAATAGATTTGTCCCGTCTGCCTTAGCAACCCAAAGGACATGGCTTTCGGTTGTGGTCATCAGGTAACCAACTCCATTTCACGATCTGTTGTGACATAGTGGTATGAATTCTATAAATTTCCAAACAAAATAGGTTTTTTACCTCGTTTTTCACAGACATGTCGCGGTTGTGGACAAGACCTTCAACTATGTCCAATTTGCCGGAGTCGAATTGAGACCAGAATCAAGCTCTACTAAGTAGCTGTCCTCCTTTGAATCTCAACTCTATATTATTATAGTATCAAATTCTTTGTATTGGTTTCTTGATGTATAAAAGTGGTAGCTTTTTGATAGTGTTTTGATACTACAAATCAAGTAATCAGTCTTTCTGCATTATCTTTTGGTTGGATCGTGTACATATTTTTAGGCTGATATTAGAGGGCTCGGTGAAGTTGCAAAGTTTCTGTAGCAAGGCTTTGTATTGAAACAGTTTGAAAGTGTGGGAGTTAAGATTGTTGTTAATCGAATGGAATTATTTTGTGGTTGAAATCGTATAAAGTTGCGTCTCCTATTTTATTTACTTAAAAATATGCTTGTTAGGCAGGGAACAAACTGTGACTCTTGCTGAAATTGTTTATTATGACTTGAATATCCAGAGATAGAGTAGATTAGATTCAGATGGTGGACTTGTTTCTCATGAAAAACAGTAAATCTCATGTTTAGACATGCTTTATTGCTAAGCAAGGATTAATCAAACATACAGAGTTAGAAGAAACAAATTGTTATTCAAGAAATGCTGAAATATTAGATCCAATGAAGGTCAATAGATTAGAGTAGAACGATCTCTTTCTTAACTAATGAGATTAGCCATTATTAGGACTTCAATGCAACAATCGATCGACACCGGGTGCTCACTAGACCTTGGACAAGATCAAGAGTGAGACCACATGCTTGTTGCCTCAATGTGATGGACAAAAAGTTATAGACATATATTTTAGCAAAATCGATGAAATTCAAACAACAGTCTTCGGGTTATAGGCTATTGGATATGAAATGGGTTGTCCGTCTTCAGTTGAAAAAACCAGACATTCATCTCATCGACCATGCTGGCGTCCATAAGGTTCAAATTCGAGCTGATGAGTGAAGAAATTCGGTTCTGATTCTCTTTTGACTCGCATTCCTTTGATGTTCTAGTTCGGGAAATCGATGACTGTTTGATACATTTTTTAGATTCAATTTCTTACATTATCCTATGTTTAACTCAAATTTTATGATAAATAGTGATGTGATCTCGTTAAAATAGGTGAGCCAGGGTACAAGGCTCCAACGGACCAAATCAATAATTTATAATGTTTGGGAATTTGAGTGAAGATAATGGCTTGGATCAACACCTGTAAACAAGAAAGTAACTCGTGAATGAGCGCCGGAGGGATGTCCGGCGTGGCCACTCCGATGCTTAAGTCAGCAGGCTTTTTTTATTAACACAAGCAATATTTGAAGGGAAATATGTAAGTGCTTTTAGTTCCAAGATTTCCCAATGTTTAAATGACATTAATACCTGCTATTTATAGTAGAAAATGGGGTAGATACCTCGATTCTTGTGCCACCTACTAAGTATGGCAAGTCGGCTGCCCATACTTGTAGCTTCTGATGACTTCTAGGACACTCCAAGCCCAAGTGGTTCTGACGGATTAGGCTGCCTGTATCGATCACACTCGAGTGTGGTGCAATTCTCGAGGTGGCCTGGGTAGTTGGTTACCTGGGTACCTGTATGAGAAACCGGGTGGAGAAGAAGTGCCCGGGCAGCTGTCTTCTGATCCGGGCTATTCAACCGATAACCCGGGTCATCATTAACCCGGAAATGGGTCACCATTATCCCGGACCTTTACAGGGGTATCACCACACATCCTAAAAATAGTCGGGCTAGAGCTTGACTCGTTGTCCCGATCAGTAATGCATGTTTACTCCAAAACATATCCCAGAGTGAATAAGAGCCTTGGGTCTCTAAATATCCTGCAGAAGTGATGAGGTGTCAGGCTTCTATATCTCTCAGGTTTTGAACATTCATCGTTTAGTATTCTCGGGAAATCCAATGAATGTCATTAGGCTGCATGCGTTAACAGTGACACCGTCGAAAATTGTTCGTATTCCGAGGTAATAATGAGCATGTTTCCTCGATACTCGTACACGTCTTTTCATCTGCCTGCTCAATTTCCTAGATTCCCTCTGATCGTCCGATTGGATTCGGATCGACGATGGAGACTGATTCCTTCCTATATATATATACAGTAACATGCTTACCTATTCTCCAACATTCCATCAACTCAGTCCTTAAGAAGTGCAATGGCGGATTCCAGTGGTTTGAAGGCTCCCGACATGGCAGCATAGTTCATGCAAGCGGCTTTTGAGAAACGAAAATCTGAATTGGAAGATGAAGTCTTCCAAAAGATCCTCCATTACTGGGAGGAGCTGCAAGGACTTCAGCTTCTTCACGAGTGGGAGGAGGCTATCACTCCTGAACTGGTGGCCAAGCTTGCAAAGTATCGGGAACGCTTGCAGATTTCTGATACGGAGGACCTCTTTGAGGATGACTTTATCCTCCAGCTATTGCTTCATAAAGAGAGGAGGACGCTGCAGAAGATTGCCGACTCCGCTAGCTTTATGAAGGCGTTCACTGGTAGCTCTGTAAAGAGTTTTGTGATTAAGTGGATAGCCTCTGTAGAAGAGGAATTTTTTGATGTAACGGGTAAAGAATTCCCGGAATAATAATAATAAATGCTTATCTAGTTACTCTTATTGTCCGTATTTCATTGACACCGCATGATATATGTACCATAAAATGAATCAGAATAAATATCCAGAACTGATAAGTGATCAACTGAAAAAACCGGGCCCTAAAATTCCCCAGGCTCAAAATGAAGTACCGGGGCCTTACTTTTCCCGGGATTAAGATAAGATGCCGGGGCCTCAGACCTCCCGGGCTTAAGATGAGATCTTGGGTAACCCACGGGGTGCCATGATAACGCGTGCCCTTTCTATCAACGATCAGGAACGTTTCGTATTTCGATGAGCCGATAAGTCTGACATTATTGCGTGTGTCCCCTCGTATGCCTGGTACAATTTTCTAGGCAAATCGTGGTCGTCCACGCATGCTTTTTAAATAAACGACTGAGATCTTCCCCCACCGCCTATATATACTAACTAATAGGTTTTCCAAAAATTACTCTCAAATTCGAAATTGCAGCGAAGCTCTTGCGAATTCTCTTCTCGAGACTCTACTTGTGCGAAATCATTTCCGGCAACCTTCCACCGCATATATCGTCGTAAGTTTTCTTCTTTTAAAATGTCTCACTCCACTTCTTCCACCTCAGGAGCGAATGCGCGAGACTCTCCTAGCGCTGAGTCTTCCGCACTTCGTTCCGATTCTCCTCCCTCTCCCCCACGTCGCTCCATTACCCAACCTTCTAAAAAACCAGTGGCACTTCCAACCAAACCTCTCTTTTCTAAACCTTTATCTTCTGGCCACTCCCGGGCCCGAGCTCTTGCGAAGAACAAAGGTAAGGGTAAAGCCAAGGTCTCGAGTCCTCGGGCGGTCGAGATCCCGGGAACTCCCTGGTTCTCCTCTATGCGAAGCGCCTTACGCTTGGGGGCAGATGAGGAACTCCGAGCGCTGGGCAATATTCCTTCTTCCATTTCTATCTTGATACCTGGGCCCTCTGATAGGGCCGATAACCCTCCTCCTAGGTACACAACTTTCTTTCGGGACCAGGTTAGGAATGGTCTCCGGTTTCCCGTTCATCCCTTTTATATTGATGTTGCCAAATTTTTTGGTGTACCTGTCAATCAATTTCATCCCAATTCTTTTAGGATTATGGCCTCAGCCTATGTCCTTTTTAAAATGAATAATCTTCTCATCACCCCCCTCATCCTTCACTATTATTTTTCTTGCCATTTCGGGGATAATGCATTTTCCCTTAAATCCCGGTTAAACGCTCGATTCCTCGATGACATCCCTTCCTCTCAAAAGGGATGGAAAGGAAGATTTTTTTACATCCAACTCCCGGGTCCTTTACCCTGTCTAACCCGGTTTCTCCCTTCCCTTCCCCAACAACCTTCCCTTCCTCCATCCTACAAATTTGAGGAGCCTTTCCTCCTGAGTCAAACCCTCGTGGAGGGACACAAGTACTCCTCTTCCATTCTTATCTCAGAAGAGAACTTAGTGGCCTACGGGTTGAGTGCCCGGGCTGAGGACCCCATAGACCGGGTAATTGATGAGGTGGCTGGCTCGGGTTCTCAATTCGGTACATACTTTATCTTCTGTGCTTCCTTATTCCTTTATCCTGTTTATTTAATGTGTCATAACCCTGTCACTCCTCTATGCAGATAACTTTGAGATGTAAGCAGCTTTTGCTAAAAGGCGTGCAGCTGAGAAGGCAGCCTGAGAGAAGGAAATGGCGGCTCGCCGGGCAGCTGCGGAAGAAAAGAAAAAATGGGATGCAGAAGCGGCAGCCTTGAGAGCTGAGGTGTCCCGGGAAGAACCTCCCCAGGATGGCGCTTCCCGGGCGATGACTGAGAACTTGGAGGAATCTGAAGATCTCATTCCCCTCACTCAGAGAAAACGAAAAGCTACTGCAGAACCCGAGCTGGTTATTCTCGAAGACCCTTCCGAGGGTGACCAAGGCGCCTTCCGATCTGCTCCAGCTCCTCCTCTCCCCCCCAGTCCAATGAAGAACCTCGCCAAGAGCTCCCTCCAACCGACCAGCTTTCTCTGGCTAACATCTTCTTCGAGGGAGCTTCCGCTGTTGGTGTTAAGCGTTTCAAGAAGGTGCTCAGCCCTGCTGAGATAGCTATCCTGAAAAGCACTCCTTCTAGTGTGAGGTTTTTGGAGGGGTCCAACCGTCTTCTGTCTGTAAGTTTTATTCTTTTATTTCTTTTCCCTCTCTCTCCCTCCCCCCTTTTTCTTTTTTAAGATTCCTTCTTGTCCAGGCTGCCCAGATGCTAGTTTCGGCCTTTGAAGAGGTGGCAGCGGTAGCAACCAAGAAGGGTAAGCAAGCCCGGGCGGCTCAGGATATTCATGACCATCTCCAAGGAGAGATGGCCCGGGCTCAGAAGCTTCATGAGGAGACAACTGCCAGTCTCCAAGCTTCCTTGGAAGCAGCTAATCAAGAGCTGGCCGCGGCTCAACTTTCTCGTGATGAGAGCATAGCCCGGGAGGAGGCTTCTCAGAGGCAAATTGAGTTCATGGCATCTCGGATTAGCTATCTCGAGGATGAAGCCAGTGCCCAGCAACATCGAGCCGAAGTTGCTGAAGATAAGCTCAGACTTCTTCAGCTGACCCATGAAGAATGGAGGACTACTTTCCTTCAATCGGCGGAATTCCAAGCAGCTGTTGAAGATAGGGCCTACAAATACTTTTCGATTGGCTTTGAAAAATGCCAGGAGCAATTTGAGGAGATAGGTCTGATTCTGACAGATAAGGAGGGCTTTCCTGATATTGATAAGGCCATTGCTTCCCTTCCCAAAGATGATGCTATCGAGAAAGAGGCTGAGAAGACTCTCGGGGAATCCGGAGAACCATCAGGGCAGCAGACTTTAGAATAGGCCTGTAATTTACTCTGTATTTTTTCCTTTGTATTTCTTGCCTTTGAACTTTGTAAGGAAATGTTGATTTCTTTCCGTCGCTGTGCTTTTTTCAATATGATTTTTGACAATTTTTCCGCAACCTGGGTAATGCAATAACTTATGAGTATTTCTTAGTAGGAGAAAACGGTAATTTCAATCGAATACCCGGGGTCCCGGTCCATACGTTAAATAAGTAGCTTAATTAATACTCCAGATGTAGAGATTTAAACCTGAACTCAGAAGGAGTATTTCTTGGATTCCACAAACTAGGGTGTAGTGCCCTGAGCTTTTTAAGAACCAAGGTACGGAGCCTTGGGCCGGGGATCATGTCCCGGGACTTGGAAATGGTCGAGGTGTGGTGCCCCGAGCCAGGGTGTAGTGCCCTGGGCTTTTTAAGAACCAAGGTACGGAGCTTTGGGCCGGAGATCATGTCCCGGGACTTGGGAATGGTCGAGGTGTGGTGCCCCGAGCCAGGGTGTAGTGCCCTGGGCTTTTTAAGAACCAAGGAACGGAGCCTTGGGCCGGGGATCATGTCCCGGGACTTGGGAATGGTCGAGGTGTGGTGCCCCGAGCCAGGGCGTAGTGCCCTGGGCTTTTTAAGAACCAAGGTACGGAGCCTTGGGCCGGGGATCATGTCCCGAGACTTGGGAATGGTCGAGGTGTGGTGCCCCGAGCCAGGGTGTAGTGCCCTGGGCTTTTTAAGAACCAAGGTACGGAGCCTTGGGCCGGGGATCATGTCCCGGGACTTGGGAATGGTCGAGGTGTGGTGCCCCGAGCCAGGGTGTAGTGCCCTGGGCTTTTTAAGATCCGGGTCATAGCAGCTCCCAAGATATAAAACGCAATACTCTGGGAAAATATATATTTTTTATTGATTTCTTCCGTCAAACAATTACATCTATTATGTATAGTATTTCTTTAAGTTAAACACATTCCAAGGCCTTTTGAGGGGACGTCCCTGCGCATATTCTAAATAAAAGGATCCCGAGTTGACTCTCCGAGTGATTTTGTAAGGTCCTTCCCATCGGGCTTCCAGCTTCCCAACTTCCCCAGCAGGGTTGACTTTTTCATGACTAAATCCCCAACTTGGAAGTCTCGCATACGGACCCTCTTGTTATAGGATTTCATCACCCGATTTCTGTATGCCTCCATTCGAATAAATGCCCTGTCCCTTTTTTCTTCTATTAAGTCCAATTCCATGGCCCTGCTCTGGTCATTGTCCTCCGGGTAAGATTCTACCCGGGAAGAGGTCTGCCCGATCTCTACTGGAAGAACTGCTTCAGAACCATATACCAAACTGAAGGGAGTTTCTTGAGTAGGTGCCCGGGGAGTAGTTCTGTAAGCCCATATGACACTAGGTAACTCCTCCACCCAATCCTTTTCTTTACCCTGAAGTCTTGCCTTTAATGCTTGCACAATGACTCTATTGACAACTTCTGTCTGACCATTGGCTTGAGGATATGCAACATAGGTAAAAGATTGAGTGATTTTCATTTCTTGGCACCATGACGTAATTCTTTTGCCTTGAAATTGTCTTCCATTGTCCGAGATTATTCTCCTGGGCACTCCGAACCGGCACACAATGTTCTTCCATAAAAATTTCAATACTTCCTGCTCGGTGATCTTTGCTAAAGGCTCAGCTTCAACCCACTTAGAAAAGTAGTCAACAGCTACTAGTAAGAATTTTTTCTGAGCCCGGGCAACCGGAAAAGGACCCACAATATCCATGTCCCATTGATCAAAAGGGCAGGATGCCCAAATAGGCTTCATGAGAGTGGCCGGGCTGTAGCTGAAATTCGAATGATGCTGACAGCCCTCACAAATCTGGACCAAACGAGCAGAATCTTGTTTTAAGGTGGGCCACCAGAATCCAGCAAGCATTGTTTTTCGAGTTAAAGACATTCCTCCGAGGTGCTCGGCACAACACCCCTCATGAATTTCTCGGAGAACATAATCCACCTCTTTTTCATTTAAACACTTCAAAAGCGGTCCTTGGAATGATCTTATGTACAAAATTTTATTTAAGAGAACAAACCTGGGGGCCTGTCTTTTGATCTTTTGAGCTCGGGCTTTATCCTCAGGGAGCTCATGGTTCATAATATACGCGATCAGTGGTGTCATCCATGAATCTTCAGGCATGGGTGATGCTTCTTCCTCCGTAGAGAGAACCAGCCGAGTAATATGCAACACCTCCCGGGTATTAACTTCTGATAAAGAAGCAGCCATTTTAGCCAAAGCGTCTGCCTCACTGTTTTCTTCTCGGGGTACTTGTTCAATACTCCAATCCATGAAGCTTTCTGCTTGGGCTCGAATGAGCCGTAAATATTTAAGCATCTTGTCATCCTTAGCCTCATAAATGCCCTTTATTTGTTAAGTGATGAGCTGTGAATCAGAATATAGAATAATCCGAGAAGCTCCAACTTCCCGGGCAGCTCGAATACCTGCAAGAACAGCCTCATACTCAGCTTCATTATTGGTTATCCGGGAATCAATTCTTAATGCTAATTTGATCTTTTCTCCCAAGGGAGACACTAATACCACCCCTACTCCGCACCCCACCAGGATAGATGCCCCATCCACTGATACTTTCCATACCTCCTCCTCGCTGGGCTGGATCATTTCAGATAAGAAATCTGACAAAGCCTGCGCTTTAATGGCCACTCGGGGCTTGTACTCGATGTCATATTCACACAACTCTACTGTCCATTTTATCATTCACCCGGATACTTCAGAGTGAGTCATGATCCTACCCAGAGGACTATTGGTAAGAACAATAACCTGATGTGACAGAAAGTAAGGTCTTAGCTTCCGGGCGGTCATGACCAGGGCCAAAGCAATTTTCTCCACTTCGCTATACCGGAGCTCGGGCCCCCTTAGAGCATGGCTGACATAATAGACAGGTTTTTGATCAGTTCCTTCCTCTTTTATTAGAACAGAGCTGACAGCATACTCTGTAGCGGACAGGTAGACATATAATCTTTCTCCAGGTTCTGGTTTCACCAACACCGGGAGCCCGACAAGATGAATTTTCAAGTCCTGGAAGGCATGTTCACATTTCTCATCCCATCCGAATTGCTGGGCCTTCCTTAAGATTTGAAAAAAAGGATAACTCCGGTGTGCTGATCGGGAAATAAATCTGGAAAGGGAAGCAATTCTCCCAGTTAGCTTTTGTACCTCCTTGACAGATCGGGGAGTTGGCATGCTTAGCACAGATTCGACTTTCTCTTGATTCACCTCGATCCCTCGGTCTGTCACAATGTATCCCAAGAATTTGCCACTCTTCACGCCAAAAATACACTTGGCAGGATTAAGCTTGATTCCATAATGCATGAGAGTCGCAAAAGTTTCTTCTAGATCACTAATAAAGCTGGCACCCTCTCGGGATTTGGATAGAATATCATCCACATAGACTTCCACATTCCGTCCCAGCTGCTTCTCAAAGACTTTATCCATCAGACGCTGGTAACTAGCCCCTGCATTCTTCAACCCGAAAGGCATTACAATATAACAAAATGTACCTCCCGAGGTGATGAAGCTGGCTTTGTCTTGATCCTTTTTAGCCAGAGGGATTTGATGGTACCCCTGGTATGCGTCCATGAAACTTAGCAATTCATAGCCCGAGGTGGAATCCACCAGCTGATCAATCCTAGGCAGAGGATAATGATCTTTGGGGCACGCCTTGTTGAGATCGCGGAAGTCTACACACATGCGCCACATCCCAGTAGATTTGGGTACCAAGACCACATTCAAAAGCCATGTGGGGAATTGAATTTCCCTAATGTGGCTAGCTTTCAGAAGCTCCTTAATTTGCGCATCAATTACTTTGTCCTTTTCCGGGCCAAAGTGCCTCTTTTTTTGTTTTACTGGGTGAGATCCCGGGAGGATGTTCAATTGATGTTCCGAGTGGATATACTGAGATCTCGGGCCACCCGGATTTGCTGGCCTGGTCCAATTTCTATTACTTCTTGTTCTTCTTCTGCCACAAAATGCACCTCTCCTCTCCCCATCGTTCTTTCCCCGTCCACCCTTGCCTTTTTCCCTTCCTTCCTTGTTCTACTCTGATCCGCCCGAACTGCCTCCACATAGCATTTCCGAGAGGATGGTTGATCTCCTCGGACTTCTCCCACCCGAGCTCCAACTGGAAATTTTATCTTTTGGTGGTATGTGGATGCTACGGCTCTCAATTCGTTCATAGCCGGTCTCCCCAAAATGATATTATATGATGACGGGGAATCCACTACGGTGAATGAAGTCATCACCGTCCTCTTAAGATCCTGAGAACCCAAGGTTAATGGCAACATGATCTCCCCTTCCGGGTAAACCATATGGCCAGCAAAACCAAAGAGGGCAGTCTCCACAGCCTCTAGGTGGTAGCCTGCAAATCCATCTGTACAAAGGCATCTTTAAAAATTACATTTACAGAGTTGCCTGAGTCCACAAAGACCCGTAGAATATCATAATTCGCCACTCGGGCTTGGATCACCAAGGCGTCGTAGTGGGGCAGACTCACCCCTCTCAAATCTTCCGGGCCAAAACTAATGATCGCCTCATTCCTTCTTGCTCCTTCTACCTCCAAACATTCCCTCCTGCTTCTCCCCTTCCTTGCCCGGTTAGAATCTCCATCAGTAGAGCCTCCTAATATCATTTTGATCATTCCTGTGGCAGGGGGCGAATTCTTTTTTCTCTCGGGCTCAGGCTCCCTTCTTCTACTGGGCTCAATCCTCGGGATATTCCTCACACTTCCTCCTCGGGCGCTGGATCCTGGTGGCCGAGATGTCCAAGGTGGCACTCTCGGCCTCTGGCTATTGTTACTGGGTCCCGGGATGGAGGATGAGGCATAACTCCCCTTTAGTGCCTTGCAGTTTTCAGTGTTATGGTGGCATACTTTGTGAAAAGAGCAAAATCCACTTTTTTCTGGCCGGGATAACTGATGATCCGGGGCCAAATCTCTGCTGCACTCCTGCACTTCCCTCTCCCGAGCAATTTTCAGAGGCACGTGGTGAGAAAAGTGCCCTGTATTGCCTCTTTTCTGTCACCTCTCCTCGGGCTTAGACATCCGGTCTCCTTTTTCTTTTCTCACAGCGTCCCTCTTTTGTTTATGGGCCTCCTCCATATTGATATATTTTTCTGCTCGCGACAATAGATCCTCGAAATCTCCCGGCACCTTCTTAGTAAGTGACTTGAAGAACTCACCCTCTCTCAAACCCTGGGTGAATGCATTAGTCTTCGTTTCAGTGGCACAAGTAGGGACGTCTAAGGCCACTCTGCTGAATCTTCTGATATAGGCCCTTAAACTCTCTTCTGGGTTCTGCTTAACTTCAAAAAGGCTAAAAGCAGTCTTTTGTACTTTTTACTGCTGCTAAAATGGTGTAAAAACACCTTCTGGAAGTCTCCAAAGGAACTGATACTTTGGGAAGTCAAGCCTTCGAACCACCTCTGAGCTGAATCCACCAGTGTTGTTAGGAACACCTTGCACTTGATTCTATCAGTGTAACAGTGCAACATGGCCATATTTTCAAACCTGGCCAGGTGTTCCTCCGGGTCTGCATTGCCATCATAGTCTTTCACCTTCGCAGATTTAAAATTTCCAGGAAGAGGCTCCCGGACGATGATATCAGAAAACGGGCATCCTCTCGGGACTGCCCGGGCAACGCTCCGTCTTTCCAACTGTCCTTCCAAGACCTTCATCTTCTGCCTTAATTCCATCAATTCCTCTGCCACGGTAGGAGATTTGGACCCAGCACTGGATCCCTCGTCTTCTTCTACCATCTCGTTATCCCTCCTTCCCTGCCCCTGCTCCTGCTCCTGCTCAAATCCCTGATCACATCCCTGTTTATCACCGGGTGGTGTGACAGGGTGAGAGACCTCCTTCCTGGCCATAGCTAGCACAATGGCATCGGCCATCATTTTCTTTAACTCTTCAGGGGTCAGGGTAATGAGGTTTGTTCCAATGTTATTAACATCAGCTTGTCTTGAAGTTTGCCCCCCATCACCCTGGGCGTGAGAATTACCCTGGTTGGTTCTTCTCGTACGAGCCATATCAACGTCTCGAACTCAGTGTTTTCCCACAGACGGCGCCAATGATGTGATCTCGTTAAAATAGGTGAGCCGGGTACAAGGCTCCAACGGACCAAATCAATAATTTATAATGTTTGGGAATTTGAGTGAAGATAATGGCTTGGATCAACACCTGTAAACAAGAAAGTAACTCGTGAATGGGCGCCGGAGGGATGTCCGGCGTGGCCACTCCGATGCTTAAGTCAGCAGGCTTTTTTTATTAACACAAGCAATATTTGAAGGGAAATATGTAAGTGCTTTTAGTTCCAAGATTTCTCAATGTTTAAATGACATTAATACCTGCTATTTATAGTAGAAAATGGGGTAGATACCTCGATTCTTGTGCCACCTACTAAGTATGGCAAGTCGGCTGCCCATACTTGTAGCTTCTGATGACTTCTAGGACACTCCAAGCCCAAGTGGTTCTGACGGATTAGGCTGCCTGTATCGATCACACTCGAGTGTGGTGCAATTCTCGAGGTGGCCTGGGTAGTTGGTTACCTGGGTACCTGTATGAGAAACCGGGTGGAGAAGAAGTGCCCGGGCAGCTGTCTTCTGATCCGGGCTATTCAACCGATAACCCGGGTCATCATTAACCCGGAAATGGGTCACCATTATCCCGGACCTTTACAGGGGTATCAAATAGAATTATAAATAACTATTTTATCATTATGTTTCAACTTATTATCGTATCATTTCGATCTCACTAACCATGATATACACACACACACACACTGACATACTATAAAATCGATTGCATTAATCAATATTTAATTGATAGTGAATACCTTTTTTCTTTAACATTTACTATTGGACAAATAACTGAGGCTGTGAGATAATCACGCTATCATCACTACAATCACAAATGTTGGTGCCTTTGCATGTAATATAAGCCGTTGACCGTTAATCTCGGCCCTCCCCTGTTTTTGGACAATTATATGCCCACAGTTTTGCATGGCTCCAACGTACGCCACCCCACCACCCTCCGCCCTTTATAACCCCTCCGCCTCAGCTCTTATTTTCCCCATTCTTTATTGTCGCAGTGTTTCTCGATATATAAGTTGAGAAGTACTGCAAGAGCCTAAAAGAATCAAGCAAAAGAGGACAATCATTTCAAAGAAAAGATAACTAATTCTAGCAGAATAAAAATGGCACGTCAAATGGTTGCTCTCGCACTCGTCTTGGTCGCCGCCTTCGCGGTCGCAGTTTCCGGCCAATCACCACATGGCGCACCTTCATCATCACCGGCTGCCGCTCCGTCGAAGCCAACCGCCACCTCGATCAGTGCCACCCCGAAATCTGCACCTGTGCCAGCCTCCGCCGCCGCCCCAGAATCCTTTCCTGCCGCCTCCCCCGAGGAGGAGCTCTCATCTCCTCCAGGCCCCGCCGCCGATGCTGCTGCTCCCACTCCCTCTGCCGCAGCACCTAGCCCCAGCGAACCCGCAGCCGATAAACCCAATAGCGGCGCCGCCACGTTTAAGATCTCCGCTGCTGTTGGCACCGCCGCTGCCGCTGGATTCTTCTTCTTCTAAATTTCCTTGATTGTTAATTTGTTCATTTTATTTATTAATTTGTTCGTTAAAATGGATATATATAGCTTGCCTTTTTGTTGAGAGACACGTCTTGGGACATCCCTCGGAATTCTTTATCTTTATATTTACTGCTAAAATATATATCGATCCACACGCAATATATATGTATATATATATAATTTAATTGAGTGCTATTATAAATATATGAGTTTGAATTATAAGCTTATTATTTTACCTTTTCATTTATTTTACAATTTCTTATGTTCGAGGTTCTTTAAATTATTTTTAAGTTAATTTAATATGAACATTAATAATGTACTTAACTCCATCAAGATAATTATTAATTTGATTTTACTTTTGAATTTCACTTAGTTTACATGTTACATATTTAAAAAAAATTGCTAATATTACTATTTGAATTTTATTTAGTTTACATGTTACGTATTTAAAAAATTTGCTAATATTACTAACATCTATTTACTATTATAAATATATGATTTTCATTTGTAAACTTATTATTTCATGTTCACGAGGTTCTTTAAATTATTTTCTACATCAGTTATTTAAACATTGACATCAAATTCATAGAAAATTACTATAATAATGTTATAAATTATTAATAAATATTAAGATCATATAAAACATCTTTTTCTCATTTAATTTATTTATTTATTTATTTAAAATATAAATATATGAGTTTGAATTGTGAGCTTAGTATTTTACCCTTTCATTTATTTTACAATTTCTTATGTTCATGAGGTTATTTAAGTCATTTTCTATGTTAATTTAATATGATCATTAATAGTGTACTTAATTTCATCAAGATAATTATTAATTTGATTTTACTTTTGAATTTCATTTAGTTTACATGTTATATATTTAAAAAAATTGCTAATATTACTAACATCTATTTACTATTATAAATATATGATTTTCATTTGTAAACTTATTATTTTATCATTTTGTTTGTTTTATAATTTGTAATGTTCACGAGGTTCTTTAAATTATTATCTATGTTAGTTATTTAAACATTGACATCAAATTCATAGAAAATTATTATAATAATGTTATAAATTAAAAAATTGTTAATATTCCGAATATTAAGGTAATATTGGGAATACGAATGGAGAAGAGTGAGGTTGAAAAAAATTAAATTATTAATAAATATTAAGATCATATAAAACATATTACTCGCGATCGAATCGCTGAAGAGTTTCCCCAAAATTATATATATATATATATATATATATATATATATATATATATATAGAATCGCAGAAGAGTTTCCCCAAAATTATATATATTCGATCGCGAGTAATAAATGTTAATGCATAAAGAAGTAGTGTTGCTTCAAATTCTATAAGTTCAATTCTTTCATTTGGTTGTGTATTTACTCTACCATGCACTTGTTGTTGGTACCTTTATACCACCACCAACTGAGGATCGAATTTTCCCAAAAAACTAATGATATTGTCGTTTACTTATTTATGTTTTTTGAGTCTCTCTATTGATTAGATGGGTAGTTCACACTTCTCTTGCCAAGAGCCTTCGACATATTTGGGGTCTTTTGCTTTTCTTCTCCTATTTTCTTGAAATCAAACTTTAGCGGTCCCTATAGATAGTTCACTGAGCTTGAATTAATATTAGCATCAATCACGCAAGAACTTGTGGGATTCAACTAGCGAATATTAAAGGGAAGTAAAAACAGCAAACATCTTCATTGTAATATATATATTAAAACTAGCTAGCAACGAGATCCAGCCCTGCAATTAAGTGCCCCAGCAGTTCTGGTGACTGAACCCACGAGAGAAACTGGCCTAGCACTTAAACTTGATGCCCTCGAACATGCTGCCCAAGCTCCACCTCCCGATTGCCGGAAAAAGGCACCGTTCAACATCAGATCGCCTTCCGATATCCAGTTCCAGTGTTTCCATTTGCTTTCCGGCGCATCCTCGTGCTTCGTCACCTACAATATTTGAAATTAGTTACAATTAAACCTCGTGCTCTATGTTGATTATATTTGAATCTTCATTAGTTACCTCTTTTCTAAACCTATCATTGGGTGCAAGAAATCTGTTCCCGTGGCTATAAATGGTAGGAGAAGCACTTCCACCAATTGCATACATTTCCCAATGAGTATAGTCATTGTTCACCACATGAAAATACCCAAGCCTACACCTAGGCATCCTTTGAACCAGCCCTTCTCCAAAATGATTGAAAGCAATGGTCACCTGCATATTCTTATCCTGCCCAAACGCATCACTGTGTCCTAACAACATCACCTTATCATGATGAGTGAAATAATTATTCGAAATCGTGACTGCGGTCGACCCATGGATCACGTCTATCAGCCCGTCGTTGCAATTCGACAACGAGCAATGGTCTATCCAGATATTTTTCCCGGCGAAAATGACGATCCCATCTCCATCAGAAACCTCCCAGTGCCCTGCATGCTGCGGGGAATCTCTGATAATCCCATTCCCGGCTATCACACAGTCATGTATGTGAATCCCATGGATAATTATGTTACTCGCGTAGTGAATAGTAATGCATGGGCCGTTAGATATATGGACACTGGCGCCGCGGCCGTCTATGGTTTTGTGGGAGTTCATTACGAGTTCTTGATTTAGCCGTATGACCATGTCGCGCTTGAAGATTATCCATAGCGGCTCGTTTTGGATCACAGCATGGCGGAGGGTACCAGGCCGTGGGTTCACTGGATCATCGTCCCCGGGGTCAGTGACGACATAGATGCGGCCGTCTCTGCCACCACCTGCATTCTTGCCGAAGCCGATAGCACAGTCGGCTAAACGCTGGCGGTTTTTCTCCCAGTTGGGATCGCACCGCCAGCAGTCGTCGATGGGGTTGCCGGAAGCGCAAGAGAGGTAGCCTAAGTTTCTTCTGGACGCATTAATGCTCCTGCAGGATTTGGAAATATAGTTAGTTCAGAGAAAAATTGTGTAGTAACTAGAGACAATATTAAACATAAACAATTAGAAGCTCATTACTCCATTTAACAAAATCATGAAAACAGAGTACAAAGAACTTAGAATTTGGTTCTAGGCTGAAACATAATGATCTTAAATAAACAATTAGATCCCATTTTCAAATCGTGGAACGAACTCTAGAATATCCTACCAAATATGAAGCATGCCGATAATATCTTAATTTCGAGATCGATTGCACGCTTATGTTGCACTTACTGATGCACATCTTGTACCACGAGATCAGGGTCTTGAACATGAGAGAATGTGGAGAGCACTGGATGAGATATCAAGAATAGGAAGAAGAAGAAGAAGAAGTAGAAGAAGAATAACGATAACGAGGAATTAATGGTGATATTGGACATATTGTTTGGAATGGTTGTTGGATAAATGGTAGTGGTAAATAAGTGTGGTTTATAAAGGGGAAAATTCCGGGATAAATGGCGTGATTTGATTCAGCATGTTTGCCTAATTCTCTGGCCAATTTACACGACTTGCATGCTGCTTTCAAACATTAATCCGTTTTACATTTAGTTGGTGGTTAAGTTAGTTTTGCTTTGGAATCTAATATAAGACTTTTGAGATGGAATTTAAGAGTGGAACCAACCCGTAGCAATAACTTTCCAAGAGACTTTTGACTTTCAAGTGCGAGTCCAATTATTGTGTTTGTTTTGTAATATTATAATATAATATAGAACTTGTACCTATGGGCTAAACTCTTTCTTTCTACATGTGATGTGAGACTCCATCATAATGACGGACTCACCCTTAATTAGTAATTAGGGCTGAATTTGATAGAGAATTAAAGGAGAAAAATTCAAAGTGAATCACAAGAGAATTCAGCAGGTCGGTGGCCCAGTTAAGAGCCCCAGTAGATTTCTAATTGGGCCGTTGAAACTAACTCCGATAAGGCAGCAAACCAAGTGCTTTACATTAGATTGGTTATGGATCATGGAAAATAACTGTTATTGCAATACGTACTTTCTCAAAATGGGCTTGAAGATAGAAACCAGAAATTTAAAATAAAAAAAAAATCCAAAAAATTGGTCCATTTGACCAAAAATAGTCGATTACATAAATATTTCACATTATTGACACCATTATCATTCTTTGTTAAATAAAATAAAATAACCATCAAATTCAGTCTTAAATTTACCTAATTTTAGTTATTGTATGTAACTAACTACTGTGAACTTGATTTACTAGTTAGGAAAAATTACAATTTAATCATGTATATTTATTTTGTTACGATTTGATCATCTATTTTATAAATTTTCAATCTATCCCCTAACAGGAAATCCAGATACGCACGCCAACTTGTTCCCGCAGCACCCGGAAAGTCAAATACTTCAAGACAGAGAGATTCGTACCCAAGATCAAGAATACGTCGCCTACTTCTTCTCCTCCACATACGGCGGCGCCACCCTCACTGGCATTCTGGATGACGATTCCGCCAATACCCCCTCCATCTCGTCCTTCGCCACAAACAACAACAGTACCAGGTAATGGCGGGCCTGACGGAATCCTCAAAACTCAAAAGTACGTACGGGTAAAGTTTCAGGTTTCTTGATTTTTGGTTTCAGGCGAAATGATCCGTCCCCTTCATCGGCCTCGCTGACATACACCTACGGGGGTCACGATAGCAGAGACAGTTAGGCTCTTGTACGCAACGCGATGAAGAACAGGGAGCGGGACTCCAGCGAGGAGAAGTGGGTGTGCTACTTGGAGGTTGTGGAGAGGAAGAAGATAAAGGAGGAGGAGGTCACAAGCTCCGCCGTGGATCCGAGGCTGAGCGACGATCGGGCGGCGATTCAAGGGCTTGCGTTGAAGCTGGATTATCAAGAAATCTTGAAGGTATGGTCCAACAAAGGCCCGCTTTATGTGGATGCAGTCATGCAGAGAATTCGCAGATCGTCCCCGACATGTCCGATTGTTTACTCTTGCAGGAGTCGTCATCATATAACGTAAGATTTTCAACTCTTCTGTTTTTAAATCCTACTTTTACTCATATAATTAATATTATTACGTGCCTTTTACTTTGCACTTTTCTGTGCTTAATTTATTACTTAATCATCACACGTGATTATTTGACTTACCGAGTTTAGATTAATTAAATACCCCCGCACTTTACTTTATTGTAAATCGTCTCAAATTTTAAAAAACTTGAGAAGGTACTTGCAGAATTATTGGATTGGATAATTTGAATTGCCAAAGTTGAAAATAGTGAGTGTAAGTGAAAGAAACAGCTTTTGTATCTTTTGATTGGTTGAAATTTGAATCGATCCACGCCTCCACGAGTCTGGTTTTATTTTAATGTTAAATTGTATGATTGATTAGCAGGTGATGGGGTTGTGGAAGGTGCCAGAAATGGGACAAAGGGAAGCGAGTTTGTTGAGGTACAAGGAAAAGAGGCGTAACAGGCTTCACTCCAAGAAAATACGCTACCAAGTCCGAAAGCTCAATGCTGACAAACGCCCTCGTCTCAAGGTTGAGGCTAACTACTGTTACTGATCGTTCATATCTAACATCTAAATTATTTATTTTATTTGCAGGGTAGGTTGAACCTTATTCTGTCTCTTTTGTATATACACATATTTTTGTTGTTTCCCCTCATAAACTTGTAACTTTATTAATATATAATCAAATCGTTATTTACAAGATTATCAGCCAAGACAGAAAATTTTGCAGAAAGAAAAAAATTCAATCTTCCAAGTTCATAGAATTTGAATGGCTGAGAAAAATTTTCTGTTGGATTTTCAATCATATTCTAGTTATAATCTGGTTACAAGACAAAAAAGTTTAAATATTTCCCATGATATGTTGTGTTTGTCGAGAGGCTTTAGGAGTAGAAGTGCAAATACTGAGTTGAGATGAAGATTCTTATACGTGAACCCCAAAAGCAAAGTATATTTCTCATTGAAGCCAAATAGAGGTTCTCGTGGCACTTCTATTTCTTTGGCATGGGCAGTGGAGGAACAAGAAATTGGAGTAGATATAGATAAATCTAGTGATTTTTCGGAAGAAGACTCCACAATTTTTCTCATGAGAAATTAGAGGATAGGAACTCGCCTTGTTGTGTTGATAATGGTGGCGACAAAAAGAATTATGGTTGTGCAGGGAACGATGATGGAGGAATTGATCTTGATATGAAGTTAGATGATGCGAATAATGCAAGGGTTGATGTTCGTGCTTTGGCGTGGGCCTCACACTCAGCCAAAGATGCAGATGATGTGCAAATAATTCTGAAGGATGGTGCATTGCTTAGTGCTCTTGAGAAGGGAAACTATACAATGAGGCCCTTCGAGTCTGGAATCGAACCGAACTTATGTGCCTACACCATCATTGCTTCAGTACATGCTGGACAGGGTAAATTCAATATATTGAAATCCATGATACAACAAATGGTTGCTGTAGGGGTGGTCGATCCTACAGTTGTCACTTTCAATGCCATAATCAGCGGATGTCCTCGTAGTAATCTTGGAATTGCAGGATATGAATGGAAGTTCAAAAGATAATGCCCAACGAGATAACGTACGAAATATTGATTGAGGCACTAGCAAACGATGGTAAAGCAAAGCTGGCATACGAGTTGCATTTGAGAGCTCAGAAAGAGGGCCTTGTTCTGTCTACCAAGGCGTATGACGCAGTCATCCGGTCTGCACGGATGTATGGTGCTGCAATTGATATGAACATCCTAGGTGCTCGACCACCGGAGACGAAGAAAACAGTGCGTATCAGGAAGGATTTTTCCGGGTTCTGTAATTTTGCTGATGTTCCTAGGAGGAGCAAACCATTTAACAGGAAAGAAATTATGTTGTTTCTGGAGTGTTTGTAGAGCAAGCGCCAAGCAGTGCATTCTTTTGTCGAAGATGTTGAATGAATAACAGCTTTGTGGTACACTTTGCAATCAAGAGTGTCAAAAAATTATTTTATGCTTTCAGCTCTCAAATGAAAATTCCCAATCTCGTAAATTAACACTTATTCTAACATTTTACATAATATATGATTAACAAATGAAATTATTAGAAAAATACCATACATTTCTTAAAAGAACAAAAAGTATCTCACTTGAATAATTGCTCCATCACCCCAAATGAATAAAATAATAGGGAATTATTGGAAAGTCACAAAACTAAAAATAAAGTAGAAAAAGTTTGTAAACAACATTTCGGTAATATTAATTAAAAAATATCAGGCATAAATGAGAGAGCGCAGCACTACATATTATAAAATACAGTTATACAAGTTAAAATCAAAGTCCTTTGACCCACTAAACCAAAACGCTCAACCGTTACACCCCACTCACCCATTACCAGCTTCACGTTAAATTAATACTAGCATTTATCTTCATCTTCTTAATTCTATATATATATACACACACATATAACAACAGCTAGCCATCCACAGTACTCTCTAGCTGATTCTTCCTAGTTTTCTTGAATAGTTTTTAGCGTAAGATAAGATATATATATATATATATATATACAGCTTTATAGTAATGGAGTTCATCATGAAACCCTTCGTTTTCATTACATTTGTTTGTGTCTTAGAACTGTCGTTGCAGATGGGGAGTTGCTTCCAGTTTCAAGCGGCCAACAGGGCCGGTTGGGCCGTGCCGCCAGCGAATCAGACCGATCTCTACAACGAATGGGCCTCTCGGGAAAGGTTCGAGGTTGGGGACACCGTTCGTAAGTACTACAAATCAAATAAAGTACGTGCTAGCTTTTGGCTCAAGATTACTGATACTAACATGCATATTCATTCGTGTACGTGTTTAGGTTTCAAATACAAGAAAGATTCTGTCATGGAAGTGAACAAGACCGAGTACAACGAATGTAATTCCAGTCGCCCCAATTTCTTCTCCAACAAGGGGGACACCATCTACACGCTGGACCGGTCGGGCTTTTTCTACTTCATAAGCGGGGCGACCGGTCACTGCGAAAGGGGACAGAGAATGATCGTTTGGGTTATCGGGCAGGACGAGGATTCCACTGCTAAGTCTCATGCTTACAAGAACAATGCCCTTTTCTCGTATGCCCTGTTCTTGATCGTGTCTGTTTTTCATTTTTTCGCATGATGATTCTGTTCCTAGGATTGTTGTTTAATTAGTTTTGGTACTTTATAGTTTCAGCGTACGTTTCATGATTTCTGATCAGTTTGTTGGAATCAACTGTTATATATGTTTTATTTTGCATCTGAGTTTTGATCAAATATTGTAATGTTTATTTTGGATTTGCATGAAAATGGATCAATCGGGATTTGTAATCTAAAAAACTACATAAATTTTTTACATGAAAGTGCGTAAAAACTAAAGCCAGCTACTTAAATCTTTCCTAAACTAATTTACAGTGAATCCGAATAGAATAACAACAAACATGAATAATAAATGGTCGGGCAATTTAAACAACTCACTTTACAAATGTCCTCAAAATATATTGAGGAAGAACAAAGGAGATATTCGAATAAAAGCATAGATTATTTACAGTACTCATCTTTCGCAACCGATGTATATGATCACAGCCCGTTTCGAATTTTATATTAAGTCATCCGATGCCATCTTTCACAAATTCTTCCAACTTTTCAAAAGCAACACAGCCAGTTTTTCTGCGGAAAAAAAAAGGACAACTTTCTAAAGATTTCAACGAAAATGTTCAAGATACACGAAAGATTTCAACTTTATAATTTGTTGCCAGCTTAGATACAATTTGCTACTATACGATCGATAAGTCTGATCAAATTATGTACAATGTGCACTATAAGCTGTGGGGTGGAAATAGAAAAACCTTGCGGGGGTCATTGTATGATTGGTGTGGCTGAGACATGGAAGGTGGCGGCGGCGAGGGTGCTGCCGTGCCAGTGGCTGTACCGGTTGCTTTCTTTTCGTCCCTAGCCTTGGCAAATATGACTGTGAATCCATCAGCCGATGCCGGATTGTTCACGTCCCACTCCCCAAATTTCGGCAAAGGCCGACCTTTCTCGTGCTGCGTAATAATAATAAATATCAAAAGTTCAGATTGCTTAATTAAATCACATAATAAAAGATTTGGAGAATATGTATATATATTAATATACACTCACGAAATCAAACCCCCAATAATCCCTGTATCGTTTAATCATTAGAATTGGAACGTCAACACATATAACATCATAATAATCAAGTAACATATTTTGTGCAATAAATATCTTAATGCATGCATGAAAACGCAACTTACAGACGTCATTCAATTAATTATGCAGATTAGGCCCTCGATCGGAACGGAAGCTAGAAACAACTTAGATTTGGAATAAATGAGAATTCAGAACGATTCTTTAGGAAGGAGATGAAGAGCACACCAGAATTGATAGATGATATCAATGATAATGATAATAATAATAATAATAATAATAATAATAATAATATTGTGATTTGAAAAATATGATGCTATAAATAGAATATCGAGAAGTTGAAGAGTCAACAAAGAATGAGTAGTTTTCTTTCTTCAAATGCAAATATATATGTACATAAATATAATAAACGCTACTCGATCAATGATCATACGTTTGAGCAGGGCGGACCAAGGATTCAAAATTATACGGGGCTGCCTCGGTCTCATACTATATTTAATAAAATAAATAATTAACTAAAAAATTTAAAATAAAAAATATGTAAACACTGACTTTCATGAAAATGTAGAACAAGAGTATTTAATACCTTCAAAAACATGGAGCTAAAACACTACTGAAATTGTGCTCTTCGATTCTTCTTAGAATAAAACTCATTAATTATTAAATCGTTATCAATTTTTTTAATCAAATCTCGTTCGATGTAAATTACCATAGAATCTCCGAAAAACTATGCTTCCATCTTGTTACGAAGAGTTGTTTTAACAAGTTTCATTGATGAAAATGCTCGTTCCGTTGTTGCTATAGAAACGGGACGAGTTAAAACAAGACGAATCAAGCTGTCAATTAAATAAATATATCAGATTCGATAAATAAGTAAACGACGTATATAAAAATGTATAAATCACCTGTTAATCAAATCGTAGGTTCTTGACAATTAATCTTAGACATAGTTCAGAAATAGTTGATAAAATTTGAAATATTTCATGGTCAGCAACATTAAGTTTATAGTTATCCAATTACATTCTCAAATGATACAAATCTTGTGAATCGAAATCAAGATAATAGAATTTCTCAACAAGTCGATAGATATTATCAACATTAAGAAGCTTAAAGTTTTCGTTAGGTTCCAAAGCACAACTAAGTTTAAGAAGTTCAATTGTCTCATCTTTAAATATATTATTAAGCTCTTGATCAACTTGAAAATCTATTGTAGCTGTAAATACATTAAATTGACAGTGTTGCTCAACTGTGATTGAATCATTTTTTTGTCAAGAACGGCCTGTACCAGATTTTAATAACTAAAACCAAAATTCCAATTAAACAAATTGATTTTTCAAATTAATTCAGCTCGATAAGTTATTTGGGTTGAACTCGATATTTTGTTCACATATAGACTGAATTGATGTATGGCCTTATCTTAATTCCAAAAAAGATTTTTCAAATTTTTTACTCTTAAGAATCACTGCGGTCAAAAACCAAAGTCAATTCACATCATTTTTTAAAACCAACAGTAAAAAAAATGATATTGACAAACATCAAAGAATAATATGGACATTAATAGAAAACAAAAAGCTTTATACATCATTTAAGTCATTATGCACAAAATTCAAATCATTGATAAATCATATAATATCATATACTATGATTCACATGAAAATTTTGCGCAATTTATCAAAATCATTACTTTATTTTTCTCAAAATCAATTCTTAAAACATACACTAGTTCATACTAAAAAAATAAAATTCTATAAAACTTTTAGTATTAATAGAAATTAAATAAAGATATAATAAAATAAGTAGTAACTGCATAATTGTATTTATCATATTAGCTAAATTTAATATATTTGTGTGTTATTGTAAATGTGGTCTAAAAATATATTTGATACTTAAAGCTAATTTTAAAAATCAACTTACATTAAGTTCTTCAACTTTTTCAGCAAAATACGAGCGAAGTCAAATTTGATTATAGGTATTTACAGAAAATCATTTCAAAAAATTACTTATAGTTAACAAAAATTCTTCAAATTTGCATCAATAAAGTAAAGCTAAACAAAACGCAAAAATAAGGCAAAAAAAAAAATACGGAAGAACCATATATATATATATATATATATATATATAATATTTTAATTTTTCATGAATCGGATCGGGTCGAAAACCCGTCTGAAACAATTGAAATGTGAGATGATCTAATAGAAACTTTTGTTTATTATAAAATTTTAGTCAGTGCTAGTGCACCGAGCACATGCAATGTATGTTCATAAAATATAATTCAAATTTATTTTTAAAAATTTTAATTTATTTATAATATTTGATTCTATGTTAGGATAATGAGATGGTTAAATAATGAGACAATGAGAGAAAATGTGGGAGGTTTTTGAATGAACATTTACATTTTTGCATCTTATCTTATCTTAATTATTGAATATCTAAGAAGAATGATAAGAGCAAATTTAGACATCCATTAACATTACCAAATATTGTTATTCTAAGGGGTTTACACATTATAATATAGTCAAGATTATATGAATTCAGGATTTTTTTTTATGCTACAATTAACAACATAATTGGATATAATAGCTCTGAAAATGACAAATATTAAATAAATAATAAGTTCTTTAGATTTCTCATTTATAGATATTTTTATGAAATCAATATGATATTGAACAATATAAAAGAAATTGGCCGATGCAACTGCACTGAAAAAAATAAACACAGTGTTGAGTCTTTAGATTCACTAGGTGTGATGGATGCAGTTGAGGTTGAGGGAAGTCTTGACGGATGATTTGACTGGACTGAAAGCGCACACAACCCGAGGACCAGCGTTTCTACTTTTTCCGCATTTACGACTTATGACTCAGGATTTATGTTAAAGAATTTAAGACTATTTATTTATGCTTTTGAGAGATTTTTGAGAGGTTTAGTATGAGCTATACTTTTCAAACTTATTGCTTTTTAGGTTGGGTAAAACAGCTGACGATTTCATTTCTACGACTATTTCACTTGATTTTTAAAATACTAGTCGGATGATGTTTTATGTTAGAAGGGTAAAATATTTTATAAAAATATTTTCATGTGGTACATGTACATGGCCGAGAATTGAGTGTTTAAAAAAAATTTCTAGTACTTTTAAAACAATAAAAAAGGGCAGACGTTTCATATAACTAATAAATATATCATATGAACCGATGTAGATCAGGCCGGCTACAATTAGTATCGGAAAATATGTATAACTGACCGATGAATTCTTTAAAATTATGTCTAATGTGATCAGTAAAGGTACATGATTAAACAAATCTAGCTAATTTTCTAACTTCATTGGAACAAGTTATGAAACGAATGTAATTGAAACTTATTTGTTTCGTGATGAAAATCGATTTTATTTTTCTTCTTATAAAGTTTTAATAATTTATATTATTTTATCTTGGACTTCCAAGATGAGAAACCACATAAATTTGATTCATATTTTAGGCCATTAGTTTGTTTTAAGCTACAAAAAGATTGTTCTGTTTTAATGGTAAATTAATGCTATCGGACAATTATATATAATGAAGTTCAAGTAAGTTGATTAACAAAATCAAAATTATCTGTCTTTTTTGCTTTGATTTGAGTTTAAGCATATAAATTTCTTCTTTTGACTGGTAGATTGATGATTTTTTTTTTAATACACAAATGGTGTCCCAAATATGATTTGTATCATGTTTTCTTACATATTTATATATTGAAGATTGAAGATGAAGATAAACATACTATAGTATTTTCCCCAGAAATCTAAATGTACAGTTTCTGTAAAAAAAAAAAAAAAAGAACCAGAGAAGTCAAAATTTAACTTTAAAAAGTATATGTAATGGGTAAATTCTGACGACAAATGTATTCTATATGTTTGTTTTGATTATTAAGATGCAAAAAACATTTTCTTAGATTGTAGATGTGATAGAACCGTGTCTTATAGTACTACTTTAATATTTACAAAAAATTTAAAATTTTCTTATTAAATAATTTATTATAAATATAACTCGTAAACCAATTTAACGGTAACCACGCATATTAAAATAAAATTTATATTAAAACTCCACTCATTTCAAATACCACAATCATAAAATCCAAGTTAAAACATCCATCATAATTTGAAAAATCCAACGTAATACAAAAAGTTCAGCATACTATCTAGCCACCAAAAGCAGTGCAATCGAAGAAGAGTAAATAGTTTTAAAATACGCATAATAAAAACTATCGTGAACTACAAGGTCCTCGAGTTTGTACTGCCACTGATCCGAGCCTACTCACTGATCATCGCCTCCCGTCTCCTCAATTACATCATCTGTATCAATCAAGTCTAACGAGTCTAATGACTTAGCATACATAAACCGTGAATAACAAGTAATACGTAATTAAAATCCATACAATTTTAACATAGCTCATACATAGCATAATATAAGCATAAATATGTTTAACGCGACTTCCTGCAAAAAAAAAAATCATAAAATCATATTTTAATGCTAGTCATAATAATCGTAATCGTAAATCATTCTGCGTAGAGTTTTGTTCAATGTAAGTGGCCCATAACATAAATCGTTTGATCAAACTAAACCATAATACTGGGTAGACAGGGATCACCACAGCCCTTTGACTGGATGTCCGCTCCCTAACATAACCTAATTCATCCGAAGAGGTTGGAGAGGTCCCTGGACACGTTCTCCGGCTTCCAAACCCGAAACATAATTTGGCCATAAGACAAATCGCATACCTCAAAAATAATTATTTTACATGTCATACATACTTACGAACATCGTGAACCTCGTTAGATCATCTTTGGACTTGCTGCACTAACGTACTAAAATTTATACCCAAAACAGCTCCTAAGGTGCATTCGCACACATAAGACTCCCGAATTAAATAAAACCACTTAGGACGTACCAATCGACTCGGGACTCAACCCATACATAAAATACATCCTAACCTACTGTCCAAGGCACTAAACCAGCCCCGAACCATGTCCGAACTTTGTACCATGCACAACAAACCATATAGACACACACTGCCCAAAGAATGACGCTATGGCACTTATGCGTTCCATACGACTTCCTATCGATTTTAACCCGAACCAAACCCGAACCAAGCCCTAGACTCGACCCTTAGACATCGCTTAAGCCTCTAATCCAGCCCGTTCCAGCCCATACACACACACACACCAGCCCTTAAACAACACAAAACTACAGCCCTAAATCGCGAACAACACCCCATGCATGCAAGCTTGCAACTTACGGCTCCAACAACTATTTCCTCCCAACCGGACACTAACCAACCATTACCAAACATACCTTGGGACCCTAAGACCCTGCCTAGACCCTGGCTACACACCTTGGTCCACTCATGCAAGCAAATTTTTTTCGAGTTTCAACAATATCTCGAGGTAGATTTGGATGATAGAACTTGATTTTCTTGTTTTTCCTTCGTAATTTCAGAGAAAATGAAGAAAATATTTTAAGGAAACACATGCTTATCGACCTTAAATGTTGTGCAGCTAAGGCTGTGTGCGTAGGTGTGCAAGATCTGGCGCGGCCGCGCGCCTGTTGCTGTCCGAAAGGAGCTTGGCAGCGAACAGGTGCGCGAGATCCTGCGCGGGTGCACGTTTTATTCTGTCCGAAATACTATTTTACACTTTGAAATAGCAAAAGTAGTCAACATGAAATCGTAGCTCTATGTCTTGACTTTCATTTTCTATTGACATCACTCAATTTGGACATCGAAAACGAAATTTATGCTCATTCTCATAAAATGTGTTGGCACAGGAACTTCAATACATACAATACAATTCGGGATGATTTTCCCCCTATTTCCAAATAGATTTGGACAAAATTCAAAACATAAAAGTTTTAGTGCTATGTATTATATTTTTAATGAAATTGGTTTCATTTCATTTGAAATAATACTCAGATAATTATGCTATAAATCGTAACATGTGTCATTTCTCAATTGCAGTTCATTACACCTTTCAAACACAAATCGATTACTAATACAATATTTTATTATCACAACATATTTTCTCACTTTTATTCAATTATATACTTTACACACTTATATTATAACAATTTCAGAATTATCGAGAATACAAATATGATTTATGATAATACGATACAAGATCTTTACAAAAATATTTTCATATTCAAACACGTTTGAATAAAATAAAAAAATACTTATTGTTTAATCATTAATGGTAACTAAAAACACTAACTTGCTAAATACTCATCCGAAGATAAAATGTTCAAATTATTTATTATTTTATTAGATTTCTTTTGTTGGATTCAGGCTAAAGGTACAAAGCTCTCTCTCATATTTTGTTTGTGAAAACTACAGATGGCTTCCGCTGCCCTTGCTTCTCTCGTCTCATCATTGAAGAGGATTCAGCGTCTTGGGAAACAAATTTGCTGTCTCCAGGAAAAGGTTCGTTTCTTGATGGAAGTTGCGGTAGATTCTTGCCTCGTACGAACCTTAGACGGCTGGAAATTGAAACGGCAAATCATCGGGGCGGCCCATCAAGCAGAAGATATTATTTCTGTTCACCTGTCAAAGGAATCTCGTGATCATCTGGGGGTGGAATTTGAACAGCAGTTGCAGGGGATAGTGGAAGAATTCGATTCGATTTTGAAATCCACCATGGAATTGCTGGATATAAACTATTTTTGTCCAATGTCGTTACCCAACTCCACAACCGAGGATTTGGATAGGAACTCTCAACTTATGGATCAATTGGAGCAACAGGAAATGTTGGATTCTATTGAGGACTCTCTGGGATTTGATTGGAATCACGAAAGCTCTATGGTTGGATTCCATGAAGACTTTTTACAAATTAAAGATTGGCTACTTGGATCACCATATCATCTCGAAGTCATGACGATTGTTGGGATGACTGGAACTGGTAAGACTACTCTCGCAAGAAATTTGTTTGAGAACCCGGCCATTCATCATATTTTCAAAATTCATGCTTGGGTATCATTTTCTCGAACAAATAATGCGCACAAAATGATGAAGGGTATTCTGGATTCCTTGAGACCTATCGAAGATGAACTGGATGACAAGAGCATTGAACAATTAACAGATATTCTTTACAGAAGTTTAAAGGGTAAGAGGTACTTCATTGTATTGGATGATGTGTGGGATATCCAGGTCTGGGATGACATCAAAAGATCATTTCCTAATGATAATATAAAGAGCCGGATCATTTTAACTACTAGGCTGTTGGAGATGGATCTTAAAGACCGGTTTTCCAAGATTCACAACATGAGTCTTCTTACACCCAAAATGAGCTGGACTCTGTTTTGTATCAAAGTTTTTGGGGACGAAGATTGCCCTCAGGGGCTTGAGTGTGCTGCAAAAATTATGTTAGGGAATTGTGGAGGAATTCCCCTTGCAATTCTTGTGATTGGTGGCCTTCTCTCCAAAGTTCGCAGGACTAAAGATGACTGGCAGCTTATTGCGAGGACTATGAAGTCATCCACAACTTCTGAGGAACAGTTGAAGGGGATTTTCTCCTTGATCTACATGTACTTGCCAGATCATCTGAGAGCATGCATCCGTTCCATGATAATCTTGGCAGAAGATTATGAACTCTCAGTCCCCCGAATCATCACGCTTTGGATTGATGAGGGACTGGTAAATCAACTTGGTTCTAAAAGTCCTGAAGAAGTGGCTGAGGAGTTTCTGAAAGATCTAATTGATAGAAGTCTCATGGTGGTTTGCAAGCCAAATAAAAAGGGTGATGTTGACTTGTGTAGCGTTTGTAGCATCTTGAAGGACTTCTTCATGGCTAAGAATCCAGATATTCTTCAGGTAATATGATATTGCAGTAGTATTGATTCGATCATTTTGAAATCAAATATTTTTTTAGTAGCATAACCATTGATCTATAGGGGTTAGATGAAATTGTTCTATCAACTATACATGTCAAAAGTATAAAAGAAAAATATCAATGCATAATGATATTTTAAAATTGCAGTACTTATTTAACATGATCACATCTATAACAGGCACTATTTATGTATATTTCCCTTTCTCAATTTGAATATGATTTTCTCGTATTCATTGACTATAGCAGAGTTGTCGAATAAAGTTTGGATATCATTGTTTTTAATCAAAAGATCATGTGGTAAATTACATTCTATTAATTTTTTTTTTTTTTATTTATACATGACAGATTTCAGTTTCAATTTGTTTCCCAATATTTTGAGACAGATTTTGCTCTCAACTTCAAATCGAAGCACCACACCGGAACGGGGTATTGAAGATCTTCCAAGAGGCTATAGTGAAGGCGTTTCCATGATAGTTCTGGAAGGACAAAAAGGGGAAATTAACTGCAAGGAAAATCTAGGAATATCAATGGACATATTGTTTAACAACAGATACACGAAAGACTGCATTAGATATTGTTCGTTATTTCCATCAGCGTATGAATTCACCAAGGACATTCTAGTTTGGCAATGGATTGCTCAAGGGGGAACGATAGCAGGAAACAGTGTATTCGTCGAGGAAGCATGCATTCAGTGCTTTGATATATTGTTGAAGCTCAAATACGTTGCTCCCATTGGGTATGAATATGATGGACTTTATAAAAACAAATACAAAGTTGGTGATGAGATGAATGAATTCCTTCAAAATCATCCCGTAGGATCTCAGGTTACGAAAGAATTGGATAGTAGCCATGTCGATGTGTCTGAACTCGAACATTTGTCCTTGTCCTTCAAGGTCATTGACCAAATCAATTTTGGGATCATAAAAAAGTTGAGCCATCTTCATACTCTCATAATTCATGGTTGCCGCAGTTCTATTGTTAAATTCTTCTTACCTTCTGATTTGTTTCTGGAGCTTAAGGCATTAAGGATGTTAAATATAAGTCGTACTGATGTGTCGCACCTGCCAAGTTCTATTGAAAATTCAAAGGCGTTGCGATTTCTTGATATGTCTGAGACATCAATTATATCGTTGCCTGAGAAAATGTGCAATCTGACCAATCTGCAAACTTTAAAACTTGACAAATGTAAGTCCCTATCTCGACTGCCTAATCGTACAAAAGAGTTGATTAACCTGCGCCATTTGATTCTTGATGTTGCTGGCCAGTTGGACTCAATGCCAGAAGGTATGGGAAATCTGTCAGAGTTACGCACTTTAAGGACATTTTTGGTTGGCGAAGACGATGGCCATAACATAAATGAGTTGAAACACATGAACAAATTGAGCGGATCACTTCGAATTTCGAATCTTGAAAATGTTAAATCTCCTGCTAAGGCTGCAGATGCTTCTCTTTGCTGCAAACATGACCTCAGAAAAATAGAATTTTGGTGGGTGGATCTTCAATATGAGAAGAATCCAATGGAAGAGGAAATACTAGCATGCCTTGAACCAACTTTGGGCATCCAAGAGATAGAAGTATGCTATTATAGCGGTGGAAAATTCCCGAGTTGGATAAGCAAGCCGTCTTTTGATGAATTGGTTAGTATAACCCTCTATATGTGTATATATTGTGACAACCTTCCATCTCTTGGACAATTGCCATCTCTAAAGTTTATCAGTGTTGTTGGAATGAATGAGGTGCTAGAAATCAACAACCTCTTTTGTGGGGAACAAATTGATAAGAATCAACCCTCGTTTCCTATGCTCGAGAAACTGTCATTTTATGGAATGCCGAAATTGGAAAAATGGACAGAAATAAGAATCGGCGATTTTCCCCATCTCTTGGATCTCAGTATCGAATCGTGTCAGAAATTCAAGTGCCTTCCTTTTCTGTCACATTTGAACTCTCTTAATTGTATGCAATTATGCAATTGTCCTGAACTCTCATGTTTGCCTGATGGTGGATTTCCATCCACCCTTGAAACATTAATGGTCGAAGATTGTCCCAAATTAGAAGGACGATGCAGCAAAGATAAAGGTGAAGATTGGTGCAAGATTGCTCATGTGCCTGCTGTTTATCTCGATGGCGTGAAGATCCATACGAAATAGCTGAGATTGCATTTTGAACAGATCTCTCTCATGTCTTTTCTGGGGTCAAAGGTAATTTTATATTTCACCATACCTTTACTTACTGAGTCTCTCAAATTATGTTGGCTTTTTTTAATGATTCTCAGTAATGTGCTTTCATTTAGCTGAAGTAAGTATCAAAGATGGTGGTTAAGAGATGCATCAAATCTAGAAATGGCTAGAGTAAAGTGATAGACTCGACGTGAACCATTCGCACTAAATCTTGATGTCACTCACCAATTAGGGAATCATTACTTGCAGTTTAGAAAGTAGTCAACAGAATAAATTGTGTGCCTGATTCTGTACTGCCTGCCTCGTGGTCTGGACGTCTGGTTAAGAGAAATCTTAGAACACTTTAGTTTGATTAACAGTGGTGTTGGTTTTGTGAATTGTACAGATTATTGGGATTCTTGAAAAAGACGCAGAACCATTTGAACTTCGTTGTCATAGCTTTTGTAGTTTCAGTTGGACTTAAATTAGTCGAGTGACATGTTTTATTTCCAGCATTGAATTTCTATTTTACGAATTTTCTCAATATTTCATTGTATGTTTTGGAGAAAAAATCATTTGAGATGTGGAATTGTGCTTATCATTGGAATATGTTCTCCCCATCTCAGATTTGAAGCAAACAATTTAGTTGATATATTTTAAAATTCTTTTAATAATGTTAAATTATCTACTTAAAATAAACTTAAAGAATATTTAATTTTATAAGAATAATCAATATAATCACTGATCGTTGGAAGATAGCTCGGCATAGGCTGTAGCAATTCCGTTTTAACAAATCCCGTGGGCGAATCTAATTCTTATTTTGGGCTGAGAAATTAGAACTTTGGGCATCATTTCATTCCCAGAGTTCATAATAGCAGCTCAAGCTCATTGGAAAGCTGAAGAGAAGTTCATTAGTCCTCTCGCCTCTTATTTTAATCGCATTACTTAACTACGATTAATTAAGAATTATGAAATCATTTTCTTATAATTCACTATACTAATTTCCTAATTATATAAATTTAAGCCATTTCATGGTTAGGCGATTAAAAAGCACTATTTGAATGTCAGACTATTACGGGCAAAATGTTAGTCTGATCGTTAAATGTAATTATTATAACCGAGTTATTTCATTTTATAGAGTAACTTAACAAATTTATGCTAGCCACCATGCACACACTTTGTGTGTGTAACATAATCATATGAATATCATGTATTGTGTATAATTTGTTCTAAAAATTTTTTATAATGATTTTTTTTTCCTTTTTTTAATGTCAAATTTAAGAACAAATTGTAAGTATTAAAGTGAAAATGTGCGAAGGGCAATTTTGAGATTAGGAAAAGACTTCACCAAAAGTTAGTTATATTAGGGCCTCTTGTTTTATTATAGTATAGATATGAATTCCCAAGCTAAAATTTCACTACTAAATATTTTAATCCTTAATTTAGGTTATAAAATAAAATGTCCTTTAACTGAAAGTTACCATTTCTTTTCCCAAAAACCGTCTCTCGAACAATCTCGAATGACTTTCTCGATTTTTTGGTTAAAGTCTGTATGATTTCTTAATACTTAAACCAAAGAAATCTACTTATAGAAATTTTGGGACATTACAATAATCTATATCTATCTAAAGTTTTATGGCTATGTGCCTTCATTAATGGTATTACTTTATGGTTTTGTGTTCGTTGCATTTATTCTTGAGTGCATTAGTCTCCTTCTCTTTGATTCCCTCTTTATTTCTTTGTTTGTTTGCTTCTTCATTTCCTCTGTTTGTGGAGTTTGTTCTGCTTTGCTTTTTCTTGTCTAAGATAACATTCTTGTGATAAGTTATACGTTGCTACTTTTTTAATAACAGATTTCCTATTATTTTTTTGGTTTGTATATGTCCCTGGGTATTGTAATTATTGGTCTGATGGCTGGTTTACCAGTAGTCTATCTAAAGCTTTATGGTTATGTGCCTTCACTAATGTTTGTGGGTTTTTGTGTTTCATTAGTTTGCTTCTTTATGTCCTCTTGTTCTGCTTTGCTTTTTTCTCATCTAAAATAAGATTTTCACGATTAGTTATATGATGCTACTTTTTTAATAACGGTTGTCTTCTTCTTCTTCTTCTTCTTCTTCCCCTGGTTTGTGTGTTTTGTTTTATTTAATATTCTGTCCCTCGTCTGGTGGCTGGTTTTTATAGTAGGTCATTGATGTACTTGTAGTCTATCTAAAGTTGTATGGTTATGTGCCAGGTTCATGAAACGAAATGAAAAAAGGAGAAAGAGATGGGTCTCAGGCCATATTTGGAAGCAATTGATTCCAACTTATTTGCAATTTTGCTTGTAGTTATCAGTTGTTCCACTGTGTTCTCTGAATTTATTATCAGACATAACATTCTATGGGAAATACCATGTCTGGACCCAAGTTTGACCTGGGATTCATTCCATTTCTTGATTTCCTAGTAATACTTTCTTGCGAATTTAAGGCTCGCATTGCATTTTTTGCAGGGAAAGTAAATGATTTTTTTTTTTTAATTTAAAAAACACGTACGAAATGAAAATTGGTAAAGGATTATTTTCGATATTTCAATAGTTAGAATATAATCGATGCTCTTGTTATCAATAGTTAGAATATAATCGATGCTCTAAAACGAAACATTAAATGCTAAATTCCCGGTTTCATTTTATTGATTTAAGAGGGCTGCTGCTATATTGTTTCGATGTTTACAACTCAATTCCAGGGTAGAGTTTAAACTATTTTACGGTCAATATTATAACATTTATCATATCCATGTTTTATTTAAAATATCAACTATCCGTACATGATATGGATGCTACTTTAAAGACGGAGTTTTTATTTCTATCGCTCACAAGAACAAACATCCTTGGACTCTTCATATTGAAGGTTTTTCTTCTCACATCAGCTATAAGATGAAATTTTCTGCTTATTCTTTTAACAAAGAATTCATTACCCTTACTTGGATCAACTTCCAATAAATAAAAACTCTTGATAATTTCTCGCATGTTAAAAATTTTGAATTAGAACCAAATCACATCTTGGAATTTTGACACAATTTTATGATCATTAAAATTCATACAAAAATCTATTTCACTTCTCCTCAAAATTCTTGGATTTTAAATTTATCGAATTTTCGTTGTACAAAAATATTAATAACCCCTCTACTTAAAGGTGGACTATTTATAAGAACTACCTTATTGACTTGTCGTGCTCATGACATTATATTATCAACTCTATGATGACTTTTTCCAATATAGCAGAGTATTTCAGTTTATTGTCATTGAGATTAAACGTAGAATATTCCAAACAAAAGAACATTTCATTTAACAAATATCATATTGTTATTATTTTCGCACTCAACATATGTGCTTCGCGGTTATTAATTAATAATATAAACGAATATCTGGGTGTAAGCGTTGCGTATTTGTGACTAAAAACAAAACAAAAAAGAAAAAAATTATATCAAAAAATGAAAAAAAAAAGCGTTAAATAAATAAAAATTGACATTTTGTAAATAAAAATCACCAAAAGACAATAGATCTATGGCATAGTTTTACAATGGTGACATCTTTACCGCAGACGTTATCATAAATCTCATGAACAACAATCTCAAAAGCTTAATTTGTCGAGTTCAATGCCTATGTTTCCATGAAAAACAACCCCTCTGATTCTGCAAGACTTTTTCCTTTCTCCACACTGGTGTCGAGATTTAGCTATAGAATGTAGGAATTCAACACGGACATAAAAGCTAAGTTTTAAATGAAGCATATGAACGAGGTAAACTAAGCACATAACAAAATAATGCCAATGAAACAGTGTGCCCATGGTTTTTCTGGGTGTAAAAATTCTTTCTAGCCGCCAAACAGAATTAACTATACATTAGTCCTCATCAAACTTATCTAGTTTATGAGTCACCACCATGGAGGAATGACTACCTCGTCGATACACATGTGACAACTCAACCTTCTAGATTTGTCATGCAGCAACTATAACAGGCAACAAATTTTGCATAAAGAGTAAGACTAAATCGTTTTTCATCTGATATCAGATTTGCAGAGGAATGATTTACGTTAGGCACAAATTGATTATGCCTTTTACATAAATGAAAGAAATCATTTACAAGGAACCTTGGACAGTGCAAAACTTTTTCTTGTCTGATTGATAGTTAGGATAACAAGAAAATGCATAAAATCTAGCAGCCAGTAGACAAGAATCTGTAATCTCGTATTACATGCAAGAAATGATGGATTACTTTGCAGAGTATATAAATAGGAGAGGGATGAAATCATATACTATTTTCATTTTATTTTTCGGGGGTTTCACGTTCATTGTAGAAGTCAGGCAAGGGCCGAGCTTTGAAACAGAAGCTACGACTAAGTTTTCTGAATTCATTCTCCACCTTCTCCTGCAAAACGAGAGATAAACCGTGCATGTTGAAAAATACAAACCAAGTTTGAGAGAGAAGAAAAGAGAGTTCTGAATCAATGCATAACCCTCAATGTCTTTTGCACCAGCACCTTGTGTACATCCTTGTTTGCTTTAAATGTTTCCTCGAGTTTCTGAAATTGTTGTGAAAAGACAAGAGGCACGGATCAACGCACTAAATTCAAATGCACATTTAAATTGGAATTGGGGATAGAGTGTATGACCTGTTTTCTTTTTGCAGCTCTTTCTTCTGTTCTAAGAACAAAAGGGGTGGTTATAGTGGGAGACTGTAATTTGTTTCGGCATGCAGTCAATGACTTCGTACAACTGATACATAAGCACGCGCTTGTGAGAAAATCCAAATCCAAGCATTCTAAAGCAGTGGAAATATGCACAAACAGGCCTATCATATCATGCTTCAACACATATATCATATACACCATTTTTTAAACTTACACTGAAGACATTTTGGGCCGCTTGTTTTGCATCTAGAGGCAGAGTGATAACAGATGATATTGTCCTGTGTATTGCGATGGCCATTATCGATCAATGGTTAAGTATTAATTAAATATATATAGTTTCACCGCTAAGCCAAAGTCAAAAAACATATAAATATGTAAGTATTTAATTAAATATATAGTTCCATCGCTAAGTCAAAGTCAAGTCTTTTGGGTGGGGGAAGTACAGATAAGAAAAATATAGTCACATGTCAGCAAATCTATTCATCTATGAGAAATGTATTTTCATTTTAATGATTTGTTCGTGACTAAGACATCCTTATGTTTCACAATTCAAACTTAAAATCATTCCCCGAAATCTTACACTCCATTGACCTGCTATCTGGACCAAGATAGACAACAATAAATGGAATGAGAGATTTTAGTTGAAGCGTTTTACCACTGCGTCTACTTTCAAGCTGCTTCAATAATCTGTAATCTCCCCTGTACAATTGACAAAACCAACACCATGGTTACTGGTTAGCCAACTTCAATTTTGTTTAATAGGCATGCCACTTGAATTAAACATGTTGTACCTGAACATAAAACTGAATGTGATGAACCAAGAATTCACTACTCTTTATGGAAGCACCGTCACTAGGTTTGGGCAGTCGCTGATATTCGAATTCGGATGGGATCTCAAGTTTATTGGCACACTTGTTAAACTTGGGCAATGATGAATTCTGAAATTTTGAAGGCAAGGCATGACATCAACTGTATTTGTGAATTCCCAGTTGATCAATTTATCCATGTTTTCTATTTCGAAAGATTCCAATGATGGGAACTTTGCAGTATTGCTCGCTCCATAAAAGTTCTCATCAATCAACTCCAAAACAGGCAGACCCGATATATGAAAAAACTTTAGGGAAGGAAGCTGTCCAAGAGGTGGAAGACTATCACAATACTTGAGCCCTTCCAAGTGAATGCGCGTAATTTTGCGACTTGGTTCACAGAGCCAAGGTGGATAGAATCTTCCACAGTACTTCTTAATGACCAATTCTTTCAAATTTTGATGAGGCTGGAGATTTGCAAGAACCGAACCCTGTAGATTTTGTGCCTGTCGTAGAGAACCCTGAGAAACATTTATCAAATCCACCCATTGTAGCTCAAGATTGTTCAAGAACAGCTTCTCGTGTAGATTGGCCACAACTGCCTCTGCAACATCTGTGACACGATCGATGTTTTTAATGCAGAGTGATCCCCTCAGCGAATTCATATTACTTATTTGTGCGATACCATTTTCTTTTTTGCCCCCGACGATGAATGCAGAAAGAGCTTGAAGTTCAGTTCACCTTCCAAAATTTGGTGGCATATGGGCAAATTGTTCTTTTATATCCAAATCCAGATGTCGTAATTTGGAGAGATTTTTTGTGTTTGTTGGCAATGCTTTAATTCGAGTGCAATTTTTAAGTTTCAGTGTTTGTAAAGCCAGAAGACCACATATGGAGTCTGGTAGTTTTGAAATCTTGTTTCCTGACAGATTAAGATAACGAAGAAATTTCAAGGGCTTGAAACAAATTTTTAGTTCACTAAGGCCAATTCGAGTCAGATCCAACACCCGCAAAGATCGCAAATGTGAGAAAAAATAATTATCTAGCTGTCCCCCATCAGCATCATTCTTATTAATCATCAAAAATGTCCTCAACCTTTCATTTTTCTCCGAGGCCTTCAGATGTATCGGATGCACACTATCTCGAAACATCGATAGGTGACAAGTATTTCCAAATAAAGGGTATTCATCCCACATGTCATTGACCTGGAAGCATATATCACTAGAAACCATTTGTGACATGTCATGGATGAGATCATGCATTTTGTATATAATCTCATTCCTTGAATTTGTAGCTTGTTCGAAAAACGACCTCAAATAAAGGTCATTGAATTACTTGCTTCCTATGTCTTCTAGTCTCCTTCCTTCTATGGGTCGGATGAACCCCTCTGCCATCCACAAAAGAACGAGTTCCTCAACTTCAAACTCGTGATTTTTGGGGAAAAGAGAACAATATGCAAAACATTTCTGCAGCACCGGCGGAAGATGGAGAAAACTAAGCATCAAAGCAGGGAATAGGTTATCTTTATCTTCTGACAAGTTCCACAGCTTACTGTTCAATATATAAAGCCATTCGTCTTCTCTATATCCTGAATTTGACAACAAACTTCCCAGTGTCTTGGCTGCCAAAGGCAAACCTTTGCATTTTTTCGCAATCTCTTTGCCGAGAGATCTCAAGTTCTCTTCTTCCTCCACAGGGAAGAACATTCTCTGTTTCATCAAACCCCAACAGTCATCATCAGATAAATGTTTGAGACAATATGTTTCATAGGATCTAACAACTAACGAAACTCTGGCACTTCTTGTCATCACAATTACTTTACTTCCTTTAGCACCATATCTTAAAGGAGGAAAAATTCTTCCCAATCATCATTATTTTCACTCCAACAATCGTCTAACACCAGCAAAAATTTGAACCCCCTAATTGACTCTTGAAGGAGGACCTGGACCGAATTCAAGTCGAATAAACTGCAACTATTCCCAGTCAAAGCTTCTATCGTATATTTTGTGATCTTGATCAAATCAAAGTTCATCGAAACAGTTACCCACATTTTCTTCTCAAAACTCGAGTTTACCAAATCATCATGGTAAACCAACCTCGCAAGGGTTGTCTTACCAATTCCAGCCATCCCCTTTAACGACATTACCGAAAAGTTACCCATTTCTGGTTCATTTTTGAGCAAATTCACAACACAAGCTAGTTTTTCAGTGTCCCTCCCAAAAACATTTTTTTCATCTATCAGTGAACTAGTGGATATATAGTTATGAATAGGTGACACAATGCTGAAACAATTTTTCATGCTTTCAATCATCAGTAGTCTCTCCATTTCTTTAGCAAGAAGTTCCAACTTGTTTTGCAATATATTTATGTCATGAGCTAGTGTCAAATTATGAGATGAAAGAACAATTTTGCGAACCTCATCTCTATTAGCAGTTCCCACAGAGCCGATGGTGGAGAGATGCAACGAGATGTCATCGAGAAGAGCATCGGCATCGTAAGAAAGTTTCTTGATATCTTCAAACCATGCTCTCCAAGCTATGCTTCCTCTCGTAGACCTCAACGGACTACACTCCACACTATCCATCAAATCTTGAACCATCAACATGGTTCTCTGTAACTTTCGGAGCTCATCCTCAACACCCAGTATCAGTTTTATTTCATTCCAAGCATACGACCCGAATGAAGCCAACCTCTCCAATGCGAACGGAAATGGAGACGACCCAAACCCACTTCTGAAACCCGTTAATATCTCAGCAGCCATATCTTTTATATTCTTGATCAAAAAATGAAGTTTTGGCGTGAAGGGATGGAGTTCCCGATGAAGGGAGTATTGCCGGTGGAGGAAGTTTTTCCCACGGTGTAGGTACTTTTGAAATTAGAAATCTTTCTTCACTATCTCTCAGCCATATCTTTAATTTTCTTGGCCAAAAAATGAAGTTGCAGAAGGGAGTTTTCCACAATGGAGTTGCCGATGAAGAGCCTTGCTTATGGAGGGAGTTTTACGGATGGCATGGTACTATTGAAATTAGAAAACTTTTTATTTATATATATTCTTGATGTATATATCTATCTAGACATGGACGAAGCAAGATATTTAAACTAAGGGGGCTAAAATAATTTTTTTTAATAAATAATTAAAATTAGCAATTAACATGTATGTATAAAATATTAATAATTAATATATACTTTCTAACAAAAAATATGATTATAAAAATTTAATTTAGTATAATAAAAATAAATACAAACAATGATTTTCAAAACATGAGCAAACAATTTATAATTTATTCAATCACATTAATATTTCAGTCATTATAATCCAATTAATAATATAAAAAAAATAGAGTGACAAAAGATATATATAATGAATGATTTACTAACTTGTTGACCTAAGTTGTGTCAATACTGAAATTTAAATTTCTCAATAATTAAATACTATTTAAAAGATTAGTATTAATATAAATAAAAAAAAAAGGTGAGGCCTTGAAAATTGGAAGAAAGATGGTGTAGCAACTAACGCAAAAGCACAATCGGGTTTAGCATTGGAAGCACGATGAATTTGTGTCAGATGATGATTAGATAGATAAAGGTGGAACTACATCTTGTCCCTCTACTTCTTGAGGTTGATGATGGAATGGGCTTCAGATGTACACAAGGTGGATGGAGGCGATCGACGAAATTTGATCGTTTTGTATTTGATTTTCCATTTTCAACTGTATGTTGATTGATTATTAATAATTAAACTCAATTGTCAAATCAAGTAATAAAATTTATCTGAATAAAAAGACTAACCCACCGAAAGCATATATAATTTTGATTGCTTGCTTTCACAAAATCTCTAGGAGTTTACACCAAAAGTTGGATGTAAAAAATATGATCAAACAATATTATTATTTTCATTATATCACAAATTTTGACATAAAAAAGGAAAAAAAAAGAAAGGAAATCAAGTAATTTCCAGCAGATTGGTTACCTGAATGAAAATCTACACCCAACACCGATGATGGCCGATGAAATAAACAAAAACGCTCAATCATCACAACCAGAATGCAATGTAAAATATTACACAACTATATGCTCTTATAATAATAGCTGGATGTTAGGGGACTTGTTCTCATGGCTCATCCTTTCAGGTGATGAATTATTAGACAGAATTCGTCTTATTTTTGGAGCTTTCATGGACAAAGATGTTGGAGCCGGAGTTGGCATTGAGATGTTGCCATGTGTCTTACTCGCAATGCTTTTTCCTAGCAGTGATGATGATGTCTGAGGTTGTGCTGCTGCTGGAGTCTGCATAAGAACACAGAATCTTTTTGAGTGGTGGATTTCAAAAAAAATGTGTAAGATTAGGAGGAGACCGCTGTTTCTTGGATTTATTCTTGGTGAATGAGGAACATAAGATTGCACTTTTGGGGAATAAATGGATGGCTGTCTCGTATTACATGCAAGATATGATGGATTACTTTGCAGAATATATAAGTAGGAGAGGGATGAAAGCATATACTATTTTCATTTGATTTTTCGGGGTTTCACGTTCATTGTAGAAGTCAGGCAAGGGCCGAGCTTTGAAACATAAGCTACGACTAAGTTTTCTGAATTCGTTCTCCGCCTTCTCCTGCAAAACGAGAGATGTTCTTTTTTTTCTTCAAAGTGTGCATGTTGAAAAATACAAACAAAGTTTGAGAGAGAAGAAAAGAGAGTTCTGAATCAATGCATAACCCTCAATGTCTTCTGCACCAGCACCTTGTGTACATCCTTGTTTGCGTTAAATGTTTCCTCGAGTTTCTGAAATTGTTGAGAAAAGACACGAGGCACGGATCAACGCACTAGATTCAAATGCACATTTAAATTGGAATTGGGGATAGAGTGTATGACCTGTTTTCTTTTTGCAGCTCTTTCTTCTGTTCTCAGAACAAAAGGGGTGGTTATAGTGGGAGACTGTAATTTGTTTCGGCATGCAGTCAATGACTTCGTACAACTGATACATAAGCACGCACTTGTGAGAAAATCCAAATCCAAGCATTCTAAAGCAGTGGAAATATGCACAAACAGGCCTATCACATCATGCTTCAACACATATATCATATCATATACACCATTTTTTAAACTTACATATATCATATCATATCATATACACCATTTTTCGTTATTTACGATGCATCCAAATTGGTCAAGAAAAAGTTAGAAGTAGGAACCTTCTGCTCTCCAAACGAGGCGTTGCTTTAGGATACTTGGACACTCCCTTTGTCGCTCCCTGCAAATCAAGAACTGAATTAACCTTAGTCCACACTAACCATTTCACACACGAAATCTTGGGCTCAAAGCCACAGGAAACATAGAATCACCACAAGTGGAGTCCTTAAAGGAGTTGCGCAATCTTTAGGCACTCGCAATGAACTGAGACCAATCCTTGAACTCTCAGCCTTCTTGGAGGCAGAACTTGGCTCTTTATCAGGCTCTTTAGTATGCAGTAAGTTGATAATCGAACGTAGAGACTTCGGGGAAGCTCTCCTTCTGTCGATTGTATCCAAGTTGGACTTCCTTGTGCTTCGAATGACGCTGCTATTTTCTTTCTTGAGATGAGGAGTGACCGGTTTAGCTGGCGTGGACAGAACCGTCCACGTCTTACGCTGAATGGATGACTTTAACAAAGAAGGACCCGAACTTTTCTTGCTAGTCACCGATGGGTTATCCTCACTAGCAACAGAATTTTGCTGCATTTACACAAGACACTCAAATTCGAAATACAAATTTTAAACAATGGGCAATAGAGGAAAAGGATATATAGAGTACACAATTTTCACCTTTAGTAATGGTCTCTCCACCTGTGGAGTCCCACCACTCTCTGACCCAGAAATGGTGTCTTGACTTCCAAGATTAGTTTGAATTGAATTTCTCTGCACAAGGGACTCATTTTCTACTTGAACAGAATATCCACGATTTAGTAGAAGTCTCTCCATCTCTGAAGTTCCACTACCGTCCGACGCAGAAATATTATCATGATTTTCAAAATTATCAAATTTGTTGCTTGAATTTCTTCTCATAGGGCTGTCCCATTTGGCCTCATTCTCCACCGTTGCAAAAACCCTGCCTTCCACAACTACACTCTTCCCGTTACAGTTCACCTCATCATCTTTGGTAGAATTCTGAATCTTGGCCTCCACCGATTTATCCTCGACCTCGAAATTAGAATTCGAGACCAATCTTGTCTCATCGTCATCATTATCATCCATGTATCCAACTTCAGATTCTTCTGCAACAGTGGCATTTTTTGCAGCATTTTCTTGCTCGAGCAAAGCTGCAGCCTTTTGGGAAGCAATTCTCTTGTAATGAGCCTCAAAGAAAGCTTTCTTCTGAGCCACAGATCCCGGCTGCGCGTATCTCTTTGCCGCATCCACGTATTTCTTTTGTGAAAAGGTTGACCATCTCTCCCAAGATAAGGACTCGGTCATAAATCTTCCAAACGATACTGATTCCCCCAAAGCATGTACGGGGTTCCCCTGCAAATCAAACCCTTTCACTATTAAAATCGCCCCCCATCTTTTACCGGATTCCTTTTTTTCTGGGAAGAGAGTCAGTTAAAAATTATGCAAGAACACATTAGCAACAATAAAAAAAGGAAATACAGATCATTTTTCGATTTGAACTCCAAGAATCAGGTAGCAGTTGAAATAACAATCAGTAAAGCATCATTCATTAGCTCCAACACCACCAAAAAAAACCATAAAAGTACAATAAATCTTGAATAATACAAAAAACTTAATGGAAAATCTTTGATGCAAGTTTCATTTGTCAAAAACCCGTCAAAGCCATTCCATGCTTTTGGTGGATAAATCTCAGAAATCATGATGAACAAGAAAGCAAGTTTAGTTTCTTCCCGTTACCTGCTTGGATTCGTTGGGTACGTCAGAGGCATAAGAGAAGCCATGCATGAGACAAGCTGAATCTCCCATTCTGAGGTATTGCAGAACGAGAAGAGACAACCTCGCCAACGGTAAGAAGAATGTAATGAAAACAATATATCCCAGGAAACAAAATCTAATCTTTATCGTATTACTTAAGGCATAAATCTGTGTTCAGGGACTTAAATTTGAAATTCAAATGGAAAAGGCGAACGTTAAATTAATAGAAATAAAGTAGATCGCACACGTAGAACTTAGAAGCACTTTAATAATAATAATAATATAATAGAGATGTGATTGGGGGCGGGAAGATGAACAGAAATTAAAAATCAGAGTTCTAAAATTATAACATTTTTTCTCAAAAAATATTTGAGTTATTTTAAAATTTGAAAAATAGTAAATATTTCATTATTTAACATAATGACTAGTTTGGTGAGATACAAGGGGTATAGGATGGTGATGGGGTGAACTACTCCATCCAAGTATGGTGTTCTTCTATATTACACACAAACTAGATATACGTGTGTACACAAACTTCTTGTGAATTTTATTTTTTTGGGTTTTCAATTACTTAATATAATATGGTCATCAACACATTTTTGCAGCAATTTTTGAATGATTTAGAAGTTCTCTTTCAAGAAATACGAACTAAATAGTTTGTCTTGAATGCATGTTTTAAATACTTATCAAGACATTTCTTTAACTGTCGAATATAGATGACGACGTGTGCTAAATCTAATGTCAATTTTGAAAACCCAAAAAAAAAATTTGAGACAAAAGGGAAACCAAGATCAAGATGCTCACATATTTTTGGAGAACAAATAATCAGAAAATTTGACGTGTGTGAGCATTTTATTGTTCTTTGTAGTTTCATCAGCGCAGTACTTCTAAAACACCACCACGACAAAAGCTGACCCAAAATCATATATTATAAAACTGGAAATTAGTTCCATTTTGAAAATTTCAGCCTGGAGACCTCACCAGCTAGCTTTCATTTGTCTGTGCAGGTGAAGAGAAGCCAACTGAAACAGCACATTAAAGTAAAACCTGCTTCTGCAGAAACAGTCATTGCCAAGACACTGGCAACTGGATTCTTTGGAGCCAATCTAGTGTAAATATGTGGTGCCCTGTTACGGGACTTCCGGGTGTTTTTCCTTGTATGACACAACCATATCCCATAATCCTGAACGACGACGGCTTTTCTCCAGGTATTGAAATTTTTAGCTCTCTTTTTGTGTCCTTTGACGTATCCAAAATCTCATGGAAGTAATGTTTGGTTGGACGGTTCTGGATGGGGATAATTCTCCAGATTCCTCAATCAGCTCTGAATTGTCTCCGGAGGCATCAAGCTCATCTTTTTTGTCAATTTTCCATGATTTCACCAGAGGTCTCATGATTTGGCAAGGGCAAGGAAGGGCGGTCAGGGGTAGTTGGAGTGGACAGAAACTTGGGATCAGGAAAAAAATTTCTCCCATTGTGAACATGTAGAGCCTCGTTTAAAGAATTTACACATTCAATGCTAAGCAAGTAACTTTGAAATGTTTCCTCTTTTGCCCGATCAAGTGATGTTGGATCGGGAAACTTAGACCAACATTTTTCAACTACATTGGCATGTCTCCATTTTGGCTTTATCAAAGCTCCAGTTACCCACCCGAAAATCCAAGCCATGGTGAAAAACTCTATAGTTGACACAGGGTTCGGGAACATATCCAGGATATATCAAAATCTTGTTACTTATAACATGCCATGCCGCAAATGGAACTGCATGGAGGAATATCAAATGAGTAGCAAAACTACATGGCTCAAAATATTGAACACCGTGCACCAATGAGAACGAGCAGCTAAAGTTGCATATTATACACAGCATTTTTGTCCGTTGATGTGAAAAAAATCGGCATGTTTCGATAACCTGTGAAAATTTGAAATACCTCTGCAGCACCAAAGGCATAACCATACATCTCGCTTATCCAGCCAGCTTCATAAATATCTCCGGTTATGTTTCTGGAACAATGACCCACATTAACTCGGACTTCCTCAGTTTTATGCAGCCAAAGCAAAGCAAATCTTCTGAGGTTATTTATATGCATTATGATCACGCCTCTGACCTTGTCACAAGAATTAGGGTGGCTGGTATGGATCTTTGCAAGCTCATTATCACAGCCAATCAAGTAGCTGGCAATGACATAGCTATTAGAAAATCAAGATACCAACTCGTGACTATTTTTGTTGAAGATCAGCTAGATAGAAAACCACGTTCAGGAGAAAAAAATATAAAAGAAAAATTCATTCTTACTCATAGGGAGTGGAAACAGGACGGCACCTAGCTGCGTTGAACTCCAATGGTGTAATTGGTCCTCTCATAATCATATCAGCGTCCAGGATTAATATGTATTCTGCATCAACCTTTACTTGGTTCAGCCAATGCACAACTGCAGCTGGTTTATTGATGGCTGGATACCTGGCATGGTAAAAGAAAAAATCAGGTTTATAGTTTCCAATCCAGTATAACTTGCAATCATCAAGTCGACTGGATAATTGAAGATACCAATATAATAATTTTCCAAGAAAGGAATGCGATGGTAGCATATAAAAACAAGGTGCCAAGGTGGTCAAGACCTTTCTAAAATATAATCGAAGGTCAACATAAAAATAGACCAGTTTGAAGATGATATTAAGACATTTATAAAAATCTCAAGTGAAGATCAAGGAATGCCACTTAGCTCGAGTTTATACGTGGTCATGTAACAGTAGTTTTATAAATTTTCAATTATTTAAGAATTATTTTTTTGGTATGATAATTTTGAGTCTAAGTGCATGGAAATTTTGATTACCAATCTCCAGTTAATGGATGCCGACTCATAGATGGAACATGATGAGTGGGAGCTAAATTGTGCCCTTTATACTGCCCTCGAGTCCTCTTCCGCACATGCAACTTAGAAGCCTTGTGATGTTTCCAAGCTGGCCACTCTGGTGGAAACTGTGAACAAGCCCAACAGTCTGCCAATCGAAGTAAGGAGAGCATTCTGTCGATGGATTTTTGGATATGGCTTTCCTAGTTCATATGCATCTTGCTTACGTACAGCAATTTACATGGTTTGATGGCTTTTTGGAGTCAATTGTTTTGGCCGAGTTAGATCTGCGCGCAAAGGTTTTGCTCCTCAAGTATTTTGACCACACCGGCTTGGGGCAACCAGCATGTTGCAACAATATAATAGACCTTGATTGAGAGAATTTATACATTCTAGGTTGAGAAATAGTGCCCTCCTTTCATTTCTAGTCACGTCATGTCACTATTTAATAACAACTCGAATAATGTGTTAATGAGAATAAAATATTTTCATCGGACAGTATGATTATTTCTATCTTTTTTGAAAATGGATGGTGGACTTTATATTATGTCACTAATTAATTTTTCTATGGATCTTACACAATATTAATTGAAAAAGTACTTGGTAGAGATTTTTATAGATCATTAATTTTATATAAAAATTTCAACAACTTTAATAAACCCTTTTGTTTTTACTTTTAAAATTTGGAGTTGTCAAGTTCAAATGATGGAACTGATTTTTTAATTTATCTTGTCAAAAAAGAATTATTTGTGTACTACTACTAACTCCTCATTACATTCACTGATAGTTAATTATCATATATATTTGTCAGTATAATTATTTATTGAATCATCTGTACTGAATTTGAGAAATGACGCCAACACAAGCTCAGGTACCTTGGAAACGCCCTCAATTATATTTCTTGATGTCCAAATTTAAAACTCTTTCGATTACGCATAAACCTCATTTAATCTTGAAAAAATTGTATAATTTTGATCTTTTTGTATTATCAAATTTCAATTTAATTTTTTTTTCTCTTTTCGACATCAATATTTTTTATAAAGAAACCCCGATTTTTGTATGAGATTCTATTAGTAAACTCGTCTTCTTACACGTCATGATTCCAATTAACATCATGATAATCATAATCTTAATATCAAATAAGTTAGGGTATGTTATAATGACTTTCAAAGAATACATGTATTCAAATTTTCTTTTGTTATTGAGAAGAGAACACAAAGTCCTAAACAAAATGATTAAGCATATGGATTAAAGTATATAAAATAGATGGACTGATATATAATAATACCACAAAAGAATTGATCATTTACTAACAAAGTTGAGTACATGATCTTATCAAACAAAAGTTATTTGATCAGGCAGATGTTTTTTAATTATAAACACATTAAATGACTGATCAGTAAATAATTACAATGGTGGACTTTAACTAAATCAAGAATTCTAGGAAGATGTCTCAATCCCCCATTGTTTCAGGAAACATAAATTGCTGATCGAATCCAAAATCCCAAGAAACCATTGAATCTGCAGTCTCAACACACTGAAATAGACAACTATTTCCTTGAACTGAACTGGCCGATTCACCAGCTGAATTGGGGTAGAAGTTCACTGAATCTTCTAAAGAAAACGAGGGGCAGTAACTGGTCGAAATGCTGTGCATTTCTTGATTTGTCATCCATAAATCCATGTCCAGGTTACTCGTGAGCATCAGCATCTCATAGTTGTTAATGAGACGTGTCATCGTTTCGCCTTCCATACTGGTGCTGACATTGGCCTCATTGCAGCAGCTTGTTTGGACTTGTGTTGCTGATGGAGCTTTCAGTACATGAGAGAATTTGATCTCCTCTAATTGTTTGTTTTCATCACGCGAATTTGAGTCGATGTCTGTTTTGTTCTTCTCTTCACGACTTTGTTGTGTCTTTTGCTGGATGGGCTGGTGTGTGGTGGGGTCTAGTCCGAGGAGCTTTAACCGTTTCTTGATCCTGGTGTTCCAGTGATTCTTGATTTCGTTGTCCGTTCTCCCTGGAAAATGTGATGCAATTTTAGACCACCTGCAACATGCTGGCAATGTTTGAGCTGAATAAAAATCTTACATTTTCTATTGTAAAAATGTGAAAGTTAAAGAAAGCTAAAAGCAGACCTGTTTCCAAGGCGAGCATGAAGATCAATAATTTGATTCTCCTCCATTTCTGATAGAACTCCTCGTTTAAGGTCAGGTCGTAGATAATTAATCCATCTCAATCTGCAGCTTTTTCCACACCTCAACAACCCTACACATTAACAATGTTTCAAGAAATATTGATCCATTCTTTGCACCAACTTAATCTCACAACAGACCCAATAATTTTGTTCGTGCATCAAATAAATCAGAAATAGAGCTATCAAATGTTTTTTTACCTGCAAGTTTGGGTATCATTCTCCAGCATTGAATGCCATTATTCATGATAAAACTCATAAGTTTGTGATCTTCTTCTACGGTCCACGGACCTCTCTTCAGACCCATTTTGTCGCAACAAGGTTGCCTTCCCATTTCTTGTCCAGAAATACTATTCCAAGCCTTCTGGTACTCTAAATTAACAAGGGTTGATTTCAAAGTTATGGACGGAATAAAGGAATTTATATTGGAAAGAAGATTCTCACAGATCATTTAGTCACTTAAATATTGAAAATGTGTTGCTTAAGGTGGGAAACGAGAGATTAATGAATGCTAAAGGCATGGCTAAGACCTATAAAGGGGAGAGGGACGGCAAGAATTATTATACATTTGTCGCCATGATTATTTTGTTTGAGGCTATGGAATAAAATTTAATCATGTTTGGAACGAAATTAGACCGATGGGATCGAGCATTTATCGTTTTATTATACAATACCGTTGTCGTTGTGGATGATAATGCAACTCTATTAATAGTTATTACATCCAAAAACTCCAAATGTGGAGGTTGAAATACCGATCGAACTTATTGAGTCTTCTTAATCTATATTTGCTCGAATGTGTATTGAAAATATAAAACCACAATTAGTTGGGTAAAATCTATTTAACAATTTAATTAAGGAACCAATTAAGTATTATAATTCTGACACCAAAATAAACCAACGAAGCGTGCAAATTTTTTGTTTGGAAGAGGAAAAAGACTAATGACAATTAATGATGGGAATCCCCTTTGGTGCCATCAAAGCTGGCAAGTTCTGTCGTTAAGGACATCTTTTCTCATAATTACTTCCAAAATCTTCGAGTACGTAGAATATTAGTTGCGGATACTTGCGAATTTAAAGACATAAACTTAGAATATTAAATTAATTAATCATACAAATGGCTACAATATTATTTTGGTTAATCTTTTATATATATAATCTAATATTTCTATCTATATTATATATATATATCTATACATATTATAAAAGTGTGAATCAAGGTCAAAGTTTTTCTATTGTGTAATGTCAACTTTGTCCTTAGTTTGTACATACAGGAAAAATTTAGTGAGGATGTTTTTGTCAAATCAATTATTATGATAAGGACAAAATTGTCAAACTACATTTATGTTAGATAATGATCAAATCTATACAATTATTATTATTATTATTATATTATTATATTATATTATATTATATTATATATATATATATATATATTATAAAAGTGTGAATCAAGGTCAAAGTTTTTCTATTGTGTAATGTCAACTTTGTCCTTAGTTTGTAAATATTGCGCAAAATATTAATTTGAGAATATTGAAATACAAAAAATCATGGGTTTTATTTGTTTATAGATGAAGCGAAAATAATTTTTTCCCAATAAAATTAGTTTGTACAATATTGAAATACCAAAATTCTTTTGTTTTATTTGGTTGTAAATATTGCGAATTTTTTCCACAAAAACCATAATTTGTGTAAAGACATGATATTAAATATCATCTATTTTGCATTAATTGAGAATAATTAATTTAAAACGACGAATTAAAATAATGAAGCCAAATGATTAAATCATGTGGGTTGGTGTTATGAAGAAGGTTCGACGGTTAATTACATTTTACAAAAATGATACAAAGCATTATTGGATATAGAAGAAAGATGACCTTATAAATATTTCGTGAGTATTTATTCTATCTATTTTTCTATATAAAAAAATCCAACTAATATTTTTCAAAGCCTTAGTTTATTATTAAAATTTAACAATATATGACTGAATACATACAGTTTTACTAATTTTAACTATTTTCCGTCTTTGTAAAGATCAGAAACTATAACAATTACTTATTTGATGATCTTGCAATTGACGAATGTGTGTTTTATAAAGGATGGATATAAGTAAATCAATTATAGATTTATGTAATCTGAAATGACATATCTTTGAAGATAATTTTTAAAAATTATTATAAATAAATCTTTACAAAAATTATTCATTATTGCTCAATATTTCTCCTTATGAGTTATGATTGATAATCAGAAAGGTCAAATTTATTTGTTTTTATTTGATTGTAGATGAAGTGAACATATATTTTTCACAAAATATTAAATTGAATATGATTTGTTTTATTTTGTAAATCTATAATCTTTCGAATGAGTTATATATGCAAGAAGTTTCTCAGAAAAAAAATTAATATATACAAATTTAATACTTCCAATAATATAGTATGAAATATAAAAAAAAAATGTTATCGTAATTTTGAATTTTTGTATTTAAATAACATATTGCATAAATTTGTTATATCATTAAGAGTTGAACACTTTTTGATAAATATAATAAAATATTAATTAAATCATATTTTGTCAGTTGTCTAGAAGATAGAATAACCGAAATTCATTGATTTTATTTGCTTGTATATTAAGTTAAAATATTTACAAAAAATAAATATAATTTGTAGAATACTAAAATAACAAAATTCTTTGGTTTTATTTGCTTGATGAAACAAACTTTTTTTTCCTACAAAACACTTAATTTGTGTGAAGATTTGCAGAGGCATCAAATAGAGAAGAATATACATTTCTTCTCATAAGATTTGCTAATGAAGATGACGAGAATATTGTTTTTTCATAGAGTAGAAAAACCGGTGACAAAAAAAAAAAAAAAAAAAGCAATATAAATTGAAAATATAAAAGAAGAAAACATTTGACGCAATAATTAATTTAAGGTTTAGAATATATTATCTATATTATATTTTTATTTTTCATAAATCAATAATACGTGGTAAAATAAGTGGGCAACGTTATGTATTATACTTTTTTCATCTCTCAAATTTAATTTTAATAACTATTGTGATATCAATTTTATATTATATTTTCTTCAATGTCTAATTTATACAAAATTATAATATTTATTACTACTATGTTTTTCAACAATTATTAATTTATTTAGATTGCACTTGGATAAATTGATTTCAAATTTATGGATTATAATTATAATTTTATTGTTAATAATAAAACAATATATCAAATCTTGAATCCACACATTACTTATTTACATATTATTATTTATATAAAGTAAAATAAATTTCAAATAATATTATTATTGGGTAGACTTGAAAAATATCATAATTAACATGAAATACTACTATATAAACATGAAATGAGTGAATTTGAAGTTTATGATGTTACTTCTCTGAAATAACAAAAATAACATTTGAATGTATTGAAATCCTTCCATTCAAGAATAACCTAGATTTATAACACATAAAATTTTTAAACAAATATCTTTTGCACTCATTTTATAATACATGTAGTACAAATTATATTACATTGAATTTCCTACGGATAATGCTAAAGGTACAACCAATATATCGTAATGCGATATTTAAGAATTACTGTACAAATTTGGTTGCACATGTAGCATTACTCATTGTCTAGACTAATATAGCATGAAATCATTAATATACAATTTTTTGTAAATTAATCTCTTCTGATCTTATTTATTTAACAACAATTATTGATAATAGAAATGTATTTTCACGTGCGTCGCACGTGTCTTTAACTATTACTTCTAAAAAATATGGATATAGCGCAATATTTTCCAATTTTGAATTGGTCAAACTAGCCATTCATATGTGAAATATTAGACATTACATTTATATGTTTTGAAAATATATTTGTGTGCTCGGAATATAAATGATAAAACATCATATTCTTTAATAGAGTTATGTTTTTTAAATTACTGATCATGTCAAACCAGTTGATACGTAACGAGCAATGATGGTTAAGGAATTTAATAAATAATATTTGACCTTAATTTACTTTTTTTTTTATTTTAACCACAAGAAAACAAGTTTTCAACTTTATTTATAATATAAATAAATGAAAACTATTATAAAACAATATAAATGCATACAAGCTAAAAAAAATCGAAGAGTTTACTGAAAAATCTCAAGTTTTTAGTAAAAAAAAAAAAATTGAATAACAATAAAGGTATAAAATATATTATCTGAAGTTCACAAAAATCACCACTAATAATTTTTCAGCTTATTTTCTAAAAAAATCAACAAAGATATATATTCTATGCCAAAAGAAATGCTAGAGCCTAATGTTATATATATAAGATTACTATGAAATTGTTTTAAAAGAATGACACAAATAAAGATTCGATCCAATCAAACCCCGAGCTGCTAACATAGCAGTGTGTAATTGTACAAAGGACTACAATGTTACTTTGGTTAATCTTGATTATAAAGACTTTTAAGAAATAATGAAACGTGGAATATAACTAAGTAAAATAATGGGTTACGTTACGTTCATGCACTTAAAACTACATGCTCCCAACTACGCAATATATCATTGACTCGAGGCACGATAGATTTCTTGTTCAAAGTCAAGAAAAAAATATATTTGTATATTATTATAAGAAATAATTCAAGTTTTCATGATATCCACAAACGCACAGATGCTGACACTTCAATTTCTACTGCCAAAATTGTCAATTTATTCATGTATAAAAAATGAAGACTTTCGAAGAAGAAGAATTGAGTCGATGGAATAGATGCCTTTGGCTTCCTTTGGGGTTTTTTTTTTAAAATAATGTAATTTTAAAAAAAAATTCAAAAATAATGTAAAAAAAAAAAAACATTTTCAAAACTACGGCAATCCGCGCTTACGGAGCACGGACGCTGCTCACGTGGAGCAGCGTCCGCGCTTCGTAAGCACGGACACTGGTCCACGTAATCGACGAAATATTTTAGCGACGCAATATATATAAAAACCGTCGCTAAAATTAACTTAGCGACGGTTTTTGAAACCGTCGCTAAAATTGAATCAGCGACGGACGGTTTGTTTACGTGGACCAGCGTCCGTGCTTACGAAGCGGTTTTAAAATATATTACGTCGTTAAAAAAATATTCCGTCGCTTACGTGGACCAGCGTCCGTGCTTACGAAGCGCGGACTGATTCAGGGATGGCTGACTTTGGTTTGTTTGGTCAGCAGAATTTTTAGACTCCGTCTTGGTCGAACATACACAGTTTTACAAATTTGCTTAATGTTGGTCCGCAGCATCTTGTACATGACATTCGGCCACAGAATGATATTGAGGAAAATGAACAACATTCAATTGAGATATCCCAGTCTTACGACATCTCCATAGTCCCAGGAAACACCAATTTTGGTTCCATGATCATTTCAAGATTGGCATCATCACATGCGCAGCTTCTTTTGCTTGATAAGCCATGAAAAACTTATTTTTTGATGAACTTTATTGTCTGTTTTTTTCTCTATCTTCACTACAACAAAAATGACTTTTCGCAGCGCGCAAATTCTCTTTCCGCAGCGTACATTGCACGCTCCAAAGTTGCAAGCCGTTGAAAGTTCAAGATTATCCGCGACGTACATGTGCACGCTGTTGATATAATTATGTGCAGTATTTTGGCATTTACCGTCGCTGAAATTAGCGACGGTTAAAAAACCGTCGCTGATTCAATTACAGCGACGGTTGAGCGACGGTTTTTAGTTTAAAAATCGTCGCTGATTCAATTTTAGCGATGGTTTTTATATATAGTCCGTCGCTAAAATTCTCCACGTGAGCAGAGCGCGAATTGCCGTAGTTTTGAAAATGTTTTTTTTTTAACATTATTTTGATTTTTTTTTTTAAATTACATTATTTAAATAAAAAAAACCCCTTCCTTTGTCTTGTATTGGCGCTGCTGCTTCATTCTCTAACCAAGACAATGAATATATTCTTAAGTAAAAAAGTTGCAAAACGATTGACATATTTGGAGAAGTAATTTTTATTGGACTCTATTGTTTTCACAAAGCCCATTTTTTACCGCATCACACCAAACAACTCACCCAGATATATGACCGTTAGAGCTATTTTCTTCCTTTCAAATATTGCGAATCCCGTGGGAGAAAAAGGTTACAAGAAAATGTCGGATACGGAGGTTCCGAATGAGAGTCCCGATAACCCAGAAATTGATAATCAAGTTATTTCTGAAGATGGCCCGAGAAATCAAAATTTGTTCAGTCCAAGGTTTCGATCTGTCGTCGCCATGGCCGGATGGGATGAAGAAGCACTTCTGATTGCCACTCATATTGTTGAAGATACACCGGACAGATTGTGCAAGCAGCGGAGAAGATCGGATTTCAAGACCCCACCAACATATTCAAGAAGGTAAAATGCACACTGTGATTTGTAATTGTTTTTTCTGGATTATTTCTTATGAGTTCTCCAGTGTCTCTTAATCACGTGCCCGAGTTTTGTTTTATATTATTATTTCTTTTATACTGAATTAATTATTAACAGAAATGAAGATTGATCAGAAAAGATCTTATTTTTATCATCGCCATCTGTTTTCGTAGTGTGGGGATTTTACTTTCTTCTTGCCATGAATGTTGCCTCACTATCAAGTACAATCATTTCGATTTTTCTTCAATAAATTTGTTGAAATGCCAAAGTGCGTGGTGGTCTTTACAGAAAACGTAGGGCTCATAGGAATGGTCCAGTTTCCATACCTGTGACCGTTCTTCATCTTGAAGAAGATGATGATTCAACATCAAATCAACAAGGTTCTAATTAATTCCAATGATTTTGGCTCTCTCTTCATACAATTACTGAAGGGTTTTGGGAGTTGCATTAATTTTTTGGCTTTGATTATTTTAGGATGTGAGAGAAAGAATATAGAGGTGAATATTATGGCAAAAGTAGAGAAGAACGGAGGAGAATCGATTAAAGACGATGCTAAGGACTCAGGTGTTTCTAACTCAAGCCCTGTGATCCCTTGCCTTGATCAGCTTCGTGAAGAACTTTCATGTGCAGTAAGAGAATCTAGATTTGTTTCCTTCGCGTTTATGGTGATATTTTTTGTCACAATCTTGAGCTTCCAACTTGAGAATGTGGTGTCATATGGGCAGATCTGTCTGGAGATATGTTATGAACCGAGTACCACACCTTGTGGACACAGGTAAGAAAACAATGTAGCTCGACTATTAAGGCATCTTTCTCATCATTTATCTAAAACACGTGATTCGAATAGATACGGAATTATTTACTTTTGTATATGGCAGTTTTTGCAAACAATGTTTGCGTTCTGCAGCTGACAAATGTGGGAAGCGATGCCCAAAGTGCAGGCAACTTATCAGGTACACAAGGCAGTAGTAGTTGCTGTTCTTTTAGCGTATCAAAGTGATAAAATACAAGACCGATTGATTTAATTTATTAATGTGTCTTAATTGTGGCAGCAATTGGAGGTACTGCACCGTGAACACAGTTCTCTGGAATACAATTCAGCTCCTATTTCCAAAAGAAGTTGAAGCAAGAAAAGCAGTGACTACCTCAGATGCTACTACTGAATCGATTCGAGAGGAAAGTAGTCCAGCCATAACAAGAAATCCTAGCATGAGAAACAGATCTATTCAAGCATTAAACAATCCAGAAACAGATGGCACAGAATCAGATAGAAGAAGTCGTCGACTCAGAAGCCGAAGTTCAAGAATTTCTGGAACTTCAGACAGAGGAGAAGCTAGTTTAAGGAGAGATTTGCCAAGCCAGGATGGAGATGCCGCATTGGCTTTCAGATTGCAGAGGGAAGAATTTATGGAGGCGTTTAGGGTGGTACCCGCTAGAGAAAATTTGAGAGCTATGGCATCAAGGGCGACTAGCATTCGTTCAAGGGGCAGACATATGTGACATTCTTAATTTTTGTTGTTTTTTTTTTTTTTGGTGAAGGGGGTGGTTAATTGAATGACTTGGCTTTAGTTGTTAAATTGTTGTATCTTCCCTGTAGAGCTTACTGTGAAAGAAGAAGATGTTTTTTAGAATAGATCTAGCCATGGTGTTATAATCAGGTACGTTTTCTTTCACTCTACAGTAGCTCGAACCAATCAGACTGACTATGTTAATTTTTTTTAAAAAATTGTCCTCTTCAATCTCTAATAATAAATGTTTTCCAATTTACTTTTCTTCTCATTTCATTATGGTGTTTATTATATATTTTAAAATCCATTTCAACTCTAGTCTTCACTCATGATCCCCGCAAAATATTTTTGCTTGTAAAAAAACTTATGTCTCACAAAGTCAATGATTCTATTAGCTGTCAAAATTAAGAAAGAACAACAGACTAGCATGTTGTTGTAAAAAGACAAAAATAAGAACAGACTGGCATGTTGCTTATGATGATGCACCGTGGCATGTATTAGAATCAAGGAAAGGCAAAACATGCAAAGATGTCAAGGATGCTTTGAAGGGATTCAAGACTTCTTTGATGAATAGCATATTATTAATGATCCATGATGATGATGACAACTCCACGAGTATACAACTCTAGACAAGACAGAATAAATATTGGCAAACCTCTTGCAAGTACAATCTCAATAATCATATGTTCTAGTTCCAGAACCAAAACCGATTTATTTTAAAGAATGATGACAAATAAAATAGGGGTTTCTTGGAAAACATTTTTAAGCAGTCATTTTAGACTCCAAATATTTAACCATATTGCGAAAAACTAGAAATTTGACTCAACCTAGCACTGCGTGAACATTGACTCAGTTTTTTTCTCAGATATCCGATGCATGATGACCAGAAATTGAAGCAGATACAATCAAGACCAGTTGTCACCTATGTAAAAAGGTCAGTATACAATGTCCCTGGTATCGATCTAGCCAAAGCATTAGAGAGTAAAAATGGCGGCGACAAGATCTTTGTCTCCATATACTTGTCTGTGCATTATCCTCTCAATGGCGGCATTTATATCTGTATCGGAAACTGCAACTCGGGCACCCACGTCTGCACCTTCTCATGCTGGACATGGAGCCCCCTCCTCCCTCTCCTGCTGCTGAACTTTCACAAAGTTTCTTTGTGTCGATTCTAATTGCAGCTTTCATGTCTTACTGCCTTTCTTTATCCTATTAAATATTTAGTGTGCATTTTAATTTTTGGTTTATGTTTGGGGTTGTTCTTTTGTGTCATTTGTGTTACCGTTGTGATTTTTCAAAATTGTCTTTTACTGTGATATATATGATCTATTTGTGTGTTGATTTGAATCAAAAAATTACCATTAGTTCATCACATTCGATATTGTAAATTTTGATCCAAAGATTCAAGAAATTTGGGGAAACCTAGCAATAGTATAACGAGGATCCTCTACAAAAAATATTTAATCTATATCTATACTGATTAATAATGCAAGCTGAAAAATGTGTAAGAAACACCGAGATGCCCCAAGAGTAATAAGTAGGTGGTGTGCAACTATATGGCTCCTCAAATTGAGTCAACCCCCTTTCCGTTGGCTGTTTGTAACCCGAACCTAAACCATCCCCGAGAGTTTGGATTTAAGGGCAATGATTTTCAAACATTAATCGGTAATCGAAATACGTGTTACAAAAATCAGTGCTGAAGGCATGGCACAAAGCTATATTCATCTCATTATATCGTATCAAACAGTACACATGATCTCGAGTCAGACGAAGAAAACCGATACAAAAATATTAATCAATACCAGAGCAATACTAATGTCTATGGGAATGCTTTCTGCTGCCATGGTAAGTCTCACCATTCTTTATGTTCCTTCTTTGTATGACTCTAAAAGCGAAGGAAACAACTCCAATTGCAGCCATAGGATAAAACACCATATACTGGTACAATGCCAATGCAGAAATAAAGGAAAAGTAGCCAGCAAGGAGACAGCCAAAGCTTAACCTGATTTCCCACAAAGGGAAGCCAGGAATGGGAAACAAAAAGAAGTTTAATTCGGGCTTTGAATCACTTATACCATGCAAGATGACACCAGTGATAAGTAAAGAATCCCAAAAATGTGGAAAGTTTTGACAGATACCAATCCGCTGCAGTACGTTATACAATGATATAAAATTACATCAAAAGCTCACAGGAACTACATAAATCATTCTGAATGCTGTCATATTTAGCATAATTTTCCATTAAAATACGACCATCATTTGAGCATATACTGGCTCAAGATTAACCTTTGCACATTCACACTCAGGACTATCACTGATTTATTGATATCAAATAAGATGGATTGAGCAAGACCGGGAAAAATAATATCACGACATGAAAGCAGCCTGCCTAAAATTTTTCTAGGTGTCATAACTCCAAACTCCACTACGATCACTACAATTACTTGCCTTTAAGATAACGAGCTTTGTTAGCAATGAGTTGCTTATGAGCTATTTTCATATTCTTTAGTTAAAACTAGAAATTCAAGCGCTTCAAAACTCGAATGGAAAGATTGTAATAAACCAAACATACCTGGAGCCAAGCTACAAGAGAAGGGACAAACATCAATGCTGCAAGCAAATGTAAAATAAGCAAGCCATGGAGGTGGTTGAAGATTTAGAGGAAGACCAGAAATACTGAAACTTTTATGAGATAAAGAGAATTGAGGAAACTTGAGAACTCATATGAAGAAAAACAATGAACAATTGCATACCCCAACAGTGAGAAATATGTTATACATATAGATTACTTCATCATCAGCCTAAACGACACAATTTATGCTAACAAAGAAGCTAGATTACTTCAGCTTTCCTAGACTTCTTTTCTTCTACTGTAAGGTTCTTCAGCGTAATAAATGCCACGTATTTTGAATTCGCCATTCATAGCACAGCCTTAATGAATTTTATGCAAAAGTTACAAAAAGATAGTCTGTGAATGGCATATACAACATATTCTGAATGCTCTTGAAGTATCTGACCATCCATAGCAGAATGTTCACCTTCAAGATCAACTGCAAACCAATCAAGCATAGAAGTGTATTGATTTGGTAGCATATTTCCAGTCGAATCAGTATCTACTCCCACTTCCAAATATGGGAAAGCTTGATAGAAATGCCGTTCAAGTGGACCACTTTGATAAGCTCTGTCAGATTCGGTACCCAGGGATCTGATCTGCATCAATGCAGGTAACATATAAGCAAGTGTATCCAACAGTGAATATGAAAGTCTAACATTCCGGACTCAATGACAGCATCAAAAGAGTGACTACATGGCAAAATTTTTGCCCTTACTACATACGGCTGCATGTCAACATTTGATCAATATTTCAAAATTCATCACACTTTGAGATTTGTTTTACAATTTTTGGACCAAAAGCTAACTGATATAAGTCCATCAATAAATGCAACAACTGAATCAAAATAATTACATTGTCCAAATTTCCACCAGATAAAAAGGAAATACTAATGGAAAACATCAGATAGCTTCAAAACTCCACATAGAGAGAGAGAGAGAGAGAGAGAGACTTGCCTGTTTGTAGCTTCCGCCGTTCCCAGGGATGAAAAGAACTGGAATGCCATTAAGATTTTTAAGATGCTCGTCAAAATCAATATTTTTCCATCCTTCGCGGTACAGATACAGACCGTACTTTGTAGAAGACATGTTTTCTGGCGTTGATATGGGAATGTATGTAGGATACATGTATGTCATTACACAACCATTTGACATTGGTTTCAATAAGCCATAAAGACCAGTAAGGCCTATCGATACAGCTAAGATAGCCACAACTGCTACTCTTACTTTAGCTTTAAAACCTTTCATATTTGGGATACTTCTAACTCCCACACAAAGAACTATTGTCCAATCACCTGCTGCACGCCGACGTTCCCAACTATGTAAACAACCAAAGATTCAAGATGAAACAAGTAAATCAGACGTGGCAAAATTCATCTCACACCAACCGAAACAAATAAAACAGAAACTCATGAAAATAGTAAAATAATAAGGTGCACAAGCTCTACGGCATTGAAATACTGAAATGTACATCTAGTCCACAACAGTTAACTGGAAGTCTAAGCAAAGATATGCGAATGCGAATCAGTTCACATAGATAAATTTATGCAATTAATCTATATATACCTATAAAAGCGTGGATTCTGGAAATATTTTCCAATTGTGAATGGACGTAATAATGATCATTGATTAACATCTATCAAAGTATCAGAGCTTTTACATATGATATATTAACATCTTTATTTATTTATTTATTTTTAAATCAAACTAACTAATTCAACAAATACAAAAAATAACCTTTTTTATGCAAGTTATGTATTTGGTTATATTTATATTTTTTAAGTGAAAATCATACCGGTAGTTTAAATTTTATATTTAATAATTATTTTATGAGTTTATCAGATTTTATTTGATATTTACCATATAATCTTATTTAAATGAGTTATATTTTACTATCAATATTAGTATCTCGTTAGTTTTGATATTTTTTTGAATTTTGATGAATATTTATCGTTAGTGTGCTTAATTTATGTAACTTATGATTATACATTGATAAAGTCCATAATTTAATTAATTTTTATTTTACTATGCCTTATAGGTGATGTTTGGATATATATTTTTTAAAAATTTGTTTCAGTTCATTTGGTTCGATATATTGTGCTACTTATAATTTATTTCATAACATAAAATTAACAACTTTAATTTTGATTTGACAAAAAAATTGAAAGTAAATTATATAAGTTCTTAATTAATTTATTCATCTAACATAACAAGAGAATAAATTCAAATTAATAACAAAATGATTCAAATTGTTTTTTTATAAAATCAAAATTTTAATTTTTAGCATATAATTGGTATTTACGTGCATCGCACGTGCTTCATGCTAGTCTTAGAAAATAAACAAATCAGCAGAAATGGGATTAAATTAACAGCGGAAATCACATTCCTTAGACCGTTAGACGTGGGTTTTTTTTTTTTTTTTTTTTTTACCTTTTCTTAAGTATAATTTGAGAATAATGGGAAGAGGCAATATTTTATGATGATATTAGCTAATCATGGCTTCAAAAGATGTGAATATTTTGTATTCTCCATTTTGTTCTTTTCTTAAGGTTTGGAGATATTGAATTTTTCAAAATTTATTTTTGACTGTATTTAATCATGATTTTTTTTATAATGAAAAACCGGCCATCATTATTCATTTGAGTGCTTAATAGATAAATAATGAGGTTTATAAAAACCAAGTTAGTGGATTGTTAGTTTTCAACTTATTTTGGTGATAAATAATGAGGTTTAAAAAAACCAAGTTAGTCGATCGTTAGTTATCAACTTATTTATTTCACTCATAATAATGCGGATAAGCTTGTTAGACTTCGAACTATAGTTAAGAAGTGGCATTTTGAACAAACGAAAAGGACACGGTGTGCTCTAGTACACATCCATGTCTATGTAAAACCATTTTTTACTGCCAAATTACTTATTACACGCTAGCATGCTATGAAGAACAACCTTCTCCTAAAACCACCAATTTTTTTAGTGGCAGAACTAACACAAAATAATCGAAGAAAGTAGAACTTGGTATAAGATATTGCGTACGCATAGAACCTCCAAAGAACGAGTACCGATCACCAAATTTCAATTCAAAATGTTAAAATACTGCTAAAAATACAAAGTTTATCATATTAAAATACGCAGCCCGTCAGAATTTTTTTAAGCATGTCAATCCTTTGAATTCATATATCTTCTAAAAAACATTATCCTCTGGTTATCACCGCCCAAATATTCAAAATTACAATATTTATACAAATCATGGGGTAACGTATATTATCCACTAAATAAAATCTATGCTGACCAAGAAATACAAGGGTTCGGCCAAATTTCACGACACATTTATGCAATCCAAGTATCCTCAACTATTAGGCATTTCTCGGAGGACAGAGATGTAAACCGAGTCTCTGAATGCAAATCCAACACTTGACGAAAAATTGTCGAGAATACACATTGTTCATACAACTTCAATATAGATACATGCAACTTTCTTGATGGTAAAAATTTTAAAGAAACAAAATAAAGACAAGTGTCAGAAGCAGGGAAACAAATTTTCGGTAATGAAAATTCATCAAATGAAGCAAATATCAATACACAAATTAATACATTAATGTATATCTAGCTGGCAGATTAGAATGAATCTTACAATCTAACAGGTACATGATTCATGAAGAGATTGAACCTAGCCTGCCAGACTCCTTAGATTTATATCCCGGTATCAGTTACCTCGTTCACGCCTTTCCTTCAAAAAATGTGAATCTGAACAAACATGTGTGCCAATCTTTTCACAAAAACATAATGTAAATCTGCAAGCCCAGTTTACTGCTGTAGTAAATAACCAGATCAGCTATCCACAAGCATGCAACAGTAGCAGGAGTAGACAGAACCAGGCAAGCAAAACATCAGGGAAGTATTTTTAGTTAAACAACGGAGGGAAGGAATTCCACTAAAGAAATTATCCATTATCTCTTGAAGACACAATCTTCTCGCTCTTTTATTTTCAATGTTCCATCAAAGCTGTTTCAGTCTCTGACAACGGTGCTGCACCAACAAGATATTTAGATTAAACAATTACAGTATCGGAGAAATATTCACCTATAGGGAAAATATTTAATGAAAACAAGAAATGAATAATTATAAACCTATTTAACTGGGAACTGACCAAATTTCATTGAAAACTGGAAAAAATTCAAAAAAAACTTTGGTACAAAGAAAAAAATAAAGCTAACATTAAGAATGTAATGTCGCGAATCAACATACCAAGTAAATCTTCATAAGAATCGGCCATAAGTGCTACATCCATTAGCAAAGGAGGAGAGAAAACTTGATCATGAACTTCATCCATATCATAGAAGGACCTATGTGCATCAGAAACTGATGAATTTGAACCAACCGTAGAAAGAAAACAGTTCACCCCATCAAATTCATCAAGTGAATCCAAATCATTTAACATATCTGCCACTCCACTATACTTGCTTCCGAGATGAATGTCGTTTGGGTGTATTTGAATCATGGAAGAATTTGCTTGAGATTTGAATGACTGTCTACCCTTTAGTGAATCAGGCTTCTTATCTTGCCCAGGACGGGAGAATCCAGACACAGAAATTGGAACAAAGAAGTGTTCGGAGCTATCATCAGAACGACTGTCTTGGAACGATTCCAAGTTCCATGATTGAGATGAAAGGGCAGCTTCTCTGACAGATCTCTTTAAGTTTTGCAAGTAAACAATATCTTCATCTGCAAAAATAATTGAAAACAAAAAAGTAAGAATGCCTTCTATCATACGTAAGCCAAGAAGGAGAATAACAAATCACAAACCATGTGGTGGATTATCCACATGACTGATTGAAGGAGGCTGCTCCAGGGGCTTTTTATCTGTCATGGTTTCTGTCGGGTTGATTTGAGTTGCAGTTCGCTTTTGTGTGTTTCCACCTTTCCCAGAAGAATTTGGAGTCAAACTAAATAGCTGTGGAAGTTTTAAAGTAGGGGGACTAGCTGATACGCTTTCCAGTTGAACAGATGAAAGTCTAGAGGTTATTTCAGCAACCTCATCAGAATCATTTTCCTGGTCATCACATCAACTTATAAGGAGCAGATTTTACGGAAGGTCAACTCAAGAGCTCGTGAAATTTAGAAGACTATGTACGAGGAAAAATAAGCTTACCAATGCCCTTCCACTGTTCTGTGCCTGGACAGGCGAGGTAGATCTAAGCTTCATAAGAGGAGGAATATTGGAAGACATACCATTAACTTCTTCTGTAAGCTCCATGATCGAGTCTTGTATAGCCGGAGCAACATCTTTTAGTTGATTGATAAGCACCTGTACGTATTCACAATCTACGAAATCAACAAATGACTTAACCACTTCACAACACATAAAAAGAGAAAACAAGCCCAGCTGCATGTGGTGTAAGTCTCAAAGGACCATTTAGCATAAGGTGCAAGCTTCATGGAACAACCATCAACAGTCTGAACAAACTCGTAAACTCTGCATCACAGCAAACACATAAAGCACGTCAGTTAAACCATTGCCCACCTGAATGCTATCCAGGTGCTGCCTATGTTCAGCAAGGGTTGCAGCCAAAGATTCAGCATGACTGCTGGCACCACTATCATCCACCCTCTGTAGGAGCGCTGGACCCTCACCATCATTTGCTTTGGCCTGTGTCAAAATTAGAGTAAAAATGTCATCCAAATGACAAGCATAAACCGTCAGTGTGGTAAAAACTTGAAAAAAACAACACTTGCAACTCGTTCATTATTCAATGACTTTATAAATCAGAATAGTTTCTTCAAGTACACACTTTGAAAATTCATTTAACTGTAAAGAAGTATTTTAAGATAATGTGCAAGCCAATTAGCAAATGAAAAATCCATGCAAAAGAAGCTGCCACTCCCAATTCCCAAAAACCAATGATGTAGCAGCTTCATACACTGGTATTCCGATACAAAAGAAATTAAGTGGACCTATTAGGTCAAGAATAAAACAAGAACTCAATTTGATACAGCAAAGATATGTGTGCACATGTTTTATACTTCAACTTACATGGAGCAACAGAAATCTCCTATGCATGACCTATTATCAATTCACCAATCTCTCCAATAAAATCTTATCCGAGTCACTCATTTCATACATCTGTCTAAGACACTGTACAATTTTAATGAACAACGAGAAGATGGAATCATAATACCAAGGACACAAAATACATTTGATAAAAGGAAATTTAGGACTGGTTTGATCAGGAATGTAATCACGTCAAGAACTATTCATAATCCAAATTCACAATAAAGCAACTGATACACTGACTGAAGAAATTATTTGCAAGCAAGGAAATAACTGGTTCTGCATAAAGTAGTATACCAATTGGAGTGATTGCTTGTGAATGCGCTGCAAAGCATGGGTCCAACGTCGCAAGACTTCTGCTATGTCAACAGTAGGCTGCCCTCTCATGTTTCTTTCATCTATCCGAGGAAAGTTTTCTTCATTTCCACGAGAGAGTGAAGAATCAGAGTTACTTTTTCTCTCATTGTTTAGACCTTCATGTAAACCCTCCGTTTTCTCGGTGTCTGACCATTCAGGAGTTAAATTAGCAGATGGAATTACCGAACTTTGATCCATCGCTGCTACCAGAGATGAACCAGATATGCGATACCTGAAATGATTGTAAGGCATAAATTTAAGGGGAGCTAAAGAAAACAATGAAGTTACTAATATCACCTATGCTCACGATGGGCTATAAGATCCTCGATTGGGCCTGAAGCAAGAACCTCATGTTGACCTAATAAGATTGAACACAAAAAACTGTACTCAGTATTCAATGAGATAAAAACTAATAGGTGCTGCTGATTACTCATTTTCCAATCAAACTAAACTTTTAGCTGGCTGATATCCATTGAACTAACAAATACAATATATCACATGTCAAATCACATGGCTTGAATCTTCAACAGAAAATACAGATTTTGAACACGGATATCAAAATTTAATAGCAAACGCCTCATCCTGTCTCATATAAATTAAAAGTAAAGCAGGAAAAGTAAGTGAATATAATATTCTTCACAAACTAAATAATACTGCAGAAATAAGATTTTTGCCCAAAACTTGAACTGAGTTGAATTTTATTGTAGGATTCCAATACATAAAACTGAGGGACATGAAATGTTAGAAATTTAAGAAAACCAAAAAAATATTTAACTTACTCTTGCGAGATAGCAGTGAGTCCCACAAACGAGTAGCTCTTTGAACCATGTGAGAATTCTGACTAGAGCTGGATACAAGTTCATCCCAGATTTCACCATCCAATTTAACTTTATTTCTTAACTCGTGCAGTTTTTCAAGCTCTTGCTGCAGATACGCCTGTGAACCCAGAAAATATGTAAGCACATGTCCATCCTTGATACACGATCTGATATAATACACAGTATATCCTCACACGATATTTTTACCTCTTCAGCACAGAGACCACGAAACTCTGCTGTCATTTCATGTGCCAAACTGGACCACATGGCCTGCCTTTGGACTGCGGTTTCTGCATTTTTCAGAAATCTTCTTCTTTCAAGAGCTATTCTAGCCTGTTTGTAAATACATTAAAATATTATAATGCTTAGACGTGTAGGAACGATTAAACTTCTGGGCTGATTCATTACAGTTAAAAAAAATCCGACAGGCCTCTATAAGCTAAAATAAATCTCTAGATCCACTTACTTTCTAATTTTAAAAAAGCTTTGGCAGATTGTTTAGTAACAATTTTGTCTAAACTACAAGTAAATATCATTAGTAACTGGTATCAGATGGCTAATAAAGAGGTAAAAATATCAAATGACAAGTAACTTATTAGTTTCTTCCTATCTTTGTTCATGTCTCATATGAAAACTAACTGTTTTCAGAGAGGAGAAAATTCACGTGGCAAGAACATACTGTGGACAAATAGAGAAAGCTATGAAAGATATAGATCGGTCTTTCAGCAGTAAATCAACGCAATTATAAACGTAGTTAATGCATCTCAAAGTAATAGTACCCGGTTAAATCTAACTTTCAAGATACTGATTTTTAAAAGCAACGTTCCAGAGTATGCAAATAATTAAATGGGTAACATAGCTTTCATAAAATGAACTCAATGCACCAATAGGCAGGTGGCAGGAGTGGGGTCAAAGGACGAAGAGTGAGAGGGAAGTTGCGGGCTGTATCATCAGATGATAAGAGAATCCCGTCATCTCATTGTTTATCGGCAGAAAACATCAAATGAATACCTTGGTTACAGGAAGTAGTGTAGCTGCGTGAGAGAAAGCTACATCAGTCAGGGGAGCTGGAAGTGGATTTGATGCTACATCAGGTGCGAATGTCCGCCTATGAACTTCCCTCAAAGCATGCAGGGAGAGTTGCCATAAAAGTTCGACGAACCTGCAATTAGCATATGTAAATTCCCATTGACAATGGCATCAAGTAGTCACCAGTTCATAAATGCCTCTGAGAAGCTATTAGATGCAAATACGGCAAGAATATAATCCAGGATTTGGCATAAGAGGATTCTGATGAAAACAATTTTCTGACAAGATCTCAGTATCTATCAACTGAAATGGAGCATCAGAATTGCCAGGAAAAAAAAATAGAAGCTCCCTCCATACAAGAATAGCATTAAAGGTGCTTTCCCAAAGTTGTTACCATGTAGAATCAGATGTTGTTCTAAGTAAACTGATTGTACCATATTTTTAATATTTGAAACTGGGGATAGACTCTTTCAATCTCTTAAATAACTAAATCTACCACAATTTATGCCAGGAAAAAGTTGCATTAATTCCCACTTATGCTGCTGTAGAGAGACATCATCAGTCGCGACATATATGCATTAAGATAAAGATCTTACACAGTAAGTTGATAAATTAACAGCGCTGTCCAAAGTCCAAACCATAAATATTTTCAATTAGCTTCTAATAGCTTTTTTCGAATTTTGCATTACCATGATTTGGTCAGTAGTCACACTACCGTAGTCCAATGATAGTGTTTCATTGCTACCACATTTCTTAAGTATCAGCGTCATAACATCAGAAAGACAACTAATTCCATCCCTTAATCGTTCACGTAAACTAACCTCGGCCCACAGCAAGTTGCGAGCGATGAAACCCTCGAATTGCTCCTGGGCAATGCCCCTTGTGATTCCAGCTCACTTATAATCCCTTGCACGACCTAAATGTTTCCCCAACACCCCACACATAAAGAAACAACATTAACAACTCAGTCCATAAAGAAAAATTCACCCATATAAAATATATATGATCAAAGCACTGAAATAAAATTCACCTTCCGAAAATCTCTGGACTGAGCGGAATCAAAAATTGGCCACACCTTGTCAAAATCCTGCAATAAGATCCACACTTCAACACATCCAATCCATCATAAACAATTTAAAAAAAAAAACAAAAAACAGAATGGTACAAAAAAATTGCCTTGGCGGATTGAATTGGACCACGGAGGGAGGACAATATGAAGTACAGAAGCTGTTCGCCCAATTTCGGATTCGAATGGCGGAAGAGGCCGATCCGAGGCGTGCCGCTGTTGGAGCCGACCCCGATAACGTTCGGATCCAGGCCGAGCAGCAAGCAATTCGTGTACATTGCACTCTCCAGTTCTATCTCCCGCTCCTTCTCTCTGTCCATCGTCATTCCACATGCACTCTCACTCGCCGTCGGATCGGGTAACTTTGGTTCTCCGATTAGATTTCGTTTCCGCTTTTACTTCATGTCTTTTTCCAAGTTTTGAATTTAACATCAGCTCCTTCGAATTATTCTAAATTATAAAACCCGCCTTTTAATTTTGGAAAATACATTATAGCCTAGGTTGACACCCTAGTGTCTAGTATCTTTTTAATTAATTAATTTTTCAAAAAAACTCCAATTGGTTTAGTGGCATCTTCAGTTTATATTTCCAACCATTCAAATAATTATTCGGATGACAAAATTATTTATGTTAATTTAAGAAATTATTCAAATATAATAATATATAAGTATTGATGATCAATAATGTGTTAATGATAAAACAATATATTTTATTTGACTATACAATTCGTGATTTACATTATATAATAAATATTCTAAAATGTATAAGGTTCCTTCACGTATATACATTCACAAAAAATACATATAAATAAATATAAAACTTTTAGAAGACGTGAACGGGTGAATATAATACAATTATATTAAAACTCAAGTTTCATGATATGTCAAAGTATAATTTAGTCAGAAACAAGAGATATATTGAGGTATTATTTCTACTATAATTAATACAGTTATGTAACATCATAACTAGTTTAAGAATAATGTTCTTTCTTATTGGATCTATGACATCTTAGATTGCAACTCGATAGGTACAAATATTTGTCCACTAAATTAATATCAATGTCATCGTAGAATAATATCGTACGGTATCATAGAACCGTTGTGACTTGTTGTATATATGCTGACCAAATTAAAGCTATATATATAATACATACAAATTATTTTATATTTGAGATGAGTTGGAGATATGGAAAAAACATGTAAGCAATGTGATATTTATTTCAATTCGATTCAACACCAATTTAAATATCATATAAATTATTAGCATGTTAATTAAAAATTGGTACTGATTTTGTGGCATTTGAATTATTTATTTGCAGAACAATTTTATTTGGGGTTCGGTTTGAGAATATATCTTATGACTTATGGTTGGTTTTGAAATGCGAGGGTTGCCTTTTGCCATATTTTCTTGCTGTTGAGTGAGTGGAGCGTGTGGGGTCACGTTTCTGAGAATTTTGAAAAATGTTGGTTGATTGACTCTAACGTGCGCCAGGGCACTCTTCCCCTTTCATTTGCCGGCCAGAGGCGGCAATTTTGCTCTCCTAATTGCTAATTGTTCCCTTTTACTTTATTACAGGGGGTTCTTAATCTTAATTAATATTCGGGCCAATAATTATATATATATATATATATATATATATTTATTTATTTATTTTCTAAATTTGGGGAGTTATTTATTATTACTGGCCGTCGAACTCGTTATTAAAAAATGCACACATGAGAGGTGATTTGACTATTAAATTAATACTCTTATCACTAATAAAACTAAAATAAAAAATGTATAATAGTGTGATCTCATATCTGATATGGTCTTATCCAAATTATGAAAAATTACTATTTTTAATGTCAAAAATATCGATTTTTGCTTCAAATATGAATCGAGTGTGGTATTGTATGACATAATACCTATTCATAAAACTATAGTTTTAGAATGTATGGTCATACTATATCTTTTAACTCGTACCAGATCGGATACATGTTCATGCTATTATGAATTTTATTATAAAAGTAAGTTGTTGTCCGGCAATTAAAAAATTAAAGTTTAAAATCCGTTGTAAAATGAGATAAATTTATTGTTAAAAGTTTTGAAAATTCAATTATCCAAGATAAAATAAAATAAATCTGGGCCGTTACGTCTAGTTTAAAATTAAGAGGGATGTTATATTGCGTGGCTCGAAAGGAAAGGCGCCCAGATTCAGAACACTACTTAAAGCAGGGGAAAGCTCCATACGAGGCCCAGCACAATGTTGGAGATTAAACAATAATTAATTTGGAAAGAATGCCAAAATTTTCCATTCATATATGAAAATAGATTGCATATAAGTTTGATTTTAAAATATTTTTATCTTAAAATTTTCAAGATTAAAATAGCTTTAAAACATCTTCAAATTTGTGAAAATATGTATATTTATTGGAAAGTGTACTGGCTACTGATGCAAAATATTGCATTATATCATCATTTAAATTAATTATGAATAATCGGTGTTACTCCATTCTTTTTTCAAATAGCAAATTGTAATTAATTCATTATCAATTATTATTCACTTCATTTGAATTTTCTCACATTTATTTTTATAAATATTTCCTTGTAATTGTTTTTCCTTGTTCAGTTTGTTATCGTGGACATTGGACGATAATATTTTGATATGTTTTTTAATCTATTTCTTGATCCATTATTTTATAGTTTGTAGCCATTTTTGCGTTTTATATATAAAAAACCCGAGTAGTCGGGTAGTCAATGTAAGTCGAGCCGAGTTCGGACAATGGTCGGCAAATCGAGTACCTGACCTGAAATACTTGATCCGTGCCCATCCAATACTGTGGCCCACATATCTATAATGAATTTAATGGATGCTACGCCAGATGAAGATCACCCGTTGGAGCATATCATTTCTCGTGAATTAATGTCTGTGTTAAAACAAAGGGTGTTTATCAAAATCTCCATGTGCACATAGAAGAAACCAAAATACACTAATCACGTTGTCATGTTGTCATGGTCATTTATTTGATTGTTGTCAAAGTTTATTTACATGATAACAAAACCCCGTCCGATGAAACCTTCTTACAATTGAATTTTGTGATATACATATCTTATTCAGCACAATCCTTGTAAAATGTTATTTTTTATGTTTAAAATATAATTTTTACTTCAAATATAGCCTGAATTAATTGTAACAAATTTTATATATTGTTTCCATGTTTCAATAATTTAAAAATACACATTTAGCAAATTTCTATATTAACTTCAACTATAACAAATCCCCAATTTTTAGTCTGGAATTTTTATTTAGAGTATGACTTTTGTGAGACGGTCTCACAGATTTTTATTTGTAAGATGAGTCAACAATGTCTATATTTACAATAGAACGTAATAATTTTGACATAAAAAGTAATAATATCAAAAAAAAATATCCGTCTCATAAAAATGACACATGATATCTATCATATGTGTTATATTAAAGACGTGGCTACAAAGTTCATATAAAAAATAGTAAATTTTTTTTGGTTTTTTATACTACTATTTCACAAAATAATATCCTATAGTAATTAATAACATACGTTTTGTAAGATATTATGTTTAGTTTTTATAGCAATAAAAATAAAAGTAACAACTAACCTAATAAATAATAATCATATTAATATTTGTTCCTGTTGAAAAATATATTTAAAATGTGTGTATTGAATATTTGAATGTTGAATATTTGAATGTTGAAAATAAGAGTTGTAAATATTGAAAATTAATGTGTGATGATGTAGGTAATGATGTATTTTATTTTTGGATTATTTGTAAAGATTTCCTATAAATAGATCTCTCATTTGTGAAGAAAATCACAATTGAGTTGAGAGAAAAATATTATAAAGTGTGTAGTTTAGTAAATTTTGAGAGTTTGAGATTTTTACTTTTTACCATAAATTTTTACTTTTTCACAACACGTTATCAGCACGAAGCTCTAAAAGTCCTTATTTTTCCAAGCTCCAAACAGAAGAAAAAGGTAACAAAAGTAATAATATTTATTTTACTGTTATTTATTTATTGTGTATATATTTAATATATAATATAATACTATTATTAGAAATAATAAAAATAAATTTTTCAAAAACTTGTTATAAATCCTGGGAGGATGTTAAGACGACATCCCACACTCCCGGTAAGGGATACGACAAGTATAAAAGCCTATAAGGTTTTTAAAAAAAATAACTTACGACACCTCATTATAATAATGTGATATGATATACATAATTATTTAAACATGATTAATATTATATTCACCATATTATTACCATAAAATTATACAAATACATACATTTATTTTTTGTACACCAACGGTCATAAACGGTAACAAAACGGCTATTTTTTACCCTATAAATATCATCTCACAAACACATTCAATCACTCCAACTTTCTCTTCTTCTCTAAAAATTATTCTTCATCAAATTTTTCGAAGAAAAATGAAGATGACTTTCTCAAAGTTATTTTTAATTATTTTGGTTATCATACTCACGAGTCTTTTATTTATCGGAGAATATCCTCCTCGTGTGTTTTCTTTATTTTTACAAATACTTGTACTTGTTGTTTATCCATTACTTTGTATTGCAATATTCATTAACTAATAAAATGCATCGTAATTTTTTTTAGTACCACCATGTCAAACTTGGCAAAACTCGAATTCATTGCTCTTGATATCACGGAAAAAAATTATATGCCATGGACTCTCGATGTATAAATGCATCTTGAGTCATTGGGTCTAAATGAGACCATAAAAGAAAATGGCATATCGACATCCCAAGAAAAGACAAAAGCCATGATATTTTTGCGTTGGCATCCCATGGCTTTGTGGAAGGGATTAAAAGAAAGATTCGAACAAATGAATTTAGTGAGAAATCATCAGGTACGGCCCACTGGTTCAACGGCATTTCCTGAAGTAAATGTCGTAAGCAAAAATGAATTTAAATCTGGAAACCAAAATCAAAGTTATAAACAAGATTTTGGTCGAGGACGAAATCGAGGTCGTGGTCGTGGATGTGGACGTGGAAGTGGTCGTGGTCGTGGTCGTGGACGCGGCCGTGGTTTTGAAAATAATCGAGATAGTTACTTTTATAACTCATCTCAAAAGAACGTCCCAAACCATCCACAGAAAAGGCATCATGAAAATATGAGTGTTAATGAGAATCACTCAAAAAGATATGAAAGTTCTTGTTTCAGATGTGGTACTCCAGGACATTAGTCCCGTATTTGTCGAGCCCCTGAGCATCTTTGTAAACTTTATAAAGAATCATTAAAGGGGAAAGAAAAGGAGACCAACTTCACTGAACAAAGTGAACCTTTGAGTGATTCAACTCATTTTGATGCTGGAGATTTTCTGATTGATTTCTCAGACAATGATCAATTTGCTGGTGGAATAAATATGTAAAATATTTTATGTACCCATATGATAATGTTTTATTGTGTGCTATGTTTTTGCATTTTATTGTCAGTAATTTTATTTCATTGCATATATTTTTTGAAGTTGAAATATGGAAAATACTATGAGCAAAGCTGAAGTTTGCATACCCGATAGTGGTACAACGCACACTATCCTCCGAGATAAAAGATATTTCTTGGAACTAAAACCAACAAAAACAAGGGTGAATACAATATCAGGTCCTGTAGACTTGATTAAAGAATGTGGTAAAGCACAATTTTTGTTACCTAATGGTACAAAATTTTTTATCAATGATGCTTTATATTCACCACAATCGAAAAGAAATTTGTTGAGTTTTAATGATATATATTCCCATGGGTATGATACTCAAACAATGAATGAAGGGAATGAGAAATATATGTGTCTTATCACATATAAATCAGGAAAGAAATATGTGATGGAAAAACTATCAATGCTCCCTACTGGATTGCATTATACACACATAAGTCCCATTGAATCAAACATGGTAGTTGATAATTCTTCAAGATTAACCAATTGGCATTACCGATTGAGACATCCTAGTTCAAAAATGATGCGAAGAATTATAGAAAATACACATGGTCATCCGCTGAAAGACCAGAAGATCTTTCAGAATAATAAGTTTCAATGTAAAGCATGTTCTCTTGGAAAACTTATTATAAGACCATCACCAGCCAAAATCCAAACTGAATCACCAATGTTTCTTGAACGTATTCAGGGTGATATTTGTGGACCAATCCATCCACCATGTGGACCATTCAGATACTTTATGGTATTGATTGATGCCTCCAGCAGATGGTCACATGTATGTTTATTGTCAACTCGAAATGTTGCATTTGCAAGATTACTTGCTCAAATAATAAAATTGAGGAATCAATTTCCCGATTATACAATCAAGAAATTAGACTTGATAATGCTGGTGAATTTACTTCCCAAACTTTCAATGATTATTGTATGTCTATGAGAATCATTGTTGAGCATCCTGTTGCTCATGTACATACACAGAATGGATTGGCTGAATCATTGATTAAACGTCTGCAAATGATTGCTAGACCAATGATTATGAAAACAAAGCTCTCTATTTCTATATGGGGACATGCAATTTTACACGCTGCTTCATTAATTCGCATCAGACCAAGTGCATATCATAAATACTTCCCATTGCAGCTTGCATTTGGTAAAGAACCAGACATTTCTCATCTGAGAATTTTTGGATGTATGGTGTATGTGCCTATTGCACCACCGCAACGAAAGAAAATGGGACCTCAAAGAAAGGTTGGAATTTATATCGGTTATGATAGTCCATCAATCATTCGATATCTTGAACCTCAGACAGGCGACGTGTTCACAGCACGTTTTGCTGATTGTCATTTTAATGAGGAAATCTTCCCAATGTTAGGGGGAGAACAGAAACATACCGAAAAGGAAATTACATGGCATGTATCATCGTTGTTACATCTGGATTCAAGAACAAAACAATGTGAAAAAGATGTACAACAAATTGTACACTTGCAAAGAATAGCCAATCAAATACCAGATGCATTTGCTGACACAAAAGGGGTAACTAAATCATATATGCATGCTGCAAATGCCCCTGCTCGAATTGAAATTCCAAAGAAACAAATTGAAGATACTCATGATGTCATAAAACGCCTGAAGCGTGGAAGGCCAGTCGGTTCCAAGGATAAAAATCCTCGAAAAATAAAATTTATAGAGAAACACGATGATCACAAAATAAAGAATTATGTTATTGAAGAAACACATGATGATCACAAAATAGAGAATGGTGTTCCTGAAAAAACACATGATGATGAAAATATTCTGTCAGAACCACAAACTGACGAGAATCATGAAATCTCTATCAATTACATTAATACTGGAAAAATATGGAACCGAAAAGATATAGAAGAAATTGATGATATATTTTCTTATAATGTGGCAATCGACATCATAAATGATAATGAAGATCATGAACCAAAATCTTTTGGTGAATGTAAAAATCGACAGGATTGGATAAAATGGAAAGAAGCCATCCAGGTTGAATTGGATTCGCTAAATAAACGTAATGTTTTTGGACCTATAGTCCTTACACCTGAAGGTGTAAAACCTGTTGGATACAAATGGGTTTTTATTCGAAAGCGAAATGAGAAAAATGAAATAGTGAGATATAAAGCTCGACTTGTTGCACAAGGTTTTTCTCAAAGGCCTGGAATTTATTATGAAGAAACGTATTCTCCTGTGATGGATGCAATTACATTTCGGTATTTGATTAGCTTGGCGGTATCTGAAAATTTAGAAATGCGTCTTATGGATGTTGTTACAGCTTACTTATATGAATCACTTGATAGTAATATATATATGAAAATCTCTGAAGGATTTAAGGTGCCTCAAGCACAAAGTTCAAAACCCAGAGAATGTTATTCTGTGAAATTACAAAGATCATTATATGGGTTAAAGCAATCAGGTCGAATGTGGTATAATCGACTAAGTGATCACATGATGAAAAAGGGATATGTAAATAATTCAATATGCCCTTGTGTTTTCATTAAGAAAACAACATCCGGATGCGTAATTATTGCTGTATATGTTGATGATTTAAACATCATTGGAACGAATAAGGAAATTCAAGAAGTTGTGTCATACTTGAAGGAAGAATTTGAAATGAAGGATCTTGAAAAAACCAAGTATTGTCTGGGTTTACAAATTAAACAAAAAGAATGTGGAATGTTTGTTCACCAGACAAATTATACAGAAAAGATCCTTAAACGTTTTAATATGGATAAAGCAAATCCTTTAAGTACTTCAATGATTGTTAGATCATTAAACATGGAAAAGGATCCATTCCGACCATGTGAAGATGATGAAGCTATTCTTGGTCCAGAAGTACCATATCTAAGTGCTATCGGTGCCCTTATGTATCTTACAAATTGTACGAGGCCCGATATATCTTTTGCCGTAAATTTGTTGGCAAGATTTAGCACATATCCAACAAAGAGACACTGGAACGGAATTAAACATATATTCCGTTATCTACGAGGAACGACAGACTTGGGACTTTTGTATTCAAAAGATGCTAATCCAAGTATAATTGGTTATGCCGATGCTGGATACTTATCCGATCCACACAAGGCACGTTCCCAAACTGGATATGTTTTTACTCGTGGAGGCACTGCAATTTCTTGGCGTTCACAGAAACAAACGCTCGTAACAACTTCATCAAATCATGCCGAGATTATTGCACTACATGAAGCAAGTCGTGAATGTGTGTGGTTAAAATCAATGACCCAACATATCCAAATCTCATGCGGATTATCATTCGACGAGAAGCCTGTGATACTATATGAAGATAATGCTGCATGTGTTGCTCAAATGAAAGAAGGATACATAAAAAGCGACAAAACTAAACATATTCCTCTTAAGTTCTTCGCATTCACCAAGGAGCTTGAGAAGAATAAATGTATTGATGTTCGTCACATTCAATCAAGTGAAAATTCATCAGATCTCTTCACAAAGGCGCTTGCTACGTCAATATTCAGAAAGCATATATATAATATTGGGATGCGCAATCTACGAAATTTGTGAAGAATTGTCGTGTCAACATGAGGGGGAGTTTACGTGACTGCACTCTTTTTCCCTTGCTATGGTTTTTATCCCAATGAGTTTTTCCTAGTAAGGTTTTTAACGAGGCAGTATAAAAACACGTAATGAAGACAATCATTATGATCATCATCACAAGGGGGAGTGTTGAAAAATATATTTAAAATGTGTGTATTGAATATTTGAATGTTGAATATTTGAATGTTGAAAATAAGAGTTGTAAATATTGAAAATTAATGTGTGATGATGTAGGTAATGATGTATTTTATTTTTGGATTATTTGTAAAGATTTCCTATAAATAGATCTCTCATTTGTGAAGAAAATCACAATTGAGTTGAGAGAAAAATATTATAAAGTGTGTAGTTTAGTAAATTTTGAGAGTTTGAGATTTTTAATTTTTACCATAAATTTTTACTTTTTCACAACAGTTCCGCGTATTTGTTTTACATTTATGGAAATTGAAAAGGACAACTATATTTTTTTTGAGTGCTGTCCTTGGAATTGTGATTTGGTTCTCTCTCCAACTCACATTCCATCAACAAATACCCGACCCGCCCCTTTTATTACCTATATATATTGTAATCTCAAATTATCAAACAAATTATTATGACAACATAATTAATTTATTTTTGGTTTATTTATGGTGTACTAATGTACTTGGAGTTTTACTCCAAAATATATGAATACATCAATTTCATGTCGAAACAGATTTCTTATTTTTGCATTAAACTCTAATTAACTTTTTGTCTTTGTTTATGTACGTAGCAAATTACTATAAATTATAACATACACTTTTTCAATAATTTTACAAAAAAAAAAAAAACTCTTATTTTTATATATACTATTTTATTAAGTTCGAGACACTTAGAGTAATTAACTTTGGTATAATGGTCTGTTTTAATAATTATATATATAAAATGTTAAAATTTTAATGCAAATTATATGTATTCAGCGGATAGAGTCATTGTTTCTTGGGTTTAGGTTATATGTTTAATTCTCATTGAAGTCTTTTTTTATTCTTTTATTTTTCAATTTATTTTTTAATTTATATATCAAAATTACAGTGTAGTCTCTCACAATTTCTTATAATTATATTTTGATCCTTATTTAAATATAAATCAAATAAATTATAAAAAATATTATACAAACACGCAACGCGTGCGTCGGTACACTGGTATTTATTATCATTCCAATCTAATAGTGCCTGAGGAAACTTAAAGCAAGGGAAAGCTAAATTGAAGGCCCAGACCAAATCGTTATTGGGTTCAACAAGTATGCACTGCCCAGATAGAGTTTGACCCTGTTCATCTGCATCACGCAAACCCTTTGGAGTTTCGTATGTGGTGATGACAGTGGATTCCTCACCGCTTTCAAAACGCAGAAGATTTTTACTTTTTTCATCAATGGAATCTGAATCAGCTAAGGTGAATTAATTATTCTTAGATATCCTCTGATTTGGGATCTTGAATTTGTTGGTTTTTTGTCAGTGTTTCTGATTTTTTCGAGGTTTATTTGAGAATTTTGAATGAATGATACTGGATTTATTGTTACTTTCTTCATGTTTGTGTGTTGCTGAATGATTCTGTGTGCATTGATTGCAAAGACGGCACAAGAAGCTTCCTTTTATCGTTTGACCCAATGAGTGGAAATTTATGGTTGTAAATACCTTTTTAGCACACCAGGATTGTGATTTCATGGATTTTGAAGTATTTTGTCCGATTGAATGGGTTGCTGGACATATCTTGGTCCATAAAATATCAAAACTTAAGGTTTGGGATCTGTGATGAAGTTCCTTTCAGATGTTAGAAACCCAAAGAAATTTTTTTTACATTATGGCATGAGCTGGATGTGAGAACGTGTGAGTTACTTATTTCATTATTTGACCGCCGTTTTCTAGACATTGTTGTGAAGCTTCATGTCATTTAGCTATTCGATGTGATCTTCTAGTGTTAAGTTGTTCATATTTCGTTCACAAAGGCTAGGCTTGCACTTGCAAAAGAAAAATATGGACGAGACATCCGTGTGTTTGAAACATCAACAGCTTCTGCGATCCCTGCAAATGCTTCCAACATTGGTATGGCCCATATCAACGCATTCGCATAATTTTGAGTTCGGTGGCTATTTGATGGTTTGTTACTTTCTTTCAGAGGAGGCAGAGGACTTTTATGAGTTTACACCAGAGGACTACTACCGGATTTTGGCAACAAAGAAAGAAGGTGATATGCAAGATAATCATCTATTACATGCATGATAAATCCCTAAATTAACAGATATTCTGATTTCTGAATAGCTTGTTTAACATTCTAGTTATTTTTGTTGTGGAAACTTGAATCTGGTGCAGATAAATATTTGAAGACAAAAAAGTTACGCGATGCAGAAGAGGCTGCTCGTAAGTCAAGGATAACAAAGGTGTGGAGTTTTCTTTTATGGCAATGCCGGTCTTTTGGATTTAAGATCATTTACATTTTACTTTTATCTTTTTGATACATAAGTTATTGTCTGGTGTCCAAAGATTTGTTTATTTTCTGCAGGCAGTAATAAGGATACGGTTTCCTGATAATCATACGTTGGAGATCACATTTCATCCATCTGAGATAATTCAAAGCTTAATTGATCTTCTTAGAAAAGTCCTCGTGGATCCCCAATTGCCATTTTATCTATGTATGAATAAATTACTTCATATATTATATCCATTTGGTTTATCTCCTCATTTTATGGAGAAGCATACACACCTGGTAATCTGAAGAGACTAATTTTAAGATGTGGTTTTATCTGCAGATACAACACCTCCGAAAAAGCAAATAACAGACATGTCCCAGGATTTTTATTCTGCTGGTTTTGTACCTGGTGCAGTTGTGTATTTTGCGTGTGATGCATTAAAAGGTGTGTTTTCTGTTTAGTGTACCTTTGTCACTGCCACAATCCCAAGATAGTATCTTTCGATAATACAGTGACAACAATGATTGATCAACATCATGGGAGCATATATTTGCCCAACATGGAACACACATAATTCAATGACGATATGGTAAAAGAACCCAATGTCTCTTTGCGAAATACTAAAACGGTTTGACGGTAAAGACCCGGCACCCGGGGTAACCAGACTTTTGGTGTTTAATCTTTATTTTTGTGAAAAAAATGACAGATAATTGTATCACGCCTGAGCTCTATATTTTTCCCAAGCAATGTCTTCCTTTATGCGTCATTCAACCAGGCACCAGGACTTCATTTTCATTTTTATATTCTCGCAGGTGGTGATGATATTTCAGCGCCCGGACCCTTCCTGCTAGAGGACATCATGTCCCTGCTAGGTTTGGAATCGATATCGGAGCAAGCAGAATCTACCCAGCCTACACCCAAACTCGTCTCCACGAGCCTATCAGTTGATTCAGAACCGAAACCGGTCGACAAAAAGAAGATCAAGCCAAAGTGGTTGAAAATGTGAAATCTGTTATTTCTTGTTTTACATGGACGATCAGTGCAGATATGGTTGATAATATCCTTTGCTATGTGCTGTCCGTGGATGAATTTATTGTAATATACCTTATACTTGCAAATTACTGCTGCAATCTTTTTCATATATATAAATTATGAAACGTTTAATAATATTGCTGTTATCACCCGTTAACTTGACGATGTTTAAAGTATATCAAGTCAATAAAGAAGTTATTAAATAATACAAGTAAAAAAAAATTATATATTTTATTGAGGAGAGGAGAGGAGAGGAGAGGAGAGCAACAATTTGGGGTAAATAATGGGTATGATAGTTTGCTTTTATTTAATAGTAGTTAACACTGGGTGATAACATGTGTGATTAAAGAATGATTAACCAGCCTAATCCAGATTTGGCCCACTTGATACATGTTATCCCTCGTGCAAGCAATATATGGTTTTTGTTTTTTGGTCACGACTCAGCTAAAAAAATTATCGAAAAATCCGATTTATTAAATTATAGTTTTGTTCTTGCTAAGCATTGGGTAGCCCATAATATCCATCTCGAGTCTGATAATATTTCTCTCTTTAATAAATAAAATTGTATTTTAAAGAAGAAAAACTCACGTTGACAGACTGTGGAAGTTATTAATACACAACCTCCGTTGTTGAGCCAAATTTTGGTAGCACCAAAGAACGTGGTACAGTTCGGTTCATACTGAGAATTCCTCACATATAATATCTACAAAAAATTTAGTCTCCTACCCACATTCGATCTTCTCATTTCTGCCAAAGATCGATCAAGAAAGGTGCTTTTTGCTGTCTCTTTTACTTCTCAGTATGGCCATCCTCATAGATTCAAATTGTTGTAAATTTGTTTCCCCAAGTGCTTTTAGTTTACACTTGCTTGTTTCATTTTCTGTCACCTAATTATTTGTTGTAAAAAGAAAAAGCTATCCTAATTGCTGTTGATTTTGTTTTTCTCGATTTCGTTGATCATCTTTTTCTTTCCTTTTCTGTTTTCTTTCTGTAATTTTTGGTTTGATCTGTTGTTCTTATTGGATGCAAATAATGGTCGAATTTTTTAATTTGACTACTTGTGATCATGATCTGAACTTCCTTTGTTAATGTATTTGAGGCATATAAGTGCTTGAGTATACCATTGATTTTGGTTGGTTTTTTCTTTGGTTGGTTTTTTCTTTAAATTATGGACATCCATCAAGATGGTGTGATAGTAAAATTTATATTTATTTTTAATTTTCTTTAATGTTTTTTTGATGATAGTGATCTGAACAGTTAACAGTTTCCAAAGCTTGCTATCTTTATTCTTTTCTAGGGCAGTGAATTGTTATTTTGATCAATTGAATGTTCAACTTTCTAAATGTGCCGGTGCAGGTTAAAAGCTCTAATTCAGCATTATTTTTAGCTCCTGTGTGAATTGGGAAAATGGCTGGTGAGTGGCACTGTGAAAAAAGAACTCTTTCTAAGTATGAATCTTTTCCGAGAGAGAACGAGAATGTGTCCGAGACTGGGTGTCTTTCAATCATTGTTCTGGGTGCCTCTGGTGATCTTGCTAAAAAAAAGACATTTCCTGCACTCTTTAACCTTTACCGGCAGGTAACTGTTGGTTATGCTTATTCCATAAATATGTTTACTCTTTATATGGTTTGGTATTTTCTTTTTTGAACGAAATATGCCTTAAATCAGTGAGAGATATATTCCTTTTATCTTCACCTCAGATAGTGTAATAAAAAATATGCTGGTGTTTGGTTAAATTTTTTTCCCACTCAAGGTGATTTTGTACTTAACTGGAATATTCAGGGATTTTTGCAATCGAATGAAGTTCACATTTTTGGCTATGCAAGGACCATGATCTCTGATGGAGAATTAAGAGATCGAATTCAAGGGTATGAGTGAATGATGTCTGTATTAATTACTGAAGGAGATAATTTCTGGTTTGTTGGGATGTATACTTGGCAAGTCTGAAGCTGAAGACTGAAAATCATGCACGTTTTCGCCTGATTGGAGTTATTGATAATTCTACTATAAACATTTATTTGTCTTGTTCCTGTTTGTAAATTATTCTGCTTCGGATAAACATACCTTTTTCTATAGATATCTTCCTAGAGGAAAAGAAAGAACAGAAGACGTTTCAAACTTTCTGCAGTTGGTAAGTGGCTGCTGGTTACCACATATTTGTATTCATATCCTTGAAGTATGTATTCTTAGCACATGCGAATCTTTGTTTGACATTGTAGATTAAATACGTGAGTGGCTCTTATGATGCTCCAGAAGGCTTTCAAGCATTAGATAGAGCTATATCCGAGCACGAAATATCAAAAAACAGTACGGATGGATCATCTAGGAGGCTTTTCTATTTTGCACTTCCTCCATCTGTATATCCACCAGTCTGTAAAATGATCAAGAACTATGCCATGAATAAGTGTAAGCATATTTTAGCGTAAAGTAGTTTGATTTAGAGTGTTACTATGAATGACGTGGGCTACCTATGTGATTTGTGCTAACATCAGTACAAGTTTAGGCGACGTTTTAATATTTTGATTCATGTACAATATTAAGTACAAATTCATGTGATTCCTCAATATATTTTTATTTTCAGCTGATCTTGGTGGATGGACTCGCATAGTTGTTGAGAAGCCATTTGGAAAGGATTTGGCATCAGCCGAGGAACTGAGCTCCCAGATTGGAGAATTATTTGAGGAACCACAAATTTATCGTATTGATCATTATTTGGGAAAAGAACTGGTGCAAAATTTGGTAATTTATTACTTAAAGTATATGATGTTATTATCACCCAGTTACTCAGTGCACATATACTGTATTACCAAAAGGGAAACATTTACTTCCACTTGTCTTCTAAATCTTTGCAGCTGGTGCTTCGTTTTGCGAATCGTTTATTGTTACCTCTTTGGAATCGTGACAACATAGCTAATGTTCAGGTCAGTGTTTTAGACAAGATGTTTGGAATTTTTTGTAATCATTCCTTATTTACATAGATGACAATTTCACTTTTGTTGCTGCAGATAGTGTTTAGAGAAGATTTCGGAACTGAGGGTCGTGGTGGATATTTTGATCAGTATGGGTATGCTTTGTGATTCTGAGTGCTTTAATCACGAAATTAAATCTTGATAAATGTGTCTTTTGTTATTAGTTGCAATATGGTTGTATATTTTATGCATTATTCTTTCTGTTTGTACCCGCATCCAAAAAACGAGTAACTTGTGTTGTTGCTTCTTCTGCTCATTTGAACTTGGCAGCATTATCCGTGACATTATTCAGAACCACCTATTGCAGGTGAGTCTTGTCAATACAGATCGAATCCTTCTTGAGTACTAATTCTTTGTAAAATTCCAATTTTCTTTTCTAAATTGTTGATCTCAAATGTGCCATTGTGTTTTTCTCATGTAATAACGTCTGCCATTTTATGAAATCTCACTTGATATTGCATTTGCATTAATAAGATAGGAAAATTTTACTGGTGTGGTTGATTTTTTTAATTATTTTTAAGGTTCTTTGCCTTGTTGCCATGGAGAAACCTATTTCCATGAAGCCTGAGCATATACGAGATGAGAAAGTGAAGGTATGTAGCGGTTATTTTTTGCTCATGCAAGATGCTTTGTATTCTTCCATTATTTTGCTCGACTCCCTTAAGCTTTCTACACAAAGAAGAATCATCAAGACACTATTTTAGTTTTTTGTTCTTGAACCTCAATTTGGTGAGTCCTTTCAGTATCACTTGTCTGGAACTTAGGTTCTTCAATCTGTTGTTCCGATCAAAGATGAAGAGGTGGTGCTTGGACAATATGAAGGCTATAAGGATGATCGAACAGTTCCGGACAACTCAAATACTCCTACTTTTGCTACAGTCATTCTACATATTCACAATGAAAGATGGGAAGGTGCGGCGGAGAGTTATTGTTTGACATCTTTCACTTCTTTTGTATGATTAGAAAGTCAAAACATTAATTTGGATCTCTTGTACAATGACTCACTGTAGGCGTTCCCTTTATACTAAAGGCTGGGAAAGCTTTAAATTCAAGAAAAGCGGAGATACGGGTTCAATTCAAGGACGTTCCAGGGGACATATTTAAGTGCAAGTACTTGAACTCATACTCCCAACCGAACACCATCTTCTGCTCGTATAAGCCTGATGGAAAACTTTAATTGTTATAGGTCAAAAGCAAGGAAGGAATGAATTTGTAATTCGCCTACAACCTTCTGAGGCCATATACATGAAACTAACAGTAGGTGTAACTTGATATTGAGTTTCATGGAACCCATCATGCTTTTTGTTTTTTCTTGTCTAGGTGAAGCAGCCTGGGTTGGAAATGTCTACTGCTCAGAGCGAATTAGACTTGTCCTATAACCAGCGGTACCAAGGAGTTGTCATTCCCGAGGCTTATGAACGTCTGATACTTGACACGTATGGTTAAATAAGATGAACGCTATGAAAATTCTGAGAGAAATTGAACACCTTGTTTTAAAATTTTTTTTTTTAAATCGGTTAAATGATAACCAGGCACATGTTTATGTTTTACAGAATCAAAGGTGATCAACAGCATTTTGTCCGCAGAGACGAGCTGAAGGTAACAATAAACTAGTTCTCCTAACTTTTTGGCACCACCATATTGAGAACTCTTGTCCGTCTTCAGGCTGCTTGGGAGATTTTTACGCCCCTTCTGCATCGAGTAGATGATGGAAAGATCAAGTCCCTTCCATACAAGCCCGGGAGCAGAGGCCCCGCAGAAGCAGACGAATTGCTAGAAAAGGCAGGGTACGTGCAAACACATGGTTATATATGGATTCCCCCAACCTTGTAACCAAGTTTCCAAGCACAACCGGTGAGCATTAGATTTTGGGGTCCCTATCGGTTCACTGTGAAATGTATCTGTAATGTGTTATTATGTGTGTTTTGGCGCTTTTTACTTGTTGAATTGAGTAATATACAAAGCTCGGCGTATCTGTAGTCAAATGTAATAAAGGGTTTTCCCCCTGAAATGCAATATAATGGGAAGCTTGATGGACGCATTGTTATGTATGCTAAGTTTGCATCTTAGCATGAGTGTCACATTCATTCAAATCAAGAGCACGAGTTTTGTCACCTCAACCACCTCGAGGCTCCAACCGTCAGGTTTATTAACTTTTAAGTTGCAGGATCTCACGTAGTATCTGCAAATATCTTTCTTCTTTCGTGGGCATATTTTAAACCATTTTTGAAGATGATTTATATACACGCGTATGCGGTCAGCGAAAGGAAACTGGCAAAGCTAGGCTGGTTGTTCCACCATTCAAGTAAGACCACCGTAGAATGAATAATTGACCTCTTATATAAGTGATAATCTTAAGTATAGTTTGGTACAATGAATGGATAAGAGACAGATTGATAAATAATCCTTCTTATTTTATGTTTGGTAGTTTTTTAGAAAGCTCATGATGTGATAAATAATTTAATACAAGGATAACATATCTCTTTTATGATATGTGATAATTTTAATTTAATGATAAAAAACAGCACAAATGACTTAATTGTCCCCGATATATAAAAATCTTACACTTCTTCAAATATTTTTATTTATTTTATATATTATCAAAATAATGGTGTTTTGAACTCGAGATAATTATATAAATGATTTTTATAAATAATTAAAGTTACCTATTGTAAAAAGTCTCTGCCTTTCGACCTTAATATAAAATTAAAATTAAATAAATATTTTTATTTATTTTTATATATTATACAATATGATAATTATATAACTCGAGATAATTATATAAATGATTTTTATAAATCTCAATAAAATTATTAGTATCATTTGATTAATCTTAAAATTTGATATTTGACTTGACTCACAAAATCAAGGGCTCAATTATCATATTTATATAATATATAAAATTAAGTAAAAATAAATAAATCATGCAAATATTGTCGACGCATAAACAGATAAGAAATATGAACTCAACCAACAACTTTGAAATTAAAAATTTATTATGATAAAGTTAATTTTGTCATTACAATCTAATATATAAATTTAATCATTCTTATTAAAATCATACCAAACATTAATTATAATATCCTTAACTTATATTTATATTATATGTCACATGTTTATCCTATCATGTAGACAAACGATACCTTAATATATTCGGAATAATCGTGCCCGGCAACTCTCATCTGTCCGAGAAATGCCAAGCAAATATACCTTGATGAGTCAAGACCGTCCGTTGGAGAAAATCCCTCCCTATGTAACATCGTTTTCGCAGCAATTAATGGATATGCCAATGCGAGCAGATAATCATTCGCATCGTTTGTCACTAGTAAAACTTTATATTTATTTTAATACGCATTTCATTCAAAAAAACAAGGAAAAAGATTTCGCTTAAGAAAGCTAGTAAAAAGCAATTCAAAATTTTAGTTCAACAGTACCATCAAAATTTTATGGAATATCCCATGAATTTAATGCATCGTCGATGTCTTACCCATATATGCTTTGAAGTAAGTTCAATTCCATTTTCTCTGTAGATATCTTTCATCAAAGTTCAAAGACCTCTCAATTTACGCGAATTGTCCTCTGCACAAGAACAGCGCATGTTCCACTTTCTAATGCCAGATAGTTTATTTTCTTTAGAATGGAGCATATCTTGTTCCAGTCAACATGGAGCTTCTCTCGATATCGATCGGTAAAATGGAGCTGATTGAAGTATGGTAATCCATTACTTCTAAACATGTACCAGAGCTTGGGTTCTAATCAAGCAACAAACATGGCTCATTACAATCACATTCCATCACCAACAAATTGAATCACAAAGCAGTGCGTAAGTTCCACGTAAGACACGGTTTGAAAACTCGTGCCTAAATGAGCATCTCACTCATTTAAAGATTAACGAAAGACACTAATTTTTGCATTTAATTGTTATTTCTCGTTTCCGTGTCCAAGATATCTGAAGCACCAACTTCAGGCACAAATGTCATCTATCATCTTTCTTCACCATCAAACCAACCAACAGCCAATCAGGGCAACCGTTTAACATATCTCCATTGGCAACGGTTTCAAAATAGCGTCCGACTTTATTATACACTTGGCTTTTCTTGCTTCATAAGATATATGAATTCACCAAATACTGAGCAAGAATAAGTAAATTAGCACAAGATACATGCAAAATTGGAAAGAAAAAAAAATTCAAGGAAAAGCATTACTACAGCAGAATATATATGTCCATCAACAAACGATAACCTGGCAAAGTCAAAAAGATCAGACTCAAACAAGACATTGCCATTGATTGATCTTTTTTAAGTCATTCAAGCATCCCGGTCCCAGAAAAGGGGCAGGGGTGACGACAGATCTAAATGCACTTAGAGTGGTCATGTATAACATTTACATCATGGACAATGTAACAAATGGATTTTGTAAATCTTATAAAGGATATAAAATCTGCAGTCAGGTGTGGGATGGCATATATCAGCATGGCATATCCGTTACAAAATGATTAACAAATGATTGCTTTTAGAATTTACACAACCATCAATGCAAGCATGCATAATTTAAAATTAGTTTAAAAGAAATAAAGAAATACCAAGATCTGAATCATGGGGCCCAGGAGAAGCTTCAGGGTGGTATTGAAGCGACATAAGCTTTTGCTGAGAAAATGCGAGCCCAGCACAGCTTCCATCATTAAGATTGACATGAGTTACCACCACGCCCTCAGGAAGTGACTCAGGGTCCACGGCATAGTTGTGATTCTACAGAACACAAATACATTAGAAGATATGATGAAGCATAAATTGGTCATGGATGTGTTCCAGTCCCCCGAAAGGAAAGAGAGAGAATGCGAAAAAGAGTGAGTTCAAGGTCCAATTCACTACATAGATTCTGGAAAATATCTCGTAAGTGAACTAACCTGGGCACTAATCTCAACACGGCCATTTCGAAGATTCCGGACAGGATGATTTCCTCCATGGTGACCAAACTTCATCTTGAAGGTTTTACCCCCCAATGCTTGACCAAGCAACTGGTGACCCATGCAAATGCCAAAAACAGGAACTTTTCCAATTATTTCCTTGACGGTTTCAACAGCATAAGGAACTGCAGATGGGTCTCCTGGACCGTTACTAAAAAGGACACCATCTGGTTTCATCTTCAGGGTTTCAGATGCAGGCCATGCTGAAGGAACCACTGTGATTTGACAACCATAGGACGCTAGGCGCCTAAGTATATTATGCTTGATGCCAAAATCATATGCAACAACCTTCATTAAAAATGAACATGATCGGTGACTGTGTCATTAGAATACATTTTCTTTGAAACAAATAGGCAGTCAACACGGGAGACTAACTTGAAAAGTTTCTTGATTCTTTTGGTTGAAATCCCACTCTAGATCTGTTTTATCAACCCATTCATAAGGCTCCTTACAGGAGACACCGCTGATCAAATCCATGCCTGTATATTTGTATCATAAGCCTCGGCATATTAAATCATACAATAATTATCTGAAATCATACAATAATTCGCAAGTCAACTAAATTACCAACTATATCCCACGTTCGAGACATTTCCAGGAGTTCTTCATCAGTATAAGATTTCTCTGTACTCAAAACACCAATAAGGCTGCCATCTTGCCTCAATCTACGGGTAATTGCACGAGTGTCAACATCATCTGTAGTACAACACAAGAAAATCGTAAAAAAGAATGATGCCATACAAGGCCTATCACCAGCAACTCAACCTTGTGAAAATATTAACTAACATATTCCCATAATGTTCCTGGATGCAAAATAATCTTCGAGTGCCTCAGTACATCTCCAGTTTGAGGTGCTGAAGTTTGTTGTACATCAAACACAAAAAAACGAAACATGCAAGGTTAGAGGATAAAAAAAAACGAGTAAAAGACCCAAAAAGGATAAATGCGCATTTAAGATCAAAGCTTAGTATAAAAAAATTTCATGATTAATCAAAAGAAGTATAAGGGGCAACCTGATACTCAAACTTCTGATAATCAGTCCTCCTAGAAAGCATTTTCTTGATTCTTCATCATCTGTCAATAAAGTCCCAATTATTCAGAACAAACCATTTCAAAGCATAGTTTTGTCATGTTTTAAAACAAGATATCCACCGACCAAAATTGACACCAGTGTTGCCAATATGTGGATTAGTCATCAGAACAAATTGACCAGCATAACTGGGATCTGTAAGGATTTCTTGATACCTGCAATGTGTGAAAAACGTTATATTGCTGCAAAAATACATAACAGATGATAATTATTAATCTGTTCAAACAAAATCTCATGTCAGTTCACAAATGTTAAAAGGACGAGAAAGGGCCAGAACTGACAAATTCCCATAGCAAGAATAACCAGACATAGAAACAGCAGGGAAAAACAACTCTCCAAGACACACAGATTAAGTCAACTTTACAAGATAATGGGCAACGAATAAGAGTAACAAACAACTGAAATTACTGAGATCCTACAATTACAAAAAATTAGAAAATGTTTGAACATCGGCACAGACCAGATAAGATTTTAATTACCAAATATTATAACCAATAATATAGACAAATATTAGTATAAAACTAATCAAGAAATGATAATCGCCTGAGGCCTGTCATTGACCCTCTTCATGGTAAATAAAAACTCAGATAACCATGAATAGCAACAGCAGCAACAACACTTAAAGCACTGATATATTTACCCTGTTAATGATGTATTAAAGACGACTTCACCAACTTGGGTTCCAGAAGCACCAAACGACTTCGCCGGCCATATCGAACCATCCTCCAGCACCAGCCTTGCATCTGCCACCTTCCACGGCCTCTCCCCAGATCCTAAATGCAATTCAATAACAAATCATACTCGCTTAGTAGATATACATAATATTTACATGCATCCATAGTAAAGAAGATAATTTCACCACTCGGAATATTTTCAACGATTACTACATGAATTTCGCCCCGAAACACACACAGCATATAAAATTCATACATACCAGTAGGTGAAATTCTGGAGTTAGATAAATTAACGGAGTGGCAACTGACAGTAAAGGTTCCAACTTTTGGCGAATGCAGGAGATGAGGTTTATAGCACAACAGAAACTGAATAGCCGCCATTGCCAGTACACAATGCCTCTGCTACAAAAGTAAAAAGGGCGAGATCGATACCATGAGCACAGACACTTAGACTTCGATCACACAATATGAGCATAATTCACACTAGAACTTCCAATTTCAAACTAAAAAATACTGTACGATCAACTACCGACGAGGAGATTACTACAGATATGACGTGAGAGCGGTGTTCGACGATGTAGAGGGCCCCGGCGGCGAGAAGGCTTGGAAGACAAAACCTACAAGCAGGTGAACTAAATGGGCTGGACTCCACCCTTGGATTCAGTATTATTTTAAAGAATTATTTTATTCAAAACACAAAAAATATTACATAAATAAATATCTTTATTAAATTTTATATAAAATTATAAATAATTATATTGAGGATATTCATTGATTATTTTATAATTTGTAATTATTTTTCAGATGGTATGTGTGTTTTTTTTAAATAAAAATAATGATATAATTATATTAGATATATTTATAGTTTGCAGATACAATACGTGAATTTTTAAAATTTGAAAAACGTAGTGGTGTGTGATTGATAGTTATTGTTAAATTATAAATTTACATGTCAAATTTCAAAATTATATGAAAATTTTTATTTCAAAAAAGCAATGTTGACTATTTATTGGTGATTAGTATAATAATGTAATCATTCTAAGTCTCTAAACACTTAAAATTTAGTATAAGATAATAATTAATAGATGTTTATGATCTGATTATTTACTTTCAAATTAGCAAAGAGTAATTTTTTTTTTAATAGAAAATAAAATATTAGAGCTCGAAGAATTAGGATACTGATGAGGTTGTAGTTTATTAGACGAAATATATTTCACAACACAAAAAATAATCCCCTCTGATTTCTCCCACCACGCGTCTCTCTCTCTCTCTCTCTCTCTCTCTCGCAATCTTCTAGTTTTACTTGATCCTGTTCGGCTGTTCCCTTCCCATATTTGGTTTGGTCTCTCTGTTACAATCCCGATTTATACAGGACACTTAATGCTTACACACACGTCTATGAACAATAAAATAATTCTTCCAAAACTGCATTTTTGTGTGATCTGGAGGAGCCATTTGTTTGCTGTTATTGTAGGGAACAGGCTCAGGTTCTAATCATTGTCGCCGCATCTCTATCCGATTCAGATTTCCTTTTTAAATCTTTTCTTTATAATAACCCGGTGCTGTTCTTTTATCCGTGAGCTGTGTTTTCTATCCGCATAAGCTCTGCTTTGTTATTCATTGAACCCTTGTTTTATTTTCTCGATTTTTTCAATCCTTGCACGTGTATGTTTCTATTGTTAGCATCGGGAAGCTGGGTTATGGAAAGTTTTGATTTTTCTGCAGGTGGTTGAATTTTTGGTTTGGAGGAAAAGTGTAGCCCTTTTGCCTTTGGGGATCTTGGTGTTTTTTTTTTTTTTGTGTTTCTTTTGGATATTTTGTCTGTAGTTAATTGTTGAAGCAGCAATGGTGTTGAATCAAGAAGACAATACAGTTCTTGGCGTGAAGTTTGATAGTGGGTGTTCCAAGGAGGAATGTTCAGATGTGGTGGGAAAATTTTCTAAATCTGAGAAAGGTCATGAAGATATTGTTCATGTGTTGCCTAATGATCCCTTTGGTATGGAATTTAGCAAAGGCTTAACCGATGATGCCAACGTCATGGACTTTAATTTTAGTTTGCCTATGGATCCCTTTGGTATGAATTTTGGTATAGAGACCACAGTTTCCACTTTTCATGATTGGATAGAGGATTTTGGCTTAAAAACTCGTCCCCTTGAGATCAAAGGAGAGGGTAATGAGGATGATGATGAAAAAATCGGGGAGCTTAATTTAGTGTGGGCAAGCTCTTTGCAATTTGAACTAGAGGAAGGAGAGAACGAGAATGTTGATGGGAATGAAACTGATTTGGGAATCCACGCCATGGATGAGTCAACATTTGATAAATGCCATCTGATGGTTGGCAATGCAAAGGAATTGATGTGTTTTGGTTTTGAAAAGTATCAGAAAGAGCATGTGAAAATTTCTTGTACTGAAGCTGAGGCAGGTGCTCCACCAGATGCTTTGTTCTTCGCCCTTGGTTATCTTGGTGTTTGGGACCTTCTCTCTGTTGAAAGGGTTTGCAAATCTTTGCGTGATGCAGTCCAGGATGACCCTCTTCTTTGGAGGAAAATTCAAATAGATTATCCATTGAGTCTTAAGATCTTCGACGATGTTCTTCTTCGATTAACAAATAGAGCACAAGGTTCTCTTCACAGCTTGAGCCTTATTAATTGCAAAGAGATAACAAATATTGGTCTTAAGCATATACTTGAAAGCAATTTGAGATTGACAAAGGTCAGTTTATTGCACCTGGGATATGTATTCCCGCTTTCTTTTGTTACCAACCATGTGACCTATTGTTTAGAAGACAGTGAGTCGGCTATTTATATTGATTATTTGGACCATTTTCTGTCAAACTATTATCGGGGATCTCATAAGTTCCATCATCTCATTTTAACAAAACAATTTTTATTTAACATCATGATGGCATATGTATATTGATGGCTAAGAAGTGGCGGTGTTGATACTCATCGTGACTTGAATTTATTATAGTTTTCTTCCCAAACTATTCTGTATCTCTGGGAGATTGTACAATATGTTATTGCCACTAATCAAATTTCTGATCTGAGAGTATCCATTTGGAGTTTTTCTCTGACATCTCGTTTCATTTTATCATCCATGTTTTATTGTCAGTAAATGTCACCTGACATGTATCTTTTCGCGTTGCTTCTACAGTTAAGTGTGCGTGGATGCACCAATCTCAATGTTGACTTAATGTTGCAAGATTTAAGGATCTTCAATTCACTTGGCATGCCGGGTATTAAGCATCTCAGAATCAGTGATCATTCTGGTATAATGAATCATCACTTAAAAGAATTCAAGCTTTTGTTAGGGGTGGAAAATGAAAAAATGGCCGGAAGCTATAAACCAAGATTATTCCGTGAAGGAGAGAGATATCTCTCATTAGATGATGAACGTGCAATTGACATAGAACTGTGCCCAAGATGCCATCAAGTGAGACAAGTCTATGATTGCCCGTTAAAGAGTTGCCAAGCTAAGATCGACTCCACGCAAGCTTGCAAAGCTTGCATAGCATGTGTTGATCGTTGTATTAAATGTGGATGCTGCTTGGATAATACAGATTATGAAGAGACATTTTACCTGGATTTAATTTGTTTGGACTGTTTGACCCAACTTTTAGATTGCCAGGGTAGAATGAGGTTATTGCCAACACACACTTACTTCGATCGAAAGACAGGTTACCATATTGTCTTCTGTGGCTGAATAAACTCTCTCGGGGTTATTCTCGCAGGTGGTTGAATTCTAATTCAGCCTGGGCTTTGTACCCAATGATATGGCACTCAATGAATCAGTACAACTTTGTGTAACCATTTGTTCCAACACTTTGCATGAAAGTTTTCACATCAAATTGGAAAGCGTAGGTTTGTTGAGATAGGATGGCTTACATGCAAATTAAGGTGGTGTTGGATTGGGTATTTGGCGAACTTCCGCTTAAGCACATGCTTATGTATGGTTACATTGAGTCGCTTAAACTGGAAAGTGAGTGGCCAAGTATGGAGGAAATTGAATGGCCATTGTTGTGACAATGCGTGAAAGTTTGTTTGAAGGTGTTTGGGCTTGAGCTCATGCTGCAAAAAAGTTACTGGTACTGGAAGTGTACCACCCTTTTTATGTCGTGTATTTGACTCAGTAAATACAATCTTGTCATGTGGTTGTCGCTCTCAACTAGTTTGTGATAAAACGACTCAGGATGACGACGAGTCTTGTCGTCGTCGAGGTGATTAGACAGCAAATCGATATCAGGTAGGTCTTCTTGATATTGATATTTGTGGTCCAAGCACCCCGAAGATGCTCGGTCTTGAAGGGTAACAGATTCATCAGAGTAACCTTGGTTGGTCTCCTGTTTATGTTGAGTCTAACCTTGGGGTCATGCCTGTCGGTTTCATGCTCCCCGACCCTGATGAGGCTGTCGTATGGAGAAGGCCGCGAAAAAATGGACTCATAAAGCAATTCCTGAAGGATCTGTACTGGGGTGAGCTTGATTTTCTTGTAGTTGATGCGCCACCTGGGACCTCAGATGAGCATATTTCGTTGTCCATTTCCTCGAGGCAACTGGAATAGATGGTGCTATTGTAGTGACCACTCCACAACAGGTATCTCTTATGGAGTTGAGGAAAGAAGTCAGCTTCTTCAGAAAAGTCGAGTTACCAATTCTTGGAGTCCTGGAGAATGAGTTGTTTGTGTAAACCATTGTTGGATTTCAGATTCGTGAGTCGACAGATGCTGGAGAGCAACAAGACATGACTGAGTGGGCTATTATGTACACTTGAAGGAGAAGGCACCAGAAATGCTGAACTTGTTTGCACCCAGTGAAGTTTTCGACAGCAGTGCTGGTGGTGGCGCAGAGATTTGTCGAGATATGGGGGTTCCCTTTTTACTAGTAAAGTTTGTTTGATTGTATTTTTTGAAAAATTATTTAGTGAAGAAGATTTAGCTACGAAACTAAATTTAACATTGACAATTAAGTTGGTGAGCATAGAACTGGGATCGATGTTACAACGAACAATTTTTTTTTATATAATTATTTGTATAGTGTAGGATCTTAAATCTGAATGAATCAAAACACCGATGCTCCGTCCAACACCATGATTCGAAGCTTAGGACAAAGTGGAGACCTAATCTAAAAAAAAAAAAAAAATCTGAATGAAGACTAGAGTAGAAGGATCGTGTTACTTTCATTTCATCACTACAAAGTATAAAAGCTGTTTTTTCACGTACCCTTGGGCTTCAATATCGCAGCTAAAAATGATAACCATACTTTGCATGCAGGAGGTAACTTGTGAATTAAATTACTTTTTTAAAATGATAGCTGAACAATATTGTCTGACTACTGAGATTAAACATTGATGTGAATTAAATTACTTTTAAAAATGGTAAGAACGAAGCAAATAACAAAAACGTGTTTCCCTTTTTTCGGTTGTCTCAATTATACATGTTTCGCTATTTTACTCTCTCGCGGAGAAAAGTCAACAACAAAAACGTTGTTTTCCGGCTATAAGCAAATTGTTGAAAAATATATTTAAAATGTGTGTATTGAATATTTGAATGTTGAATATTTGAATGTTGAAAATAGGAGTTGTAAATATTGAAAATTAGTGTGTGATGATGTAGGTAATGATGTATTTTATTTTTGGATTATTTGTAAAGATTTCCTATAAATAGATATCTCATTTGTGAAGAAAATCACAATTGAGTAGAGAGAAAAATATTATAAAAGTGTGTAGTTTGGTAAATTTTGAGAGTTTGAGATTTTTACTTTTTACCATAAATTTTTATTTTTCACAACACGTTATCAGCACGAAGCTCTAAAAGTCCTCCATCATTTTCCAAGCTCCAAACAGAAGAAAAAGGTAACAAAAGTAATAATATTTATTTTACTGTTATTTATTTATTGTGTATATATTTAATATATAATATAATGTTATTATTAATAATAAAAATAAAATTTTCAAAAACTTGTTATAAATCCTGAGAGGATGTTAAGACGACATCCCACACTCCCGGTAAGGGACACGACAAATATAAAAACCTATAAGATTTTTAAATAAAATATCTTATGACACATCATTATAATAATATGATATGATATACATAATTATTTAAATATGTCTAATATTATATACACCATATTATTACCATAAAATTATACAAATACATACCTTTATTTTTTTTATACACCAACGGTCATAAACGGTAACAAAACGGCTAGTTTTTGCCCTATAAATATGATATCATAAACACATTCAATCACTCCAACTTTCTCTTCTTCTCTAAAAATTATTCTTCACTAAATTTTTGAAGAAAAAAGTAGATGGCTTTCTCAAGGTTATTTTTAATTATTTTGGTTATCATACTCACGAGTCTTTTATTTATCGGAGAATATCCTCCTCGTGTGTTTTCTTTATTTTTACAAATGCTTGTACTTGTTTATCCATTACTTTGTATTGCAATATTCATTAACTAATAAAATGCATCGTAATTTTTTTAGTACCACCATGTCAAATTTGACAAAACTCGAATTTGTTGCGCTCGACATCACGGGAAAAAATTATATGTCATGGACTCTCGATGTAGAAATGCATCTTGAGTCATTGGGTCTAAGTGAGACAATAAAAGAAAATGGCATATCGACATCACAAGGAAAGGCAAAAGCCATTATATTTTTGCGTCGACATCTCGACGAGAGATTGAAATGTGAATATTTAATTGAAAAGATCACATGGCTTTGTGGAAAGGATTGAAAGAAAGATTTGAACATATAAGGGAAGTTACACTTCCGACCGCCCGTGATGAATGGAATATGTTAAGATTCCAAAATTTTAAGAAAGTCAGTGATTATAATTCAGCGATGTATCGAATAATCTCGCAGCTAAAATTTTGTGGACATGAGGTCACAGAATCGGAAATGCTTGAAAAAACATTTTCCACGTTTCATGCATCAAATATTACTCTACAGCAACAATATAGAGTACGTGGATTTGCGAGATATTCTGAACTCATCGCCTGTCTTCTTGTGGCGGAAAAAAACAACGAGCTATTAATGAGAAATCATCAGTCCCGACCCACTGGATCAACAGCATTTCCAGAAGTAAATGATGTAAGTAAAAATGAATTTAAACCTAGAAACCAAAATCAAATTCAAAGACAAGGTTTTGGTCAAGGTCGAGGTCGAGGTCGTGGACGTGGACGTGGAATTGGCCGTGGTCGTGGTCGAGGCCGTGGTTTTGAAAACAATAGAGATAGTTATTTTTATAATTCATCTCAAAAGAGCGTACCAAACCATCCACAGAAAAGGCATCATGAGAATACAAGTGTTAATGAGAATCACTCAAAAAGATATGAAAGTTCTTGTTTCAGATGTGGTACTCCAGGACATTGGTCCAAAATTTGTCGAGCCCCTGAACACCTTTGTAAACTTTATAAAGAATCATTAAAGGGGAAAGAAAAGGAGACCAACTTCACTGAACGCAGTGACCATTTGAGTGATTCAACTCATTTTGATGCTTGTGATTTTATGAATGATTTCTCTGGAAATGATCAATATGTTGGTGGGATAGAAACGAACAATATTGATTCTGCAGATTTTCTCAATGATTTCTTTGAAAATGAACAATATAGTGGTAGAATATAAATGTACAATAATTTATTTTTCATGTATCCATATAATGTTTTATTGTATAATTATGATATGTGTTATATTTAAATATATATTGTCAGTAATTTTATTTCATTGCATATTTTTTTGAAGTTCAAAAAATGGAAAATACTATGAGCAAAGCTGAAGTTTGCATACCCGATAGTGGTACAACGCACACTATCCTCCGAGATAATAGATATTTCTTGGAACTAAAACCAACAAAAACAACGGTGAATACAATATTAGGTCCTGTAGACTTGATTAAAGGATGTGGTAAAGCACAATTTTTGTTACCTAATGGTACAAAATTTTTGATCAATGATGCTTTATATTCACCACAATCGAAAAGAAATTTGTTGAGTTTTAATGATATATATTCCCATGGGTATGATACTCAAACAATGAATGAAGGGAATAAGAAATATATGTGTCTTATCACATATAAATCAGGAAAGAAATATGTGATTGAAAAACTACCAATGCTCCATACTGGATTGCATTATACACATATAAGTCCGATTGAATCAAACATGGTAGTTGATAATTCTTCAATATTAACCAATTGGCATGATCGATTGGGACATCCTGCTTCAACAATGATGCGAAGAATTATAGAAAATACACATGGTCATCCGCTGAAAGACCAGAAGATCTTTCAGAATAGTAAGTTTCAATGTAAAGCATGTTCTCTTGGAAAACTTATTATAAGACCATCACCAGCCAAAATCCAAACTGAATCACCAATGTTTCTTGAACGTATTCAGGGTGATATTTGTGGACCAATCCATCCACCATGTGGACCATTCAGATACTTTATGGTATTGATTGATGTCTCCAGCAGATGGTCACATGTATGTTTATTGTCAACTCGAAATGTTGCATTTGCAAGATTACTTGCTCAAATAATAAAATTGAGGAATCAATTTCCCGATTATACAATCAAGAAAATTAGACTTGATAATGCTGGTGAATTTACTTCCCAAACTTTCAATGATTATTGTATGTCTATGGGAATCATTGTTGAGCATCCTGTTGCTCATGTACATACACAGAATGGATTGGCTGAATCATTGATTAAACATCTGCAAATGATTGCTAGACCAATGATTATGAAAACAAAGCTCCCTATTTCTATATGGGGACATGCAATTTTATACACTGCTTCATTAATTCGCATCAGACCAAGTGCATATCATAAATACTTCCCATTGCAGCTTGCATTTGGTAAAGAACCAGACATTTCTCATCTGAGAATTTTTGGATGTATGGTGTATGTGCCTATTGCACCACCGCAACGAAAGAAAATAGGACCTCAAAGAAAGGTTGGAATTTATATCGGTTATGATAGTCCATCAATCATCCGGTATCTTGAACCTCAGACAGGCGACGTGTTCACAGCACGTTTTGCTGATTGTCATTTTAATGAGAAAATCTTCCCAATGTTAGGGGGAGAACAGAAACATACCGAAAAAGAAATTACATGGCATGTATCATCATTGTTACATCTGGATCCAAGAACAAAACAATGTGAAAAAGATGTACAACAAATTGTACACTTGCAAAGAATAGTCTATCAAATACCAGATGCATTTGCTGACACAAAAGGGGTAACTAAATCATATATACATGCTGCAAATGCCCCTGCTCGAATTGAAATTCCAAAGAAACAAATTGAAGATACTCATGATGTCATTAAACGCCTGAAGCGTGGTGGAAGGCCAGTCGGTTCCAAGGATAAAAATCCTCGAAAAAGAAAATTTATAGAGAAACACGATGATCACAAAATAAAGAATGATGTTCCTGAAGAAACACATGATGATCACAAAATAGAGAATGGTGTTCCTGAATAAACACATTATGATGAAAATATTCTGTCAGAACCACAAACTGACGAGAATCATGAAATCTCTATCAATTACATTAATACTGGAAAAATATGGAATCGAAAAGATATAGAAGAAATTGATGATATATTTTCTTATAATGTGGCAATCGACATCATAAATGATAATGAAGATCATGAACCAAAATCTTTTGGTGAATGTAAAAATTGGCAGGATTGGATAAAATGGAAAGAAGCCATCCAGGTTGAATTGGATTCGCTAAATAAACGTAATGTTTTTGGACCTATAGTCCTTACACCTGAAGGTGTAAAACCTGTTGGATACAAATGGGTTTTTATTCGAAAACGAAATGAGAAAAATGAAATAGTGAGATATAAAGCTCGACTTGTTGCACAAGGTTTTTCTCAAAGGCCTGAAATTGATTATGAAGAAACGTATTCTCCCGTGATGGATGCAATTACGTTTCGGTATTTGATTAGCTTGGCAGTATCTGAAAATTTAGAAATGCGTCTTATGGATCACTTGATAGTAATATATATATGAAAATCCCTGAAGGATTTAAGATGCCTGAAGCACAAAGTTCAAAACCCAGAGAATGTTATTCTGTGAAATTACAAAGATCATTATATGGGTTAAAGCAATCTGGTCGAATGTGGTATAATCGACTAAATGATCACTTGATGAAAAAGGGATATGTAAATAATTCAATAAGCCCTTGTGTTTTCATTAAGAAAATAACATCCGGATGCGTAATTATTGCTGTATATGTTGATGATTTAAACATCATTGGAACGAATAAGGAAATTCAAGAAGTTGTGTCATACTTGAAGGAAGAATTTGAAATGAAGGATCTTGGAAAAACCAAGTATTGTCTGGGTTTACAAATTGAACAAAAAGAATGTGGAATGTTTGTTCACCAGACAAATTATACAGAAAAGATCCTTAAACGTTTTAATATGGATAAATCAAATCCTTTAAGTACTCCAATGGTTGTTAGATCATTAAACATAGAAAATGATCCATTTCGACCATGTGAAGAAGATGAAGATATTCTTGGTCCAGAAATACCATATCTAAGTGCCATCGGTGCCCTTATGTATCTAACAAATTGTACAAGGCCTGATATATCTTTTGCCGTAAATTTGTTGGCAAGATTTAGCACATATCCAACAAAGAGACACTGGAACGGAATTAAACATATATTCCGTTATCTACGATGAACTGACAGACTTGGGACTTTTGTATTCAAAAGATGCTAATCCAAGTATAATTGGTTATGCCGATGCTGGATACTTATCCGATCCACACAAGGCACGTTCCCAAACTGGATATGTTTTTACTCGTGGAGGCACTGCAATTTCTTGGCGTTCACAGAAACAAACGCTCGTAACAACTTCATCAAATCATGCCGAGATTATTGCACTACATGAAGCAAGTCGTGAATGTGTGTGGTTTAAATCAATGACCCAACATATCCAAATCTCATGCGGATTATCATTCGACGAGAAGCCTGTGATATTATATGAAGATAATGCTGCATGTGTTGCTCAAATGAAAGAAGGATACATAAAAAGCGACAGAACTAAACATATTCCTCCTAAGTTCTTCGCATTCACCAAGGAGCTTGAGAAGAATAAATGTATTGATGTTCGTCACATTCAATCAAGTGAAAATTCATCAGATCTCTTCACAAAGGCGCTTCCTACGTCAATATTCAGAAAGCATATATATAATATTGGGATGCGCAATCTACGAAATTTGTGAAGAATTGTTCATGTCAACATGAGGTGGAGTTTACGTGACTGCACTCTTTTTCCCTTGCTATGGTTTTATTCCACTGGGTTTTTCCTAGTAAGGTTTTTAACGAGGCAGTATAAAAACACGTAATGAAAACAATCATTATGATCATCATCACAAGGGGGAGTGTTGAAAAATATATTTAAAATGTGTGTATTGAATATTTGAATGTTGAATATTTGAATGTTGAAAATAAGAGTTGTAAATATTGAAAATTAGTGTGTGATGATGTAGGTAATGATGTATTTTATTTTTGGATTATTTGTAAAGATTTCCTATAAATAGATCTCTCATTTGTGAAGAAAATCACAATTGAGTAGAGAGAAAAATATTATAAAGTGTGTAGTTTGGTAAATTTTGAGAGTTTGAGATTTTTACTTTTTACCATAAATTTTTACTTTTCACAACACAAATAGGATATATAACGCGACGAGGCTTCGACAATTTCGATAGTTGGAAAATAAATAATTAAGGTTTGGAGTTTATTAAATCCTTAGTTAAGTCGTCATCGATCATCAGCTCGCTTGCTTGCAGGATATGGGAACTCAACATCAGAGAAAAGCCGATTCCAAACGAATTGTGGCCAAGTTAGTAATATGAAAATTATGTAAAAGGTGGATATCCACCGGGACAGAGGAAGAGAAGGCGATCGAGGCCTGGCTGCCAATCACTTCTTCAAGAAATGCAAAATGGTGGTATTCAGTTTTCCACAACGTCACAGCCATGGTTGGAGCTGGAGTCCTCGGTCTCCCTTATGCCATGTCCCAACTAGGATGGTACATTTTAATCTATTCAAGTTGATATTTGTGGTTGAAATCCAAAAAATTATGAATTTTTTCTTGGAATTTTCAGGGGCTCTGGAGTCACAGTAATGGTCATATCTTGTATCATCACCCTGTACACACTGCAAATGGTTGAAATGCATGAAATGATGCCTGGAAAACGTTTTGACAGATACCACGTCCTTGAGCAACATGCTTTTGGCGAAAAGCTTGGCCTGTGGATTGTGGTGCCTCAACAGTTAGTTGTCGAAGTTGGAGTTGACATAGTATATATGGTTACTAGAGGCAAATCTCTTAAGAAATTCCACGATACATGCAAAAATATTAAACTGAACTATTTTATCATGATCTATGCTTCTGTCCACTTCGTACTCTCCCATCTTCCCAACTTTAATTCCATCTCTGGTGTGTCCCTTGCGGCAGCAGTCATGTCCTTAAGGTACACAAAACGCACATATATATAATTCTTGTTCACCACGTTTTCAAGAAATATAATAACGGTCTATTGTCATTCGAAGTTACTCTACAATACATTGGGGAGCCTCAGCGGACAAGGGAGTAAAACCTGATGTGCAATATGGATATAGATCTTCAACTACAGGTGGTACCTTTTTGGCTTCTTTGGTGCCTGGGGGACGTGGCTTTCGCCTATGCCGGTCATAATGTGGTGGTTGGAAATTCAAGCCACTATTCCATCGACACCAGAAAAGCCCTCAAGTACATATGTGGAGGGGAATTCTTGTTGCCTATATCGTGGTTTGCCCTTTTTGTTGCTTCCCAGTCGCTTTTATTAGATTTTGGATGTTCGGGGAACTCAGTAGACGACATATTCTGATCACCTTGAATAACCTGTTTGGCTTATTGCCTTGGCTAACATGTTTGTTGTAGTTCATGTTATTGGAAGCTATCAGGTGAGTATAATTTTATATTCTCTGTGTTCGATCCCATTGAGCCACACAATGAAACATGTATTGACTCCGATTGATTTGGACAAATGCCATGCCAGTTTTTGACATGATAGAAACTGCGCTCGTAAAGAAACTAAGGTTCAAGCCTACTTGGTATCTGCGGTTTATTTCAAGAAATACTTATGTTGGTTAGTAAACTTCTTTACGCTTCTTCTTTCAGATACTTGCGTAGTTTTCAACATATAAAGTTTCTAGCTTTAATGGATTTTTGTCTGATTTCAGTATTTACCATGTTTGTTGGCATGACCTTACCTTTCTTCGGTGGTTTTCTTGAATATTCGGGAGGATTTGCTTTCGCGCCAACCACGTACTTTGTGAGCAGATTTTGACTGTTGCATAATGTAAATTTTTATCTGTGTATCTTTGAAAGAATAAGTAACACCCACATTTTTCTTCGCTTCCTCATGTGGTTTGCCATCTATAAACCAAAAAAAAATCAGCTTGTCTTTGTTCACTATTTGGGTAAGTTGAATAATGATATTGCTCTATATTATTTATTGTTGGAACTACTTAGCAAGCAAATTGTTTTTTCTTTTGATTTTTGGTGGGTAAATTTCAGATTTGCATAATTCTTGGCGTTCTTTTGATGGTTATAGCACCTATTGGAGGGCTAAGGCAGATTATAGTGCAGGCAAAAACCTACGAATTCTACTCATAAGCCTGCAGAGATGAGAAAAGTTGTCCTGGTTTCCTTGTAAGAAGTAGAAAGGAACGAACGGTGTCTGGGGTTTTCGATTATGGTCGGTTAGCGAGTTTGTATCGACTATTCATTAAAGGGATTCTGAGTTCCATGAAGGGAATCCAGGCCGAGAAACCAGACAAGGAACCCTTTTGCCTACAATTCAAGATTTCTGTTTGCAGTTGATAATCCGTGTGTAAACATGTTTACCAGCACGTTGTATTGTATTTGTGTTTTGCAATGCTACATCAAAACCAAATTCCTAAAAGATCAAATATAAGAAAAGAATATCAATATTTTATTTTGTTGGAGTGAATATATGGATGATCAAGCTGGAATGAAGTCTATGAACTACATGATCCCAAAATTAGTGGAAACAGAAGAAGTGGGGAGTATTATAGTAGAAGTGTTTTATATTTGCAAGTGTTATCTAAAGAGCTATCAAATTTGCAAACCAATAGTCAGTCTATCCAATCCAAAATTTAAACTGGTTCTGCAAGAAGCAACAAGATAATTGAGATAATGCCACAATTAACATGTTATGAATCGAGCTTTAACTTCAATTCGATTATCTATATCGATACCTATAAAAGTGTGGATAATAGAAAAGTTTTCCCATTGTGAACGGACATTATTACCCTTCACATGTTTATTATTTTCATTATTAGCTAACATATGTGGTAATTTCGCATTTAGTCTATTAATTATACATTGTGAATGGACATTATTACCTTCACATGTTTATT